>NW_026892595.1:2839000-4251000 GCF_033815535.1 Pezoporus flaviventris | reverse complement strand
TTTGTATTTCAGATCTTCTGGTCTGTAAATTGGGAACACTGCAGCTTCCTTTTACCCTGTTTTGTCTTTTCTGAAAGCAGGCTTGTGAGGAAAGGGACTGTCTGTGTGGCTGTATCTATCTTTAAAGCTTGGCTATGACCATGAGGTCTCCAAGTCAACTCATGAGTCTAGCATTTCTCATCAAAACCCAAGTGATCAAACACAGTGACACAAAGCATCCTCAGACTCAGCCAGCGGCAGTGCTGTGCTCGCAAGGCCTTTCTGCAGCACTGCCTTCATGTTCCTTCTTTCCATTCCCACTGCTATATTACTTGGCCAAGTTGGGACCCTTCTTAATCCTGGGGAACTGCCACGTTACATCCTTCTCCCTACAGACATTCCTGACATTAGCTATTGATGAAACTGGGCAAAGTGCAGTCATAATTAATATGTTGTATCTTGAAATAGTTAGCAGCAGAAACACACTCTGTAAAGGGACCAATCAGCCCTAATTAAAGTCATGTTTAACTAATCTTTTTGAGATGAGGACTGTCATTTAGCATGTGTTCTTGCCACATGTAGCCCAATGGGATTTAGCACTGCTGTTGCATTTAGGTGTTACCACAACATAAACAATGGTAATAATAACTACAGAAGTATAAATCTCTTTTTTTTTTTCCTACTATGACTGCTTCAGTAGACATATTTTAATTTGCTTTACTATTGCACAGTTTGGGTTACTACTATGTAAATGTTTAGCAGCTCACATGGGCTAAATGTGAGGGTGGGTGGCTAATTCTTTTCATGTGTGTAATGTTTTGGATCAAATTATTTCCACATTAATTTCGATGGATTATGTTTCAGGTGGACAAGACCCAAAAAAATCAGATGAACTCTTAAGGATCTGGCTGCACTGAAGACATTCTTAACAATGACATTTAGAAAGAATGAGAAAGAACTTCTTACTTCTATTAAAATTAAATTTACAACATGTAGGCAAAATTATCTCAAAAGACCATCACAATTCTATAAAACAAAAGTGTGATTTCATATTAAATCAGATGATGCCAAAAAGATCAACTAAAAAGATCACCTTTAAATTTAATTTTAAAGAAAATTTTAAAATTTTCTCCCTCAAGTTAAATCTATTTGTTTCAAATGACACTACTTTTGATTTCTAGTATGTGTGTAAATTCCATGATTGCCAAATGAGATTAAAAACAAAATAAAAATCCCCACATGAATAAATTTCATAAACTGCAAGAGAATGGAAAAGACCTAGAGAAAACGATTTTGGTTTTTGTGCATGCATATTCACTTAATTGTTTGTCCCTTCAAAACAGCAAGTTGCCTGGAGCGCTTAAAGCAAAAAGTGCTTTTTAAAAGCAAAATATTTTTATTTATCAAAAATTTCTTGGACAACTTCTAAAAACCTGTCTACAGATTTTTGAGAGAGAAGGATTAGATACAAACGGCAGGTAGAGAAAACAGAGAACAGCATGTAATTAAAAAACTATAATAGATGATTCCTGCACCCGGTAAAAATCACACAGCATAAACCTCCAAAGAAGACAGGCAAGCTTTGCTGGAGAAATCTTGAAGGAAGCAGCCTATCTTTTGGGGATTAAAAAAAAAAAAAAAAAAAAAAGAAAATTATGAGGGTGGGGGAAAGCTTTCAAAGGCTTGTGAAACTGCCAGCAGGAAATGAAATGACCACCAGATAAGAACTCCATCAGGTTGTAAATGTATAGGAATAGGGTTAACACTTTGGTTGTTATTCAAAAGCAAATGAAAGATGAGCTTATGATAACAAACTTGGATTAGGACTCAGAAGATCCGAGTTCATTTCTCGACTGCCATAATCTCCCTTTGCAATTTTGGGTCACAGCTTACATTTCGCATAGACTGAAGAAGGAAGTAGTATCTTTTTTGTATACTTTGGGAACTGAGACCCAGAGATAATACTGGCCAAGGATTCACGACACTTTATAGGCATCTATATTCCAAATATATTTCACAGCAGAGAAAGATGACTGAGAGCTGAGAGGTATCTTTGTGCGTCTGATCCTCCAATCACATCTGTGTTTCTGTTTCCTTATAGCATTTGGATAGTAAATCCTTTCTCCTCCACTTTGAGCAAAGGCTGGGGTTTGTTGTTTGGTTTGGGGTTTTTTGATGGGTTTTTGTTTGTTTATTTCGTTTTGTTTGTTTGGGTTTGGCTTTGGTTTTTTTTCCTCATCAGCCTGCAATATAAGCTCTCAGGAAAAATACTCTTTTTACATAGTTTTTTATGTTTTTCTTACAACTCTGCAGTCTCATAGTGAGGATTCAAGAAGCTTCTAATTATCAAGAAGTAACTAGTTAGTATGTGTGTATATAGGTATAAATATATACCTATGCATTTCAGATACATACAGAGTAAATATCCTTACTAATTATTATTGCTACTATCCTAGTGTACATTAGCAATAATGACAATAATGTGAGTATATTGATGGGGTCTGCCTTGGGGCTTACACAGCAAATAATAATTTCCCTGATTTCCCACACACCAGGCTGAGTTCTGACACCAACTGGGACTAAACCCAAAACACTTCAGTGGAAACTCAAGATTACTTCACAGTAGTCACTTGCTTTTCATTTCCTTTTCCCTGCTGATCTTCCGAAGCTACCACAGTTACACTGATGTGAACAAGATCTGAATCCTGCCCACTGGCAACAGTTACTGAAAACAGGAAATGGGATATTTCAAATAACAATAGGTGGGAACAGCGAGTAAAGGTTCACTATGTAGTAACGGTGCTGACTCTTTAATGACTGTGTTTATTTCCTTGTGTCCTAAAGAAGGCCACAGTTCATTTTGATCTCGAATACGTGTGTATTGCCACATTTATATATCAGACACTGTATCTAATTTTGCAGTTTTTATTAAGGAGAGGGGGGGGTGTCTTCTCATAACGAGGGACACAATTAGATTGCCCTCCTCAGCTATGCCACCAAACAAGTCAAATTGCAAGAGCCGAAAGGTTCACCCCATGCCCTGTTAAGAGGAAATCTCCCCATTGCTGCAGAAACAGCGAAGCAGGATTTTTCCCTCCCATGCACCACAAAAAAGGGGTACTGTGACATGAGAGAGAAACCCTTTGCAAAGCTTACAACCCACATAAGGCGCTTCACATGAAGTTAGAGCAGAGATGTTACAAGTTCAAAAAGATATCCAGGGCCATGCAGTTCATTCCAAGCAAAGGTCTGACGTTCTTGGCTGAGGTTTCCACACTCCTTGTCTAGTCTCGACATGACTAATTTCCAGAAAAGGCAGTTTCACTACCACTCCAAGCCAGCCCTATGTCTAATTGGCATCACTGCTTAAGAAATACTTCTGTGCATTCTTCTATGAAAGTTTGCAGTTACAATCTAATTCTATACACTTTTACTAAGCCTCACAAGCCACCAGTGAGACAGTCCAGCTATTTTTAACAATCATTAGTCCTTCAGTCTCTCAGCGCACAAAATGACTGGTTCATGTTGGGTTCCTTTTCTCACAGCTTCCAAAATTGGTCTTAACTAGGTTTCCCAGCTTAATACACTGTTAAATAATGGCCACTAATTAGTAATGGCAAAAAGGAAGAAATGGTCATATGAAAATGTTAAAATGCCCAGCCACACAGGATTTTGGGTTTGGATTTTTTTTTTTTTTTTTTTTTTCCTCAGCTCAAGCTGCTTTTTTCACCATTAACCATAGTGATTTCTGCTCCTCCACTTGGGGAAGCTGTCACTGAATTTCTTAAATGCCACCAGACAAGTTCCAGTTGCCCATATTTGCTGCTTCTCCTAAGGGTGCTTACCCCTAATCCCCATCTTTCCTAAAGACACTTTGCAAAGAAAATGGTCTTTTTTCTAAGGGGAAAAAAAATAAATAATTAAATTTAGAAAGAATAGAAAGAAAGTTGGGTTTGAGGGTTTTTTTTTTATTTATTTAAATAGAAATCCAGGTCTTCTAAATCATGGAAGATTTCATGCACTGCTAGAAAAATAGTAATCCTAAAGTTTGGATACCAAGAAATGAAAACTGTTAACTTTTTGAAGTGCTTTTATTCACCCTGTAAAAGATGAGTGATTTTAAATACTTGAAACCCCCATACATGATTATTTGCTATATTAGAAACCACAAAATACCTATTCAGTTAAGACTTGTAACTCCTAATAATACTCTTGAGTACTATTAAGCGGACTGTTCAGCTGAGCCTTTTGTGGAAATAAGACCTATCTTTTTCCTAATACAGTAACCCAAGAAAAAGCTGAAAGTTAATATATGTTTTGTTTATAAATATATCCAGTACCTAAGCATCAGGGAGGAAAAACACCAGTACATGACAAAACAGGTATAATCAACTGATTGCAAATAGGTCGGGAATTAAGAGAACAGTAACTCATAATTACAGCACCAAGAGACACAATCACCTTCCCAGTGCCAGCTATGGATATGGAAAATGTAACAGACCTAAGGAATACATTCTACAGTACTGCCCAGAAAAGGACTGATTGTCAATACCTTTTGTTCTAATGCCACTTCTGGGTGCTGATGAGGTGTAACAGACCACTTTCCAGAGTGCTGCCTTCTCATCAACTGTTTAGGCATGTCTAGGAGTATCAGAGTGAAAACAGGAGTGTGAAAGCATGAACTCCAGGGTGCTCAGTACCAGGTAAACTTAGAAATTACATAGCTCCAGGTCTGGTCTGAAGAGGTAAACAAAAACAAAAAAAACACACACACACACACACAGTAAAATAGAAACCTCTCTTTGACTCAGTGTGGATCATTAACTCATGTTCTGTTCACATTAGGTAATGACAACAATTTCTTTCCTTACATTCTGGTTGCTTAGCAGTATTTGTAGGGCAACACATCACCTTAGCTAATTATTTTCTACGTCTGCTGAACAAGTTCATTTTACATTTACCTAAATTCTTCCTTAGTTTATTTTTGTCATTATGTCTTAATTCTTTTAACCTTTCACTGTGTCTTAGGCTAGCTGTGGTCCAAAATGTAATTTGCTAATTCTGCCAGACTGACAGATCAGGAATCATCTCACTTGCTTGCCTACTCATAACAGTTCTATTTATATATCCTCAAAGAGCATTTACTTTATCTGTGGTAAAATCACATTGCATGCTAGTTACCACCTCAGAAGCAGATAATTTCAAGTAGTGTTCTCTGCTATCTGAGAATGCTTTTATGCAGTTGACACTCTCTCTCTTTTCCCCCAAATAAAGTCCATTTATCCTAATCAAACCACAAGTTATTAATTCCTGCCCATTCCATCTAACCTCCCTGATTCTGGATGTGCATGAACCATTTTCCAGAGGTTTTCTCCTCTTCTTATTCTTAAAGCTGCATACAGAGCATGTTAATGTGTCCTCTAAAAATGCAAGAATATTCTAGGAACAGACCAGGTGCTCCCCCTGCCTCACATGGAGCTCAACCCAACTGGAAAACACTGCCTGTCTCCCGCTATGGTGGGAAGCAGGTTTTCTAGGAACAGTCCACCACCCCTAACAAACACAGTTACTACAGAGAACTGGTGGAGCCTTTAATGTGGCAGTATTGCTTTTCAGACAGAACCTTATTAAAATTAATGAACCAAAAAAAAATAAAGCACACAGGCCTTTTTCTCTCTGCTCATATTTGTAAATCAGTGGCTTTAGAGGGGTAAATTGGCTGATTATCCTAAACTGTGGACAGCCCTACTTAAAAGTCATGCAACTCTGCAGGCAGAGCACCAATATTTGGAGTAATTCTACATAATTTGTACTAATTTTTGCTATTTTTATGAATGACTAGATCACACAGCTTAAAAACACACCAAGCATCTGCAGGATGGGAAGTAAATCTGTGACTACCTCTATGCCATTGCAGGCACATGTACTGTATTAGCTGTATGGCAGTCACAAGAAATTTATCCAAGGAACTCAGTAGTTGTATTCCTTCACTACCAATCAGCATTGCCCGTTCAGTGCACATCCTTGGGCATCCCTCATCGCTACTACATGTGAAGAGGCCTCTGCTCTACATCAGCTGGTCTCTGTCTCTGGCTGGCACATCCAAGTAAAGTTGTGCAGTCCCAAGGGACTGACTGATTTCTGAATTCAGTTTGGGTTTTGTTAAGCTAGAACATGTTTTCATTTAAGGTTTCCCAGGTGAATTCCACACTGGCACATGATTAAAAAAAAAGCAATTGTATAAAATCAGTATTTGAAACTTTACAACCATGTATAGCTTGAAGAAGGTCATTAGGGAGTAAATTGTATCTTCAAGTATCTCCACTAGTTCATTCTTTCATTTTATTTCATTTTGGAGCATACTAAAATTTGTCCTAATGTTCATTATCTTCTGTAGCCTACAATAAATTCCCTTCAACTCACATCAACCACCATCCCTTTGTTCCACCTGGCTGCTACAAGTGCCAGTATAGCTTCCCCTCAGCTTGTGTTCCACGGAACAGTCTCCTAAACTGCAGCATCTTACTATTTCATTTTAATTTCTGATTAAAAACATGCTTGGTAAAAACACTACATCTGTTTACTTCACATTACAGTCTTATCCATTCTTTCTTATCTGGATTGATTTTTAGTTCTAATGACGTTTTTTGTTACTTAGAATTTGTTACTGCAGTTGCAACCTAGAATTAACGCATCCAGTGACACTTATGTTGATTTTCTTTCAAATGCCCATTGATAACAGCCTAATCAAGGCCAGCATTTAATCAGGATACAACTTAAGCAGCTTTTACTGCACCACAGTCACATCTGTGCCACAGTTTTCTTTGACTTGTTTTGTTTTTTTTTTTCCTATAGCAATAACCTTCATCCTGCTCAACTCACCACAGACTGGCAGAAGCCAGTCAACTACTCGTCAACTAACAATGCACTTTAGTAAAGGACCTCTCTTTTTTCTTTTTAACATTGCATCGCCATCAGTCTACATCTGCTATTTCCAGTTGTCCTTCACCAGGAGATACTGCCTGCCTGAGAATAACCATACAAAACAAGATACTTATGTTTCAAACCCCACCTGGGCACAGTAAATCTCATTCAGTCTCTGACAAGCCCAGATCCCTCTTTCACGAAGCACGGCTAAAAAGGGGCAGGTGTAAAACAGAACGAGTGGACAGTTGTGTTCATTGACGCTGTGGTTGAAAATAAAATCTTCTCCAAAGGGAGCAGGTCGGTTAAACAAACACTAAGGATTTCCAGAGCTATGTTACCAGGTTATATTTGACTGGAGCCCACACCGCATTTCAGGCCACAAAATATTTAACTCCATAGAACTAAAAATAGTCTCAAGTAAGGTGCATAATTCATCAGCTTAAGAGGGACTTTATTTTTTTCTCTGCACTGTTCTTCAGAGGATCTAGTTTTGGCCACAAAGTAGACACAAATCGTTCTGCACTATCTGTTGTCCAGAAGGCAATTTTGGATACATATTTATGTGTTTGGCCACGTGAAGCCAAGTAAAGAATTACTGACTAAACCAAAGGAGCTTCGTTCTCTGGATTTAGATGGTCTTCAGCACCAGCTTGTTTTTCTAAACATAAAATCACACTCTAGTTGACTTTAATTTTGGTTTTTTTTTCTGCTTTTTTACAGACTCAGGAAATCCTAAGCATGAACATCAGTTGTTTGTTTATGGAATCGCCTCATTAATAGTTTATGAGGGGCTAGGAGATGTGAAGTTAGACTGACATTTTCACACCAGCAATCAGTAGCTCTCAGAAGACAGTAGGCAGAAGGAACACACATTAAACACAAGTCACCCTCTGTAGGTAATTAGCAACAGATACAAAGTGGTGAAATGGAAATAACAGAGTAGAGATTATGATGGAAACATCAGTGGAAAATTATAACTCCTTTAATAAAAGAAACACACTAGCAGTGTATGTTCCATGTGCTGGACACTCTTTGGGAAGCAAACACCCAAATTTTTTCAAATTATATTAAGAAATCTGTATCATCAGTAGATCTAGTCTTAAAAAAGCTTGGAGCTAAGAGATACACAAATAAATAGCCGTGCTTGGGTGGAATCGGGCATGGAAGGGTAAACTCTTTCTGCAGAAGCACTGTCTGATGGTGTACGCCAGGTGTGTGCCTGCCACAGCACTCATATGCGGGGCAGCTGCATGGCCCCAGCCTATGGAGGGAACCTCTCTCATGAAGACATGAAGATCAACCTGTTATGCTTTGCTATCCAGCTACCCTACTGAAGCACCAACGATGGCATCAACTGTTGCTCAGAGGCCAAAGCAAGTCATCTTCCAGCTCTCCTGCTCACTGGGAAAGCAGAACCCAAGAGACCTACAGCATGTATAGGCTTTCCGTTGAAGCCTCATGGCGAAGACGCCAGTGGGAGTGGGGTATCAATGGCTGGCACCCCGGTTAAGAGAGGCCACCCCAACACGCCAGGCAGGCACAGAGGGACTGCCATTCAATCATGGGGCCACGGACCGTCCTGCGGACAGGTTTCTCCGGCCGGAGAGAGCCTCCCCTCCGGCCCCCTCACGGCGCAGGCGGCTCCGCAGCGCCCTCCGCGATCGCGGCGGCTGCCGCCTGCTCCCCTCCCCCGCGAGAGCGCCGCTCAAAGCCGCCTCGCGAGCGCACGCCTTCACTCCCGAAAAAAAAGGGGCCGCTTCGCCGCCTTATATACCCTGCTAAAAATAGCCTGCCGCCGGCCCCGCCAATCAGGACTGGGCGAATTTCGAATCGGGCCAATGGCGGGAGCCGTCACGGCCAGGCTCGGTCACGCCAGGAGGAGCCGCGGCGCTCGCCGCGCGGCGATTGGGAGGCTCTGACATCATTGGCACGCGGGGCGCGGGGGTGCGCGGCAGAGATTGGGCCGCGGCGGGCGGGCGGGCGTCATGGGATCACGCGGGGCGGAGCCGCGCGGGGCGGGGCGGGGCGGCGCGCTCGGGGCGGGGCGGGGCGCTCGGGGCGGGGCGGGGCGGGGCGCCGCGGCCGGGCAGAGGCTTGGCCGGGGGAGTCTCGCGGGGGGTTCCACTCGCAGCCGGCGCCGTGTTTGCAAATATTGTGGTGCGCGGAGGAGCGGAGCGGAACGTCCGCCGTCGGCCGCGCAAGGCGGGGGAGAGCCGCGCCGCCGTCCACCGCCCCGGGAGCCGAACTGCCGCGCCGTGCGATTAAACTTTGCGTGAAACTTTGGGTCTTTTTTAAGCTCCTCACGGAATTAATACATACCTACATACACGTCTATACACACGCCGCTGTTACTGTTATTATTCTTCTCGGAGGAAGGGGGGGGGGCTCGGAAGCTCGAGATCAGAGGTTTGACACCCCCCCGCACGCACCCCTCAGCCCCTGCGCACCCAGGAGGCGTCCGCGTAGTGCTTTTGGTAACCAGCACTGACTTTGTTGTTGCAACTTGAGACATGGATGTGCTCCCCATGTGCAGCATCTTCCAGGAGCTCCAGATTGTGCACGACACGGGTTACTTCTCGGCCTTGCCGTCCCTGGAGGAGTACTGGCAACAGGTAAACGAGGGTGCCGGTGGTGGTGGTGTCGGGTTGGGGTTTATAAGCCGTGTTAAACGATGACCAGATTTAAAATGGAAAGGAAGAAAAAAGGAAAATACAAAAGGCCAAGTGTCATCAGCGAGCTTGGGGCGCGTTAAGCGTGAATGCGGGGGAATGTTTTGGAGCAGGTGTTTCTGTTTTAACTAAGACGGGTTTGTGGGGAGAGTGCAGAGGTGGATGTCAAGAGATGCGCAGCTCCAGCTTCTCCGCTCCGCAGCCGGCCCGGGCCGATTCTGGAGCTTCGCTGCCGCCGGCTCCAGCCACAACGAGTCCTGGCAAAAGTTGTCCGCTTGTACCAGGTCCAGGCTGCACAGCTGGGTCTTGTCACCCGAGATCCTGGCCTCGGCCAAGCGCTGCTCTTCGCCCGTTGCCGTGATGGGGTTTGTTTTGTTTTTTCCTTTTATTATTGTTTTTTACTTTCTTATTTTTCCTGGCAGTGATGAGTAAGTAGCCCTGCAGTAGTGTATGGACACATATGCACACGTAGCTCTGTGTGTGCATGTATAATCCATACTTGTGTGTGTGTGTATCGTAGCCGTTCCCAGCGCAGGGAGCGTTGCGGAGCCCGTGAGCTGTCAGTCATATGACAGCGAGCCCCTCTCGCTAATTGCCTTGATCGGGAAGGAGGAAGAACGGAGGCTCCTTCCCTTTAATGGACATATTTTGTTGTTGCCTTTTTATCCTTCTTTTTATTTATTTTTTTTTTTTTTTTTGGTTTTTCTCCTTTCCCTCCCCCCGCCTACCGAGCCTGCCCAAGCAGCGGGCTGGCAGGAGCGACGGTGGCCGCCCGGCGACCAGACCAAGTACCTGCTGGCTTGGACGCAGGAACCTCTCGGAGAACGTTGAAATGCAAAGTGTTGCAGCCCTCACATGCACACTAATTGTATGCAATGCCTTTCCTTTTGAGTTTGGTGGGTTTTTTTCCTCCCTTTCTCCTTCCCTTCCCCCTTTCCCCTTGCAGAGAGGCAGCTTCACCGTACGTGATTGAAATGGAGCTAAGTAGTTTCCTTCAGGCATTTGGGCTTTTGGCGAGGGGCCAGCCCTCATTCCCAGTAGCCTTCAGAGGCATTTAAACTCGGAGAGAGCTTCACTACGGTCCCCATTACTAATCTACCTAATGAGGAATTTAAATTAGCCGGGAATATGAAAGTTTAACAAGATCTTAATAAATGCTTTTCTACCTGTTTTCATGGGAATTCAATTCACTATTGTGTTGTCCCTCACGAAACCTTTTTTTGTTTTTAACATGCATCACGATCCAGTTACCTAATTATAGACAAATACATAAATATTGTGTGCAGTGGTTGGTTTAGTGTGGGGGTTGATTCATTGGTTTTTGTTTGGTTGTTTGGGGTTGTTTTTTTTTCCTAATTTTGCCCCACTCTAGCCTGGCCAGAACATGTGACCCAGTTTACTTTGAGCAGTGCTGGGGGAAAAAGGAGGCAGCTCCTATGGCGGCTCTGCTCTTGGACAGATGCAAAGGGGCTGTGAAGGGAATGTATGGCATTTGGGATCAGGTTTTGCTACCGGGCTTGGAAGAGATGATCTTGCTAAAATAAGTAGAGTTTGGTATGGAAACTTGATGTGTCCATTTTCTGTGTAAAGCTTCCATGTGGATCATTTCCTATAGTGGAAAGAATAATCTCAAAACATCAGCTTGTTGCCATAACAGTTCATACCCTTTTTTTTTCTTTTTTTCTTTTTTTTTATTTTTTGTTCTCTGAAGATGGCCAGAAAGCCAGCAGGGTGAACTGAAATTGAAAACCACAGCTTCACCCATTTAGGGTTGTTTTGTGTTTTGTTTTGTTTCGTTTCATGGAGTGGAGGGGAATGTGGTTGGGGGGGGGGGGGGGGGGGGGTTCGGGAGGTTGTCCATGTACTGTTGCATGTATATTTCAACAGAGTACTTTCTTGGCAGATGGTCAGGGTTTTAAAAGGAAGTCTCCCTTGGCATTGCGTGAAAGAAAGAGAGAGATGACTCATACAGTGCACTCTTGGCCAGTAGATAAAGTTCTTGTTCATTGTGGGACTCCCAGCAGGACCTCAGAGTAATTTCCCGTTTTGCATCCTATAGAATAGGACATTTCTATTCTGGAACTTTTTTCTCCACTCTCCTCTGTTGTTGAAGTTCCCCATGTTCCTGCGAACACGCATGGGAGCAGTTTGAGTTACGTGGTGTGCATGCCAGTGTGCTTGGAAATGACATTCTTTGAAAGTCGAGTGTGCTGCGTTCTCATGCACAGGAAATGGGAGGATGTCTGCTGCTCCATTGATGTCCCCAGAAGACGGGCCAGCAGCTCCGCAGCCATGCTGAAATGTGGCTTTGTTTTCTGACACAGCATTTGAGTTTTAGCTGCTTGTCAGAGCACATTGTGTTCACTTGGGTCCTTTCAGCCTCATGTTTGTGTCAGATACAAAACAACTTGAAATTAGATGAGGCGCGAGAGCAAAGTGTAATTATTTGTTGTGGTTCTCTGTGGTCCTTTTCAATGTCACTTACTGAAAACACAGATTTTATGATGAGAGTGATGATAATTTGACTGACTCATTAGAATGCTATTTTGGAAACCAAAGCTGACTTGCACCTTCAGCTGTGTGTTTGAACTCCTGCCCAGGTCTCAAAAACAGATTTCTTTTCATCGTAACAGTCACCTAGTTACGGCTGGAGGAGCCTTTAATTTGTTTTGAACCTAGAAACCTCAAATCGAGCGCACTACGTTCCTGCATGCTTTTTGAAGTGTAAAATACAATTGAGTTTATTTTTAAGCAAGGTTGTGACTTTCATCTTTTTTTTTTTCCTTCTCTTTCACCTAGACATGTTTGGAGTTGGAACGGTATCTTCAAAGTGAACCCTGTTATGTTTCTGCATCTGAGATCAAATTTGATAGCCAAGAGGATCTCTGGACCAAAATTATTCTGGCACGTGAGAAAAAGGAGGAATCTGAACTGAAGAACATTTGTGTCACAAAGGAGGACAATCTTACTAGTCAGAACTTAGAGACCAACAGTTTAAATTCTGATGTGAGCAGCGAATCTTCAGACAGCTCTGAGGAGCTCTCGCCCACAACAAAGTTTACCTCTGACCCTATAAGTGATGTTTTAGCCAGTTCAGGAAACTTGAGTTCATCTGTCACTTCCACTCCCCCTTCGTCTCCTGAGCTGAGCAAGGAGCCTTCTTCCCAGATATGGAATTGTACCCCGGGTGAGTTGCATTCACCGGGGAAAATTCGTACCGGTACAGCTGGAAAGACTGCAGAAAAAGGTACACCCGCCAATGGTGACACCTCGCCAGATGGCAGAAGGCGTGTTCACAGGTGTCATTTTAACGGTTGCAGGAAAGTTTACACCAAAAGTTCACATCTGAAAGCACATCAGCGCACTCATACAGGTTAGTAACCGTATTGCTTATTAAGAATTGGCAAGTGCTGTAGGGAATACCCCTGATGATGGTGGTGTCACATTGTTACACAATCACTGGGTGGGAGCCCAGGTTTGGAGAGATGATATAATAGTAATAGAGGCTTACCAGCATGGACATCACTTCCTCATTCTTTCTGTAAGTGAGCTGAAGCCAAGGCAGTTGGTGGTAGATTAGTGTGCTGTCATAGCAAATGGGAGCCACTCATCTAAATAGGCAATAGTAGTGAAGCTGCAGCAGTATGCAGTCTTCGGGAACAAAGATCTGGCCAAAGTAGACGCTAAACCTTTCTTGACATTTATTTCTAAAGCAAAAGAGAGCTGAGACTTTCTTGCAAAAAAACGGAACATCGGTCATCCGAAAATCAGTCAGATCATTAAATCCCTGTTTTCACGGTTTGGTCTGCATTGGATCTGTTCAATCAGACATCCCAAGGCCTTGATTATATAAAGTATAGCTATAGTTGTAAATCATTCAATGTTTTTGTGTGCCATTGTTACTGGCCAAAATCTTGTCACAGTAGTCCTTCTAACATATTTGGGCTTACAAATGTATGATCTACTGTATAGTTTCATCCCAAAATGGTGAACAACAGCATTTTGTTGTTATGGAACCTGTACTAAAATGAGCAATCCTGTGTGTTACTGGGAAAGAAAGTGAGGAGGATAAGACACTTCAGGGCTTTTATAAATATTTTATGGTTGAAGTAGCACCTGATTTGCTTGCTTGAGCATTATTATTTGACATGTCTTTATGACAGCAGTTAAATATGTGGAGCTGGTGGAGCTATGCCTTGGCTCAGTCGTCATCATTTAACATGAGGAATTGGCCTGGCATTCTTGGTGTACCAATCCAAAGACCTGTACATTGTGGGTTTTTTTCCCCCAAGAAGTGGAAAGAGAATTCAAGGAAAAGATCCTGTTTTGACTCATGAGGTCAGCATTTTGTGGCTTTTATGGGAAGTCTGAGCAAGCTCGGATGTTCCCATTGTCATGCAGAAGTCAGATAAAACAAGATTATTTCAGGAGGAAAGAACAGCTTCCACTGAAACCGTGGTGGTTCAGCAGACATAAATAGCTGCTGGCCTCAGAAGTGTTGCAGAACTGTTGTCCTGGTGCTGTCTGGCTGAGAACGTTCCTGTGAATGGAAGTGGTATTTCTTGAATGCTGAAATAGCAGTGTTCAAAGTGGCATGAAGGCTTTTCCAAGAATATGTGGCTCAGCAGAAAGGAGGTTGCGTATTATGCAGATGAGTGAGTGACAAAGGGCTTTGGTGCAATACAGTAGCCTAATTGCATTTTGGAGCCTAGCTGTGCTGTCTTTAATCAGCTTCATGAGGTGCATGATACCTGTTTGGGAGTAAGCCTGCTATTATGGATGGACAGGAATGGTAGAAGGTTGGATTTCTTTGTTTCCTGTGAGCCTGTTTAATCACTTTTTTTTTTTCTTTTAATAAGAATGAGATTATTTGGTGTGCTTTTGCAGCAAAATAGTTAAGTAGAAATAGTGGGTGAATTTTGCAAGCTTTCTTTGCCTACATGTTCTGAAGCATTCAGATAGGTAGTTTAAATAAAATTGGCTGTCTTTGGGGGGTGGAGGAGGTTTACATAGAAAATGAATGGGGTAGCACCTATCTTTCTTTGAATGAAGTCATGACTAATGTGTAATCTGCTTTCTTTGTAGGGGAAAAGCCTTACAGATGTTCATGGGAAGGGTGTGAGTGGCGTTTTGCAAGAAGTGATGAATTAACCAGACACTTCAGAAAGCACACTGGTGCCAAGCCTTTTAAATGTAGTCACTGTGACAGGTATGTTACTGAAGTGCACCTTTTAAAATAGTTATTTTTAATGCTTGTTGGAAAGCGAGTCTAGGCTGCTTTTGACTTGTGAAGGAATCATTTGGGAATGCAACTGTGTCTGGTATTTTTAAGGGATTATTTTATATTTAGACTGGGAAAAAACCCTCCCATTTTACCAGTCATTGGGATGTGGCTTGTAGCCTGATGCTTCAGATAAGTTTTGGCAAGTCCCTAGTCTTACCACTCATCTGTGGAGCTCCTTGGTGCCCACAGACACCTTGAGTGCTCCCATGTATCCAGGGAATGCCAAATCCCTCCTCCATCAGCCGTGTTTCTGAGTAGCAGGGCAATGGGGGAGTGCCTCGGCCATGCATGTTGTGTTGTGCGTGCCTTCAGCAGGGGGCTAATGCAAAATTTGGCTCTTGCTTTGCAGGTGTTTTTCCAGGTCTGACCACCTGGCCCTTCACATGAAGAGACATCTCTGAATGGGTCAAGAGGTAAATCCTGCGGGCTAAGAGGCGTCAAGGTTGAAGAGCCTTGAGCAAAGGGATGCGTGTTCCAGCCAAAGCATGCCATTTTGCACCCTACCCAGTTGCCTCCAGGACCTCACTTTCTTGAAGGTCTTTTGAGGGCTAATAAGTCATGTAAGAAACGGCATAGCAACCGCGGTGCGTGATGTTTGGGGTTTCCTGGACTCATACACTGGTATCTAACCTTCTGAGTGGCTCCTAAGCCTTTGCCGTGAGCATGTGCACTGAGAATGTTAATGATTGGGTGACTGTATGCGATGAGGATCTCTCGATGACTGTATGCTGAGGCACATTTTTTTTCTTGTGGTTGTTTTATGACTGTAAGAGAAAAAAAATAGTCTGAATGTCTTGTATGTGAGGAATATCTTGTGAGATGGGACGACCACCAATCATTTCCAAGGGGTGGGGGGAGGGGTGTCTGCACCTTTTTAGAGGGGAAATTGAGAGGGGAAAGGGGGGCGGGAATAAAAAAAGTCAGGATGCCAGAATGGAGATGGGGTACCTCCCTGTTCCTGTGTGAGAGGAGCTTTAGGTGTCTGGTGCAGCTATTAAACGTGCAATGTGTCAAGTAGCTTGTTTTACTTGCTACAGAGCTCATTTGTAATCCATTGTATAAGCTGTGTATTTACAAATGTAACACAACTATAACTTTTCATTATAATACCAAGGTTATTGCATGGTTCTGGGGAACTATATGCTTTTCCATTCTTTAATCAGGACTGCAGTTTTGATTCCAGTTAAGAGCAGCTAAAATACGATTGGTCTAATGTTACGTAATGTATGGAACATGAATAATTTTTTCTGTTGGGTGGATAAAACCACTATTGGTTAGAAACTGATTTTTCTCATGCAGCTAATTTTTCTCTTATTTATGCCTTGAGGACTAACTTCTGGTTTTCTAGCTGTTAATGCACTGTTGACCTTAATAATGGTGCCTTATGCAAGTGACCTTCTCTTGCAGGGGGTCTTATACAGGGGTATGGGTGATGCATGCTTTATTAAGGCTCTCTTTTCACCTGGCATTGTACTGTATCAAATGTATAATATGAGGGGAAAAAAGGTTACTTCCAGGGTCCTCCTTCACAAAGACAAATATAGAGAAAAGTCATTCATGTCAATACAGTATTTGTTTAACTTAGACAATTTGACTGTGTTACAGTATAATGCATATGCCAATTGAATACCTGACCAGTTCTGCCACCTTGAGACTTTTTTTATATTGACCTTGCACAACAACTGTGTATATACACACCCCAACTGTACTTAATATGTCGAGTTTTCATACATATTAAAGATACAGAAGTATTAAAAGATGTATTTGCTTAAAAGGCACAAGTTTCACATCTATATATCTAGCTATCTGTTGGTCATACAGAAAGAAACTATATTACTTTTTTTTTTAAAAGTGGGCAGAAAAATAATTGTGTATGTATATTTGTGTGTACAGTCTGTGTATGTGTGTATATATATAGATAATATATAAATATTTTTTTTAAGAGGAAAAAAATTAGAACACATAGCTGGAAAATGCCACAGCCCATCAAAATATTCCCTCTACCCCCCGCAATATGGTCATTAAGGAGACAAAGAAGTAAAAGATACAGTTAATTAAAATCTAGCATTTTTAGAGGCTTTACCTTTAGCTTAATTGTATGCTAAAGGCTTTGTTGGCATTCAGTCCTTCTCAGACTGCTGACTGTGTTTTGTAGTTATTAGGTTGTCTGGAATAGCGTTTCTGTGGCCATTTAAGAATGATATGAACCGAATATTGGCATGCTAAAAAAATATTAGCTGTGTGCAGATGAAGTACACTCGAGTTTTGGCCTTCCAGTTTACTGGAGGAGCTGTGAGTGAGCTAGTCGTTGTGGTGGTTGAGCTCTAATTTTACATAGTTCAGCTAAAATAAAGACTCTTTTTTCCTAGAGTAGAAATTGTCTGTCCAAAAGCAGTATTTTCTTTTTTTAAACCAGCTCACTACAGTTGATGCAATGAAACATGTGACCTGTTTCTTTTTCTATTTATTATTGGTCTTGCTTACTATGCTAATATTTTGGTATATCTTCCTGGAAATGTATGTAGATAAGTGGTCTAAAAAAAAAAAGTATATGCAAGTGATCTGGTTCTAAGGAACACACAGGCTTAAATCATTCTCATTTCATTTTTGGTTTAAATTGCCTGAAAATGCACTTTTTTTTTTTTTTTCCCCCAAACCAAACATAATTTTCCAGAAAATGGATTTCTGTTTAAGGTTGGGTTTTGTTGTGTTTATAACTCCTTGTTTGCATTGTCCTTGGCTTAGCCATAATTCTTATAAACAAGAAAGTAAACAAAAGCAAAAACAAACAAAAAAACAACCCCAAACAACAACAAAAAAATAAATTAAACTTGCACTGGCTTGTCTCAATTGTGAAATACCATCAGAGTTGTGTGGATGGGGTGGGGCTGTGTGCCATATGTCAAATGCCTGTAATTTTCTTAATAAGCAAGTACATTTTGTTCAGGTGATAACTGAGCCTCAATCAAGCTGAAAAATAAAAAAAAAAAAAAACATTTTTGCTTGAAATTTAAGAAGAAAATGTTTCTATTAGTGAAATTTCTTTTTTTGTTTTTGAAGCACCCTGTTATCTAAAGAATCTCTTTGTAAGATTTTTGTAAAAATTTTGTTTTACAAGATTTTATTTGAAATTGTTTTTTGCAAGATTGTTATATTTCTGTATGAATGTATTTTTTATTGGAATAACATAAAAAGAAATTCTTATCAGCATCACGTGTCTGGTTCCATCTTTCTCCCCTCTGAAGTCCTACACATCAAAGGATGTCAAGCATTATGCTGACATTTTGCCTTGAGTCACCTGGTTGCAGGTACAAACACCTTTGAATCGGGTTGCTTTGTGGAAGACAAGCCCTGATGAGAAAATAATATTGACAGTAGAAACTAGAAGTTCTTCCGTATCTGAAAGACTGTTGTTGACTTAGTTTTTGCCTCAGCAGAATGAAGTTAACACGATTGTTACTGCGAGACTGCACCTTTATTCCAAATAATTTGTCCTGGAGAGGTGAATGCATGTAGGACAGGTTCTGCATGTGGGAAAGGAGAGTCAGTGGGCATTTGAAGTGAAGGAAAAAGAGAAAGGCAATGACTGGGCTGGAGCCACCTGTCCTTAACTTTTACTGCAGAGTGTGAGCCTTTGAACTGCCCAGTCACTGGGGAAGCAAGTCTGAAACCTTGAAGACTCAGTCGTGGGAAGGAATGCATGAGATGTGCCTGGCTCAGATGCAGAGATCTTGAGTCAGCTGTAGGGCTGACCTGACCCACATGCTGGTGGTGACCTTCAACCAGACAAACGCAAGTCTCTGTGAACTGCATTTTTTCAGAGCAATGGCTCTTCAAAGCGTGCCTGGCACGTATGCTGGCTTGGGACACATGCAGAACTTGTTTCATGTTGCCTTGTGGCTTCTACTCACTAATGCTGGTGTTAAAAATCCCTTAAGCAGTGGATAAAACTATTGGCATAAAATGCAAAGCTATATGCTGAGAAACTGACTTTTACCATGTGAATTCAGTTCACCATAACTGAAGGTTTCGTAGGTTTAGATGAGAAATGGCTTAAAATTGATGCAGAAAAGAACTGAATCAATAAATGCAGATTGAGGCCAAAGTAATGTGGAGGAGAGACCCTTGCCATTATTCTCAGTTAGACCTGCAGCTGGCTAGTGAGTAGTCAATATGCCTCCCTATAGCCAAGGAAGAAATGGCAATTTAAGCAAAATCTGACCTGTAACAAGAGGGATATATTAAATTTTACCATTGGTACAGTATCTCACACAGTGAAACACAGGTGTGTCCTGGGAAGCTTAGTTACAGTTGCAATAGAGAAGGCTACCGAGGTTTAAGGGATTCTGACATTTTGCCTCCTTATCTGTATATAACATAGAAATGGAAAAATTTTTAAAGAACTCAGTTTGACCTTGGAGGTTCTCCACCCAAAATGTTCAGTGGGTGTGTGACACAGAACAAGGATTGGAAATTTTTTTCCTGTCTATTGGGTGTGTGTCATCTAGGGCTGTGTGTGTAAAAGAAAAAAAGAAAAGGCCTGATAACTCCATTATTAAGGATGTTATTGAGATCCCATCCTCTTTCATTTCTCAGAGAGACTGTAGTGAAAAAACAACAGTATCCAGGACAAAAAAGAGCTAGTGACAGCTATTGGGCAACAAGGAAACTACAAAGCAGAGAGCAATAGCCATTTAAGGGGTAGTGCATTTCAACATGCACATCCACTGCAGGCTTGCTTAATTCCAGATTTTGAAATGCCAAGCAGATGGGAAGGGATGTGAATTTGAGGGTGAAGAAGTTAGGTGGCTTAGGTATGGACCTGGATTGGTAGCCTCAGCAAGTTCCAACAGCTTCAACAGAGGTTAGCAAGGTGAAAGTGAGGACAGAGCCTGTGAGCCAACACATTAGCTTCTTGCTGCAAAGGTCAGTTACGGCATGATTGTGCACTTAGGCACACATACATGCATGCATGGGTCAGGATGAGACACTTAAATCCCCAAACAGAACTTGCTTGGATCTGGAGTTTGTTTTTTTTTGTCTCTTGGGTGTGAAAAATCCTGGCATACAAGGGGTCAGTGCAAGTAGGGCACATCACAGTTTACCAATTTATTTGAACAACTGTGTATTATAAATACAGCATGACTTTGAAGTTCACAATAGACAAGTGATTGTAATTTTTTTAATTGGATGCTCATATTGTTTAGAAGTTGCTGTTTCTCTCACCCTTAAAGCATATTATGATCTGTTGCAAACGGAATCTAGAATTGTTGTGCCTGTTAAAAGTATGCTGAAGACAAGCTGTATTTTGTTTTTTCCTCTTTAGGAGTCATTCATGGTACCTTTGCCTTTCTGTCTGTCTTTTACCACTTCCATTCTTCTCAACTACTTGAGCATTTGCTCTTTAATTGCACCGAAAGCTCTCAGGAGTCAAAACAACCTCTGTAAATCACACAAACAGAGCAGCAAAATTGCAAACAAGGAGAAAGAAAAACACTATGGTGATTATTTCAAAAAGTAGCTGAGTGTTATTTATGCAGCACCAAATGAGTACGTGATCTTACATATTCACACAACAGGGAGAGGCAACAGTTAATAAGAGGAAAACTTCATGGTCCACCCATTGGAAGTCTCCTTAGCCTTGTCTGGAGAGAGGAGTTAAGGTAGACTGAAACAGTAAGGGGAGCTCTAACTACATAGGAGTAGGGGGAGGGGAAGACACAGGTGAAGGTTTCCCATCTGCCTTTTAAAGAATAAAAGGATATGTATTTCCTCTTTGTTCCTCCATTTTTCAAAAATTCTGTGGAGACAAAATGGCTCAGATAGGAAATCTCTATAAGACCTCTTTCTTAAGCTTTTCCAGCTTTGCTTCCTCAGGTAGCACTGGTTTATAGACTACGCAATAAACCAATACTCCACTTCTTTATTTCTGGTGACAAGAGGTTACTGAGCAGCTCATACCCCCACAGAAGTCTGCCTGATCCTGCTTCATCTCATGGGATTGTGCAGCCAACAGGCATTAACAGGTACTTCTGAAATAAAGACTCTGACATGGCAAGAAACTGCTGAGATTATACAGTCCAAGGCAATAGTATCTTTATTTTTTTCCCCTTTAGCTCTTACATCTACACTGGCTGTTTCATCCCTTATTCATGGTCCCTAGATATATGGCATTTATTTTTGATCAAACCTGTAGCAATACTGTCTCATAACCATTTGAGCTCTTACGTATAAGGGAGAATGAGCAGATAGAGTACTGCTTTTGCCCATAGGTCTGCTGAGATATAATCAGTCTTGGATTCATTGGAGTTACCCTGGGAAATAAGGGTTTCAGGTTCATACATTAATATTGTGAGGCCTTGGTCAAAAGCTCATTTAAGTAAAGGAGAAATTCCTCACTGAATTCAACTTGCTCTGACGCATGCATTTTTTCACAGAGCAGAACCTGAGGAGGAAGTATGTTTGAAATCCATTCAGAACCAAATTTTCATTCAGTGGCATTTCTGACTATATTTTATCCATTTCCCATTGAACATTTGATAGCTGGAGTTTGCGAGTGCAAGCACTGCAAAGCTGATTTTTTTTTTTTTTTTAACAGAAATGCAATTTTTTCCCTGAAATTTATTTTTGATTGCAGGCTGACAGTAAACCATGTAATTTGTTCTGCAGTTTCAGTTACACAGCAGCTACATAATAATTTTGTAAGTTATAGCAGTGACTATATTGAACTGTAATGTTTTCAATCTGAACGCTCCACAAATTATTAGTTGCAAAATTATTAACTGAAGAAATTAACTGGATTTTTAGGGTACCGTAGCAACAAAGGTGGCCTATGGCTTTTAAAAAAGTGCTACATCAGATACAAGCTAGCACATTTTGTTAAAATAAAGAGTAATTATTCAGAATTTGCAATTGAGGCTACAGATTGGTCGTGTTCTTGAAATATAGGTTTATAATTTGTCACAGGAAAAATAACTCCATAAAGTAAAACCGCTAAGGTGTTTTAAGATGATCTATTATGCGGAGGTGTCTAGTGCAGCCATTTTGGATTGGTGTCATGATAGGAAACAGATGGTATATGTGTTTCTGTTTAACATTTAAGGAGGTATATAAAGCAATTGGGAGGTGATGTATTTTGTTAATGGGTGAGTAAAGCCTCATATGTACAGTTAAAATAGAATGTAAAATATAAGCAACATTTTTTCAGCACAAATGAGGCAATGCAACAACACGCTTAAGTAGATTTATTTGACTTGTTTCACTTTAAATAATTTTAATGAGAAATTCTCTAAATGTTTTTGAGCGGCGATAGAAAGTAATCTGGTAACCACATGTCTTGATGTAAGCCAAGCTGTTCTTTAACAGCGCTTTCTTTCAATACAATATAAATTTAGCTGGAATTAGCATTGCAGAATATTAGTCCCTCTGTGCCTCACTTGCTAAACCTCCATATTCTTTTTATTGCCTCTGTGCGTTTCAAAAGTGGTCAGTTCTGGACAAAGGCAAATGATCTAATGTGGCTGGGAAAGGCAATATATTCGCTGAATTCTGTAACGTAACAAACACTACTGTAATAATTCAGGAAAGCAGCAGATCTGCACTGGATACAGTAATATATTTTTCATGTAATGTGCTACCTTTTGGATTTCATACTGAATATATCAAAAAACTAGTTATGCATGCAAAGCTGTATTTTTCTGAATTTTATCTACTGCATCTTACTGTATGTTATTTCATCTATAAGATTTATCTTTGAACATGCAGTGGTAGTCAAAGACTATTGTTCATTTCCGAGCTTAGCTACGCAAGTTACTCGTCTTCTGGGTTTTCCTTTATTTGTTTTGCTAACTGTGAAAAGGACACTGAGGGCAACTGGATTTTAATAGGTCCTCACTGTAATTAATTGTTCATCAGCAGTAGAAGTAGTAGCAGTAATAGTCAGACATGCAGAGGAGGCTGAGATCTTACCATGGTGAACATACAGGTAGAGAGACTCTTCCATCTAGGTCCTGCCTAGTTAGACCACAGCACGTTTGGGATTACCCACATCCAAAGACAGAGAAAGAAGTTTTGCAAACCGTTCTGTTGATCTCAGTGGTTTTCCTTTTCTTGGTCAGGCAGATAATGCTGTTGATATTCCACCATAATTCCATTCAGTCCCATCTGCCTGTCACAGATGGACTTATTCTGGACACCAGGATGAGAAATCACCATGCAGAACACTAGGTTTCAATGCATTTCAGTGAGCATTTTTAGGTGAGACCTTGTCATTCCTATCCCTGTCTTACATGATTAGCATATTTCTTATAATATCATGATTTTATTTTCTACTTCTAACAACCTTATTTTGGCAATAACTTTGGTATATTCTATGTGAAATTCTTTGGATGTACTGAGATTTCTTCTTAATTTGAAAAAAAGTTAAGAATTAATCTTTAATCCTAAAGATAAAAAAGAGTAAATAAGAGATGTAATAATGTTATAGTGTTAATGAGATTTGAGCCTCAGTAGGAAACAGATGCATTATTCATAAGGATTGATGGTCTTTAGTGTCCCAACGGCCCTTGTGGGGCTTTGGAGGTATTAGACCGGTCACTGGAGAGAGGGTTGCTCTAATGCTCAATAAACTAAACTAAAAATATCTCTAGAATTATAAAGCAAAACCTAATCAAATCCTAAATATAAATATGATGATACAAATCCATCCCCTAGTTATCTCCAGAAACCACCCTGCCTCGAAGGATTGTCAGTGACTTGTCCCTTATTATCTTTAATCAAGCAGAAGAGAGAGGCATTGAACGCCACAGTGGATCTGTCTAACAAGGCACTGCAGGTGAAATCTATAGTGCTGTGCTTCCTGCTATACGAGTGCTGCTGGCCAGCCTGTGATCCACTGGCGAAGGAAAGGGCAGAAAAGAGACAAAGGGATGCAGTGTTTACACAGTGCCTGTGAAGTCCTCTGAAGCTTCTTCTAATTTCCATCCCCAGAGTCCAGACCACAGATCCTTCATAGGGCAAAACCAGCCTGGATGCCTGTAGGTAAAAATTATGTGGTAACTAACACACAACAAAAGAAGCTGACTAAAGGAAATTTCTGCAATAAGGTTTCCAGCATTTACACAGATGGGATCTACTCAGACTCTGGTCTCTGTGTTCTGTGACAAGACATTATTTATCTTAGCTATAATGGACAACTTAAAAAAAGGAAAAAAAGAAGAATGTGTATTCTTTCATTTACCCAAGCAGATTAAGCACTATGGTTTAAGCAGCAGCCTGAGAGCAGCTAAAACTGCTAGTCACCAAACAACTGGAACTGTATAATTCAATATTAAAAACCATCCTTTTCATTAGACTTTAAATATCTTGGGATAATGATGAGGTCATAAAAAAACTAGCGCATTTGTCCAGGAGAGAGAAGAAGATTCATAAAAGAATCAAGAGCTGTGGGATATGACTGCATTTGTCACAAAGGGTAGCGCCCAAAGTCTGCTCAGGCAAATGTGTGTGCAGATAGTTTTATATAAAGCAGATTTAAGCCTCGATTCTGAAATAAAGGCCATGCAAACAGCCTGCTGACCCTCACCTCCTGTCCCCTGCCTAGGTATCCCTTACCAGAAAAAGAAGAGACAGTACCCTCTTCATCCCCCATATACTTTATGGTGTCCTTTCAATCCATGTAAATATAATCTTATATACTAAGGCTAAAATTAAGTTCTTAACATGAAGGCATTAAAAAGCTCAAGAATCTTCATATTTTCTGTTACAATTTATATGCATATGCACACATGCATAAATGGAAAAAGATTTTCTTGTCTAGGATTTTTATTTTCTATATGCTGTTACATTCCAATAAGTGTCCTTCAAGAGTCATTCATAAGACTGATAATAATATATCAGCCTTAAAGCAGGGTGGAAGATGAAACCAGCTGAAAATACTGAACAGAATCTGTCTGTGCTACTGAAACAGATGCAAAAAAAAAAAAAGAAAAACAACAACAAAAAACAAACAAAAAAACCCAAACAAAAAAACCCACCAGAAAACATTAAAGGCAAAAAGTAAATCCAGCTGTCAGAGTTCTTTTGAATTTAACACTTTGTGAGAATATAAGTGACCTAAGCATGCCAACATTGAAGTTGTTGATGGTTGTATTCAATGAGTTATAGATCCAAGCTTCCATAATTTAGGAACCAGCACTTAAAAAAAATAAATTACTAAGTGGAAGATTGCCTTAAATATCTGAAAGTTAAAATAACAGTAACATGAAACTTTAAAGAAAAAAAAAAGTGCATTTTGGATTGAGCGGGGTGCATTCAGAACATGTTTTCATTATATTCTTTACAATTAAAGTCAGAAACTTTTGTTTTAAAAAGGAAAGTAAAGAAACTATAAAAAAGGCAATAGATACTCAAGGTCATACTATAAAATGGTGTGAATTTGTCATGCTGAGGCAAGTGTATGCAAATAAAATCCTTTGCTAGAGTAAATCAGTAGAGTTTCCTTGATTTCATGGGCCAGAAGGTGTAAGCCATATCTTTCAGGCTGACAATGTCTGGAAAAAAGCTATTAAAAGCAAACCACCCCAAAATGTCATCGACTTGGTCCTTCTTCACCTAAAGCCCAGAGAAGGAGCTGAGTCTTAGAAGTGTCTAAGGAACATCCTTAACTATTCCTTGTGGGAAGTCCAAACAAGCATTGCTCTGAACTGATTTTTTTTTTTTTCCTTCCTACTGTTCCACCTAACATTTTTATCTCATTATTCTTAGCAGTGGTAAGTAACTATGACAGGAAGACAGAGTGGAAAATTAAGGCTTGTTAAGACTATTATACACCAAAAGGATCATGTCATAAATGAGATTTGAGTCTGCCCAGTTTGAGATATGATTAAGTAATCATGTTCAAGTTGGATGGGTTTGAGGCAATAAAAGGCCGTTGGAGGTTGCTCAATTTCAAAGGGGTGAATCTTCTTATGCCTAGAAGTTACATAGATGCCATTTCGGCAGCAGTGAGGGACACTGTCTGCCTCCCAGCTGTTGAATGTGGGGGCTTTGGCCCCTGGGAGAGGAGAACAGCTCTGGCAATCCTATCATCCCTCAGAATTATCTTCCTGCCAAGCAAATGGTGTTTTCCTCTGTCTCGTTTTCCATGAACGTATCACCAGTGCACGTCTGCCTCCAGCTTCATTCTACAGGAAACTCTGAAGAATAAGAACAATAAACACAGCACCTGGGAAAGAGCTGCATGTGCTGAAAATTTCACTGTCAATTCACTTTTGAGGGAAGCGCGTTTAAAACCAGTCATCAAAACCGTGAATAATGATCATATTCCAATACTATGGACACAACAAGGAAGTGTCAACAAAAACCGCATCAGGAAAACAGTGAGGCTTTTTCTTGGCTTTGAGATAATACAATGACTCTAATGTTGCTGCTTTCTCGTTTTTTTCTTATGTTATCAGCATGGAAAGCTGGGCAGGACTTAGCTGAATCACCACTCAGAAATCAGTCTGAAATGTGAGTGAGTCAAACAGTGTATGGGATAGAGAGTGACATGAGTGTTTAGTGTCAGTAGGCTTGTCATGCAATTCTTGAGGGCATAATGGATGACTTTACTTTGCCCGCAAGTAGCCACAATCATTATATGAATCATTTAGGGGAATAATATTCAAGCTATCATATCATAATGCTCCAGAGTTTTCCAGTGAAAACAGCAGCTTAGAAGAGCTAAAGAACCATGCTAACAAAGATGGTACCTTGCTGGAATATCTATTATTACACACACAAAGAGATTGAGCTGACATGGGGGAGGGAGTGTTGGAGGAAGGAAAAGAAGAAAAGAAGAATCATAAAAAGTGACAAATAATACTTTTAAACATTATATTCTTCACTTTTAAATTCAAGATTGAAATGTGTATATTTTTTCTCAATCATTCTTCCTCTATCTTCCTTTCTTAATTCCTCAGGAAAAAAGTAGGAAAAACCTGTTCTCAGGGTTTTGTGCTGCTATCTTTCACCTTTTCCAGTCTGCCACTTCTTCAAATTATGTCTGTTTATGATTTCAAGCTGTGCAACTAGCAATATATTAGTCAAGACTTAAGTTTATAATTTGGCAAAACAATTTTGCTTTCAATAAAATCTTGGGAAGGGGGGAAAGAGTTGATGGGACAGGACACAGCCATACCCAGCAACAACAATAGATTAACACTTTATTAAAAGTTCTATCAGTCCTACTATCTACATGGGGAAGTCCTTCTTTATTCCCTCTTTGTCGTGTAGGAATGCTGTGGGGGTCCTGTGAGACATGAAAGTGGAGGCACAGTGTGGAAGGTGGCTCCCCTCCTCATCCTCAGCACAGGAAGACTGGGCTAGTGGTGTCCCTGCAAACAGCATTTGTCATGGTGGTCATGCTTCTACATGGGGGAAAGCTCGCAGGAGCCCACTTCCTCATTGCTTCATCTGCATTTGCTTTCATAGCTGCGGTGGCTGGACGTTTCCCACTCTGGCGGATACATACATGCTTTTCCAGATTAACTTTACTCTAACACAGTATATCATCATCTGCATCACTATTGCATCAGCATTTCCTGCTGATTTTGTCAGTCCCAGCTTCTTTGCTGTGGATTCCTAATGACAGACCACATCTTAAGAAAGAATTGCATAAAAGGTATATATTTGTTGTTAAGGCTTGGAAACAAAGAATGTCAAACAGTCAGATGTGCTAAGGAACAAGGGAATTAAATTAGCCTTCCTGCGCCCCACTGTGCTGAATCTGGTCCAGGTTTCTAGAAATGCTGGTTCAGCAAAAGCAGGTTGCAAGGAATCTAACTGGAACAGCAGGAGGAACTAGATTTCAAAGTTCACTCTTGTCACAAACCTTTTTCTTTAACTTACTAGGTTTGAAATAGCTAGTATATACATTAAAGAAACCTTCTTCCCCCTGCTCTTTTTGTAGTACAGGGACCCATGACTCTCCTTAAGGCAGATATTTTAGGGAAAGCTTTGTGTAAAAATGCTCTATTAACATAAGATCAGAAGCAGTGTGTTTCCACAAAAAAAGTCACGGCAAATGTAATTTTTGGTCAATAAAGGATTTCTCACCTGTTTTGACTAAAGATCCTTTTTGTTTATTTGCTTGTGAGATGCAGAAAAAAATAAAATCCATGTTTATAGAATACATTCAATAGCAATAACTCACATTTAACTATTAATGGAATCAAATTACTGAAGTGACACGGATTTCTTTTTTTCTTTTTTCATTGTTATGAGAAATAGCTGCATACAGAAACCTACAGCAAAAGTATTCTCAGTCACAGCTGATCCATAGGCTAAAGCAGGGACGGACATATGTTTTCTAAACTAAAGCTAGAACTTCAGTATTGCATCTAACCATTACAATACATCTGTGAATAATAAGACAAGAATACAACTGAGTGTCTAAGGACATCAGCTCCTTAGAAATATCACAGGCTCTTTCCCCTTGTGACAGTTTAAATTTGGGGTATCTCCTTCAAAGTCAGTGGTGTCAGAACCACGTAAAACTGACGTGATAGCAGGATGTGATCCCACCTGCCTATGTAACATCTGCCATCTTCACCAGTTAAAAGATGTGCATTATATGTGGGCCACACATATAATAATCAGACTTACACTGTTTTCTGGGGAAGACATAGCTGCCAAAGGGTTATACTTGAAAAATATCTAGAAGTTTAATGTTGATCTAAACGCGCAGTCACTACAGCAGTCTCAGAGCATCTCTCTCACACAGAAATATACAGCCTGCACGTACATATTTGGGCTTTCATTGAGGAGCAGGAGGTGCATTTCCCACATCCAAGAGCTCTGCACTCAGAGCACCAGCCCTGGAGACTCAGTTGCAGGCTCATCCCCATTGCCAGGCACCTACCTGGGGAAGAGTTACCGCAGAACTGGCAGCAGGGCATTTCTGCTGCTTTTCAGCAGTCACCAGCTGAGGGTGCCCACTGTAGGCAACTGGTCTGGGTTCCATTGTGAAGGTCCTAAGTCTGCCTATATGTGATACAGACGGTGTATTTTCATAAGCCAGGACTTGGATATGACTCTGAGGTCAGTCACCTAAAACTTCAACACACAATTTTATAGATTTTCATGTCCTTCCTTATACTCACTCATAAGACATTTTCCTCAGAAATCTCATTCTTGAATAGTCAATATCATAAGGACTCTCTGTCTGCCTGAATATACATATAAATGTATACTTATATTCATCAGGAACCATAGTGATAGGACAATGGGTTCAAACTTAAACAGGGGAGACTTAGGTTGGATATAGGGAAAAAATTCTTCACTGTTAAGGGTGGTGAGGCGCTGGAATGGTTTGCCCAAGGAGGTTGTGAATGCTCCATCCCTGGCAGTGTCAAGGCCAGGTTGAACAGAGTCTTGGGTGACATGATCTAGTGTGAGGTGTCTCTGCCTATGGCAGGGAGTTGGAACTAGATGATCTTAAGGTCCTTTCCAACCCTAACAATTCTACGATTCTATGTACATATGCATTACACATACACATACACATTACATTTTAAGCTATGTAGCCCCCTGTCATTGATTTTTACAAGAAAAGTGTATTTAAAATAAACAGGAAGATTAATATTGACTTAAAAAATGCAAAAAAAAAAAATCCTGTTTGAGTATTCAGGTTGTTGAAGATATTAAATGAGTCACTGTGTGGTACCTTAGTTGTTTCACAATATTTTATTTTTACTGGTGGGTCTAATGAGTCAGCTGAATGTAGTCAGGATTTAGGACAATGGGTAGCATAGGTGAGTAAAAATATATGCTGCATACCATTCTGTCTCCACATGTTATTTTTCCTTAATCTGATGCCAGACCCATTTGATAAAAGTGAGTCAGCATTCGCTGAGTTGGCCTTGCCATCGACAAACTCACCCTCAGGAAATGACATTTTCTCCTTCCAGAGGTGGACTTGTAGTAACATATTGTCAATTTTTAAGGTTAAAATTTAAGCAAGAAGAGAAAAAGAACATGCTTCTAAACTCTTCTGTAAGTACTGTAAAAGTATATCTATTTCCCTTGAGAAGAATGTGAAAACACCAGGTAAAGATGGTCAGTAAAATCTCTTCAGAACATACGAATAATCTTCAACCTCTACTCATTTTCCTGCCTTTCAGTGAGAGTTCTGCTTATTCTTCATTTCCATCCCAAGATGCAACAGCTGAGAAAGTAGAATAATTTTTAAAATAATCTCCGTTATGTCTTCACATTATTTAAATCAGCACATCTCCAAACATGACAGTTCAACTACCTGCTGAGAATCTAATTCTCCTTAAAAACCCCTACCAGCACCAAACCACGCTTTATTAATTTTATAGGTCAATTTACTTTACAGACTTAATTCACACAATATTTTTAAGGCCATTGGCCTTGCTTAGTTCACAGTGTTTTCCTACAGCATTGTCTGATTATATGATACTGGACTGTCACTTCCAGACTTGAATTCTGTTTTCATCTAATGTAAACCAGGGTAGCTCAGTAGATGCATCAATTTATACAACATTTAAACTGCAGTTTGTGATCTTTTTAAAGTCATTGTTAAGGTGAAATAGGCTAAAGGAGAAAAAAAATGATAAAGTCTAAAGAGGCTTGGAACATTTTTCAGATGGCTTTCTCTCATGTGAAATCAGAACTCTTTATAATTTATGGGCAGAACAAGACACCTAAAAATGGGGTTCAAAGAAGTCAGTGCTTTGTGTGAAGTATTAAACAGTAGGAAATGACAAAGAAATGTTCAGACTTTTGCTATGCCATCAAAGGTTGCTTAGCAAATATAAGGTTAGAAGGAAATATCTTCTCCCATTTTAGATTTACAGCTGCAAATGATTCTTGGAATTAATTTCATCTGTCAGCTTCATCTTTTCTTGCAAACAGCAGAAGTGATAATCCCTTGGTATATGCGAGATCCACATTTATATATCTTTGAAATCCACTTTGGAGCAAGAAATTGCACCAAGGTTTTCCACAGTTCAGAAAAGCAAATGCTCTCTTTGGAGTATTTTGGAATGGTGCTGAAACTTAGTATCCAACAGAAATGTCTTCATCCTATATAAATTAAGAAAATCCTAAGTGAAAGAGAGACCGGAGTTTTTTCTCACTTGGTTGCAGAGTTATTTTCTTAATGCTTTTTTAATCTCTACTTCTGAAATCAGAAAAAGGTAAGATTTGAATTTAAGCCTCACCAATCTTAAGAGAATCCTTTAACTACCAGGTTTCTGAAAGGAAAAGTACTCATGAAAGATTTTTAGTTTTGGTTTAGAATCTAAATTCAGATTACCATGTTAAGTAGGTCAGGAACTCAGGTGAAAATCAATTGCTTAGTTTCTGCAGGATATCAGACTGTGAATTTCCATGTAACAGCTATGGATCAATGAAATTTATCTGTATAGCAGCCTATATAGCAGATCTGTGTAGCAGCCACCCTTACAGTAGCCTTCTAGTACATAAAGGGGGCCTCCAGGAAATCTGGAGAGATGAATTTTAGAAGCACATGTAGTGCTTGTAAGGGGGAAGGGGGAATGGTTTTAAACTGAAAGAGAGGAGATTTAGATTAGATATTAAGAAGGAGTTCTTTACTGTGAGAGTGGTGAGACCCTGGCACAGGCTGCCCAGAGAAGCTGTGGCTTCCCCATCCCTGGAAATATTCAGCGCCAGGTTGGTTGGGGCTTTGAGCAACCTGGTCTAGTGGAAGGTGTTCCTGCCTATGGCAGGGGGTTGCAACTAGATGAGCTTTAAGGTTCCTTCCAACCCAAACCTTTCTATGATTCTACGATATTTTATAGAAGTAGCCTAATCCATCTGAAGCCAGTGGTAATCCTTCCAATAACTCCGGTAAGCTTTGTAAATGCCTACGTGCATATATGTTACTCTGGGATGATCTATATTCCTGGTTTCTTCACTGTGACAATAAAAATACAAAAACTACCTATAACAGTAAAATGTCAGTAGGTTCTGCCTATACATTCATTATGCATTTACTTGGCTTTGCTTTGTTTTTGTGGGGGTTGATTGCTGAATTATCACATTTGATGAATTTTCTACATCAGTTTCAATCTTTAGGAATCCCCTCATTGCCTTCACTACTTAAAGGGAAACAAAAGAAGTATTTCTGATGCCACACATTGCCTGCTCACAGCAACAAACTCTGAGGATACCTTCCTTTCCTGCTGCCTAAAGGACTCTCTGATAAAACTGATGAACTTTTTTTTATGTGACTCAATGATGCTCATAAGATCTAAGATGCTACCCGGGGAGGCATCAACATTTTACAAGAATCTTTTTTTACACCTCCAAATTCATAGTTCTTCATCAAAGATTTTAGCCCAAAGAGCAGTTAATAAAGCTGGATGACCTCTTGCTCCAGAATTTTTTAAGTCTCTTTCAGACTAAAATTAGATTTCCTCCTTTAGGAAAAGAAACAGGCCAATGTGTGACCCTTGAATTGTCAATCATCTGGAAGTAAAGCCGGGAAATGATTTCTCTCAGAGCAGTGGAAGGAAATACTCCAAAATAATAATAATGTGGCTATACATATTTATAAGCTCATCATTATTAGTCTTTAGTATGTTTGTTCCTACCTGACATTCACTGGTAATTTTGGCCCATGGATATATATACTTGGTTCCATAAGATACTCTAATTTCAAATAAATCATGCTTTCAATGAGTTAGCCACTAATTAACTGGCTGTTCTCAAATAACAGTCATCTACGGGTAATCATAGCTGAATGCTCTAGTCATGTTTGACAGGCATCGGCATTATGTCCAGTGCTGTTTATCATTTCAGTTGATGATCCAGGAGTAAATATAAACCTGTTGCTGAAAAAACAAATTAATGAGACAACATTGGAAAGAATAGTAAATAATAAGAACAGGTTGATGTAGAAGTTCCCTTTTGCATATATGCATTTTAATACACCAAATGAAAGAACTTATTTCTAGGAATAAAGATGGCAGATCATAAATTTACAACAAAGGAAATCAGTGCCTCTGTAAAAGAAATAGGCATGTAGTTTAAAAGCAACTTGGTTTAAATTCTAGAATAATGTGCTGAAAAGAAAAAAGAAAGAAGAGGAGGCTTGTATGATCCTTGGCTGATAAACAGAAATGAGGGGGAGGAGGGATGCAGTTTTTTCTTGTTGCATAGCAAAGCTGATCCTGTACAGTTCTGGCAGCCATATGTTAAAATAGCAATTGAAAAATTAGAAAGCATGCAGAGATAGATGCCTTACCCTAAGACACACAAAGAAGATAAAGTCTGCTTATTTGAACAAAAACCATGCTGAAATGAAACTTGATTACTTCACCTAAAAACCCTTATCATTTCTCTCACACCTTGCAGGTGAATGAGACAAGTAAAAAATCACCATTTGTTTTTGAGAGCTTGTTTTTCTCAAGCCTTTTATATTCACATGTTTAAAAGGTGTTTGTAGCCACTCCTGTATTGCAAAATATGCCTCTAAGTCATAATATCAGAGGGCAGGGATAAATGCTGAAAATTAAAGGGCCTTTTAATTTAGGAGTGAAAAAAATGAAAAAGACCAGTAGTTAGAAGAGGGAATCAGACAAATTCAAATGGGAAAAAAGGCACACAATTTTAAGAAAGAGGATGATTAGCTGTTGCAGTGGTTTGCCAAGGAAAGCAGGGGAAACTTTGATGTCTGCAGATAAAGACTGGATCTTTTTCTGAAAGGGATGATTTGGACAAATAAAATTTTGACACTAATACTGGAATAAATGGATGAAACTTAAGGGCCAAGATTGTACTTTAAAGGTCAGACCAGAAGTCTTTGTTTTTAAATTCCACTTCGGAGAGACTCTGATTTGGGAAGGAGAATGCAATTTCTCATAAATATAAAGGGGAAAAAAAAAATCACAGTGTGAATGGCTAAGTGCTGAACTGTCTGCCAAGAAATCAGGGAATCCCCACCCGTAGACAAAACTCGGCTGAAAATGCCCTGAGCAACCTGATCTAATTTTGAAATTAACACCTCCTTCATCAAGAGGTTGGACTAGATGATTTCCAAAGGTCCAGTCCAGCATGAGCTTTTATACAGTTCTGTAGTGTTCCTGCTGTGCAAGATGTGGATGACATTTGATGACACATTTATAAAGAATTCCAGAGTCTGCAGATTGTCTTCTATCAATGTACTGTTTTTATCTGTATGAACAATGGATAGGCAGTACACCTTTAACCTGGATGTGATCAAATTAAAAATTACATGTTGTGAACACTTTTGACAAACCCGTTAAAGAGTCCATATATATTTTGGTTTATTGTCTTGTTGAATGTGTTATTTGTATTCATTCTGCTTGAAAACATTGGAGACAACCTTAATTAAATAACTGGTAATTCAATCTAGATGTTGCTTCGCTCAGGTTCAGTGTATAAATTTAAGTTTTGCTTGTTCTCCTTCGTGAGCTCATGCTCAGGCACAGGTTTGAGAACATGGCACCACTAGCTGTAAGGTGGGTAAAAGAAAGTCCTTAATTAGGGCAAGGTGGCTCATTAGACTTCATTTCAAACCCTCTTGTAAGTTTGAAAACTCTGAGATGATTGTCATGCTATGAACACAGGAGAGTTCGTATGCTGAAGAGGAGCACTGGCAAGTTCCCCTTCCAGCCGGTGCACTCGCAGGTGAGACCTGGTAGCGCTCCTCTTGGTTAACAGCTTCTGGCTAGAAAACACTGACATTTCATCCCCCAGCTCAGTTGCTGTGTTGTTCACTGCTCTACTACCCTCATGTGTCAACAAAAGAAATCTTAATTTTTTTGTTATGGGGCATTATAGGGAGATCACGGTATTGCTTCTATTATCAACTTAGGGAGCAAAACAAAAGGGGACCAAAAAGGAAGCAAAGTTTATCACACAGCTGAAGCAATGGTGACCCTGTTTGTCCACAAGCAGAACAGCTAATTAGGGAGGGAGGTGCTGCGATTTAGTACCTATGTCTTTAGATTTTAATCCTAAGTAAAGTCACATGATTGTATTGAGCTAATGCTTATTTACACTATCTGAGAATATTACCATTCATTTTAACTTCACTAAATTCTCTATCTGCTCTAGTACTGCTGATGCAAAGAAAATTAAAATAATCCGGGCCAATCTGGCCTCCCAAAGTAACAATGAAACATTTATGACTGCAAGAAGAAAGGTACACAGAAGCTCTTTTATTCTCTCCTACTTTTAAGAGTTAAGTGAAATTACTGAAGCATGTTCTAAATTTTATCAATTATGATATATTTTATGCTACCAGCATAGTATATTCAACAAGTGCATTAGGAGAGTGCTTAGCACTTTGTAATTACACTCATATTTCATTTTAAGATAATTTCATGCAATTCAAAAGGCATCAGATTTGGAGCTGTACTCTTGAAACAATAGGATGTGATGTTAAAAATCAAATCTATAATGTTCTTCTACTTCTCTAATGGAATATAACTAAAATACAGTGTACAGCTTTCATTCAAAACCCCTTTGTTTTCAGAGGGATACTATTGATTTGAGTCACGATTAATTTAATGAAATGCCATTCTCTTTTTTTTTGTCCTTCTTTGTTTCCACCTCAGTGAAAACTCAGGCTTTCAGTCTCAGTTGTCTCAGCAAAAAAAAAAATATATGTTAAACTAAAACTTCTGGATTTTGAACTAAACCATTATTATGACACATGGGTTTTGCTTCTGTGAGGAACTTTCTGACTCAGCACTGATAATGTGGACATGTGGTGACTCTTCTTTTTTTTTTTAAAAAAGACCATTTCCTGTGTGAATATGTTTTCTATATTTAGCTGTGCTTTGTGCTGGCACTGAGAAATGACTAGACAATGCAGGTTTATCTGCATCAAATTCAATGGGATTGACACATGTAAAGAGTTTATGAAATCAGGACTTCAGCAAGCCTTTCTTGCTTCAGCAAGCAAGAAAGTAGCAAGCCTTGGTCTTAATAGGATGGAAGTTTTTAATACAGAGGGATTGGAGCCAATTAATGCAAGGTCTAGTTGTGGAGAGCCATGGGAATTGTACGATGGAGGAATTGCAGGACTGGATTCTAAATAACAAAGGGAGAAGTCCTGATCTCACCAAAGCGCAAGGCTGTTCTCTATGCAGTCCTCAGGCCAAAAATGCAGAAGGTGCGTAGTAGTCACCGTCTTGATCCAAGGCTGCTTTCAAGCCTTGCTGTCTTGCTTCAGGGTGTACGCAGGCAGCTTGTGCACAGCATAGCTGGAATTTGGTTGCAAAGCAAAATTCCCTGGCACTGTAAAATACACACAAAGAAGCGTAAGCCTTTCACCACTTCAGCATTTTAGACCATATGCAAGGAAGCAGTACAATTAGGCTACAAGTTCTTTGCCGTTTGCAGACGTGGTAGATTTATTAATAATCTGACTTCAGATTTGTGAGGAAAATCTAAGTAATGTGGTTCTGTTAGCGTAGGATGAGCCTCCCTCTATCCTGGGAGAGAGGAGTACATGAGCCGGGAAGCCTGCCATCAAACACTGCCTCCACATTCAGTCTGTGTCTATTTGTTGTGCCATGTGAAAGATCCCTTAGTTAGCTTTTTGCACACTGTTGTACTACCAAGAGGTTTTTGAGTCGTAGAAACAAAGCTAAGTAGCTCAGGGTAAGGGTCATGGAGAAAAATTTATGGTGCTACAGACTGAGCACTAGCTGAGGGATCTATACTTGGGCTCTGCTGGATAGAACAAAGCTATGCTTGCCAGAAACAGTCACTGCAAAAATCCCACCAGATACAACAAGACATTGAGATGGGGCATGAATAAAGACAAATATAATCCAGCAGGTTTCATGGCCAGATTAGCAAATTACATTTAAAGGATACAATTTTGGAAATTAGGAATACGAAGTGGCTTGGCATTTGATGTACATGTACTAAATGTACAGGCCTGACCCCAAGTTCTGCAGTTTGGAGCAGTATGATGAGCACCTGATGGGCTGTCTTGCAAAAATCCTTCACTTTAATTAAACCGAATACCACAAACCTCAGAGGATTGATGCATACTCAGTATAGCTCAGGCAGTTCACCTAAAGTGAGATTACAGCCCCCGGGTTATACAGGTTCTAATAAAATTTCTGTAGCATTTAATACATCACCATTCATGGAATGTACTGTGTTTTTTGTTTGCTTTTTTCTTTATTTTGTTAATCAGGTTCTCAGTAGGTTTGCTCTGTGACTCACTTTTACATTCTCATGCAATGCAACAAAGAGTTACTTTAACCACTGTGGTTCTCCTGGGCTGGGAAAATTCACAGGTGAGTATGTCATGTTGTTTGGCATGAACAGCAACGAGACAGTTCCTTTATTTAGAGTAATTAGTCCTGCTTGCAAGTAGTGGTATTTTCCACAATCTGTATCATTAAGTGGGAGCCTAGTTTTGAAAACTTATGCTAGTTCCCCAGTTGCATTCTTGGCTAAGGTTGGGCATGTAACATCCCACAAGGTCATTTAAGGGAAGGAAATACCTCATGTTTCCCAACATCGTCAGTTCAGGCATGACCTGATTTTGCAATCTTACTCATATTAGGCAATTCCCTTGCATGTCATAGGATTACTTGCAATAGCTCAGGCTACTTGCTTTGAAGGATGCTGACCTTGAATCTAAATTATCTGCTCCCTAATATACTTCACTGTAGGAGAAGAAACAATCTTTCACAGAAAATTAGAAGAGGAAGATGATCTTGGAAGAGAGCATGCAAATTAACTCCAAATACTTGTTTAATCGAGTAAGAGGTCAGCTCCCAAAAAGAATTTGCATCCACAATGAAGTCATTGCCATTATATAATACCTAGCAAAAATATTTACCGCAATGGTAGTGTAGAACACAGGGTTAATAGTCGTTGTAAGTGTTCTTTGCTGAATGCCAAACCAGCCCAAAATAAAGCACTCACTGTGCATTAAACAACAGCATCTAATGGTGGCATCTATGGGGTCAGATAACATTATTGCTTCAAGTTCTTACTTTGTGGATGCATTTTTTGGCCTTGAATCCCTCTTTACAGTATAAATTACCAGCTTAAAGGGCACTTTAAAAAGCAATCTTTTGAACAGGAGTGGGAAGAGCATTTAAGCAGCTCCAAGGTCCCCATAGACACAGTGGTGGTAGAAGCTGTCAGGGGAACATACTAATAGCCCCCAGAAATGCACTATGATTGCCGTTCTCCTTGATTCAGTTTTAAACTCCCCCCTCTCAGGCCATAAAAGCACAGGTCAAGTGACCCTGGCCACAAAGATCAAATATGTTCTCTGCAGCATTAACTTCAAGAGGATTTTCATTTTTCAGACTTTTTTCTGAGTTTGAAATGAAACCCTGCTTTTTATTTTTGTTTTAATAGAACTTTTTTTCTAGGAATCCTTGGAGAGGGTTATTGTACATTACTGCTACTCCCTGGCTCAAATTTTCTCTTGTTGTAGAGATTTAAATGGAGCTTTGCCAGTTTACAGCAATAGAGGATATTTTCCCATGAGTTTTATTGCTGATGTTGATTCCTAGGGTTACCACATACCTGAAGAACTCTGGGCAGAAAATCAAAAACTTCATATGATATTAGTTCTGTTTTCTGTACATGGAACTTCACTGATTTCAGATATCCTCAGGTTTATATCGTCTATAAAGTGAGCACTAGCAGCAAAGTATCTCAAATTACAAACACAAAGGAGGAAGCCTTACCTTAATATTTGCTTACAGGGAAACTAGGGTAGACTCTTTCTACAACATCTGATTTGGTAACAGATATAGGAGTATTGTCTGGGATTATGAATGAAATAAATTGTATTAAATTATTAAATTGAATCTTCTATTAAAGCACAAGAAAAATCATGTTGTTTCAGTTAATGAAGTAAAAAGAGCAGTTAACCTTGTAATGAGTTAATGAATTGTGTTGGAAAGGTTTATAAAGTAGATAATAAGGAAGTTGTAGCAGCAAGTGTCCTTGAAAGACATCTGTGATGTTGTGTTTTGTAGAGCATTTGACAAGTTAATATTTGACAGCATTGCATGTAATGACACTGTAGAATATGCATGATGTAATTGTTTAGTTAACCAATGAGACCCGTTAGTGTTGTGTAAGGCTGGGCACGCAGTCAAGGGGTATGACTTCTAACTTTGGATGTAAGGGGGGTGTTTTGTAGATAAGCAAAGCAACCTATCCGAGGATTTGAAGGAGAAGGCTCTGTGGCCCTGAAAAGAAAACTCTGAAAACTCTCTTTCATTTGCTCCTTCTAAGTCAGAGCAACTTTGTCATAACAAGCTGCTAAGATTTGCTTCTTAGAATACTTGCACATATGCTTAGAAATGAAATGAAAATTTACAGCTTGTTGGTTTTAACAGGAAAGAAACCAGTATTTCCTACACTAGCTTTAATGTAGCTGTTTAGAAGAATAAACCTAATTAAGGTCTATTGTTCTATGGTTTATTTTGTGTAAAGTAAGCAGTCACTATCTATTTTGGTCTAATTTTATATCAAACCTAAGGCTCTAGTCCTTAAAATCCCTAAATCCTTTTCTGCATCATGTGTATCCCAATTCCAAGGAATTTTGACTGTCCCTTCTTACAAGGGGGATAATCTGCTTTTTATTTTGCTCTCCCACCCTTTTGATACATCCTCTCAGTGGATCCTCCACATGCAGAATCATCTATAACCCTCAGCCATGTTTATCCCCTCCTTTTGAATAAATTAACCCAATTCTCTAACTCCTGGCAGTTTGAGCTCAACTTGGGTTGCAGCAATCCCTCAGTAGAAAGCCCACTTTGCTAACCCTACAATGCAGAAAAATCCATAAGTAAGTTTTTCTCCTACTCTCTGAATATTCAACAGACCCCTACAAACCCCTGCATCTTCCTTCACAACCGTTCAGCAGATCACACATGATTTCTTTTTCTCCCTTTTTGAGTCCTTGGTGCTACAGTATCCTTGTGAGCAGTGGCAGCTCACAGTTGTCTGAAGAACTGCCTTACAGATCCATTTTCCCATTCAATGTGTACCTACTGGAACACCATGCTCCCAGCCATGGCTCCCCACAAGGTCAGGAGAGATCACATGTGAAGTAAAAGAGGCTTTAGGTACTTCTTTTTTTTTCCTTTTTTTTTTTTATTTTTTCCCCACTATGGGCTTGTGTTTCCCCTGCTGAACTCTCATATGAAATGACACTCTGGCACACATTACTCCTGAATGGATAGTCCTCAAGTCATGGGGAATCGTCAGGCTTCTTAGTTGTATACTGCACAGTTTCTGGGAATTTCAGTCAAGAAGCCGGATGCTACATCCCTATATATGGCATAGTTTGGAGGAAAGGGGGAGGAAATTAGTCATTTCCCATATTTGGATCTAAGCAATCCACAAGTTTTTTCACTAGTGAGTATCTACAGATTAGGGTCTCTAGCAGCATTGTAACACTGAAGGATATTGCATCAGATGTGGGATTTCCAGCTTGGCTGTTGCTGCCTTTTTCCTGTGGTTTGGGGTTTTTTTTTGTTTTCCTGGTGTGTGTGGTTTGGTTTTTTTTTTGTGTTTGTTTTTTTTCTTTGTTTGGGTTTTCTTTGTGGGAATTTTTTGGTTGGTTGTTTTTTTGTTGTTGCTTGGTTGTGTTTTTTTTTGGGTTTTTTTTATTTTTATTTTTATTATTTTCTCCTGAATTTGAAGTTTAAGAAGGCTGACATGACTTCTTCTCCTTTAGCTCTTGGTCTGCTTCTATGCTTGGTTTCTGGTTTTGCCCTTCACTTGCGTTGTGTGGATACCAGATGCTGGCATTCAGAGACACTCTATTGTCTGCTCTATGGTGATTGATAGGACAATTCATGGAATTTCAACTGCTGCTGAATATGAAAATATGGGAATTTATGTTAGGGTGCCATTGCTTTTTCTTACCTTTGTTCTCCTCATTGAGTGTTTTAAGGAAGCAAAGAAGGTACACTTTTTTTTTGAGGTGTTTTCATTACTTGCTCCAGATTAAGGGCATACAGACCACCAATTTATTTTGCTTTCCTCTCCTGAATCGTTTACAAGGAATTTTTCAAAATGTCCACAGAAGAAGCCAAATATATTTTTGTTAAAAGAGATCTCAGGAGAGCACCTGCTTATGAAGATGTTTTTTGCAGAGACTGGAGCCCCTTTTCTGTGCTATTTGAGTCCATTAAAATATTTCAGAATGAGTAATGTACTGTAGGAACTTCTGAGCCATATAATTGGTCCCTTGTTTTTATGCAGAATGAGTATATACAGGGTGCAGAATGCTATCACCACAAAAATATACATGTGATATTCAAAATTTTTATGGTGCTTATATCAGAACACATCACTGTTTCTAGGAGAGAAACTGAGGCATGAAGACAAGATCCCCCGGGTTGCTTAAAGTCACCCAGCCAATCTCTTTTAGAAGCAGAGAAAGAACCCAGATTTCTCAAGTCCTCATTCAGGTTCTCCTTTAGCTCAAGTATAAATGAACACAGAGGGCGTTATTCTGTGGAGAACAAAACCTCAGATGTAGACAGAATTGGATATCTATATTAAAACAAATAATTTTTTCTTTTTTCCTTGCCTTCCCTTCCTTTCCCTTTCCATGCAGTGCATATGAGAAAGTTAGCTATGTCAGACTAGGTCAATGCATGTCTGCTTTTGTGATTCCACCCACTAAGGTTGCACCCCTGCTCAAAGCATAGTTTTGTATCTCTTGAGTTGGAAAGCAAGTGAGTGAGGAAAAGGGGGAGGGCCATTTCAATGACAGTGTTTAGCAGCAGTAAAGGTGGTGTCAGAAGTCTGCAACTTTTCAGTCCCTCAGTTGACACACTGCTTTCTGCTTCTTTCTTGCAGTCTTTGTCTTCTCAGCACATCCTACCGCTTTATTCATAAGGGAAATGTGACTGGAAATGCCAGCTCAAAAATATCATGCACAAAAATCTGCTGCCTCTTTGTGTCTGTGCTGGCTGCCTGTGACATCTCACTTGTTGCCCTCGTAGCTCACTGCTGTTTTTTCTTGCAGTCATGCTAACTGAATTTACATGCTTCAGTGTTTCCAGGACCACTGCTGTCCTTCACTTGCCCTAGTGGCACTACATAGAGCAGGAGGAAAAGGAAATGTTACAGCTGTCACAGTTGCCCTTGCTGCCTGGATTTTGGAAAGGGAACTTCACTAGGTAGTAATTATTCGTATTTCCTCTCTCTTCTTCCTTCTCTCTCCTTCTGACCTTTTTAAATGTTAGGGAACTGATTTCAGTCTGTCCCTCGCCTCTACCTGTCCCTGGTTGGAAAAAGATGTAGAAAAATCAGAGATGCTTTGTGTAGCAGAAGACCAAGGATATATGGTGGCACAGACTCTGTCCCTTCAAGAGAGCACAAGGAGCCTAGAAAGATTTCAAACAGGAAATATACGCAATGCCCTGACAGCACAGGGATAATATAGATCAGTACACTCCCTTACACTTCCTAACTGCTGCACTTTTTGAAATTCAGAGCACAGAATTACTATAATTTCTTTCATACTTATTCCTAGATGTCAAGACTATGTCTTACTTTGTAAACTTTTTATAAACAGGTACAACTGAGCAAAGCGCTGCACTGTTGCTCAGAAATAGCAGTTTCTAGCTCTGCTGCTGGTTTACTGATGCCCCCTAAAGCTGCCTATATTGCAGTATTGGAAAGACCTGGTATTAGACACAGGCATGGAAGTGTCTGAGCTGCACAGCACATACAGCACAGGCATTGCTCAGAGCACATAAACTCCTTATTCATGTCTGAAATTCTTCCTTCTGTCAAGTCGGCAGAAAGATTGAATGGCAACCAGGTGCACAAATCTGCATATCATCAGGCTTACACTAAATACAGATAGGCAGTAGAAAGGTTTCATACCTATTCACGGGAGTAAAACTGCAACACCAGCCCTCTGATAAGAGATACAGGAGCAAAAGTACACATTAGCAGCAATATGGAATTTGAGCAGCTTATGAAAGGTAGTGTGTAATATGCCAAAGCTGAAAGAAGCCTGGATCTGATGACCTGCAGGGAGATTCCTTTTGGTTTTAAGACTCAGCAAATGATAAAGTCTCTGCATAAATTTACAAAGAGGTTTTTATAGTGAAGGGGGAAAGGAGCATGAAAGTGCAGACTCTGAAATCTTGTCAGGGATAAGTTACCACTGATGTTGTCTGTGGAAGATAAAAGCTGGTAGCAACCCAAGAAGTGTGTAGGACAGGACAAGTGGGAGGGTGTCTGATCTATTGGACTCACTATTTTATGAATAGTTAGTGCTTCTCTCACCCCACCTCATTACTCTTCTGAGTAGTTTACATGTAGAACTTGCATGGTAGACAGTAAGCATGATCTAACCACTTATCACTCATCTCTTGACCATTGTTTCCCTCATTTTTCTTTTCAAGACTGGCTTTCCATTTCTGTTTGAGAAAAAAATCAAAGTCTAAACTAGGGAAAGGTAAACAGTACTGCACTGTGGGAAAGGTGTGTTTAGTGACTTGAGCATAGTGGCTGACTCTGAATTAGTCATACCCTTTCAGGAAGAATTCAGTCTCCCTGGACAACTCGATGGAAATGTCTGCTCATTTCATATTGAAAACAGGAAAGTGCAATGGTTGACTGATTGAGTGAAGAAAAAGAGAATAATAAAGAAAATATGTCCTTATACAAACCAGTGATAGTATCATTTTGAATGCTGCATACATGTTTTGCCTGCTTATCTTAGGAGAAAAAGGGTGCAAAGAGAATGCATAGCCGAAGGCTAAAATGCGTTAGCAGGGGCATGAAGAGAAAGGAAGGAAAAGACACTTTGCGTTCATCTGGTGTTCAGAAACAGCCCAATGCAGAATTCTTCAAGCAATTTAAATGAGCAACAGAAACTACCCCACAGAGATGTTTCCCCTCTGTTACTGAGTCTGGCCAAAAAATCAATTAAAGCTGATCTCTAAAGCACTATCCAGGCACTCCCTGAAAATACATTAAATGCATCGCACACTGTTCGTGCACAGATCCCCATATTCTTGCCTTTTTGTTTGGGGCAAGGGGCTCAGTAACCTTTATACCATCACCACTAACTTTGATATAATGGAAAAGCCACACTATGAGGAAAAGCAGGACAGAGGAAGAGCCAAATATGGAGGACCGGGGAGACCTGCATTGAGTCGTAGATGACAGCACAGCCCAAGGCTGATTCTCTCACTGCGACTCCTCTCTTTGGCAGGATTGCTGAGACAGTGGCAGCTGCATAAGTGTATCCTCTGCAATGAAAAGTTGGTAGGTCATGGGTGGTGGTTGTTTTTAGTCACAAACCTCTTACAAATTACTGGACTAAGGACTCCTCAGGATTGTAGCACTTGTGCTGTTGATGCTCACTGAGATTTTCTGCAAATGCTGATTTTTCCCCTGTGCAAAATTGTTTCCCTGATGAAGAAGAGTAAGGTTCAAAACCAGATATTCCCCTACCTGAATAAGAATAACATTATTACTGCTATTATTATTACTATTGTTATTGTTTATTGTTATTATAATTGTTAAATTAGGAATAGAAAGATTATAAATCTCTTAGTAAAGGTCCCAGTGTGCCTATAGCAGGTGAATTGGGAAAAGGGAGGGAGCACATCTTGTAGATGCTTTTGCTCTGTGAGCTTAGGGGTGTCCTTCACACCAGACAGCAACACTTCAGCAGAGAGTGAATGAAGGTGAGAGCATATTTATTTCCTTGAATCCTGGCGTCTGTCCCCACATCCTTCCTTCAGATCCTTCCTTCAGCTAAGGGAGTAGTCATGGAAACAGCCAAGGACAGACTTGTTCCAACAGCAAAGGTTTGGTCCCAACCATGGTGTAAGGACAGACACAGAGAAGGGAAAAACGTCTGGGGTGACAGGCTCATCCTCAAATATGTTTAGTAAGTGTCATCAAATCTTTAATTTCACACAAAACTGAAAGGGACAGGAGAATCCTAAGTTTAGCGCCTCCTCTAAAGGAGACCTGAGGCAATTTTGCTGGTTTTGCTTTATGTGAGAAAATGTTCAAAAGAGCTGTTGCAATCTATCATGTCAATAACTCACAGACAAAAGGTGCCTAATAATATGCATTGTCAGAGCAGCCTGTAATGGCTGCGTGGGAACCATTACATTTATTATTATACCAATGACCCATAGACTATGGAAACTTTTCTTTCTTTCCACAAAAATCTTTATTATTCTTTTAAGTGCCATGAAAGGAGATGAAATGAGAAAAAAGCAGCCATATTCAGCATATTAAGAAATAAAATACATTTGAACCACTTTCTATTCAGTCCCTGTTCACATCCTTAATAGGAACAATTAATGTTCCAGAGTATCTAGGCATATATATCTGGCACAGATAACACTGCTTCCTGCATTCCTGTCTTTTATAATGAGGTGAGTGAAAGATGGGAGTAAAGTACCTATCTTTGACCTTGCCTTTACTAATATAAACACACAGCAGAGTGTGTGTATCGTATATTTTAAAAAGCCCTTGCACACTTTTCCCCAGGGAGTGCAGAAGGAATAGAAAGACCTGCACATGACAGATGCTAATCATGTCACACTTGTGTGCACCTTCCAGATACTATGGTGATGAGGCTGTTTAAGTCTCCAGATAGAATGAAGAACGGACATTTGTGCTGAATAGCCTGACTTTTCACAATTTAAAGATGACCCTTCACATATTTTTCCTATAGGTTTGCTATGTTAATATTTATATAGGGAGGTATTAATAAACAGTGGCCTTTCATAAGTAAGTATTCAGCAAGTAAAACCCATTGTCATTCATCAGGAAAGGGAAGGTATAATAGAGTTCAGTGTTTTAAAATCTATGCACACATAGTTTAATTTCCCAGTTTTCCCAGGGGCCAGCAGCATGAATTTTTGTCTCAGTGCGATGAGATCCTTAACTGTAAAACAGCTGGGTATACAAGTAAAATATTGTATAAATGATGCAAATATGAATAAATATTACAGAGTAAACATAGTGATTAGAACCAAATAAGAGACATGCTAACTTTAATTCTGGACCAGGATGCAGGCAGTGCAACACAGAATTAATTATCCGATCAGAATTGTTTGGGGGTTCAGTTTTCATGCTGTACTGTACTGAGTAGAAAAGGATCACTGTCAGTGCTTGTGTGGTCTGTTCATAACTGCTGCAACATCCTAGAGCAAATGAGACTGAGGACTGCCAGCACAGCTGAAGCTACTGTGTTCAGTGCTGTTGCAGAACCATTACATATTCACACAGGTGGCCCAATATCCTGAAAAATCAGTGGTACTCAGTGAAGAAAACCTTCCTCACCTTTTGCTCAGTATGGCTTTTTTTGAGAGTCCAAGCTTAGACTACCTGTACTTCTTACTGGCTTCTGCAGCCCATATCCACCAGGACCCCTCCAGGGAGGTGACTTGTCAGCCCTATGACAACTGCATGATAGTGCAACAGCAAAACCTTGGGCACATTGTAGGGTACTTTCACTCTGCAAGTGTTTTACCCTGTGTGTTCTGAAGCGAGCTGAACCAAAGCATGAACTCAAAGCTGCACTCAGAGTAGGAAAGAGCAGTAACTCTGAAATAAGGAGCTGTTTTTAATTTCAGGCAGAATGACCTGCCAATATAGAAATGTTTGATTAGAGAGACCAGCAATAGCAATACTAGGCAATCAGTCCATCCCAATTTCCATCCTCTCCAAGTGCAACTCTTTTTTTCTTTCAGCCTTAACCTTAAAGGCAAACCTAACCTTAATCTGAGCTTCAGAAAAGACAAAGAAACTACTGCACAGACCAAAGTCTTTACACAAAAATTGTCCTGTTGTCCTGTCACTTTGCTTTGGCAGCCAACATTTCCCTCCCTCTTCAATAGGAGCTCTTGACTCCATATTTTTCTAAATGACAAATTTAAGCCTCAATCCAGCATTTATCCATCTGCCCAGGCCCCTCCAGGCAGTATCCACACCAAAAAATTGTTGTAACCACATTCTCTTTGCTCACCATCCTTTGCTTTGTCATCTCCTTTCCAGCTGCAATGCTGTGCTCTTTCTCAAACCTAAAACTTGCCCTAACCCTACCTCAAAGAGCAGCAACTGTACAGAAAGCCAGAACAACTCTAATGTTCTTTTTCAGCTTTCAGTCCATGCTTTTATGCTTTTTCATTATTTATCTTTGAGTTCGGAAGATGGAGGGGGGAAGTGGGAGGGATCATGAGAAAGGAGTAGAAGGTTAATGTTCATAAGACTCTGAAAGCTATAGTTTCTTTAAAGTGCAGGCTATGCTATATATACTTCTATCTTAAGAGCATGAGAAATGCTTGTATTTTCATAAGCACATAAGACATCTGTAAACATTCAGAGATTAGGCTTGAGTAAATGTACACCTTTGAAAACTGTCCCAGTGTTACAGCACTTTGAATCATTATCATATTAACAATTCTCATCGTTTTAATAAACTGACTAATTTGTGGTTTTCTGAATGTCCTTTCTGATTCCCGTTAAAGTCAATGTCAGTTTTCTCTTTGAATTCAATGAGAATACCCAACTATGACAGCTATTAAGTATCTTTTCCACTGTTACAGTAATGAGCAAGGCTAGAGTGAGAACCCAGTCCTGAAGAAATAAAATCATACACAGAAAAAAAAAATTAAAATTAAATATAAAATAAAAAAGTGATAGGGTCCTATTTCACAGATGGGGGAAAAAATATCAAAGAGAGATTTATAGCATGTTTACACAGACGGGTGCAGCCAGAATCAGCTGTGGTGCAGAAGCGTCATTGCTGCATTAGTTCATTGTGTGTGAGTTAATTAGGATTTTGACAGTCTTTCTTGGGAGAATCTAGTTGTGGCCTCTTCAAACTTTACTGCCAGCATCTGTCTGCTTTACACTTCTAACAGAGATTACTGCCCCTACATCTGGCTGAGCAGATGTGCTTGTGCATCAGCTGCTCCATTTCACAATTCAGCATCTTAGCTTCAGCCTCACTGAAAGCAGGCATATCCTAGGCTATGGAAATGTGAGATGGACTGGCCAAGACACAGGTGTGCATCTGTGCCTGTGCAGCTTGCTACTGGGGCAGTGACTTTTGCTGGAGGAGTAAAAGAGACATAACAATATCTGGACATTCCCGAAGCAGAGGATGTCTGTCAGCATGGAGACATGGGCATATGGGTTCCAGATGGGAGATGGCTTACGTCCACAGGCTCAGAACACAGGCAGAGGAGCTCCTGTTTTTCTCCTTCCATCCTCTTGAGCACACCTAGGTATATTGTCCAAGGTGACACAGGAAGCCATGGCAGAAACCCAGCTTTAATCACCCCAGTTTCCAGAAGACCTTGAGCTCTTGAAAAGCAGACCACACTGAAGGGATGGATTTACAGAAGGAGAACAGTATGCCTAAAATCCCCATCTCTCCCCCACTGGTATACATATGCTCAGTGGCTTGTGTATCCGTACACTCAGTAGCTTGGGTATCCATACAGTAGTGAAGCCAACCACACTAGCTGTACACATCCCTGTATTTTCCCCCTCCTTTACATCCCTAAGCATTTTTCTCCTAAGGTTGAATTCTAAATGGTGGGAAGGACAACATTCTCAACAGAGAGTTCAAATTCCCTAAGAACTCCTTTTCTATAGAAAGCACATTTGAAGACACCAAAATAATATTGAGCTCTCTGGGCAAGATTTGTCAGAGTTTACGTTTGTTGTGAACTGAAATAGTGGGATTGTGAGGTTTTGTAATTATGCTTTATAAATATTTGCCACAACTTTGGTTAGAGGTGCCTTCCCCTCATTTGGAGTGAATGTGTATTTTCTCTTCTTTCCTTACAATTCCCCCAAAGATTTGCTTCACCTCACACACCCTGCTCGCCTCCCCATCTGTCTACTTTCAGATTAGCCACAGCCTCAGATTTGGCTCACTCATATTTCCTCAAAGGAATCAGGAATAACACTCCAGCAGTCCAAATACTAAGCAAATTCTCCCGAAAGTAATTTTGGTTTTCAAATCTGAAATCTCCTTATTTTAGCCTGGAGTTTGCACAAAGGCCTTCTTTCTCCATCTGCTCTAGGCCTTCTCATTGCAACACTCAGAGGTGGCTCCAAGTGGGAATAATCTGGATCCAGGGTGGGTCTCTTCAGACAGTGTAAGATCTTTGGGTCTGCAGTTTTGGTCCATCTATCATGGAAAGTATTTTTTTGGACAATGCACCATCTGGAACTTTTGACATTCATGTTCATTCCACACTTGAACCGCAAGCTCCCTGTTTGATCTTGGGGAATTCATATGATATGACCATGATTCACCTTGTCATCCTTCATATCTATTTATAGCATAAACCCATGGGATAAGAAATATCCCTTCCTATGTGTACATCACACTTTGTGTTACACTGCATCTGCAGTAACACTGACTTGCTCTCTGCTAAAGCTAGCCTCATGCAGATACTAAGGGCACAAGGAGAATACATGTTTACTACTTTATTTCTTAACTACTTTTGTACCTCAGGTCGTATTTCTTCCATCCCTTCCCACAACATTATCCTTCAATTTCTTCCTGCAAGACAGTAATGTGCCTGAGTCTGTAATGCATTATCTTCTCATAAAGGGTTATGTAATATTTTATATGCAGGATGCTGTATGAAAATAAATTGCATTACTGTACTGTATTAGGAAACTTTATCATAGACAAAAGGCATATTGCATCCTGTTTTTCTTGGAGGCTGAAACAATGAAACGGGATTAGGGATGGATGTACACTTCAGATGATTGTGGGGGGAGCCTTGGGATATTTGTCATTTAAGTTCTGAATTCCATCATTACTTAATATTCTAATTAATTCACAAATAGACTAGATACAGCCTTTTTTTTTTTTTCCTTGGTGGTTGTTGCCAAGGCGTTCTGCATCAAACACAAGACTGTATTTTTACTGCAAGGTAAAAACTTAATGTGGGTGATCATGGCTTGACTGCACACAGTTCACTTCACAGTAATCCTAACGTCTTCTATTCAGGGCGTTATATTACCTCCAATTAGTCCAAATCTATTACTTGCCTACACGTAATAACTTCTTCAGCAAAGAAGACAAGTTTTGAGATTTTATTCAGCTGCTTATAAGATGGGGTAGCTTATACCAGTCAGCTTTATGACTGTTTGATAAAAACTAGCCAAACACCCCAGCAAAATATCTGTACGTAGGTAGAGCATGAGACCTAGTCCAACAAAATGTGACAAGAGCTTTTTCTGAATTTGATCAGAAATACTGCACCATTAAAAACCCCAAATTGATGAGAGTCAGTGTTATTTAAGAGTTCCTACAGTCAAGGTAAGGCTTAAAACCTATATGTCTCCCTGCCCTTGTGGCTATTCTGAATGAAACATTGACAGTCCTCAAATGTTTCGCTTTCATACATGACAAATAGCCAGTCATAGATGAATCTTAGCGGGTTGTGCTGCCTTTATTAAAGACTCAGATCTCCTATAACTATATCAGCCTCTTGCTATAATTCAGGTGGTTCATAAATACTGCCCTTTCCCCCACTGTTTGCTCTTGTGGATGCCAAAATGACTGAACAGACTCTGGGTGAAATAAGTACTGGAGTTTTAACTGAGTAAAACTAGACCAGAAACTTCACTACTGTAAGTAGAAAAAGCTCTGCCAGGGTCAATGAAGTTTCATCTCTACACCCTGGGTGACCTTCCCTAAGTACATCTTTTCCTTGCTTGGTGAAACTAATGAATTTCTCAATTAAATGCTCTGTATTTTTTTACACGATGATGATTTCTGGTTATTGACTTGATACCTGTTTAACAATGATGTGGTCTAGATGCAGAGAGGGGTTTCCTCCATTGTCATCTGCAGCGCTTGTAGTTCATTGGCTTTTAGGCTGATGTTTGTTAGTCTCCTAAAAATACAAAGACTTTAGCTCATTTTTTAACTCTTCCACATGTAACTGTTTGTTTATGGTCTGGTACACTTTTGGGGAATCATGGGAACCGAGTTCTTTTTGCAGGTGCAAAATAAGCACAAAGAACATGTAAACAGATGGTCCAACATCCTTTTCCCCATCTTTGTTAAAGCCAGGCCTTTTCAGACAGCCATTCTTCTGAAACAATTTAGGAAAATGTTTTCTGTCCTGAAAATAAGCCAAATACTCAACACATACACATAAAGCACTGATAGATTCCAATAGCAAAAGGAAAAATCGAAGTTAATTGATCTCCTGAAACTATATTTCTGGGGGGCATTAGGTGAAACCCTTTGTCAGTGAAGATCCACTCCTAACCTGGCAGATTGTATTTGTTCTTGACTACAAATTCATGCAATTTTTCATTTTTTATTTGTCTACTTATCTACCTACCTAACATCTATATATCTATAGATGCATGCATACACATATATATATTTGCGTTTCATAGAATCATAGAATAGCAGTTTGGAAGGGACCTCAAGAATCATCTGGATTAACCTTTCATGTCAAAAGCATTGTCTAGACTAGATGTCCCAGCACCCTCTCCAGACAAGTCTTAGAAGTGTCCAGTGCTGGGGAATCCACCACTTCCCTGGGGATATTCTTGCAATGGCTGCTCTCACTGTGAAAATTTTCCTCTGGTTTCCCACTGGAATCTCCCCAGGAGTAACATATGTCTTCTTGTAAAACGGAAGTACCCATCTTCTTTGCAGCCACCTTTTAATTACTCAAACATGGGGATAAGGTCTCCCCTGAGCCTTCTTTTCTCTACGCTGAACAAACCCAGTTCTCTTAGCTTTTCCTCATACAGCAGGTTTTCCAGTCCATTGACCATCTTTGGAGCCCTTCTCTGGACCCTCCCCAGTCTATCCACATATTTTTTGTACAGCAGGGACCAAAACTGAGCACAGTACTCCAGATGTGGCCTGACAAGCACTGACAATGGCATCTTTATCTCTGCTAGTGATGCCCTTGTTGATGCAACCCCGTATCCTGTTGGCTTTCTTTGCCACAGAAGCACACTGTACATTCATATTAAACTTGCTGTCCTCCAGGACCCTCGGGTCCCTTTCCACAAGCTACTCCACAGCCGGGCAGATCCCAGCCTGTGCTGCACTTGGATTGTGTTTATCCAGGTGCAAGACCTTACATTTGCCCTTGTTGAACTTTATAAGGTTCTTGTTACTCCTCTCTTCCAGCCTGTCCATGTCTTCCTGCAGGGTGGCTCTCCCTTCCAAAGTGCTGATTTCTCCACAGAGTTTGGCATCATTAGCAATAAAAAATATAGAATATTAAAAATATAGGTTTGGGTTTATGCTTTTATTTTTTAGTATTTTTTTATATATTTATACTTCAGTGGTAGTAAAAGACCATGCTTGGTCCTAGGATTCAGCATAACTCTACAAGTGCTTCTAGACTAAACCTGTTTCCTTCTTACCCTTTTCACCTTCTTTCTTTTCCGGTTTTTCTGTCCAGCTATAAGGCTTTTTTTTACAGCCAGTTATTTGGTTCTCTTTTCATTCAGACAAACTCAACACAAACCTATAGAATAACATTTCTTTTTTTTTTTTAGTTTCTTTTCTTCTTTGTTTGCACTTCATTTCCAGCTGTGAGCTGGGGTCAGGGTACCATCAGCAGCTGGAGTCGTGTTGAGCTAATGGCATGCTGAGGGAAGAGGTATGTTCACTATGGAGCATTAGGAATCAATATTTAAAAAAAATCCCCTTGAAAATATGGCTCCGGCTGCTCTCTCTCCGTTTAGAAACCTCCTTCTGTTTTTTTAATCCCACTACTTTCATGCTAGATATGACATGGACATGACAGTTTCTTGGGATTACAGTTTGTTTCTTCAATGTCAGTGAGCTTCTTATGCTAGTTCCCTGGTGGCCTCAACAGTATTTTCTATTCCTGACCTTGGAGAAACTTTATAGCATGTAAGATTGGATAACTGAGGCTCTCACACATGCTGAAGCCTTGCAGTGGGTACTGATGAACAGAATAGAGCCCTGCACCCAGAGAAGAAGAAAACATTTTATGCTCAAATGCAAATCAGATGTACAGGAAGATTTTCTTTCAATTCTTTTGTTTGTCATCAGACTTCCTCTATTTCCTTCCTTTAACATTAGTCAGAGTTTCTTTGTTTTCAGTATATATACATATATTCATTTATTCATTCATTCACTCAGGTTTATATGGAAATTTTCATGCTATAATTCACCTTTGAAGGAAAAAAAAAAAATCAGTAATGATGGTACTGCTCCTGCTTCTTTTCTGCTATGAACTGCAGTTTTTGAGGCTTCTTACTGGAATAGTGACTTAGTAAGAAAACAAGGGATTATTTCTATTAAGAAACTTTGATTTAGGAAACTCTTCCATGCCTAGTGTTCTACACTGTGAGAATATTGCACACTTTTTGACAATTTGAAAAAAGCATCCTTCTGCAAAAATAATAAAATGCAAATAGATCTACTCTGTCACACCTTTTTAAACACTGGCTTTTGTTGTTGTCAGAATAAGTATATTTTCGTTTGAGTCAAAAATAGTCGGTGAACCAAGTGTTTGACAGTTGTGCTACTTAATGAAAACATTATGTCATGAGAAATTTGTTATTGCCTTTGTCCCTCATTTCATTCAGAGGAAGGAAAAACATTCTCAAGGGGTTTTGAAGGTAGAACAGAGAAGTAGTTCTGCAATGCCATATAGGCATGTGTGCACTGAAAATAAGTCGAAGAAGTAGGGCATTTTCCTAAATACCAAAAATTGCTGAGGAATGAGTGAGGAAAAAGTGTTACAGCCCTTCAGAGATGGAGACTGTGGCTTTGCAGTCATTTTCATGGAATCATAGAATCATAGAATAGTTAGGGTTGGAAAGGACCTTAAGATCAACCAGTTCCAACCCCCTGCCATGGGCAGGGACACCTCACACTAAACCATGTCAACCAAGGCTCTGTCCAACCTGGCCTTGAGCACTGCCAGGGTTCGAGCATTTACAACAGCCTGGGGCAACCCATTCCAGTGCCTCACCATCCTTATAGTTAAGAACTTCTTCCTTATATCCAATCTAAACTTCCCCTGTTTAAGTTTGAACCCGTTACCCCTTGTTCTATCACTACAATCCCTAATGAAGAGTCCCTCCCCAGCATCCCTATAGGCCCCCTTCAGATACTGGAAGGCTGCTATGAGTTCTCCATGCAGCCTTCTCTTCTCCAGGCTGAACAGCCCCAACTTTCGCAGCCTATCTTCATACGGGAGGTGCTCCAGTCCCCTGATCATCTTGTGGCCCATACCTATAGAATCCCTTCCTGTTATCCTTAATACCCCTAGCCAAGTTTAATTCTAACTGGGCCTTAGATTTCCTAACCTGGTCCCTAGCCTCCCAGACAACATCCCTATATTCTTCCCAGGCTGCCTGTCCTTGCTTCCACTTTTTATAAGCCTCTTTTTTCCCTCTAAGTTTCCTCAGCAGCACCTCATCCATCCAAGGAGGTCTCCTGGCCCTCCTGCTGTACTTCCTTCTAGTCAGGACGCAACATTGCTGCGCTTGTAGCAGGTGATCCTTGAATATCAACCAAGAGTCTTGGGCTCCCCTGCCCTCTACGTCATGTATCTGTGATACCTATTATAGCATATCCCCTTAGATGTGCACACATCTCTAATTCATCTTGTTTGTTCCCCATACTACGGGTGTTTGTATAAAGGCATCTGAGTCGAGCTCCAATTGAAGCTGGCTGATTGGCTGGAGTGGCTGAAATGTCTGTACATTGCTCTGAGCATTTATTACAGGTGCTGGCAACTGACTGGGAGTGTTGGGTTGGAATGATGTCCCTCTCCCCCAGTACTTCTAGTTCAAAGCTTTATTGACCAGCCTGGCAAGCCTCCTACCAAAACCACTCTTCCCTTTCATTGTCAGACCAGCTCCACCTGGACTCCCAAATAGAGTCTCAATCCTTTTAAAATCTTATATTAGTGATATAAACCTTTGAAAGGATCTGGTAGTGGCTATTGTTAGTAACAGGATATTGCACCAAACAAAACATTGGTCTGCCTTTTAGAACAATTCCTAAATATTTAAATTGTCACTCATCTTGTGTGCCATGTTGGTATTCTTAATGTCAACTATATAAAAAAATAAAAAATAATTCAGAAATAACAACTTAATGTTGTAAAACCATAAAGAGCAAATAAGATTAGAAAAGCCATTTCCTTTAGTGGGATTTGTGAGCTAAAGGTTAACTTCCAATTAGAGTTTAAAAGGAAGAACTTTTATTCTGCATTGGTTGAGGCTTTTAGCAAATCACATTTATATGTGCAGAACATTTGTATATTTCCTAATAATTTCCCATTGCATTAAAGGCTGTAAGCATGCTGCTAGAATTTGTATAGCCAATTTGAACATAAGATATTATCAGATGATATTGCTTTGCAACTGATTGGAATCACGTTACTGTTCAGTTGCCAGGTAAATCCTATTCGCCAACCTTGTGCTGCTACATATAAATAATATTCAGTAGAGGAAGATTAATTCCTGTGTCATAGTCGTATTGCAGCAAAACAGCAATAATAATATTGCATTAAAAATAACATAAAGGAAAAAGATAAATAGTGCAAAACAATAACCGACATATTTAAATAATAGCAGGCCCAAGGGATTAAGTAATACTTTGCATTTTTATAGAGCTTTCAATATAAGGATCTCAAAACACTTCACAAACATTAGCAAAATAAGCCTCCCAACACTCTTTAGGTAGGAAAATGTTATTATCCTCATTTTACAGATGAATAAGCTTCTTTATGAGGAAGATAAAGCCAAGCGAAGTTCCCAAAGCCACAAAGCATGTCAGAAGCAAAATTACTAAATAGGCTCCGTGCTTAGATTACACAGAGTGTAGACAGAGACCTTGACGGATAGATGAGAAGCCATCTACTGCCTTGAAAGACAGGTCACATGTTATGGAGTCACCATCTTAATGAGAATTGTAAACATGAAAAAGCTACATTTTCATTTCTGAAGTCAAAACTAGACTGTAGTGAGAACCTGCCATCACAGTGCCTGCAAAGACTGCCCATGGAATCTCAAGGCAAAGCTTTGCTCATTGTATGGTTCACAGCATACATACCCCGGGGGACCTAGCTTGAATTCTCTAAAGGCTTGTCCCACACTGCCCACACTGCTTTAATCTGCCTCACATGAACCCAAATTTCATTTTTGCCAGTCTGCAGATTTTTTTTCCTGTTTTCAATTGATAAAAAATGGTCTTTTTTCCTGTCAGTGATGCATAATTCAGAGTGGGTGCAAGCAGACCATGAAGCAGATGGGTTTTTTTTCTTCCTGTACATACCCTTTTCTCAAATGATCTGTTGATAATAGAAGTTTGTTTTATAGATACAGAAATTTATTTTACAGGTTTAACTGCAAAATCACTGTGAAACTTGGATGATATCTGACCTAGTAGAAAAGATAGGAAATAGACAGCTCATATCAGATATCAAGTGCCCAATTCTGAACAGCAGCTGTACAGGAAAATCTAGTTATCTTGGTTTTTCACAGCTGTAATAAAGCACAGAACCTGACTTCTGGCATAAATAATGGAACTAAATTGCTAGAATGAAAGAAACAAAAAAAAATCAGATCCAGATGATTTGGAGGTTTTTTTGCAGGGTAAATAAGAAGAAGCAGCTGGGGCAATTCCTTTGGGTGGGTCCTGCTCATTTTAGGTGCGAGAGAACCTGGAGAAATTAAGAAATAAATATCTTCCCTTCCACTTTACTCTGATTGATACAGATCCCACTGTTACTGCTGCTCAGTCACTGTCAGAGCAGCAGAAGCTTCAGTAATGTCATCAGAAGAAAGGGTGTGTATATATATCTACTTATACTACTGCTATATATAGATGATACACATACATGTGTATCTATCGACAATCTAAGCTTTCAAGGCAGGGTCACAGCAGCTCTCAACCCCTTCTCTGATATCAAACTTCTAGCCACCTTTCACAGCAGGGTAAGTCTGACAGTTCCATGCACAGTTGCAGAGGAACTGCTGAAAACTCATGTTCCTAGATGTGCTCATGTCAGCTGCTCACATGAGGAAGTGGGTTTTTACAACAGATTTAAGCAAATCTAACCAACTCCATTAAAAGGAATTATCAAAAGAACAGACTGCTTTTCAGCCTGATCCACACCTATGGCACAGTCACTGAGGACGCGTGGCCAGGAGCAGAGATGGGGACAAGAACATCCCTTTACAAAGCAGCCCACAGTTATCATAAAACGAGGTGAAATAGATAGAGATGTGTGCACATCTATGGGGATATGATATAATAGGTATCACAGAAACACAGTGGGATGGCTCCTATGCCTGGAGCGTTGGAATGGAAGGTTACAGGCTCTTTAGAAAAGACAGGCCCTGCAGGCGGGGATGGGGAGTTGCCCTTTATGTTAGGGATAGGCTGGAGAGTATGGAACTCTGTCTAGGGACAGGTGAGCAGTCCACAGAGAGTTTGTGGGTCAGGGTTAAAGGGAGAACAGCTATGGGGGACATTACTGTGGGGATCTGTTACAGACCGCCTGATCAAGAAGACTCTGTGGATGAAGCACTCTACAGACAGATAGGAAAAGCCTCACACTCACAGGCCCTTGTTCCCATGGGGGACTTCAACCACCCTGGTATCTGTTGGAGGTACGGTACAGCCCGGCACAAGCAATCCAGGAGGTTCCTCAAGTGTGTGGAAGACAACTTCCTTCTGCAAATAATAGAGGAGCTGACAAGGAGAGGTGCCATGCTTGACCTCATGCTCACCAACAGGGAAGGGCTCGTTGGAAATGTGATGCTCCAGGGCAGCCTTGGATGCAGCAATCACAAAATGGTCAAATTTGAGATCCTCAGGACAGTGAGAAGAGCGTGCAGCAAGCTCACTGCCCTGGACTTCAAGAGAGCAGACTTTGGCCTCTTCAGGAACCTGCTTAGTAAGGTTCCATGGGATATAGCCCTAGAGGGCAGGGGGGCCCAAGACTCTTGGTTGATATTCAAGGATCACCTGCTACAAGCTCAGGAGTGTTGCATCCCAACTAGAAGAAAGTGCAGCAGGAGGGCCAGGAGACCTCCTTGGATGGATAAGGAGATGCTGAGGAACCTTAGAAGTAAAAAGGAGGCTTATAAAAAGTGGAAGCAAGGACAGGCAGCCTAGGAAGAGTACAGGGATGTTGTCTGGGAAGCTAGGGACCAGGTTAGGAAATCAGTTAGAATTAAACTTGGCTAGGGATGTTAAGGATAACAGGAAGGGATTCTATAGGTATGTAACGAATAAAAGACAGACTAAGGACAACGTAGGCCCCCTCAGGAAGCCATCAATCAGAACTGACTACCCTGGATTTGGGGAAGGCTGAGGTTCTTAATGACTTCTTTGTCTCAGTCTTCACTGGCAAATGCTCTGATCACACCACCCAAGTCTTGGAAGGCAGAAGAAGGGACTGTGAGAAGGAAGACCTTGGGCCCACTGGAGATGAGGATCTGGTCTGAGACCATTTTAAGAACCTGAACGTGCACAAGCCCATGAGACCTGACAAAATCCATTCGCAGGTCCTGAAGGAGCTGGCGAATGAAGTTGCTAAGCCGCTGGCCATCATATTTGAGAAATCATGGCAGTCAGGTGAAGTTCTTGACAACTGGAAAAAGGGAAATATAATCCCCATTTTCAAGAAGGGGAAAATGGATGACCCAGGGAACTACAGAGCAGTCAGTCTCACCTCTGTGCCTGGCAAAATCTTGGAGCAGATTCTCCTGGAAGGCCTGCTAAGGCACATGAAAATCAACACGGTGCTTGGTGACAGCCAGCATGGCTTCACTAAGGGGAAATCCTGCCTGACCAATTTGGTGGCCTTCTATGATGGGGCTACAGAAATGATGGACAGGGGTAGAGCAGTTAATGTCATCTACCTGGACTTTTTAAAGCATTCAACACTGTCCCACACAACATCCTTGTCTCTAAAATGGAGAAACATCAATTTGATGGATGGACCACTCGGTGGATAAAGAACTGGCTGGACAGCCACACACAAAGAGTTGTGGCCAATGGCTCAGTGTCCAGCTGGAGACCAGTAACAAGTGGTGTCCCTCAGGGATCGGTGTTGGGACCGGTCTTGTTCAACATCTTTGTCGTTGACATGGAGAGTGGGATTGAGTGCACCCTCAGCAAGTTTGCCGATGACACCAAGCTGTGTGGTTCAGTTGATACCCTGGAGGGAAGGAATGCCATCCAGAGGGACCTCGACACGCTTGTGAGGTGGGCTGATGCCAACCTCATGAAGTTTAACCATGCCAAGTGCAAGGTCCCACACCTGGGTCGGAGCAATCCCAGGCACAGCTACAGGTTGGGCAGAGAAGAAATTCAGAGCAGCCCTGTGGATAAGGACTTGGGGGTGTTGGCTGATGACAAAATGAACATAAGCTGGCTTCAGTGTGAACTCACAGCTCAGAAAGCCAACCGTATCTTGGGCTGCATCAAAAGAGGCATGACCAGCAAGTTGAAGGAGGTGATCCTGCCCCTTTATTCTGCTCTTGTGAGACCTCACTTGGAGTATTGTGTGCAGTTCTGGTGTCCTCAACATAAAAAGAACATGGAAGTGTTGGAACAAGTCCAGAGGAGGGGCACGAGGATGATCAGGGGACTGGAGCACCTCCCGTATGAAGATAGGCTGTGAAAGTTGGGGCTGTTCAGCCTGGAGAAGAGAAGGCTGCATGGAGACCTCATAGCAGCCTTCCAGTATCTGAAGGAGGCCTATAAATATAAAAGGGTTTGCTTTTAATATTCTGAGTTTTTAGCCTACCATTGTAGTTGAGTATCCCCTCATTAATGGCAGAAAGAAGAATCTGTTAAATAGGGCTGCCTTTTCCACTATCTTGAGTATTTCTGTACCATTCCTCTTACACTCCAGTGTAAGTAGTGCTCTTTGTTCTATCAGTTGTTTCCAGCATTTTTTGTTGACACTACATTATCCTAGAGTGCCTTATCATTGTTATCTGAGAGAACAGGCCTGTTACATGCAGGCATCCTTTGGAGTAAAACGAGATTAGTGCCAAGAATCCACTTAGGTTCTTTCATATATATATATTTATAAATTTCCTCCTTAATTGCTCCTTAGCTCCCTCACATTTTCATGGTATATCCTTAAAATATATATATATTTAGATTAGCTCTTCTGATTTGTTCTTTAAGTCCTTTAACTCTTTAAATTATCTCATGAATTTTACAGCATAATTTGTTTGCCCTTGTTTAGATGTCTCTCCAGGGAGATCACTGTGACTTCATTTCCATCCTTTGTTATTTCTTGGGTTCAGAAATCTTCTTTTTCTCTATTCACAGTAGACCTGTTTCTCCTCTCTTTTGTTGATTTTAGGATCACTGTGGCTTGTTCTGTGTTCAGTCCAGTTTTGCTGTCCATTATGTTGATGGATTTCCTCTGTACTTAAGTATTGGAATTCCACAACCATTTAGAAGGACATAAAGACTTAAATCAGAAAAACACTCAAACCTATATTTAAACCCCATTGACTTAATGCATGTCACTGATTTGCTGAATTAGTCCTAAGTGCAAGCAATAAGTGAGTCCTAAGTGGGAACAATAACATTTCGCGACAGAACTTTCTCAGAGATGGAGGAATTGACAGGTATGGGATATTGCCTAATGGCTTTTCCTCTTATTCTCTCTGGATCCCTTGTTTTATGTTTCTCTATACTGTGTCTTGAGGCACTGGCTGTGATCATTACATGTCTGAAGCAATATACAATATCAGATCAGATATCTGATTCTAAGCCACTGATTTGGTCTACAATGGCAAGTTTGACATTCCCAAATATTTAATATAGGAAAAGAATAACATGTGCATGTAAACAAACAAACAAACAAAAAACCCAACCCTGAAACAAAAAAAAAACACATCCAACCAGCAATGAATTTATCTCAAATTGTATATATGCTGCTGCCCAGTAACACTTTTCCTTCTTAAATCTTTAAATCTATTTTTTCTTTTACAATTCACTGATATTTAGACTTTTCCAACAATCTTCTCAAATCTGCAAATAATTCTTAGCTTGCTGCTTCCAATAATACAACTGATACATGTGGGGTAGTAAAGCCTGTGCTTGCTATGAATATTTTCAACAGTTCTTAAGGTTTCGCAGGGTGAAGCCGAGTAAAATCCCAGCATCTTTGTAAAGGGACCCATAGCAGTTCTCATTCAGTGCTGATCTGTCTTTTGTTTTCTGCTTCTCATTTTGCCAGAGGTTTGTTGAGCAAATTAGTTTGTCTTGTCAATCTTTTTCTTCCTTGTTCTCCCCTCTTTATTATTTATACTGTACTTTATTAAGAGCTTTTCCTACAACTCTTTCTCCATAGTGGAGCTGTTCCTATCTTAATTTGCTGTAAGCAAGGTCAGCATCTAGCCAAGCATGTTAAGCCAGCTATACATAACACAGACCTGACTTACCCTTATGCAAATGAGAAGATTTGGTTTTGGGGTTTTATTTATTTTTAATTAAATTATTGCACTGTATAAAAACTAAAGAATTTACACTTACTGTTCCAAGGACTAATTGTTATGTGTCATATACATGAGGGCAAGAAGACAACATAACTCTCTGATCATGAAGATTCTCAGTGATGTTATTATGGAACATAGATGGACTTATTAATTATTAAGATAATCATAATATAATTGTACACAGAATAGCTATGATACCTGCAGTCAATACCATGAATTATATTTATTCCCCGTCTTTTAACAAGTCCAAGACCTGAGAACAGCTAATAACAATGAAGGCACAGACCTGGTAAAAGACATTGATTGCATGAATAATGACAAATAAACTCAATCTGTCTGATATGAGTGCAATTTGAACTGTCAGTATTGTGTTGCTACGATTGTGGTGAATACCATCTATCCTTAGGATTCTGTACAAAGTGAGCTTACAAGTCATCCCCCTCCTTCAAGACCTTCCTGTAGTTTCCTTCTGAGGACTCACAGTTACATATATGTTGAAAATATATGGATCCCTGTAAAACAAGCATTCTGAGAAAACCAGGTTTAAAGGCCAAAGTCATTTACAATGAGTGGTAAGGATTTCTGAGACTTAAACCTGATAGGTGACCCCCATCTTTGTTTTGACACTGACTGCTTGGTTTTAGGCAAATAACTTAATTTCCAGTTTCTGTATCTATAACATGGAAGATATACCATAATATCAGAGTTGACAAATTTCCCTTATTAAATGAGCTGATAAAATCCTAATCTCACCAAGAACTACAAGACAAGGGAAGGAAGAGCTTGGAGAGAAAAACTCAAGAAAGTGCTAACAAAAGTTTGCTGGAGGTTTCACTGCTCTCAGTTTGTACAGTATGAATATGAATAGGAATCCCAGAGCAACCCTGAAAGTTCAGCGACAACACCACCTGCCAGCTTGTCCCTACTGCAGCCAGTGCAGTCCTGCTCCTAATCAGATGACACAGTCATTGTGTCACAGTCCTGACTGTTGGAAAACTGCCTGGGGATCATGCATCACCACTGGGGTACTCCTGTGATATAAGGCCAACCTTGGAATTTATTGATTAGTGCTGAGAGTTCTCTGAGGTGCTCAACTACTATTTCTGCAAGGAAAACTAAGGAATATTTCTGTTCTTGGGTGAAAGCCCACAGTAATTAATAAAAAAGCCCGTTCTCTTTTAACTGGAGCCAGTAGCACCCAAGGGTTTTTCTTGATTTGCAAGATCAAACTGAGTCTGAAGATTTAAACATCAAATATTGTTTATGGGCATTTACACTTAGAGAGACAAAATTTGAGATGATGGCTGCAGCTTGATATCAGACTCAACCACAGTGCAATGTTCAATATATATGGATTTTTTTCATCAGCTGTGTCAAATAAAACATCATGAAAAGAAAATCAAAGATCACCATAAAATGACAGTATGATAGTAGTACACCTTGAAAAAGGTCAAATGAAGAGTACTTTTTAATCAGTTGTTTTACTTTAGATCACTCTCTCCTACTGAAACATTGCTATGTAGAAAGAACAACCGTATTTGTCTAGTGCCAAGGACCTGCTTCTGTACTAAATCTCTTTTGTATAGTTGATAATTTATTTATTCATTGTGTTTCTTCCATTGGGATATGTGGGTTTTTTTGTCAATAATCACAAGAAAAAAGAAGCAGAATTAAGGAAGTTAATGGAGTGCTTATGCTTGCATAACTGTTCTCTCTTGCTTGACGTTCACAGGCCAGACCCAGAGACAGCAAACAACAGTTCACACACAACAAGATTGATTTGGAAAAGTCAGAATTCAGAATCCACTGGAAACAGTATATTTAGTAGAGATTTCATATCAAGTGACTACTGACTTCAGCTAAAATACCCTGATCCTGCTCTTGTAAGAGATACCAGAAATAGGAGATGGTGCATTTGGAAAAGCAGCTTGAAGCAGAGTAGAATCCAAATCAGACTCCTCATTCCTTTCCTTCCACTAGCACTGATCCTACTGCTGTGACAGGCTGGCATGTCTCTATATTGAATTAACATTTTGCACTGAATTCAGCTAAGGCAGCCGGTTTACACAGGGAAGATTCTTGAGGCTTTATTGAAGGTCAACACTGAGAAGGCATGAAAAGAGCTTTTGACCGCCTCTCACTTGTTGACCCACCCCTGTAGAAAAATATTCTTTCTATACAGACGCTACTATGGAGTATGGAAGGATCTGGAAAAGATCTGATCTAGGCTAAAATCACTGTCCATATGAGTACGAGCACAGAGAATAAAACTGGCTTTACAGCAGGGTGCTGTGCTGTGTAAAGGCACACTGATACATAAGGAGAACTTGATGGAGGATTCACCTGGCCAGAAAATTGAGCTGTTCCTGATATCACAGTAAGGGTAAGATAAGACATTAGGAACTTTTGTTTTCAAAAATCTCTAAGTCTTGTTTGTTCCAAGACTTCAGGCAGTCTCAGAGCAGTTTTGAAATGTCTCTGCTAAGCTTCCTTTACATGCTTTTTTGTCACCTTGTTGACCAGAGACCAAGAACCTGCAGTTTTAAAATGCTTGGGAGTTTGTAAAGTGTCCATCTACAAATCAGGGAGTTTCTAGTACATCTGTGGGATTCTGCTGTGTTTCAAAGAAAGAAAGAAGAATATTCCACAGCAAAGCAGACTGTCAGGCTGAATGAGGAGGCTAAGCAGACGTGTTACATCTGTAACAGAAAACCTATAAATGTGGTCCAGGTTCTCCAGTTTTAGAAGGAGTTGGTTAAAACTGTAATTTAGAGACAGACATTGTTTTAATATGCAGAATATCTGTTGGTAAAATACCTTATTGTTATGCACTGACTGACCCCATCTTCATTATTGGTTCCAAGAAAGCAGGTGTAATTTCCTTATCCATCCCCTTGGGACGTTTGAATAAATTATAGAGCAAAAGAATTTACAGCTACCTGTAACAGCAAATTGAAAATGTACTGAATCACTCAGAACAGATAAAACAGAGTTACTTTTTGTTGCAAATTTCATTCTCATAGCAGCACTCCCACCAGCCTAATCATAACTCAGTATATTGGGAATTCTCTCTCTTAATCACCCATTCTTTCTCTGACTTTGGCCTTTGGATAACATTTTTGTTATGTGCATACAATATATAATGTGTATAACTATAAATCCCAGATTGAAATCATATATAAGTTCCTAAATCACCCAGGGCTGAGAAAATGTTTTCACTCCAACCATTACCCAGGTTTAACAGTATATCCAGATTTTGCCCTTGTTGCAAAGGCTGTGACTTGCACATGTATTCTGACACAAAATAAAAAACACTTCTAGGGAAGTCCTTCTGTTACAGGTCATCACTCTTACTTGGGGAAAGACTACACTTAGTGGCTAGATGGGCTTAATTTAGGTATCTTCAGACTCCTTCCTAAAACCCAAAGTTGGATATCTTAAAAAATTAAAGAGAGTAGAGTAAGAGATCTGTGTTATTTGCTGCATCTATTGCTTTTCACAAGGTACTTTGCAGTGCAAGAACATTTTATTACTCAAGGTTAAGCACCAAATATTGGGCCATTTCAATCACAATACTGCTCAGTACAGTACATGCTATCCATCTTTTATGTGTATTTGTGTACTTTATACCACCCTTCAGCGCCATATCCCTAGGTTGTTTATCCACTTGACGGATTACTCATGCAGTGGGTCCAGGAACACCTGGAGTAGGTGTGCATTGGCATAGCTGTTTGGGCAGGAGTGTGTAGGGTGAACTCAATGGCTTGGCTGTAGGGTAGTTTGGGAATCCATGCTCTTCACAATCAACACTGTCGTGGATCTTCTGTGTCTCCATCCTCTCACTGTACAGCTGTTGTAGCACATGCCTTCAATTATCAATGTTTTCACTTTCAGTTATCCCACCTCTCTGTTATCTTTGTTAATTTTGCTCTGGCTACACATTTATTTTGCAAATGATGAGCTGAAGTCCAGAGTGAGGAAATGAATTGCCCAAGGACACTCAGGAATTCTATGGCAAAGTCACAGAGACACTAAAGCACATTAATTATTTAGGTAACCTGCTATTTAAATGGGGATTCATGCACAGAAGCAAGTGGAGTGCAGAGCAGTGGAAACTTGAACCAGTTAATCTATTAGCACAGGGCAGTGCAATGTGTTCTCATCAGTTCATTTCCAGTTTGACTCCAGTTTGTAGTCCTGCATGGTGCCCAGGCTGATATGCCTTGGTTTCAGCAGGGCTCATGACCTAGGACCACAGCCACATGAAGGAGCTAGGCTGTAATCACAGCCTAGCTGCCTGACAAACAGCCACCTCAAATGCCTCCCAGCTGTGCTTGCCCCAGCTCTTGTTTCAGTATTCACAGGGACAAAGGAACTTGGATCTCTCTCTGTCTGCCTTTAGGAAGATGTTCTTTGTGTCCTCTGTTTTTTGGCTGCCAATATTGCATTCATATGACATCAGGAGGCACACATGAGTCCCTGCCTACCCTTACTGCCTTAAGTCTCTGTGTGGCTGCTTTCCATCAGGACTCTCTCCTTTTAAGTACACTAATACAGAAGAGCAAGTACACTGTTTTTGGTATTCTGGTATCTGACTAAGGGGAAATATTTATGGCTTTATTTATAATTACAGACCTACTGTAATTACAGTTATATATTAACATTATATTTTCCAAGCAACATTAATAGAAGTAAAGGTAATAAGAGTATTTGCTGTCTTAATGTAGGAGGTAGGGGATTATCCTTATGTACTGTTCCTTAGAAGCGAGAAATTATGCACAATCCCCTGACTGTGTATAACTCCTGTGGTCTGGCATTTCTTTGGCAAGTGATCACAATTTAGCTCCAAATTGCCTGAGACCAGTATAGTGGAAAGAAGAGCATTTGCTTTGTCATAGTGGTACTTGCAAAGTCAGCTGAGGTAACCACTAATTAAGGGGCTAATGCAGAGTAAATACCTTCAAATCCAGCTCAGACCTCCATGTCCCCTTCCGCAACCTCAGCTGAAAACAACTCCACAGTGATCAGCAAATACAGTGAAACACGGCCACTATGTCACAGCTCAAACCTTGGAACGGCTGCTCTATCTTGCTGGTCCTCACTGACTGCTCTTGCACCCGCCTGGGATACTGTGCAAGCAGCCTGGGATGAGCAGAGGTGTGTTCCAGAACAAAAAGCCAGCTACCCACCCCTTGCAGTTTGTGAATAGCAAATGCTTGCCTCATCAGGGAGAGCTGTACTTCACAAGCAAATGAGGAGACTTCAGATCAGCTCTCACAGCTGCTTTTATTCTTACTACATCCTACAACTGGTGCTTACTAATAACACAATATAAGTGCCTTGAAATAAAAGTTCATTTGCTAAACCCCTAACATGCATTTGCATAAGTTTTGCACTGACTCTCTGTTGTAGTCCCACTATTCAGTCATGACCGCATTTCATTATAAAGATAGGCAAATAAACCATTTTTTTTTGTTTTCTTAGCTCTCCTTCATTAATTAGCTCACACTCATGCTTATCTCCTTAGACACCATTTTGGCACTTGCTTTGTGGCTAGTTTCTGCTTGATGTGAAGAACAAACTGGCTGACTCTCAGAGCACCATAATTTAATCTTTCTCAGACGGGTTCTGCTGCTCCTTTATCCGATGTCTCTACCTAAAGGTTCTGCTAAAATTATCACTGGATAGGAATCAAAAGGAGGTACATCTGACACATTTACAATATTATAAAGAAAATAAAAATAGAATCACACCTTAAATGTTCTCTTCTCCAAATTGATCAACAGTTTTGTAGAAAAAAATACCTTTACCTTGCCTGTGGTGTAATGTGTTATGAGAGACAGTTCTACAGAGATTTATAATCTGGAACAACTGGAAAAAAATATTTATAGGGTAGAAAAAGAGTCATGGAAAAAAAAAAAAGAAAAAGAAGGGAATTGGAAAATGCAATGAAATCAACAGCCAGGCAAAGATTCAGTTTTCTCAGTTTTACACTGGTTTATGAATCCTGAAAGGTGGTTTAGTTTATATTCAGAGCCAGCTTTATAACCAACAGAATTATTGAAGTCATTAAATGGAGATGATTGGTTAGGCACAATAGAGAACTAGACAGGGGGTTAATTTACTTCTGAAGCATGACAAAATTGTGCCATTATTCTTAGTTTACATGACTTTTAAAGAGAGACAGTATATGACATTCAGGTCACTGTATTGGTTTGAGCTCATCTCTAGCTTGTAGATGATGGTGAGAGGACCTGTTAAAAAGAGATAGTTGGTTAACCACTTCCTCACTAGCCCCTGTTAAAAGCAAATTCTGCACTGCTTTTGCACCCAGCAGTCAGACTATCCTTTCCTACTTCTTGTCAGCTAGCAATAAAACACCAGATGGTGTCCTTCCAAAAATAAATTCATTACAGTTTCATTCTGGGTTTTCTTTAAGAATTTAGGGACAGAACTTCAGCTAATGCAACTCAACACAGTGCCGCTGAAGTCACTGCGGCTATGACATTTTATACCATCTGAGTATTACAAACTAGTATTTTTTACTTTTTGGAAGGAATACCATATCCTTTCATCCCACACAAGCTTCATTGCAAGTTTTATGCTAGCCACCTTACCCAGAATTCATAGCTGGTGCTTCTTGGTATACAGCAATTCACAAGCCAAGTGTATTGGATCAGACTAATTCACTGTTAAGACTCTCATAACTATTATCATTTAGTGTCTTTGTTTATCTCCATCGGCACACCCATTAGCTTCCTCTGGTGACACACAGGACTATTCATGGAAGAATATTTTAAGAGCCGCTAGCATCTGAATAACCCTGTGATGCTTATGCTTCTGTGTGTGTTTAGTTTTGCCTAATTTCAACCATCAAATGAGAACAAAAGTCTTTAACTATACCATTAACCTAGACATATAAATAATTCTAATAGCAAAGAATCTTAAAAGAAGCCTTGAGCATTTAGATAAATCAATTAAGACTCCTTTCATAATTGTTACTATGCCCTAGCATTAGTCATTGTTTCATCAAGCTGTGCATATTATCTCTTTTATATATCACTGCTTCTAGCCTCGCAATAACTTTTGTTCTTTTTCTTCAAGATCTCTTTAACTTATCTGTGTCTTCCTGGCAATGCTGTGCCCAGAAGTGAGCATGAGTTTGCTTGCAGATGGAAAGCTGCAAAATTACAAACACCTACAGCACTACAAACCATAAAATGGAAAGTCTCTGCTGCCCTATTCTGAAAATGAATATCAAAATAGCTACACACACACATTTCAGCTGCACAGCTGAAGGCATTAATATATTAATAGTATTTATTTGTTTATTAATATTTAATATTGTTCAGCTGTAGGTATTAATAGCCTAAGAGGGAAAAGGTGATCATTAAATCTGCCTTTATCATGTGTCCTCATGTGTCACACTTTTATCTAGTTTCTCATACCACAAATAAAATTGTTCTACCAACTTCTTCTCTTCCATATGCCTTGCCTTCCTGTGTTGGGGAGCATCAATGTGAAAGAGACTTTTTAAAACTCTTTTTTAGCATTCCCAGAATTAACCAGCTTGTTTTCTGCGAGCAGATGGGTGGTGACCTGAGATTTGGAATTCAGCTGCTTCTCAGGCAAGAAATTCTTTAAAAAATCTCCCAAGAAGAGATGTAGGAAGGAAACAGGTGCTTTCGATAAAACAGTAGCACTTATTTATCAAAGATGCAAGGAGAAGATCATCAATTTTATTCCTCCCACTTGGCGATACAGCTAAAAAAACAAAGTAGTGTTGGGTGCCACAGTGACACCCAAGATGATACATTTGTGAGGCTTTACCCAGGCTTTTTAGGAATCAAACCCACCTAACCCAGCATATTTTTCTTGCTTAATCAACTTATCTTTTCACACATCTTATCAAAATGTGTACAGCTCTATTCTGCTCTGATGACACACACATTGTTAGGTGGCTTCGTCGTCCCTGAGCCTTATATGGCTGCCCATCCTCATGAGCCTCACACCCATGAGCAGTCTCCTAATAGAGAGCCTAGCCCATAGTCTAAGGCTCACAGTTGTAGAAGCCTCAGGTATTGTTAGAGGTGAAGGTGATGCTGCAAGGGGCAGAGACAGTGCGTGTTAGTATTGCATGTGCTCCACACCATGTAGTGGGGGGACTTTGCCAAACTGCAGGTTTCCACCTTGTTTAATTTCTCTTACCACCATTAATCTACTGCAACCCTGGGTGCTATTTATTGGCTTGTTCTTAAGCTTCGCTTTACAATATAAAAATTTAACTCTGTCCTGGTCCTGTGTGATCTAAATACTGCATGTTTTTTTCTTCTGTGAACCCCAGATGCTGAGTAACAACAGTGCCTTTGCATTTTAAATGCCTATGTTAAGCATAGATTTATCAAGCTTTTGGTCACCTAGTAAAGAACGGTCCTTCTTCTCTTCAAGTTAGGTTTACTTCATTGATTTACTCAATTTTCATTTATTCTAAACCCCTGTTTTATCATTTGGTTGTGCAAAGAGGGCTTCCTGCACCATGCATCAAGATGAGGAGGCCTCAGAAGTTAATACGTAAGTAACAGTAAAACACCGTCCTTGAAAATGTCACATCATGATTTTTGTAACAAGGGTCAGAAATACGCATCTTTTCCTCCAATGGCTGTTAATTCTTCCTGCTTATCTATATCTCAACCACTACTGAGCAAAGGCATTTATTTATTTGTTTATAAATGGGAAACATACTGATTGGTTTATTTTGATTTTAACTTGTTTTTCCAAGAAGGACTAATTCCAAGGAGAGCATTACAGGCTGAGTAGGCTCCATTGTATTTTTCATGCACAGAGGCCCATTACGGATCAAGAGCAAGTGAAAATACTGGCTTGTTTTAGGTTTCCTTTTACAGTCAGGATGGTGAATACATCTGTTTGTGTCACCAGCGCAGAACACATCGTTTTATGGTTCTCAAAGGTTATTCATAATTCAATTATAGGATGTTTCATGAATATTTGGAATGGTATTTACAGAAGGCAGTACTGAGCTTGGAGGTTTACTTGTGACCAAGAATATGAAAAAAACAGCCTATAATTCATTTTTAAGTACCCTCTAGAAATCATATAATTATATTGTATGACAGTGTTGAAAAAGGAAGAAATGTAAATTTTAAATTATTTGTATTGTGGTCTTTAATCAAGCTTATATACATACAGACTGGTACACAGTAGCAAAGACCAGGCAGGTTACAATGAACACAACACCATGTTTTTTTTTGTTTTAGATTTGATTCTGAGCCAGCACTGGTTTCATACACCAGAGCATTTCCCTGGTGTATGTTATAGACAGATTTTGTAGTAAGAAAAGGAAAAGGTAGTTTTCTCTTTCAGTATCTCCAGCAAGTAATGGAAGTGCAAAGCATCTTGTGAACTCTCACATGATTCACGACAGAGTGGCAGAGCTATTAAGGGTCTCAGGGAGACCTCTGCTTTGTCTTGGGGAAGACTGCTTCCCTTCCTCTGGGGAAGAGAAACCAGACTATCCCCACACCCCATGCTGTTTTTGCAGCACCTCAGCTGCTGCAAAAAGCTATGGCTCCATTCCTCTGATGGGGACCAGGGCTGGTGAATGCACATCAGATGCATTCCAAAACTTAGGACTGACACCAGGGAGAAGGCTATATAAAGCTGCCCAGCCCCCAGTCACTGTCCAAGGTTTAAGCTGGTGTTATAGCTTGAGATTTAAAGATATTTGTAAATTCAACAAGAGCACTGAGTTTCAATCTCAGTTGTTTCCCACACACACTGTGAAAAGACTTCAGAACTAGAAAAAACAGTCAGCATTTTCTTTCACAAGCCATTGCACACAATAAGTATGTACCAGAAAATGGGTATAGATGTCTCTCTTACTTGCCTTAATAGGACTAAACACCAAGAAAGAAGCTTGTACATTCCGATCTGGTAGCAAAAATGCAATCGTGTTCCTGAACAGTATAAATAGCCAGAACCACAACTGATGGCATTTTTTTCCTTTCTTTTTGACTTCCTTGTACATTATTTGCTTTTGCCTTGTCCTTTGTCTATCTGGACAATAAATAGTCTGGAACAGGAACAATATATTGTTGTATATTTGTAAAATGCACAGCAGAAAAGGGCCCTTATCTTGACTAAATCCTCAGAAGTAGCAGATTGAATGTAATCAATAATGATAAATTAATTCAATGTAGAGGAATTATTTTTATTTACCCCAAATGAAAGTTTGACCTATTAAAACAGAAGTTACTGGCAATACTTGTTTGTAAAATCAGTGTTTTGTAATGGGAAAACAGGGCTGGTGAGATTACAAAGACAATAAGGAAGTAAAGAACAAAAAAAAAAAGAGCAGAAAAGGAGAAAGAACGTCCTGTGTGTTGTCTCACATAGGAGAGGAAATACTGGAAATCCGCAGTCTTGGCTTTGGAGAAATGCTGACAAGTTATTTTGTGTTTCTAGTCTGAGGCGTTTGCTAGAGACAGTTAATTTGCAAATTGTGTGCAAATCACCAATCTGTGGATTGGGATCATGGATTACCAAATAAAATTTTCATAGAAAAGAGCTGTGAAGGCTTATGCATCCATCATGAGTGACAGATATTACAGACCTGATTTGCCCAGCTTTACTTCAGATGCTTTCAATGTCCCTGTTTATAAGAACTGGTGTTGATATCAGGAAGGCTTCACTGTTCAATGAGAATTCTCAATTTCTCACATACTTCTTAGTGGGCCCAGTACACATGGTAGTGGTGACAGCTGAACAAAATACTAGTTTATTGGTTATAAAGAAGACCCACCTCTACCTGAAGAAAAAGTGAGTGGAGGGCATCTGGAGCTGACTGTGAGCTGCAGAAGGACAAGCCTGATAGTTGCACACAACAGATAAAATTTTTAATACCATATTTTGCCATTGCAGGTTCATGACATTTTTTTATTATTATTTAGTGAGAAATTTGGTGCATGAACCAAAAAATATTTCTAGCAGAAGGGAAGGTAGATTGGTTTACTCTGAAAGTAGAAGGCAGGTGCTCAGTGCGTCATTGGGCAGCAGTTGAACAGGACTGTGAAAGTTCAATAAGATACTTTGGTTTTGGGAGACATTTGCAATGAACTCACAGACAGCAAGGAGAGCATTTCATATGATCAACCCACAGAGCAGTGGCATGCCACCTGCTGAGTATTACCTTACGTGACATGGGGCATGATCTTGTCACTTAGCCTGAAGCATGGACTTTGGGGAAATACTTGCTAGGACCCATACCTCACTGTTAATTGGCTGCTTTAATGGTCTATGAGATGTATTTCCCTAGGAAATAAAGGTATTCTCTTCCTGCACCTTAGCTAACACTGAAACCAGCCTAACCTAAAAATGTTAGGAAAATGTATTTAATACAAGTTAGTTGGCCAAAATCAACCATGTGATTTTTAAAATACCTTAGAGTTTGTATTTTAACCTTCTAAAGACTTTCTTCTCTGAAAAATAAACAAAAAATAAAGAAAGGGGTTTAGTCACCCTCTTGTTTCCAAAAAGAAAGTCTCTTTTTCTTTTCTGGTTTCACTGACAAATTTCAAAAGTTAATAATATTTTAGTAAGGTCAGCAAAATGTTCACTTTTTCTTCAACACAGAAAAACAAATTACTAGAGCAAACAGTGGCTTACAGAGAGTTTTAACGACGCTGGTTTTTCCTATTTTCTGTACTGTTAATTCATATAATAGCAGGGACTATTCTTGGTGAAGTATAAGGTATATGGGCAGGTTAAACCTGCAGCAGTTTATCTATTCAAAATGTTTCTGATTATTTTCTTTGCAATTTGTTATCTGTGGTTTGCTCATGGTTCACATGTGCAGTGGGGAAGTCTGGGACTGCCCTGCTGCGTGACCTGATCCATCCACTGTCACAAATCTGAACACAACATTGCACAGGGGAATAATACCAGTGCCATCACTTTTCTGATCCTTCGTGCCAGAAAAAAGCATATCTGTGCCTGGCAGATGGGGCAGATCATCATACAGGCCATGTGGGTGACAGCGGCCTGTGCAGAGAGTTAGGGTCAGAGACAGCTGTGTGACACCCATGCTTAGTACATGAGACTCAACAGTCTGCCAAGACACCAGAGAGACACCCAAGAGAAGGTTAAATTGCCACTTCAAAGACTTAGTTTTGTAGCAGATCATTTCAGGGGTCCAAGGTGATTCACTGTCTTCTGCATGTGGAAGCAAATGCATATCTATCTCTCTTGCACAAAGCCATGCCTGTACCCTTGAATCTAGGCTCTCTGAATTTGAAAATTGGAGGCTGAGAAAGTGAATCAGGAGGAGGGAGTAATTAGAGTTGAGATGTCACACTAAATCACAGGCGCTGGTTAGTCAAGCAGCTTGCTTCTGACAGCGCCAGTTGGATGCAATGAATAGTGGACAGTAGTAGAGTTTAATATTTTAGCACCTGCTTTATTTTGAATGCAGGAGATCAGCTTCACATTTAAAGATGTCCACAGTTCTAAGCAGCTTTTCCAGGGGAAAACTGCCTACTGCCTGTTAGCTTGCAAATGACCACTTTAAACCCCAGCAAAAACAGTGAGTAAGTTACAGATAGGACTGGCAGAATAATGAAAATGCCATAAACCTCTTTCATTTTGCAAAAAACATGGACATTTCTGTATTTGGTTTGGCTTTGAGGCTTTTTTGAGGCAATGGTGCTGTTCTAGCAAGCTTACTTTGTACAAATAATTAAAAATGAGGACATGGAGGAAAAGAAATTATTTATTTTGAGTCAATCCTGTAACCTGGTGTTTAAGGCTGTTACCTGAATCGATGACAGGTTTAATGCGTATTAGCTGCTGGGGATTGCAGTAGAAAATTTTGGGATGTACTTTCTGTGTGTATGTGTGTGTAAGTACATATATTTCACTATATATGTATTCAATGTGTATGGGCATGCAGCTTAAAAGAACAATACTGTACAAAACAAAAAGAACATACATTATTCATCAATAAGAAATAGAAACAAAATATTTTGGTTTTAAATATATGGAAAATTAAAAATTGCCCTTTGTTTGTGAAAGACCTTGTAGCTTTGCCTGTATGCCCCTTACTGATCTCAGACCTCATTGCCTGTCCCTGCAAATCTGTGTTCAGCCCTGCTGATGGATGGTTACTGTGCAGGGTCAATGCACTCCCTGTTTGGGTGCACTCCTCCTCCACTGTCCTGTACTGCTGGGCTTGGTGTCAGCATGCACAGTGTCTGCGCTTGATGTAAGAGCAAAATAATACAGAGATTTCATGAAGGGATATAAATAGCTCTTGGGGACAGACACCACCATCCCCAAAGAAAGAGATACCCCAATATGAGGTGTGGAAGGAACACGTCAGGTTCAAGGAGCTGCTCTTCACCATAAACGGCACTTATAACTGGGATGGGTTCCTACTGCTGGGGAACAATTTGCTTTTCATATATTAAAAAATAAAATAAACCAAAATCTTTAAAGTATTTTTAATTACAGCTGATCATTAACTGTTCTTCAGACTTCGAACAAGCAATCAGCAGGAGTTTATACTTTGATTATTCCAACTTGTCCTTTGCTAAAGCTGTGAAATGGGATGCTGTCTGAGCCTTGATTTCATCTAGGAGTGTGCATCTAAACTACTTCATCTGCAGGACAATTGAAATGTAAATTATTATTTTTTGTTACTATCAATATGTCTAATAATTTAATAAGTGTTGAGCACTAACATTTTCAGTGTCAGTTATTAACCTTGCTGAATAGAGTCAATATTATTGGCTATAATGTAGTAATTGATCCAACTGACTCTGCAGTGTTCCTTGCTTCTATTAAAAAAAAAAAAAAAAGAGAAAGTATTTCATTCAGGCACAAAATACGCATAGAGAAAATGTCATGACTATGATTTAAGCCCATAATGGAAATGTAATTTGAAAATCTGGTATCCTAGGAAGGCAGATTTTGATCTCAATTATATTGAGATGTTGCAATTGAAACCAATGTACCAGAATAACAGGTAGGGGCTACAGGCCATTTCTCACTGGGCTGTGCAAACAAACTCTATTCAAAATGGATTCAATTCAGCCCCCAGGGGCTTGAATCAGGAAGATATTCTTGCATTCCCTGTAAGGACGTGGTCAGAGTGATACCACATGTTGTGCTGACACTGCAGTACATTTCCTACCCTAAAACCACCCCTGTGCTAAACCTTTCTGACCACGTTAATCTCCCTCTTCTTCCAGGAGGTCTGCAAACATGAGCCACAGCTCAGTGTCAAGCTGCTCTCCTTTCTCCCTCCCAATTTGTTTCAATAGCTTTTTACTTTCTGATGGCAGATACACCGCAACCCTTAAGTTTCACCAGTTCAAGAGACAGCAGAGACTAAGGAGGATGATGAGGTTAAATGGTATTCATGAGGACTAAATATAGTCTTTTTAAGAATTATTTTTAGTTTCTTTCCACTATCCCTGGCATTCAGAAGTTCAAGAACATCATCAAGAAACTATAACACTAAAATTATAATGAAATCTTGGAATTCATCTTTTGTCTTCATCATCCAGTGCAGAATGTCCTCACAAGTACTTAGCAGATGATTTAGATCCCAGGTGTATTTGGTTGTTGATGCAGATAGGTTGTATTTATGTGAATGTGGTGACTAAGAAACCTGTCAGCCAGAATTGCTGTGAGCTAGAAAAGATATTTTTACAGTTTTTCCTAATTTTCAAATCTCTTTTTTTTTTTTTTTGGTGAAAGAACAAATATTTCTCTAATAAATGTAAACCATATTTTCAGACACCCTGCAAATAGCTTGAAGATCTTTTTACCTTGGAGTCCAGACAACCTACATGAGAACCTGCCTACAAATCTCAGGAAAAATCATAAACAAAAGCAAATAGAAAAAGTAGAAAAACATACAGTAAAAGACTCCAGGGTTTCCTGGGAAACAGGATTTCTCTTTCATGAGAAATTTTGAGAAAATGAATGTGTATCTTGAAATTATAATGGAAACTTAACAGTATATCCACGCAGTGATATTAAAAAAACGATACCGATAATTGAGAATTAAAATAATTCTGTAGTGTTATTTGATCATAAACCATGTTATTTATCTTAATATTATTATATGAAATATACATAGACAAAATTAGTCATTGAATAACAGTATTACAGTGTTTCTATTTTAGAATAATATTGTTTTCAATAGTATTTCTCAAATAGTACTTGTGTGTTCAGATTTTTCTACCAGAGTCAAAACCCATAGTCTTCCAAATGCTTTGTTTCAAGCCTGCTCAGTATTTTTGGTGGCAACCTGAAATTTCAGAGTGTAACCTAAGATTCCTTTTACACTTCTCTTTTTACAGGCAATGGACAAATGTGTACATTGATACCGTAATTGAACATCCCTTTCTGAAGTTTTGATTGTGCAGCCTGATTCTTGCACAATTCCAGACCTACATAGATTCTGCGCAGGGAGGATGACTGCAAGAGCTGTTCTGCAGTGTTAATCACTCAAATGCAGCAAATGCTGCAGCACCATTTCTCAGTGTCATTGAAGCACTTCCCTGGCACCAGATTGGCACTGGAATGGTGATTACAAGGATACCTCCAGCTTGTCGTTAGAAGGCAGAGAACTGTCATCTGTCACCTGCATGTCTAGGAACCAAGCGAGTGCTGACTCTTTCCTTGATGTCAGCTGAAGACATATGCATTAATTAAACAATATAATAATAGAGTCAGAAAATCAACTAGGTTGGAAAAGACCTTTAAGATCATCAAGTCCAACCGTTGCCCCAGGACTACCAAGTCCACCACTAAACCATGGTAGTTTTGTAATCAGGTACTTTTTAACCCATACTTTTGTCCAACATCCATGGAAGTCATTCTCCCTTTTCACAACTTGCTAGCTTGTGCCAGTTTGCAACCTACTTGTTCACCCTGATGATTTCCAGCCTAGCATAAACATTTCAGCAAAAGTAGTAATTTTTAATCCCTCTGTTTAAATAACCATTGATGAGGCTGGCCTCTGAGCCAAGTGATGGTGGTGGTTGGTTAACCTTTTGAATTACATGTAGAGCTAACACAGCATGCTCATCCTTTAGGCACTAAGCTCCAGTGTCCTTTCTTGTCTTTTGTAACCTCATAGGCTGTTGTGTTAATATGCAGACCATTACTACTTTGCTGATGAGACAGACTGCCGAGGATCAATATGTCTTTGCATTTGTCAGCCCCGTATACCCCAGAGTTAAGTTCTCAGCTCTGCAGCCAGTGTTTGTGTCCCACTGTGTAATCGCAGAGAATTGTCAATTCCTTATGCAGCATGTCCGTACTCCAGGCTTGGTGGGGCGCTTTGCAGAACAAGTAGGAAAAATCCAAATGTCGTATTTGTTTGGCTCCCACTGCTTGAGTAATAGTAGGTGCAGCCAGAATACCAGAGGACAGCTTGCTTACAGGGTCACTGCAGCTCAACAGCTAACCATTGATGTTGTCAGGCAGACTTGGGAAAGATGCCCAAATACTCTCAACTAGAGGACATTGCATTTTAATGAATGACAAAAGAAAAATTAAGATTAAAAAAAAGGAGAAAGGTAAACTCCCTGGTCAAACATAATAAACAAAAGAAGAGATCTAGTGGCACTTTTTTTTTTTTTCTCCCCTTGCTGCTCACTTTTTCCGTGCCTTTATCTTGATGCAGTAGATTCAGGGCAAACAGTGCTGAGATTCATGGGAACTGAATACAATAACATCATCTGCCATGAAAACTCTTAATTATAGGTCAAGCCTTTCATGGAATTATGCATGGTATCCACATAGTACGTTCTAATACACAGACAAATAGCTTGAGCGATTTAGATGTGAAGTCTCTCCAAAGGTTTTCCATATGTATTGACTGAAGCTTTTTATAGAATAAAATGTGAATTTACTTTTGTGTTACCTTGTTTTCTTTCTGTCCTGTATGTCTGAAGATAACATCGTGCAGAGATTTTTGGAGAATATGGGATGTATTTCATGCAGCCTCCCGGGGTACTAATAGACTCTGGCGTATCAGATAGATTCAGGGCTCCAGATCAGGTGTCTCAGGTGTTTTGTTAACCAGTGAGGTTGGAAGATCACATACATTATGCAATCTCATTATTATAAATGTGTGAACATGAGTCTGGGTCATGCCATGTGGAAGCGGCAGTTGGTGACAGCAATACATATTTCAAGTCTCCACATGTATTTGTGGCAAAGCCTCAGAGCTGAAGGAGTCAAACACTTTGGAGTTTTCTCTGCTGATGGAGAACTACTTTTCTTTCCCACTTTTCCAGCTAGAAATGTTCTGGTAAAATGTAGGAGGCAGAGTAAAGTTGTTGAGAAAAATTACTAAGTGTGGGAGAAGCCAAGAAATGACTGGGTCTTCATATGTAATTTTTTGATCTGGTTCACACTTTAAAATAACTGTCTAAAATGCAGAGCCCTGAGGATGTTTAGTCAGGAAGTCAAAGGGAACCTCTGCTGATTTTTGTTTTGCAGGGGTGGTGAATTTTAAATACATCTTGAACAGACATCCTCACAACCTTGTTCAACTTGTCTTTTTGACAGCTTGCATGGAAACTGCAGAAGAAACCAAACCTGTGCATTTTTTTCCTTAAACAGCTAGGGTGTTCCAGCACTAGAAGTGTCCCAGCTATCCCATCTCTAACTATGAACTTTATAGAAGAATCTAAGAGCTATCATGTGTAAAATAGGACTTCTCACATCTGTCTTCCCAGATTCTGGTACATGCATGCTGGAAAAAGGTAATACAGAAAGGCTGAAAGATGAAAATCAGAGGCAGGTCTACACAAGTGAATGCAGGCAGTGGGGGTCTGGTTCTGCTCAAGGTAACACAAGAGCCCCAAGTGATGAGCAGAAACATCCTTCCATCCTGGAAGGACTTCAGGCATGTACTGAGCAATTGCATTCTCACAGTGTTGTCCAGGAGTTGATAAACCACAGCTATGAGATGTCCAGCTCCACATTGGTAGTGCTGCATGGAGCCCAGCAGTCTGGGAAGTCCTGAATTGTTTGCTTGAGGCTCTCCATTTGAGTAGTTTGCCTTGAAGCTATCCTCCTATTATTTGAGGAGCCTTTCAGATGAACTGATGAATCAGGTCAGGTTCTGACAGTCACCTTTACCTTAGGTTCAATGACAGTTTAATTAATATAAGCTTCTCAGAAATATTTAATTGGTTTCAATATAAAAATCTCAGATGTTATATCACAAGACCAATGAAGATTGAGAAAATCTGGTCTCTTTCAAAATTCCTGAAGATCAAAGGACTTAATACCATAACAAGGTCTTAATGTTTGTTTTCTCCTCTGATTTAATAACTAATTTAGTGCATGTATCCATAAACAGATGTCTTTTTCCTCCTACCTTGCCTGCTCCCAAAATGAGATTATGCCTGTTGGTATCAGTCAGAAATACAGAGGTACCCAGATTTTCATTGCCCTGATTCATTGTCTCCACCATAAATGAAGTTTTTCCATTGTTTGCAGAAATTCTTGAATTAATGGCTTCAGTTTCCTTGTTAATTATTCTTTTATTAATGATCTTTCAGATCATTTTTCAAAGAGACTATGAATCTCTCAGTGAAAGTAATGGGTAGCTACTCACAGGAGTAATCCCATTACAATCAGCTTCACTACTGTTTGTCATTTGAAGGAAGGTGCTAGAGCTCTGACCCTTACTGATTTACCACTCTTCATAATTAGTTGTAGTGATTAAAATGCATTTTAGATTACACTGCAGTTTTCCTTCCTTAAAAGTTCTTTTTTCACTGAGGAGAAACTCAGGTTCTGAAGGTGAACGATTGTCCTCCAGTATAAAACAATAGTAGCAAAGAGGAATGCCACAGATAAGGCTTACAAAAGAAATCAGAAGTAGAGATGTTTGGGCAAAAACTGTTGCTGGGGGTGGAGGGGCTGTCTTAGATGACAGAGACAGCTCATGCAGGAATTTAGCATACTAGCTTAATGAAACTGAAAACACTGCTTGAAACACTGACAGCAGCACATGGAAATAATGAATCAATCTGTTGCATCTGTATCTAATTAAGAATCATTATAATATAGTCTTTTTCTCTAGTGATCAAGATTAGTGGATACCCCACAGGAAAGAGGCTAATAAATAGATTCAAGTGTCAGGACACTATACATCTTTATCTAGGACTATGGTTCTCAAGCACTTTTCTTCAATCCAGGCAGACTCTCCTGTGAGAATCTGACACAGCTAGGATTCCTTTATAGAGGTTTTTAAGGCACTGAAGAAAAAAACCCAAGGAAATAGTCAGATGCTGAAAATAGTTTCTGGCAAGGTCAGACATTCTACTTCTATTTCTGCTACAATTAGAAAAGTAGTTTCCCTATATTTTTCCTTTCCTCTCTTCCACCTTCTGCCATTACTTCCTCCTCCTCAAAAAAAAATCATTAAGCTACTAACAGCTTTGTTTGCTTTAAGCTTCTTTGGAGATCTGTTTTTTTTACCAAGGGTACAAATAACCCCACAGGAGTCAGTATTAGTAACTGGCACCCTACAGTCAGACGGTATGTACCTTGAGAGTGGTAGGGATTCCTGTTTTCACTTTTTTTTGTAACTGTCCTCAGAGTGTAATATATTTAATATTTTTTGTTATTGTTGGGGAGGGTGTTTGGGGCAGCATTTTTATTTTCTGTTTTTTTTGGGGGGGGGGGTTATGTGTTTTGGTGTTGTTTTGTTTTGTTTTGTTCAGAGTCATGGCAAAGGCTTCTTGGGGGAAAAGCTCTACCATCCCTTTCTTTCTCCTGCTTGTTAGGGTACGTTTTTGACTGTGATGGTTTAGATCCCAAGGGAAGCAATCTAGGATGATTTCTGAGATAGAGGAAGGCTCTGGAGTGGAGTCTCAAAGCTGTCCCTCAAGTCTTAGTGAAGCTTGAGGTAAAATGTTTCAGTGCCTCCATGAGGCCAGTTCTGCTGTCTGTGCCGCAGGCAGCTCTGGATGGAGACTGGTGCAAGGAGGGGGTGCTGGGACCTGCGCCAGGAAAACACTAAACTGAGCATCATTTGTTGTAGGCATTCATGGGATGCCTCTGCTGTGTCACCACTGTGTGCAGTAAAGAGCATTGTTCCTTTAATGTTCATCTTTCTTGGAACTGCAAGCGAATGTACAGCCCAATTAGTGCAGCAGCTTAAAACAATAAACCCTCCTGAATCTCTGGTGGGGGAAACATGCTTTTATCTATTTGGTAAATAATTTATTAATCACACTGATGTATCCTCCTTGACAGCAACAGAGCCAGATAAGTGATGGTTCAAAATCAATTTGCCATGGTCCAATGTGCACTCAGTGACCTACTTGGTCTGTTATATAGGTCAAACTTGTACATGATGCTCTGATAGCAGAGGCACTTCTTAAAAACAATAACAGCAACAACAAAACTCATGGGCACAATACAGACTTTGGGACCCTGTTCTGGCTGGTAGTCAGGCACACCATTCAAAAACTCAGCTTGCAGAGAGGGGCAAGGACAGGAGCCGGGCAGGTGACATTTTGGGCTCTCAGTGAAACTCGCTCAAAAATGTCCTGCACTGGCGGTGCAGCAGCAGTATCCAGGAGGTAGATCCATACTTTCTGACCTATTTCTATGACCTTGTTATTATCACGCTGCCCTTTGCCACTGATAATACCCTTAGCATCCCCCTACTATTTCCCTGTTTGTCCTGCTTCTGACTCTACTTTTCTTGCTCTACCCTACCCACGTCTTTTTATTCAGATGAAGTAGAAATCCATTCCCTCCTCCTCTCTGTACCCCTGCTGTGGAGTCCATATGAGTCTCACAATTTGAAGTCTTCTGCTTCTGAGCAAGTTAGCTGGGTTAAGGAACGAGATTATTTTAAACTGCAGGGAGACAGAAATTAAAACCTATGACAGAGCTTTTGAGTAGTCAGTTTACTGGTGCCCGCTTTGTGGCTTGACAGATATCTCGATTGTCATTTGTTTATGGAATTTGGTACACTTTCTATTTCATTAATGCATGCTCCAGAGGTTTCTGCCAGTAAGTCCTGGAGAACTAAGCAGTGTGTGAGGTGACAGGTTGAATAGGAAGTGCTGACACTCCCAAGAACATCAGGCAGCTTCGTAATGGTCTGCATGCTGTGTCTCATTCACCTGCCATCAGAAAGAAATTTCTCCCAAAATCATATTGGTAAACACTGTTTTAGGGAGGTAACATGGGCCTTATTCCTCTCAGCATTTTCACCAAAACAGTGCTCTGCTGCTGAAGGGAGTTGGGCACCGACTGGACTTGTGAGCTTTCCTCTTCTTTTCTCACTGCACCTACTAGGGTGGTGGGTTTTGGTTTTTTTTTGGGTTTTCTTTTGAGGATTTTGACATTTTTTGCTTAACAGTCTCACTGGTTTCTGCTGGGATAGAATTACTTTTTTTTTCTTAGTAGCTGGTGCTGTGCTGTCTTTTTTACTTCAGTCTGAGAACAGTGCTGATAACACACTGATGTTTTAGTTGCTCAGTAATGTTTACACCAATCAAGGACTTTTCAATCTCTCACACTCTGCCAGTGAGTGAGAAGGGGCACGGGAAGCTTGGAGGAAGCAGAGACAGGACACCTGACCCAAAATAGCCAAAGAGATATTCCATACCACAGCATGTCATGCCCTGCATATAAACTGGAGGAACTTCAGGCTCCCAGAGTACCACCACCACAAGCAGGAGTTAAAAGGAATGGAAATAAACCCACCAATGTAGATTTTTGAATAAATAGTGTGCACCTGTAAGGATGTTTATAGCCCTGACAAACACAGGACAGATTCCTTCCATTTTCCTTGCCACTTCTCCAGAGGCACAGTAAAATTCCATAAACCAGGAAGGACCATGGGGTTCATGGCATGAACTTCTTGTTTGGCCTTGGCAAATCAGTAACATCCCTCTCCCCCTCCCCGCCCCCCCCCCCCAAGCAGTCTCTGATAGCACTGTCTCCTCCCACTGATTCCCTGAAGGACATCTGCAACCCAGGACTTTGTACAAATCACGCAATACACCCTGGAGACAGGATACAAATCCTTCTTAAAACCAACATGCAAGTAAACAGACAAACCCCCAGCAGGCTATTTTCAGCACTTTAGAATTGTTTGTATTTGTCGGGGTGTTTTAATAAGATGACTATTAACGTTTTCCAGGAGGTGTCAGCAGTTCTTTAAACCAAGGCAGGGGTTGCAACAAATGGCTTCTTTTGCTGAGAATTCAAAAGATATTCTTTAAAGCCTGAAAACTGCCAGTGAGCTTCAATAGAACAAGTGTTCTCAAGGTGTATTTATGTTGTCTCTATCATAGTCCAAAGGATTTCTGCCAGCACACCCCATTACAATGAGTAATGTTTCCTTTAAAAGCAAATGCAGAAGTCTTAGATCTTGGTTAATTAAATAATCTTCTCTTTTTTTAATTATTTGCAATAAGAGACTGACACGAATCTTCTAGTTTCCCACCCTGAACCTCAGGACATGATTGTGTTTACCTTGGTGCAAGCTGAAGGGTCAAAACATTTGTGTTATCTATCTGATGTGTAATAAAAGAGCAGAGAATGTGTAATTAAGTACAGATTAAGACTACCACAAGCTTCATTAGGAAAAAAAAAGAAAAGGCAAAAAAATAGCTGCTGCTATGTGGTGGGATGTACTGGCATCCGGTTCTTGGCATAACACATTGACAGTGGTGGAGCAGCACTAGGTGAGCTCTTATCTCCTCATTTTTATTTACTGTCCGTGAAGGCTGGCAGTTCTCCATGTGGAACTCTGTTTATAGGAGATTTATCTGAGGTGTGTAAGCAGCACCCTGGCATCATGAATGTCCATCTAACAAAAATGCTGAAGCATACCCCATGACGGAATAGGGATGTTTTTGCTGAATGCAGAGCAGAGAAGGAGCATGTAAACACTCTGAAAAGAGCAAGCAGCAAGTATTATAGTCTCAAAATCAATTTATATCAGTCAGGAAAGTGTGACAGGAGGACCAAAGTGCAGAGCAAGGCCAGTTTCTAAGAGTCTACCTAAGTACCAGTCTCCTTGGTGTCTGAACTCCACAGACAAGAATGAATGTCCCTGTGTCAGTCCTAAAGAATTAGCAATTATCTTCTTCATGCAGTGCATGGGTATAGTTCTTTTGTTATTTTGTCCTGGACTGCAAGGTTTGTATGAAGGCATGCAAGAAAAAAATTGGTATTTTTTTTCAGTTTCAGTGGTTGCTATATCTTTTCTTTCTGTCTTTACTCTGCAGTGGAATTCTTAAGGGATGGACTATTGATTTTTTTGCATTTCTATTTTTTGTTTATTGTCAGAAGCCTAAAACCTCAGGCTCTACCTCAGGAATCTATTTTGGTCCCGCTGCATAAAAAACAAAACAAACAAACAAAAAATAAGGAGGGAGGAAAATTCTCACATTTAAGAAAATAAAAAATAAAAAATTAAGAAATCAGGTTAGTTCATCTTTATGTAACTAAATGTGCTTTTTAATATTTTTTTTCTAAACAAGAATTTTATAGCTGGCATCTTATACCTTCCATTATTCATTGCTGGCTCATTCCAGACTTTGTTCTAAACTCTGGCGCTTGTCTGTCAAATGAGCAAGGTGCAGATGTGCAAAAATACAGAAAAAGAAACAATCTTTTGGGTACCTAGGAGGTCAGTAACCAGAACATTGCAATAGATCAGAGAGAATCTTCATGAAAAATACTCTCCAAGACACTCACTGAAGGTTTCTGTTTGCAAATGCCAGCCAAAATGTACCTTTATTCTTATATACAGAGATGAAGACCACTGATTGCCTCTTCTGACTTCACCTGGAGCTGAAGATGCTTAACATTTCAGAAAATCAAGTGAACGTGTCACAAGATGGACATTCAGAGTTAGTGACTTATTGAAAGTGAGCCTGCATTTTCCATTCCTCCATTTTCCCCTCTTTAAAGTGGGATGAATGCTTTTCACCTATCATGTAAATGTTCTGAGACCTAATTAGTTAATGTGTGTAAATTGCTTTTGAGATGAACAGTGCTAAGTGTTATTATTACTATATTAAAATATGGCCAGCAGCCAACCTCTCCATGTAGCTTCAGGGTAATGACAAAGCTGATAAACTGCAGGATTTTACTGCTAGTGATCTGAAACAACAAATAATTTCTGTGCATTTATCTAGTAACAAGTGCAAACAAATAATACAATTTTAGTCTGAATGTGAGTAAACAGAGATGCAGCTGAATGTATTATTATTATTATTATTTTAATTTTTTGATATTCCAAAATATTCCAAGAAAACAGAGTAAATTTACAGCCAGGTAGTTAGGTATTCCTTATTCCTTTGCTAGCATTTTCATCTGGGGGAATGTGTGTGCAGTTTGTCATGTAGAACATAAATGTTCCTTTTGTGTACTGTTTTAGAAGGTCAAATTTCTTTCTCTGAAAAGTTGGAGAAGATTGAAGAAAAAGGCAGACCTCTCAGGACATCAGTCAAGGAGGAGAGGAGGTGAATGAAGGTTGTGGGTCACCTCAAGTGGCAATCTGAAGTGAAAAGAATGAATTGATCATCTAATAGAAATCCTTCTGAGATTATGAACAAAACATGGCATCAATAGCATATATCTACCAAAATACAACACTGAAATGGTTTTAACCTTCAACATCCTATGTAGTCATAAAACTGTTTAGATTGACTGGTTGATCACTGTTGTAAGCACTTCAGTTTTCATCAAATCTTGCTGTGCATGGACAGACTTCATCTGCTGGACCCATTAACCACATCAGAACTACAGCAGACTGCAATACACAGCTGGACTCTGATCTCAGTACGTATAGAGTGATTTGAACATCCTACCTTTGTTTTTCACAGGAGCTAAAGAGGAAATATATGTGTGTGTGTGTGCATTCACACAGACATGCATGAACAATATTCAGTCACATCCATGGACTTTTAGCTCTTGTGAGAGCCAGAAACAGAATTATCCCAAATTCTTGTTGAAACTTCTTTCTACACAGTTTTGATCATCCATTTTTGAAAGCTGTAGAATCATATTTGTGTATAAAATATTGCTTTACTTCTGTAATGATTATCACTCAAATGTTACTTCAGTGTTGTGGTCATATTCCACTCACTATTCAGTACAAATTAAATCTTTGAAGTAGATAAATATCATCCTTTGTTGACAGATAATCTATGCTGGAGCTTAAGAAAATCACCTGGTGACATAAATTTTACTTAGTGTTTAGGCCTCTGAGAATAGCCTGCAAATACAGTTGGAAAATTATATACTTCTTGTACATTTTTGCAAAGGGTAAAGTGCTGTTCATCAAAGTTGGCTAACTTGGGCAAAGCCTCACAAAACTTTTAAATAGCTAACTCTCATGGTAATTGCAATATAACAAAGCAGCCTACATGCTGTCCTAAATGAAGGGAGACAGAAGTGCTTCTGAGTATCTGAAGAAGGCAATCTAGTTTTCATGCTTTAAATTCCTCCTCATGCAATTCAGCTACATAGTAATGATCTTTCTTTACACTAAAGAGAAACTATAAAATACAATAATTGTCTCTATTAACATTTATCTTTCTGGTACTTGCTTTTCCACTATGGCTACGGCTTTGCATACTCACCCATGACCTGGGAGTACACAGATACTAGGGAGTGAGTACAATTAAAACTACATAACCTTCTAAAAGCTCCCCATGACTGTTATGTGGTATCCTTGGGGAAAACGTGCCACCAATCTGATCAAACTGGGCCACTCTTCTAGTAGATGTACAAGAACAATGCTCCCAAAAAGACTATGGGCAAGGAAAAGCCTAATCATTCAAGTAGCAAAGACTTGTACAGCTTTGGGCCTTATCTCTAGGACTGCTACTGTTTCTTCTTTGAGACAACATAATGTAAAATTCATAAATATTCCAACAAAGACTTCAGAAACTATAGTTCTCAACACCCAAGTTAAAATCATCTTTCTTCTTTCCCTCTTTCTGATGGAGCAATAACTCTTGCACATGCACATCTCTTTGGATAACAGATTAGTGTCACGTGTAAAGACAAAGAGCATTTTCAGTCAGGATGTCTCATGGATTGTGGTTAGGAGATTTTCCAAAGAATACGGGGTCAATCCTATTAAACATGAATAACTAAATGTATCATTTCCTGGCAGAGAGTTCTGACCATGGGATTATAATACAAAAGCTGAGTAGCACCCTTATTACCATGATGATAGCAAATGAAGTTAAACCATAGTGGTAATGCCATCTGACACTTTTGCATGTCTTGGAGCTATTCTTGAGGAGTCAAGGTTTCTCAACTTAAACTTGAAAATAGGAGGGCTCTAGCTGAGGGATAAATATAGATTTTGCCAGAGTATATATAGCCGAATTAACTTAAATACTCAGAATTCTTCTGGCAGGTAATGAAATTTGATATCCTAGAGGGTTAGGCATTTCAGGCCTGAATTATAGGCAAACCAAATCACTGTCTGAAATTTCTGTTTGGTTTAGGTGCCAGAAAAGTAACAATATGTAAGTGGGATTACAGCAGTTCCAAAATTTCAGTAGATAATAGGACCAGATTCACTAGAGAGATGCTGTCCTTAAAAATTTATTTAAAGTGAATTTATGATTTTTTTGTGATACTGAAGTAGTGCAAAGGACTATAAGGAGTTGGTGAACACGGTCTTGTCTTCTTAAACAACCAAATACTACTGGTATGTCTATACAGCTTCACTACCTGGTTCACAAAATCTTCAGAAAGAAGCTAACTAGGAAGGTAAAAGAAAAAAGGTGGAACTGGCTAATGTAGTGGAATTGTGTACATTTTAAAAAGGGCTGTATTGGTTTTGGCAGCAGAATGGCTAGAGGGGTAGCTTTTGTGAGAAGCTGCTAGAAGTTTCCCCTGTGTCTAACAGAGCCAATGCCCCCCTGGCTCTAAGATAGACCTGCTTCAAGCCCATGAGTGATGGTGGTCATGTCTCTGGGATAACATAGTTAAGATGAGAGAAAAAAGCCCCAGAGTTGCTCAATTGCAGCCAGAGAGAGAAGTGAGAATACCTGAGAGGAATAGCTCTGCAGACACCCAGGTCAGTGCAGAAGGAGGGCGGGAGGTGCACCAGGTACTGGAGCAGAGATTCCCCTGCAGCTCATAATGCAGACCACGATGAGGCAGCTGTGCCCCTGCAGCAACATGGAGGTTCTTGGTGGAGCAGATACCCACCTACAGCCCAGAGAGGACCCCACACTGGATCAGGGGATGCCTGAAGGAGGCTGTAACCCCATGGGGAGTCTGCACTGGAACAGGATTCTGTGACCCTGTGGGGAGAGCACACACTGGAGCCAGTTTTCTGCAGGACTTGTGACCCCATGGGGAACCCACGCTGGAGCAGTCTGTTCCTGAAGGACTGCATCCATGGAAGGGACCCACACTGAAGCAGTTTGTGAAGAACTCTAGCCCATGGGAAAGACTCATGTTGGAGAAGTTCATGAAGAACGTCTCTCATGGGAGGGACCCCAGGCTGAACCAGCGAAATAGTATGAGGAGTCCTCCCCTGAGGAGAAAAGAACAGCAGAGACATGTAATGAACTTGCCATAACCTCCTACCAGTCTCCCTGTACCACTGGTGGGGAGGACATAGGGAATTTGGGAGTGAATTGACCTAGGAAGAAAGGAGAGGTGTGGGGGGGAAGGTGTTTATAAGACTTGGTTGTATTTCTCATTTGATTTCTCAGGTATGGTATGTAATAAATTAAACTGATATCCCCAAGTCCAGTCTGTTTACCCATGACAGTAACTGGTGAATGATCTCCCCCTGTCCATATCTCGACCCATGAGCCTTTCGCTATATTTTCTCTTCCCTGTCCAGCTGAGCAGGGGAGTGACAGAGCAGCTTTGGTGGGACACTGGTGCCCAACCAGGGTCAACCCACCACACGGCAAAAAAGAACTGGAAGAAAAAAAAATTAAAAAAAGAAATTAAAAATTAGTAAAGCCACAGATATGAAAGTTTACCCTTGGCTAAACAAAGCTTTAGCATGAAGTAGTAGATCTGAAGGGAAATGTAGAGAGTGATTCATAAATTGTGGAAGACCACTGTCTTAGTGGGTTTCTTTTATCCTAATTAATTATTTTCTAAAGAGGTGACAATTCCTGAGCTGGGTCACTGAAATTGTCCTTACAAACAGTGAAGTAGTCTTAATAGATCAGGAAGATCTTTTTCTAAACCATAATGATGAAATCATTTGCTTGAATAGATTTAGCCATATGATGCCAGTTTTCATTACAATCTAAATAAACTAGCTGTTAAAATTAAGAACATACCTGTAATGATTCCAGCACAAAACAGAATGTAATTGGCCTCTGGGAATTTCTACAATGGAAATAACATTGATATATCCGTCATTATTTTAACCGCGTGTTTCATTATAATGAACATATTTTTTGAAATCTCTTATTTTAGTTTTGGCTTAAAGTTCATAAAATTTTGTTTAAAGGTCAAAATTTTCCTTGATACATTATGAAACAGAAATATGCTACCTGAAATTTGAAAGCTATTATGATATGTCACTCTTTTTATTTCTAGTGTAGGCTTGTCAAAGAAATCATGGATCAGCCTGCAGTGGTATTATTCATGAATGAGCAGGGAAATTTACTAACCTGTATCTACACGTGTTTGCTCAGATTCCAACTTGGCCAGGATAAGCAATAGCTGGGAGAGTAACAGGTTACTGTTCTCTATAGGTTATATAGAGTACGTAGTTTTCCTATTGTTTTGCTATGCGTATGAATGAAACAGCTTGATGGGGATAACACTTTAAAAAAATCTATTATTTTGGGTATATAATTAATACCAATTATAGAAAAACCAGCCCAAAAGGGAACAGTTATTTATAAAATCAAAGCAGTTACTGATTGAAGGAAAAAAAGGATTAACAAGGAAAGCAGGAAACAAGGAAATTCTTGCACCTTTTCAGTATTTTTCAGGGCTTAAATGCTCTGAGTAAATTAGCTAACAAGCTCACCTGCTCTGAAAATATCCCCAGGTGTACCTTGAGGCATTCATCACAGGCATATGTCTGCATGCCTATTAAGGGAATATTTTTCCACCTTGCACTTCCCCTAGGCCCCAGCTAGAAAGAGGACAGGGATTTTCAAGGCAGGATGTTAGCTCCAAGGCTGCCAACCTGCTGGGTGTCCAGGAGCCTTTACCTCCCCAAAATGGAGAGCATGAGACACTGTCGGTGTACAACAGATGAGGTTTCACTGCACCATGGTGAAAAGGAGAAATCCACATCTGCATACAGAGTCTCTTGGGAAACCGGAATTTTAGGGTTGTCCTTTTTTCTTCACACATCCTTGCAAAAAAAGTAAAAAACTGGTTACTTTATGCATTTTGTCAGTGTTTTATGCTGCAAAATCACAGAACAATACAGGAAAGGATCTCTGGATGTCATCTGGTCCAATGCCCTGCTCAGAGTAAACAGCAGAAGGTACCTTGAAATTCACTTTACAGTTTGAATTTCAGGAAATCAGTTTTATTATGCCTCTGAGAATTCAAAAACTTCCAAACATCCTTTAAAATGAAGACTATTAATTTGTCATAAGTAATACTAACAGGCCAAAGGTCAGTTAAGAATATGTATAAGCGTACACTATTACAAGACTTCATTAAAATTCCCTCTACTTATGAAACTAAACACAAGCCTTTTTTTAAATCAGATGCCAAACTCCTATTAAACATTCATCTGAGTAGTACTGTTGTACCATATAAATTGAACATGCTTAGAAAAAAATGCATAATTAATAACTTTTACTGCTAAATAATATCAACAAATAATAACTTTTATGCCTAAAATGGTAACTTATGGTATTTTGTAGTATTATTTTAATCTTAATCTTTTAATCATGCCAGTTTTCCTGTCTGTATTTGACAATCTTCTATCTGATACAATGCCAAAATTTGCCAATTTGCAAGCAGGTTCATATTACTGATGCTTTGGGGGTTTTTTGATACACAGATATTCATCCAAGGTTCTATCCATGAATAAGATTCTTTTCTAACTATTATTTGAGGAGAGCAATTAGATGGAATTTTCACAGAAATCTAAAATAACCATTATTTCTACTTTCTGGATTTGTTTTTTAAGGTCCTTGCTGTTTCTGTTCCAGTTTTGTGATATATATACTAGCATTAGCATTGCTTCTGCTGAGCAAAGTGAGAGGAAGTATTTGCCCAGATGTTCTCTGCAGCTGCAGCTTTGTTAGATGAGACAGGGACTGTCTTCTTAGATACCAGTCATTGTTCCTACTACAATTTATTAACTCCTCAAACCTGCTGTTTGTCCCTGCTGCTCCTCCTAATCCGTTTCAGCAAACACAAGCTATATTTACTTAAACATCTTAAAAAGCTCTTTACAAACGTGGTTCAATTCAAAAGACCTGGGCTAGTTAAACAGGTTAGGGAATTGCTCATATCAGCAGCTCCTCTGCCTGTTCTGCTGAGGAAAGTTTCTGCTGGGGACAGTTCCTGCTGGAGAGTGAAGGTTGAGCAGCAAGGAGATGGTGAGGTCTTCAAACAAGACAGTAAAAAAAACTTGTGCATAGAGAACAGGTTGGTAACCGCAAACCTTGAGGGAATACCACAAAATGTCCTTTGTAGGTCTGATGGGAGAACTTACCATTCAGTAGATACTCACAACTAAACATGTATTTCCACTCTTTTCCCCGTCCATCGTTAGGATAGGAGCAATTTCATATCAAAGGTTTGCTTTCAAAGTGATACACTCTGGATTAATTAACTTCTTATCCTTTTTCTTAGTTTTCCACTTATGAATTCAGGTTCCTCTTGTATCTCTCTGGATTTTATATCTTTATCCATTTACAGTATTTAAAGGGAGAGATGTTCTATGATGTGTTACAATATTTATCTTCTTTTGTGCAGACAGCGATAATTCATGACTAGCACAGCCAGAAGTGACTTATTAGGGCTTTCTTCGCTAGAGAAGAAAAAGGTCGTAAAGTAACTCAGTACATCTTGTGCTTTATGATTATAGCTATATTGTATAGTACACTCTTCCCCAACCCCCCCCCCCAGCCCTTGCAGTTTACTGAGTATATATCTTTAGTCTACCTGGACCTTTCAAATAATATCTGTTGCCATAAATGTGGTGCAGTCAGATTCCAACCCTGTTTGGTTTCAAAAGCCATATTATATTGTTCTTTTAAATATGTGACTTCATAGTCTCTGGTGCCTTCTTTATTCCAAAAAACATAAATGTAATTCCATCTATATTGCTTATTTTTATGTTTTCCATGACCATTTTCTCTTCTTTTTTTTTTTTTTTTCATTCCCAGGAAAGTAATTGAAGTAAAATGAAAAGTCTTCCTGCTCAGACAATAAGCTGTGGGGAACCCACAGGTATGCACACTGTACATGCTCACGTGAGAATGCAGGTAGGACACAGTTGTGTTCAGTACAGGTGATTTACTGCCCTAGGTATATATCATGTATGAAACCTATGCTCAGTGTGTCTGGCACATCCCAGCTGCATTAGATGCACTAACTCTGTTATCCTTATTGACAGGAATAATTAACTGGGGATGCCGGGGAGCCTCCTTCACTGACATCTTTGAGAATGGGTGACACCAAAATGCTCCCAGAATTGTTTTCAACTTCCACTGGGGACAAGGCATCCCCAGCCCTGCTGCTGTCATGGACCTCATGGCCACATGGCCAGGCTCATCAGGCGTCCCAGGCCACCAGAGCAGGGTATTGTATTGCATACACAGCTAGTGACAGAGTTGCATGCTATTGATCCCAAAACATTTCTATGAAAAAGGTGGCAGAGCTGTACTTCAGCACATTGTGCAGTGCAGTCAAAGTTCACACCATCTGTATGTTATCAAACAAAGAGGTGTTATTCAGGATTTGCTGAAAGAGTAGGTTCTTTCAAACTGCTAATTCAGTGATGGAAGATCTTTTGTCACCTAGAAGTAACATTTTCTTTGCACTCAAATTACGAATTCCTTAAGATATTTATATGAAGATATTCTATTTTATTAGATTTCTGCCTTAAAAAACCCTGTGTCATTACCTTTCTTACACAAAAGGCTGACTTAAACAAAGGATTCATAATAACCTATCCTTCAAGCACCTTTTCCAGTAGTTTTCTGTACAAAGTTATCTCTCTGGTCTTGCAATGTTAGCAAGCACATCAAATAGTACCACAGTTACTCATCATGATTTAGAAAACGGTATTAAAGACCAAATAGTCATTGCCAACACAGTTTACATTGTAAGAAGTCTTTTTTAATCTGAGAAGCGCAAGATAGCACTGTTATAAATTGCCAGTACTCTGGGATCAGCAGGACAGATTGGGAAGGAAGCTGAATACAGCCCTACAATGTTCTCCACATCGCAAAGATTCATAGTGAGAATAAGGGAGATCCAAGCAGCCATGTTGCACTCATTCATTTTGGTTTATACACAACCCTGAAGTCAGACAGAACTCAGCAGTATAACTGAGTCACCCACAGGCAAACTCAAAGGAGTACATTTTTAAAAATGCATGCTTTTTCCAGACTCACATGTTTTTTCTGTCTTTTGTGGTTGTCTCTTTAATAGTCTGTGCCTCTGAGCCATCTGGATGATCACCTTAAGAGATGCTGAGCAAACTTCCTGTCTTGATCTTGGTGCATGCACATTTCTCTCTCACTTGTGTCAAGCTTCTGGCACCGTTTTGAAATCAGATTAATTTCTAGACAATATCCACTAAAATATCCATTTATACTGTCTTTTGTCTTACAGTAATTACCACATGGACTTCTTTTGTGCATATTTGGGACTCATTGATCACTCTGCTACTGTGGATTTCATGGCCTTCATTGCAAGATATATCATCTTTAAAGTTCAATCCTATTGGAATCAATGGAAAAATTCTCACTGATTTCATAGGCTTTGAAGCAGACCCTAAATCAGTTCAGTTCAGTTTTTAAGACAAAATGAATTGCATGTTTTTGTACTATGAAAGGTGCTACTTATTGCATTGTGCAGCAGTCATTTAGACATATTACATACAAAGATACTGTCTTTGGAAGGCTCACAATCTTCCTCCCTATCTCTCCATCCTGGGTATTTTATCTTTGGGTTTCCAAATAGAAAAATCAAAGCTTTATGATCTATAACTACATGGAGATGAGCTTCATAAATGTATACATAAAAGTGACTGCTGCATCCACAGACCACAGCAAGTGTTTTATCTGCTTGCAAGTATTTCTGTTCCATCTCAATTATTCTGTGACTGGCATATGAAATATTTTTGCTCTGTATAGCACATCTTCACTCCTAGCACTGCTCCTACTTTTGGAGGGTTGCAATTCACTTCTTCCACTCTTCAGTTTCATGTTCAACACACTGCAGAACTGACACAAAAAATAAACTTTTTCCAAGAGTTGCTCAGACCGCCAGGTCTTGAACATCCAGGGTCAGATCATAAATTCATGCATAATAGCAAAACTGTCCCACAGGAAAGCATTTATGCTGAATTATCTCCTGAGCATCTAAGCCATGCTGCATTGATGGTGGGAAAAGCTCTGCTGAAGAGACAGAAGTATTCCTGCCACAGAAGGAGGAGAGAATTCGTATACGAGCTGATACCAGAACCACGGTCTCTTAGGGTAACACACAATTTGGTTTCAGTCCCTCAATTATCTGACAGTTTTTCCAAGAATTCATCATTTGCATTTGGCTTTCAGTTTTCTTCTAGAGTCTGACTAGTAGACTGGCCCTACTTAAAATACTGTGGGGCTGATGGCAGTGAAGAGTATAAAATTTGAGTCAGACTTTGCAACAAGATTGCACAACATCTTTTCAATGAGCAAGCCTCAGGAAACCTCACTGTAATGCCAGTTTAATGCTTTTCAGAAGACAAGAAATTCACTCTTTTTTCAGGCAGTCAGAATAAAGCTTATGAATTTATCTCTTTTTGCTAATCTGGGCCCTGGGAGTTAAATTTCTCTCTGGGTAGGAGTAAACTGTAGCTGAACAAGATTTCAGAAATAAAGTAATCTTAAGAAGGTTGCTATTTTTTTTTCCTTAGCTTCATATCACAGACTATTCCTAAGAACGGGTTTTAACCCAGATTCAGTCAGCTGTTTTTCATGTCAGCCCCACAATGGTGTTAGTGCACTTGATGGGGTCAAGAATGAGTGGCCAGGAACATGAGCCTCCTCACAAACTCATTTCACTCTTGGAGATCATCAAATCCAGTTTTAGGAGGTCTTCCAGGAGATCTCATCCATAAAATCCTATATTAATTGGTTGCCTGACATCCACCATGGCAGGCCCAGGTGCTTTTCTATATACAATGGTGAACATTACCCAAAAGGAGTGTTTAAAATAAAAAAAATAACCCCCAAAACAAAATAAAACCAATCTCAAGTATCATATGTTATAAAAAGCTTGATTAAGCTCTACAAAAAGAAAACAAGTCACAACACGAAGCTACTGAAACTCTTACTTTCTGGCAGAAGAAAAGCTTCAGAAGTGATGAACTGAAGGACTAGGGCTTCAAGGTAACAGGGAGTACACAAGACTTCTCAGATTTGCAAATTATTTTGCTGCCTTTGTTGAAGTTCTCAGAAGATAATTATTCAAAAGCTGAATGTGTAAAGTAACGGCATGTAAACTCAATATGAGTATTCGAAGAACCCAACTGATGTTTAGTACAAATATAGAAAGGAGTGAAGAAGCATGAGAAGCTGTTAAATCAAGCTATGTGTCTGCCTGTCAGACAAATGTTTGTAATCCCAAACAAAACGCCAGCAGGTCAGATCCTCAGCTGGTGGAAACTTGTTTATCTCTCCCTAATTCAGCAGAATGCAGCTGAATGCCTGGTCCCATCCTAGTAGTTTTCACTTGGAAATTTATGTTCATATTTATTTTAATAGTCTATACTGTGCAACTAAAAAAAGCCCTACAACCCTCCCCCTACCCATTTAGAAAATGATTTCCTGTCAGAGAGATGCTGAAGATCACTAAGAGCTTTCTAAAAGGAACAATGTGACTCTGAATAAAAGGGGGGGGGGGGGGAGAGGATAAAATTCAGCCCTGCTTTAAAATTCAATATAAGGGCTATTTGTGACCAAAACCAATGGAATCTTTCAGACATCATTAGGCATTTCTCTGCTTCATGTGTTAAACTGAAATTCAACCCCAAATATTTTGTCATATGTAAATGCCACAAAATCAACAGCACATTTCTCTTGAGGATTTTTTTTGTTTGCTTGTTTTTCAAAGAAATTTCTTAAATTTAGATTCTCTCTGTTTTAAGAACAGGTAATTCTCTTTATTTGAAGGCTTTAATGAAAAAATTATTCTCATAACTGGTTCTCAGATGATATAACTACTTTGATGAATTTTGAGATGCTTTTGTTAAATGGCCTTTGGTCTTCTGATGTTTTTTCCTCTGTACATTGTTGAATGGGAGTTTGATATAAACAGAAACTGCAGAATAGGCTCCTGCAAAAGAGAGGTTTAATATCCTTTGCAGAGATACATTTTTTTCTTTTTCTTTTTAGGAACATCTTAACAGGTAATAAACTGACTTTGCGGTAATAAACTGACTTTGCAGTAATAAAACTGGAAACTGTGAAAAAGAAAAGATAATTCTCTCATATACCATAAAACGTACGAGCCAATAAAACTCACACATTTCCCAAGAACCTGGAAATTGAAGCAATATAGAAGTGAAGAGAAATTTTTCAGATAATTGTTAATCAAAGCTAGCTCATGGAGAAGACATCTGGTAAAATTAATATCAGTGTGAATGATTATTTTCATTTTTCCTCTTTTGACTACTGAATCAATATTAAGGTCAAGCAGTTTTGTTTCAAAAGTGCTTAAACTTACCTTTATTTAAACAGAAATAGAAACCAAGAAATTACTTTTAAAGCCTAAGAAGATAAAATGATGGAGATATGTCCCAAGATGTATAAAGTAGCTATCAATTAAAGTAAATACTGTATGTTAGCACATGTGTTTACTAGGGTTACCTTTAAAATTGCATATGAAACACTTTCCTATCAGAAGACAGTTTTGCTAAAATAGAAATAACTTGTAGTGCAAGTGGTTTGCACTGAAGTAGTCATTTAAACGTTTTGGTTGGGACTCATTCAAACGTAGCATTTCAGTAGGGTTTAGAAACAAAAAATGAAGCACGTTTTATGAGGCAAATGTCACCTCTGTATCCAATACCATGGTTGCCTATTAGCAATGAAACTGATGCCTCCTGTCTGCACTGGTGACTTCCTCAGTTTTCACACACTCTTCGGGAGTTTTCAGGGACAGAGCTGCTGTATACAACGTTGTTCCCAACCGGAAGATTGCAGACCAGATCAGAACCCAAACTGCAAAGTGCTGCTGCATTCTTCCCAGCACTCCAAATGCCTTTGGCCCTTTGAATGAACTAATCTCTTTGCTATGTTTATGCCTTTTTTACAGATTTAGACAAAAAATGCCAGGGTCAGGTGGGAACTTAGATTTGGGCTGTCCCTGGGGATCAACTGAGGGTGAGCACGGGAGAAAACCAGCCAAACTCAAGGGTGTTGCAGAGAAGGGAGAGTCACAGTCAGAAACTGCAACCCAGGGCAGCAGAGACTGAGGAACTTCTGCAATGAGAAGGAAGACAACAACAAACCTCAGAAGCGGTGGAAGAAGCTCTGCTGAGAGGGGATTTCTCAGTGTTAGCTGTAACTCAGGAAGCCCACAAGTAAACTGAAACCAAAACAGCAAGTAGATGCAGGTTGCAAGGGAGATTTAAATATGAAGTCCTTCTTCCCAATCTAGTAACTCTGAGCTTTGTCTGAAAAATTTCTATTCTCATTTATATTCTAATACGATATAAATTTGTTTTGTTTGTGTTGGGTGTAGGGGTTGTATGTGTGTTTGGTCAATTCAGGGTATCACCTTTGAATTTCTGTAATTTTTAAAGATAGCCTTTACTAGAAATGCAACAAAATCTTTTTAATCAATAGATTTTAGGATTTTCATTTCCTTGTAAAGCTTAGGAATTCATTTTTTTCATTTGAATATGTATCAAAATAATAGAATTTCTTACAAGATAAAAATTTTGTATTTTTTTCTTAATTTCTTAAGGAAAGTACATTAATAATGTGTTTCCTGTCTTTCTGTTTATTGCCTTTAATTCCTTACTACAGTGGACAATTTCAAGTAATACAGCAGCATATAAGAACCAAGAAGAGTAATGGGACAGCATTTTACTAAGTTTCATTTTGGAGGGAAATGCTAGAGGGTAAACTCTTGTCCTGTTAGATAAAAAGTGGTCAGGCAAAAAGAAAATTTGCTTCTACCTGGGGAAAAAAATTCAACCAGAGTTTTCAGTCAGTAATGAGAGAGAAAACCTTGTATTTAAGAAGACTACGAATCCAGGTTTTGTTCACTCCAACACTCATGGACTAAAAATCGTTTTGTTATGGCAAGAGTCTGAAAGAAGGTACAAACTATTCTTAAAGTTGAAGGTAATTAAGTCATACTTTCACAACATGTACACGCAGGAACTTGGCAGGGTATTTATACATTAAATGGTGCCTAACTGAATAAAATACCTTGCCTGAACTAGCACATCTTCTTCCAGGCTGATTTGCAAGTATAGGCAAGTCTAACTGTAAGGAAAAAGACAAAAGATGGATATGAGTAAATAGAATATGACATTGCCTGCGCAATAGACCACTATAAATAATAATACCAGTCAAATGCCAAAACAACTACATGGCTGAGTTTATGTCAGATGACACAAGTTTACACTGTACTGAGAGAAGCTGTACCTGTCCTTGCCAGTGAAGCCTCATCTCTGGTGTAAGCTTCCCTTAAAACACAGTTTGTTCTCTTCCTGCCCACGATAGCAGCCTAGTTGCATCCTGCAATAGCAGGAGTTGGCAGGATGGTTGCTGACTGTGAAACTGCATATTTTTCACCACTTGTTATAAAAGCTATTCATTGTCCCTCCAAAAATTCGCTTGTTTGTTTCTCAAAATGGCAATGTACTTTCATTAGCCTGCGCTTGCAGTAGGATATAATGATAGGATTCCCATAAAGTTTCCACTAAGCAGTGTAACCTAAGAACTCACTGTGAAGATCAGGCTGCCTTCTCCATACAATAGGGTTCTAAGAGTTAATATATTCATTTTGACAGCATATTCAAATACATTTATAGTGACTCTCTACTTATGAGTACATTTGTCAAAGCAGTTTCAGAAAAATTTATATAGGATCTCCCTGTTGAATGCTTCTTTAAAGAAAAGGAAATACCGGTAAAAAAAATAAATAAAAATGCCTTCATGTTTGGTTTTGATTTACATTGCAATGGAAATATCTCTGGAGCTTTCTCTTCCTCTGCAGCTTTTAAGCAGTGAAATAGATGATGTTCACACTAATTAAGCCACAGATCATTCTATCTATTTACCAGTAAAGCCTAGACCCCAGTCAGGCTTTTTTTTTTTTTTTCAGCAATGCAATATTCTTGGAAATCATATTCTAAGTTGCTAATAGGGAAGTATGCATATTGCACAAGCAGATTATTACTAACATGAGTACATAAATCAGACTTTATTAGCCACTTAATACTAACAGCATTTGTTGTTCAGCTTATTGAGCACTCAGTAGCTCTACAAAAATGACCAAACCCAAGGTGTTTATTGCATGCTTCAATTACATTTGTGGGAGAATAGGTTTTTACATCCTGTCTGAAATCAAAAGTTAAATACCGGTGTGAATAAGGATCAAGAAATAATGACTTGAAAACAATTTTATTTAAAGTGAACTATTTTTTATATTTAAGTACTTTTATCCCCAAAGCATGAACGTATCAATACAAAGCTGAGCGGCTTCCAGACAGAGCTTATTTTGTAACACCCCTAGCAGCAAGATGTTAGGCATCCAGCAGGTAAGGTGTTACTTTTCCTGTTATGGCTTAGCTGGACTGTGTTATAAAAAGAAAAAGACCTGTTTTGTCTCCTCCATAGATTTTGAGTGCTACAGTTAGGGTACAGGAACAGCAGTTGCATTGTCCTCATGTTTTGACTTGGGAAATAAAGCAAGTCTGGAAGGAAGGAATGAGAAGTAATTTAACTTGTATTTCTCTGACTTTTGAGATTTCAGTTTACAGTCCTTATTTTTTCATTCCATTCCGGAATATTCTAATGCCAGCCCAAAGTAACGGGTCAAAATGAAACCAAAAAAGTATGACCTACTAATGTAGTAGTAACCTTTGGGCTTTATCAACTCTGTTGATGTTTTGTATTTACCCAAGGAATAAAAACTTTTCTTTTAAAATGAGAGCAGACTTTTTCACTTATCCACCTAAGAATTTAAGAAGAAAACACAAATAATGGACAATCTGAAATAAAAAAAACACAACAGCTGGCCATGCCGTATAAAAAAAAAATCTCGTCATTTTCCCTTTGTCATGAAATTTCCCATGTTTGGTCTTTGGCTAAAGGTAGGTGTCTGCTTTTCAAAAAGATAGAATTTTTTAGCTGTGTGTCATTAAAAAAAAAAAAAAAGTTGTTTAGCTGTTTTCCAGATATTACATTAAATTCTTATTTAAAAGTAACCACATCCTTGTCATGGCTAAGGCCGACACAAAGTCTTCAGGATTTCACACCATCAACAGACCTTAGCAGCTGAGACTGCAAAAGTTCCCAGCAGTGTCTCCCGCTGTGCACCCATGCAGCTCCTGCAGCAGCAGAACACTGATCTCTCCTGCGGTGGATGGGTACATCCAAAAATGCAAAGCAGGGATTCACAGACCCTGCCAGGTACCAGGATGCACCAAGAATGGATCACACTATTGGGAGTGATAGGTCCTGGCTGTATGCTGCATTATTCATTACTTTGAAGATAATCTCACACATACACAGAGACACATGTTCCACAGTGTGCGACCGCTACTCAAACAAACAAACAAACCTGAAAAAAAACTTGGAGAATGTGATAAAATCAGATTTGGGCCAATGAGGACTGCTCCAGCTCCTGATCTGCAAGGTTGTCGTTAAACTTTTTCTGGCAATAACAAGGTGTATTCAAACCCCTCTTTTTCCCCCCACCTATTCTTACTGCCTCCTGTAGTCAGAAACTTGTTAAGACACTGTTACAACTAGTTGTTGGATGAGAACCTACTGAGTGCTTACATAGGTGGAGAGAACCATGGCTACAGGAAACTGGCCCAGAAAGCAGTGGTGCTGGAAGAAAGAAGGTGGACCAGCAAGATGCTGCTGATCTCCATTAATGTCGCTTTGCTGCTGGGGAGGAGGCCAAGCTGTCATGCCCACAGTCAGCTCCATGACTCTGTGACCTGGATTGCTCCTATGTATCACTGCTTGGATCTGCCAAAAATATGAGCAAAGTGATATCCTAAATTATTTCAGTAAAGGATGTCGGTCTTCCAACTGGAATATAGGAAATCCCCTATTACATGGGATGTCTGGCAGTCCTAATAATAGCGTGGAAGGCCTGTGCTTATAAAAGTCAACTTCTCAGTAAGAGAACTATTTAAAGAGCTGAAGTAATTGCAGCTGGCGCAGCAGTCATGCACTACATGTATACTGGATTTTCTGGTGACTTCCAAACGATTTTTTTTTCTGCATTACATGTTGTTTCCTGCAGCTTCAGTGAAGGATGCTCCAGCAGATCTATCCTAAAGCAGTAGAAAAACTTTCAGAGGCGCACAGAGGATCACTGTCAGCTTCTCCTCTTTGCATTGTAATTATCTCAAGCATTTTTTTTTTTTTAACTTGGTTTCCCTTAAGAGAAAAACAAATGCATGTTTGTGTGCTTGGATGAGTCCATGTATAAATGGTTTTTAAAAACTCAGAGAGACCATTCCCTTGCACACAGACTTCTCCGTGTGTAGAGAATGAGATGTGAAAAATACTTGTTCCATGGCTTATTGCTCTTCTGGAAGGCACCCAGATTTTCCTTCAATTAGTATAAGAGAAGCAATATAAAACAGAAAGGAGGCCTGTGCCACTGCCACTAAGGGGACACAATCCATCTTTATGTTTAAATCCAGAGGGCAACTTCATTTGGAATTTTTAAGATCTGGACATCTCAAATGATATTCAGATCCCACAAGGTGGTGTGTGGTGTGCATATCTAGGCCAAGTAGGACAGGGTGACAAACAAACAGTAGCTCATTGATGCTGATCAGGGGCATGGTTACCTGCTGCCCTGGCTCTCCACTCTCCTCCCTTTGTACCCCAAGCAATGGTGTCCATCTGACTCAGTGGGGAATGGGTTCCCATTACAACACTGGAGCTGGAGCTGCAAAAAAGGGAAAGACCAGTCTTCAGGGTTAAGGGCAAGGGATCAGAAAACTGTCAGGGCTGGCACAGAACTGGAAATAAAGCAGGGAGGGAAAGGTCAGAGGTGGAAAGGAGAACAAGTATTGCTGCTTTTGAAAGCCCTGGGTTGACCACCTCACATCATCACTCCTGAGTGGACAAAGCCTGCCCATCTCAGTGTAACTGGGGAACCCCTCAGGTAGATCCTGCAACTGTCTTGTCTCCTAGGGAGAGAGATGGGGACGTGTTTGGTCTCCATGCAGGGCACAACTGTTGCTGCATGGGTGGGAAGGAGGAATTAAATTGTGTCTAGAAATATGCAGCTGGGAAGTTTCTTTGCTCAAGGGTCCCACGGCACAGTGCCCTCATGAGAGGCACTCGGAAGCAGTTACAGGTGTGGGAAACAGAGGGAATTGTGGGGATCAGTAGTGGGGTTCAATGGCACGAACACATGGCGCAGGGAAAACACAGGCTGAGGAAAGTAGTGTTACCACTGTTGTAAATCATGTTCAAATGCATGGGATTTCTTTTCAAAACAGCAAACACTTTTGGCTCTAAACCATAACCAGAATAATGGGAAAACATAAACATCTCCCCAGACATATGCCATGGGCAATGATTCCCTGTTTGCAAGTACCAAGATGGCATAGAAAAAGGTGAAATATTATTAGAGGGAGAGCAAAGAACACCAACTTGGGAAAATATATATGTATTCATGTATGTCAATAATAAACACAGTATTGCCAAAGATCCCATGGGAGTATGTTTTACTTCTTTTTCATACACATTGTATAAATAACAATATTTAATCTTTGCTTAAGGAATGTTTTCCTATGACAAATTATCTCCTTTCTGTTGTTGTTGGCATTGGCTTGTTTTAGTTTTTGCAAGACAGAAACATAATGTGCTACAACATGTGGGTGACTTACACTGAATACACCTAAAGCTTCAGCTGTCTGTACTCTGCTCACACATCCATTAAGGGCAAGTCACTCTTTCCTTTACTTTTCAGTCAACCTTTCGATATTTCAAGTCTGATCATGTTAGGTGCTCTGTGACCTTCATTTCCTTTGGGGTCAGCCTTTGTGCCAGAAGAGGTGGGAGATTTCCCTCCTGTTTCAAGCACAGCACATGCTCTACTGACACACAGCCAAGCTCTTCAGCACCTTTCAGGATCAAACCCTTATTTTATCAAGTGTGAAAATATTCATTAGTAAAAATAGCCTGCACAAAATCTTTCACGACTCTGTAGGCAGGGCTGCTTGATTTACACTATCCAGAGTTCACAGCCCCATGGTGGTGTGATGGCAGGATCAGATGGTGTCTTCTCAGATAGCAGACATTGTCTTGAGCCATATTGTAACAGTGGGGTCACTCCATGGCACCTTGGCAGAGATGGAGCACAGCTGTTAGAAATGTACAGTGAACACAAAATAGTTCTGCAGAAAATGCAAAAAGACAAGGAAAATCTAAAACAGAGTATTGTAAGGTGTTAATGGTTACTGCAGCATCACCTGTGATTAGATAATATTATTCTAATTTTCAATCAACTACAAGATATCCCCTGTCCTGCTGAGAGGGTAAAAACAAATGTGTGACAGAGAGCAAGAAAGAGCACGCATGGGGAGCTCTAAGTGCTCGGCCTTGAAGGACTCTTAATCTGATCTTCCTAAAAGGTCAGTACCTGTGTCAAGCATTCTACTCAATCAGACAAAGGAGATTGCTTACAAATGTCAACATGGAGCTTCTTTCATAATTGTCCTGGCCTTATAAAATGGAGTCTTAGGCATATCTTTTGAAAACTCAGTAATATGCTCATTAGTATTCTCATTAGCTTGCTCTCAATGGCAATAGTTTCCTATTTCCCATATTACTGAAAGAGCCACTGAAAATATTCAAATCGTGGTGGTGACCTTGTTAAGAAGGAACATCACCCCTAGCAGGACTGTAATGTGTAAGAAAGAATAACTTCCTGTAGTGATACTAGGAATTTACTTTTTTTTTTTTCCTGTCTATTGTTCTTTAGTGTTTCCCATAGGAAGATATTGGGTGTGCCTTTCCTCATATTATGCAAAATACAAAGATGGTATCTATGAAAACATTTGTTAAATCTCTTTAAGCCTTCAGTAAGAATGTAACAAGTGCACACTTCAGACCTCTGGAAGGGTGTACGTGTCTCAGAGCAAACAAGATTGGTCCTCATCTTTTACGCTTTACAAAACCTTACTCAGCAATGAAATTCTTGGGTGACATTCCGGTTACCACACCAGTCAGGAAGTTGGACTAAGAAGTTACTTCAGCTGTCTCCCAGCCTTAAACAGAGCTGTGAGTAAGAGTCACATCTGAACTACTCAGGGTTGAGGGATTCTTAACAGTGAGTTCATGACCAAATCTTGCAAGGTTCTGAAATATAAATTCAACTCCAAGATTCGAAAAGGTCCATTTTCTTATATCATTATGAAGAGGCCTGGAAGGGACATTAATTTTACTTTCATTTAATGAGAAATATTTTAATTTCTGTCATGGGGAAAAAAAAAACCATATTTCCGTGTTGCAGTGAGACCTTTAAACAGATGACGTCACACAGGTCTAATTTGGATGGGGGAAGTCCAAGGGGTAGAAAAACTGAGCACAGCAAAATGAATCCCAAATATATAGCAGATTAAAAAATACAATAGAACTACAAACTCAGTTGAACTGATCTCAGCACAAAACTGCTGTTTGCAACAGAGAAGGATACTTTCACTTCTTTCCTGATTCTTAATATGTAGTTCTTCATTTCATTGTTGTGAACAGTCTATAACCTCTTAAAACAGCAATTAACTCTAAATTTCTTCTCCTATTGAGTCATGTTTCTTGCTTAAATAAACCTGATGCTGGCCACTGAGATTTTGGTTTCTTTTAATAGTTGTTGTTTGATTCTTATTCACGCATTGCAAAGAATTAATATCATCCTGGTCAAACAAGCTCTCAACTCAGTTGATTTGTCAGACCCAGTTTACTTTTTCATAAAATTTCAAAATATTCCTTTAGGTGTTTCTGTATTTTTATCATGGTAACACATCAATTTCAAATTATCAAGTTAACTTGGATTTTATTTTCACAACTTCATGTATTCCTTAGCTGACATTCCCATTTTTCAACTAAGACAGCTAACAAAAAGAAAATTAAAAATGAAACACTTTTGATTGTGGTTGATTAATATATTATCATAAAATACAATTGAATTCTTTCACTAACTTTGATAAAGTCATAGATACTTCAAGGCCTTTTATCAACAGAAGTATACCATCTACATATAATGGAGCTTTATTCTGAATACCTTTTGTCTTCATTCCTTTTACGGGTTCCTTGTTCCATCTTGTTAAAAGGTGCTTTTAAGGGTATTTTTTGAAACTGGGAAGCAGTAATAAGGAAAGGAACAAGTACATCGATGTCCAAGGCTTTGAATGATAATAATAATATATGAGCTATTTTTTTACAAACATGCAAGTGTGTGTGTATATATATATTTAAAGTCGTTATCTTTACTAATGTTAAGTTAAATTACTGTGACGTTATTCATATTGTAAAGAGTGCACAGTTTCAAAAATCTTTTAATATGAAAAGACAAAACAAAATTTTTGGCATAATGGATACTCAGACACATACGGATGCAAAGGCACAATATTAGATATATTTTAATATCAAACTGACCCAAACCTGCTATTTAGATATTTCTCTGAATACAAAGGACTCTATGAAAGTTACAGAAAACCAGAATTCACACTAGAAGGAAAAGATATCCTTGATATTTAAATGTATATACAAATATTTAGATAAGCAAATGTGGCTTTGAGAACGGAGGACTGTACGAGGGTTTGGTTTCTATTTCTGCTTGCACTATCTTACTCAGCTACCTGAGCCAGTCACCTTGTCTTTCTTCATCATAATTTTGCTAGTGGTAAATAAAGGATATGACATTTATATTTTCTGGAAATAATTCCTTACAAAGTGTTTGAACATGAGTGCCTATAAGCTTAGGTATTGCTAAGTTATAAAGCAGGGATTGGAAGACCTTTGTTTACTCTTCCTCACTATTCCTGCTGACTAATTAAGGTGAGATCCCCAAGGGCTGAGGTTTTCCATGGATATGTTATATCGTGCATTGCCTAATAGGGTTCTCAAAAGCCCAGCACGCAGGGGAAAGACATAATTACATTAAATTAGGTTTTATTTATTTCATTGCACAGAACAGGCATGAAGATGGTACTATTTTTAACCTTCCACACTCATTTCAATCCTATGCTTATATACAAGTAAGGTACTCCAAAGTCAAAAATGACAACCTAAAGCTGTCCAGGCAAGGTTAAGTACAATCTTCAGCGCCAACACATTATTATACAATTCTTAATAATAAGACCATGTACTATTTTTAGCTCTCATAGGCAGTAGTTTTGTGTGGAATATTAAGACTAAACAGCTTATGGGTTTTGGGTTCCTTTTCTTATTCTTCTTTTGCTGCCTTCCTTTCACCCTCCTACCTGAAATGTATTTGATTGTTTCCAGTGTGACTACATTAAAATTAGAAGGTAATAGTCAATTATCCAATCAAGCAACAACTTCCAACAATTCACTAATTCTTTCAAGGTAGACAATTATTTAACAACTGAAAAAGCTTAAATATCTTGAATTACTAACATGTATGACCTTGCATTTTCTACAAGTTTGTTTTTTGGTGTATGTTAAAAGCATTCTCAAGTGGACAGAACATCCAAAACTCTACCTGTCTTTCCACCAGTCTTAGAAACACATTTTGCAAGAGATGGTCCTTGAAAAAAAACAAAACCAAACCAAACCAAATGCCTTTCTGAATTAATTTAATTAACAACACACCAGAAGATTCCATCTCTCCATTTTCTAATTAATTAAAGAGTGCTAGTATGAGAACATCCAAAATGAAAAATTCTCGTGGTGTGAAAGGTATCATTAATTAATATGTAGAACCCACAGCTGGGTCCATTATTTACCCTGTTATTCTCTTCCCTTCCAAAGGGTTGGCTCTTCAGATGATGTAAATCAGTTGTGATTTAGTATATCTTTTCCAGATTGAGGGTGTAGGCTGAAGTGTCTTTGGTAGTGTATTGTCCCCACTTCCCATTTACATTAGGTGTTGTATGGTGCTCAATAAGTACGTGTTGTACATCCTAGCAAAATGGTAACATTTCTGCTTTCATTTTATATCTAAAGCATGGGTAGCAATCCCATGTTAATAATGCCAATTAGATGAAAACATGAGAAGAAAGCAAAAAAGCTGTTTCCACTCATATCTTCCTTTTTCCCTTTTCTTGTCAAGAAATTTGCAACTTCCTCCAGATGAGCAAAATGAGGTCTCTGTTATTTCAACTAACATAGCAGGTCATATATTCTTTGTTCTGCAGTTTTATCAAATGATTGTGATCTCTCTCTTTCTGAAGTGCTGTCTCCCTGGCCATATCTGTGTATTTTTATAATTGTGATCTGGTGTTCTGCTTCCTGTTTTTAATTATTCCAAATTTGCTTTATATCCTATCTAACATCAGACTCTTATTATCTAAGTCTCAGAAGAGGTAGGGAGAATCTTCCTGTCCTCCTGACAGGAGTGTCAGGTTAGTCATATCTGTAGCGGTAACTCCTGGAAGATCAGATGTCCCAGATCACATGCAGGTGTTCAGGATTGACCTCAGCTGTGGACAGCCCTGCTGGAACCTGTCCTTTACGCTAGTGAGTTAAGTAAATCTTGCATTGGAATATACTAACTTCCTTAATATTTGTCTTTCTTCTTCCTTTGTACAACTCCCACACACTTACTGCTGCTATAGCTTCAATCTCACCATTATCTAAACCAACAGATTTTAAGCCAGTTGGAGAGGTCTAAAGGAGCTGCAGTCATTATAGCCTATAATGCAGATATATCCTGAAGTGCTCTCTAGAGCAAAATCTAGAATTCTGTACATAGAAGTGTAAGGAATCTCTAGATGTCAATGTTTGTGGTGCTGAGGAAAACCAGTGGTGCACATCCAGGGAGTATGAGCTTCTGAAAGTATCCTGAGGACACCAGCTGTCAAGGTAGTCAGACTCCCTTCTGTGCAATCTCCCAGGTCCCCGACTGTTGTGTTCCAGGCTACACAATAACTCAGTCCCCCAAAAGGGATGGTGCATGTTCATTTAATCCCTTAATTTAGGAACTCAACTAGAGGAGCTACATTTTTTGGGCAAGTAGTCTTGCTGCTTTTGCAACCTAGGCAACACTTCTGCCAGTGGATTATCAAGAGAAATGGTATCTAAGCCCTGCCACAACACTGAAACCCAGTGTCTTAAAGACGGCCAGCTGCAACGATCAGATAAGTTCTAAGTCCAAGAAGGAAATGTTTTCTGAAATATATTTTTCTCCAGGACTTAAAATAGACTGACTCAATGTGTTAGTAGCTGTGAACCCCGTAGAAGATCTTGAAATCCCTGAACACAGCATATAAGAAATGCGTGGCATCTAAGACAGCCTTATGAGTTTTGTTCGTATAATCTGAGTTTTACAACATGCAAGCAGTTTCCTTGCATCTAAATTGCTTAAAGTCTGATTCTAATAAATTGTCTAATTAGAAAAATTATGTATGTGGAATAAGCAACAAAGAAAAGTGCCATATAGAGGCTGAGACTTCTTACAACCGATATATTATACCTCAGAGACTGTCTCAGGTTCAAACTGTTTTCTCTAAAAAAAGTCATGTCCTTGGGAGCAGATGCATGTCCTGAATAGATAAATCTTCATTGTATCTCATAATCTTTGGTGTATCATACATACCACAATTATGGGCATAAGACAGGAACTTACAAAAATTGGCAAATTATGAATCTCATGGACACTTGAGCATGGACACTGAAGGAAACATAAAATACCCTGCCATGGAAAGCCAAAGATGACTGAAAGTTTTATCCTAATGGAAAACCATGTGCAAAGCCATATTTTTAATGAAAAGTTACAGAAATTTCAACATCAGTGTTGAGCAGGTAGTGTATAAAAGTGTTGGATGATGCTAGGTCTTAAAGAGCAATTACACCCAGCACATAGGTAAATATTTCAGTATCTAAAGAAGTTAGGAGTAAGCTAACAGTAGATATTAACTATTAGTGGATAAGTTTATATTAATGCCTGTTACATTCAACATTTGAAATTAATTGTTGTAGTGCGTTTTAATTCAAACGTGTATATAAACATGTTTGTGTCACTTACAGATTTCTCTTATGGTGGGTCTTACAGTGGGACTTCTAAATTTCTGAGTTCTACCATGCCACTAAAAGAGAGATTTTTTTAGGTCTTCTAGTAAACCTTTAAGTACATGAGCAGAGCACAGAATTATGCTTAAATTTGCTACGTCAAATAAATGGGATAGTGTGAAATTCCCAGAATGATAACGTCTAGATTGTAGTTCTTATGATATAATAATATATTTCCTTACATATTTAACTTCAGCATGAATTTATCCAGCATACTGTATTTGCAGAACCTACCACAGGATCATAGGGTAGGTATGCTACATAGCCAATTTCGTGTATAACAAATGGAAAAGATGGGGATATGCAATTAGCCTTCCCTCTGTTGATGTTAAGGAAGGAACTATAGAGACAAGATTGCATATGTAAGCAGCCCATTAAGTTTCTGGAGATAAGCAGAACAAAGATGGATCTGAAACAGCTTACTTCCAAGAATACCAGAGAAAATCAAAACAGTGCATGGACTTTCCTTTCTTCTCTCATGCTTGAGTGCTGAACATGCTGTTTACAGGCATAAAGTTGTTTTTCATGCGTTTAATTGTAACATCACAGTTAAATATATGTCTTAAGAGGTTTTTGAGAGCATCTATACATTAAGCTTTTCCTCTAAGTCTTTTCCTTTGGAGACACTACAATTTCTCTTACTGTGTGTTGAAGTTCCGCATTAGTTACTCTGAGTTTTCCTTGATTTATAGGACTTCATGCAAACCCTTTTCCAAAGGTATGCATGGTGAGTGAAATTTCTGAGAATTCCTGAGAAACCTAAAACCCAAGTCCCATTCGCTTTCAATAAAACCTGAGTGTTTGAGGGCCAGGACTTTTAAAACACTCAGTTACTTAAAGGTGAAAATAGTCTTCTAATGGGATTTACTAAAATGATGTGGTTAGTCTGCGACTGTTCTTTGCTTATCTGTTCTATTTACATGGTATACTTTATTACTTCCTGATTAAAACATGTAATAAATTTTCTCCCATATAGTTTTGTTGGGTTATTTTGATAGATTATTCTTTCTCTGATAAAGTAGGACTGGCCAGAGCTTCTCCAAGTAACTGTTTTTTGTGGAGTTCAATCTTTTGCACTTATTACTCACTACCTGTACAAAAGGTAACTTCTGTAATTTTGCCGATTTTCCATAGTTCCCCACTGACAGACTCACAAAGGAAATTAGTCACTGAGATGCTGACTGCCTAAGCAAGCACTGAGAGAAGTATGCTTACATCGATGATGTGGTCCCTCAATGACTAAGCAGGATATCTGTGAATCACTGTTCCAGAGCAAAACTCCACCTGAGGTGAAACGTCAGTGTCTGCCTTCTACTGTGACTATTAAACACTGGGGACAAAATTCTAATCTCACTTTTAACTGTGTGAATCTTAAGTAAGTCTGTTGACTTCAGTCTGGATTTATATTATTGTGGTCTCATCCAATTTCCATTTGGAAAGCTTCCACTGATTTTAACTAGAGTTGGACCAGACCTGGAGTCTTTTATATTGCAACAATCTGATTACCTTATGTCAAGCTTCCTTCTCAAGTGCATAAACTACTACAAAATTACTGAATATTCACTGATTGAAATTAAATTAAACACCAAGCTGATCATTTATGCAGATATATACCAGCATGAATTTAATGGTTTATTTATGTCAAAGTACTAATTTTCAGTTATTTCCAGGTTCAGTTTCTAACAATTTAGAATAAGAATCTAAACCCTGAAATCAAGCTAAGCTCCCCAAAGTTAAAGTCTCCATCAAAAATATTTTGGCCATCTATGTTAACATCTTAGTTGAAAATCATAATTCATAAACATTTCTAAAGATAAAAAAATTGGAGTTATATTAGACAATTTTTAATCACCAGAGGGGACATATGAGCATTGGACTGGATAGAGCCTTGCAGGTAACTGAGTCCACTTCCTTGGAATGGGGAGAAAGATATTCAGTAAATGTCTGCTTTAGAAGGATCCTCTTCTACATGACTTATAACCAACATCATAGACTTCAAAATATTCACCAGCAGCATATAGTAAAGAATAGCCCTAAAGCACATTACTACAATTCACAACAATAATTTGCCACAGAAGGAGATGAAGTAGGACTAAGAACCTTATCAGTAAATGTTTTATTAAAGAAATCTTCCAGGTAATGCTAAGAGAGAAATCATACAAAGGAAGTCAAAAGAGAAAAGCAGTAAATTCCACCTATCTGACCCCAGGGAGATATTTTTTACTTCCATCCAAAGAGGTGATTGCTTTAATCCCAAGATTTGAGGGGATCTAATGTCGATAAGAGTACTAGGATATGAACCTGCAGCTTCTTTCCAGCTATCACTAAACTCCAATATTTCAGAGACAGAAGAAAAGCAAAATTCTTTATAAGCTAAATTATTCATCCTGTGGGAAAGGAAAATAATTAAAACCAGAAAGGTCAAAGTTACGAATGCTACATCTGACCAAGCTAGCAGGAGCCCCTAACAGAATATTCCAGGGTGAAGAAGACACAATGACATACTTTTTCCTAATTATGTCATAACCTTTATCTTCACTGATTTGAAGCATTATCTCCATTGTCTACCCCATCCATTTGCAGAGCAAGAAGGAAAAAACACTCCACATCTGAATGTGTATTCCTGTCACTCTGTGGAGCTAAAATTGGTCATTCAAATAGAACCACAGAATCATTAAGGTTGGAAAAGACCTTTAAGATTGTCAAGTCCAACTGTAAAGCTAACACTGTCAAGTCCACCACTAAGTGGGCTGAGGGAGATCTTCAGGCCTAATCCCAAGTGTCAATGTAGACATTCCCCATGACACTTTTTCTCCACTGTTACAGTATCTCAGCAACTTAAAGTGTCTAAAATGTTTGTCCCTGTAATACTCACAGGAGTGTTATATGCCACAGAAGAACTGAGGAGCAAAGAGGAGGACAGGAGATTTGCTCTCTAAAAGTTTTGGCAATGTCTCTGTATGTTTATTGAAAGGAAATTGGTGCTTTTAAGTGGTGATTCAGAGCACTTGATTGAAGTATCAGTTGTATAATGTAGCATTCATAATTGCTATTTGGAGGTGCCTGCTTCTCATTTACTCAGAGATGAGGCTTTCAACTTCAGACACTTCTCTGGCTTTTGGGGGAAAGTCACTTCTTTCTGTAATATTCCCATAACAGTTACACAGCAGGCTAATCAAAACATCAGTCCCATTATTTTTTAAAATGTGAAAAAAAGTGTTTATTTTAAATTTCACATAATCAGGAGCTGGCATGCTCTGTCATTACAGAATGGCAGAAATAAGAGGCAGAGAGAATGAGTGCATCAAATCAGGATTGCTATGCAATGTGAGACCTCACCTTCTCAGGGAGAATGTTTGTGAGACCATGCTGCAGAACTGAGACATCAACCTGGATCTGAGAGGCAAGCTGTGCCTCCTGGGTGGCACATCCACTGGGAAAGAAATGCTACAGACTGAACTATCACTTACCGCTGAAGAGAATTACTGTCTCAGCATGCTCCGATGTCCTGCAAAATCAAAAATTACAAAAAAGCATGTTATGTTAAGAGTATTATTAACTGTGATTACACTTCTGCCCTCATTTTATTCTATAGTTCCTAAGAGAGTATTTCTGGGAGAAAATATTATGCTACTCAAGTAAGGGAGGTACAAGCCCAATGACAGTAGGTGGATACAGCAGACATCACTCTGGGATAGACCAAGGACTGGGCAGCTTTTTTACACTAGAGGATAAAATCCTCCTTTAAATAGTAGGAGCTTATTTGGTTGGGTGTTTTGTTGTTGATGGGGTTTTTCTGGTAGTTTATGTTTCATTTTTGTTGGTTTGGTTTGGTTTTGTGTGTAATTTCGGGGGGGGGTTGTGTTTTGGTTTTGGGTTGGTTTGTTTTTCTCTCTTATACATTTAAACTACCAGTGAAATCAGCAGGGTTGCTCTAGATTTATGCCATTTTGGAAAAGTGATATTTTCTGATTTTACTAGGCACACTGCAAGCTACTTAAGCATCAAGTATAGAATCCCTGCTATTAAGAGATGATGATGTTGGCTTGAAAGTCTAATGTAAGAAAAACTAAAATAATTTCCATTTGTTCTAAAGATTGTTTATATATTAATAAAAAAGTGCTGGTTTAAGCAAAGCCCAGTGTTAAAGTTTGAGATATAATATACTCACCAAACAGTAAGGAGCTATTATTATTCAAGGCCATTCTTACCTGGTCTTAATAACACCTTGTGGCAAAATTAATTTACTTTTAAATTCCAGTTGCCATAACAACTTGGTGCAGCTGTTCATGTGACTTAATGAGATTCCAAAAGAGCTATTTCATGAAGAAAAAAGCCAGATGAATGGCGATCAACTAAGAAAGGTTTTCTTCCCCATTACTGTATTTAATCATTAATAGGTAGTTGATGAAAATGCTTCCTGTAAAAACAAAAATAAATACTCTTAGAGCTACAGTACTCGTATTATGTAATCCTTGGAGCTTTCACACTTTCCAACAAATAGTGACTCAGTTTGTGATAGCTGCATATTGTACATCAGCTTGATAAGCAATTGTGTTCATCTTTGCATCCATTGCCCTTCCCCTAAAAGGATGACTGCCCATGGTGATCTGTTCCTTAGCACCATAAATATTGTTGTGCTGAGAGCAGCTGTCAAGTAGGAATCACAGTAAAATAGTGCCAAAACTGTTTCATGGTCATAATCATCATCCACTTGCACCCTATTTATTAATTATATATTTACAGATAGACAAATATATAGATCAGACCAGGGCAGCAGCCCAAAATGGGTGCAGTACTAGTCCTCCGTGCACACATGTATGAATAGTCACAATAAAGAGCCTGTCATACATTGAGGATAACTATAGAAGTATCAAGGCAGATGAGCTATGCAATACAAAATCTTGTATCTCCTGTGACAATTTTAGAAAAATCTCCCACTGCCATTACCTTTCTTAACAGTGAATCATGACCTTTCTTGTTCGGCTCCCCATCAGTGTGGTCAGTTGCTGGTCCCCAGCTGTGACTTCAATGTCTACCTTCCTTAGACCAAGAGATTGTTCAAGTTATGCCTAAATTTTATATCACAGAAGTCATTAACACTCAAAATTATTCTGACCTTTTGCCACCATATCAAAGAGCTGGATCAGAAGTAAGTTGAAAGCTATAGCATTTGAGAATTGGTCTGACTTGCATGAGAAGAAACAAATATTACAAATATCATTCTTATTACCATTACTGTTTCATGTTAACTAAAGCTGACAGAAAAAGTTGGAGGAAATAATTGATAATGACAAATAATTAAGTTTCTTTTTTATGTTTGTGAATTATCTCTGAATACTGCAATTAGTGTTAATATATTTATTCCTTGAAAATAATTTGCAAATAATTCATAGGCTACTGAAGGTTTGAAGAACAGTTATAGTTATTTTATATTCAGAATTTGAAGTATGTTGTTGGCATATTTTGAATTGATGAGTCATGTGATGCTTTTTTAATATGAATAAAAGAAAATGGTTTGGGATGCAAATATTTATATTTATTAGAGTCAAAATTGCTGATTATTCATATTCTCTACAATTCATTTAAAAGCTACACTTCTTGCAAACCTGACTGCTAAGAAATATGACTGGGAATATACTGGTATTTCATGCAAAGCAATTCTAGAGAAAACTAATTCAGTATTCAGCTGAATTGTCATAGGCAAGTAATTTCAAAATTGACATAGTCATAAGTACATCTACGATCAAAACTGGAATAATTTATGAAAAGTTTCTCAAATAATCGTATAAAAAAGCATTATAGCAGTAATAAACAGATCAAATAAAGGAAGAAATTCACATCAGGTTTATCAGTCATTTTGTTTATGGCTGTACAAATCTTTCATAGTTAAAGCATCTCTTTTTCTTACCACACTATTCTAACTAACTAAAAGGCAACTTAATCAGTTCAACAGTATTATCCAACTGTCATTCATCCAGTTTTGATTTATGTTGCTTTTTAATTTCAAATAGCTTCCTCAGTAATCTAGTTTTCTGGGAATTTATCAGGCTTTTATCTCTGGCCTATAACCTATCCAAATTATTACTCTAATTTTGCTCATATTGGCACATAACACATTCTGACTTTGCATTTTCTCTTTTATGTTCTTCTATTCTGACTTTTATTAATCTTCTTGTCTCATGCTTTTCTGCTGTAACAGCTGGGAGTTTAAGCAATTCTTGATGCTTTGAAATTTGGCACTGATAGTGTGCCAATCAGGACAAAGATTTTTCAGCTGTCTTTGCTGTTTCTTCCCCTTTCATCCCTCTCCCCCCAGTAAAGATGTTTTCATTTTATGTCTTAATGGACTGGTTGCTACAATGTGTGTACTATCACTGCCTTATATTTCATGAATATGTAACATAAATCACAATAAGCAATAATAAGCAAGATGAGGAGCAAATATTCTGTTACTCTGCTTTAGGCCATATTCTTATATTTTTACCCTGGTTGGATAAGTAGTCGATGAAAAGTAGTGTGGTCTCTTAATAACGTGGGAAGTAGCATGCAGGTGTGAAGAATCAGTTGTCAGGCATAAGTCCCAGCTGAAAGACTTAAGTAGCAACTGACAGCAAATTGGGGAGCTTAGAGGTCAGTGAGAGAAAGTACATATCATAGATGATCTTGCCTCAAACAAGAGGAAGGAAGTGATGTTTGCTCTTTTAATTTGTTTTTACTTGCTCTTGGTGTAAATGGTAGAATTCTTTTGTTGCTTTTCTTCGGACTGGTTAAATCTTTTGTTTGGTTTTGTGAAAATCTAGCTAATTTCAAAGATTGTTAGCTAAGGTGGAATGGTAATCTGGGGTGAGAAATTACTCTAAAGATTAACAAATATTTGTGCTTGTGGGAATTTGAGGTTACTTTATGCTGTCAGGGGTTGTTTTGGGTTTTTTTTTTCTTTTTTCAACCACATTTGGGTAAGGTGTTTTTCATGCCTGGTGCTATTGCTGGGTAGTTTTGCTGTGTTTCCTCATGCAGCCATTCTTCCGTATATAGTGTTGGCTGCACAGTGGAGTAGGTATAAGAATTCCTGTAAATGGCTTTGGATCCTGTAGACTTTTATTGTTTTAATGCAAGCTGGCAGGGGTATACCATATAATGATGTTGAAAGTTTTTTTCTTTATGGCAGTACAAAAAAAAAAGCATGACTTCTGACAGGTTTCAAGAGAACCTTTTGTTTGTCCTGAGTGTTTTGAAGAAGCTTAAAAGAAGTACTTCAAATAAATATTACAGCTACCAGCAAGTATTTTATAATAATACATGGAGTATGTTATTTAAAATAAGCTTAAATATAGCTAGGCTTTTTTCATCAATTGTGCTTACTGTATGGAAAAATAAATACTGTTTTCAAGCCCCACTTATTTATTGTCCCTCATGTCAGCAGTTGAAATGGTCAGTGTTAAATTATTTGTCTGCCCTTGTTCTTCCTGCTTAGTGGCATGGTACTCCAAGCGTGACTACCAGATTAGACTGCAAGGCAGAATAACTAAGACATCTTCTGCTTGTTCTAGAGTTGGGAGAACTGAAGCCACTTTGAGTAAATACCTGCTGTGGTACTGATGTACTATTGCAGCAAGCTCAAGCAGGCAGGTATGCTGGAGGTCTTCTGCTTTGTAGGCTCTTTGTTCTCCAGGCACATCAGGTTGGGCCATATTAGCTCATCCTCATAGGTAAAACCTGCTCTATGTCACTGACTTGCAAAATGTTTTGTACCCAAGTTGTGCTTGTCACATGTGGAAAACTGTCAAGGTTTTGCAGGTTCAAAAAGTGGTTACAGGGATATTGATACAAGAGGTTACAGCATTTGGCTTCTGCTACGGAGTAAATGAATATTTCCTAGAATCATAGACTAGTTAGGGAAAAGCTTAATTTTGACAACAAATATATTCATAACTCCTATATTCCTCAGTTAAAGCACTTTATCTGACTCCTTTTCCAGCTTTCAGGAGCTGGAGTCTCCCATGGAACACTCTGGCCCTCACCGTCAAGGGGGACACCTCTGCCTGCCCTCTATTCCCCCAGCCTGCTGGAGGTCATACAAAGCTGTCTGGCTCCTTATGTACCTATGAGGGACTGTACGGAGAGGGGCCATGCTTGAGAAATGGACAGGAGGGTTTGTACAAATACAGGTGTGGCCTGTATTGAAAAGACTGCGGTGCCCAGAGGTTAGTTGGAGAGAAGGGGGAAAACAGCTGGGTTCCTTGAGTGAGCTGCAGGGCTGGGGACCAGGGCATAGGTCGTTCCCACAAGCATTGTTTAACAGCGGGAAGGAAGCCCTTGTTATTTTGCTGAACTGCTTATAGTTGTTAGCTGTGTAGCCCATATCACTATAAGCCACATATATTCTTAGGTGTGCACATTTTCAACAGCAGTCTTGATATCACAGGTGTTACTCCTGGAAAGTACATGGATTTCTTTGGGGTTTTGGCTACTTTAACAGAAAAGCTCTGTTGTTTCTTTAATCACAAATACAGAAGAAGCAGTGATGAAGATTGTCACTAAATTAACCTAAAAGAAGTTTCCTTAAAGAACATCTAGTTTTCTTCCCCTTCATGAGACTGGGTGGAAATTAAACAATCTATATATAGACCTGACAGTATGCCTAGTTCCACAGTCTTGTGGCCTTACCAATGACTCCATAGCAGAGTGTAAGAAGCAGAATCATAAACAATGATACAGAGCTTTAAGGATAGTTGCCTTTTCTTAGGCATTAGACAGATGTGGGCCAACAGCTGTTCTTTCTCAGAGATTGTGATGGGACTGGGGGAAAGGGTGGTGGTGCTAGGATTTGTTAAAAAAAACTTTCAACACAGATTAACAGTACAAATTGGCAATTGTGAAGCTCATCCTCTTGATTTCCCAATCTGACAGTCTCTGATGTCATGCCAGTGGAAACAGATTTCTGTAACGTCAATTACATGTAACGCTCAAACGGAGGCTTTTGAATATTTATGATACTTGGCTGACTAAAAAAGATTTTTTTTTTGCGTTTAAAGATAGACCTTCAGATATGAAAATCTGAGATCTCCTTAAAAAAGATTGTATAAGGAATTTAAACTCTGAATTATACTACATCCTGCATGATAACATTCTCTTCACTGAAAGTCAGGACTGATGCCTGACCTGAACTTCTAGAAAACAACAACGTTAATCAGTTAATCATGATTTTTTTCTGATCTCATTTTTACAATTGTAAACAAAACCAGATTTCTGATTTTTTTATTATTATTTTTAGACTTTGCTTTCATCAAAGTAAATAATGAACTCTAGTAAGAAGAATTAAATCCCGAATAAAATGCTGTAGAATGCTGCCTGATATATGAAACACTCCACGTTAGTGTTGGCCTTTGAAATACTGAAAAAACTGTCTGGTTCTGTGACCTGTAATTGAGGCCTCTATCCTGTTGCCTGTCAAATTGTTTGCCATGTTATCAGCCTAGTTTGAGACTTGAATCAAGATACGTATATGGCTTGTTTCCACACAGGCTGCAGCTCAAACATAGTTTTATTTCAGCTCTTAGAAAGAAATTTAATTGTAGATGTTATGTGTAGACAGGGTTTTTTTTAATATTTCTCCTGCTGACCCTTCTTTTCATGCCTTTGACCTTTTTGTTAGTGGCGCTGTTGGGCTTATGACTCAACTTGGGGTCAAATCCCACAACAGAAATTTTTAAGGCCCATAGCAACACTGGCTTCAGATTGCAATCACTTATTTTGGAAACCAGAAGGTTAAGGTCTTTAGGCTAGTCTGTTATAGCTTTGCTGACTCACTTCAGTTAAGGATCTAGCCTTTGGTTCATATAATAATGTGTCATATTTACCTCCATGTATTCCTCTGCTGCCTTCAGGTCTCTGCTTGGCAAGGCACTACAATTCTCTTCCTAATATAAGCCACCTGCAAAGTAAAAGCTTTATTGATAAGGTGCTAACAGTGATTAGTGTGCCCTAAAGTTCACTGCATTCATATGCTATTTGTCTTGAAATTAAGTTATTTGCTTCTTTTACCTAGGAGTTTTTTGTTTTGCAATCCATTTTCCATTAAGGTGCTGACATCACTGAGCAGTTTTACTTCTGACTCCTCCAGTCACTGCCCTTTCTAGGTCATTTCAGATGTCCTGTGTTGCTGCTCAGTACTTGAGCTGAATAGAGAGATTCATAGATGATACTTTCTTCAAATGAAGGATCTTGGGATGCATATGTTTATAAGACAGTGCTTGTGCAAACAAAGGCAAATAGCCTCCCCAAAGCCTTGGCCTCCATGTCCAGAGGAGTACTGACAGAAATAGAGATGGACTAGTGGGGTATGTGGTTTTGATCTTGGGAGTAACTGGGCTGCATACCCTGAAGTGGTACTACTGGTGCCAAATTCAGTGTTACCACAGCTAATGCAAAAAAAAACAACCTCATTAACATCTCTTCCTAGACCTGGATGCTCATCTAGGTAGATTTTCCTCTGCAGTCAAGAGCCATACGAGCTAACAAACTTCAGTGTTGTGGAAGGACTTTGCTCACAGTTGTACTGGACTCACTCTTGAGAAACCTGGTTATACTGTACAGCTATATTGGAGATCTTGGTCTCACTGACCTTTCTTCTATATTTTCCTGTAACAATGCTTCTATTCTCTGCCCACAAATTTTCAGCAATATAGAAGTTAAACATTACAAGTTGCACAGTAGGCAAGTGGTCAGGTATAGGAGGTAACTTAAAAAAAAGAACAGATACAGTAATGTATGCAAAGTTAATCAAGGTTGAGTTCTCTTGAAGTAAATAGCTCAAACCACATTACAAAGATGTACAGAATGCACAGATGTAGTACTAAAGAAAAGGAGCTGTAAGCTAGTCCAGCCCCTTCTTTTAGTGCATGCATTTAAAAACAAATTGGGTCTTTCAGGGACTCCCTGAACCCTTACTTTTTCCCCCCCAAACTCTTGGCAGCTACAGAAACATTGCCCTTGCCAAGAGAAATGATGCACATCTTCCTGGTCTGCTGATTGGCTTTATGAGCAACTCTTACCCTGTCACCTGGGGACTTGCCTTAGGTGAAGTAACAACCATTGTAAAAACAGGCTGAAGATCTGTACATGCAGTGCTGAAAAGATATCTCCTTACCCTACCTTTTGGTGCTTTTGAAACCAGCCCAGCTAGCTAAATTGCAGCCCTGCTGGCTTGCATGTTTATTATCTGCCTGTTAACTCTTGTGCTATGTTTCTTCTGAACTAACTTTGCATATCAAATATTTTATTGAAACTCAGCAAGATTAGATCTGATTTTGCTTCCCCCATGATATCAGTTGTTTTATCTCAGGTTTGTGACTACAGAATGGTGTCATCCTGCTTTGCTCTCCTTTTGCAGTTGCAAATTCTTGCTGCTTATTTCAGCCTTGCTACATTGGGCTGAAGAACCTACTGACTCAGTTTGATAAACTCTAAGAAAGCTTAATTTTTTCTACACCCTCTAGAAAAGGAGTTATGTGCCAGTCAAGTGAGCTGAACTAATTTACTAATTGATAGGAGTCTCACTGCTAGGCAGAGCAAGGCATTGCTCACCCAGAGTAGTGAAAAGTCTCCTTATGCTGGTAGCTATTAGCAAGTGACCATGTTAGTTCTTAGTAAACATGTATTGTGGTTTACTCTGCTTCCAGTTTGTCTTGGTCTATAATTTGATTTTCAAACTGTTTTTTCTTTCCTACAGTTTGCTTCATGTTTCAGAGTTGTCTAATTGTTTTTACTCTGTGTTTTCAGACACCTGTACCCACTTACTATTCTCCAGGTACACATTTACTGTTTGATGCACAAGATGAGTTTAATACAGTACTTGACAAATAGCAGGTAATATTCATCATCTAGAATCCAGGATGGAAGTTATCCCTCTTCCACCTGGAGTACATTGACCTCTGAATTTTGCTTTCACCCTAAAAATCATAATTCTAACTTCAGTTGGATCACCTGTCATTGCCTGTACTCTTTACAGCACTGCTCTAGTCACAAACATGAAAATCATTGGAATTGTCAGGAGACAATGAAAAATGGAGCTGAACTGCAGCATAATGTACCAAAGAGCATTGCTTTTATAAAATGGTACCATTTAACCTGAACAAGAAAAAAATTCTCTGGAAAAGGTGGCTGGGGAAGTGGTGATAAACAAGGGAGTAAGCGCATCTTAGTTTAAATGCTTATCTTTTGAACAGACTGCATAGATCTAGCACGTTTGCATAGTCATGGCACAGTTCACAGCAACCAGATCCCTGAAGAAGTTCTCTGGTATTGCGGAAAGTCATTAATGCAATGGCAATACCCCTTTGTCTAAGAGGTCTAAGAACTCCCATCCCAACAGGTCCTGCAGAACTGCTGGTGGTCCACCAACTGGCATGAAATGGAAGTCAATGCTAGAAATATTTAAGGAAATATTTTTATTTTCAAAAGTTTTAATTGTTTGAATATGCCTCATGGCTAAAGGAAAATGGAAATGGAAACCTGTTTAGATTAACAGGAATACACTATACCTCTAAGTTAACATTTAAAGTTTATCTCAAGAGGCAAAACACATAAAATCAGTCTGTTTGATATATTCAGATATATGTTGGCCTGTTGGCCTCCTGGCCTCCTCGACTAGGATCTGTATTTGTAGGAATCATTTGAGGTAAATAATAAAGTTGGTTTGGGTTTTGTTTTTTTTTGTGGGTTGGTTTTTTTGGTTGGTTGGTTATTGTTTTTTTGGGGGTGTGTTTTTTTTTATTTTTTGTTTTGTGGTTTGTTCAATGGGTTTTTTTTAACATGAAAAATGGAAAAAAATTCTAGGTGAGAAATCAAATAAATACAAGAGATTAGCAAGATCTATACTTTGATACCTTTTTAGCTGGAATTTGCCTTCACAAGTAAAAGCTAGGACCTTCTTTTGGGCATGAAGAGCGCTAACAAAGTCCAAAGAACTCTATTTTACAGTGAAGTGAATTTTTACAAAATCCTTTTACTTTTCTGGACAAAGCCTAGGAGAATCTTTTCTTGAAATCTGAATCTTAGTGAATTTATGCTGATTCTACATCTTGGGGAGCAAAGGGTTGGTTTTGTTTGTTTGTTTTCTCCTTGCCTTGCATATAAAAAATGGGGCAAATTAAACCTTAAAGGTTCAAATTAAGCTCTCTTTGTTTTCTAATATGAGATGACTGCATTTAAGTTTTTCTCACCGCTATGACAAAAGGTCATACCTCTGTTCTTCTTTACCCCATTCTTAGCCCCTCCTATAATAAATACAAGATTTTTTTTCAAAACTCAGCAGTGATTCCATTTTAATGCTTCTTTTTTCTAAGTAAGATGTGCCAGTTTGGAAAGGCTCTGGTAACCTGAATCTTCAGAAAGTGCCTCTATGTCAATTACCCAGACCCTAAGCATTAATGAATTTTAAACTCCTCTTGTTGTGCTTATTGAACATATATGTAACTTATTTCCATCCCAGTGATGGTTTCCTATAAAAGGACATATGGAAGTTATTGAGTATTTTGATGTGTTGTTCGATATTTCCTCACCCATAGTCTGAATCAGAATTAGATTACTTTAATAGCTGCTTAAAGGAAAGGTATTTTTGCAACTCACAGAATCTTGTGAGAAATACCATTTTTAATCTATTCTCTGTTCAATAACAAACTATTTTTTTTTAATTTCTGTAAAACAAATTAAGAAAGAAGAATAATAGAATTGTAGAATGGTTAAGAGTACTCTTTGACAGATATTTAAAAGAGTGAGGGGGTTAGGTTTTTAAAAGCTTTAAGATAAAAAAATAAGAGATTAGGAAAAAAACACATAGAAAAAAGCACGCACACATACACACACAAAAAAAAAAAACAAACAAACCCAAACCACCATCAAACCCACTTTTTTTTTTCTGAAACAAAATTACTTTCTAATTAGCTTGGTAATATAGTACTTTATAGTAGTGGGTAATAAACTGCTCCCAGTCAGGCATTACTTTCATTAGACTAGCGATTCTTAATATTAGGTACATTTTTGGGTTTTTTTCTTAACCATGGAAAACAAAAATTATTCCTTTTTTTGCCCATAGCTTTATGTCAGCTGTTCATTCTTCTTGGCTTATTCTAAGGTTTTGGCTTCAAAGTAATTTAGACCAGAAACCTTAACATTTTGCACAGTAGTTAGACCAAAGTTTGTTAATCCTAATTTACCTTTTCAAGTGTATGGAAAGACCTTATTCTGTATAGGGCTGTATAACCAGTACATACTAATGCTTACTTTTAATATAGCTTCTATCTTCTCATTTAAGCACTGCATTACCCTGTAATGTAACAGTGTTTTTTGTTTCCTCACACTGTGTTGAGGAATTGAGATGTAGAAGTTGAGTGCCGCCTCAATTGGAGGACAACTGAGGGCTTTCAGTAACCTGGGTTAGTGGAAGGCGACCCTGCCTATAGCAGGGGGGGCTGGAATTACATCATCTTTAAAGTCCCTTCAACCCAAACCATTCCATGATTCTACAGATTGCTTAAGTGTATATATTCTATTCAAACCACAGGTCAAGAAAACATGATTTTTTTTTTTCCTACTTCCTTGGTATCTCATTTACCAGATTATTTCAAGCAAGTTTCCTCTTCTACATCTAATTTTTCCATGCTTTACCTACATCAGTAGTAGAGTGATGATACAGTGATGAAGATAGAGTACTACTACAGACTGTATGAGTGGGAGGGAGAAAAAGGCAACAAATGGCAGCCTTTAACTGAATGCAACATCAGTTTTCTGAGACCCTATGAGTCCCTAGTTGTTGCCCCATGAAATATCTACAAAATTTTCATTTCCAGGGTTGCTTTGGTTGTTGAAACATTCTATTTGAATGAGATGCTTGATTACATTACCACATTTATAATTTCTTAATTGAAGAACAGGCTTCTCTTTGCATTTGTGTTGCCAAGAGAGGTACAGTTTGTCCAGAGGAGGAAGGAATGAGCCTTGTATATTGTTCCATATTATTGTCACAGTGTGAGAAGCCAATGAAGGATTTACTTTTTTTTTCTCCACTGAAGAAAAAAATATGTCAAAAGGAATGACTGCATACCTTACATTATGTGGAACCAGACTTCATTCTGCTTCCCAGCCTTCCCTAAAGGAGAAGAAATGAATGAATGGCAGGGCATAGAGTGACTTCAAAAACTGCTGTGCCAACAAAAAATCTTGACGCTGAAACCCTCTCCTAGGCTCATCCATGAGTCATCTCAATCCCTTGGAACCACTATGAGTTACTGGGAGTTTTTTACTGTGATTGCAAGAGAACTTGAATATGCAGCAGAAGTTCATCAATGTCTGTGAGACCAGCAATGCCACCTTTCCAGTTACCTTGCTACTTTGGTTGGTTAGCTGCTTGGAGAGACAATGAACTCAAATTGGGATTACAGACAGAAACACTAGGAAAGCAAAAGCAAACTAATGCCCACTGAGAAGAAACATTACTTCTTACAGAAAGTAGGGAAACAGAAAAAATGGCTTTTTTATTTTTTTTTCATAGTGAAAAATATTTTGCAGTCAAGGCGAGAGCTTTCTAGTTTGGGGCACTTTAAAAAGAAAGGGATGAAAGGGTGGACAAATCTAGGTGAAGACAGAATCAAGGGAAATATTACTGTCTCCTGATGGGCTTCAGGAGACCGGTTGTGTGGTATGTCATAAGAAATGCAGGTCAGCCAAGGTCAGGTTGCAGGAGAGACCAGGTGCATGGGGCATCAAAACAGCAGCTTCCATAGAGCATCTTGTCACCAGAAATTGGTGGATTCCAAAGTTGAATACATAACACACGTTGGCTCAGTTCAACAAGACAAAATGTTTTGTCTGAACTGTGACTATTTTCCTGCCCTTGAAGTATCAACATGCTTTGATGGAAATTGCATTTTCATTTTAGAATAATTCTGAAAGAAAATTCATTGCGAAGTCAAATGCTATATATATTTGAGCAGGAAATTACTTTCTTAAAAATATTTTTAACTTCTTTTAATAGTCCATTATATCGTGTCCTTGGCAGCATGTGGCATGTTATTATATGATTTAGATTACAGCTGTAAAAATGACAACTCTGCTTGTCAAGAGGTAAAGTTGTAGAGGGTGATATAGAATCTGAGGTAGTCACCTTAGAAGTCTAGTGGGTATAATCAGTTTTATTGGTTCTGTTGAGAAGATGGCTAAAATTTGGTTGGCTGCTCATACCCTATTTTCCTCCTTAATATGAAAAAGTTTGCAAATTGATTTATTCTACTTAGTGGTAGATGAATGTGATATTTAATTTAATGAAATTTCTCCTTTTTTAATTAAGATTCCTTTATGCTCCAAAATGTTCAAAGTCTTGACAGGTCAAAATCTGAGATACCAAAGCAGCTCTCACACCCTACTACTATGCCACCATTATAAAACCAGTCATTGGTGCCTGCAGCTACCATGTGGTTTCTTGGGTGTCAGTTGTGCACTTCGTTCTATGTGATGCATGTTTGAAAGCCTATTCTAGCTCTCCCAGAGGGTTAGATGGCCTGTTGGCACTGGCTGCTGAAAGCATCTGTGTGTAGTGGTACAGAGTTGGAAGCCAAGCCCTAAGTTTATTAGGGATCCTCACAGTGTGCAGCCTTTGATACCCTATGAATTAAAATGCTGGGTCTGCAGCACACACTCCTCTGCCTTGGGATAAAGTGCTTCCAAACAGCCCCTTCATTGCCTTCAGTGAGAGTTGCCACAGCTTCATACTGCTGTGTGATTTTTCTTTCTATAGTGTCTATATGTGTCTGTATGTTTAGCTTATGATTTTACTAAAAGAAAACCGATCCATGGAAAACATTCATATCCACAGCATCTGCTGTTCATACATATATGCTTGTATATACATGCACCAAATGGTCAGTACTGTATTGCTCTGGTGCAGTAGAGATTAATTTTTTTTTTTTTTAATGTCATCCACAAACACAAATATAACATTCTATCATGAAATGCCTTTAGGTTTACAGTATTCAAGCTATGCTATAGAAAAAGGAAGAAATAATGGAGACTTACTGAACTTTTTGTGCCTAATTCTTTTCTTAAACCTTCCTTATTGCACAAATAACCACAGAATACTTGCTGCCACAGCTGTTTCTCATGCATGATGTAATTGTTTTATTAAAAATTATCTGTTTGCGTAAATCAGGTTCCGTTATTACTAAGGACGCTCATTAAATCGTTGTCCTGTGTTACTCTGGGGCTGGGAATTTCAAAAGTTCATAGCACTGATTTAACTCTGCAGCAGTGACCTAAATGGGAAAGGCTCCCATTGGCTCCTTTTCCATGTTTATAAACAGTTTCTAACACTGTGTGTACACAAAGATAGTTACATTAACGCTTAAGGACATGCATAATCAGCTAGTAAAGTCTTAAAAAAATAATAATTTTGTTACAATATTTTTAGACATGACAGGGAGATGTGGCTCGGTAATTGTAAAAAATTCATAGCTTGAAAATGGAGGAAAATGTAATTTTAAATAGAGTACAATGTTCCTGCAAGACTTTATTTCTTTTCTTGAATACTGACCAAATACAGTTTGTTCACAACTACTTTGTGAAGTTTTAAGATGGTTGATGGTGTCTAGAATCATGTTAATTAAAATACTCCACTTTCAAATGACATTCAATTGCTCATTGTACAGAAATCCTGATACCATGCTACTACACTGTCAGGGTTTGACAGGCACAGTATTTATAGGCTGTGAAAAAGAAAATGGGCACAGGACATAGCAAATAATGCTATCCGTGGCCCTCTCCTAATGCTTCTGGACTACAAAATAGTCACATGTGCTTGCTTGAAATGCATTAGCATGGTTAGCATGCTTGTTAGTCAGCATTAAGAAGGCTGTCATGTGAATCTAATTTTATTGAAATTGTATGAAAATATCTATTTGCCTGTCAAGAGAGAACTTTAAAAATCTGTCAGAGGAAATGGATGAGGAAACACTCTAATGTAGATAAAGTAAGTGTAAAAAGGCAGATCTTGACCTTTTGCTCATCTGTTTTTTTTCAAAGTGTAAGCAAAGGTTGCCCAGTGGCATTCACAAGCAGTTATTCTAATTATATTTTTTCACACAGATCATGATTTCCTTGTGAAAATCATTGCTGCAGCCAGTAGTGGATTGTAAGAGGGATTATAGAAAGCATTGCATGTGTTTATGGGTAGTGAAAATATCAACATGATTAAATGTATCTGGGGAAACATTTCCATATCATTCACACAACAAATCAAATTATACTGATAAATTCTCTTGTGGATGGGTTATTCCATATCTGCTATTGATGGATGGCTTGTATCATTCTGTTAAGCTTTCTGGTCCTTTTCCAACTATAACACACCTCTTTCTCAATCTGACAGTAATAGTGAAACACACTTAAAATTTGTTAGGTTTGCTCTTCAACCAACTCCTATGAATTTCTTCTTTACCGCTAACAAGTGAATATGCTGCTGAGAACAGCTGGTCTGGGACCTGTTGTAGCTGATGTTCCCAACCCATGAAAGAATTTTCTCAGAGAAGGTATGAGTTTGTTAATGCTGAGGGTCAATGTGTTTCCCTGGCTCTGTGATGTGGTCACTTGGTTCTTCTGGCTTCAGGGTGGTATGAAGCTGCATTGAGAGGCCTCAGCTGCAAAAATGTCAAAACCAGAGTCTTTCTTACCTGTCACTCACAGATATAGGACAAGCTAAGATCTTGAGTCTCAAATTTTGACACAACTGTGTCCTTCCTTGACGTGTGTTTGTTAGGAAGGTGGTTCTAGAGAGCCATACCTACAGAAACAAAAAAATTGATTTTAATGACTTATAACACACATTCATTAAGCAGTTTTCCATCTTTTAAGATTTATATTCTGATTTCTGGTCTAATTTTTTTGACAGATTTTCCTCCCTCTCCCTAATGGCTTCCATTCACAGACAAAAAACCTTTGTGTTCATCATATGTCAATTGGCATAAGATATCTTGTTTCTCCAAACTGGTGTACTGACAAGATTCAATCTATTGTACTACCATCATATTTCAGCAGACTGCTAAGGACCTTTCATGATGTGGTGCAGCACATGCTGAATGTCAAACCACCACAAGCACACAAAACTACACGTGCAGAGAAAGACGTTCACAATCTTAGAAAACTTAAAAAACCGTGGCAAGCACTAAGCTGATGCTGCAGTGCTGAATGGGACATACAAGTGAAGAAAAGCCTTGAAAAGACCTCTACGCTTGTTCATGATGAGCTTGTTTTGTGTACAGATTCTGTCTGTTAGGTCTCTAGCCCTGGAAGGGTGAGGTGAGACTGACGTACTGAACCAACTACTTTCAAGATGATTCTCCAGTTAATGAAACCTGCAAGTCCAGTCAGATACCTGGGCTTTTCACTGATGCATAGAGATAAATAGTTGTCCTAAGCACCTAAAAATGATGTGGAAAGCTAACCAGAGAACACGCACACAGCCACCAGACTGATGCTGAGAAGCAAAATAGAACCATGAAGTCTCACAGGCTAATTTCTGCTAGGAATCTGCCTCAGTATAAGAAAATTTTGCTTAACAAAGTAAGAACTCTAGAGGAAAAATAGCTTACTTAAACCAAGATCCATAACACTCCTGAAATGAGAGCATACTGATAAAGTGATATTGTATTTCCTAGTGGGTTCAGATAAATAACCAGTCAATCAATCATGCCCGGCTTTTTCTAAATTTATAATGTGTCTGACTTGAGTTCTTTACACATAGAATACAATTTTCTATTTGTCTGTCTAGTTTGATAACAGCTTATGTGATAGACACATATTCTGCTTGGATAAAATGAAGAGGGAGAGTTGCAGGAAGACATTTGAAACCAATTTCTAATGAAAAGTAGCAAGTAAGGCTATTCTGGCTGATTGCAGAGTGACAATTTTGTTTGATAGTTAGAGGACACACTAGGAACCTTATGCTTTTGAGTCTGCACTGACGTATTTTATAGTCTTGGATGAATTGTTTGTCTTTGGCTTTACCATCATTCAGCAAGCTGACTCTAGAAATGCAGGGATATAAACCTTTAATTTTGGTTCATTTGGATTTTTAATGGCTTGGGCTAGTTTAGTTTTATTTTTCTTTTTTGTGGGGATGCATACTCTTACTGCATACTCTTACTGCATACTCTTATTGGAATAAAATATTCAGAATTACATTTGAAGAATGCTATGACTGAACTATTTGTCTGTCATATTGAAGCCCTAAGGTCCTTGAAACTTTTAGATTTCCCTCCCCCATATGTTTGGGGTTTTTTGCTGTTTTTTTTTTAAGAAACTGGAAAAAAAAAAGTAAAAAAAAAATATTGAGGGCATTTGTCTGAAGTTTTTATTTGCTTAGGATATGGTATATCCTAAGCATTAAGATATACTACAGTTGCTCCTTGACAACTTGGTCTCCATGATGAGTTCTGGTTTCCAAGATACCTCATCACTCTCCAACTGTCCCTATTCCTTTGGTTTGCATACTATGACTGAGCATATGACAGCTATAGCTTGCTTGTAACTATACTGCCTAGAATTTCTCTTCCCTTATGGTCTGCCTGAATTCTGGTCTCTTTGCAGACTGGATAAGGCCTTATGTCTTCTTTCAATAAATTTCTTGTTTTGCTATGGGGTCCAGCAATAGCCTTTTCTTATACTTTTAATTCTTTCCCTGAAAACACTTTCCAACTTATTTTAATGCTACATCTTATTTATTGGCTGTATTAAACTAATGCAGAAAACCCAATATGCTTTTTCCCACGTCAGTAAGATGACCAGTCCAACATTTTCAAGTAGCCAAAGGTGGTCAGAAGCAGCTGATCTTGCCTTGGAGGGTTGAAAGCAGATAAAATCTTCCGTTTTGTTTTACTGGAGCTCTGTCTTGCAAACCTCTCTGGACTGCCTGTAATCCAGGAATACTGCGTGGAAGAATATTACACACACAAAGTTGTAAATAGTACTGGCAGCTTCTGCTTGCTTTTTAATCTTTGCTTGAGCCTATCTCAAATAAGACCACTGAAACCAAACCAGTCATTCAGGTTAAGAGAAGGAACTGGCTTCAAAAAGTTCAGACACCTTTGTAACCAAAAAGGTATGATATGATTCCACCCGACCAAAGTAAACATATTCCTCCCAACATTTTTTTTCTTTCCTCTTCATGTTATGGATTTTTTTTATTTTTTTGAGATGTGAACTATGTGCCGTTATTTGGCTGCAATATTGGTCTCAGAAGCCACAGCATTTTATAATCACAGAAACATGTGATATCTGGCTCTCTAAAATTGGGTGGTCATTTTCTTTTTCCCATGGCATGAAATATTCTACATCCTTTTATTCTGGGCTGGTTAAAATCTCTCAGTTTCTTAAGCATTCTATTTTGTCTGTACTCCTTCCTACACAGACATATTTCACTAGCTTATCTCCTTTTATTATTATTTAAGGGGAGAAAGTTTCCAGTTTCCAGTTGATAAAATGAGTGAATGGCAGCAACCTACAATTTTATGAAAGAATCTGTTTTTTAAATTTAAATGTAACTGGCGTCACTTATCTTCGTATAGCTTCTGCCTATGTGGAAAAAAAATCTCTCTTTTTATAACTGCTTGTCAGTTGAATAATAGAATGGGGGGAGCCAACTTGAAAGACATGGCTGATTGGTGCGATTGAAAAGGGCTTTACAATTAGAGTTCTGGCAGAACACAAAAAAGAAATTGTCTGGCCATGAAGAACGGAGCCTACTTTAGAATTCCCTTTTCTCAGCCAGATAGCATGCATCACTGTTCATGCATTCTCTTGACATTGAATAGAGGACTTCAGAACTACCACCCCAAATTATCCCTTACTGTTTGGTTCTATTCGTGATATTTGTTTGGGGGAGGAAAAAAAAAAATCTCTATTACTGACTGTAATGGCATGTAGCTAAATTCCATTCCATTTATGCACTTAATCTCTTAAGCTTATTTCCCCATCCCCTCCCCCCCACCCCCTCCACCCCGATATTGCAACACACATTTTACTTTGATTAACTCTTTTTAGATGATGGGAAAAAACAAGATTCTTCTTCTTTTTATCTTCCTTCCTTTCCATTTATTTTGCTTCCCTTTTTTTTCCTTCTCCCGCTGCACCCCCACCTTCTCTTCCCCCCCACTCTTCCTAAATGTGTATGTGAATTGAAAGAGGAAGGAAACCCTTGCAGGTGTGCTTTGGATTACAGTGGCAGAACAATAGGGCAGCCTTCAATTAACTCCATACCTATTCACAGAATTATTTGTTCCCTTGTCTCCAGAGTTATTTAATATTTGAAACCGTCGCCTACTATACAATGTATCTGGTGATGAGAACAGGCTTTCAATTCCATTTGAACTCTTCTATGCCACACAATTAATGCACCAGATTTTATTTATTTATTCTTAAATGATGATTCATATGAGTGTCTCCAGACACAAAGGAATAATAGAATGTGTACAACAGTAAGGTGTGTTTCACTGCCTTGTAGACAAGTGGGGGAGGGAGGAAAGATGTTGGTAACGGCTTGCATTTGACTCCTTCTTGCATGTAAAATCAATATGCTAAATATTTAGTTTATATTTCCATAAATCTTGCAGATTTAAAAGCATCCCTGTCAAGGTAGCTTTCATCATTTTTATACTATATGTTTTTAAATTGCTGTTATATATAACAACCACTGAAAGCTAAACAGTGACACTTCTGACTGAAATACTTGCTGCTTGTAGTTACAGAGCTGCTCATTAGGGCTATTTTTATCCTTTCTTTTAAAGTAGTACAGGAGAGTGTGAAGTTCCCAAATCCTGACAATAGCTGTAGAAGGGGAAGGAAAGGTTCGGCCTTAGTTCTGTTCTTTTTTTGCCACTACCAAACCTACTTGAAGCAAAAAATTCACATTCAAGACAGTGGTTTTATATATATATATATATACATATATATATTTTTAACAAAATCATGGATTTCCCTGGCAGAAATGTGTTTTTTGTTAAAAGGATGTTACTGTTTTAATGAGCAACATCTTGATTTGAGGCAAGGGGAAACAAATATTTAAAAATCTTCCCATGAGAGAGAGAACATATTTTTTTTAAGCTGCTCTCCTCATGAATTCTCATGACTTTAAAACAGTGTGGGATGGCTGGCCCTGTACAGGATACATTCACTGATACTAACATTTCCTGTGCAGCAAGGATGCGAGAGAGATGTACCAGTACTTGAATATTCAGATTATGCTATGAATCTTTTGTGGCAAACCTTTAAAGCTTTAGCATAATTTGAGGACAAGCCTGCATTTTGAATTGTAGCAAACAATAAGCCAGATTCATTTTCTACAGTTTTGAACTGGGGACAACATGATTTATTTGACAAGAGCCTCATGGAGGAAGGTATCTTGTTATAGAGGTGTTTTAGCCTTGTTCCAGTGTCATGTTGAAGGCTTTCCCAATAAACATGGCTATATATGAATTAATAAAGGAGAAAAAAATAACTTGAACTGAGAAGACAAAGGTGATACAAGCATTTGGTAGTAAACTTATTTTCACTTGCACTATTTCCTCAGACCCTGGTGTGGCTTAACTGAGGTAACCTATTGGGTCATTTGTTCTTGTACAGACCTTGGTGTTATTTTTCTATCACAGTAAGTGGAAGTCAGTCTAAGACCAACTTTTAGGCCTTATAGCCTTAGCTATAAGGATGCAACTTTAATTATCTGGTGGCAGTGCTCTTTGATGCATCAGCTTCATGTTGTTCAACCCAAAAGAGCTCTGCACCAGATTTGCAAAAGTTTGTTCCTAGGAGGTTTACTCTAGGGTCTTGGTATCCATTCCTCACTTCCTCTTCTTTCCTCTTTCAAATCTAGGTCAGTCCGAAGTGACAGAAATGCAGGCAACTGGAATTGCTACCCACTTTGCAAACTTGAGCCCAAGTGTGTGATGAAGGATGATTGTGCTACCTGGCGTGAGCAAGAGAATTTATCTCAGTGATATGTTATTCTCCTTGGTGCACAGCTGAGCTTTTTGACTCACTTCAAATTCTGTGTGCTTCTTATTGCTCTGTGCAGTAGTCTGCCTTCACCTTTTCAAACATGTTTTCTTAATGCAATAGGCTTGTAAAAACATTATCCCCCATGAAAGTGGAGAAACAGATAGGTACAGCAACAAAAATCCAAAGGCAAGTCTAAATCTTCATTCAAGCTCACCATGAAAGTGACCTTTGCTCTGATCTGGAAGACCATGTCTCTTATCTGTAAATGGTATTTCTCTAAAGGACAAGGATGCTGTTTAACTCTATAAAGGTTTTCACTTAACAGTACCACTTTTATGCTGGAGCTCATAGCAAATTTTAATCCTTCTGCAAAGCTTTAAACCCTTTCCCTCCTATGTAAATTTCCTCACAATTTAAGCTTTTTTTCCTAGAGCAGAAATATTTTTTTTTTTCTGTTTGTGAATCAGAAATAGTATTTCAGGGACCTTGAGAGGTCAGTTAGTCCAATTTCTCCCCCATCTCAAGCTCAGCTTCTGACAGTATTTTCAAACTTCTAGAAAATATCAAATAATGAATATACTGTAGCTTTCTTAGAAAACCTGTTTATCAAAATATTCTTAAAATGATAAAACCTTTACCTTTTGTTGTTAGGTGTTGGTGAGGAATGGGGATATAAAATAAGCTGCAGTGAATTTAGCCTTTCTTCCTCTTGCAAGTGTTTTGTGTCAAACTTAGCTGAGGAGCTGTTCCCAATTCCGTCCTTGGAAAATGAACGAAATAATTGTCCCAACAGTCAAATTAATTTTGTATATTTATGAATAGAGACTTAAGATTTGGAGCAACACTATTTTTTGTGTGTGTCTACAAATAAACCCACTTTGTTACCATAATGCAAATAGCTATTAATTATTGTCATAATCAAAGGAATTGAGATTTTTATTTTCCTGAACTGATTTATCCTTCTCAGTTCCAGGCACAAAGCAGTATATGGTAAAAAACTTAGGCTATTTATGTACCCTCCAAGTTTTGATCTTCTCTTCACAGATTCCTCTTCAACATCTTTGGGAAAGTTGTGGGTTTCTTTCTATCATTACTCAGAGAACAAGTGAGACAACTAATGCTATGAACACTAAGAGAAGGGAAAGAAAAGAATAGAAGGTCTTCCTAATTATTTTAATTTCTCACTAAACCCACCTCTTCATTCTGTTTATGTTAAATATGGGTGGATTAATACTGGCTATAGTCTGAACAGTTTAAAGAATCTCAACCCAAAGCAGAACTTTCTGTCATTAATTTGAAATACTTCCACTTGTGTCAGCACTATTTAAAAGGAATCAATGAAAGTTTCTGAAGGAAAAGCTTCGTCATCTACTCCCAAAGGGACTAAATTAATTAAACTGTTAGAGCCAAATCTATGACATGTTTTATATATTGTTACTTTTTATGGATTTGCTGCTGACACTGATTGGATTGAGAAGATGAGTTTTTCTAATAGGACAAAAAGGGGATTTGGGGTGTTTAGGTTGTGTTTTGTTTTTTTGGTTTGTTGGTTTGTTTGGGGTTTTTTAATGTTAAATTAATGCCAAGGAGATAAACAGTAGAACTGTCCTAGGTGAGCATGTCAAGTCCTTCACACTTCCAGGAAAAAAAAGGAGGAAGAAGGCATTTTTTTTATATTATTATTTAATCCATCAGTTCCAAAATGCACAACCTGTGGAAGACAGATCTTTCAAGAAGTATGTTAGTGTGTTGACAAATCAAACCTCTTTTTGACTAGAAATGTGTTCACACACAGAGCTTTTTATCCTACAAAAGACTGTCAGTAACAAAAGTGTATGAGAGAGAAGGAACTTATAATTTTGTAAGTGTCACAGCTAATAGAGAGGAAAAATATTTATTAGGTTAAGCTAACCTGCATTATAAAGCTTTAGGGAGATACACAAAAGCTAATGTCAGCCCAGTAGGTTAATCTCTCTAAATTCTTTTCCATAATAAATGGAAAGTTAGATTGGACTGATGTCTGAAGGAGTTCAGGTCAGTCTCGTTCCCTGAAACCTATTTCTCATCTCAGCAGTGCAGATGCCTCTGGAAGGAGTGGTGTCACAGGCTGCAACTTGTCTTTGAGAATACCCATGGATTTCCTTGCAGGACTGAACTATCCTGCAGCTCAACAAGGATTAGGCATAGGCGGCAATGCCAGGTTTCCATCCAATATCTTATGGGAAGAGTAACCATCTCCTTTGGTGTCTGATGACTGGGTCTCTACATACATGGTCTCCACATTGCAGTTGCACAGTGGGAAAGGATGAAACAAAGACCTCCCACACTGGCTTGCCTGAAGCTCCTCAGATGGGGCCCTCATTCCTGCTGCTCTGATGGCTTTGAGGAAGGCTTTTGGGTGATGGTGGCCCTCTCCTTGCCCTTGCCATACCTGGGCATCCTCAGGTGCAAGGCCAAGCTAGCTGCCCTTACACATTTCATCCAGGAACTTATCTACACTCTCACACAAGTGTTGGAGTGCAAGGGGAAAGAGGGAGCAGACTCTGGTTGAGTAAACAATAACAAACATTTCCATTATTCTTGCAAAATCATTATCTCTTTCTAGGTTATAGGAATAGGCAACTGTTTGTCAGGCATCCAGAAGCATATGCCAAAATCCCCATGTCTGTACAGAGCATAGTAGAGTGGGATCTTGTCCTGTGACTCAGATACTTAAGCAATGCAAACAAATAAAAAAATTGAATGATGATTAATAATTTAATATATAAAATACTTTAGATCTTATTCTTATTTACAATAAAGACTGGGCTTAATAAAGATGCCTGGAGTTGCACAAAGATGTAACATAACTGAAAGATGACTTATGGCCTGTAAAATTTTCCTAATGTACTTTCTGAAAATGTTTTTTACTCCTGATTTTTTTTTTCTTTTTTTTTTTTTTTTCCTGAGGAAAAATGCATTTGCAGGCCTGGAATGTCTTGCCAAAGATAACAGGAAAGAAGAAAAGAAGAAAAATGAAAACGAACGTAAATGTCCGCTTTAATTATTTCCGTATCTTTCAACTAGATAGGTTTGCACAGTTAATTGCAAAAATGATTAAGACAAATGCTATTAGTCACCATTTAAATACTTTTTAGAATAGGGCAAATGTTGATAACGGGAATAAGCTTATCCCAAGCCAATGCATTTTACCAATAATAGATTTACTGACTAGAAGGTAAATGAGAGACCAAAAAAACTGAAGAGCTGTTAGGAAGTTGCAGTTTAAGAAGTTCTCCAAACACTCAGAAGGAATGGGGCAGTCAGAGGAATGTGGGTTGAGGTTTCCTGTGCTTCAGCCTTCTGTTTTTACAGAGAATGAGTTGTACCTGGAATAAAAGTTTAGTCATCTCCTAATATCGATTTTCCTTGATGAAGCTGTGTTAAAGTGATGGCATCAGTGCAGGCATCTGTGTAGAAGTAAAGGAAAATATACAGGCTTTGAGTACAGAGAGGACTGAGGAACTGTTGTTCCTGATCCAGATTCCAGTCTTACCCATGACATGAAACCCTCAGTGATCATGCTGGCATTCAGTTAGTTTCCTTTTGTGGCTTGGTTTACAGGAACAATCTAGGTGATTTACACACACAAAATACCAAGGTCTTTGGGGACATATTATTAGTGGCATTGAAGCTATGGTTAGTATCATAACATGGAGGGAAAGGCCCTGCTTTTCTGAAAAGCTCCATGCACTCCTCTTCTGGAGTGTGCTTCAGGGTCTTTTATAGCTGCAAAATCCTTTCTGAGAGCAGGAGCTTGTCCAAAACTGCTCTTGAGCATCTGGCCTTAGTGAGCAAATGTCACACTAATACCAGTAATAGTAGCTCCTCAAAGTTTTGGTTTTTTACTACTTCTGTGTCTGTTTCTCTTGCTGTTTTCTCTTTTGTACTATGAATGAGTTGGTATCTATACAGAAAATGTCTTTAAAATTTCTTTCAGTCTTGCCAGCTGTAATTTGATCATGTTGATTTTCTCCCTAAGGCCAATTATAAATTGAATTATAGCAAGAGAAAAGACATTTGTCATATTGTAAATACAGTAGGAACCTGGTTAGGTTTTTGATTTTGTGGGTTTTGTTGTTTGGTTTTTTTTGATTGCTTTCACAGATTGAACTTTCAGTTGATGATATTCACTGCTGTAAAAATTGACTTAAATGGGCTTATCAGCTGCTCAAGGTTAATGTTGGCTGACTATCAACAGGTTCCTGCCTCCCAAAACACTGAAGGAATCAGTGGATCAAAGACTGATATAAAGATTAAAATTGAGTACTTGTATGGCTGGCATGCAATAACATGTAGGTTTTTTTTTTTTGCCTTTTTTCAGCCTCTATGTACTATGACTAGGGTATTTCTTTAATTAATGTTTATGTCTTTTGTCATTCTCTAAGTAGATCAATAACATCATGCAGCTTTAAACATTATTTCTGGGAAAGCTGCTGACACTTCCAGGATATTCTGAGGGAGGAGTCTGTGTGTGACCAGGTTGTTTGTCCATTCAGTGTGAAGGCAGAGGGATGAAAAACAAGCCAAACTTGACATTTTTGGAGACTATTGTGTTGTTTGTCTCGTAGAGAAAATGAGGCTGACATTTTAAAGCATGCAATGAATGGTATGTAAGTAATGCTGTGCCACTGATTTACTGTGCAATCAGCCAAAGTGATCTGTTTGATTTTGCAAACAGCGATTTCTGGAGATGTGGGCATGGCACGATAAAATGTTCTTACAAGCTAATAGGCTTGTGTAGATGAATTAAAAATATTAGGAAATATTCTGTAGTGTTGTTAACTATTATTCTTCCTTAGGCTGCCAACTTAGGAAAAGCATGAGTAAGTGTGAGAAAAGCTTCTCTATGTATTCCTGCTCGGGTACCTAATGCCCTTCCCTGAGAAGGAAGGTAGAAGGTAGCTAGCACTGCTGAAACAGCCAGCAGAGTGCCAACCTGAGCTGTGGGCTTGTTCATGATTGAATGTATCTCCTTTATTCTGTAAGAATATGAACTAAAACAATTTACAACACCCAGTACCTAAGAAATGCTAACAACATCCATGAGTGACTAATCTAGATTAATGCCCTTCCACCTGCATAGAAGCCTCTTAAGGAAAATTTTGACTTTAGTGCATGTGAGGAGAAGGGGTAAGGAAATAATGTTTTTCACTGTTTCCCCTTTCATGTACAATTATACACATGAGAATTTGCCATAGGTTTTGATACTAAAGTTACTTTTGCTGAACAGATGTGATGTTTTCATTTCTGCTTCTTTTTCATTTTCCTCCCCTTTGTCCTGGCATGGTGTTCATCTTGATTGGAAGAAATAGACATAGAAAATGCACTACCCTTGTTAATTAGAATACACCTCTGTTACAGCACTTTCACTTAACCTCTGGAAAACAGTACATTTCCCCTGGCACATCCACTGCTGGTGGCATTTCTAGGTTTTTGACTGTGTTCTTGTGAGCCCTCACTGTCAGAAGTGATTTTCCTAGGAGGTTATACAGGAGTTGCTGCAAGAAGTGGTCATCCCCTCACCCTTTGCAACTGCAGCCTGAATTCATGACTTTGAGTAGCCCTGCGTTTTGCTCCAGACCATGCAATTTAGCAGCATAACTGCTCATTAGCACTCCGGGAGTCACTGAAACATCTGAGATTTTAAATCTGTGTTAAAATACTTGCATCCTGGATATTGGGCTTTTTGGTGTATTAAAATGTGGGGTGTTAGGAAACATTATCATGAGTTTCTTGCCTCCAAGAGCCTTGTTAGTAAGAAGTGTGAATGGGTTTGAATCCCACCTGCATGCCCAAGGAATCTTAATTAAGGAGTATGCCACTAGCCTATAGGGGGTTACATTCACTTTTCTTAAATATATTCCAGAAAAATCTAGTAGGTTTATAAAGATTACCATGTCATTAAATCATAATAGTAGAACAGAGTTTTTACTGAACCAGAAAACAAGCAAATGAATAGAGGCAGAGAGATGACAGCCTGCTGTGAAACCAATGGTTACAAATTGGTTTCCTCTAGTCACAGTTGCCTTTAACTGCTTTAGATTCTCACAGCTTTTCATTAAGAATCTCCATGTGCCCTTTTAAAGAAGAAAGTGCACGACCCCCCTGATTTTTGGAAATGCAGGTACAATGTGCATAATATCAACTTGAGATTGGTAAATTGGTAGATTGTTATTTAATGCCTTTTAGGAAGCCAGCTTCTCTACAGGACTAGGTGGGTTTCCAACAGCATATGAATAAACCACACAGTTCAGTTATTTTTGTGGTATATATGCAACTTGTGATTAGGGTTGATGGAATAGCATTTTAAGTATTTTATAAGCCTTTGTTTGTTTTCTGGTTCTTCCTTTTTTTTTTTTTTTTCAGATAGAAACATTCCCAATAAATACTTATTTTTATAAAACCAGTTTCAGGGGGGTTTTCTCTTGGGTTGTCAATATACTCAGGCTATTCATTTTCCCTATGTTTTGCATGTATTTGAAGTTTTGGTTCATTGTATTATTTTCAAAATCACCTTTTGTGCTTTTGTTTTTTTTTCCATAGAACAAAAATTATTTCCTGATGAACCTCAAGTACTCACTCTTTCAGTAGGAATCAAACGCCATATTTAAAGGTATTTGTCATAAAAATCATCACTGATGTTCACTGCTGCATGAGACTTGGATCTGGTCCAAGTATTGTTCAGTGCTCTTCATAGAAATGGCAATGGGAAGAATTTTCAGTGAGGACAGCATTGCCACAAAAAACAAGTAATCCTGGATTTCTGGAAATAGCTGTCACTCAGTTTTTCCAAAAACTCTGAGGTTAATTTTTGGTTAAACAGCCACAGACTTAGTAGCTTACCTAAATAAGCTAATCTTGATGTTACAGAAATTGGACAGTAATACTTGGAAGGGAATCTTTCATCCTTAGCAGGATTTATGGTATGGAAATTGCTGAACACTTCATAGTGTGCTAGTTTGTGACCTGGGGTTCAGAAGTACAAAAGAATTACAAAGATATATGATAATACAGGACAATAGTTTAATTTCTGAGGTTGTCTGAGGAGCTATAAAGTTAATATCTCATCTCTTTTTCCAGCACCTACTAACCTACAAGATCAGAAGGGTTCATGCAGTCCCAGAAAATAAGGAATTGCTTAACAGTTATGGACATCATTCCCCAAATTATCTCTATGGGGAGAATATGGCTTAAAGAGGTAACATACGTGACAGATCATACGCAGTTACAGTTCTTAGACTGAGCAATTAGGCAAGACCTGAGCTAAGCACAGAACTCCCAGCACTTTCAGCTACAGGGGTGACCTAGTTTTGTATCAGTGGACTGATTCAACTCCTGGAATTCAATATTCTTTATGAACAGAATTCCTGTAGAATTAGAAATATTTTGGCCCAGGACTCCAGCTTATATATGTATATCTGAATACATCTACCTAAAGGAAGCAGCGGTTTGAATCTGATTATGTATCTTCATCTCGGCACCTGGTGTTCTGAAACTGTGTTTAAGTTAATAACTAATCCTTTGTGTGAAGTTTCACTCACACTGATTTCAAGGTGTTTTGGTTCCCAGCCAAATCAGACATCCCTATACAGAAAGGGAATTCAATTCTAGACTGCAGGGTTGGAGTCACCACCTTGAGAGCTTGTGCAAAAGCACAAATAAATAGATCTTTGTTTGGGTGTATGTTTGCCTCGACTTAACACTACTGTATTTTGAGTTAACATCATCAGCAATTTACTGCAGCTGCTCTAGCTTGACAGAAACCCAGTACTGTCACTGAGATTTTACAGTAGAGCTGTTTTAGAGATCTTAATGCTTCCCTGTATTAAAGTCCTTGTTATCTCTGTTAACTTTTATTTACCCCACATGTCATAATGCCCTAACATTAGGGTTAGGCTAACAACTCAAAAGACATTTGGAGCCCACAATGTTCTTTTGTAGGCTTGCCTGGTAGGAACGTCAGGACAAATCTTCAAAAAGCAATGTTCAAAAGAGAGGCTGTTAAAGAAGCCTGAGAAATGCAAATCCTATTTAAATAAGGAAATGATGTTCTTCAGTGATCTCAATAAGACCAGCTTGAGCAAGCCAGGAATGCAAATGAAATCAAAAGACGTACAGTCTGGCTTGACTGGCAATAATACTGTATGTGTCGTGGGGAAACTGTAAATGATAATGAACCAGAATAGCTCAAAGTTTTGATGTGAAAGGGGCCAGCAGGGTGTGATTTGGTTGAGGATACCATTGGCTCTGGACTGCTGAGATTATTTGGGAAATGGCCTATCCTGCCAGAAAGGTTTGTGAGTACAAGAAAAGCAAAGTCGGAAAGGAAAATTTCCCTGACACTTACGCTTCTATAGCTACTGTATAAACAAGTCATTATACCATCATTTTTTGTTGTTGTTGTTGTTGCAGGTTTTGTTGGTTTTCTTTTAAATATCTGTCTGTCTCATTCAGAATAGGCCTGCTGCTGTATTTATCTAGGCTACAGGGCCAGATGCATGAATTCCAACTCTCTCATCAAGAGCGTATAAAGCACTGAATGAGAATGGGAGGAATCAATCAAATAATGTGGGCAGATCTGGAATTTATCCTAATTTGCTACATACCCTTGTCTAATTGACAAAGAAAGAATGGCAGAGGATCAATTGGTACAAGAGAGTACAAGTGAGATGGCTGAATATCTTTGAGGCAGTTTCTGCATTAATACAAACATCAACAATTACAGTTCCTACCGTTTATTATCTTTCATTGCTTATCTGTTATATTTGTACCCATTTCTGAATCAAAGGCTTCATTGTCCTAGGCTGTATACCAGTGGATAGGTATCAAAGAAGCAGTTCCTATCCAGACACTTGATTTCCTGTAAAATACGCTATACCCAACATTTGAGCAAAATAGCCACTAGCAGTTTTAATACACAAGGGCTAAAGGCTTGTTTCACTTGTAATAGAAGTGTTGTTACATGCCATTATGTGGGCAAAATCATCTGTATACAGTAATTGGAAAAGACAGCACATTAAGCCATATTTCACGACTCAGTTTGTAACCATTTGTGATGATGTAATGTACTCAAGTATATTGGTCTAGTTTGGGGAGGGAAAAAATGTATTAGAAAAACAATCGTGGTAGTTGTTTTCATAATGTTTTGGTAGCTATGATCAAATGAAAGCTTTTGTTGTTTCAGTATCATTCTTGCACAAACACTTTTGCAGTAAATGTGAAAGCTACTAAATATGTTTGCTTCTTTTGCCTAATTAAGAAAAATGCAGGAAAAGAAAATCAACAAAGGATAATGAGATGCATTAGAATTTCAAAGGCTCAGTCTGTATAGTTAAATAATAAGTGAAATAGTACATCACTTATGGCTATATCGCTAATGGTTTTAAATTCTACTAGACTTCTAAACTAAAAAAAAAAGAAAAAAAATTATTAAGGTCCTGGAAATGTGAGTTTCATTTGCTGAGGATCTGTTCCATGTTTGTTGGCTTGATTGTGTACTCTAAACTGGAAGAAGGCAGAAATATTCTGCACACTAATTTTAAAATACTTCGTGATAAATATGCTACTTTTTAACATGGGACAATGCAGTTATGCCTATTATGGAGGCATTCTGATTATTGTAAGTATCTTTAAAAAGATGTATATCAATGTATTCTAGCAGTAAATCCTAGATTTACTTAGATCTTCACAAAATCAATTGTACAGCTTTCCAACAGGAATGAGTATTAAAGAGTTGGTATCTCATACAGTGCCTGCAAAGATTAGAATAGCTTACCAGTGTACATCAAAGATTTATCCACCTTAAGCTCCAACAAGAGAAGTAGGGTTGTTGTTTTTTTTTCACACTTGCACATGCTATGCATGCATAAACGAGTAATGTTGAGCTGAGATGAAGGGGAGGTGAAGTGTATCTGATGCAGCAAAGACAAATATATAGATGAGTAAAAGCTATTTTGTAGCATCTAGATGCCATTCTCATAGTTAACAAATGTAGGTGGAAGCATTTCTGTCTTAATTCAGGAATGTTTGTCTATTCTTTACCTGACTGTCTTCCTCACCTTAAATGTAAAAATGACTATGTGATTAGGTGACATCCTCCTTCAGACGGAAAGAGAAATAAATCAGTTTTATTATTTATTGCATTGTGCAGGGATTTAAATTAAATTTGCAGCTTAGGTATATTTAAAGTGTTACCAAACGCAACCAACTGTAAGGATATTTAATGTAAAATTGCTAACAAATTAGTTCATGGATCACTGTTAAGCTCGAGTAAATGGGGGACTTCCTCACTTTGGGAAAAGAATGTTGCTTGTTATAACAGAAATACACCGCTGACAGCAGTTGGGCCCTTCTGTATTTTCATAATGATTTCTTCATCCTGATGGTTTTCACCAACCCTATTATAAATAGGAAGATTCCAGCTGAGCCCACTGAGATGGGGCTGAGTCCCAAAGAGGGCTCACTTCCAGGACACTTTCAGAGCTGAGCTCATCATCTGAGGAGGTACGTTTTTGATAAAGACACCTGAATTACCCTCTTCTATGGAGCCTTTTTCTGTGCTTAGCTCTGAGGCTTTCAAGAGCAGTAATTTTTCAAGCTCAAGTTTGATATGATGTACTGTCAGTGCCATTGTCATTGTGCTGAGAGACAACAGAAGTTTCTGTTCTAGGTCTCTCCATGGGGCTATTAGAAAAATCAAGCGTAAGTGAGCCCTTGACCAGTTTTCCCTCAGTTTCTCTGCATCAATCCTTCAGTAATCTCTTTTTGAAAACATATTGAGATCTATGGTGTGAATGATGCATACAGAAGGATTTTATTTACTGAATTTACCATGAACTGTTTCACGGTCCATGAATTCAAATGCTGGGTTATGTTTTGGGCAGTGTTTCTGTACTATAAAAACTCAGAAATATATTAAAGCCTACTATTGCATGTCTTATGGAAAAAAAATGTCCTGTTGATAGCTGTATAACAGTAGGCAACAGCTACTGCTACAGTCTATTTTCAGATTTACAACATTGTTGTTAAGCATTAGGTTAATGGAAGTCATGATATAGTGTCAGCCTGAGATTTGACACAGGACCTGACAAAGAAGATTCTTGGGTACAGGCAGCATCAAAAAATCAGGGTGACAGTGGAGGAGGAAGGACTATATTGTTTGCATTCATTTTAGAAATTATATTTTCATCCTTAGAAAAAGCTAATTTTGAAAAAGCAGCCAAGCACAGCAGAAGACACAACCAGTCTCTATCCTATAACAAGTTTAATCAGGGTAAAAAAAAATCCTAATGCAATTATTTTATTCTAAGTAATTATAACCACTCTGTGTCAGCACTAGAATATTGATTGTTAGCAATGACATGTATTGCAGTATGCTTTTGCCCATCATACTGATTTCTTAGGATAGATGGACATGAATCAGTTTCTGGAAGAGTTATTTGCTCTCCATCTACCAGAAATGGAGGTTAGCGATGAGCTTAGACAAACACTGCTGAACTCATATCATGACTCTCAGTATAAGTGTTTTTCTCACGGCTGTGGAAGAAGGCTGTCTTTGGATACATGTGGCACTTATACAGAAATTCAGAATAAGGTCTGCACACATCAAAAGACGTATTTTGGTGTTTTAATACACACAGTGACATTGAAACTTTGGAATTTGTCAGGCTGCCAGTGGCAAATTTCACCTATATAATAAAAATCTAATTTGATTTAGTTTAAGTAAAATTAATATTTTTGGCATTTCCCTCAATGCAAGCTCTAAAAGATAGAAGGCACTGATTGCTAGTGATTGCTAACGACAGCAACTCTTTGTGGCATCATTGTTATAGCAAATTGTCTCTCATTAGGTGGCCCTGGCAACTGACAACATGTATGGTTTTAGCCCATCCATACTTGCTGAATTAAGCTACATTATACTGAAATCCCTAAATCAGACAAACCCTTTAAGCTATATGCTCTATTGAGTTTGTCTTTCCATACCAAGGAAACAGGCTGAGTTAGTCTCTTTAGCGAAATATAACTTAATTTATTTCTCCCCTTTCAGATTGCTTTACCACAATATTTACCTTTTAAAATAGCTCTCTCATTTACTGATATTGGTCATCATTTTAGATATTTCTGTTAGTGAAAGAACTAAAAATCTGGAGCAAACTGAGCATCTGACTCTATATTATTCAGACTATTGTAAAGTTTACTGTTAATATAATATTTTGCTTATGGAGCGTGTGCTGTCTTCTTTTGAAACATTGAGATTTATGTAACATTTTAAGGAAAAAACATAAACAAACAAACAAACAAAAAAACAAACAAATAAATGTCTTTCCTTATATGCTGCCTTCATTAAAATTGCAAAGAGAAGAAAAAGAAGATCATGATTCTTAAAAAAAAAAAAGCAATCTTAATAAAAGTTAGAGTGGAGACAGTTTATGGCTACCTGCCATTCCTAATGTAGAAGATCTACTTCACACACGTAGACTCTATTTTTAAGTTAAACATACAGCTTTTAATAGGGGCACAGTTATCTTTACACAGTTTTGGTTTTGCTGGTGGATTTTCCATTAGCAGTTTATGAGTGTCTCAAATATATTTACCTTAATTTATTGTTGAGTATTTTTGGCAAATAACTTCTCACATATAGGTTGGTCATGGGCATTTTTTTGACAACATTCAATTGTGGAAATAAAAAAAAGGAGAGTTATGCTGCATTGTTTCCCTTGTTGAATGATGGGTTACAAGATATTGTCTGTGGTCTTTGGAAAAATAACTGTAACTGCTGGAAATATATGGTAACATTTATGAGTTGAAAACCAGCAGTTATTATGTGATATTTGCTTAAAAGCTATCAATTTACGTTTCCTTCCAGGAAAAACTGCATGCTAAAATATTTGTAGAGCAAAAATATAAGGAAGAAACTCAAATATAAAAGAAATACACTGATTATTTTAATGCCTCATGGCAATGTAAGTACACAACTAACAGTAAGACATATCAACACCCCCTCCCCCAAAAAAACAAAACCCAAGCATACAGTATCTTTTTCATCTGAATATTAAAAGAAAAAACTCCAGTTATACTGTGAGCTTTTTTAAGATACTATATAAACCAAACCTTAAAAGTTATTTTCTTCTGTCAAAGTATCATAGAAGGAGAAAGCAACTAAAACCCTGTGCTCAAACACCATACATTGTCTTTGTTATGCAGTCTGTGTCCAAGACCATCCAGCCTCAAGATCACAGCAATTAATGATTCTGGCTTATTCCTGTGATTTCCTGCTGATAATTGTGGCACTCTCAAAAATAAATAATACCATTCAGCAGGATTTTAATTGAACTGGCTGCAATGCAGAGCTGGAAGAAATTCTCAAGGGAAGCAGGATAGACGGCTCTAAGTAAAAGCACACAGAATAGGCCAGAAGCTCTTGCACCAAGTCTTTGCACAGCCATAATAAAACCCTTCTGTATAACAATAAAACTGATCTTTCTTAGAGAAACCCTTTTTCCCATTACCTTTTTAGTAGCCTGTGCTTTTTTCACTTAGCAAGCCTTGTCTCTCCCCACTTCATTTCCTTCTCTTCATTCACCATCCCTCATGCCTCTCACTTGGCTTTCACTTTTCAGATTCACAGCAGCATTTGCAGATGTGCCCTTCACATATCATATTGTGTTCATTATGGGAAGTAACCTTCTAGCATTCTCCTGAGTGCAAATGCAGAAATGCAGGAATTCATTACAAAAAAATGAAAAACCCACTGGTGAAAAATAAAGCAATGTCCTTTTTTCCTCCCTTGTTTTGTTTTTGGTTTGTTGGTTTGTTGTTTGTTTTTTCTTTTCCATTTTTAAATAGAAATTAGACTCTGTAAGTGTTTGAAATAAAGTAACTTCAAGCAAGAAAAATAAAGACACTCTTAATAATGTTTAATTTAGTCTAACTTGACCTTTTTGAAAGACGTTTATGCTACACGGGACATGAAAACAATTCCGATTCAAATCAGGACCAAAAAAAAACCAATCCCACTACATTAAAAATTCACTTTCAGCTATCACAAAGTCAGATGGTTTAGTCTTGGTATCTTGGCACCTTTCTGTTCATTTATATTCTACGCTCAAAACCCATTGTAATTGCCAGTATCTTTTTTCTTATCAGGGGAGAAGGTTCATTTGTAACATCCTCACACAAGAGAGGAGCAAGCAGAATATTAGAGCATGAGCCTGCACGTCTGCATTGGAATCAGAGGCATACTGCACTGTTTTGATTATGTGTGTTTCATGGAGTACATTTGAAGCATTCCGGCAGGGAAATACTAATCATAATAATGGCCCATAAGTAACAGCAAGCATTAGTTTTTCCTTGTGGAAAAAGTTACCTCATGTAGCAAAGAGAGCATCTGATGTACTGAGTGGCCTGGTCTACCCTGTGTACTGATCAAAAGCAGGAACCAGGTAGGTTTATATGCTGCTGTAACGTTGTTGTCATAACTGTAGATCTGAATTTTGCTCTGGTCAGGGAAAAGGTTCAAGATGCATAATTACTCGTTACCCATTCCCCTCTGGAGTACTTGAAGTTTCTTCACTCAGCTATCCATGCCCTGCTAATCACTCCTGTCTTACACTAGACATGATGGAACATCTTTCTTGAATATGTATCACTTAAATCCAAGAAAAGCAGACAGCTGAGCTTAGACCTTCATATATTTTATGCACAGATAAGATATGAACAAGTATAACTGAGAGATAGACTACCTGCAGATTTGCACAGTTCTGTTTAAAAAAATACAGAGGCTTACATGGACATGCTTTCGTTCTGTCAAAAGTGCTTTTTTCTTCAGTTTAAATGTAGCTATAATCAAGTGATACTTGGACAGATGAGAATATGAGCTTGCTGCATAATGTCCTGCACTGGTTTGCCTAAATATGTTGATATCTCAAATTAAACCTGTATAACTGTGAATATAGACAAGACCCAAAACTGATGTTAAAGCCAAGTAAACTGAAATGTTGAAATGTTCCAGTATCCAGATTAAAATTAGTTATATCGTTTACACCTGTCAATTTAAGGAAACAAATTAAACTGATATAATTTCAGTTTAAATCAGAATGAGAGTTTCCACACATGGTTTTACAGTGAATTAATTAAAGGTCTGTCTACATGGAAATTTGACCAGAATAGCTTTCTGTTAAGAACGTGTCTCTTTGTAGATACTCTTATTCCAGAAATGCCTGTTTGGTTTTGGTTTTCCCTTGTTTGGTTTAATGCACTCTTTAAATAAGGAAATCTGTGCTTCAAGTTATTTGGAAATATACCTTATTTAAACTATGAAAAAAAAAAAAATCCCAAGTAGACAAAACCCTTCATGCTTTTAAAACCACACTGTCAGTTAATTCAGGGTGTAAGCCAAGGCCTGGGGTGTTTTTTAGCTTCCATATCTATCTATCTATCTTCCATATCCAGACTTTGAACATGGAAAAATATTTCAATTGTGATTCAAAATCCTTTCACAGAGAAGAAAGCATAATTTGTCATGCTGGGCTGGCTTATTTACTGTGTATGTAAGCTCTACTTATCACTTTGAATAGCACTGATAGGTTTGATTCCGGACCACATGAATGAGGCAGTATTTTTCTCTTTCCAGTTCAGTTGCGCAATACTGTCATGTGACGTGTGCTGAACTTGTAAGGCAAACTGCAGGGTATCACAAGGTCTAGGAAATTCCAGCCAAAAACTTAGAGCCACTCCTTTGGCAAGAAAATTCTTGCAGTAAATTCCACATATACTTTTGGAAGCTTTTTAGATACAAGTAGTCACAAGGAATTTCTAGCTGAATGTGAGGATTTTGAGTAGCTGAGGCTGGTTACAAACCAACTGTGATGGAATGTCAAATTAAAGATGATAGTCAGAAATGATAGGCTGATATCAAGAACCACCTCCTCAAATGATAAATTATTGCTGTCAAGGTAAGATTTTCAGTGTATCACAGTTTTTACCAGATGAGCTTAAGAGTGAGTCAGAGTAAAGTTTCACTAAGCTCAGTGTTTTGTTTTTGGAAGCAGGTGGTAGGAAATGCCTACAGAAAAGCATCAGAATGAGGCAAACATGGTTTTCTAAGAGTATGTCTTGGGAGTATGTTAATATTCCTGTAACGTCCAGCAGCTTGCATCTTAGGGGCTTCCTGAACCAGAAATGATTCCTTAGTACTAAATTGCCTTTATTGGATTATTACACAATTATGTCTCTCTGAACCCATGTCAACCTTCAGCATTCGTAACCTGCAGGAAGGAGTGCTACATCTTTAGTAAACTTTACAGGATAAACCACTGTCTTTGTTTTGAACTTGTCACCACCTAGTTCACCCAGTTCTTTTGTTCAAAAAAGCCTTTGTCCTAATCCCTCATGGCTGCAGTACATAGGCATCCAAAATCAGCATATTGGTTTAGAACTACTCAGTTTAGGGTAAAATTCAAAATAGCATCACAGCCATCAATTTATCTTCCTAACTTTATGAAAGAGATCTGAAAAAAAAAAACACTTAGCTGCATGAATACCACATTTATTTGGGTTTTCTGGCAAAAACATTCACCAGTGAGTTAAGGGTTTATTTCTCTGTCTGAAGTACAGGCACTACGACTTGGCTGACTTTGTAAGTGCTTGTTTAGCAGAGGCTATCATCTTTTTTGAGGTCAGGAAAGCGTCAAGACCTCTATCTTCTCCCCACCTTCAGAAACACAATATACAAAGAGAAATTGCTGCATTTTACAAAAGAAAGAAAAAAGTCCCAGTCCAGAGATGGTAGGATGCTCTAGCAAGGAAGTATTCTGGGATGCAGGTCTCTTAATGGTCCAGTTACCCTCTGGGCTCCACATTGCCTAATAGAAAGCAGTAAATCCTCTTATAGTTGTTATCTGGACTGTGTTGCCCTGTTCCTTTTGTGCCTTAACTCAGGTACAGACTGTGAACTTTTCCATGGGACGTTTTGTCTGAGGTAGCAGGGACAAGACCAGACAGCATATGTATTTGAGCTGCTCGAGCAAGAAAAGGAGCAAGTTTAAAAAAGCCTATGTTGATACATGTGGACTCAGATTGCTTGCCGCTCTGAACATGCCATTTCAGTCACTGGGCTGGCTTTTTTATTGTTTTTAAGTTAGTTTCCAGCCAGTGAGCTCATCTGCCTCATCCTCAGCCAAACAATCATGATTGATAACACAAAAGAGGGAGGAAAAATTAGAGAGGGCAAAATGGAGGTAGAAGGCCTCTGATGGATCCCATCCTGCCTGAGTCACAGAGATCCTATGGTCATTTTACTGCTTTGAAAACATATCCTAAAACTTTAGACACCACAGTAACACTTGTGTGAATCTCTCAGCAGTTAGGAGTGCATTTTAACAAGCTTCTGGCCTTGGGTTAAAGATTTTAAAAGCTAGAGAAGCCACTATACTCCAGGAAATATCAGTCCAGATCTTATTTGCATTCAGTGTTAAAAAGTTGTGTCTATTTTTCCAGCCCAGCCATTTCTGACTTCAGCTTCCAAAAGTGAAACCTCATTACACCTATTTTTGTTTGGCAAAGAACCAGCTGTAGCCTGGCATCCTTTGCTTTGTAGTGATGTCAATAATCAATTTAGCAGCTCTTGGATAAATGATTAGCAAACTTCTTAAACTTCTGAGTCTCATTATACAATCAGCTTCCCAGAAACAGTAGCATCTTTGTACCTCCTTTCTGAACCACCTATGTTTACATCATTTTTTCTGCCATATGGACACAACTCATTGCATTGCAATATCTTCATGGTGGGGGGGGAGGGGTGGGGGGTGGGGGGTGGTATTAATGTCACCTGTCTATTTGATATTCTGTCTTTACACATGAATCAAAGCTGTTTTACCCTGTTATCTACAGCATCACACAGAGAGCTCATGTTAAGCTGCTTTGCTAACACAACAGTTTTGAGTATTCCAGCATTTCAAGTACTGCCTGCCAGTTTGCATTCATGACCTACCCACTTCTTTTCACAAGGGTGCATATTTTCATTCATTTCAGATGCAAACAACTGCTCAAGGAATTACCAAATTTGTTCATAGAAATTAATCATTCTCATTACTTACTATACCACTCATTCCTGTCATCTGTAAATCTTACTAACAACTATACTCTCTCAAGACTACAGATAAGGATATTGTATAGCATTTGGTCAAGAACAGATTGCACTGGGACTAGCTTCATAGTATGATGATTCATTATTACATTTTTTTGAGATCTGTCAATTAAGTAAGATTTAATTAGAGAAAGTTTTTAATTAGAGCTGAATGGGAAATGATTTTTCCATATTGCAAGATCTTCAGTATTTCATGTTTTTTCTCCTTTCCTGTTATAGATCAAGATGCTGAAATCTCAAATCTGGGGGGATGGGAGTGAGGGGAAAGAAAGAAGGAAAGAAAGTGAAAACTGGGTGAATAAAAGTCTTCTAGTTCCAAAGCTTAGATAGTTTTTATACTTACAAGGATTTTTATTGTAAAATTATTTCCCTTACATTTCTGAGCAACAATCAAAATGCCTGCAAAACAGAATCTTCCACTGAAAGATAGTGAAATACAGGAAAAACCAGACATAACATCAAAGCTTAAAAATAACTAATCAAAAGAATCTCTCCCCTGCACAAAGGTTGTAGTTTTGGCAAGCTGTCACTTACCAAACTGAGTTAGTTTTAATCCATTTAAGAGAACTTCACTGATTTTTGTATAGTGATAATTTGGTTATCAGAATGTCATACAAGACTACATCAAATATCTGAGAGAGATCAGGGAGTTAGAAATTCACAGAATTGATCAGATACCTAATGTGTTATTTATAACCTATAGTTCAGGGCAGGAATCCACTTGAATTCAGCCTACCTTTCCAAATCCTCCAGGATCCCCTGAAATCCACTCCTTGCCCAACTTGAGTGATTAGGTGTTCAAACAGCAAGCAGTATTTAGCCTAAACTGAAACAAACAAGGAAACAAAAACCTCACACAAAAACCCCCAAAACACAAATAAAAAACGCTAACAGTTTTTATTCAGACAGTAACTGACTTGCTTAGACGGCACTGAACTCATCAAAATAATGGTGCCTTGTGAACAGCTTCTTGGATGCAGTCTAAACAGTTACTCTTGTCATGAAGACAGGAGAGAGACAGAAATGTCATTGCTTCTGCATGTGTTCAAGCATTACTATAGTTTGTTTATATTGGTATATCTATAATACTAAATAAAGAGTAGCAGGGAGTAAGTGTGAATCTTGGATCTTCCGTCATCTATCTACACTGCTTATATTTTTTTACTTCGCTCCTCACTGGTTTTGGACCTCTTCAGTTAGTTTTCTCCCATATCCAGGCACAGCACTGGTGATAATTCACTCCAGAACATGCTCTCCAAAGGCAGTGTGGATGAGGCAGTCTCCCTTGCTACAGCTCTCTCTGCCCACACATGGTCCTTCCGCACTATTCCACCTGGATTTGAGCATGAAACAGCCTCAGATGCCATTTGCCATGGGCTAAATTACATGACATACCTCAGAGGAATCAAAGCGAAGCAATTCTCTTTTCTTCCCTTGCTTCCCCTGTTGTCAGGGGACTGAGAAGGCTCTTCCAATGCAAGAGGAATTCCCATCCTGACACACCCTGATAAAGCTTCTTACCTCCTTGAAAAGCACAATTCATAGAACCACAGAATTGTAGAATACGAGGTTGGAAGGGGACATCAAGGGTAAACTGGTTCAAACTTTCATGGCAAAAGCACAATATAGACAGGATGTCCCAGCACCCTGTCCAGCTGAACCTTAAAAGTGTACAATGTTGGGGAATCCACAACTTCCCTGGGGAGAGTATTCTAATGGCTCATATTTTTAGTGGCTAAAATTTTTAAATTAATAATTATGGAATTTATCCTCAGAAGGCTACAGGAGATCACTCTTTTTCCATCTCTTCCTTTGAATTTCAAGTGCTTACTTTTCAACAAAATTTTCTTTAAAGTTTCCAAAATCAGTGTGTGGGATTTGGGATTCCTACTGGTAAGAATTCAGCTTTCCCATAAACCCTATCTGTGCCTTGAAAATTTGATCTACAGAGCTAAGAGCCTAACTTTCTGTCATTTATGTCCTGAGCAGCACTCCTAAATCTTGTTTTGAATTACAGACCAGCTATTGTACCAACACTTATCTTTGACAACCATGCTTGCAATACCATAAAAAACCCCAATATCTAGTTTGTCTGACAAGACCTTTTTTCTACCAAAACCATCCACCTAGTTCTATTTACACTGATTATGATACTACTCTGTAATCTTTATGTATCCCATACCAATTTTCTAGTGATCATGCCCAAAATTACTGCTGGGATTAGAATCATAACGTTACTTAGTCACTATTTTATAAGCTAGTTTAACATTTTTGTGTAGACAAGGACTAGAACAAATTATATTATTGTAAGCTGGTTGTAGCTAGATTTAAAAATCAAATCCAAAAAACATTCACAACTTTGCATAAATCAAAACAGTTCTCATTCTTTCCTTAAGTTTCTCTTAAAAATGAAAAACACTCTCCATGCATGAAAAAAACTAATTCTTGCATGCAAATGGTCCCAAGAAGAGAGCTGATTATTTCAAACAGATCCACAAAGCAGGAGAGGATAGCTCTGGCCCAAACATGAGAAAAGCATGGCATGCTGGTATATGTTCTTGACACACCCTGGACGCATTTGAAATGCAGCTTAACCCATAGGTTTGAGATACTGGGGGCAGCAGAATAGAAACCTTCAAAGCCTGGTTTTGAAACTGTTCAAATCCAGTGATGAAATTTGCTGCTTTAGATTCAATGGCATTAAACTAGGAATTAATTAGTTTAGCTTAGTAAAACTGAAAGAAACTCCCTCTCCCTCTGCCCCGTACTATCTAGTTACAGTGTTGTCCCAAGACACCGTTGTATCATATAGCCATGAATGTATGTACCCTCACAATATGCTTATAAGGTAGGGAGATATTAATACCCCCATTCTACAGATTATTAAATAAAGCATGTGGAGACCTATTTCATATCCCTTAATAGACTTCCTGACTAGTAATCTATAATATGTCTACTGTAAATGCTATATATTTTATGCCTTTATGCCTTCATGCAAGTGTATGGCTCTTACTTGACTTCAAATATTCTATCAGGACAGGTTTAGGCAAGAAGCATCCATCATCAGGAATTTGATATACTTCCCAAATACAACCAGGCAAGTGAAACAGCAATATGTTGCGCTATATCAGAGCCAGCAGAGAGTCAAAGTTTCTACCTATTGCAACTTTCTAGGAATGACTTATTCATCATCTCAAAGACTAGAAACAAGGGAAGTCTTGCTTCTCCTAGCAAAGATCTGGACCAGGAAGTAAATTTTCAAAATTTTTGAAAGGGATGGATAATTTCCAGCATTCTTGACCTTTCCCAGCTAAACTGGGACTTCTGGCCAGAAAGTGCTCTCAGAAACTTAATATGCTCAGGCTGAGTGGGAAACCTGAAACATAAACAATGTCTTGCTGCAGAATATGGAGATTTTCATAAACTGATTTACAGCATTAAAAACCAGTGTGTGTGCAGAGCTTTCCCATGAATACAGCTCAAACAGGAAATGTTCCAATAAATCTAACACAAAAAGGACAGAGAGACAAAGAAGTGAGATATCTCTGATCCAACATGACTTTTTAGTGTGTGTTGAACGACAGAAGGGCCATGGCTATGTACCAGGGATTCATGTAAACAGTGTTTCGGCCATAAGTGGGGCAGAATACAAATCAGATGCTGTCTGGAGTACTTTATCTAGCCCTAGATACCTGCTGTTGTGGAATGCTGCTGTCACTTCACTGAATATCTAACTGCCTAAGGATTAATAGAAAATGTGGCAGAGAGCAAGGAATTCCCATCAACAGAAATATTGAAGGAAAAGAATCTGACCTGAAAAATCTACCTAAAGGACTAGTCAGAAAAACCTTGCAGACAGTTACCAGACAGTGTTGTCCTCTTGCATACATTTTTATTGTTTCCTTTGCTGTTTCTGTTAGCTACTGTTGCAGACTATTTCTTCACTGTACATGATGGTCTATTGAAATCATAGCACTGGGTTTGTGACACCACAATTATTTCCATGGCAACTGGCTACTATCAAACAGAGAGACACTGTGAAGACGGCAGTGCAAGAGTGATACAATCAGCAATTTTAGTCTGGCCAGAGAGCTCCAACCTGCTGGAGAGGGCACATAGCGGCAAGAAAGCCAACACATAAATCCCTGCCTAATCAGACCTGCTTGTAATGAAAGTAGGAATAATGATCTCCAGTCATCTGCAGCTAATGAATACTCCATCAACATCCTTGAAATAATAACATATTAAAAAAAAAACAAAAACCCCAAAAGAAAAAAAAAAAAACAACAACAAAACAAACAAAAAAACAAACCACCCCCAAAACAATAAAAACTTGCAACAACAGTAGCAAGCCCTAACAAGGCAAATGCTGTGTTCCAGGCCATCAAAATGCAAGTATGCAGAAATCACCTGTCTGCACTTATGGCATGTACCATTCAACAGCAATTCAGTTGGAGACAGATGTAAATAAAATCAATTGACTTTCTGTCCATTCCAGAATGAATTCTGATCATTCTGAACGAGAGAGTACCATGCCAGGATTTTGTACAATACATTTGAATGTCCTTCACATAATACAGGAAATCCACATTTTAGTTTTTACTTGTGGTATCTTTTCTTTTTTTTTCCCTTACACATTGTCTCTTTAGTGGTGCTCTCTATTACAACCATTTGAAAAAGAAATATGAAATAGAACGTAAACATGAGTGAATGTCAATGGAAATCTAGGAATTGTCACACACAGCTTTGTAGCCACTTATATGAGGAAAGTACACAATTGAAAGAAGTGTGATTCACTTGTATATATACATATATAATCACTTATCAAAGACTATCAAATAAGGTAGCAAAAATTATGCTCTTATTTCTTCTAGATACGTTATGCAAGTGTCAGCTCCACCTTCAGGTCCCCCCTGCACCCTTCCTTAGGAGTGTTGGCGGTCTAAACTACTCAAAGCCAAATATGTGAGCTATGGTTTATCTATTAGTACCCTTCCAGTGTTATGTAAAACATGCAGTGGTACTTGATGTTTATGAGCTTGAGAGTTGCTGGTGTTTGGTTTTGTTGTTTTGTTGTTTTGTTTTTTTTTTCTGTAAACTGCCAGAAAGCCTTCTAATGATTACACCTTAAATGCTATACTTGGTGTGTTAACAACAAATACTTTTATCTGGATCTTAACTCTGCTCCTGCAGTTTCTGCATGGCCTTTGTGCTGTGTGACAAGCAAAGCAAAAGAGACACAGAAACTACCTTGGTAATCAAGATCCTCAGCAGGTGTAAGCAGGTGTCATATCTGAAGTTATGCTGGTTTACACCAGAGGAGGTTGGAACCTTTTGACCCTTACATTATTCTTAGCAGATCTCTGTCATCCCAGTACAATCTAGAGGTTCTTCTCCTATCCCTTTGTTTTCCAGGAAATGTCTGAAATAAGCATTGTACTCTCTGGAGACAGAGAAAAGACTTTTCATCATCCAAAGCCCTGTCAGGTAACTGATTATCTGAGTGTGTATGCTTGCGCTGACTTGCCTCCATCACTCACAGCAAACATGAGGACAAATGCTGATCACAGTTCACTGAGCTTTCTTGCTTGCAACTGCTGGTAACTCTGAATTTAGCTGATATTTCTAGATTAGCTGTACTCCAGCACACATAGCAAAGCCTCAGTAATATGAGGTGATACTTGGAATGTTTGGAATGCTGTTGATTCATTCCAGAGAGGATCTTGTGAAATTTCAGAGTTTTAATTTCTCTTTGATATCAGATTAAAAAATACTTTATTGCCTTTCTTGGCAGGACCGGATTACCTTTCCCCCATGATTTTAGGCTTTTTTGCTTTCTTGACTTCCCACGGATGAACTTACAAAATGTGTTTGCTAGATTTAAAAAAATAAATAGCATTACAACTCTAATTCGTGTTTTCTTTGAATAACATCTCCTCAGTAAAATTATGTACAAAGTACCATTTGTTATTTTAAAAACATGGCTTTTCATAAGGCTCCTGTCATAAATAGGACATTTAGTATTGGATTCATTGTTAAACCAGACGGCATGTAGAGCTGGCAGTATTTTGCAGCAAGGCACACAGCCTGTTTTATCAATGAGTTCACAAACAATCAATAAAAGCTTGGGAAGAAAAGCACTCCTTCTTGCCCAAATGGCAACAGAGATTTGTCACAGGAGTTTTATCTTTGGATATGACTGTGCTTCTTTCATCTCAAGCAGCTACTAAAACAAAAACCCTTTCAAAGAGTCACATTGGCAGGTGATGACAGTGAAAGTTGAAAGGGTTGTTTGGAAGGTTTTATTTTGACTACACTACACTGAGAGATAGGAGCTGTGCTTTAAACAGCTCATTCTTGGAGGTGTCTTGGTGTGTTCAATTAATGGAAGCACAAGGTTCCACAAAAAATAGATTCTTAGTAGTTACAGGAAGCACTGTTTTCAACAAGGTTTTCCCCTCAGGTGCATTTTTTGTGTACCCAGTTTCTTATGGGTCTTCTTTTTTAAAAGGACCATAGTTTATTTCTGCATCCATTATTTTTGTTATTATTTGAAGCAGTTTCAGATCCAGTGGCATTCCTTTGAAAGCATCAGAATCTGACAAATCTTTCCTTTATTAAATCTTCAGAATCATCTGTATTTCATACCTGCTCCTATTCACAAGACAGAAATAAGCAAAATGCCTTAGGAAAAGCAAAGTTGTTTTGTCTTTAGAAGCCTGAAACCATCGAGATCTGTGAGGCATTTTGAAAGGTTGACACTAGAGATAAATCAGATGATTGTGAATTCAAGCTGACTGCCACAATCAGGTTCACTGACCAGTCACTGGGAAAATTATAGCCATATCTACAAGCTTGAGAGCTGAAGCCCTGAGCAGGACAGCCCACACATAGTCAAGAGGTAATCACAGGAACATGTCCTCATTACTGTGGTCCAGAAAATCAAGATGGAGATAAGTAAAGTGCACTCAAAAGGAGCAGTAGAAATCACTAAGACCCTTCTTTGGCATGGCAGTTTGTCTTAAGGTTAGACTTACCGTTTTCACCACATGAATGGAAAGATATGCAAGAAAATTTCACAAGGAGATGAGATACACAGTCTTGCACAATGTCCTTGTTCAGAGTAGACCAAACACCCAAGGGCTGATGGCGGGTGTGCTGAGAAGCAGAAAAAGACAAAATGTATTGAATTTAATTAGAAAATTGTTCAAAGGTAGAAATGCTCTGAAAATTGCCATGAGAATCACCTATGAGTTTTTGAACAAATAGATGTATTCAAAAATTCTGGATAGAAAACAAATTCTTCTTTTCAGTAGAAGTTTCCACCACTTCAAATTTAAAATGGTATTTTTAGTTCATGTTATTGACAAAGTGCTTTCCTTCACTCTAGTTTTCAGTTGGATATTTTTCCTGTATTTTCTTGTTCAATCAGAAAGAATGGAATGAATTTTTGAGATTAAGCAAAATATAATTTTTCATTTCTTCTCAAAGTCCATTCAAGTTATGTTCCATGTTTTGACTAGAGACTGATAGGGCTTATTGGAATTACAGTTCTCTATTAAAATTATTGCAGACTATTCTGGAAGGTTTTTGGTTTTTTTTCCTTTTCCTGACAACAGATTCTGCCTGCCACTTACAGCACTGGGATTCCTTGTGCCTTTTTACTAACTCTCACCATTGACACGCTATTATTACTTATGCAAATCACTTAGCTAACTTCTACGTTATTATCTTCTTAGTAAAATAGCAATGATTTCCTAGGTCAGAGAAGATTTCTGAAGGATTTTTATTAGGCACTTAGAACACAGAGAGCATGGCTTCTCCTACACTAACAGAAAACATATGCAATTATATTTCATTTTTGGCATTATTCTTGACACAGTCCTTACTAACACAGATAAGAATCAGACCTTTACAGTGGTAATCACTACCGTATTTATTAGTTGGTTCACTCCCAAACCTCCCAATTACAGCTGGTGTTTTTTTTCCTAATATTTGAGCCCAGAGCAGTGCATATTATCCCATATGAATGTGGGCTTTCAAGCCTATACAAACTTGGTGTTTTTTTAAAGTTTGTGAACCATATTAACAAGCTTGGTTGAATTTTAGTTTGATTCTAACACAGGTTTAAGAAGGCCCCAAAGGAGATTTAGTATAAAACTGACAAATCTTTCACGATGCTCAAGATGTATTTTTCCTTCCATTTTTGTACCTGTTGGTACAGTATAATTGCAATCCTTCCTCCCTGGAGGATAAATCAGAAGATCATGACAGTACAATTGGAAGCAGTCAGGCATCTTCCACAGATTGATATGTTTTGCTTCACTCACTCTAGTTCCCCTGCTGCTTTCCCCTTTTATCTCCAGATTTTCTGAGTCTGATTGCTTCAGACCATACATTGTGAGGGAGTGATGTCAATGGCATGTTTCATGCATAGAAACCTTGTAGCAGCCAGTGAAATACAATTTGACAACATTCCTCAGTTTTTTCTCCATGCCCTATCTGGTGAAAGACAAAATAATTATACTAGCCACTCCTTGAATCTTGAAGTGCCAGAAGTAAAATGCATGTTTGTCTAAAGACTTCAAAAACTGTATGAACCTTTTAAATCATATAAAGTCTTTATGAAGAGTACTGTTAAAATGAGTCTGTAGAACTGCATCTTCTTATTCAGCAAATTAATTCCCATAGTATATTAAATAAAAAAGTATGTTTCTGGTAATCATGAGTCATCAAGTTACTGCGTAATATAAAATTGCTTGTAGACAAATACCTTTGGAAGGTGACCCTATATAAATAATATTCATTAGCTTAACCAATAATGAAAATGATTGTGAGTGACACGTACAGATTATCTGATCAAAAGAAATCCAAAAAGCAGCAATCCTTGCTTGTTAATAATGTAGGTAAAGTCTATTCAGTAGTGATGAAGTAGATGAACATTGACTTTTAAATTGGATAGCCATTAATTGGCCTTAGAAGATGAGTGGTTTTCCCTTCATTTCTATATTTTTTAATTTCTTGATTGCTTTATTTTTTTTCACCATCTTTTGCATAACACTCATAATTAGTAATGGCCAGGCAGCTCAGTGTGAGTAACTAGAAAGTAGTAAGAAAATGACAAGTGTGGTCAAAGGTATGGAGTATTCCAAGCAATTCAGTAGGGCAAAACGCCTTAACATGAAAAATAGCTGATGAATAAATTGCTGAAGATCTTCAAAATCTCAGTGTATGAGAATACGAAAATAGGAAATCATTTTTTATTTCTTCTCCAAAACAGGGATTAGGATGTTTCAAATGAAGCTAACTCATAGCTTCAAAATGATAAAGGAAACCCAGTTTCCAGACCCCATGGGGTTGAGATGTAGAGTCCTGGAAAGTTAACAGGTTAGAATTACGAGGAAAAAGAAGGAGTAAATCTGTTAAAGATGTACTTTCAGTCCAGGAAGACCTGAAGCTGTGAGAATTCAGCAGTCCTAAGAAATGTGTCGCAACCTGTGCATCTATAATTGTTAACTGTCGGGGACAAATCCTGAGCTAGTTGAAGCTGTGATCTTACTCAGAAGACCAGCCTTATGTTCTTTTACATACTTACTTACTTCATTACTAAACCCTTCATCATGATCCTTTAGACAGACAGAAGTCATTACAACACTGTTAGGCATGTGTTAAAGAGACTTTGTGAACATTGGCCCATTGTGTTTGTCCTGTCTGTAATGTCCCCTTTCAGAAGCTGAGCAGAAGTGTCAAAAATTATTGTTTCCTGATTATACAGATCAGTAAATTTCCAATTCAATTTAGATATGTATTAAGCAGCCTCAGTGCATACAAAAAATATACACTTCTTAGTAGGCCTGCAGTGGAGAATGGTTAAGCATCATTGAGTAAAACATAGTTAGGAAAAATGGAAAATAGCAGGTGTATGTATTATCTTTTTACTGAACATAATCACGCAGCTGATTCACAGGAGATTGTAGCAGAAGTGGCTCTTTCTGAGGCACTGAGGATGGAAACAGCAGGAAAGTGTTTTTTAAGAGAAAGTCAAGAAAGATAACCTTTGCTGAAAAGTCACTACAAGCAAAAAAACAGGGAAAGAGGAGCAAGATGTGACAAGTTCAGATCATGTGCAACTTTATAAGAAGTTGAATTGCTTTTCTATGGCATATTCTGGACACGAGTCTATCAAGACTGTAGGAGATACCAGAGAAACAGCAGTATCTGGAATGATCCAAAATCTACTGTAAAAAAAATCAAGATCATTAAGATTTCAGTGGAATAGGAAGCCTTTGCTAGAACCATTGATATCTGCCTAGCTGACTTGTATTTAAGCTAATTAACACTGAAGTATACCTTGGTTAGTCATCCAAAAAATTATGTACATACATAAGCAATCCTGTCTTTAAAAAAGGGGGAAGGGAGGTGCTAAATATAAGTAAAATATTAAGTTCTTATTAATTCTTACAAACCACGCAGTAAAGATAAAATCCCAGGTACTAATAATCACTGTTACTAGCACCTTAGTCTAAAAATTATTCATTTCCAGGCACCTGTTGCAAACAAGAAAAATATGATTGATACCTTTTTTCTGTGTACAACAATATGTTAAGATCTAACTACCATGAAGAGGTTGAAAAATTTCATTCCCTAACCTGTGCTAACTAGCTTGCTAAATTTACTCACTAATATAATGAAATTGAATAAAAGATCACCCACCCATGTTAATTTTATACAGCATATCAGTGCCAGGGTAGAGCAGCGTCAATGTTGATTTGTGCTTAAGATAATGAAATTTGAAAGTCTAGAAATGATAGGGTTGTTTATAGCAAGTTCATCTCTGCAAAATAATTGCATCCAAGTTCCCATAAACATAAAAGAGAGACATTCTGCTGCAGCTGGTTGAAAGGATGGTTTGATTAAGGAATACAGATAACATTTACAGCTTCAGAAGAACTTCAAAGGACTATCACGAAAATCAGGGAATTTTAAAAACAGACTACAATTTCCAAACTTAAAAGCATTATTTTTCCTCAGACATCTAATTTAGATTATATACCAGAAGCCTATAATAAACCTCCCACAAAGAAATAATAGCACACTGTACATACTATGGTTGTTCAACACCCCATTTAAATACAATTACTGGCCCCTTGCCAGAAACCAGGAAGCATTTCTTTCCATAGCAACAGTAAGAGAAAGGTCAGTATAATATTTCTGCAGGAAAGCCTGCCCTCAAGAAGGATTCAGGATTTTATTGTGGATTACAAGCGTCTGAAATACAGTATTTCCAAGTTAACATTCTCCTTGATCATGCCTCCCCTTCTCCTGGGATTAATTCTTTGGGTTTGCAAAGCCCACACTTGGCTCCTTATACACCATTCTTCCCCAGTATCTAGTATATTAATTATTATTAGCATATAATTTCCCAGAATAGAGTTGCTCCAACTGATACTTCAACAAGTGTGTAAATGAGAAGTGGCAAATGTTGCTTGCTAATTCATTGAGAGCATAGCTCAGGATGTATTTAATTAGAGCAATGAACTGAGTTAATCTACCTGGTTCATTTAATTGGATTTGGTCTAGTAAGCAGCCTTTTGGATACTAGAATATGTAAAGGACAATGTATTGTTAGTTTTTACCTTTTCTTTTATCTTTTAAAAAATTATCTAATGCTGTTTGCCTGTTAGTATAAAAGCTAATAGATTCTTTCCTAGCATTGTTTTACATTCTGCTAGGAGCTGGTGTACAACTGGTAAACTAATAGCATCTGGTTTTGAGGATTAAGCTTGGAAAAGCATATGCAGATGAGTCACTTTGATCATGTGAATGATTTCATTCAACTTTGTTAAATACTTTGAATCATCTCAGTCTCCTTCAGAATCATAATCCAGGGAGAACAGTATTATTAGTTCAATAAAGCTGTTAAAATGGATCAAGTAGCAGGCCTAATTTCAAAACTTTTAAAAAGTCAGCGTTTCTTTTAGCAATTCAATAGCTTGGGAAGGGTGAAAAGGCTCTTAAGAAAGGCAAAAAAATAAAAAAAAGATAAAACTTCACTGGATTCCATGTAAACACATGGAGAGCTGTTATTTTGTGAAGTCAGTAGGCTATTCAGTTTGCTTGTGGGTATTTATAGAATCATAAACATAAAAACCTATTCATTAAATTTGTGGTGAAAATGCTTGCATGCAAAAGTCTGGAGCCTGCTACTGCAAAGGTTATCCTGAATGTTCACACTCATTCAGGAATATCCATTGGATTGGACTTGACTGGGTTGGGTTGGACTGTACTGGATGGCAGGATTATTGTGAAATCAAGGGATTATAAACATTGCAATCATAATCCCCAGAGGCTGGAGAAACCCAGGATTTTGCTTCAAACCCTGAAGACACCACTGTACTAGCCAATGGAGCTGGGGAAGACAGCCTCAGACTCTGGCAAGTGGCTCTTCCATATTTTCCCTAAGCCAGGATCAGACTAAATGGAGAACATCTGTAGGCAAAGGAATGGATGTTTCAAAGGCATGTACAGTACATGCAAAATATAGCACTTTTTATGAGAGTAACAATCCTTATAATACACTGTCCTTGTTGTCAAGAAAAAAGAAGAGTACTCAGGAAAAAAAAAAACAAATGGGAAGGTCGTTTTCCTTACTTACTTTAAACTGAGGTTAGTTTTTTGTCTGTTTCCATTCAAATCCCTTAAACCCCAATAAATTCTAGGACTGTCCATTTTATTTAGTAACAGAGCTATCTTGAAGAACATATATGAGCCTGAAGAACATATAAGAGCTATCTTGAAGAACAAGCTCAGCTGTGGAAGGAAACACAGGAGATGCTTCACAAAAGCATTCCTAGTGTTTTTTCTGTATGTCACAAGACAACATTAACATCATCCAGAGAGCTAGAGAAACAGACTTAAGGTACAGCATATTTGATGAAAGAAAGTTTTCACAGTAAAACTGCACCATACCTAATGTATGAGCCTTTTCGCTTCCTTCAGAAAATCACTTTATCCTGTTATTCTTGTGAGAATTAATCTATTTTTTTCTTTTTCTCTTTTTTTAAGGAAGAGTGGACAGGTAAGCATTCTCAGGAAATTTTTGGGGGGCTATGAAACAAATCCTGCATGCAGCAGCCAAAGGACTGGTTATCATTAGAGTCTAGACGTGGAATATGTCAAAGGATGTTGACACTAACAGCACCTCTGTCTGAAGGAGCAAGGCATGATGGTGTGGCAACAGTTGGCAGACAGATGTTTCACATTAGAATCTTACCTTGTCCCCAAAGTACTGCTGATTTTATTTGGGGTTTTTTGTTAGTTTTTATTTATAGAAATTTGGGGAAGTATCTTGGTGTTAAAGCTGCTAAAGCTAGACTAAAAAAGGCTTAGTTTAGGAAGACTAATTAAGAATTCATGGAATAATGAAGAGGAAGATCATCTGATGTCTCAAGTGTACTTATTATGTGTATTTGAGTGGATCGGGATTGGGAATCTACTTTATTTTTGACAGTATGTTCATGTCACTAGCCCCAAATCAAGAACCTTTAACGAGGTTCTAACAAAAAAAAATCACAAAACATTTGGTACTTATAAAATATGGGCCATACGATAAAATTAACAAATCCTCTAGATACATGGTAGTGCTAGGAAGAAATATCTGCATGTTGAATAAAGCTAGTTATCTATATTTTTAAAGTCCATGCCTCTAAAAACCTATTTATGCCTCTGTGGGTGTCCATGGCTCCACAAATTTTGTGATAAAAACTTCTTGTTTTAACAAGAAGTCCTAAGATAAGCTTTGTTTTATTCTTTTCTTCTTTTACAGTTTTCTGATAAGATTTTATAATATTTTCTCCTGCCTCTCTCTCACTTTCCCAGAGTATATACATTTCATACGATGCTTTTTTCTTACAGATGCCTTGCCCTTAGTTCAAAAGTTTCCTGGGATAGAGTGAATGTTATCATAGCGTGTAAAAATTACAGCTTGATAGAGTAAAAAATTATTTAATTCTAAATAGAGATTCTAAATCAATTCCATAAATAGGAAAGATCTAACGGGTTAGATTCAATTTTAAATTCATTCCAAAATCTCCAACTCAAACTTTAAATCAGTTCAGTCTAATAGTTTATGAAAAGTTGGATGTGCCTTTAACTTCAATGGCAATGAGTGGCACTCAGCATCTCCCAGTCTTCCAGTCTAGTATGGGTCCATAATACTGAAATCATCTGAAAAACCTCTCTTTGCTTCCAGGCATTGGAATGAGGGTGAGTGTAATATTCAAAATGAATCATACTTAACAGTCCTTATGATTGCCCTCCTTTCTCAGTAAAAAAGGAAACCTTTGAGTAGATTAATTCAGAACTCAGCAAAATATGGGCAAAAATAGATCAAATCTGGCCTTTAAAAAAGATTTAGTGTTTATGCAACATCTTAAGCAAATCAACACGCTTTAACATCAGCAAGCTCAATTCACTGAGTGTTTTGTTGGAAGTTGCTGGTCTAAGACTACACTGCTGGATCCAGAGCAAATACTGCTGCCTCAGGCTTTCTTGCTTCCACACCTGCAGAGGAAGTACAGTCCAAAGGAAGTTGCCTCCACTAAACCTAAAAGATTTGGATATTATGAAGTCATCTAAAAGGGAATTATTCCAGCAGAGGAACACTTCCCTATTACAGGGCATAGCAGAGTGCCTTGTAAGAATCTGTTTTGGCAAGGATGCTAATGTCCTTTGTGCCCTCTCTCTCCTAGTAAATCTGTGCCACCAAGAGAAATCTTTATCCCATATTAATTGATCTACTTTTTCTTACAAAATTTTGAAAAACCCAACATAATGTTATACGGATTTATCTTTTGAATGAACTTGAATTTGTAGTGTGTCTAACCCTGAGCAGAGATCAGTTTTTAATGGTGATCCAATTTTGATTCTGAAGTAAAGATGGAAGATGGTGTAGCCATTCTCAGAAAGCATGCCAAGACCTCATGCTACCCCACCAAGAAAAAAACAAAAACAAAACAACAAAACAGGAAAAAAGAAAGAACTATGGATTTATGTGTCAAACAACAGAGTTAATTATTATAAATATTGTTATTTTTAATTAACAAAGCTCAACATTTAATCTAAACACACGCAAACAGCAATAACAGTCTTGTTTAGTGAACGTAAAACAAAAGACTTAGGGCCTTGTTCTGCAATTAGTTACACACCATGTGCTCCATCTCTGATTTTGATACAGTTTTAATGAGAATAGTTTTAACACAATCCTCTTGGTTAAGGTACACAAAATTAGTGTTTTGTCATCCAGAAAAATGTGTGCATTCTTTAATATCAGCTACAGAGAGTATTCATCTAACACAACGTTTGATTTGGCTTACTACAAGCAGTGAATTTTTACGTGAAGATAGTTGAGCAAAAAGTCTAATCTTGTGTAAAATCAAGTCTACAGGCACCTTATAGAAAATCTTGCCACCTCTCTCTTATGCCTTGTCCAACCTTGTATACTCTGCAAAATTGTCAGGGATGAGAACAATCTCTTTACCTCATTAGCTACCCCTTTTTCAGTATTACTCAAGATCAGGCATGTAGCTGGCATCAGAGTTTTGGCAATTATTCCTGGGTAAATAATCCAGTACTGTCTTCTAACTCTTCCATGCACCCCTTCCTCTGCCAAACACTAGCGTATAGGGACAAACTTAGAAATACATATAAAAACCATCTCTTCACCTGTAATTAGTATAGGGCAATAGGAGAAGGCCTACAGAATTGAGCAGCTGGTCCTGAGAACTAGGTGTCCATGCTGTGTGCAACTGGATTTTGCTGTGGGTCTGGTTCACTGAATTCCACACCCATTAAAGTTTGCAGTACAGTAGGTGTACTCTGGAGCACATGATCTGAAAGCAGTCCTGTTCGTACACTTATTGCAGATGAAAGCATATCAAGAAGGGACAACCAGGGGATTCACTGCAAAAGTATGCTTCTAATGTGGACTGTGTTAATGGAAATACACTCAAATAAGACCATACACAGATACCCAAGAAAAATCTGCTCTTCATGATACAAAGAAAGCAGTGGGAGTAGCTTTGTTGTGGAGTGCAAAATAAGGCATCCTCAAAGCTTTTAGAATCTTGTTTATAGCATGATGGATGGAAACTGGATTCATTTTGCACATCTCTTACTGATATACTACCCCTGTTGTAACCAACAGTCAGTTAAAAAGTCAAGGGGAGTGTTAATGTTATTAAAGCTCTGGGAGTACTTCTCTTTTTGAGTTCAAACCATAGTTTGCCTGCTTCTCACACTTGACTTGATATTAAACGCATTCTAGTCTGTCTCTCTGAATAAGAATTACAAATAGGGAAAAAAGGAAAATAGCTGTTTATTCCTTAGTTTACCATCTGTGAAATGAGATAATATTTACTTTTTCTCTCTGTCTTTTAACATCTGTGGTGGCACAGGCATATGTTATTCTGTATAGGTTGTAGCAAAACTGCACCATTTTTTGTAAGACCTCTCATTCCTGCCAGTCCAAGCGGAATCAATAAAAGACGAGGGGAAACACAGATCAACTAAATTTATCTAAGGTCTCAGTTGATTGACTCCAACTGATTTAGCACTGTTAAGAGTACATTTTTGTTTCCTTAGGAATAGCCCATGTGTTTTTAGTCACAAAACTTTTTTCAGTTTTCAAATATTTGAGGAAGCTGAACAACCCAGAAATTTTGGTGTTTTTTTGTAATATATTTCTTATCTGAGGAGAAGAATAATTTTCTGAGGGGAATGATCTTTAGTTTTATTATCATTAATTAAAACACCCGATTGCAAACTGAGTTTCTGACTGCAAGGTTTTACTGAAGAAAATTGTCAGCAACACAGCTTATTTCTTTATATAACCAGTAAAGGAGAGAGTGACAGATATGCAGGATATGGGAATGCAGCAAAGTCAAAGTACTGTAAGTTATGGGTTGCAAAAGTATACATACATACTGTTATTATAAAAGTGGCATCAATGATTTATTTTTAACAACTTGTCCCTGTTTTCCTCAAGTAGTTGAGTTGTTAATCTAATGTAGGCAGTAAGTCATAGAATTTTCTTCGCTTCCTTTACTGTTGACATCCACATTTCTATAGTGGCTATTTGTTTTTTGCACCTATAGCTAAGAAATTCACTTGCTGGCAATGTTATCAAAGATTCCAACAAGACTCCATCTTTATTTAATTTCAGGAAATGAGGACAAATCCATAAGTCCATCATTAAAAATAATTTGACAATTTATCAATTAAATAACTTGAGTACTATTTTCCTACAATTTGATTTTGAAGTTTTTTGACAAAAAGGGTTTTATTTCTGTAGTGCCTTCCACAACAGCTGAAATAAATGTAACGAGCATTGGCTAAATCTTTCACTAAAGCTAAACTTACATTACAGTTTTAATATTAAAGACTAACAAATTTTATGTTTGTTGAAAGCAATTTTGCAAGATGAAATGCTGATGACCATGTTATAAGACCTCAACAGGGTTGGTGCAACAGCTCTCAGGCAATTGAGGACTGGGAGTCCCTGAATTCTGCCAGGGTTTCCTACACTGGTATTTAAACATTAAGCAGTCATCCAGTGGGGAATCTCAGTAACAACAAATCTGTCATGATGCTAAAACCTGTACTAATCTCTCATCATTTGTTACTGGGTTAGATATTTTGTAGCCTATACAGAAAGAGAGCACACCCAAAATACACAGAACCATAAAACATGATGTCCCTCAGGGGCTGGTGTTGGGACTGATCCTGTTCAACGTCTTTGTCAGCAACATGGACAATGGATTGAGTGAGCCCTCAGCAAGTTTGTTGATGGCACCAAGCTGTGTGGTTCGGTTGATACCCTGGAGGGAAGGAATGCCATCCAGAGGGACCTTGACACGCTTGTGAGGTGGGCTGATGCTAACCTCATGAAGTTTAACCATGACAAGTGCAAGATCCTACACCTGGGTGGGAGCAATCCCAGGCACAGCTACAGGTTGGGCAGAGAAGAGATTCAGATCAGCCCTGTGGAGAAGGACTTGGGGGTGTTGGTTGATGAGAAAATGAACATGAGCCGGCTTCAGTGTGCGCTTGCAGCCCAGAAAGCCAACCGTGTTCCTGGGCTGCATCAAAAGGAGTGCGACCAGCAGGTCGAAGGAGGTGATCCTGCCCCTCTACTCTGCTCTTGTGAGACCTCACATGGAGTATTGTGTGCAGTTCTGGTGTCCTCAACATAAAAAGGACATGGAACTGTTGGAACAAGTCCAGAGAAGGGCCACGAGGATGATCAGGGGACTGGAGCACCTCCCATATGAAGATAGGCTGAGAAAGTGGAGGCTGCTCAGCTTGGAGAAGAGAAGGCTGTGTGGAGACCTCATAGCAGCCTTTCAGTATCTGAAGGGGGGCTATAGGGATGCTGGGGAGGGACTCTTCATCAGGGGCTGCAGCAACAGGACAAGGGGTAATGGGTTCAAACTTAAACAGGGGAAGCTTAGGCTAGATTCTATGATGTTAGATTCTATTCTGTGATTCTATGACAGATATAAGGAAGAAGTTCTTTACTGTGAATGTAGTGAGGGACTGGAACAGGTTGCCCAAAGAAGCAGTGAATGATCCATAGCTGGCAGTGCTCAAGGCCAGTTTTGACAGAGCTTTTGGGCAACATTGTATAGTGTGAAGCATCCCTGCCCGTGGCAGGGGGCATGGAACTAAATGATCATAAGGTCCTTTCCAACCCAAACCATTGTTTGATTCTATGCATAATTTCTATCTTGTATAATAAGCAATCTCTGTTTGTTAATAGGGTTTGCAAAGACTGATAACTAGGAACAAACTTGCCTAAAGGGGACTAGTTTACTCTTTTCATGGCTGAATACTTAAATCAAAAAAAAAAGTCATGGGTATTTGTTCCTGAAGTATAACTCCATAGAAAAATAGTAGGATTTGGGGGAACAGGAATTGCACTGGAGGCACAGATCCACCTGGCAGATGTAGTTCAATCTGAGTCCCTGGCTTTTGTAGTCATGACTGGCCACAAATGTGCTGGTGAACCAGCTGAGCAAGCAAGCTGCTGTTCGAGCAGAAACTAGAATTTTTAATGTGTTTATTTTACTTAAAAACTTTTGCTTTCAGTCTTGTGACTAAAGGCACAACCTTGCCTGTCAATCAATATAGTCTTGTTCTGGTGTCAAGCCTAGGTCTGGAAGTCAGGGTGCATCAGAGTGGTGCTCTTTGTCTTCTGAGAAACAGAGAAAGCAAGCCAGCTTGAACATCCAGGGTCCTTCAGGGACCTGCACTCAGAGACATAGCTAGGAAACCCAGGAAGAGAGAATTCTTCCTGCCAAGCTGCAAAGAATCATGGCGACTGCATGTACACAGGCACCATCTGGGTCCTTGGAAACCCTGGAACATCACAACTATATAAAGGTGTATTTTGGAATACAACTTTGCCATGCGAACAGCTGAAGGCTCTCAGGTCTAGGCACAATGGAAATAATGAATAATCACTCTATAACAGGTAGTACATTTGCTAAAATCCAAGTGGAATAAGCTATGGCATACAAATGTAACAAGAATGACAATTTCCCAGTCTACATATTCCTCCTGTTTTTTCTGCCTTTGTTCTCTTCTCTTGTCACATGGTAAAAATTTACTGACTGACTATAGCTTCCCTAAGTGATGCAGTGACTCCAGTCTCCTAATTTTGTTCTAGATAAAATAAAGATAATCTATAATCACAGTTCTCTCACAAGGCTGGACTATGTAATTTTTCCTTTCAAATGCTTCTGCCCATGTTGTCTCATTTTCATCAATTTTCACTCTCAGTATCAAGCATTACCGTTACTCTACTCTCTTTTTAACATCTACTTTCATGTCTGGTCTTTGGAGTCCTCTTTAAATTCCATCAAAGTCAATAAAAGAAATCTCTTTCGATTTTAGCTGGCACTCATCAGGACCTAGTGGAGCAGTCAACTTACCACTCCCTTTGGTTTCTATCTCGCTATCTCTAGTTTCTCTAAGTTCTATCTCTATTGTTTGCATGCTTCCTCCCAGCAATTTTCCTCAATACAGAAAACATTCTTTATGTCAGGTTAATTCATATTTCACACTCACACAAACCATAGTACATAGCTAGTCCCAATAAAGTTGTTATTAAACTGACAAGCCACTTTTTATGACACTGCCAGAAAAATGGAAATAGTGCTGAATTGCATGCACTGCCAGGGACTATGGAAGAATCTCATCGAGGGCTCTGAACTGGTTAGGATTCTACCTCCAGAGAAGCGGAGGTAGAACAAGCTTCCCAGCCTTGGCTGGAAGACTGAATTTTTTTCCTAATCTAATTCACACACCAGAAATACAATTTTAACTTTAAATCAAATTCAGGAAGTAGTTCTGTGTGAGAAAAGCAGTTCTTCCAGCCCTAGAACTAACTCATCATAAGCAGTTTGTTTCAACAGAATCCAGCTATCAACCAGCACAAATAAGAGTCAGCAATAAACCATGCTCTTCATCTACTGTTATCTAGAAATTAACTGCTTAACTTTTTTCTGTCATTTTCTAGGGAAAGCTTTTCAGTTTTAATTTCAAAGAGAAACACTCCTTGGATTATTAAGGTAAAATAAACCCCACTGAGCTTAAACAAATTACTTTATTGTACTGAATGAGATATTTCATCAGACTCTAGATTTTGAAACATTAGTCCCTAAACAAAATTAGCTATGTTTCTTTAACAAACCATGGCATTAGATCTTATACCATGGAGGGACAAGTATATAATGAAAGAATCAAGATGGTCTTACATGTTTTTCACCTGGTGAAAGTTGATTTGCCATTACAATATATTCTCACTCTACCTGTGCCAAACATGGCCATATACCACCTTTTCCTTTCTCTCATTCTCTTCCTCTCTCCCTCTATATCTACATCTTTCTAAATACCGGGGATGCTTACTGAAAAATGAAAAGAAAGTAACTAACTTTATAAAGATGTTGAAGAAATATTAGTAAAAGCAAGATTTTTGAGCAACTTATGAGTTAGTTACTTCACAAATACTTCATGTATTCAGTACCTGCCAAACAGACCAATCCCATACATCCTCCTGCTAATGCAATGTTGTCTGAGGCAAGCTGAAAGAGTGAAGTATCCCAGTGCTGCTCATTGCCTGAAACACCTGCAATCAATTACCATTGCTGTTCTACTGTGGAAAGTCCAAAATCCTTGGTTAGCTAGGATGATAATGGCACTGTTTGTGGGCAGTTGTCCATCAGACCACACTATAAATCTCTGAATAACCATTATAATGCATTAAAATTAATTTTGCCTTTTTTAAACTCTAACCATATTTGATAAGAGTATGTTTTTCTTTAACCCCACAGTGTTTTTTTATATATTTCTATGTCTATTTCAGCATATTTTAGGAAAGGAAATGAGATATGCTTTCATTCCATGAACAAAAACTAGCCCCCAGAGACTAATGGCCACATTTAGAGGAAATAGTAAAAACAAGGCTGGTCTCAGATCTTGTTAGTTACAATGGTTTGACTCAGACTGTTCTTGCAACGGAGACTCGGAGGAGAAAAGGCCAAGCCTAAATACTCATGTATTTAGAAATGGTGTGAGTGACTCAGGATTTGTCATGATTTCTTCTGAGACAGGACAGGACCAAAGCCCCAGAATGTTTCTCATGAGCTATTACAGTGATGGAGAGACAAGCCTTAAATGATACACAGGGTGTGAGCTTCTAGTGGCTTACACTGTTTCCAGTAAAGTTCTCACAGTTTGGCCCTCCTGGACAAACTGGGGTGTGTGGGGAGTGTATGTGTGGAGATACGGTGGTGTTCGTTTGTACTGAAGCAGCTGGCTTCGTTGGATGATGATAAAGTAATCCCATTCTAAAGTGGCAAAGTGCTCTCTTGGGGTTCAGTTCTGTAAGCCTGATATATTTCATTCCAAGCAGGTTATCTTGGGGTAAAAGGAGAAGCACTTAGCAGAGCTCACTGTACTCCACCGAGAACTTAACCAATTCTGGTTGTTAAGCAGGCTTGAAAAATTCTTTGAGGTATATCTGAACCTGCACCATAATGCATAAATGTGAAATTGTTGGGTAAAAGATTTTTAAAATGTTAGCTAATAACAGGGATTCCTTCTCTAAGGTGAACTAGGTACACTGCACAGGCCCCATACTGATAATAAAGAGATTGTTATGTTTTATAAATTACTGTTATTATTACTGCTATTACTATTATTATATTATTATAAACTCATGCAATATGAATTTTTAAGTTCTTATTATTCTCCTTCAAAAAGTTGTTTAGATGAGCTTTTGTACAAGTTTTCTGAAGCTTTTCAATTCCTAAAAGTGTTTGTCTGGAACTTAGTATAAATTGCAGAAAAAGTACCTTGGTTATGCTCATCTTGTCCTGGAAAGATATTCTGTGGTGCCTTTGTTTAGCTAGAGCATAGTCTGATCAGTGTTACTCAGCATTTTATAATTAAATAATTATTTAACCTCTGAAAAAAAATAAAAATCCATATAATAAGTATTGCCATACTCAGAGAGTGAGGTTAAATTGCTGGCTGAAAGTCACTGAAAGCTTATGTCTTGCAGTACCAGTAATCCTCAAAACTGCTAGAGTTGGGTGGACCCACAGCTAGACTAGCTTCAAACTGAGAGCTGATAATTCCATCAGGGCTGTATTACAGTTAATACACCTTGCTGGGAAGCTCATTATCTGCAGGCCAATACAAATGTATTGCTTTTGAGTCTCAAGCTAATATATCTCTCCATCACTGCACTATTCATTGAAGATACTCAACCATGGTTTGGCATTAACCCAAGGATTTCTTCAAGACACAAAATTTTCTGCAAAACAGACAAGCCCACAGGAAGCCTCCAAAAGAGCTATAAAGTTAAACATAAGGGGTTTGAGTTTTAGTCCACTGTCTTAACCACAAAACCATCCAGCTTTTGATGATGTAGTTGGACCATTTTATTGGGTACTCAGTGTAGGACATAACATATAATCATGTCAGATGGTAATTCGTTACCAGAGTTTCCCTGTGTAATACCCAAGAGAAAAAGAATAAGGAAAAGAAAACACCTTGTGACCTTGCTCAGTTCCTTGCATAAAGGTTTGCAAATGGAGAAAAAAAATTTCTCTCAATGAAAATAAAAAAATCTAAAGCACACATGTTTTACAAATACAAGCAAGGAAACTATAGAAATGAAGCAGAAGAGAGCATGTTCTCTAGGATTTTGATATAATAGTGGTCTTCAGTCAGTAAATGTCTAGACAACTTCAGGAATAAATTTAAAAGCCAACATAGAGCTATAAATGTAGGATGTAAATATAAGGAAGTCTTAACGAATTCTCTGGCAAGGCTTCACTTATACTGTGCTCAGCACTACTTACCACATCATAAAAAAATGGTTTCTTAAAAATGTGGTGAGAAGAGAGTTGATCCTAGTAATAAAAGTTATGAGCTGTGGTGACAAGAACAGAAAAGCCCTTGCTCTGAAACAGTCACTTAACAGGCAAATAACTGAGACACAAATATTAAGTGATGAAAGTGAGTTCACACAAAGAAAGATTTTAGCTGTATGCAGGAGCATTTAAGACATTGCCCTATTTTTATTAATTCCTCCTTACTTTATTTGCTATGATAAATAACACAACTATCTGCTTTAAACTGAGAGATTTTTACCAATGAATACACCTAGAGATTACAGAGACTTTGTGTGCCAGCTCTGCTTTTCACTTGTTAACTGGAGCTGAAGTACAACTTCAGATTATACAGAAATACCAAGTAACTGAATGCTGGACTGCAAGTAGGCAAATCACTACAAAATATGAAGTCACATCATTCCCTGTGCGTGTAGAAGAGCTAATGTTATCACTAAAGGCATCTCCAGAGAGAGGAACATGAACTGAAGTGCAGTTTTCTTTTATCTTTTCTTGTATAAAAGTTATGTGGGAGACAGTTGTGACAGTTTTTCTATAAAACGGAGCTAGGAGGCCAAATCTTGCTATCCTTGATGTTGGCATGATTGAAGTAATTGGATCCATTTTCATTCCTTCTCTTCAATCATAGAGTAAAACAGTAGAGAACATTTGAAAAAGTTTTTTTAACACAAGAAGAAAATTAAGAATTTATTTCTAGTTTGAAAAAAAAATATAATCTTGGCTTATTTTGCATAATGGTCATATTCATTCACCTAATGGTGGTAAGAAAAAAAAAAGCAAAGGTGAATTCTCAGTCATTAAGGTATATTTGAGCAAATATCACTACTATAGGGAGGAATCAATAGCTATATCTTCCCTTTCTATGCATCTTTCTCTTTCCTCTCTCCACTTTCAGTGGCCTTTGTGTCTCAGTATTTCAGACATTTACATTATCCACACCCTATAATGCAAGGAGATCCTCCTTTAGAATGTAGTCATCTAATGCTCCTATTGACCTGCCTAAGCAACGGGTCCAAGCTCATGTGGAGAAGCTAAGCAAGGTATTGAACCTCAGCCTTTTAATGCTTCAACACTGTGCCCTTGCTAGGCGTTTGCTGAACCTGGGGTATGTGCACTGTGATTTTTTTTCCACAAGACCCATGGCCTTAGAATTACCATATGCTGAGCTTCATTCTAAAGGCTAGATATTTTCAATGACCATCTGCCAAAATGTAGCACTTTTACAATATTGCATCCTGTATATCATAATCATTAGAAACCCAGGGTCTCTCTGTAAAGTGGAGCATGTGCCCTAACAAACATTTTCAATCAATCAAGTTCTAAGGGCAGCAGATGATTTCTCACAAGGAAAGAAATAGATATCTTGTAAATAAAAGCCATTTCATTTTCTCTTATAAAGAAGGTAAATATGAATCTTGCACAGGTGGAGAGGGAGTATCACACAAAAAAGGAGTATCATGAGGAAAAAATAGAAATAAAAAGAGTCATGATAAGCTAATATTGAAAATGCCATTAAACCAAAAAAAAACCACAGAAAAAATATTAAGCTAGAATACACTGACAGCAGTGACAAAACATGAGAATCATACACTGCATAAAAATAAAAGGGTGGAATTTTTTTTTGTCTGTTAATTTTTAAAATAGAATTACTGAAACCCTTGTAGCAGAAACATTGTGAAAGCCTTCTTTTGTTATAATTAATCCTAAACAAAATTGCTTTTTGTTTGCCACATGATATATTTTACTGGAAAAAGAAAAAAAAAGCGATAAACAAAAACCAAACCAAACAAAACAAAACAAACAAAAAAAACCCCACCAAAACTGTCATACAGAAGAAAGGTCCCACCCCCCTGACAATGTAAATTAGCTTAGCTTCATATAAAGCTTCCAGATTGTGTCTCATGCTCCCTTGCTTCTTTCTTGCCCCTTAATCTTATAGTGTTCACAAAACCTCATAACATTTGGTGCTTATTTTCACCTTTAAACAACTAAATGTCTAAAAAATTCCAAACCTCTGTTGCTACATTTCCAAAGTTTATTCCAATACAAAAATCTTTACCATTTTTTTTCTTCAGCTCAAATTCTGCCCTGATTTTAGTTAACAGGAGCATATACTGCCATTGCTTGCTCCAATTACACCAGTTCTCTTGGCATGATAATCCTTGTAAGAAAGAAGAGAACAGTATTTTAAATATTTTTGTCTTGGATTTCATTACAGCATTATTTCTGTGTATAGATAAATAAGTGTAACTGGGCAAGCCTTTATCTGGAATCATACCTAAGGGACTGTGGGATCTGCCTCCTGTTTTATCCATCAGAGTACTTTTGACTGCTGTGCATCCTGTTCTTCTAACCTGTGCAGTCTGCTATATGAGGATCACAGCAAGATATCAGTTAGGGATATTATAAGATACTATACAAATAAAACCCCCATGAGTCAATGAATGGATTTTCTTTGGTACTGGGGGATTTGGTTCTGCCTGATAATTGAGATAGGGAAAGGGAGTGAGCAGAGATGAATTTTCCTACTTGCAGAATTCAGCTGTTGAAAGTGCAAATTTTTCAAGAACAAAAGGTGTGGGCGCTGCTTCGGAACAGCTGTGAGGAAAAAATATACTGTGAAGTACTTGTATTAAGATATCTCATGGAAATGGTACAAGACAATCCGGTGTCTGAGAGTCACTGTAGATCTAATTATATAGAAAATCCATGTGAATTGACTTACTGCAGACCACTTCCAAATGATCAGCCAATGCCACACAAATTAAGACTATGACGGCATCACCTTTATATATAAGCAGTCTTCTCTTAATATGGTATGTAGTATTTTACTGCTGCAGATAGATTAACAACTTCAGCTTACATTGTATTGTACGAGCTTCTCTGTTGTCTTCTGTCAATTAACAATCCTGTCATATCTATATTCCCACTCAATGGCAGGAATATGTATGCATATACACACTGAAAACACAGTAGTTGTTTTAAATATTTTGCAGTCTCAAGTACTTACCGTTTTCTACGATTTAAAGATGATGAAATGAGAAAGGTCTGAAATGCCACCATTACATTCTCTTCTAGGGACTGGAAATGCTATTTTATATTACATTTCTTTGTAAGCTGCAAGATTTTTAATGGCAATATGCAAACCCCACATTTGCAATTGTCTCCATTTCCCAAGCTCTCACTGCTGAAATTGGAAAGCTATTTCATGGATTCAAGAACAGATATTTCCCCACATGAACACAGAATTCCACAGAGATACAAGCAAGATCTACCTTCATGTCACCATTCTCCACCACTTTGCTGTAAAAGGAAATAAAATTGTACAATAAAACATGAATATCACAGTCTGGGTTGGGTTGTGATATAAGGGATGGGCTTTCCAGTTACATCGCTGATACTCTTTAATGACAGAAGCATACTCCAGTTTCTAATGCAATAGGAAGACATTATAGTTATTTTAGCTAGGTATTCATTTCAAGCCTGCCTGAGCTCCCTGCACTTAAATTCTATGCCAGCTTTTCCCCACAAATATATGCTGTTAAAGAAGGGAGCTAAAATTCACAGAGCTGTCAAGTAAGATATCCATTAAGATAGTAAGATGCCAGTGTTCGAACTTCAACATTACAGCATAAAAGCTCAAAGGAATTCATTTTGTTAATGAGAAACAAGACAGGAAAGAGTGTGCAATGCAAGGGGGTGGGGGAGAGGATAAGAACATGGAACAATATGACAGTAAATTAGAAAGCACAGATTGAGGTACCACAAGGAATCTGAATTCCTCAACTAAGACTTGTCAATGAGATTTTTAGCATATGATATGCAGTTTTAATTAAATTATGGCCCAGAGTCAGAGAACAAAGCCAAAGGCCCATTTTTTTATTTCATTTTTAGAACAGAGATCTTATCTTCTACAGCATTTCATGCACTTCAAATGAAATATGGATTTATGGTGTTAAAGTACCTGGAAAAATATCATGACTTTTAGGATTCATCCTATGCTAAACTCAGAGCAGTACAGTCAAAGGGTGAGATTCTGGTCCATGATGATGTTGGGGCACCCTTCTTAATGAGTTCAGAGGAATGAGGGTAATAGTGTTAGGAAAAGAGTTCATTGTGTGTGAAAAATGTTACAATACTTTGTAGTAATCAAGATATGTGTCTCTCTGTGTGTAAATACGTTCAATAAAACTTTAAGTATGTTTGCTTTTAGTAACACAGCGTAATTCTATACAAAGCTAAAGATTTCTGAGTACTGCCAAAAGTTCTGTTTCAATCTGATGGTTATTTTTTTGCTATGCCTGCCAAATCCTACATTTATTCGCAACTTACATGTCACTTTTTTCACAACCTATCACATTATTTCAAATAAATATCTCTTCTGTTTAAAAAGTATAATCTTTTTCCAATGAGGAAATTGATGCAAAATGTTTTGCTTGTGGTGCTGAATTATTATTAAATATATTTTAAGTAAGTTTACTGAGTCTTTTAAAGTAGAAGTGTAGGCTGCGTGAGAATGTTACCCTGAATCTTGAAATAGTGAATGAATGTCAGTCTGTTTTTCCGTGTTTATATAAGGAGAGAGTGTGGAAACATTGATAAATTTCATATGGTCGAGGCTCTCTTGATATTACTATGGGTAGATAAGTTCTTGAAGGTCAGCTGCTTTTAAAACCATCTTTTAAATTCTCACAGGATGAAGGGTTAGGGTGCTAATGTTAAAGCAATGCTTACAGTAACTGAAGATATATATATATATATATGCATAAATCATCAAATTTAGGAAGTTACACCTTAACACAAAGTCTTCTATGGTGACTTACCCAATAAAACTGAGGATACTGATGCTTGCCTAGAAATAATGAGTTTTGTGCTTGCTGGGGAATGAAGTCTGGTGTGTGTATATGGTATGCTTCCAGAATAATCAGACATACAGGATTTTCATGTGGGGGCAGTGTGTTGACATAATTTGTCAGCATGATGCGTGGCTCTTAAGGCAGATTAGAAATGGTTCCTGTTTTTCCCAAGACAAGCATGAATAGTTTCTAAGTGTAGAAAGTTTCTTCTAAGTACATGATTCCTAAGTCTCATTTTATTCCACAGAAAAGGTTGTGATTTAAGAATTTCAGATGCTTAAAATAAAAATAAAACTTAAAAAATAATAAATGCCTCAAGATCCACCCCTATATATATATGTACATAAGATTTATTCTTATGGAATACACTGATATCTTTCTCTGCCTGTAACCTCATTGTTGAGAGAAAAGACAACAAAACCCAGTGTTCCTCAAAGAAGAGTCCTGGTACAAATTCACCAACTGCCAAACTACACCATCGTAAGCTAAGAGGAGAATCGGCCTTGATGCTCCAGTGCAGGTTGTTTTCATTGATTCTTGAATTTTAATAACATTTCAGCTGTTGTTTCTGTGAGATGACTTAAAAAAACCTTAGGATTAACTTGTATTACACTGAAGAGACTGATCATCTTCCATTGCAACTGCACTCAAAACCCAATTATTGTATCTTAGAAAGATAGAAGTTGTGGGGTTTTTTTGTGTTTGTTTTTTTTTGTTGTGTTTTTTTTTTTTTAATTCTCCTTTGAATATTAAATCTGGAAATGTATTTTGAGAATCAGAATCCACCAAAGTCTCTCTCCTGTGAAACTGACATTACTTCTTGAAGCTGTCTATATCCAATGAAGAAACTTCCATTCAACTTTATTAATAAGTAACCCACAACCATTAAAATTTTGTCAAAATACTAAAATTTTTGAAGTTGCAGGTTCAGCTTGCAGTATTACTGAATAGGCAACAGTTTTCTAATGTGATCAGAACACATTCTAAGAACGGCTACCCAAAGAGGTTAGAACTTCATCCTACACATTCAGTCACAAATCCAATGGTTTGTGGCTTGAACAACAAATACAAAACTCTCTGTAGTTTGTACAGATCCACTCTAGAGAATAGAGACTAAGATTTTAAAAGCAAGATAGTTAGAAAGAATTCAGCCAAATACAAAGCAGACCTCAAGTAAAACCAGTATAAATCCTCTTTCTTTGATCATTATGAATTTATGAAAATAAATGTATAGCTACTTTTCTGGGTTTTATGATCTAGCTATCAACTGAGTTATTCTATTTTCTTTCAGTAGTTATGCGCTAGAAGTGAACATTTAAACTCATATTCAAGCATTTGTCAGAAGAGAAGACTTAGACATGAAAGACAGATTTATTCTGGGACTGTTGTTTAATTTTAGGTAAATGTGGCTGGAGAAAGTAAAGAGTTTTTTCGTGTAATTGTCCCCAGCATTTCTTCTGGCAAGCAGCTGGGTAATTTATAATCTTTTGTTCTTCTGAAAATCTCTCCTTCAGTCAACAAAGTGTGTAAGACGACAGCCACAAATGGTCAAGATAAAACCTCTTATACTCCTTGACAGTGAGCTATATTCACTAAATCTGCACATATGATCCACTGCAATATTAGTTTTAAGCACCTTCAACCACCTTCACACTTATAAAATTGACAATAATTTGAATATAATAATAATAATTAGTAATAATAATAGTCATTTGGATAAACAATGAGTTGAGTGTGAGCATGGCCTGTTATACAATGTACTCATTAGGTAAACCATGTAAAGGCATTAACATGAAACATCCAGATGTCTTGCAATTTTCTTTTTTTTAAACCAAGTCCCATGGAAAATGTCTTTGCAAATTTTCCCTTTAGCTTCTTTTTCATTTCCTAGCTCCACCTCTTCAAATGGTGCGGATGACCATCAAAGGAAAGCAATGTATTCAATTATGAAAATATCTCAGTAAGCAGAGGTCCGAACTTTTCAATACTCTACGTAGAGTGCTAAAATCCTTTGTGTTTTCTACAGCTGAGAACACACAAACACATATAATTACATTATGTGGATGTGACAGTGGAAGATTAATTTCCACTGGTGTGCTCTCAGCCATGCAGTTTTAGAACAGCCTATTATTTCTAGGAACTATCCCTAAGGCAAGATTTGCGTTGCTCAAAAAGTCGTAAAATATTCCAAAAATTTTCAATCGCTTTTATCTGTTACTTCTCCTTCCTGAGAAATTTCATGCCCCCAAAGGCTTTTCCAAACAATTTAACCCAATGTTAAGGGTTTAGTATATTCAGTCAGGAAAAATAAATTATAGCATCTGATTTGTCTGATCAATTGGCACTCCAAAACACAGTTCTAGTATTAACTGTTCAAACATCAATAACATATTCATAAAGAAGTAAGAGGATAACACTCAGAACAAAAATCTGTCCTGTAAATTACAGATGTAAAGGTAATTCAAGAACTCTATAAACTGATTATATTATATAGCAAAAAGGAACTTTTTAAAATCTTATTTGACATTAATGGAACACAAAATCTCACTTTGAATATTCTTTAAAACTTTCCCATCCACTTTCATAAGTAACTATAGTCTGTCTCACCACAAAATTGTTTTCCTAGGCTTTAAGAAGATATTTATTTTCCATTATACTCGAATTTAAAAAAAAAAAAAATTCTGCAAGCTCAGCACTTCAAAATTATATAAAGAACAGGCCAAAGGTTTTTAGCCTAGTCAGAGCTTCTATGTAAATTTTTTCTTCTTAAAATTTTCTGTGGTGATTTTGAAATACTTGTGGAGTCTTGTATCGTTTAAGAATAGATATTGTTTTGCTTAAAGAAAAGCACGTAAGCTCATATTCATTCATTATGATAACAATAAATGTTTTCTTTTCTCAGGGTGCTCTGTTTTTAACTTAGGGACATAAGAAAGACAGCATTAAGAAAAGCAAAAGAGAAAATCATTAGAAATGCTTTTCTAAGCTGCTTTTGAAGTTGTGAAAAGTTTTCTTGTATTAACAATACTCAGGCATTTGCTACTGCTTCTTAACAAGGCTCTGAAGCACAAATCAAAGTTAAGAAAGAAGTTAAACAAATATTCTAGTAGAGGGTATGTCAGTTTCAATGCAAGTGTGTGGTTATGTTTCTTATCTGCATGAACATGCACACATGTAAGAACTTCCCTGCTTTACTCAGCTGACACAATTAGTCCACTAGTCATTTCACTAGAGGGGAGCATTTGTCTGTCATTTCCCAAAGTATTTAACGCAAGAGGAATTCCTAACACACCCACTTTTGTCTCCTTTGTTTTGTTTGGGGGTAAAGGGGAGGGCTGGCTTGTAGATATGATCTCATGAATCACTCTGGGAACTGCACAGCAGTCAGATATATGTGTATTTCCTAACCTTGGTGCTACTGGGATAAATGTCTTACTATACATCACAGCAATGATTCATCTGCGCACACACTAGCTTCAACCATTTGGCCATAGTTACACCCCAGCTACTGAAGAAACTGTAAAGTGGGGTAATAAGGGGTATGGAGTTTATACAAATAGCTCCAAGAGGTTTTTATTATCTTTGCTCTTGATGACTCAGTAGAGAATAAACGTCATGCTGTCTGTGAGCCATTTAGAGAACATCACCTGTGAGGTGGCTTGTGTTACTTCAAGGAGTGCCTTTGAACGCTAGGGGAAAACTGTATATTGGAAATTTTCTTTGTGGGGTTAGCTAGAGCTGAGGTTCCAAACAGTTTCGGTAAGTCTTCCCTCCCCAGTTGCTCTCCCAAACATAATTTCATGGTACAGTGCAAAAAAGATGACTTCTCCGTAAGCTTGATCCTGAAATACATCAAGCTGCTGCAGTTCCACTCTTAAGATCAAGGGCAACTGAAGCTCTTGAGCTGCTCTTGAGCAGCTTCCACCTGGAGGCTATCACACACTCTTGTTGCTTATGACTATAAGCATTTATGAATACAGGAGACTTCTTCTAAACTATGCAGTTTTTATTTGCTGAAGTGCCTTTTCCAAGGGTGGGTCTATGCTATTATATGCACATTTTTGTCAGAGATATAAGACAGGTCATGTCCTCCTTTTTAAAAAAACACATTTAGATAAAATACCGATATGAATTTCAAAGAAAAAGACTGTAGTTAGCAGGATGTTATTTATCCCAAATATTTAAGAATAAAAGAAACTGGTTTATGTATAAAACTGCTGCTGTGCCCAAGTCCTTCAAAGGGCCATGGATAACTACCATAATTCTTTTTAAAAAGGGTGTGGAGGGAACAGAGATGGAGACAGAAAATATCAGAAAAATGAAACTACTTTCACATCCATTTAATTATAAAGTTTCATTCTAAAAAAAAATATTAAATAAGTACATTATTGCTAGATCACGATTCTTTCAACTGATCTAATATGTGGTACATATTTATTTTTTATTAGGCATCTAAAAGCAAGGTGTGTAATCTGAACTAGATTTCTAGGCTTCCTGTATAGCTGAGAGGAAGATAAAGATAGATAGAAAATCGTTCAGTCCACTTTCCTTCCCCGTTAATATTAAGAAGGAATGAATTATTTCCAAAGAACTCAATTTGTTGCTTGTAGAGGAAGTGTAGACAATTAGAGCAGAATAGATATCTAACTTTTTGGTGATTATGTTTAGGGAATTATAGAACTAGGTAGGAAATATCCTTCAATGTGATTAGTTCTGAGATGCAGTGTCTGTGGCACTGCAAATACCAAGAAAAATCATGCTGCAGAATTCCTTCTCTATTTGAATGTATGGAAAGCTAATACTTGTTTAAGATAATAAAACTAGAGTACGAGAAGATCAAGATCCATGCACTGAGGAAGTACTGTCTCCCTCAAAATAGTATTCTCCCATTTCTAGCACACATGGAACAATTTGGTGTTTTAAAGCATTTCATATTTCACCTTTCTTTCCTAGATAAGATGAAAGTGTGTCTCAAGGATGGTGGAAATTCTTACAACATGAACCTCTTTGTTTTAATCTAATAAGTATATGAAAAACTTTTTGGTTTCTTTTCAAAACTGAGGGGTTTGGAACAACTCTTGACAAATCCCTCCTCTCCAAAGTTTTTTTGACAGGAATTTAAAAAAAAAAAAAAAAAGGAAAAAGATTGTGATAGAATAATTGTATTTTGTTTCATAAGCATTATCAATTCAACCTTTACTTTAGTAATTTGATATTTATGCAAGAAAAGTAAAATGTTTGAACATTAACAGATTGCAAAAGTGTTTTTTATCTTACATTCCTGCTTTATCTAGAATTTCCATCTGCATTTCTTGTTCCTGACATTTATGTAGTAGCTGAGACTCATCTAATTGACCATAGTTATTCTAAGGATATTTCCTGTAGTAGTATTCAGTAAACATGAACTCCTGAGATTACTTTAGTGACTAAACTTCAGCTATTTTTCAGATTGTATAATTAATTTCCATTTGCCAGAAAAAAATTCTTGCAAACTTTTCCCTCTTGGATACTGGTCAAAGCAATTATTTTCTTTCAGAGTAAATCACAGTTGTGTTATATCTTCTGTAGAATTATAAAAAGCACAATGTATAGTTTCTTCCATCTAAACACATCTCAACAATGTTAATGAGCATCAATGCATTTAATGAAAAACTTTTTGCCACTCTGAGTGGTATAACTAGATTATGATTCGGTTTTCTTGGTTGCTGTGTGGCTTTCTTTACAGGTTGGTGTGAAATCAGATTCCCAAAGAAATTATCTTGGGTAACTTTGTTCCCCTTCACCGTATGATTGAATAAAGCATTGCCTCGCACCTTAAAGGCATTGCCTCGCACCTTATAGACATTGCCTACCTCTAGGCACATGTTGTAGGAATTTCCCTCATGGGAGAGTGAGGCCTGCAACACTAAGCTGCTGCTTGGAGACAGGCCAGCAATTTTGAGTGTCACTTCTGTAAGTGCTGCAGCCCCAACAGTGGCCTCTCCATCATAACTTTAGCTCTTGGTGCATTTATGACAGATCATACCAGTGTTCTGCTGGGTAAGTGGTTTATATAGGAGAACTACAGAGCAGATAACAGAAGAAAGGGCAAGATTGCAGAAGCAATCAGTTGTGCGAGCCTTGTGCCTAGTATTCCACATTCAGTGGTGCTTTTGCCTAAGAATTGAAGATTTCACTTTAGATTTTGACCACTGAAAAATAATGATATGATAAATAAGTTAAATGTCTGAGGAATTCCTAAAAGAAGAAAGAAAAGCCATGATTTGGAAATGAAATGGTTGTTATCTTCTTCTGGTAGAGACAAGACACATACAATTCAGCTGCAAATGGTGCAGCTTTGGAGGATTACAGCTTTTTCACTTTGATCTCCATATGCACTCCTTAGAGGAGCAGACGTCTCTTTAGAATCAGCCTATCTGTGTTTTGGTTATGGCATACCTTAAAATAGAGATCTAAATCTTGGATTTCAAATTAGTAGTTGTAGAGGCTCAAAATACTGACATGTAAAGGTAATGTTTATTAAAAAGTGTTTTGAAAGAAATACAAAAAGTACTTTTCCTTCTACACCATCCTAATTAATTGGGGGGGGGAAGGGGAAAAAACCCACCAAACCCTAAGAATAGGCTACTTTTTGGGTGCAGTTTTCTTTGTACTAAGTATTTGATAAAGCAGTTGAACCTAGTCACCATGTTAAACAAGCAAATAGTCTGCTGGGTTGACCTGTGTGGCAGCTCCAGTGTTTTCTTTCCTACTTTGGGTGTCTACAGGATTTATAGGAGGCAGTTGTCTACTCTGCAAAAATAAAAGATTAACAGATACTTACTGGAATGTGATATCTTCAGAACTCTAATAGTGGTTGAAGTTAATTATGCATTTAACTTCTGGTTAATGTTTAACCAGCCAGGGAACTGGTTGTACTCTTGTCATCTCAACAAAATATACAAGATGACTCATGTAAGCAATGGATTAGCCCTATCTTTGGTCTACACAAAGCATTACTATTTTCTGCTAAGGAAGTATGACCTGTCAAGAAAGGTAAATGTTCTATACGCCCTGTTCTATTGACAAGCTGCGAGATCACACTGGTATTTGCTAATTATTTGAGAATCAAATATGACTGGCTTGAAATAAAACTCCTGACAAAAATGATTTTATTTAGGAAAAACTATCCGAATACTTAAGGCATTTTTTTTCAGATTCTGTTATAATTCCACACGGGCTTTACTCAATTAAAGTTAGCTTGTTCTGCCCCTCTTGCACCAGCCCTCACACAACTCAGCTGCTCCTGACTCTTCAGATTGGATAATCTATTTTTCTCCCGATATGAGCTGGATATGCCTGAGGACCGTGGACCTGAAAAAATACTATACTTCATTCTCTATTATTAGGAACTCAAACACCAGCCTGTTCTGGGAAGTTTGATTCTCAGTAGGTCATCCTTGGTTTTAAATTTCCATTATCACCAAGTTACTCAAAGTCCTATATTATGGAGTTGTTCTTGTTGCTTAGGCATGTGGGATATAGCTGTGCTATAATTTTTGCCCTTAGAATGTTATTTGAGACTGGCGTTTACAAAATGCAGTTGGAAATGGTCTGGGCAATGTTCCTTTTCAAAATCCAAGCACTACCATACACAAAGAGATTGTTTTCCTAATCCCCATTTCTCTAAATGTCTCATTGAAATCACTCAGAGATATATTTTTCATCACTACTTGCTTTGTGACACATGATCTAATGTAACATAACTCCTTTTCCTTTTAAAATATCATTTTCCTGATCACTAGACCACTTTTTTATGCTTTTTTTCTTTTTTTTTTAAAAAAAAAAAAACAACCAAAACTATAATACTTAGCTGATACAGCTGGAGATTTATCTGAGCTTGAAAGGTTTGCAATAACTCTTGAATAGTCATTTTTTTTTTCTAATGTGAGCTTAGGACTTCAGCTGAGAGCAGCAAGTTGAAGCAAAACCATTTTTCTTACAAAAGGGGAGAAAAAGAAACTAGAAGTTGCAGAAAGTTGTGCATATTTTGTCTTGTACACAAGCAATATGGAAATTAAAGTTTTACTGTAAGTCATTTTTTTCAGTTCTGTATCTGACTACTTTTTCTTTCTGTAAGTGTTCATTTTTGGCAAGGCATGAGTCAATATTTAATATAAAACTGACTGTGTTACTGGTATCAGTATTTTAAAGGTTTGCCTAATGCATTAGACAAACTATTGCGGGATTTGGTTTCATGTCATACAAGGAGAGGAGAACAGCACTTGTGGAGACTTTGATCTTATCCTTATCAGCGTTACTTCTTTCAGCTTCTCAGATAATATGCTGCACTGAAAAGCAATGATCACAAGTTGGTTAATACTGCAAAAAAGGGAGTGTTTCTTGGAAAATGTAGAAAATCTTCAAGAGGTCAGGGGAAGGGTAGCGCGTGTTACTGAATTGTGTTGAAATATCTCCTATGGTTTTTCTCCTCCCATTACTACTAGGATGTTTTAAACCTCACAGGCGGTGGGAAATATTTTAAAGGGGAGTTTCTTTGTATATTTAGTAATGTGGGAAAGCTATGTGAGGGGTGTTCCCTGAAAGCAGTGACTCATCCCTTGTGTTGATTCTATAAGAATACAGGCTTTGTTTACTGTGGAATTACTGAAATAAGGTATGTTTTTATTTAAGCATATAACTTTTACTATATGTACCTGAAATTAGAAATTCACAACAATACTTGATGCCTACTTGTTTCAGGAGTGACCCCTGTCCTTTTGCTATTTCCCAAGCAGAACCCTTGTTTTTGAAGGCTCTGTGTGTATTTACATATATCCCAAGTCATAGTAAAAACTTCAGTCCTCTCTGATAAGACAATTCTCAACATTCTTCTTTGCTCATGGTTAATGGAGGTACCCCTCATTCTGCCCAGGTTAAATAATTTCTTCTGACCCCCAGAAATGGAAACACAGGCATCTCTGTTTAGCCAGATGATGCTGCATCTCCTGTCTGTTCTCTGATTTGGAAGACTGAATCTGAAAAGCACATTGCTTTGGTAATGCCAACGTTAAGTGTTTTCAGGTAAGCACTTTCTCGATTATTGGAAATGCTCCATTTTATTTGAAATGTAAAACTTCACCTGCAGGTGCAGTCTCACTCTAGTTTCTAAGCTATTAAAGTTCTCCCTTGGTCCAATAAATATTTAATTACTCCATGCAAAAGGAAGCTGATTTTGACAAAAGAGGCTTTTTCCTCTCCCTATTGACTATACAAGGAGTTTAATCTCTTACCTTTGTCTGCTTAATTCTTTCTGAATTAGTCACCTAATATAGGTGATGTGAATACTATCTGTGTTAAGAGGGCTGCAAATTCCAGCTGGTGTCCAAACACTTAAAAGTTGATGTCGTAATGTTGGGTTTAAGGGGTTGCATGACATCTAGGCTATACACATAATAGTGTTTCCACAATAAACTCTTAATTTAGATAAAACTACTTCGATTAAGATTAACATGAACCAAGATCTCTTAACAAAGATTGGTCTCTGTGTTTTAAAATTTTTGTAGGGTTTGTACTGTATGGGTCACTTTAAAAATAGTCTCATCTTTAGCTGTCTTTACATATCTTTAGGTATGTATATCTTATATACATATCTTTAGGTGTGTGTTCAGAGTTTTTCTCTTTAGTAATTGGATAAAGACCCATCTCAAGACATGGGCTTAAAACAGTTAGAATAGTTTACACTGAAAATTTCTTTTCATTGACCAGTGAGAGAGTTCAGACTATTAACAAAGTAAAATTTAGCTATCTAGTATAAGCTGAGGTTAAGTAAGATGAATCTTGCCAATAATTACAAGTCTTGTGGTCACAGTTCCACTAGTTAAGTTTGGGAATTAAAAGAATATATATCCTATAAAAACCAACTGATTTTATAGAGGCCAACCTGAACTGATAGAGCTTCCCATCTTATTAATGTGAGTTATTAGATCTTGAAGATATCAGAGGCAATAGAAAGGTTTGAATAGATGTGAGCAAAATTGACTATGGTTATCACAGTCTGTGAGGAGAAGCTTGGAAGGCTAAAAGTGTGCATGTAGTAGAAGACTGTCTCTTTGTAGCTACAAGCTTGATTAAATTCAGATAAATGATTTAATATTTATGGTGCAGTTACACATGCAAAAGAAAAATGGTGAAAATATATAAATTCTTTCCTGATCTGAATATGCTTTCCAGCATTATGCAGGCCCCAAGAGGAAGAACTGAGCTGCAATATTCAATTCTATAATTTAATTTACTAGAAAATTCTTGGAAGAAACATACTTGAGTTATGCAGCTAATTTTTAATGCACTGACTTAGCAAGCAGTAAATTGACTTGATAGAGAACTCTCTTGCCTTCCTCTTTTTAAGCTAGAAGTTGCTGGAATCCCATTTGTTAAGCTCAAATAATAGCACTATAACTATTCACCTTATCTAAGTAGACTGACATTTTTGAGGTCAAACAAGTTCTATCATACTATAATTGGTTTAACCTTCTCTTAAAATTCCATTTCAAGGAAGATCAGCCTTAAAAGTACTTATTCTGAATTGAAAACCTAATTTCATTTCTTCCACTTGTAGTTTGATAGTTCCATCAGAGTTATAACTCTGCTCTTTTGATGGCCTTTATGAAAAGACTGTTGTTAGCTGACCACCAAAGAGGACCACAATCCAACTTTTTTCAAGTTTCTAGAATGAAACCACAATACAATACTTAGAGTTCCTCCTTTTGCATAGAAAACCCTATTGACAGCACCGTTCACCTACATGTTGTCAATCACAGCATGTCAAAGCCATTATCAGTCTTACACCAACTCTCATCTGAAATCCCCCATTAAATAGCTCAGAGAACAGTCAAACAAGAGAATCAAATGCAGAGAGTGTTCACTGGAGTATACATGCATGTGTGTCTATGTACTTATATATGTATATTAATTTTAATATTTCCTTTATAAACAACAACTTGCCCTATGCTTATTTGTAATGCTCATGAGATGTTCAGAGATTCAGCTAAGAACACATTAGCAGTTAGCCAGATGGAGAATTAGTGACAGCTGGCAATTACTTAGAACTCTTCTAATAAACAATAGTTTCTCCCCTTCTTGAAATATATAGAAATGAGGTATTGTTATTTTAAGTGCTGATGTACTGAAATGGCACTTGTGCTTGCTGTAACGTGGAACATTGCACTCCAAACAAGAAACAAAGCTACATGGAACTCCATGTCCCAGCCTGTTATCTGCAGAATCTATGAATCTATTCAAGACAAAAAAAAAAAAACAACAAACAAACACAAACACAAACAAAACCCCAAAAAAAACTCCAAAAAAACCCACAAAAAAACCCAACCACAAAACCAAAAAAAAAAAACAAACAACCCCCCAAAAAAACAAAAAAAAAACAAAACCAAACCAAAAAAACAACAATCAAGAAGTGACAGGGAAGCTCTCTCCATTGCTTTCATTTGGACCACGTTTACCTGTCACTTACTTTGCCCATAGGTTCAAAACACTATGCATGGTTTGTGAAACAAAGAAGACACTCAAGAGAATGCTAGGGTTTTCAACCATGATTTGTGACATATACATTAATACAAGAATATGCCTTAAAGGGCTCAGCAACTTCTGCGCTAACAATTTAAGCATGCCTCACATTCCTGTTCTCTTAACGTTTTCCATTAAGTCACCAGCTTTTTTCCAGTTGCTCTTCCACTACATTTCAGTAATTGCAATCATCCATGCAACTTGTTTTTTACAAATCAGGGGCTGGTAAATAGGGTTTTAGCCCTTAATTTCCTTCATAAACTTCTCCCATCCCTGAGCAATTTATGAAACAGTCAATTTTGTAGCCAGTAGAAAGGCTAGTTACAGTAAACCAAAATGCTACTGCTGTGCTGTACAACTTTCTACTAAGAAAATAGTGTCTGTAATCATATTAAACTCCTACATCTTGATGAAGAATAAAGCAGAACTTTATAAAGATATTTATTCATGTAAGCAAAGGATTTTTTTCTCTTTAGTCCTCACTGAAGTAGAAGTTTCAGAATATCTATTATCTTTCATCAGGTATGGGTTTCTTGGGGGAGAACAGGCAGTTCCTCAACTTTCCTATTGCCCCATACAGATTTATGATCACATTTAATCGCAAAACACATCACTAGGGAGCAATACAATGGTTGGAGTTCTCCTCTATCTTGCAACAGGTAAACCAATATCACAGCGAAAACCATTTTTTAAAAAACATATAAACTTCTTTGGACATAAATCTATTCATACTTACTATTATTCAATTGTAGGATCAGCTCTGTGTTCCGAGAGGCTGAAAATTCTGATAAAAGATTAATGAAAATTACCTCTCCAATGTACAAAATTTTTACAATACTGATCTTGGTTGAACATGTGTGTACATGTATGATGTTTATACTCCTAACGTCTTCACAGTGTAAGCTCGGGTTCTGATCTGATTTCCACATGGGATTGGAATTGCTTAGAGAAGGTTTTGGCTCAAGCCCACCTCTAGCCTTGTCGTGGTTTAAACCCAGTCAGGTAACTTGTTCACTCACTCCCAGTGAGTGGTGCCGAGCTGACAACAATTGAGGTCTGTCCGTCCGCCCCCCCCACCGGGGCTCTCTCCTTCCCCACTCCCAGAGGAACGGGAAGGAGGATCGAAAGAGTGCAACTCCTACGGGTTGAGACAAGAACAGTCCAGCAACCAATGTACAACACAAATCACCACCGCTACTATCAACTACAACAATGATAAGGGAAAATAACAAGGGAAGAGAATACGATACCACCAGCCAAGAAAAACGAGTTCCACCCAGAAGCCCGTGTCCTTCCAGGTAACTCCCAGTTACCCCTCACCCCGACCATGACGTGCTGTGGTATAGAATACCTCCCTGGCTAGCCCGGGTCAGGCGCCCCATCTCTGCTTCCTCACAGCTTCCCCTCCTCCCTGGCAGATCATGAGCCTCACAAAGTCCTTGCTCAGAGTAAACATCACTTAGCAACAACTGAAAACATCGGCTTCACCAACACTGTTCTCAGGCTGGAAGTCAAAACACAGCACTGCACCAGCTACCACAAAGGAAAAAAACATGACTGCTACAGCTGAACCCAGGACATTATCCACCCCTTATTCCATACCATTCACGTCGTGCTCAGATCCCATATTTTCAATACACCATCGCTCTCCCACATATATACATCCATATACATACAGACCAAGAGGAAAAAATCATTTTCTTAGTGCATGGACCAATCCCTATAATGCTGCCGAGTCCATTCGGCCCATAATGTTCAAAGTTCATTCTCTGTTGTGGTCGCAATTGGCACTTGTTGTTCTTCAACTTTCAGCAACCCCACAGCAGAGGGATCTTCTAAGAGACCAGGCAAGGTGGACAGCTGCTCAATTTCCTCAGTCTCCAAAGCAGCAATACCAAAAGCCCACCGGTACCCTTTTGGGTCTTTGAAGTACCCTCCCTTGAGGTAGTCTATGCCGAGGATGCATGGAGCCTCTGGACCAGTCACAATAGGGTGCTTTTGCCATTCCCTCGCAGTCAGGCTGATTTCAGCCTCCAGCACAGTCAACTCTTGGGATCCTCCTGTTACTCCAGAAATATAGATGGGTTCCACCCCTTGACAGCTTGATGGCATCAGGGTACACTGTACACCGGTATCTACTAGAGCCTTATACTTCTGTGGGACTGATGTGCCAGACCATCTGGTCCACACAGTCCAGTAAATCCGATTGTCCCCTACCTCCACCTGGCTGGAGGCAGGGCCCCTCTAATGGTTGTCACAGCATTGGACACTTAAGTCGTGGTGAAAGGGATTATTCTTCGTTATCACCGGAGCTGGAGTAAAATCAGCTCTTCCATTCCATCTGGGAAACTGCTCACCAGAGACTGAAGCCGTAGCTCTCATGGGACGATCAGTCTTGGCCCTTGCTCCCCTCTTCAGTTCACTCACCCATTCCTCCAAAGCTGAAGTAGGTTTTCCATCCCACTTTGTCATGTCTTCTCCGTGATCCAGCAGGTAAAACCATAGGGTACCCCGTGGCGTATACCTCCTGTATCTCCTCTCTTGAACAATAGGACGCCTTTTGTTAATAGCTGAGACGTGTGTTGGTACACGTGAGGAGCTGGATAAATCAGATAGATCGTCCCTCAATTGTTCGAGGTCCTGGGACAGTTTTTTCACAGCTGAGATGATGGAAGGGGTGAGATTGTCTTCGAACTCTCAGAGTTTATGAACCATTTCATCCACTGTTAGTGGTACTATGTCATTCCAGGTTACTGTTGCCAATGAATGGGCATATGATGACGGTGCATTCCGTGTAAGTTTTCGCCACATGGGTCGTGTACATTCAACTTCATCTGGATCTATAGGTGTATCCCCGTTATTCGGCTTGATGTGATAGATCATCTCTACGATGGCCGATTCCCTCAGAGACTGGATGCCTTTGTCTATAGTAGTCCACTTGGCCGAACGACTCGTAACATCGTCCTTGTACGGAAACCTTTCTTTCACAGCTGCCAAGAGCCTCCTCCAAAGGCTGAGGGACTTTTTCTCTCTTGCAATTGCTTTGTCAATTCCCCCTTCTCTAGCAAGTGATCCCAGCTGCTTGGCTTCTGTACCTTCTAGTTCGTGACCATCGGCCCCATTGTCCCAGCATCGGAGTAACCAGGTGATGATGTGCTCCCCTGGTTGACGGGTAAAATCTTTTCGCATATTCCGCAGCTCGGTTGAGGTTCGAGGTCGGGAAGTTACCTCTTCTTCTTCTTCTTCGTCATGTGATGATGACTCCTGATCAGATTCTGGACCGGGTGGTGAATTCATTGGTTCTTCATCTCGCTTCACCCTTTTTGCCTCCTTTTTGCTTGTTCTCTTGCGTACAGGGGCAACTGATATTGGTACGTATTGGTCCTCTGGTTTGGCTGCAGTGATTATCACTGTGGTTTGAGTAGCAACTGTACTTGTTGCTGGGGGTGGTGTAGCTGCTGTGCTTGGAGATGGGGTAACCGCGCTGTCTGTTGCAGTTGAAGTTTGAGCAGCTGCTGTACTTGCCAATGGGGTAGCTGTGCTGTTCATTGCAGCCAAAGTTTGAGTAGCGACTGTTGCTTTGCCCTCAAATCCGCCGACATTCTTTTCCTTTTGAAGGTGCTGGATAGTGTTGAACAAGGCCCTGTATGCATAGGCCAAGCCCCAGCACGTTCCCATGATTTGTCCATCTCTGGTATGGCCAGAATGACCACACACCTCATTTAAGTGTTTTACTAATTCTTCTGGATTTTTCAGTTGTTTGGTAGTGAAATTCCAAAGTACTGGAGGGGCCCACTGACCTAGATACTTCCCCATACTATCCCACACACGCTGCCACTCATGGCTGTCCAGCCTCAGGGAAAATCTCTCGGTCCTCCTACATCTTCGTTTGACCCCAGACAAGACCCAAACCTGACTCTGCTTAACTCTTGAAATCAGTAGTGGGCAAAACACACTCTGTATGCGTGTTAGCATGGTGATTCCCATCACCATCAGCAAACAAGTCTCAACAGCATTAAAAGGCCATTCAAAAAATTCAAAACTCTCAAATGTAAATGGTCTGGGGGGATGACTGGGAGGGTAAAAGGATGTCTCCTTCACAGGTTGAGCACCTGAGAAGGAGAAAAAAGATGTGCAATTGCTAAGCACCTCCATCATATACCTCCCAAAGTATAAAGGTGGTGACCACACTGGGAACATAAGCCAGATCAGTTTCATGATCAATGATTCTATTGTATTACAAGTCATTACCATAAAGTACAATGGGACAAAAACCTTAGCCCAAGCTCCACACTTGAAAAACACTAATACAGCAAATACCGGATGGACGTAAGATACGATATACTGAAACTGTGAGATCAAGAGGAACAACCTTGAGAGCCAATAAATCAACATTGTGACGAGTTACTATCAATCCAGTCAGATCTGTTCTTATCTCAACCCCTCGTGCCCCATGTTGGGTGCCAAAAAATAACTGTCGTGGTTTAAACCCAGTCAGGTAACTTGTTCACTCACTCCCAGTGAGTGGTGCCGAGATGACAACAATCGAGGTCTGTCCGTGTCCCCCCCCCCACCGGGGCTCTCCCCTTCCCCGCTCCCAGAGGAACGGGAAGGAGGATCGAGAGAGTGCAACTCCTACGGGTTGAGACAAGAACAGTCCAGCAACCAATGTACAACACAAATCACCACCGCTACTATCAGCTACAACAATGATAAGGGAAAATAACAAGGGAAGAGAATACGATACCACCAGCCAAGAAAACGAGTTCCACCCAGAAGCCCGTGTGCTTCCGGGTAACTCCCAGTTACCCCCCACCCCGGGCATGATGTGCTGTGGTACGGAATACCTCCCTGGCTAGCCTGGGTCAGGCGCCCCATCTCTGCTTCCTCACAGCTTCCCCTCCTCCCTGGCAGAGCATGAGCCTCACAAAGTCCTTGCTCAGGGTAAACATCACTTAGCAACAACTGAAAACATCGGCTTCACCAACACTGTTCTCAGGCTGGAAGTCAAAACACAGCACTGCACCAGCTACCACAAAGGAAAAAAACATTACTGCTACTGCTGAACCCAGGACAAGCCTGTAGCACTTAAAAGTAATATGTCTTCTTGCAACACATTTCTGAAGACTTTTTTGGGTCCTAGAAAACCCCTCTAAGCATTTTACCCATTTTAAAGGTACCTTCTGCAGAGCATATGACCATTTTGCTTTCTGCAACTGGCACATTAAATCAGCATGACAACACTGCTTTATCCAAACTCTATGAATAAACACAAAAAATGCTAAATTGTCATGGAGCATTGTAACATGCTATATTTCTAGTAAAAAAAACAGAAGTCTGATCAAAGCCAATTAACGAGATTAGAGTTAAATGACTTACATGCTGTAATAAAAAAGTCTGCTACAATGTTCAGTCCTGTTTATCTCCAAGGCTTTCCCATAAACATCTTTTGCCAAAAAGCACTGGAATGACCTCCAAGACAAGCTGCTTAACTTGACTATACTCTTGCTTCTATTTTAATTAGACTTGAAGAGGTAAATATTTACTAATTGCCCTCTGGGTAAACAATTAGGAAGTCTTGGTCTGCTTTACTAAAATAAAGTTCATCTGGCAGTACGTTCAGATCACAATCTAGACAGGTCTATCTTAATTTAATGTCCTCTTCCTGTGCCATTTTTTGAAGCAGAAGTTTCTGATATGTGAAGATTAGATATGTATGGAAGGAATGCACCCAGAAGGGCCTCAGAAAGGGCCACTCCATGCTGAGGGTTCCAGCTGGAATCTGATTTCAGATATTGCTGGTTTATCCTATCCATATGCATTCTCTCAATACCCACTGCTCCCTGTCACAGCCAAGTGTCCACCACTGCAATTTTTAAGCTAAGTTCCTCTGTTGGCTCATTTAACAGTGCCAGGGCACCTTGCAGGCTGAGGGGTAGGGAGCTGAAGGACATGGAGGAGGCATGTCCCAGCCCCATCCAGGAGTAGGATAGCCAGGGGAAATGAGGATAGCCCAATCAGGAGAAAAGATGCACTACCACATGCAACAGCTGTGTGTAACCTTCTATTTTTCATATTCTTTCAGTTTGTCCAGATCTGTGCAGATTTTTTCCGTGATGCCCATGGTGAGATTCCTACAGGAAAATCAGTTCTCTTGCCAAGTGTAGAGACTTGTCAGGCTGTCAGGAAAAGCAAATCTCTTCAAAGGAAAGATCACAGTATATTTTTTTACTACTCACTTCTGAAACAGTGCAATAGAAGAAATTTTCCATATAAATCTCATACTAAGCCACATGCCTGAATTATGGTAAAGCTGTGAGTACATTGAACCATGCTTTTACAATAGTACCTTATCCTTATGAAGAGCTATTGGCCCATTTGGTCTGAATGCCGTAACAGATACAGAACTGATAGATACAGAAGCAGCAGTATCTATCTGAGACATGAACAAAAATTTAAACAACTTGTATTGAGGAATATTTTAAAGGATGTCACAAGTGCTTAAAACAGCTAGATAGATGGGTATTATGCTTGCTTTACAGTTATTCAAGAAAAAGGCATACTTGCATTAGAAGGAGTTTAATAAAATTATTTGCTCAACAAGAATATTGCTTTAAGAAGGAATTGTGAAGTTGATTAAAGGACAGAATAGAATTAAATACTTTCAACGTTAGGCTAAATCAATAAGACATTCCATCTGGAAAATTGCATTAATTTTATTTCTAGTCTGTCTTAAAAGTACAGGAAAAAGTGAGAGATTATGAGGAAGAATGAAAGGAAGGATTTTTTAGTTTAAAGCAGAAATTAACAAAAGAAAGAGAAGGTAGAAGTAGAGGTATGTAAAGAATAATTGGAGAATGTTACTGAGGAAGCATTGTAAGATTTTGTCAGACTTTATTTTATGGAATTTCTAAGCAAACAGTTATTAACACAGATAACAGGAACTACCATAAAAGACATAAGATTGAATGAAAATCTATTTACCTATGTTTCAGGGAATACCTCAGATAACAATCTAGAGGTGGCAGAAAGTAATTTCTCCTATTTTTTAAATAATCTTTTAAATTTGTAACATGGACCTGATTATAATCGGTTATGATGTATGTATATATCTATACATATATGTATGTTAGCAGAGTGATACAAATGAACAGAAAGGTGTATATCACCTTAGTGATTTAGGGCCTTTCACAAAAAGTTTGAGGTTCTAAGTTTATTTTCTGCTTTCCTGGTTCTTTTTGGATCATTTATATTTTTCTTGGATCAAGTATTAAATTAAATAGAAAGGGGAAGAAACAGTAACAAAAAAAATCTAGATGAGCTAGGTAGTTAATTTTATCCTACGCTTATATACAATATAGGATAATAATAACTGCATGTTATACTTACAGGATTTCTTTTAGTCTAAGAACAGAAGCACAAGACAATATCTGATGCATCCTAGTATGAAAGACATGCTATTAAATTATCAGTGCAATGGAATCCTGTGACACTGAAAAGAAAGACAAGAAAAAAAGATGACAAGCCTTGTCAGGGTTTCTCTAGTGACAAGGGATTTCTCTCCCTGATGAGATAAAGACATAAAGGAGATGCTAGTGAAGACATTGTCAACATGATTTTATTAATACATTTAAATGACTGATCAGAGAACAGAATAGTGTGCTAAACTGTATTAGAGTCAAGTAAAACTTTTACTTTCTTTTCCTTTTCAAATATCTGTTAAATGCAGGTGCAAATAAAATCCATATTAAAATATTTACCTACTTGTTCCAGAATAACCTATCATCTTCTATATTGTGGCTTCTGGTCACGTTTGTATTGGTTTGGGGATTTTGGGTGCAAGGGGGTTTGATGTTTCTTTTCCTAGAAGCATACAAAAGCCTGCAGCCAAAACCAGTGCTTGGTTGGTAAAAATGCATGGAAATGGATAATTTCTCTCTTGACACAGTTTAAGCAGACATCTGGGTGGAAATTAAAAAAAGGAGACACTAAAAAGGATCACAAAGCGGGTCAGTAACAAATCTTTGAGGAGAAACCAAGTGTCAAGTCACCAATGCTAGGGCTTCTAGGCAAGAACAGCCTACTTGGGAAATTTCATTGATACCTACATACTTTTTATCAAAATCCACTCAACTGAAATAACATTTTACTCTAACTCTCTTAAGCCAATCAGGCATGCCAAGATACTTCACAGCTTGAAACTGTGGTAGAATTCTGCAGCTGCCTCCAAAAAACACCAGGGAAGTGTCTATGTGTTGAGGAGTATAGGGGCAGTTACAGTTCTCCTGTGTGAATATGAAAAACGTCTCATGATTGAAGCTCTTCCCTTGACTGCTGATCCAGCCTGTGACCTGCTCTTTGAGTAATCCTGCCTTCTGCCATCCTATTGCTCATTATTCATCTCCTGCCTGGGGTTTTAAAGTTTTGGTTTGGACAAGTGATCATGTATCAATAGCCAAAGAAACATATCTGTGGTAACCCAGGCAGAGTTTGGGTTCATTTTCCTTAAATAAATTGTTACAGGTCTTGTGGAAGGGAAATACAACTATCTTCATTATTGGACTTCCTCCATTTTTTCTAAATTGTTCAAAGCAAAATCTTGCATCTGAGAGTGCATGGGAAATTACTGTTGAAGTCAGCAGGAGATTTGCATATGATTTCTATATGACCCAATAAGGGTGTAATGTACTTGTGTTCTGGTTTTGATTAGTTAGGGATGGTCCATTTATAAAATGAATAGCAATTCCAAGGACAGAGGTCTTTACGCATGCAGAGCAAAACTTAAGCCAAGTTTTCAAATGTGTTTTATGTCTTTGCTTTTACCTTCTGTATTTCTTGTTCGTCAAAAGTAGAAGTGCCATATTTCATGCGTTGTGTATTTCCAACTGTGCCCCAAAGCAGGCACATGAAGTCATGAAGAAATTTGTTCTTAAATGAATAGTTATAGAAAAGTGTGCCATTTTCATAGAAATATTTTCTCCTGATATTGTAAGAATAGAAACTCTCATTCCAGGTCTTAAATTCAAGATGCAACTCATATTGTTGCTATAGAGCATGAATCAACAAGCATATTCATTTATGGTGTTTCTTACCCAATAATTTGATACATGGTATGATTTATATACCAATCTTATTACACATAAGTGCTAAATGTAATTCATATGATACATGTTTCTCTAGTCTCCTTAAAAAAGAGTTGAATTGACCAACTGCTACAACAAAAAAGTGATATTTTTATATTCATATAGATATTTTACAACTGTTTACCCTTTCTCTTGCCTTGCCTGTTTTGAAGATGACATAGCTAAAAATACTGGAATGGGAATTATAAATTGAGCAGTAATGTCATTAAGGGTCTACATTATTTTAATTAAAATCTTTCATCTTCAAGAATTTTGAAGTAATACATGCTTTTTATATATTTGCATCTTGCCAGTAGTGCTCTCATCAAAGCCTGTGTCAATATTTTCTTTGATGCCAAAAAAAATGCAGTGTTTGTCTTCAGGAATCCCAAAATATTAAACTTGTGTGAGAGAGGGAGATGAACAAGGAAAACCGAGTATAAAGAAATGTATTTGCAATGGAAGGAGCAGAAGTTCATCATGAGAATTTTTTTTCTGGGCTAAATGGCCTATTATAGAAGCTTAAGAAAAGACTTAAAAACAAGGTAAGCACTGGATAATCTTTTTGCTCTTCTCTCACAGTTTCTGGGAATCATCAGCCAAATGTCTTCCTGACCCAAAGTCTTTGTCCATGTTCCTGTGTTAATATCCGCTAATGGATGTGTTCACCACTAAACTGCAGTTCATTTTGAATGCGTTATACTTTTACCCTCGATTATAAACTGTAGCAACAAACTGCACTTTGAAGTAATGCAGCATGGAAAAGTACTCCTTTGCTCTTCTTTTGGTTTGAAGGGCCAAATCTGGGGGGAAAAAATCATACGTACTCCTGTGAGAAGGTTCTATAACTGTACCTCTGCACCTTAACTTTATACCATAATCTTTCTTTTCAAGATTTGAAGCAAATGAAAACAGTGTGTATTTGGTCTGCTGAGATGGAGTTAATTTTCCCCATTGCAGGCTTCATAGTACTGATAGCTGGAAAGATGTTGATAATGCACCAGTGTTTTGGTTATAGCTGAGAAATGCTGTGTCTCCAATATTTCCCCCTCCCAGCACCTCTTGGTGAGCAAGATCTTGGGAGGTGACATAGGCAGGCCAAATGACCCAAATTAACCAAAGGGATATTCCATAGCATATGATGTCTGCTCAACAATAACAGCCAAGAGACAGGAGGAGAGAGGGAGAAAAAATTTATTACGATGTTTGACTTCTAGAGCAACCACTCTGTGTACTAAAGCCCTACTTCTCGGGAAGTGGCTGGACATGGCTGATAGATGGGAAGTAGATAATAAATCTGTTCTTCACTTTCATGCATGGCCTTTGCTTTTGCTTTATTAAACTGCCTTTATCTTGACCCATGAGTTTTTTTCCATCTTATTTTCTTTCCCCAAGTCCTGCTGAGGAGTGGAGTGACAGAGTGGCTTGGTGGATACCTGGCATTGAACCAAGTTCAGCCCACCACATGGTGATATATCCTTACTGCAGCTTCTGTCATGAATACTGCAAATAAGAATGCTGGGTTAGAGTTCAAACCTGTCAAACCACACTAGTGGCATATGTGCTTAAAATAAAGCATCTCATATCAAGCCACTTAAAACCATGACTTATGCAAGTTTGAAGTGAGTTAGATTCAGTAAATCTAATAAAAGGAGATAATATGGCAGTGCATTGCCTGTTACAACAGAATTTAGCCTCTTAGTTCACTGGTGAGAAAGGACTTAAGATACATTTTTTGCTATAATACTGTAGAATTGGAATAATTGTTAAATTAATAATGGCCTAGCTACTGTTCAGAGGCACATCCAACATGACCACCATTATTTTTCCAGTTCTGAGGCACATCCAACATGACCACCATTATTTTTCCAGTTCTGAACTCCATATCAATGTCACCACATCTTGCATTTGTGGAACAAAATAAAAAAGCTGCAATCCTTTTTTCCTATCTGACTACGGTTGACAAAGTCCTTTTTTCTTTTCAGGCTATTAAATACTGTCTCAGTTGGTGGAGGTATCAGAAAAGATTAAACATCTGATTCTCTTTTTAATTTTTTGCATCTCTCCTTCTGGTATAAATCTGGTCTAATACCTGTCTCTAGTGGCTCAGGTCTGAATTATTTTTTTATACTATTCTTGACTGAAATCCTCTGTTCCATACTGCTCATTTAGTGGATCAGTTTCTTTCCATCTGAATGCAAGATGGTTGCAATTCTATGGCATTCTCTATTTGTAAAAGGTAGAGCTTTCAGAGCTGATAGAATTTTTAGAAACCTAAATATGTACTATGATAAATAGAACAGTCATATCTCTCATTACTAGCAAAAGGGTGGCATAGAAAAAATGAAATAATTACAGATTAAATTTCCTGTAAATCACTGTTCTTTATTAGTTCTGAAGATACCAAATGTTATAGTCATAAATTTACTTCTCACAGAACAAGTCAAAACCAAAAAAACTTGTACCATTAATATATTAGCCTATACTTTTATCCTTATAGACCTATTTAATACAAATTTGAGGTTAGCACAAATGACACCATTCTACAGATGTAGCTCTAACTCAGTATGTGGTTTATGCTGAGCCATTAGAGCTATTAAAGCGCATTAAGTAGTGTAATAACATGAGCTGTGCCTCCTGCATTACTGAAATGCTTCTCTCCTTAATACTTTTATGGTGGGATTCTGTATAATTTATTACTGTGAAGCTGAGCTCATTTCACCATTGCATGTCCAAATACTTTGGCCTTGTTTGGGCTGATCCTAAGTCTCTGAATGAAATTTGTTTTGATCAGATAGCTGTCTTTGACGGAACAGGTGAGGACATCTGAATTATGAAAGCCCCTGTTACCACTTTACCAGGTTGCAATCTAAATAAATACTTTATTATTGCTGTATTGAGTGATCTTAGATTAATAATTCTGAAAAAAATATCGGAATGCTTGTAACTGATTAGATTCTTTGCTTCACATGTTTTCTGCATTTTGTTGTTTAGTTTGTTTCTTAAGAGAGGCCATGACTTACACTAAGATCATGGAGAGACAGAGTGAGCTTAACCAGAAAAACTGAATTGATAAAAATTTTCCTAAAGAAGCTTAGCAAAGAAGTGCCAGCATCAAAATGAGAACTTCCCAAGTTTCAGTTCAATCCTCTTCAGAACTGCAGCTGCTTTTTTCAGTGGTGTACCTGCCACTTTTATAGTTGAGCTTTTTGTTAAAATTGATGAGCTGTAAACTTTCTATGGAGTGCTTTACTGGGAACTTTAATATTGGCCATTTTTTTCCTGAAATATTGTTGAATGTCTGAGATAAACTACTGACAGATAACAGTATATTATACCTGTCTAATGGAAAATCATTTCATCTGTAAGGTCATGGTGTTTTCTTCTGTTAAATAAAGCCTCATATCCAGCCTTAGCAATAGTGTAGCTGTTATGTTCTATTTTGTCATAGAATAATTGCATTACAAAATTGGAAAATATTCAGTTGCTTTCCATTTCAGCACTGGACTGCACTTAAAAGTCAGTGAGCAAAATGATTCTTAGTGAACTGACATTCAGTGCCCAGGATAAAATGCTACTTTATAGATTTCTTCTTAAAAGTATAGAAACAATGTAGCTTATAATATGTCTTAGGTTATCTTGGCAAACTTTTCAGTTTTTTACATTTTTGGTGCTGTACACTACTGATTAAATTGAGACTACAAAGGGAAATAGGCCTTCCTGTGTCCAGCCTTTCATGTCTGTTGCTCTTTCACTTAAAAGGCAGTGATACCAAAGATCATGTTTTAAAGAATGACATAACATGTAACAAGAAGGAGCTTATTATGTGTATACTTTATCCACCTCTTTTGTTTGTCAAGAGAGAATTTACCCTATTCATAGTTTACAGGGTCAATAAAAAGCAATTTCCTTGCAATGCTGTTTATGTTGAATTCAGTAATTGTTTCACAAAAACTCAGAACTCTGATGTTCTAAATATACTAGGCTTTATATCATACCTTAAATAGGTATAATATACCTTAATAGTTAAACATAATATTAAAGGGAAAGCAAAATATCTTCCAAAAAGAGCTTACCAACAGTAGGTCATGGAAGAGATTTTCTGAAAAAAAACCAAAACCAAAAAACCCAAAAAAACCCCAACAAAAAACAACCAAACACAGACAAACAAAAACACCAAACCCAAACCACAAACCACAAACAAGCAAACAAAAACAAAACCAAACAACCCCCACACACACACAACAAAAATACACAAACCCCCTAAAAAACCTAAAACTAACCAAAAACAAAACAAAACAAAACAAAACTACTGCATTTTCACACAACGAATGCAGCAGTTCTCTTCCCCCAGATTGTCCTGTAGGGGATTCAGATGTGCCACATAGAAGACCATTAAAGAATATACAAGTTAAGGAAGAATTGTAAGGTATCTGGGGAGCTAAGAAAAAAGGAGATGGCTCTGGGGACTGTTGAAAAGAGAAGCATCAGGCTGAAGACTATGTACTACCTGAGTTCCTCAAGGAATAGGGTTTGGTTTCATTAATTATTTCACAAAGATATTAAAAGGAACCTGAGGAAAGTCAATGGTGTCATAAAGCTGGGAGCAGTGTCAGTATCAGAGAGAATTGAGACTGTATATGCAGAACGTGTCAGACAACCCTGAAGACTCATGCAAAATGCTAGGTCATGCACTTGGCAGAATTTTATGTTACTGTACACTGAATATAAATGAGTAAGAGGAGGATGGGTTAATGACAAGATGTAGCTATGAAATACAATGTAGCTATAAAAAGGCAAAAGCAGAATAATCAAGGATGATGCCAGGAAGCTTTTAAGGCATCTTTGGGGTGGGAGAACCATTCCTTTTTATGATTACTGGTAGAAAAATGTTGATGCTAATTTTAAAGAACTTTCTGAGACTTCATCTGAATTACAGTTTTTTGTTCTCAATATACATACTTAAGAACAAATAACTCTATCTGAACATGTGTTTATGGTCTATTTGTGGTCTAATGCTTGACCAAGGTGAAAAACAACTACAAACAAATTAATCAAGCCTGAAAAAAAAAAAAGTGTGCTATCTTGATGTTTTGAAGATGCTATGCAAGTAAAGGAAGAATTAAAGTTACTGGTGCAACAGTATGTGGAAGTGAGCACTGGTATATTTTAACACAGAAACTAGAAGGAGATTCATATCAGTCACAGCACTTGACTAACCCATGTCTTTTAAGCTGCATGTAAGTGAAAAGCAGTTTAAGTGCAGCTTTCTGCTGGAGCTATAACGTATAACCTGCAACAAGGCTATTCTGGTGTGATGACTGCTTAATACTCCAAATCCCTAATTGCCCATTCCTATAAGACAGCCGGAACCTATGGATCCAGCACTGCAATGATAAAACTGTGTTCCCAGCCAAGCTTCAGCTCACTAATCAGAGCTGTTTTTTCTCTGGCCTGTGAACAGTCTTGGAATATCTTCTCCACAGAGGTTTCTGAGGTATGCAGGGAAGAAGAGCTATGATAAAGTTACACAGTCTCAAAACCAAGACATCTTATGTCCTTTGGGATCTAATGTAGTGAAATGAAATATATAAATGTTATCTGGTACTGAGCTAAGTTACATATGTGTTTTGCTGTTCCTGAGCAGCGACGTAACTGACTGCAAGTGTGACTGAAACAGGGTAATAAATAAAATAATAGGAAAAAAATATTTCAGGAGGTTCTGAGCTTTTTCAGTCATAGAAAGGATACCATGTAATGATGATGCATACCCAGACAGGGAAAATTCCAATCTGCCTTTTGATGTTAAGTGGGGTTATACCTGAACTATACTATACTGATGTGAATAAGAGCTGGAGTATTAAAGCAGGTTTTAGTATTTGAATAGAGTAATAAACCAATTCATGGTACTAGTAACTGGAACTGGAACTGGTAACAACATGTAAAGAGGACTTTGCATTTTCCTTAGTTGGACTACTGAATGATTTGACCCTTCTATACATTATCTGCTCTCTATATGTTTGTATGTGCTTTGTTGCTTCATATCAGTTATTCTATTAATAACCAGGATAAATGACAGCTCTGGTGTACAATCAAATCTGTTGTTGAAAGTATCTGATTGAAAGCCCTTGTGCATGCAGGAGACCTTCTGCAGAAGGCTGGACGCCTAGTTTTTAAATGTCTAAACATAACTGATCTTACTAAATCATAACTGATTGACTCTGGGGGTTGTTTGCATTCTGGAAACAACACAGAAAACAATGAAAGACAAACAGAGATGAAGAGAAATACCATTTAAGCCAGTGTACTAGGTTTTTAAAACAATACATTCTTTTACCTTTCATTTTACCAATATAGTCTAACTTTTAACCAGTTTTTTTATTTTTCCTGGGTGCAGTGGAGTACTGCGCTATGTTGTTATCCTCTAAGCTTCAGAAGGAAAAAAGTAGTGAATATCTGACAGCAGCTACACTTATTTTTGATAAGGAACCCAAAACCTATGGAAATAGTAAAAAGCCTTATAAAACAAACAAACAAACAAACAAACAAACAAACAAACAGGAATTCATCATCTTAAAGTGTTCTGGTTTGAGCTATTCTACATCACATTAAAAGGAGGCTCATACAGTCCAGATCTCACTAGCCTGGAGTCTATGATAACTTTGTATATTCTGAAGAATTACAATTTCCCATACAGAGTTTAATGGGCTTTAACTCCTTTATCCACTGTAAGTTTTCCTCACACTGCAGGATCATCTTACATTTACAGTGATCTGGCGCAATATCCTCACCCACACCCAGTGCTCTCCTCAAAGCTAATCAAGAGCTGTTATTTATTGCAGGACCATACCTACCACATGCTGTAGGAAGATCACGGGGGGCAGACAGAATTAGCAGTAAAGCTAGACCTTGTGTCCCTCCTATTTTCTAGTGGTTCTACCAGGGGTGAGGAAGGAACCCAAGGAACACTGGACATGGTCTGATATACCAGCAGACTCTTACAGCAAACTGGAATTTCAGTAATGAGGCAGGGACACCTGCTATAACTATGTAGCCCAGCAAAATCTTAGCTAGCCTAAATGCTACTAATCACTTTAAGGTTTGTTGCCTTGTAACTGCAACATAACACACGTCCTAGACATATATTTGACACCTGCAAGCCAATAGTGAAGGAAAAAAATAGGAAATGTAGTTTTCTCTGTAGTTATAGAAGCTGGCTTTTTTTTTTTTGCCAAATCTGGCAAATTTACCTTAGAGTAAATGTCTATAATACCTGCACAAACTGTAATAAATACAAGAAAAAAGTCATCGGAGAAGGAGGAAAAGTACATTTGCCAACTATTTCATTTTCTCCCCATGCACTCCTCATAAGTGAAAAAAAGCTAGTATCTTGAAAGCTTATGAGTTAAATGTCTGTATCCCATCATGAATGCTGTTATTGATTCTTCTTGGTAGCAAAGTGAGTGAAGCAAAGCAAGGATTCAAATGTAAAACAGGTGAAATAGTTTTTGACACCTACTTCACAGTTTATTTTACACCGATTCAAAAGTAGCTGGGTCTCCAATGCCATTGCTTAGATGAATGGGCATTGCAAAAGCAGATGGAATTCTCTGATGACAAGTACAAGGTAATGGGAGGGAATAATTTGAACTGCTTACGCACATTTCTAGATTGTAAATTAACTCTAAGCAATTACTCAGGAAAAAAAAAATGGGGATCACAGTGGAAATTTCTGGCCAATATAGTGTACGTGTTAAAAAAAACAGGAAGTAAAATATTGATATGTATGAGAAATTAAATAGAAAATAATTTAGTTACTTGTTTATGGGCCTGGATTTTTCCTAGTCACCATGCTATTTGGGAATCTTCCACACAAGTCATTAATATTAAGAATTATCTGTGGAATAAAATGCTCTATTATGTGCCTGGGCTTCAGGTATTTGTATGTTTGTGCTTATTCACATGTTCATCATATGCTCTCACAGTTATTTTGCAATGAAATAAGGGATAAAAATTTCACTCTTCTATCAGTCTGGTTGGTATGCCATATGCTGTGACAATGCCATATAAATTGTGCATACACCTCAGCTTTAAATTAGTTGTTTGTTGTAATTTTAAGGACAAAAGGGAATCAAATGTCTATAATTTGTCAAGAGAGTGAACCAAAGGAAGATTTACACAGCAGTGCATACTGCAGATATAGTGTGAATTACAGAATACAATATTTTGCACATTTGGGAAATATCCAGTAACGTATTTGTTACAGCTGAAATTGACAGATGTATCTATTTTAAAAAAGACTTGAGTTTTCCTGGGTTACCTTAAATCATCAGTGTAAGAAAATAGTCTCTATGGAGATATTCTTGTTACGGCATCATCTGCCTCTTCTCCCTCTTTCCCCTTACTTTAAATAACATGATTTGGTTTTTTTTGGTGTTTAATAAAAAGAAGAAAGACAAAACTAATTAAAACAGGATAACTTGGTACGGATGCAAGAATGAAGGGGACCTTCTATATTATCAAGTCCAGTTCCTAGTTACACAATTATGATCAGAATGGTAAATAAAATATGTCCATAACTGTTCAGTGTTGCCAAGGAATCATTCATGCTTATTTCACGATGTTTTTTACTATCCAAAGCAGACTGTGTAGTAGGAATAATCCTCAGTTGTTGGAAACTCTCCAACTGTCCTGGGAATTATTTAGGAGTGTGCTAGAAGGTCTGGATCAAAACAGTGCCAGGAACCAGTTTTATAGTGTAGAAAAGTTACTTCACATGCTCAAGAGAGTTTCTTGTTATTGTATCAATAACTAGGGTACCAGTAACATCTTTATAAACTGATTTAACTGTATTAGAACTACCAATTGTTTGCTCTTCTCAGGTCTGTTGTGAGGTTGTTTTAGAAGTTTGTTTCTTGAGCAAATAAAAATCTTTGTTTAATTTCCATTATAAATTTATTCCTATCTAGTATATATTCCTTAGTTCTTGATAACAATGCTATACAACAGTAAACTAGATTATGCTTTGTTTCAGCAAAGTCCGGATTTATGTAAGATAAAAGGAAAATCAGCAAGATCACAAATTCAGGATCAAGTTGGTCTACGTTACATATTTGACTAAGGCTGCTTCCAACACTTCCTGTAAGTCAACATAGTAATAGTTAATGGGATGCTTTGTATCATTATGGTCAAGGAGAGTACATTATCAAACCCTGTGTTTTTTGTCTGGGCTTGGGGACCCTAAAGACATAATGAACAATGATGAAGTTAACTATTTACTAAAGAAATCTATTTATCAAATCTATTCATGAAATAGTTTCATAATAAATGATCATTGTCTTTTATTTTGAACAGATTTAGATTCCAAATTATTAATCATGGCTACATATAATTTACATGGATTTCAAAGTGATAAAACTGAGTGACTGAGTCCTAGCTTGAGCATTCATTGCTCATTTGAATACCTCAATTAACATCACTGGGACATGGATATGATTAAATGCCACTCAGTATGTAGAATCTTGTCCTTTGAAACTTTGACAGAAATTCGCTACAGTCAGTTTAAACTGGTATGAAAAAATGTGTAAACTATCAATTTAAAAACTAACTGGTAATCAAAACTGGTCATAATTTGGTGAAATCATTTTCCTCTCTGATATATTGTACGATCATTCATATATCAGCATCTGCTGAAAACACACTGTCTTGGTATGTGTTCTGACTGTTCCATTTTCTGTAATATGAAGAAAACATGAATATTCACACATATTCATGCACATAAATAGCTTTACCTTGGCCTCTGAGTTAAGCTAGGAAAATTTGAAACATAAATCTGAAACTTAATCAGAAGCAATTCTTCTGGGAGTAGGACTCATGGCTCAAAAGGTGCTATCCCCATAACCACAGAATTAACTCAAATTGTCATTATATGCATGTAAGTATAGATTTTACACCACAACAGCTGTGACATTTTGGTTTAAGCAAAAATAGAAAAAAAATAAATTTAGTTTTGAAATTTAAATTTAGTTTTCTTTTCCAAAGGAAGCTTTTTCTAGTTTCCTTCAATTTTCCTTCAATTTTATAATTTCATCATTTTGCTTCATTATACAGATGTAGGAGGAAAAAGGGAAACTTTTTCAATGAGCTGAAAATTAAACTAGCTGCTGAGATCCTCATCCACCACCACTGGAGATCCAGAAGTCCCTGCCAACTGAAGAAAAAGGCTGGAACTGTAAAGCTGACTGGGTACCTTACAGTGCAGTATAATAAGGTCAGGACAGTGGATATTCAGATTCTCATCTCCCTGCATGTCGATGCTTCATGTTCCCATTATTCCTATAGCTTCTGGTTATTATTTCTGCTTGCTTTCCCTCTGTATCTCTCTCCTGCTGTGTTACATTAGAAAACGAAAGTGCATGCCAAGTTCTCACAAGGCCCTCATCCTCTGGTTTTTGCCTCAAACAAGAAAAAAAAAGAAGTGCTTTTCATAGGGATGTGAGAATCATGGTAGCTACAGCTGAATATTTTTTTATGATGATCATTTTAGGGGCTGCAAAAGAACTGTGTATTTTAGTCACGGAAAAGGAAGAAAAAAAATCTTGTCTTCCCTCAGTGTTTTAAGACTTCTGGTGATTTTGTAAAAAAAAAAAAAAAAACTAAAACAAAGAAAACAAAACCAGTTCCAAAAGGACTATCTATCTTTACTTAGCCCCTGAAGAAATTTCAACTTTATTACAATGTAGTTTTTCTGTTCTTAAAAAAAGAAAAATCTAATTTGATCATGTCTAATTATTAGAGAAGTTTAGCAGAGTGGAAGCTTTCTGAAATTACTTGAAGATTTTGGAAAAGCTATTGTAAGGATTGAAAGCTGAAATAATGTAACTTCATGAAAATTATCCTTATTTATCACCCTTTAAAACAAAAGACTGAATGTAGATGTGTCAAGCATTTTAAAATACTGATCTTTTTGAGAACTATTTGTTCTCAATTGTTTAGAGGGTAGCATGTATTATGAGGAGTTAATTTGGTATAGCAAGCGATGTAGACCATGAAGGTCATGAGTCACCTTGTAATGTGCCTATTCACATTCTGATGGAAACTATCTAAACTGTGTCTATAGAACCTGGAGTGCTGACCCTGTACCAGCCTTTAGCACTTTGACACAAAATGGGATTCATTTGATGAAATTTACTGTTCTGAACTGATCAGCCCATGATCTTTATAGTCTGTGAAGATCTAGTCAATATACTCTGTGCAGTCCCAGGTGCAATTCATCTCCTAGGTAAATATCTGTCTGAAATAGGTCAGATGAATCACATCCCTAAGGCATCTATTTCTCTCCTTTGACTATTAAGAGAGATTTAGGTCACTGGCTGTGATGTTAACATCTGCATTGTGGGTGTTGAAAGGCGGGTGAGACAAAATCCAGCCAATGTTTTCTGCATAAATTAACTTACCAGCCTGTGTTCCTTTTCTGCAGTTGAAAAAGTAGTTGAGATAAATGTTCACCTACCTGCCAGAGAACTGTTACTCTTTGATTGCCACAAAACTCTTATCCGGCTTCCAAAGAATAAAGCAAATTCTTTTTACAGAGGACATTTCTCAGACATGCTGGATAGCAATTCATGCTTGACCTTACTTTAGGTCAGTTCTGATTATTCGTGTATTTTATGGGGGTGATGAACTGAATGTTCATGATTGTAGACTTGATGAACTCGAGCAATTGAGTGATATGATAAAGCTGATCAAGATTCAAGCCCAGTGAGCAGCTTGCTTCTCAGGTGCTCTTGACCTTGAGGGGAAAATATGTGCTGTGCAAGAAATGAAAGTAAAAAATAATCTGAGTGACCAGTGAAAAAAGCTGATTTTCAGGTCTCCTGAGCACAAAATTCGTCAATTCAAGGGAAAAATGCAGGAAACCAAATGAAGATGTTTTCAAAAGTCTGTAAAATGTGTTTCCACAGTCACTGAAATGCCATAATCATATAGCTATTGGCTGACATATTACAAAACACAGTCAAAATTGTTTGCCTACTTTAATTACATAGTTCCCACATGAGTTCTTTTACATAAAAACTTAATTCTCCACTTCATCTACTCTGATAATCCTCTCTAGATATCTGAGAGATTTTTATCTTCATATTTTTCAGAGAGAAACCGTTTTCAGTTTCTATACTGAATAGTGGTTAGTTAATTTCTTAGAAGCATAGAGGAAGTTCTGCTGGGAAATTGGAATGAACAGGGCATAATGACTCTCCTGACCAGACCAAGCACAATTGCCTGTATATAGGGAGCACCAGAAAAGGGGAAAAAAAAGAAAAGCTTAGAAGAAACGGATGAAATAAAAGTTGTCACCAATGTGGAAAATCAGTGTATTAAGAACAATTGTTTTCCACAGTTCTTTCTTGGAGGCAAGTAGGTTGATCTCAGTGTTAAGATTTCTTGTATGCATTTATCACTCTCATCACAGCATAGTGGATTATTTACTTGAGAATAGCTACTGGGTGGTATGGTTTGTAACCTGCACTACTAGTTTTCTTTATTAACACTACTGACTCAATGTAGATACAAAGAATAATGTAGTTATGAATAACTAACAAAGATCATATTATTACCCTTGGCCCTTCATGAGTTTACTATGACTGTCCTGAAAACCCTCCTATCCTTTTAAAGATGTTTCTGATGTGACCTTCAAACACTAAGAATGTACAGAAAATTGATTGTAAAAATAGACTGAGTTTTGATAAGAAAAAAAAATTTTTTTCAAGTAATTTGTGATTTTCCAACCTCATCTTTCTTACCCTGTTCCGTTTAATTTTGATCAGTTTGTATCCTTCTCCTACTCTGTGTCACTCTTATTCTCTACTGCTCTCTCATTGAGGTCTTACACACTGGATTTCTAGACAGAGTAAATTTTAGAGCATCTTACAAATCCCTCAAGGTGTTTTTTTACCAGTGAAAATCTAACAGATCATTCATGACAGCAGCACACAGCAGGTACCACCAGAATTAAGGGAACATTTCAAAAAAGCAAATTGCAAGTCATGATATTCAAAGACTCTAAATTACTTAGACACATCACAGAGAGGTGTGTGCGTTGTGAGGAGAGGATATTTGTTTCTCTTTAAGTCATTTTGGTTTTATAGGACCAGAGACTGTTTTTTGGCTCCTGCCTTCTCACTTCGTACTGTGGGGTCAGTAGATATAATTTATGATGTGCCTTCACAGGTAAGAACACTAACTGTGGTAGAGTGGTCTGATCCATATCATTTGTTCTATTTTTAACATATCTAAATGTGATCGTTACATTCCTTCAGCTGAGATTTCCTCAGATTTCTTTGCCATAAGCATTTGGCTGTCTTCTGAACTTTCAACTAACTGTTGAAAGATCAACTAACTGTTTTATATGAAAAAAGTCATGAAACACAAAATTACTATAATGAAGATGCATTGCTTCTCTTTGGGATTTATGTCAGCAATTTTATCCAATTTGTTTAGACATATAGTGCTAAAATGACAGCACACCCCCAAAGAGAAATTACTAGAGAAAAGATGATCCTTACATGTAAAAGATGAAAATAGGATAGCTAATTATCTAAACACGGAGTCACTTCTTACCCTTCAAAGGGAGGACTTTCTCTTGGTTTTACATGATAGCATCATGCCTCTACAGTGTACATTATTAATACTAATGCATTGATTTTTTTTTTTCACAATCTTTCATTCAAGAATCTCAAGAATCTTTGGTAGCATTAAAAGTAATCTTCAAAGCATCCTTAGTGTGCAGTTAATATTAGAAATAGTCACGCAGGAATATACAGTAGCTAGGTCTTCCTCTGGCCTTCCTTTTAGGATGTCATCTTTTCAGTGTAAAATGCAAATCAAACAGGAAGATTTCTGCTGGGTTTATCAAAACTGAAAATAGCTCTTTGAGGCTCTTGTTATTGCTGAGATTTGCCATTTCTAGGAGGGAAAATATAATTTATGATATTTTTTCTGTTTCAGGATTTATCTTTATTCAGATCAAGTACATTTTCACCTGTCTCTTCTTCCTAATTCCCATGGCCAAAGAGCTGCAAACAGAGGGCAGAAGAGGGAGATGGAGGTGGGAAAAAGATGGGGAACAAGATAAAGGTTAATCAATGAGATTAAGACAACAAGGCAACATTTCCTTCCTAAATGATTAGTACTTTGCCTACTCCCAGGACATGTGAATGACCCAGCTACTAAATTCTTGTGGTTTTGCCATAATGTCAAAATGAAAGAACAGAACAAAACAAAGTTTCATTGTTCCTTATCAACTTTCTCTCTTAAAGTTCACCTTGTTCATTCCCTGCAAATGACTACACTTTTCTACACATTGCTTTGTTTTGCCAGTTGTGGCTAAAGCTGGCCATTCCTTTTCTTCTTTCAAATATCCAAGTCATCTTGCATCTGCTGGATTACTTCCTTACAACAATTGGACAGTTAATGTAAAAGTAAAATAAAGATACTGCCTTACAACATTAGGTATGTTCCAGCTTGGTTGATGTCTGAGCCTACATGCTATTTTTGCTCATATCTTCCCCAGGAAGAGTCTGGATGTCACCTTTCTGGGTAAAAAGCCCAGATAAAAATAGAAGAAACCAAGCAGAACAAGAAGGTTGCCCAGAGAGGCTTCTCAGCCTCCATCGCTGAGTGTTTTCAAGGACCTGAATAATCTGGCCTGGGCTCATGGCAGACCCTGCTTTGAGTAGTTGGTTAGACTAGAGACCAGCTGAGGTCCCTCCATACCTGAGTTATCCACTTATCCTAGGAGCATTCCCAGGAGCCACAGTTTTGAGAGCTGCTATGATGTCCTTTTGCAGATTCTTGTGCAGCATAAGACATAGCAGAGTGATAAGAGAATCAGCTGGGACAGTGCCAAAGGACGCTGTAAGAAAAACAAACACAAATATATTCCACAAACTGAATATGGAAAATAAAGGAGAGGACTTAATGGAGCAGAGAAGCACATTAGTATCCCCTGGCCAGCATGGTCTTCCAAAATTTCCGCTGAAGGACAAGGCATCAGGAAATAATACTGCATTTTGACAAAAAGTGAAAGTGCTAAAGTTTAGTTGTCTTCAGATTCAAGCAGTAAGATTAACCCTTCCTCTCCTGCCCACTTCATCTGAGAAAGATCCAGCTTCCAGTGTCTGGAAAGATCCACCCACTCATACCTGACTTGTCTCCAGGGGCAACCTGAGAATAAATGAAGACAAAATTTGACTCATTCTGAGAGTGTGAGAGAATTGTGGTGCTTCAACATGCATACTACTATCCCCTGTTAAAGTTAAACCCATATTTCTCATGTATTTTTCACACTTTTTTTTTTATATTTATATGCATAAAAATATAATTGTGTTCCACTGCATGGAGCATTTTCCTTTTGACCTTTGGTAGGAAATGCTAGCTGTGCTGGTGAGATCCCAGCCAGCAGGAAACCCCAGCTTTCTGTGATCAGTGGGCAGTGTCATTGCCAGGTAAACCACAGGAAAACCTCCTGCCAGCAGCTGACCAGGTATTACCTTGCCACGTTTTAGACCTCTAGCAGTCATTTACATGTGTCACGCAGCAGGCTGGAGCCCACTCTTGCCTCACCAGAGGAAATCCAACATAGCTACTTAGAAGCAAGACTGCATGTGAAATACAGGAGCCAGGAAAGCAGTAACTATAAGAACAGAATAGCCTTTCCTGATATTAAAAGTCTTCATGCAGCCTTTGATGCATGTATCTCAAAAGTGTTCAAGTGGGATGAAAGCACTGCAAGGTGCTGAGCTGTCTCTCTTAGCTTTATCAAACAGTCATTTCTAATCTAAATGGGTAAACTGAGGCAGATACTGGTAAACACAGCAGATTAACATCTTAGCTGGCTGACTGCAAAAATTTGAAATTAGTTTATAAGTGTATATAGGTTATCTGCATGTGGATATCATTTGATCCACTTACTTACATATTGTGCCTTTGCCATCTAACTGCAGGGGGGTTTATCGTCATAAGACAGAAGGTTTTTAGGCAGGGACTATGGTTTATTTTGTAGTGAACACTATCAAAAAATCTCTTGCCATCAGTGGCTATATCCGTGCAGTTAATTTTTCTGCATAGAGTTGGGATAAATAACCTTTTCATGCCTGAATAGTTATTATATCTAATGGTTACATCATTTAACTGTAATAACCAAGGCTGAGAAAATAAGTCATAAATAGCCAATCATTTACCCAATTCATTTTTCTTGCAGTGTTTATGAATTGCCAACGACATTTTCATGCACATATTAACCTACTGGAAATGAATCATCAAACAAATTTCGCAGTTATTTTTTGGTCTGTAATTTCAGGAGTAAGATTGAAGTATCCTTTGCAACTACCTCTACCTTATAGTGGATTTTTTTCCCCATCTTTTTTTTCTACTGATCAGTGTATTTTAGAGTTTTATGCATGCAACATCTACTGTAAAAAGAAAAATGCTCCCCCTCCAAATACTTCATGCAAAATTCAGTTCTCTATCTTCCTATTAAAAGATTTATTTTTCACTTTTCAATAACAATTTTTTACTTCCGTGTGCATTAAATTCTGACTAGCTATGATCACCGTGGTAAATACTAACTATTCAGGTGATGCTTAGGTACATTTGACAAACCACATGAAAACACCCTCTACATCTTCAAGAAACAACCATTTTTCAAATGGAAAGCATACGTTTATTCCTTCCACATTGTCTTCTTAGGTAGAATTTTTTCATTATTAATCTAACATGTTACTGTTTCCAGGTGCTCCAAACAAGAAATAAGTTCTTTAAAGCAGTCACAAAACCACTACAGCAAATTAATTTATTCACTAGAGCAATTTTGTTCAAATTTGTTCATCTAGCATTGGAGTGGACTCCATCAAGCTGGAGAGAAGGCCACTATCTGTTAGGAAGCTGCTATAACAAGAGGAACCAGAAAGCATCTCCTGTGTCAGCTGGGACTACTGACTAAAGCTAGATGTGAGGTAAATATTAACAATAATACAAAGAAGAATGGAACTTTTGCAATGGAAGCATTCCTTTTCTTCCTGTTAATTCCCAGTTTTGGCAGGTATGTGAATTATCTTATAAGCCTGATAACTGTAACCCACAGAGTTAAAAAGGAAAGAAAATGCTCTTGTATTTGTATGAGGAAAGAAAGTCTATTTACAGCACAGCTGAATAATCATGGTTGCCATGCTACAGGTTTGTTGACTAAAATAAGCGTATAAAAAAGTGACTCTGTTACCAATGATCATTGATCCATCCTACAAGCAAAAATCAGCTGCTAAGCCTAATAATCTCCTATGGTATTGTTCAGTGAAAAAAAAAGAAAGCAGCAGCCATGCTGCTGAGTCAATATTTACAACTCAGTGGGATTTAGTTCCACCAGAGGTACAAATGTGCTGCGTGTCGGTGGTCTGGGGGCTCTGCTGTGGTGCTCCAACCAGACCTATGCTGCATGTCAGCCTCCTGACACTGCAGACCTGCCTTGTAGGGAACAACAAGGTGCCTAGTGTCTTGTGGAGCCACATGTCTCACAGAGAGTTGTCAATGGTGGAAAAGAGAAATAGCTTTGCTTTAGGAAAAGAATAGCTCATGTTTCTACTGCTATGCTTGCAAGGCAGAAATATTTCTTAATTGATGTAATCAAGTCCATTCGAATGCATTGCCCTGGCAAATTTTTTAACTCTTTCCAAAGCCCTTATTGGTTTGATACACTGCAGTGGAATGTCACCATAAAAGTACCCTAACAGCGTTTCTCCTTTTGTTTGAAACTATATAATTAATATGAAATTCATGGAATAATCTAAATGTAGTCACTAGAACTACTGTGTGAAATCTTGTCACTTCTTGCACAAGCAGCACAGCTTGTACAAGCAACTCAGAATTACAGTTTTGCTTGTGCATGAAGATTAGCAGGACCTGACAGAACTAGTGTATTCCTGTTAATAGGACTGAAGTAACAGCAAGGGATTTGGGTCATTTGGTGGTAGTTTTATGGAATAAGAAAGTCCAGATTCTGACAGAAATAAGTCTATAAACCATGATCAAAACCACATTATGAACAGTATTACTTCAAAGTAAGGACAAATACTTTGAAAGAACAACGGCTGACTGATCTTTTGTAATATGAATAGCAGTTGTTGAGAAAGCAAGGATGAGATGTGAGCAAGTGCTGAATGAAGCTTGAGGGTAGCACCTCAAATAGAAAGTAAGAGACCATGGTCTCTTATTCTGGTCTCCAGGAAAATAAGAGACCATGGTCTTAGAAAATAACCCGTGGTTCCTAATTCTTGCAGAACTGTACCTGTTCATTTAAACCTGATTTTCACCACCTCATGGAGGAAGAACTGGGATCTAATTAAGGTCAGGATTTTTCTACTGACATAAAGGGCAGAGCATGATCAAAGGAATATGCAGGGGGTTGCAGACAGCTGCGAGTGCTGTTGCAATTGACACCAAATGAAGGGGTGACAGGAATTGTGTCTTTTGGGATTTGCCATCTTTTTAAAGCATATTTTCTAAGCAGAGGAGCAGAAACACTGTCTGGATGCATGATCACTGCTAAAATTGCATGCCCAAACCTTGCATGCATCAAATTATTAGACTGCAAATAAAAGCCTAATTGCTAACAAGTCATTTGCCCCTACTCCATTCTCTCTATTGGGATTCTAACAAATCTCCTTGATGCACTTTCAAGGTAGAAATATCAAATGCATGCAAACATTTCTAAGCTCTTTGATCTACTGCCTGTGCTGCTCCCACCTGCAAAAATGGTGGAGGTGGTGTGCAGCACTATTTGCAAGCCCTAGTGCTCCGCCTTTGAGAAATGGGGTAGCAATGGCTTTTGCTTATCTGTCTTCAAGACTAATTCAGCATGACCAAGACACAGAGTTAAAGTTGGGCTTCTTCGAACAGCCACAGTAAGAGAGCCTTGACTTTTGGCTCAATATTCCCAGAGGATATGGGTTAAAATCACAGAATCACAGAATGGTTTGCGTTGAAAGGGACCCTAAAGACCATCTAGTTCCAACCCCCCTGCCACAAGCAGGGACACCTCCCACTAGACCATGTTGCTCAACAACCTGGTCTCGACGACTTCCAGGGATGGGGCATCCACAGCTTCTCTGGGCAATATGTTCCTCTATTTCACCACCCTCACAGTGAAGAATATTTTCCTAATCTATAATCTAAATCTCCCCTCTTCCAGTTTAAAGCCATTCCGCTTTGTCCTGTCACTACATTCCTTTGTAGAAAGTCCCTTTCTAGATTTCTCACAGGCCCCTTGCATATACTGGAAGCTGCCCCTAAGGTCTCCCCTGAGCCTTCTCTTCTTCAAGCTGTACAAACCCAATTCTCTCAGCCTGTTCATAAGAGAGGTGCTCCAGCCGTCTGATCATCTTTTTTGGTTTGTTATTCTTTTAGTGTTTCAGCCATTTTTATATTGACTAAGTTGTGTTGTCTCATTAGACACAGTCTGAACGACTAATTTTCTGCAGCTAGTAAAGGTGCTGACTTCAGGCATCAACAGGCAGAAAAACACTGAGGTTAAATAAAGCAACAGCAGCACAGAACACTTGTGGGGTTTTCGTGTTTAGGTCTCTCACATATTGACAGTGCAGTTGCCTTTTTATCTGAATCTGTTCCCATTTCTTTTCTTCACAGACCTATGAACATTCCCTGGCACCTTGGAAAGGAAATTGTAATGAATAGTGAAATTTGAAATTATCTGTTTCTTGGCCAAAGGCATAACTGGAGGTTGGTTTTGCTGCAGAAAAGGAATCTGATAATTTCACATAACATAAAGTTCATTTTAGTAAAACATTTTTCCTGGGAGATCATCACCCCATTTGCAAGTGGTCATGCTATATCTGCCTCACAAATAAGGCATACGATTTTATGAGGGGAAAAAAATAGGGTAAATATTAAATCCATGATCAAATAAAAGCTTTCAGGAAATTGCTACTGGAATTCCTTAAAAAAAAAAAAAAAGAAAGAAAAAAGTGCAAAAAGTAGGATAAATCACTCAACAATTTTTTTTTAATTATATATGATAATACCCACTCATGCCTATTCAAGCCTATGGACAAAAGACAGCACACAGCAAAACTCCTGACATATACAGAAACTGAACACCAGCACCAGCTGGTATGCTCTGTGGGTCCATTTCTGCTTGACTGCACTACTTGCTAATATAGACAAGTTTTAGTTCCATTTTAGCATTCATTTTGTGAGCACTGACAGCTCTGCAGTGTGAAACAAAGCATAGTAAGTGGGAATAACAGGAAAGTTTACTTCAAAATCTCACTCCTGATCCAAGCATAATCACTAATACAGGCATGCCCAATGAAGAAATACAAATATCTGTGAGTTGCCTTTAAAACTTCATAAAGGCTATTCATATTCACCTAATATTCTTTTAAGGCCAAGTAACTCTCATTTCCAGTAATTATGGTGAGGCTATTCAAAAGCAATTTTAGTATTCCTGGCTGTAGAGTTTCTCTGAACTGGAAGTTATGTCTTCATATAATGATAGCTTAACACATATGAGTTCAATTGTAATTTGTACGGTTAATATGTAAGTGAAGAATATACATATATCTCTCTCCTATTAAAGTTTCTGCCTCATGTGTATATAAAAATCTCTGTTTGCTTGCTTATCAGTTTAAGGCAAGAACAGCTCTCCACCAGACTGTTGTAGTGATGTTACCTCTAGGTGCAGTATTTTAAAAGCTGCAGACCTTTATAATATATGGAAAATAATATCAGGCTGTCCTTTAAGTTGCCTGTCACACTGACCTGAACTGGGAGAAACTTTTAGGTGACACATATCTTGCCTGGTGACACTGAACCTTTGCTGTCTTTTCCAAACACCTGAGATTTGTTGCAGCCTGTATGATGCAGAAACAAAACTTTCTCTGCCAGGAGCACCACACCTTGGGAAAATAACCCAAGTTTGATTTTAGAGATAATAACCAGATGTATGCATAGTCTGACTGAATAAAATTTGTACTTATTCTGATTTCCATTATTAGCACAACAGGCTGTAATCTGGAAATGAAGATGATAGAAAGTTTTGAGCGTTCCTGAGTTGGAATGGGTTCAGTTACACAGGAGATGACTTGGAGCTCAACCTGAGTGAGAAAAGTCATCATGGCTTTCTAGGTTTTTTTCTCATACATATACATATATATATAAATGCATGTGTGCATATATGTATTTTAATTTAAACATCAAGATGAAGAAAGGATGCAAGAATGCATTAGCAAATGTCCTCTGGCCAGAATGATATATCACTTAAGATAAACAACTGTGGTCATAACAAAAGGGAAAAAAAATATGTCACCTCTGCTGTGGAAGGAAGAAAAGCACACTGACTGTTGCTAGGTGCTTTTAAAAGCACGCACAACATTAAGAGAGGTTGACCAGAGACTGTCTGCTCACTCTCCTTCAACTCCAGAAGGTGACCCACCCCAAGTGCATGCAAACAGAGGGTATTACAGGTCTGTGGGTAGGTGCAAGGTTACAGTCCTACTGGTATAAGAGAGATGTGGTGGGACAGTTGACGCAACTGAGAGCTGCCATGGAAGGACAGGCTGGGAACGCGAGGAGTGGGAGTTGCCTGTTACATGAAGTTGCAACTTGGTGTGCTCTGGAGTGCTTGGTACAGTGCTGGGTTCCCCAGTACAAGAGAGACCCGGACATAGTAGAGTGAGTACAGTACAGGGCCACAGAGATGCTTAATGGATTTGGAGTATCTCTTCTACAAGGAGAATCTGAGAGAGCTAAGACTATTCAGCCTCAGGGGAAATTTATCCATGTGTATAAATACTTGGTGGGAAGACATAAAGAAGATGGGGCTAGCCTAATTTCAGTTAAACCTGAAGTAGGTAATGTTGTCAAAACCAACTATACTTCACAATGCATTTTAGAAGGAAAAAAGAAAAATTACTTGTTTCACAATATTTTCTTTCCTAGTTTTTTAAAAAAGCAAGTCTCAGAGAATCCTATCCCTACACAGTTTGGGTTTTGTTCCTTTTTTTCCTAAACTACTTCAGACTGAGGGAAAAGGGGATAGAGAGTGGGGGTAGAGGAGAGAGAACATATGGCAGTGAGACTATGCAATAAAGAAAAAGAAAATCAGTGCTTTCTAATCTTTTTCCCTCTTGCTCAGAGGGGAAAAAGAAAACACTAATAACTTTTTAAATTCTGATATACCTTTCTTTGACATTGCAAGGTAAAATGTGAGTGAAAGAGATAATTCTTACAGCAAGATGAAAAACAAAGCCTTAAAATTTTTTAGTTTTGGCATTTTATTTAAAAGTTGGACATTTCTGTGAAAGAACATTTCGACTGTAGAGAAAGACTACTTCAGAATAAAGTCTTTTTTAATGAAGGCATATCAGCAGCCTTTAGGATACAGAAAACTTTATTCTTTTGAAATGATACACACAACAAATGAGTCACTGAATGACCTTAAAAAGAATTTGGAATTTTGTTCCAAGTCAGATTCTGAGGGCTTTGAGTACTATGTTGTTTATGTAAACCTAAAAGATATCATTTAGGGTTGTCAAAATGTCTTGCAGGTTATTTTGTGGAAAACATAAATATTTCATCTAAAACAGCAGCAATGGTACAGAAATTATTTAGATTTTTAAAAGGATTTTCTAAAACTAATTTCCTGAGTCTAAAGAGAAAATCTTAAAGACACACAAGAAAATCTTATGTGAATGAATTTGAAAGAAGCAGTGGAGTCAGAGAGCAAACTCAGAGCTAGGGAGTAGAGGGTACATAATTTTGAATAGCCTAACCCATGAGGCCTCAGGGAAGGAACTGGAAACTAGCCAAAGAACAAGGAAGGAGCAAATCGCTCACAACCGAGCAACACTCTAAACGTCGTAAAAATATTTGTCATAGTTATTGGTTGTGGTAATTTTTAGAGTCCTATAATTCCTCAAGATATACAGAGCAGGAAAATAGCTAAAGGAGTGGGTTTCCGCCACACACTGCAACTTTTTAGACATTATAATGGGGTACTGTGATCGCCTAATTCATATGACTTAGGAACAGAAGAGACTCAGCTGTGAAGAAAAAGGGCAGGAGAGAAACATTCGGGTTCCAGCATGTACTCTGATTACATCCTCCTGCTCTGTTTGTCTCCCTAAAACATCTCTCTGCAAACACTGGTGATGTTTTTTAAGGCTCTGGAGTGGGCACAGTTTTAATCTCATGCTTATTTTTTTCATAGAATTATCTGTCTGTCCCAAATCACAGAGAGGGAAAAAGCCAACACACACACTTGCAGTTGTTTGACTGAATAGTATATCTCTCTAGCAAAGATTAACTCTTGCGTCTTAATAATGAAATTAAACATGTTGTAGAAGTCTAAAGGAAAGTGCTTTATCACAAAATGACCAAGTAGGCACTACATCTCTTTCAGGAGGACCTCTGCACTCAAGTAATCACAGAGCTCTATGTGACCATCATATAACCAAGCTCAGTTTTCTGTATTTACGAACTGTATTTTCTGTAGAAATATACACATACATGCGCTGTGCTATTAAAAATATGTTTTCACATATTTGGTTTTTTTTTTGATCTCACAATTTTCCATTGTCCTGGAATTTCTTAATATAACAATAATAATAATAATAACTAGTTAAGAAGGAAAATTCTGAAATTAGGAACTGGTGACCATTAGTTATGTTCATTTACAAAAGTACCTGTCCATAAACTTTCTGTTGATTTGTAAATATAGATATATGAGTTCAGTGACTGCCTAGGAACATTGAGTTAACCGAGACCTTTCTTGTTTTCCTAATTTAACATGACTGATTAGACACCATTAATTGTTCTCTGTTAGCAATTTTTGTTTCATTGATTAGGTAACTCAGTGGAATCCAATCATATAATGACATCTTTTCAAAAAGGCTAGATTGCTGCAATACTAATTAATATGAAATATTAGCCAATGTGCAGTACTACAAGCTAGTAACTCCTTGAAATACAATTGCATATCCACTGCTATTGGATGGGACATAAAAGATGATTGTTTTCACCTTTATCATACGTAACAGCTCATGCATTTCTGTAGCAACTGGTTTGGTTTGGTTTGGTTTGTTAGTGGTTTCTTTTTTCTGGCTTAGTGGTTTGTCTATATGTGAAATAAAGCTTAAGTTTCAGTGTTACAGAACTCTGGGATCTTAAACTCATTGAGCTTTGGTGTTAGCATACAGCATAGTGAAGCAGCAGTTACACCACTAATTAAATGCATATTGATTTGTTTGGCCTAATCTAATCATAGTCTTTATAATAAATCATAACGTGTTTTGCAATTAGGAAATCCATACTAAATAAGAAAACGACTGTTATCTTTGTAACGTTATTAATGATGGTTTAATGCAGACATGTCTTTCATATAGACACATTTCATGACTCCTCATTTGTGCCCCATTCAGTGCTTTAGTGGGATATGTCAGTCTGCCAAAAGTCACCTAGAAAGTACAATCCAAATACAATGGCATACAATTTAGTATAAAATGTGTTTGTGTCCTCAGGAATTTTCAAATTCCTAGTATTTCCATTTACATGTTTTTCCTTTGATTGCCCACTGCTACAAGCATCACTAAAAAAGAAGCTAGTAGAATGAGTATCCAGACATCCATCTTAAACACGAATATATAGTTCATGCATAAATACATGGAACATTTGTTTTTGCATGTGAGACACCGTTTAAAAAAAAAATGTCTTGTATACTTATATACCTCTACATACCTGTCATCTTCTAAAACTCAAAAGATAAAACCAATGTCATTGCTGGGCTTGAACACACAGTGCTACATCTGTTGTAGATGTCTAATGAGTAAAAAAGAAGAGTAAAAATGAAGACACTGAACCAGAAAACCCTTTGCGCTCTACCAGCTATACCTTTCTCTTTCTTAAATGTCTGTTCACGTTGGATAATTGCATATGTAGAATCATGATCCATGTTTGTTTTTCATGCAAAGCATCTATAAACACTAAACTGCTCATAACTCTGAAGCAAGAAAGTAATGACTTAATAAAAACTATTAATACAAATACGGGGTTTAAAAGCCAATTTTAGAGCAATTCATTAAATCGAGATTTATGTTACAGAGTAAAAAATTACTTGTGGCATTGGAAAAAATACTTGAAAGTAATATAAAATAAGGTACCATATCCTAACCTGAATTTATAATTCTTCTTAAAAAGATACAGAAGAAATGTTCTTAAATGGTTCCAGTTAAGCTTTCATTTCAGTTCAGTTTTAATATATCTGAAGGCAAAACTTGTCGCTAAGGGGAGCCTAATTCTTATTTTCACTTTGTTAATCCAGCACTGTAAAAATGGTTTGATCATGAGTGTAAAGTCAATTTGCCAGAGAAAAGTGTAAATTGGAAACAGGATGAAAATTTCAATATTGCTTATTGTCTTGAGATTCTTATATGTTCTACACCAGCAAGTAAAGAGAAAAGTAAAACTGAAACAGCCTTTAGACACTCAGTAACACCATCAATTCATTCCATCGTGCTTTAATTCTATAACTTAGATGTATAAAGAGTAGTCTGAGTCCTTTGACAGAAGATATTATCACCATTAATACATATGGAAGGCTGAAACTGCTCACTTTTTACCTCTAAATATTTTGCTCTGGTAGATTAAGTCCTACCTTTATCATTGTTGTAATATAAGGGGTTTGTTGATTTAGTTACATACTCAAGGGTGTATACTCCCTTTCAATGGAACAGATAACTTCCATTAACAGTAGGGGCAGTTGTGTGTACATGTCAAGAGGAGAATATTTCCCTCTAGAAATTATACATTAATATCCCTAAGGGAATAATATTTTCTACAACCGTGCCATTATCCTATCAGAGACTAAAAAGTTGGCATGCACAGTAATTAAGCAAGCACAACAGGCAGATTCAAATTTTGGGAGTCTGGATTTTTATTGTTACAGATGTTTTTCAGAGCAAAGTCTGCTCAGCAGTTCCTTGAGTCATAAATGTTTAATTTTTAATTTGTTTTTTACCTAATTTGAGTAATGCAAACTCCTTGTAAACTAAAAGATTTTTTACAAGAGTTTTGAATATCTTGGACTTTTAAAGTAATAGTGGGGTTTTAAAATTTTTCTTCTAAAAAAAAAACCTGCTCGATAAAACAACAGTGTTATTTTTAATGTGAAATATGGATTTATTTGGGTTTGACTAAGGCTCTGAATTTGACAGTGAAGAATTCAATTTTTTATTTATTTATTCATTTTAAGGGAACCTGAATCCACTAAAAAAAACTACGTGACCTTAAAAACCTGTCAAATTTGAAATGATTCTAGGATTCTAACTCTCATTGTGAAACTACATGCTTTGAAAATGTCCTCTTATAGGGCTACAAAAAGAAGATAAGGGTACACAACACCCTTGTTGTGTACCCTTGATGAGCAGGCACATCAGATGTACACTTCCCATTTATGTTTCTGTTTACAGATGGTAGTCTGTTTGCACAGATTGAATATTCTCCTGTGAAAACCATACAAGTTACTTTGCCAGTGTATTGTTGGATTCACTTTGGATTACATCATTTACTTGCATTGAAATATCTATTTAGTAGACTCAGGAACTCAAAACAATAGCTGTTTCAGGAGATATTTATCTTTTGTGACTCAAACAGCTGTCTTCTCATATTTGCATGAGGATGTGATGTAGTTTGTTAGTTAACAGCAGCTGATAAAAGGTAAACTGTTTTTTGAAAGACTGGATATATAGGGGGGAGGAGCTCCCAGTAATTTAAACATATTTGCATTTTATCTTCTGCCATCTGGTATAAAACATAAATATGCTCAGCCACACAGTGGTATGTGCTCCAGTCACTCAATCCACCAGACAGGAAATTACTGGCTGTGACTTTATGGAGTTAAATATTACTCTGGCCACTGCCTGACCCAGTACAGCTCACTTTACACTACATTTTTTAAGAGAAATAAATAAATAAATAAATAAATAAATAAATAAATAAATAAACAAAACCCCCTTAACTTTTAATCTATGGACAACAGATAACCTGTTATATTTCATCCAATGCAGCTGGCCCCTAGCTAACTGCAACACAAATAACAACCTACAATTCTTTGTTGACTTAGATTAAGTTTGGGAAGGGCACTAGTATTCACTTAGTTCTCAAAAGTGCTTTAGAAAACAATAATGACGATAGAATCCTGAAGAAGTGGTTGAATATTTCAGAAATACACTTTGTTTTACATGGGATTTGGATATATGACTAGTTCTTGATCTGAAATGGATGTTTGCCTGTCTTTATGTACCCAAATACCTTTACATGTTAATCTCTATATCTCACTAGCTTGCAACATGAATTTGGCACTTTTGAAATTCACGTTGTCTAGAGCTGCAGCTCCACGTCTAGAAAAACAATTAATAGCAAAATTTATTCTTGTGGTTCATCTTTTTGCAGCAAATTTTGAGGACAATTATTCTGTGTCGGAGCGCTCCTGAAATCAGAGATCCCACAACTGGAATCAGGGGCTGGTGATGCAGACACAGAAGCAGCACCATGCACAACCCTGCACTCCCCATACCTAGACATGGGGGAGCATGGGACCACACTCAACATGCCTGCTGTAACATGAGTTTAACTTGAATTGAGTGTAGCAGCCCTGGACTTGTTTTCCGGCAGGGAGGCAAGGTTCTCACAGCAAGCATGTGTGCCAGAGCAGTCCTCATGGAAAGGAGGGGAAGGAGGATCATGGAGCTCTCCCTGTGCAACTCTTGTAGCTTTCAAACTTGAGGTTATGAGATGAGGTGCTGGAGAGCTCTTCTTTTCCCTCCAGTCCATGCTGTAATTTCCACATTATGAAACAGAGAATGCAGTCAAACACAGACCAAGCAAAAGTGCATCCTGCTCCTGGGTGAAATGGTACCCAGGTTTAGTGCCACACTTATTGCTTTCAGGCAAATACATTGTTGGAAACTGTAATGACATTTTAATATTCTCCAGTTATTAAACAGAGAGGAATAATCCTCCCTGGCAATACAAAGCATTCAAAATTGACAACCCCAGTATCAGAAGATTGGTTTAAAAATTATAATATGCAATAAGTTTTGGACTGTTTTGCATTCTCATTCCTCCTTGCCTCTTCACTGCTTCCAGAGTTTTTCGAGTATCAGGAAAACAAAAAGGAAGAGGGAAAAGGAAATGGGTAGGGAAAGGGAGAGGGAGAGGGAGAGATAGAGGGCGAGGGAGAAGGAGAGGGAGAGGGAAGGAAAATGGAAGGGAAAAGAAGGGAAGGAATATGGAAGGGAAGGAAAAGGGAAGGGAAAAGAAGGGAATGAAAACGGAAGGGAAGGAAAATGGAAGGGAAAAGAAGGGAAGGAATATGGAAGGGAAGGAAAAGGGAAGGGAAAAGAAGGGAATGAAAACGGAAGGGAAGGAAAACGGAAGGGAAGGGAAGGGAAGGGAAGGGAAGGGAAGGGAAGGGAAGGGAAGGGAAGGGAAGGGAAGGGAAGGGAAGGGAAAAGCAGGTTCTGGCATGTCTCCCTCATTTCAGTTTCTAAGTCAGTAAGCTAAAAGCTAAAATTCCAGGAGACTTTGTAGTAAAGTCACAAGGGATAGCAAAAACATCACCCATAGTTCCCTTATAACAGGATAAATTCTCCACATGGCTGCATCAGCTAGTGCAGCTGAGGTCAGGGCCAGTACTCGCAAACCCAGACAATTTGCTGATGAAGGCTTCTTTGTCTTGCTGGTGTGCCTAATCTTAGAAATGTTGAAAGAATACGAATGTTTTGTTTCATTTTATTGGCTTTTTTTTTTTTAATACCCCAATCTAGCAATTTATAGATAAAACCCCAAATATTCTGAAAACTGAATCATCTTTTCTTGAACGAGAGTATTTTATTGGTTTTTGAGAAGAAAGGACCAACAATATAGACACGTGGTTTAGATAGATTGCAAGGCAAAATCCATTGCTACAGGGAATACAGCAAGCATAAAACACAACCTGAAACCTCCTAGGACACTTTTTTTTCCTCTCTGGATCTTGGATTCTTGCTGCCTCTAAATAGAAAATGAAAGCATTTGTGGTTGTGGTTATGGAACAGTTCCCACAAAATTTCAGACATTTTTTACCCTATAAGAGTGAAGACTTCTCCCCTCACACACACACACAGATACAGTGGCTAATTTTACTTCAGTTTGTGTGTTTGTTCCTCTGACACTCAGGAAGGATCTGCTTCCTTCCTTTACACTTCTATTGCCACATTTTTATGTAAATATTTTTCTAAATTCTCCTTTACACTCAATTCACTTGCTTTCTGTGTCACATTTAAGCTCCTCACTCCATTGATATCCATCACAGTTTAATTCCTGACTAACCCTTTACACTAGTTCAATAGCCAAGAAAATCTTCATCCAGTTGTGGCTATGGTTACTAGACAAGCAGTTTCTGCTTTCTTCACAGCTTTGCCATTTCTTGGTGGATGGCAGAATATGTCCTAAAATACATTTGCAACATATATAAATCATTAAGCCCTGTATAGCATCAAATTTCCTAATTAACTGAAGGGTTTTCCCCTATTTTTTTCCTAGACAAAGGCTCAAATGCAGATAATAGAACTCCTAATAACACCTGAATACCTTTTATGCAACTGAATGTATACAGCTGGACTCTGCAATTCTTTGACCGATGGTAGTGGAAATATTGACTGGTAGTGAAAGATGAAAATACAATATACAATAACACAATACATCCTCTGCTTTTAGAAGTGATTTTCAAGGCTAGATATTTAGTAACTGCTATAAGAGCTGTTTGTTGACCAATTTTTTTTTTGTTGCATGTCCTTTGGGAAATGACCTTGCTGCTAAGAATGAATAAGACAGCATATATGCTCCTTTAGACACATATGTTACCTTTATTTTATTATGAAATAAAGGGAATATCCTCTCAAATAATGTTGTTTCTTCATGGATATTTCTATAGAGCACTATAGCTCATGCCTGTAAATCACAAGTTTATTGCCCATATGGATCACATCTTGCACCCACTGAAAATTAGTAAAAGTTTTCACTTCAGCAGAAGTTTCATCTGATGAGCTTAGGGACAGGTTGTAGCTGGTAATTGAGTGCACAAAAATGAGCACTGTGTTAGATACCTCGTCCCCACATCTCCACTGACCCCAGGTGACTGATGTAAAGGCTCACCTCAACAGTCACAAGCTGGTGAGACCCAAAGTCTTGGCTCAACCTGCAGCCTTTGGAAAGTGACGCAAACACCCCCGTAAGGTGGGATAAATTGCTGAACTGAAATGAAATACCTGAAGTTCAGATAGTCTGTTTTCAGGCTTATCTCTGTATTCACTGTGTTAAAATGTGTTCACTGTGAGATTGTTGCAGCTGTCTAACATGAGTTGCTTATTACTTCAGTTATCTCTGTCTTATTCTGTCATATTATGTCCTAATAGAATAAGGTTTAGAAATAGGATGTTTATGGATAAAATTGTTGCACCTTCAGTCCTCTTCAGAATTGGTTTGAAAGAGAAACAAGCAGTTTAGGGGATGTAAAAGAATGGGAAATAGAGCATGAAGACATGAGGTGCCTGAAATCAGAAAATCAAGATTCTTCACTCAGGATGCGGTCTACCTCAGCTAACCTTATGCATCGATATTTTGCCATTCTTACTGGGATCTCTTAACATAGTTGAGTGAAAAGCATTTTAAGGAATGAGTCATCTGACAATACAGATATCGAAATAATTTTTTCATGTCATAAATACACCTGTTTTTTTCTCAGTCACAAAGGTGGAAGCTAATGTGACTAGCTCAGATATGGATGTTTCCATTGTGGAACTCTGCATCTGGTTAGATGGATCTCCTCTACAGCAGGAGAAACACCTGCATCTCATAGAACCAGAACGTGTAACTTTTCATGTGTGAATTTACATTGTAGAATAGAGCTGATTGTGTGTATAAACAGCTTTATTTTATGTAAATAAATAAAAATTAAGAAAACCAGATTTATTTGAAAAAAGAAAAAAAAAAAGAGAGTAAAAAATCAAAAACGTTCATTCTTCTAACTCTGATCCGTATTTTTTTTTTCAGGAGTCTATTATTCTGACAGTTTTCAGATGTCAGTGGGGGTTTCAGGTACTTTCAGAATTAAGTACCAAATCTCTCATGCTAATCAAGGTCTGTGCCTTTACTGCTTCACTTGATTTCAGGTTTACAGTTAGACTTCTAATGGACAGAATGTGAGAGACACTGAGGACTGAAGTGATTAAAAAGAGTAGGAGCAGTTCTCAGGGCATCAAATAATACAACAAGAACATATTTCCCCTAATGACAATATAGTAAAGCTGTTTTCAAAACGCAGGTATCTTCAAATCTCTCGTTTTCTGTTTAAATTTATTTCCTTAAATATATTAAATATTAGGTCTTTATTACTTTGATGAGGCTATGTCTTCTGCTCAATGCACAGAACTACATAAATAATGTATAAATTCATTTAAAGTTTATCCTCACCCTTTTGTATAATTTTTTTTAAAAAATGATTTGTACATTATAAATTGAAAAAACAGAAAAAATGTGCCCCCCCCAAAAAAAATGTTTTCTTATCACAAAAGTATTTTCTGTACATAGATATTCTGCTCGATTTAATTTTTTGAGCAATGAAATTTGGTAAATACTGTGTACTAATAAGCAGATAGGTGATCATACTTTTCTTTCATGTATCTGCTTAGTCATAACCAATACTACCAAAATCTAGAGGCACAGTTTTGTCATAGAAGTAAAATAAGCACAGGAAAATGAGAGATAAAATCCAGTAATTCAAATTCCTTCTTGGAACTGATTTTGCAATGGTAACATATTAAACTACAACTACTGCACACACATGGTCATAAACTTACATTATGCAATCTATTTCTTTAGAAAAAGAGCATGTGTATAAATATATAGTTACTACATAATTTTATATAAACTATAACAGTATAATTATATTTACAGCAATTTTATAATCTGTGGTTGTTAACTGTAGCATGCCTCTTGGTAAAATATATCTATAAATCTACAGTAAATTTTTTTTTGACCTATGTTCAATTCATTTTACCCATTCCATCTACCTAAATAGATTATATGCATTCACACTCTAGTTAGTGGAGCGAGAGAGGTGTTTCCAGAAAATTATTCATATCACTCAAAGATGTACATGAAAAATAGTTGTACAGCTTTTCTCTGTAATTTTGCTGTGGATTAACCTGTGAATTAACTTGTAGGTAGATTAATTTAGCTAAAAGAAGCAACTGTAGCAACAGTGACACTATAGCAATTGATATATATAAATGAAAAATAAATATTTCCTTTATAAATGGTAATCAGTTCCTTTTAGGTAATCTTGTGTTTCACAGTTTTTTTGATGTAGCAGCTGATGATGCTTTGGGCACTATCACCACAGTAACTAGCTAGCCAACTATTAGACCAAAACTTCAAAAGTCAAGATGTAAATTTTCCAATATCATAGTCTACAAACATTGCTGTCTTTTTAGAGAACAGCTAAGACAGGCTTTCAACAGTTTGCGTGTGTTCCTTATAAATAGGAGAGTTAAACCATACCTTTAATGTGCAAATTTACTCAGATCACTTGCTTCCAGAATATGGTACTTTACTGCAGAGAAGTCTTCAAATTTACAGTTAATCATTATAAGTTTTTTATGCTAACATTTCTCTTTTTACAAGGGCATGTAATGGTAGGACAAGGGGGGATGGCTTTAAACCAGAAGAGGGTAGATTTAGGTTAGATATTAGGAAGAAATCCTTTACTGTGAGGGTGTTGAGACACTGGCACAGGTTGCCCAGAGAAGCTGTGGCTGCCCCGTCCCTGAAGTGTTCAAGACCAGGCTGGATGAGGCTTGGAGCAACCTGGTCTAGTGGAAGGTGTCCTGCTAGGCAGGGGAGTTGAACTGCCATGATCTCTAAGGTCTCTTCCAACCTAAACCATTCTATGATTCTATGATTTTCTAACTTTTCTGGGACAGTGGTAGTTCAAATGACTGAAAATGACCTCCAGACTTACTAATAATTTTACTTTTTTCTCTCAGTAAATATTCTAGATCTGACTGATTCTTACCAACTGTATTAGTTGTTTCTTAATGTATTCAATTTGGTCATTATATTCTAAATGCTTAGTGATTCTGGATGTCCAAGCATACCAACTTCATTTACAGATTTCTCCAAGGTTTCCAATTTTCAGGATGTGCTGAATAAATCATAAGTCATAGATTTTGTATTGCTTTTCTGTATTTTATAGGCTGTTCATGACTTGCTTGCTATGAGAAATGGATAGTTAGGATGAATCAAGGTGGGTTTTGGCATCTCTGTTTAGGCATGTGTTTCTCTTCCTGTAGAAGCCAATGAAAGTACAAGCCTTCTGACACTAGGCTCTGAAGCTTGATTTGAATACATTACTCATAAGCCTTCGTATATAAAGCTTCTTAAGCTTTTTATATGCGATTCATGTTTCCTACACACATTAATAGGATACCATAGAAGCATTCTATGATTCTATACCTATCCAGAGCTGCCACATATTTACATATTTTCCGCTCAGACTTTACACACAGAAATGAACACTTGCCCATGAAGTACATCTGCTTTTAAATTATTTCTTATGATGCTCAGAAGGCTAGGGTCAAATATGACATCCTTTTTTCCATTTGAAGAGGAGTGCAACCCAGGTATTTGCAGCAAATGTACTTAGAAGAGAACTGCATATACCCCTGTTTGTCATATATGAGAAATATGTATTGGTCACCCTGACCTTTCAGGATTCTCTTCGAATGGATGAGCACAGGATGCAGAATAGGCTTTTCGCTCTGGGAGTGATCGTATTAATTCTGGGCCACCATCCTGATAAACATCCATGGCACGGCCATAACTAGAGTGACTTTGTTTAAAGATTCCCATGCCCCTTTCCACAATAACCAGCTGGGTCTGCCAGCATCCACAGCAGTGAAGACACCCTGAGGGCTCCACAATGTTTTCTTTCTACTTACTCAATTACATGGGGATGGATAAATACAGAATGAGTTTTACAGCACGGTGCAGCTTTGACAATGTCTATAGGACATGTTATTACATGTTTAAAACTAGAAAATTTTCAAATAGTTGTCTGAAGGATATAGCAAGGACTCTAACACTAGACATGAGCTACCAATGCAATCCAGGGAAAGATAACGAATTGTATTGGGTTTGAGATTCTTCTGCCTCATTTATATATTAAAAAATACTATATATTAAAAAAATTGATTAATCAATACAATTTAACCTTTCTAACTCTAACTATGCTAAGGTTAAATATGAAGCACACTTATTTTTGTATATTTTTATTCTATGAGCATGTTAACTGGTCATCAAATACACTGCTATTTACTGTAGTCTAATTAATCATTCATTGTCTTCTCATTAAAGCTTTAATTTACTGCAATCTTTTTCCATCTATTTAGAAACATATGAATTTCACAGTTCAGATTCTTCTTTTATAAATTATTCTTACCCTGCTATAACAGAGAATTTATTAAACAAATTAAAGCTGAATAAATTATGCCAGGATTTTCAAAGAACCTAAGGCAGGTGGGTATTGCATTCCTAGGTAAAATAATTTAGCTGTTTAACTCTCCTTGTCTCTGCTGAAAGCTTGAAGTCTGATTTTCTAAATAGGAAGCCTTACTGCACAGAATTATGTTCTGTAAGCCTGCCATGTTAACCACAGTTTAGCTTGTGTCTATCTGGATTAGTATGTCAAGATATGAAATAGGAAACTGAAGCCAAAATGTGAATCAAAACCTTTCCACAGCAGACAATACTTGACTTTGCAAAACATGGAGAGGAACCCACAACAGGAAGGCACCTTGTCTCTTTTTCACTGACATACATACATTAAGAATAGAAATGTTTCCGAGGAGAATGAGATCTGCATAAAGGTAACCATCTCAATGAATAAATGAAGCACAAATAATATTGATTCAGCTTGGATCCAGAGAAGACAGAGCACCCTATCACAGCTTCAGTTTAAGAAGGTCTAATTGGGTTTGCTGGCCGTATATGAGGTCAGGTTTCTGGGTTTAATGTACTTCACTACATGTACTTGCCTAAATTTAAATCAGCATTATGACTTGACAGTGTGAAGAGCTGGGTTCTTTCTTCTGGACATATGTTTTCAGTTAAGGTTGAACTTTTCTCCTCTTCATGCTAAAGTCCTAAAACATCTTATCGAGGCAGTAAATTTTTCAGTCAGTGTTTATTAAGGGAGTATATGGACATTCCATGTGATGTGAGCACTTTAATAAAAGTTGTCATTTGTTGACAAATGGGCCATGATTCTAGTGTGTGTAAGAGCATTTAAAGTTCTTTGTGCTGACAAGCCTAATTACATAATTTTCTATATGTATTACTAAGTAACTCAGAGGGAACAGCAATGGTGGATTTGGATCAGCAAATGAGAAAATTGAAGGGACTTCATTTAAATTATAATGGTAGAATGTTCATTATGAACAACTGTTAGGTAATGAAACATATTTATTTGATTTTTGTGGTACAAAGCAGACCTCATACTGAAATGCAGATGGCTCAGGGCCATTTCACAACATACAATAGCTGTCCGCATTAGGGAAGGAGTTTTGCAGGATTCTGGTTGGCTTCCAACAGGTCCAATACAGATATCTTTCATTTGTCTGAAGAAAGAGAACCATAAATAATATTACATATAATTATATAATCCCCTAACTATTGTCTTGTTGTTTTTGCACTTCATCAAGAAGATATTAAGAATTTTCTCTCATAACCAAAAGTCAAATCAAAGAAGAAAGATTTCATGTCTGGATTTAAGAACTCCCCACATGGTGCATTGTGATGGCTTATGGAGATACTGCCCTTAGACAAACTTCAGAAGTCTTTATTTCTTGAGGGTGTCAGAAACATCACCAAACTCAGAAGCTGCACTCTAAACATAGGGTTATCCATGTGTGTCAGCTGAGATTCAGGTTCTGGTTTTGGTTTAAACCACTATGATTCCAGATATACTCCAGTGCTCTCAAGAGGTTCACGTAGATGTCAGTAAAGGAAGGAAACAGCTCTGGAGTCTGGCACTGAGTAAAACACAGAGTGACCACTGGCCAGACCTTCTACAGAAGAAGATACATCCTCTTGCTATGCAGATGTAATTTACCATAGCCATGATGGCAGACTGGTCCAAATAAATGTTGAGTATAATTCGCAAAAGTTAATTCCTAATTTGGAAAAATGTTTGTGTGTGTGTTTTTAATTAGTGCAAAGTACTCAGATGTCTTCTTGTTGGAAATCCAATACAGTATCTAAAAAAATTGATCTGTTTCTGTGCCATCCAATTGGCATTTGAAATCAATGTTGCAAAGATTTCCTAGACAATTGAAAGAGCTATGAGCTAAATAAAGTTCTGAAAATGCTGCACCTGAGGCAGCTTCCACAGAAGTCAGTAAGAACTTCCTTAGTAACTTTCCCAGAAATTATACTGCATTATATGTTCCCAAAAATTGACGGGGACATTTTCATGAGGCTTTCTTTGGCTTTGGAAAGGATCTGTGAGAATAAGTGTGCTGTTTGGGAAAGCCAGAGTAAACAGGTATGCTTTAATTTTAGTCTTTAATGTGGCAAGTAGTCATTCTTGTTTCTTCTTAACAGCAGGAAACTCATATAAGCATTGTTTGATATAGCTGAATGAAAATACTAACTTATATTCATAATATCCAGAATAGCCATTTTATCTGAGAAGTGAGCTTCTTAAGCAGTTGCAGGATCAGACTTCAGTCTGCCTATTAACTGTTTGCATGTTTTAAAGTAGGTTTAAAATCTATTTTTAAGTACTTAAAATGTGACTAGTCATTACCTAAAAAATAAACATTAAGCATAAGTTTTTGATTCAATATGAACTACAGATAAGTGTTGTACAGATTTTATAACGCCACTATCATGTCAACAATATATTGCTATATGAAAGGTGACATTAACACTGGAACAAATACAAAAAAGACGCCTTACTGGAGCAGATCAGATATTTTTGCTCCATTTGCACAAAGCAAAAATAGCCTAAATACATTTTTAATGCAATCAGCTGAATTCCGTGAATCCAAATTGTGTGCTAACTGCTCATGCTGATTAGTGTGAAATATTAATTTGCACTAATCAGCCCGAGGCAAGGGAAGCATAATAAACTTGACACATACATTTCACGCTTTACAGTGTTGGAACTTGTTTACAGTGCAGTGCCTGTAAACACTATTGATGCTGTTAGTTGTGTCACAGGAGCTGTATATTCAAGGTGTACTTGGAAAAATTTCCTTAGCCAATGCTTCAGCTGGTTCAACGTTGTGAAAAATCCTGGTCTTTGAGAACTGATGGTCTGAACCAGCTAAATGTTGTCAGAAGGATTTGTCTCTGCAGTGAGCCAGAGCATCTAACTGCTGCTCTAGCTGTTTCAAGACTAAGTCTATTACATTCATGTTCCCTCTGCTCCTGGTTTACCAGGGTGTGATTAAACTCCACAAGACAATGGCTTCATGCTTGCCTTTTATCTGAAATATGTGCATATACTTACAAAATAACACTAAACACTATGCCTAAAGAAATAGATCAGCTATTAGGCAAACACACAGGGGAATATCAGCGTGTCAGGTTTCATATATTATGTCTGAGGGCTGCTTGTTGCATCCTGTCTCCCTCTTCTGCAGAATGATGCTTGCAATTCCTGTGTTTATAGGTTAGCATTACCTGCAATCAGCATCTGATTTAGCAAGTGCCCGCTCCCAGGTGCTATTTCATGCCATAAACCCATCCTGCGATTTGATAAATGGGGTCTCCTCTCTTATACATGACTAAATATGCAGTATCTTAGATGCTGGGTCACAGTGAAAATGAGAGTCTGACAGAATCCTGGAGGCAAAAAGAGATCTGTTTAAGTGTACTTAAGACAGCCATGTGCATGAATGAGAAGGGATAATCTGTACAGACAAATCTGTTGCTAATTGCTGCCTGGGTTGCCCATGCTCCATATTTCCTACTCTCTGTGCCCTGTTCTGCAAGGGTCTGGCTGAGACCACAGCCCTGCAGAATGTAAGGGATAGACATCAATGAAAATACATATGATGAAAGCCAACATTCAGCTAAACTGCAATATTGCAAAGACTTGTAATTCTACTGGCATTTCACTGACCTCTGTCCTCCCATATTCTTCTCTTAATTTTAAAGAAAAATTACTCCAGCACACAACTACCTGGATGCTGTACTCTGAGCTGGTTTTTCATATTGCCTATCTGAAATGTGGGCCACCAGCTTTTAATGAAGAAAAGGACATTCTTCTTGTGCCAAGAGGCAGCATGGAAAAGTTTGAAATCTTTAAGTGTGATATTTTTATATGTGATTAAAATGACCCAATTAACCAACATAATTATCTTATGTGTTCTGCTGCCCAGGGCAGGCAAACAAGTATATTTCTGAGCACAAGCCACACTGCTTAGCACAAAGCTCATGAGGAGCTCATTGACCCCAGTGAAACCAGTAAGTGCCATTTACACATAACTACAGTTACATTTATTGTGTTATGCTATCAATAGTACAGGTTCAATTACAGTCATTTACATTTCCTAGAGGCAAATGGAATTTGCTTTTTACTAAGAAGGAACATTTGAAACTTTTGAAACAGGTTGACAGTGTCAGTTTCAGTAGTGAATGGCCACATATATCAGTGGCCACATTAAGAGTATTCCTCACTTAATGGTTCTGTTTGGCTTTTGAACAATTTATCTAGAGTTGGAACAAATTTAATTCAGTTTCCTTCCCCAATCTCTGAAGATTTTCTTTCTGTATATATCAAAGGAAATTAAAAGAATCATTGGTAATTGTATGTATACAGATGTTCTGTTTGGAATATTTTCCTTATGTCCAGTGGTCTGTGAACAAGCTATAGTACTATCTTAAAAATCTTTGGAGCAATCATTTATGTGTGTTTCACTCCACTATATTGGACTACAGATAATCAAAAAGTGAAGCACTTATGATACAGAGTGGTTTATTAGGCATGTTTAGGCTGAATGAACACAACTCCATTCTTTCGTTTTTCCCAACTCTGTTAAGTTTCATAAATTAAGTCGAGAGTGGCAAAGTCAGCTGGATGCAGTATTTTTAAGAATACTAGATCTTGCTACTTTTATCTTTTCTCACACGAGTAAATCCCACTTAAATCCCTGACAGCTGTGTGAGGGAAAAAAAAAAAAAGAGGAAGGAAAAAAGGATGACTCAGATCCTGGCCCTTAAAAGCATTTTTACCTCTGCACTAGGGAGAATTCTATTCTTGAAGAAATTGAATATTTTAGTCCTGACCACTCATAATTCATTATTCCTTCTTAATGTCTCACATGGTCCTGTCAGAATTCAGCTTGTGTGATTATACCTAGAGAAACTTTAATTCTCTTTGTAGTTTCAACTTATCACACCTATATGTAGCTATATTCTTCCTTTTTAATTCTTTTTCATCAAGTAAACACTTTCTCTCTTCACAACTATTCTAGTGCTTTTTATTTTTTACCTTCTGTTTTAATAGGAGCTAAGTGTTAGTCTAAACAGAATTTCAACACTTCACTGTAAGATTCTTCTCTAATGTTAGATGTATTTTCATTTACTAAGTTATCATTGAGATGATTGAAAATATTCAGCTTCTTTCACTTGTTTCATGTGGGGACAAAGAAACTGAGTTTTTCAGTTTGGGGATTTACATCACTGTGGTTTATATAACAGTGTATGTTCACTGTATAAATGTATTTGTATGTCAAGGGAAAAGATAAACAATATATCACACAAATTTTGTTAAAATACACTATTAAACCTTCTTCCTTAAATTTATTAATATTCATAGGACGGTCTTCATTGTTTTAGCTTTTGTACAAACACTTAGGAAGAGACAACAATTACTCCAAAGCACTTGTAATCGCACTTACATGTAGTTAATTAATTAAATCAACAAGAAATCATTGTAAAATAATCTATCTGAATCCACCAAGGCTTTGCACTATTTTAACTTCTATTGAGAAATAATGCAGTGGCACTGATGCAGATTGTGTTTAAAAATAGGATATCATCCAACAAGATCAGACTCTTGAAAAAATCCACATTTGTATATTACATAAAGTAAAGGAAGAGCAAGTAATGGGTCACTATGTAGAAATAGTTGTCTAAGGCTTCAATCATTTAAACATCTTGCCTAGAGAAGGCAAGTTCAGTTCAAAGCAAAGAACAATGGAAAGAATCACAAAGCAGGAAATATCTGTTACAGACATTAGAAATGCAATAGATGATCCAGGTGCAGTCGTATACTGACCAGGAAGGAATATTAGGCTTTGTTGCACAGAATAACAAATCCCCAAAGCATTCAGCTTGATATGCAGCTGCAGAGCACAAGACAAACAAAAATTATTCCATCAATATAAAAATACAATAGAAATCAAAGAATATAGTTCTGCTTCTAAAAATAACACTGCTCATTACACTTCACCTAACTGGCAATATGTGGTCTACTTACTATGATTTAAAGACTATGTGCATGCAAACTATACCAGCGCCGGACGGTATGCAGTGTATGGAAGGACGAATATAAATTTTGGTGTTTATTAGCACCAGAATTAAAGAATGAAATGCTGAGAATGTAATGAGCCAATATAATTATTTCTTAAATGTGCACAACAGACACAAGGAGCAAAATAGGTTCATGTAGTAAAGACAATGAGAGTAGCTTCGCATTATCAGGAGGCTTCAGAGACTGCTGGATCAATTGGCTTTACAGGTTCAAAAATGCACACACAAATCCCTTTCCATGAAAGCAGAATTTAGATCTTGCTCAGCATTTTGCCTAGTAGAGCAATGAGAAATTTGCAGGAAATGAGCATAGGTCTTTGTCGGGGTGCAGAAATAGAAGCTAGGTCTTTCTTCTGATTCAGTGACAGAAGTCTAAGACAAGGCAAATGTTTTCCTCCAAAACGCAGGCTGGTGGGATGAAACAAACTTGCATAAAGTAATCACAAGGCTGCTTCCAGTAGATAGGGAAAATAAGATACGGGACGTATTACCAGAGTCAAAAATTCACAAAGAAAGAAATACTACTGGTCTTAGAAGGAAAAAGGAAAAAGAAAGGGAGAAAGGAAGGTCATGACTTTCCAGATGTACAAGAAAATTCAGCTAGAATCCAGCTTCTCTGAAAGGCAAATAAAAGTCTTTTCTATTGGACTGGCCTGAGATGGATTGAGTCAATTAGACACAATGCAAGAAGAATGCCAGATTATTGTTGCCATATGTAAAGCTGCCTCTCCCTCTGTGACTAGTCACTAGAAGCCAAAATTCTGACTGAGTGAATTTGAAGTTTGCCACAGCAGGAATGAAAATCTCATCCAAGGTTTCAGAAACAGTAGTCTAAATATAGGTACTTAAATATGTGTAACCTGTTTTTCAAAAATTTGGAGTTCTGTCAGCTCCATATGAAAATCAGGACAAGTCTACATCATAGTTTTAATAGAGATTCAGTAAGCCACATATAAGCAGCTTCATCTTCGTTGAAAACTTCATCTGCATTGATTTCAATGGTTTTGCCCTTTCAAGTTGAACATTTCAAATTCAACCTTTGAACAGAATAAGCAGACATTTCCAGGTAGGCACACAGGAAAAGTACCAGAAGGCAGCAAGAGATAGATGCCAAGCTGATTTTAATTATTTTTTTTTCCATTCTTCTAGAGAATAAATTTTGAGTTATCTGGCAGCAAAATACTGCCTTCTACCATGCTGGTTGATCACCTCTAGGCAATCTAAACATGAGGTTGAGAGTTCTGGTAGTCCCTTAGGCTATTCCCATCCTGTCTGATCTGGAAAAACAGTGGGGGAAGAGATTTTCAAGCCTCAGGTCTACCAGAACAGAAGTTTTGGCAGACGTTCCTTCTCATATCTGTGGTCCTGAAGTGCTTTGCAGACGTTAACATTAAACAGGTTGAAAAGTATACAGCATGGATACAAAATGCTCATAAAGCCTAGCCAATCAACCAATGTTTCTGACTCTAGTGTAAATTTGGATTAATCCCCTGAAACCAGCAGAATTAGTTCTAGTACAAGAATTGGTGCTCAGGAGCTTGTGAGCTTCATTCTGGCAGTAGTATGCTGAGACTGGTCTTGCATTACTAGGAAAACAGGAAATGAAAAGGAAATTTCAGAAAGGATTTCCTCAAGGAAGGGAGATTCTGAAGGGTGCGGGAAACAGAGTCTTCAAGGGCTGTTTAAGCTAGTGCCAAAATCAAGCAAATTGAGATATTACTTCCAGCTAAGAAAGAAAATTAAAATATAACTGGTATACACTCCATTAATTAAATGATAAATCTTGAAATAAATCAAACCTATTATAAACAAATTAGCATTAAGTAACTACTGTTTATAACCCCAATGCCACTTCAAACAAGCAAAGGTACTTCACATTTCAGCTTTAGATTATTTACATATGCAGAAATAAATTCTAAATGATACACCAGATTGCCTTTACTGCATCATTAAAATCCACTGGCTTTGTTATGCACAAACACTGCATTTTAGCTTTGGCTAGAGGTTGCTATTTTTGCAGCTGTGTGTAAGGCTTATTTTACTTCTCTAAAATATAATTTGTAGTTGACTTCATTTATAAAATATAACATCAGTGACTGACACATCTTTTTAAACTAGCCTAATTCGATATTCAACATATAGTTCTGCAGTGAAGTGCATGTATGTAATATAGTGAGGGGTCCCATTTCTGCCTGCCTTCCCTTTTCACTCAAGACTAGGAAGAAGTTTATGTTACGCAAAACTATAATAGCACTATTTTAAACTCTTTATCAGCCCTCTAATGGTATTCATAATGTTTTGTTCTAGAATTCACTAGAAACTAATCAGGGCATGCAGCCAGGACTAAATGTACATGCTTAGTAAATATAGTTATTTGTAACCCAGGAGTACATGTGTATTTACACTGTTTCTGCTAGGCAGAATAAAACAGACACAGTAGTGTTTAATAGTGTCCATAATTTTAGAACCGTAATTCCAGTGAAGTCAATGGGTTCTCCCTGGTTCTTAAACAAAGAAATATGCAGGGATTGTTTCAAACTCCTTACAAAAACCCAATCTTAATATTTAAAGAGACTTCAGAATGTCTATATTTAGAAAAAATTACTCTAAGAGAAAATGATCCAGACAGTACGTGCTCTTAAATGCTTAAATGCAGGTTTATTTTTTTATAATTGTTGACTGAGTTCTGAGAAGATGCATCAATTACTAAAAATAGACCTAAGGTAAAATATGTAGGAATAAATTTGACTTCCAATGGCAGTTTCATTTCCATAAACACAGCACCATTGAGGGAATACACCTAAAATTAGGGAACTTATTTATGATTCCTTCAGGTTCATTTGCATAATACTGTATCAGCTCTGTTTGCTCCTGTTAGTCAAAACTACATGGCAATTTAGTCTGATTTGGAGGCCTGAAGCAAAAAAAGCCAAATTCAAATTTAAGCACCTGGGAATTTTCCCTTCAGAGGTATTTATGTACCTTACTCTCCCTGAAATAAATGGAATTCAGCAATTAAAAATGTTCAGAAATGTGGCTTCATCACTGCAAAAATTACTTTCCCAAACTGATGAACGTCCACTACTTAAGTTCTTGGAAACAAACATGCAAAGCAGTGGTATTCCAGCATGAATGCATAGGTCTAACTCCAATCAATTTTTTTAAGTATTTTAAATTCATGTTTTTTTTGACCAAATCAAATGACTCAAGAGAATCACAAAAAGATAGAATAGTTGGAGTCAGCAAGGAACTCTGGAGATCATCTAGCTCAGCCTCCTGCTTCAAGAAGGATCAGCTAAATTAGGTTGTTCAGTTGGATTTTTAATGTCTTTAAGGATGGAGACTCTACATCCTTTCTAGGAAACTGGGTCTAGAAGTGTTTGACTCCCCCTTTACAGTACAATTTTCTTCTTCTTTTTAAACTTAACTGCTTGTATCTCAGTTGGGCCCACTGCCTCTTTTGCCACTGGGCACCACTGGGAAAATTCTGACTTCATCTTCTTTACACCTGTCCCCTAGATATTAATACACATGGATAAGAACCCCCTGAGCTTTCTCTTCCCGAGGCTGGATAGTCCCAGTTCTCTCAGACTCTCCTTTACAGATACTCCAGTCCATTAAACATCTTTGTGGCCCTGTGCTGGACTGACTCTAGCATGTCCAGGTCTCCCTTTTATTGAGGAAGCCAGCATTGGACCAAGCACTCCAGATTTATTAACACCAGTGCCGAACACAGGGGAAGGATCACCTTTTTCAGTCTGCTGGCACTCCTTAATACAGCCCAGGAGGCTATTGGCCTGCTTTGCTGCAAGGGAACATTGCTGGATCATGTTCAACTTGGTTTCTACCAGAGCCTATAAGGTCTTTCTTACAAAGCTGCTTTCCAGCCTGTCCAGCTGAAGATGGTTTCTCCTCTGCTGGATCAGGCCTTAGGTGTTTCCCTTTGCTGAACTTCATGAGGTTCCTGTTGTCCCATTATTCCAGTCTATCCAGGCCTGACTGAATGGCAGCGCAACTATCTATGTCCCTTCTGGTTGGGTATCATCTGGGTAATTTTGCTGGAAGGTACCAAAAAGGTTGGACTTTATGAACTTAAAGGTCTGTTCCAACTTAGTTGATTCTATGATTCTGTCCCATCATCCATTCCTCTGTGATCTTGATGGAATCGAGCCCTGCAACTGCATAAAGACCTCTCATTCCTTCTGTTCTTCCTTGTTGTGCACTGATTTCCAAGTGCTCCTCTCTGTAATGCTCTGCTCTTGGCATTTCTTTATTTGTGTATATACAGTTGCAGTGGACTGCCTTTTATCCTGTTCTATTAATTTGGCAGTCTCTTCTTCCACATCAGCCAGTCTACCACATCCCCAGTTGATTGTGGATTATCATCTCCTTCCCTCCATCATTCTAGTTTCAAGCTCTCCTCAGAAGGCTGGCCAGCCTATTGGCAGTGATATTTTTCCCTCACTCAGTCAGGTCCGTCCTACCTCTTCCTGGCAGCTCTCAGTCCTCAAAAAGGACTGTGGTTTTGTAAAGTAAATCCCTACCACCAACACCAGATGCTCAACCAGTTGTTGATTATCAGGGTCCACATACAACAGATGTGCATGAATAATCTCAATAATTATACTGCCTAATTGCAGTGCTGTCTCAGGGCATAGGCTTATGGGGCTGATCCCTACTCTGAAGAAGACTCTGGTGCTATGAGTCTCAATACATCATTTTTGACTGAATTCACTTTGGTTGTAATAGAAAAGCAATCTTTACAAGACAAAAATCTTCCTGTAAGTTGTGATATGCATGCCTACCATTCAGGAAGAAGCTGTTCCTGAGGACTCTTGTATGTTCAAGATAGTAAATACAAAGTGGTCTAGTGGTTTCAGGAATATTTCAGGAATATCTGGTAAATAGTTGTTTTTTTTTTTAAATGGAACAATCTTGATTTTTGAAGAACTTTGGACTCAAGACAAAGCTTCATAAAAATGCCAAAACCAGCATTGCTATAAATGTGTCCATTTGAAAAGAAATCCATATCCCAAGCCCAATTTTTCAAACTTGTTTCAACTTTGCTGATTGTAAATTTATTGTTATTATTAATATTAATATTATTTCTAATCTGAATGTAATTGAAACGGAAAAGCAGCTGTAGAACTTCAAAATGTTTTCAGTTATTATCATATTATCAAAGTTATTGCAAGTAGGTTCTCTTTCTCTTTGTGGCTAATCTTTATTGATTAGGGATGCACAAGCAGCAGTAAATTCCCAAATGCCTGTATTTGACTAGAAATAGCAATTACTTGATGCCTAATAATATGCATTTCAAATGTGCTTGGCATTCTTTCAATATTCATTGATTACTGTTATCAGCTCAACAAATTAAAATGCATCCACAGGTATGAGAGAATATAGGATTTTATACTGGTTGAAATCCTGGTCATAGAGAAACCATTGACTTTGCCATTGACTTCAAAGGAATGTTGAGTCATTAGTCTCTCAAGTTAGGTATTTAGTCTCTAGCAGCGGTCAGTGGCAGATGCTTTCTTTTTCTTTAGACAGGAAAGAAAAAGAATTACCTTAGTTTTTTATTATATCAGTATGATAATCATATTAGGTTTGACTTTGCAGCTCTTCCAATAACTTAAGGTGAACATCCCATAGCTGTAAGCTGAACATTCCTAAATATTCATCATATCAGCCTGGAGTATTCCTAAGTACTCTAGAAACCACTGTTGCCACAGGCTATAACGTAAAATATCTATATTGTGTAACCAACTAGTGGTGGAAACAATCTACCCTAAAGCAAAAAATGTAGCAAAGAATCTGAAGACATACAAATTCTGCTGGTTTTCTGCTGCCTGTCTTGGAAAAGTCAGCTTATATTTTCAACACAGGTGACAGAAAAAATTCTCACCAATGGAACCTTGTGCAATGAGAAACATGCCCTTCCCACAAAATGGTGAAATCAATGCCTATTAATGCTGTGCTGCAAACCCTAAATATTTATTAATTGATCACAATACTCTGATCTGAAGGACATTAAGTTGGGATAAACACAAGTTCAAGACTCATTTTAATCACCTGAGCAAACCTCCAGCAAAGAAAACTAAAATCAATTAAGAATTTTAAAAAACTTAGGCTGGGATTCATCTTTTCTAAATGCAGATGCCTCCACTGAGACAGCTAATCAAATGAACTGCTCACTCTATGATGCTTTTACAGCCAATAGACACTGAGTCAAGGAAGCCTAAGGCTGACTCATCACAATCCAAAACTCCTATAAATATCCACTTTGCTCTACCTTTTTCAAAGCAGACTGAGTATGGCTTGTTTAATTATGTATGTTTATGTCACAAAAGTCTCAAGGTAGAATTCCCTAAGATATTAGTGAATAAAGTCTTAGCTTCTTATTGGAGTTGGTCAGTTTAATAAATAACATAGATCGTCGGCTGCTCTGGCAAAAGCCCTGATCCCTTGACAATCATTTTTCAAGCACATGTCTCCTGCAAAGAATAGACAAATTTCATTTAGAGAAATCTACACTGATGAAAATTTTTTTAATAGAAAATTCTCTGTCATCTTTATTGCATGTGCCTTTATATTCCATAGTAAACTAGGAACAATGGTTCCATTTTTTTTCTGGAGTGCTTTGGGACTGAAAAGTGTGTAAGAATTAAAACTAGATATTATTGTACTTAAGTCCCATTAGAATCAGTAGACTTAGGCAGTAAAAATAAAATTAGGAATTAAATACCTTTGCACATCTGGGCTTAAATAAAGGGAAAAACATCTATTTCAGTCAGGCCTGAATTTCAACCCTGAAAAATGTCATATTACTGTCTAAACATAAGCCTGGAATCCTCACTGGTTTTTTTTTGCCTAGTTTGTGTATTATGCTGCTGTCTGGCTGAGTTTATATAAGAACATACTGATTTTCTCTTCTCTCTCTTCCTGCATCTGTGCCTCTCCAATACAAAGAGCCTGGAAGTATCAGCACTTAACAAAAAGAAAGATGCCATAGGATTGGGCCAGCTCCTGGTTCATGCACAGGGAAAATCTTTTTGCTTTCTGACAGGACATTCTGGAAACAGCAACTTTTCATTTCAGGCTTTTCTGTGACAAAACCAAGTTATTTCTGAACCTATTAAATCATTTCAGTTTGAGGCCACTGACATGTTACATTTTTCTAATGCCCCATATTGACAGTCTTGTTCATCTCAGGAGAGAGTTAAAGGTAGACATTTACTTTTACCTAGTATCTCTCGTGGATACTAGTCAAATGTGTAGGGTTTTAGGCCAGTTTTTTTTTTTTTAAAGTAGGTGTGTGTGTGTGGCAACTTTTTTTCCAGGAAATGTGACTGTATGGTTGGATTTACATAACTACAGGCAATTTTATCAACCCACATCATCATTGTTATTGCAATATATATCTCATTATTTAAAGATTATAGTCAGGCTTATTTTGCAAGGCCCTATGAAGGAGCCGTACTTCACGTAAATTTTGCCATCTAGAATTCAGAATCTAATTTAGTGCTTAAGTCAATAATTTAGGTTCCCTTTAAGCGTCACCAAATTGCCCATTACAATTTGTCTCTTTGGCCCCTCTGGAAGAAAAATTTAAACAAGCTACCTTATACACAGAGACTACCTCCTGATTGCTGACGGAAATGGGGAAAGATGACGAAACTAAATGAAATTTAGTGTTACTTGGAAACACAAGAAATGAACTTCTCCCTCTCAACTGACTAAGGAGAGCAAGAACCACCATGTCCTATGAATCAGCTGTAGAAAAGGGTGTGCTAGTAGGCATGGCTGTTACTCAAATCCTGGCCATGAGAGCTGGCTGGCTGCATAAGAGAAATGTGCCAAATAGGATATTACAATTTATGTCTATTTTCTTGTTCAAGTGGAATGCTACAAGGACAGGTGCTTTTCTAAGTAAGTGTATGGCAGTTTGTCCATGAACAGGTCCACAATCTGTTCCTTGGGGGTACACAACATGAGAGCATAGGCCGGTAAATTTATCTTCCACTTACTTACCCTAAAAGAAAACATAAAATGAAATGTTTCATTGTTCCTCTATAAACAAAAGTGAAAGACTGCCTTCTTTATCCCATAAACATACACACACAAGTGTCATTTTAAATCTTTGCTACAAGGTGATAAAGCAACATACAAAGGTCATGCAAGGGTAAGGTCAACTTCTACTGCTCTTGGGCTTTGTTTGATTACCTTGGTTTTGAGCCTACATATTTATTTGGTTTTTATGTCTCAATTTGCAAGTCTTAAGTTATATTGCTTACAGTTCATGAAGGCAGACATAAAAAAAAAAATCAAATGGGTGTCTATTCTGTTAACTTACAGATGTTCCTTTCTGAAGATACACTAATTCAGCTATCGCTAGATAATCCTGACACTTTATAGTGAACAAAGTAAGTCTTCGTTTTATTTATCTCTGAGCTGACACTCAGGTCAAGCTGAGGATTTTGGTTCCAACTTTCCAAAACAATTCCTCTTACAGCCAAATTTGGAGTTGTTATCCACGGATATTCCCACTGATTGCAATAGCACTATTTAGCAAGTGTTGAAAACTATGAGTAGAGGTGCAGGAGATTGACATCTAGAAAGGATCAGCCTAAATTCTGAATATATGAGGAAATTCTGAGAGGAAAAAGGTAAAGGTCTACCCTGAATTTCCAAACAGGGTGATGAATCATGGCTGCTGAACTGAGATTGACACTATACCACATGCAGCACAGATTAGACAGAAGTGCTGGAGGAGGCAGTGAATAGGTCTTGCCCAGAAAAAAAGAAAAGAAGGAAAAACTGCAATCTCTGTAGATGCAATAACATAAACAATTAAAACATATGCACCACTGGTCTTTAGTTGAGTTAAAAAATGCAATTCCATGGGGAATTTCCTTGTACAGGTTACTACATGGCTAATCCTTAACATGAAACTCATTAACACCTTCCAGGTTTTCAAGAAAGGGTAAATTGGAGCTACCTGGAGCTCCCCTCTGCTTCCTTGCTGAAGCTGTTTTGCTTCCCCAGCTTGCCTTAAAGCTTGGCACCATATAATCTTGTAATTCCACCTGTAGTTCCTGAGCTGTTGCTTCAGAGCATTCTGTATGACATTCTCTGGCAATATCCCCAGAATTCAGCTTTATTATTCATTCTGTCTTGCCACAAGGCTTCTGCTTCTGAAGCTTCCTGCTTCAGTGTTTTCCAGACAAAGAAATAAATTGGAGACAAAGAAGGGTAAGGTAAGAACAATGGTTTCCTTCTAAGCAAAATTCACCATGATTATTATGAAAACATTGGTACCACAAAAGTTCTGATATTGATATTGCACTGATATCATTCAAGAACTTTGTTTTTTATAGGAAAACAACCTACAGGGCAACAGAATCTACCATGTTACATGGAAGATGTTGGTATTTAATTGAGCTTTACCATATAACATTGTAATAGCTCTTAGGGTATCACTACATTGCACAATATCATGCCACATAGAGATAGCCCAATGATCTATAAAAAGGCCCTACTGAGAAACTAATTAGTCAAGGCAGAGCTCCATGTTAATTCTACTCTACTGCTTCTGGTATCGCACTAGCTCTTTCAGAGAGACAAATAAAAGGCAAACTGAGATGAAATAACTGGCCTGGGGATACAGAGGGTGGGATTCATCTCACCTGATTTTTGACATCAACAATGTAGACTTTTAAAACCAAGCTAACCCCTAGGGCTCCATTTATAGTCACTGGAGATAAATATGCCCTTTTAGGGTGCCAATCATCTGTTCTATTTCAGACATGTAATTTAGAAGACGATAAATTGCCCCTGGATTCTATTGACTAGTTCTTCACTGACTCTCAACTGAGCCAGAAGTCAGATGCAGATGTCTTCAGAACAGACATCTGCATTTAGTCAATGTAATTCCACCTGCAAAGCCAGTGATGAAGCTGGAAATAGTTCCCTTTACTCCCAGACCTGTACACTATTCTGCAGATTATACCACCACCTTGTTGCCTCTCCTAGTAACAGAGAGACTTGCAGTTATGCTGTATGAGATTTAGAGATTGTTCAATTATCATATAAATTAAAGTTTATTTAATAGACTAGTCAAGTAGCTAAGCAGTTGGCTGGTTTCAAAAAACTAATATAATAAAAATGGGAAACCTAATTTTAGTATAATTAAAATCCCTTCTAGGATTTCAGTCATATTCTCACTGGTCAATATCACAGTGGATAAAACCTTTAACATTTTGTTTCAACTGTAAAAACAGAGATATGGTTTGCATGCAGTTAAAGTGTCAGGGTGGAGCTTATCCAAAAGGAGCACCAGGGCAAGCAGACACACCGTCATGCAATATAGCCCAGTCATGAGCACTGCAAAGAGAAATATGTCTCTTTGTACAGTAGGAGATCCATTTCCCTGAGATTTGAATATGTACTAAAAACTCAGTAAGTATGGGCAGTGTTTGTGAACAAGGAAATCCTTTTGTGAATAAGGACTACAGGATGAATCAAAATGTGCCTGTAGTTTCAATTTACTGCAGAAAATGGAAGGTATTGAAGGGTAAAGGAAGAATATTGTAGAAAGTATAACATTTCATCACTAAATACACTGAGGAGTAGCTTGGCTGCAGATTCAGGCAAATAAATTGGTTGTCTGCAAGGTAGGTGTCTGCACACCAGCTATGTGTCTGTGTTCCCAGTAGAGTCAACTGAGACCTAGTCAATGCATTTGGTAGAGCACAGTGGAGTGCTGGGCTGATCAGATGTAGGTGTCTCCCAGGGAGAGTGAATGATCAGCTCCCCAGGCTCTGTTGGCACCAGTGAAAACTGAGATGCCAAACTCACTTGTAGGCACTCACAGAATAAACTTCTGCCTTCAGCTGCTTCAGTACAAAGCTCAACTTAACCCTTAATGGCATGTAAGGCAGCTATCTCCCTACCTCTGCCACAGTGTTCATTTTGGATTAGAGCCAGCCATACACAATTGACTCTCAGCTGTTAATTTTTTTTATTCCCAGCTTTCTGGCTGTGATTTGCCAAAATTCAGAATGTTGAAACAAACAGATAGATGACTGGAATGTCGATTATCTGTTTAATATTATTGCCCATGAGAAATTATAGGCTAGGTGTCTAAACTTGGTCATCAAAAATTAGTATAAGGTTTTGACAGCTTTGCCTATAATTTATCTTTTCTTCAGTTCTCCATCTGTAAAATTATGGTAATAATACATCTAATTGCTAAGGCTGCTGTGAATATAAATCCACGATGTTTGTGAAGAACTGACAAATTACAGAAAGAGAACCATAAAAAACACATGGGAAACTTAATAACATTGTAATCTGAGGCTTTAGATTATGATTAATAGGGCTTGGAGCCACACATTGAATGAAGGAAATAAAAAGGACTATTTAATAATTATCCATACAGAGAAATAAAAATAATAGATGCCCATGCAATTAAAGTCTGTGTCAAAACACATGTACAGGGGGCTGAATGAAGGTAGCAGATGAAACTTCTAACATTTACAGAGCAACACCAGGAAAATGAAAACATAAGAAACTCTCTAAGTACAGTTGAAAAATTTTGTCTCAGGGTAAGAGTCAAAGGTGATAAGTCACCTCAACATCACACAGCCTTATGTGAACTCATTAAAGAAACATAAAGGTGCTTAATACCCTTTCTTCATCATCTCTGTATCTACTCAGCCATAATTGTAATTTCCTTTGCTCTGTGGGGATCCTATTCCCTTTGTTTGGTTCATTGCCTTCTCCTTCCCTTTTTAGGCTGTGGTTATAAAGACATTTTCTTCAGCAACTATTCCACCTTCAGCTGCTAGACACTTCTTGTTGCCTACAAGACTGTGCCCATGGAACTACTTCAGGAACCAGCAGGTCTCTGCTAGGATCCAGATTTAGGTTAGAAACCACCTTTCCTCCACACTTTTCCTTTTTTGTGTTACATTTGGGGTTACTTTATTTCAGTCTAGCCTCTGGTCTTTTTTAACACAAGTCCCTACAAACCTTAGCAGGGGCAGAACTGATGAGGAGATGTGGGGTGAGAAGAATCACCCATAGGGTGAGAAGGAGCATCCAGGAGTGAGGGGGAACAAGGAGAAGGGAGAAGGGGAGCCACATAAATCAGTGGGGAGAGAAAAGCCCATGTAAAAAGCTCTGCAACCAAATGCCCCTCCAATCAAGGTCCATCTTTAAAAAAAGCCCCTAAGAATGACAGGTGGTTCATGCAGGAAGCAGTTTGCATTTTAATCTTTTTTCTTTCCCGAACATGGCATGAAAGTGCTATCCTCAGCAACAAAAATTCCCCTGAGACTCCACCTCACTTTGCAGCTCTTGTGTACTGACTTCCCCTGGTGTGAAGGAAGGTTGAAGTGCCAGCTGTTAGAAGAAATAATTATTACAGCACTTCCTGCTAGCACTTCAGATTTTAGAGAGGAGGAGCAGAAGCTACCTGATTCCACACTTTTTTGTGGCATTTTCTTTTGCCTTTTATTTATTCCCTTACTCCATTACAGCCTTTGCCTGTAGTCAGTGAATGAGCTTTTACCCTGGGGATGCAACATGTTGCTAAGGGCTATCATTACAGTGAGCACATTCCTATAAGTCATATTCACAGTGTCATTTCTAAAGAGGTATGGGCTAACCCTCTCCCCTTTACAGATATGGAAATTCTCTCACAATTAAATCCAGTCCACAACTTCTGAGCATTTAGAATGATGTGGGTGAGTAGGAAATGGTGAGAAATGTGTCCATACTCAAGATTACAGAATACAAAGGCAATAACTGTAATGTGCATTGCCATTGTTCACTGCCTGCTTGCAGCTCGTAGTTAATTGCATAGATAGGGGCCATTATTTACTGCTGTGCCTATGTACAATTCATTCTCACATAGCCACCACTTCCTTGTCCTTATGTTAATTGTCTGTCACTAGCAGTGTGGCAGCTACCTCTTTGTGGGCATCTAAGCATGCTGTTCTGCTATCCACTCTGCACTTGCTGGTCCAGACAGACGGTTGCTGATCATCTCTGAAATAACAGCTATGTGTATTGGTTTTACAATGGGCTGAAACCAACTGAATTAACAAACCTGCTTCAGTTGCTTATCCTTCCAAGACCTGTTTAAAGCCTAATTGAATGATGCTGTGTTTTCTCCCGTTGTTGTTTCATTTCATTTTGTAAAATGTTGGCACTCAGAATAAAAATATAATTAAACTATGGCACAGAAGCAGATAGCTTTGATCCCACCTAGCTTAGTAAAGAAGACAAAACAGGCACATTTAATCCACTGTTTGTTCAGTTACAATGTGCTAGTTTTAAACTATGCACATTCCAGCAACTGAATGAATATATGAGGAATGCCAAAAATTAACATATGAGTTACAATTATTGCTACACAAAGGCTCTTATAGTGTACATCAAAAATCTCAAAACAGTGAGGTCGTGTCACCATAAAGCAGAAAGCATGGCTAAATCATAGCGTAAAAAGAATTTTGAAATACTGTATTTTCATATGCACAGCCTGTGGCCTGTGATTCAGTGAAGCTTATTCATATGCATATGTAGAAAAAGAGACTTTCCCTCTCACAGGTTTCACCCCTCACACAGTGCTGATTCTCTCTTTTCCTTCTTCGTACCTCCCCCTGCTTCTGCTGCCCTCTGCTTTCCTGCATGTTGCCTGAGGGCTATTTGAGCATTTTTATTTGCCTGAGGATTTATTTACATAAGCAAGCTGCTTATCTGATGTGCAGGTTTTACCAGTGGAAATATAGCATTCATTTTGCACACAAACACACAGAGAAACACAGCCAGGTGCAATAATACCAATATTCAGCATTTTTCATCCTCAAAATACCCTACAAGTATTAACTAATTAATCCTCAGAACACCTCTTTTGAGGCATGCTTATCCTAATTTCTTAGAGAGAGACAGGGAAGCTGAGAGATTGACTGCGAGAGCTTCCACTGAAGTCAGGGGGAAAAAAGAACACCTCATCAGCTTTAATGGGACTTGAATCAGGTCTGAAGTGATCTGTCTAATGCCACCAAAATGTCAGGATTAGAGCAAAGTCACCTATAGCTGGGAGTTTCTAAGACTGACTGTAATCTTTTGTCAGGCAGCCCTGAATTGGTGAGGCAGTTGGACTAGATGGCCATGGTAAGTTCTTTCCATGTGAAATATTCTATTCTATACTATTCTATTCTATTGAATTCTATTCTATCATGGGGTCAGCTCATGCCCAGGTTAAGCACATGCAGTCCCAGACCTCCCAGAGCACAACGGCGGCATCAGCGCCTGCAGAATCTGGCTGCTCTCAAGCGTGCTTGCATTTGCATTACACCATTTCTGCAGTATTTCTTCATCTCTTTACCAGCAAAGCGCAACAAGACAAAAAAATGACAGTGGGTGATAAGTTGGCTTTTCACTTGCGACAGGGCACTGAGCCATGCAATGTGTCTCTGTGGATAGCCACAGCATGACATGCTTTACACTGCAGGGAGAGGTCAAAGTGCTGCAGCCTCTCTTGCCATTTTATGAACAGCCCCCACACCCTGATGCTCCCTCAGTCATGACAGCTGAACATAACAAAGGCTATTTCTGATTTATAGCTGCAAACTGAAATGAATTATACTTGGGTGGTTTATTAATATGAAGCACGTTAACAAGAGCGTACTGTATGTCTGCCACAGATGGAAAAACTAACTCTATCGATGTCTGTAATCCATTCATTGTTTCATTAATCCAGCATCCTCTAGAGAGCACCAAAAAACCCCACTCAGTGCCTCTGAATACTACATTTTACATTTAGATTTTCTGGCTTAGAGAAAAGATGTGCAATATCACAAGCAGGCATAGCATTCCCCACTGACTAGTGCATTTATGAAGTCTTTTGTGGTGTTATTACAGCAAGCATATGAAATGCAATGTAAGTGAAACTAGGAATAGGGGAATAAATACATCTGTATGTTTTAAAGGAACAAGAGGCTGGTATTTCTTCATTATGAGGGTGGTGAGGCACTGGAACAGGTTTCCCAGTAGCTGCCCCATCCCTGTCCATGCTCAAAACCAGGTTGGATGGGGCTTTGAGCAACCTGGTCTAGTAGAAGGTGTCCCTGCCTGTGGCAGGGTGGTTGGAACAAGGTGATCTTTAAGGTTCCTTTCCAACCCAAACCATTCTATGATTCTATGACATCCAGGTTTTATTCGCTATTTTAGATTGGGAATCTTGTGTTCTGTTTTCTGGCTATGAAATCACAAACCTGAAAATGACATGAAAGCAAAATTTCCTTGAGAGGTCTGGGATAAGTTCGTCTTTTTGAGGCTTTTGGTCAAAGTTAATCATGACCCTGTATATATAATCTCATGGCTCTGGGAAATTACACGGGTTTGAGCCAACCCTACGGCATTAGGAATAAATGCATATGGAGGTGTGTCCAGAGGGATTTTGAATTGCTGTGGGTGGAATCTGACCAGAATCGTTGTAAAAGGTGGCCCCCAAATGGCAGGCCAGATGGATTGTGTCATTCCTGACCAGAAGTTGTCCTCATGCCCTCAGGCTGTACAAATGCTAGAACCAAATCCTCTGTGTTTATCTGACAGATAGTCCTCTGGGTTTATCTGAAAACAAATGTGAAAGGATGGACTGAAGTTTTACACTTTAACCTGCTGGACTCATTTTTCTACAGTATTTCTCATGTATAAACTTCTGCAGTATCCCAGTGTATTCCTGGGTGCTAAGAGAGCCTCAGCAAAAGTGCACCAATGGGTTTGGTACATTTCTTTCTTCCCTCAGAGGGCTTTTTACACTTAAAACCCATAAAACTTCATAAGGCTGAGCTTTCAAAGCATGTCTTTCACAAGACATTCAACACAATTTGCTGCTCCTCATTTGATTGAAAAGTGCCATAGATTTAACTAAACACTCACAAGAAAATTTCTGCCAAAACAAATCAAACTTCACCACAAAGCTTCTTCTCATAGCCTTGCACCTCCACATCTTGCTATAGTGTTATCACAACAGGGTCTCATGGGACACAATTGCTGCTGACCTGAGACTCAGCCCTTCTTCACCCTTTCCCAACACCTGGTTGAAGCTTTGGTGTGCATAAGGGGACCCAGTAAGACACATATCCAAACCTTCACAGCCAATGGGCACACCACATCCACATCTTTTTTTAGGGAGCCATCCCAAGTCCTCCAAAACCACTCCAAGGATGACTTCCGCACCAAACACCACAGAATGGTCACTTACTAGCAGATTTACTCCTACAAACGTCCATTCTGAATCCTGTAAGTTCCCTTTTGCTCACAGGTGTAATGCTATTTACTTACCTCAGATGTAATAGGACTTGCTTTACTATGCATGAAGAAAGATTTGTGAATAATAGAAAAGAATTCAAAGCAGTATTATAATACATAATTAATCAAGCCTTGTTTTCACATCCTTAGTCAGTCAGACCTGTCACTGAAGTCAGAGTATTATTTTATGGAAACATGGAAAACTGAAATCTCAAAGTCCTTCAAAAATCTCACTAATTGCAGCAGAGGTTTTACTAGAATGAAGACAACAGAATTCAGCCTGTTGCAGGTGATTCAGTCTTATGCAAAGGATGTTTATATTTACTGAAGCAAAATGCTCATCACAAATAATAGCTAATGGGAAAACAATCAGCTAATTTGCCAGGTTTCACTGTACTCTAAAAAAATTTGTGTCGCCATTCAGGAATGACTAATGTTGTGTCTTCATGTGCATGAGAAGAATGTGTCTCTTCAGTGGTTCTTATAGACCCAGTTTTCAAGAATTTTGCAGTCCTTTTCATTGCCTTTTTTTAAATGTATTTATCCTTTCAACTTTCACTCTCCTTCAAGGTAGTTTACAAATGAGGTATAAATCTCAGTCACATGACAAAGATATTGCAGTTGAACAGTTCAATATACATTATCTGAGACATGGTGACTGTCCTTGTGCTAACTCAGCCTATAGTAAATGCAAGGCTATACTATTTATCTTAAATTTCCTTCATTCTAAGCTAAGTAAGCTGGATTTGCTGTGGGCTATGAGCATGAGCACAGACAACTGGCATGGCTGATCCGATGCAGAGGAACTTACAGAACTTAAGTACAAGCTTACATTCATATACAAGCTTAACTGTGCATCTGAGCCCTCCAGAAAGGATGGAGTAATTTGCCAGCAGTTGCACAGAAAATCTGTGGCAGGGAACCCTACAATCCTGAAATCAGAGGATAACTGTCCTCTTCTGAGCGATGCATTACCATGATGAAAGTAGCTGTGGTCCTAAGAGAACATTCACTCTACTCAAAATACATACTTCTTTTAAAAGAGGGGGCAAATACATGCCTGATGTTGGCTTGATAGCCTAACACTGTGCTGTAAACGCTGAAAAGAGCAGCCCTACTTTTGCATACAGTTCCTCTGAAAGGCATTTTTCTTTTTTTACTTTTTTTCTTACTTACAGTTGACTGAACTAACATCTCTTATCATGGTCTAGAAAGAAAAGCTGTAAAAAAATTAAATTGGAAAAGCTAAATTATTTATACAATTTCATGTGCTGGATGTTTTGGTACAGTTGAGCCTTGCTTCTTCTTAATAGCATAAGACTATTAGGAACTGTAATACTCCTCAGGGGATGTAAGATTTATCAACCCTTGCAGAATGGGATGGAAGCCAAAGCAGGAGATTAAGGGATACTAGTTAAATTAATCAACCTTCTCTCTGTATATTGGCCAGGAGAATGCAGTAGGTTCTTATTCATACATTTTACACAGTAGGAGCACAATTTGACCACAACCATATGTTGAATTTAATATTAAACGTTGGATCTTTCCAAAAGCAACTCCATAAAAATGCTGATACTTTTTTTTAGACAAATGACTCTATTCTTTTTTTAAAGGCATTTACATGAAAAAAAAAAAAAAGAAAAAGTGCTTTTCTTTATCAGCTTTGAAAAAATGTCTCCCATTTTAATCCCGGTTCAGGACCCTACCATGCTTGTTATGAGTCAAAATCTAAAGCAAAAACTAATGGAGAAGATGCATAAGTTACAAATATTCTTTTTTTTCTCCTCCTTTTTTAACTATAAAAGGGTCAAGAAGACATTTTCCTTGTTAAATTGCAAACCTTGAAATATTATCTTTTGCTTTATGCACAATGTTGAAGTTTAAATTTCCTGAAATTAATGCACACTATTATTTCTGTCTCTGTACAAAATAAAAAACATCATTATATGAGCAATTTTTGGAACATATTAGACCTATGGATTAGTATTTTCTTAAAATCCAGAAATCGGTTAAAGAATTATAACATCAAAACTTTAGAGATCATCAGATTAGACCATCCTTAATCCTGAGCAGGTAAACTAGTAAAAAGCATCTTTATGAAACATCTAAGCATTTATCACAGGGAAGGAAGTAAATAGATCCCACACTCTGCATTGCAGTCAGTACCTAGGCAAGACTATAAATATATATTGCTGATCAGGTGACTGTAGCTGGCCTATGAGTTCTACTGTAAGAAGGTTTATAACGTCTTGCTGGACCAAAGAGCCTTTACATAGTGTTGCACCCCCTCCCCACCCCCTGTTTCAGGTTGGTTTGTGCAGCCTTACAAGTAAGTAAGTTCCTTTGCTCTACCAGTTGCTGAACACCAGAGTGACTACCTGGTCTATGGCCATCAGGTCCTCAAGGCAAAGTATCTGGTTGCTCAATTAGCTGTCATGGTTCTATTCCCACCTGTGAACACCAAAAAATAATCTATGATGGCAGTAGGTTACATGGCAGCAAATGCAACATTGCCTTGTATATTCTTTGCTCTGCTTGCTGAAAGCCCCAATTCAGAAATGCATTTAAGCATGTGCCTGCAGTAAAGAACAAATACAAACATGTTTCCAAAATTATACATACTTAGGGCTGTGAATCATAGTGGAAAAACAGAATTTCAAAAACCCTTCAGAGTACCTCTCACATCGGGGTAACCAACAAAGAAAAAAAAAATCAAAATATTTGGCAGTTCAGGTATTTAGCTTTTATGGGTAAATGGAAGGAGTGAAAACTAAACTTTATCCAGTCAAATATGTTTCAGAACTATGTATTTTTCTATTCACTGTAGCATTGGTGTAACTAAAGGGCTCTAATTTTTCAAGCCAATAACAGGGTAAATGTGTGAAATAGTGAATATATGGAAATTAATTGCTAAGGTATGGGAGGATAAGGAAAAAAAGAGAGGAAGACTGGGTTTTTACTCCTTACAGCAGGAGTAGTACATGCACTATGTTGCACAGAAAAATGACTGCTATATCACAAAGAAATTCTCACCTATCAGCTGAGTGTAGAAGTGGCTCCTCAATAATTACCATTCTATTCAGTTTTTACATGAAAATGATCAGCATTGTAATTACATAAAAAAAAACTAATATATATATATATTTATTTATATATATATTTATTTATATATATTTATTTATATATATATATAAAGCAACATTTCTTAAGACAATATGAAATCTTCTTATGAAAACTACAGAGGAAAAAATATTCCACTGAGAAGATAACAGTGTTTGCAATGGCAAAATAAGTCAATTGAGAGTGTAATGACTTCTATACAATGTCAACAAAAGTGTTTGGTTCACGCATTCATATAATGCATAAGCCATTCGCCTGGCATTTTATCCAGCTGCTGTTATAGTTTACATGAGTAAGGGGCTGTAAAAAATTGTTTTTTCAGTCTATTATACTACCAGAAACGTTTGTTGTGAGTGAAAACCTTTCTAATGCTCATCTATTATAAGTCAAAGACAGTAACACTGACATTAAACCAAGTAACCTTATTGCTTTCCAGTCTTTCTCCACTATGTACTCTGCATTCATATGAACTTTCACAGACCATCTGATCTGAAAGGGGGTTATATAATCCTCTCTTGGAGGTACATAAACTCTGCCTGAAATAAAGCATGTGGTTCAGCAGTCCGCAGGCATTTTATTATAACAACAGCTAGGAAAACCAGTCATAAACATTCATTTCATTGTGACTCAAAAAGTCAGCCATTGGAATTTACTGATTTGAAGACCAGTTATGACTTTTCTATCATTTATCCTGACGTTCGATGTTACACAGACCGTAGAGTTCATGCATTTGCCTCAGAACTGAATCCAATGCACCGTTTTCTCTGGTTAAGGCCAAATGCAGCTGTAACATGGACAAGGAGCCCCTACTGTATCCTCAGATACTAGTTGTATGCACCTCACAGGACTAATGGAAGGACTATACATTTAGTTATCCTTTTTCCCTCCTTTTCCTTGCCCTTTTCCCCTTAAAATCTGTGCTGATATTTTTTTGCAGACTTTAAGGCACTAGAATTCTTCTATGGACAACTTTTCCATAGAAAGAGAAGGAAGCAAAACGTTGGCGCATATCTGCTCAGAGTTCAGACAGAGAGCAGAGTGCAGCAGCGGAGGAAAAGTGTAGTGTTCCCATTTAGGAAATGTGCATAGCACCGTGATCCAGGTGAATTTGTTTAACTGAACAGCATGAAAACAAATTCCCACTAACAAACACAGTACACACAGCTAACACAGGAAACAGCTTGCAAGGAATCCACAGGCAACAATACGTTTGTATAAATGAGTCAACTAATGCCTGACTTTGCCAGCTGTATTCAATCATAAATTTACTCCGGAGTGGTCCCAGATTAATTAATAAATAAATAAATAAGATTGAAGTTTGTACACAAATTATTTTTTTAAAACACAAACCAGCTATATTTGAGGAACAAGTTGTTTGGTGAGAATAGCTTCCTCTGCTCGAAATGCATCTGTACACAATATGCTGAAAAGTGCTTGACATTCAGAACCCTTTTAATGAGAAATAAATACTTCAGACCTAAATGAAGATCCATTCAAAGACTTGGTTATGCAGTGGGAAACCCTGGTCAAGAAAGTGAGGTTCCCAGCTGGCCATCCCTGCCTTCCAAACTCTTTAACTAGACAAATATGTATGACTGGTCCACAGATGGAAAGAATCATACCTGGAGAATCTCTTTCAGCCAATTTTCCTTCTCAGACTCGTAAACATATAAAATAATACTTAGTGAGGACAGATGTATTGTCTTTACAAATTTCAAACTTTCAAAAAAATGTCTAGAGTATGTTTGCTGGCTTGGTTGCAAATAGTTTCTGTATCAAAGTAGCAACTTAGCTGTCCAAAGGTTAAAGACACCAGTAAAACTCTCAGTAATTGAGTGTGTGAGTTTTTAACTCAAGTGTCCGCAGCTGTGACTTTCTCTTGTGATGGCCATCCTTTCTTTCCCAATCTTTCCATAACAAAGGCAGTGGTACATATACAGGTTTGAAACCTTTGAGAACTTTCCTGGTCTACTTCATTGTGAGCTCTTCTTTGTATAATGAAATTAGAGGAAATTGAAAAAAAAATGATTTAATTAATTTAAACTGGTTTACAAGCCCTCTCATTAGCAAAACATTAAGTAAAAGAAAGACATCTCTGTGGATGAAATATGGCACATGTCAAGGAAGAGCAATACATCTTTCTTTCCAAGAAGTCTTAAGAGTTTTAATTCCCAAGCTCATTTCTTACAGTTTATTAATCCAGTGTTGCTGAATCTCCTTTCCTTGTGATATTTTTACCGTTTTTATATTCACAGCATGGGTTTCCCCTGTGAATCATCAGAATTTACTTTATTTATATTTGCCAGACTCCACCTATTTCTACAGATATGTCATACCTGGGTGTTTATTGGGCCAGGGAAGTAACAGTGCTATTTTCTGTGTGCATATGGTATCACTGATTGCTTTTAATCACTGACCTATGGGTTGTTATCCAAAATCAGCAACATGAAAAGCGTTCTGGTGTGCTGGTAAGACTATCAGGAGAAGTTAGGCATCTAATCTGCAGAGATGCTTCTGTAAATCTTGTCACCTTTTGCCTTCTAAGGTATCTCAATAGCTACATAAATCTTTCCTTTGATCAACAGCTCTTCCTTCATATTGTATTACAGCAGCACCTACTCACCCATGCTTGAGGCACCACCATACAAATTCAGCAAGAGATTCCTCCCATCTTGAACAGCTCAAAAGATCTTTTCTAACACTGTGAAAGGAAAAAAAAAAATAGATAAAAAGGATAAAAAAGAACTGGAAAAGGCTCAAAGTAGCACACAGGTGACAGAATTATGAAATGTCATGTGAAGGTAGAACCACCAAATACACGCTCCCTCCTTCAAAAGAAATCAGTTAAGATGCCCCAAAGGAAAGTGATCTATCAAATCATGAGTTACATGAAGAGGATAAACAGAGAATGATCAGTCACTCCTCACTGTGGCAGTAAAATGACATCAAATCAAACTAGTATTTGGCAGACTGAAAGCAACCGAAAAGACTTAGTTCTCACACAAAGTGAAAATAAGACATGGACCTCATGCTGCAAGACACTGGGGAGATTCAAAGGTTTACCCATCTTCACAAAGAGGCAAGAGAAATCTATCAGGGAGCAACTGAATACTAATATAGTGCTTTTGCCTTGGGCAACCTTTGAACTCGAAATCACTAGAACTGAAGAGAGAATTCTTGACAAGTTCTGCTACATGTGTCCAGTTCTTAAACTCATACGTAGGCTTTTTGTCATTGTCAGGGAAAGGTTTTGGACTAAATAAACCTTTAATTTGACTGAGGAAAAACTTTTTATGTTCTTATGTTACAATAAATAGGCAAATCAAGGACACAAAGCAAATTCTGATTGATCTGAAGCATAGGCCAGCAAAAAAAATGAAATCAAGTCTTCCAAAATGGCTGTGCACCATCAGCAACTGCATCTGTTGTAGTAAGTAAAAGTGACAGTGGCTTTGTCCATAGAGCTGAACTACCTACCTGCTGAAACCAGAGTTACTACACCCAGATTTGCCATTGGGAATGTTTGCTGGCCCATGCCAATTCTTGAGAATGACCATAAAGCTGAGAAAATCCTGATCTCTTTTCTCCATTGCCAGTACTTGGCTGTGAAGAAAACAGAGGCAAAAAAATAAAAAGTCCTTTTTACATTACGTACTTTCTAACCAAAGGGCTCTAAAAAAATAGGTGTTTCTAGACATGGGATTTTTATCATTGCAGAATAAACCAGGACTTTTATCTAGTAAATGCTTGGCAGGACTCATTGGCCCTGGACTGTTGGCAATCCTGAAACAGTGCTCATGGTGATAATTAGCCAGTGTCAGTAATAATGCCTGTGGTCATGGTTAATTCTATTACACAGGAGCACTCAGAAGATGCATTCATGTTTTCAGTGTCATTTGAAATCCTTGTATATACACAAAGATAACAAAACAAGTGAACAAATGTTCTAAATGTTCTAAATATTCCAAAATCACTGTGGGGCTCAAGGTGCTGGAATTAATGTCTTGCTACACGAACACATATGAGTTCCCAGAGAGCTGAATAACAGGAAAAGATAGTAATTTTGTATAATTTCTGCTGCTGCTTTTACCAGACAAGATTATGATATCTCCTACTATTAAGTTGGAGGAGATAAAGAATCCTATGGTTTTATTTTCCTTTTTTTTTTTTTTAATATTCAACATCTGTAGTAAGCTAAGAAATATGGTTGTTATGTCTCTCAGTTGTACACACACGGTAGTGTTATTTGATATTCCTGACAGTGGGAACATACCGTTTAAAAAATGGAACAAACCAATGGGAATTACTCCACTCTCCCCATATTTTCTGCTTCTCAATCAAAGAAAAGTACTTAAAAAGCATGAACATTAGGTTTAAAAATAGTTCTGCTGAAACATGCCCAGAGATCAGAAGAAACTTCCATATTTGGAAGAACCTACAGCATGTTCTGCCAAACTATTTGGCTTTTCTTTAGGTCAAGGCAACCCCAGGCTTTGCTGCTGCTCCCATTATGTGCTATATACAGGGTGAAAGTGCTGTCCTGTCATTTCCAGTTTACAGTACAGTTTGTGCTAGCTCGTATGGGACATGCCTTTGCAGCTAGTGCTACATTGAAAACCTCAGTAACTACAAAAGCACATTCTCTCCTTCTGTACTTGTATTTTCTGTGGGTAGCCATGGAAAGCAGGCAGAATTTTATCCTGGAAGGCTACAGGATTTCTCTCCTTTTTTCTTGTGGACTCCCCTCCACCAAGCCATTCAAAAATATTCTTTTTCATTTTTTTTAAAGCTTCTCTTTATAAGACTTGGTAGGAACTAGTGTAAAAGTTATGCTGCATCTATCTAGATTTTTTCTTCCCTTATTTTTAAGAAAACACTTAATTACACTATTTTCTTAAAATTTTGTTTACTATAAAATATTTCATTTCACGAGTATTCCTGTTATCAGTAGTCATAGTGAGTAAAACCTCCATTGATCTTAAATTGGATTCAGGCAGCAAAGTGGGATTTCCCTAAATTTTTTTGCCTAGTAACACCTTTTTGCATATCTAAAGAGTGGAGTAATATTTCAACACTTCCAAATCACTATGTGAATTAACTCAAGAATGAGCTTATATTCCCCTTGCCCTGCTCCTTGGGTAGTTAATTACCCAAATGGTATAGTACATTTGGTTTGTCTATTTTTTTGCCTTAAGTTTGCTGTCTCACATGACACTGCCTTCCATGCTCTTTCTGACACATTCATCTCCACGTTTTGAAGATCGGCACCTGAGCTGGAGTGCTGGAGCCATAATACATCTTCAGTGTCACTGTGTTACCTGAGTATTTAAATCTTGCTCTGCTAGGATAAATATCCCAAACCTTCAGAAAGCAGGTTCGATTACAGTGTTACCTCTGCTCTCCTGTGCTGCTATTCCAGGAAAATTGTGACCACCTGCTAAATAAAGGACTGTTTACTGGGAAGCCCTGGTAATAAGAATGTGCCATTTAACATCTCAGCATTTCCTACTGCTCAGGCTGCTCGGTTGCCCTCCCAAACTACCTTAAAGGTTGGACAAAGTGCCTTCTCCTCTTATCCTCAGAGAATTGCTGGTTTGTAAATTTATCCAGTGTACAAAACTATATATTGCAAAAAAATAATATAATGGTCAGGGCGGTCAACAACAGTTAATGTCCAAAAACAATTCTTCAGTACTTCCCTGTAGCTTGAGCCAGAACACTTGACGAGTAAATAACAGCAAGCAGCCAAAGATTACTATTTCTGACCTAATTATTTTTGCAATCCAGTTCTTTGCCACTCTCAGTCCCACTATTTTGGAGGTGCTGCCTGTGTTCATGGGACTCTTTGGCCAAGACAGCTTAAATGCAAAAAACACTGAGGCTTAGCCCAGTACTGAAAGATTCAGATGATCTCAGTCTCATAAAATGCAGGATAAAGAGTTAAAAGATTTGCTTTCAAGAAGGAAAAATATATCTGGAAATCCTACAGCTGGGTTTATGGGGACTTTGTTTTGTGGGAAAATCAAAGTTAGGAAATAAAATTTGCTTCAAGGATTAAGCCTCTGATCCTTTACTTCTTTGGCCAATAAAGCATCTGGTGGATAGTGTAAACCTCCACCTAAGTCTGTTTCTCAACACTGACTTCCATGGTCTCCAGCGCAAAGAAGACTAGAAAACCTGACCTGCTCCTTGGAGCCCTGTCACTAGGCGAATCGGTAAGACTAAAATACAACTTCAGGAATATTCATCATTTGCATTAAAAGTTAATAGTTGGTAAGTGCTGCAGAAGCACCAAGGGCTTAATTAACAATGTGGCATGTCTCCAATGCCAACCCTTGGTTCAAGGAAGTGCACTGCAGAAATTTGGCATAGACCATCACCATTCCCAGCGAGCCTTCCTTCAAAATCCTATTGAGCACACACTCAATCTCTGAATTGATCTTTTCAGAGACGTCATATTCATTTAGGATAAAACTGAGTCCTGCACAATTGTCAGTGCAAATGCTGGGTTTCACTCTGTTGGGATTTTTTGTTTCTGTATCTAAAGAAAAGTCAACTGGGGTGTGGTCTCAGTGTTTTTTTCCAAGGGGAAAATTTATAAGTGCTTGGTATAATGACTTTGGGTAAGATCTGACTTGATGACTTATGACAATCCAAATGTAAGACAATAATGTAAAGTCTTATCTGTGAAGAGAAAGGAACTGTTTCTAAAATCTAAGGTAAATCACGTATTTTAATGAATAAAATGAGATTATTGGTGAGCTTAAATTGGGACTTGGTATCCTTCAATTATTTGAATTTACACCAGCAATATCTGATTTTTTCTGAATCCTTGATAATTTAATTGGGGTCTTAATCTGTTGAACATTCAATTTGCACTGAATTTCAGAGGACTTCAGGTATTTTTAACTCTTTAGGGTCCTTTGACAATGTCTCTTCACAGGAAAATAAGGTTTATACATGATCCTGGAGGTGTTATGAGGTACAAGGACAGAATGGCAGATGTCCCTGCTTCTGTGTGTGACAGCATTCAGGTGCTGGAGCAGCACAGACAACTGAGACATCATTGACTTATGAGAGCTTAGATGCCCTTATCTCAAATCCCTTCCACTGTGGGCTGAATTGTCTCAACTCCTCTGATATATGCCTTTAGCTAAAAGCACTCAGAAGAACGTTTGCCATGGCTTTGATGCAAGTAACCAGCAACTTTCAAGTCACTTGACTGAACATCTGAATCTACCTCACCAGTGTCTCTTCAGTTCTCAAACCTGAAAAAGTAAATTGGGAAATTAGGGAACATCTTAAAGGGACTGAGGATTTACTGTTACTAGGTGCTCATAATTGAGCTTTCTGACTCCTCTTACTGGAGTTGATGAGCAAACACTGAGTAGCTGAATGTCCTCACACCCTTCAAGGCCATTCAGCAATGACTTCTTCAGATGCTTAGAAAACATGAAAGCACTTCAAACTTATCATCCAGCTACCATCTTCCTTCTGGATTAAAACCACCAACAGTCCTTTTGTTCCAATGTGAAAATTGTTATTCTGTTGTCTGTATCAGTCCTTCTACCTTTATTCTTGACATAAAACACAGCTTTTTTTGGTCCTTTGTAGTGAAGGAAGAATTCTACTAAACACCACTACTGGCAGCATTTGAGCCAAGGAACATAATACACGAATGTAAAGCATTGCCAATGGCTATAGATTTTTTTCTAGTACTTGTGGAATGCCACTTCCCATACTTTTTTTCTTCTCTGATGCCGTACATACTCTCGGTCTTTCACATGACTTGAAATGAATGTGTCCTTACTGTTACTTTGCTTTTCTTTTCCTCCCCTTCTAAGAACTGCTGCTTTTATTTTCCTTTCTGGCTTACACTAGAGTCAGTTTAGATTTGATCACTAACAGTGTATCAGAGGAAATATATAGTACATACTGTGCTTTCAGCTGGGTGGACAGGGAGCTCTACATAAAACTCAGCAATAAGATGACTAATGAATATGCTGTACTGTGGGTTTCCTGTAAAAGAACAACTCACACAACCCAGCCTTTATCACATTGTTTTTGTTAGCTCTTTTATTTACCATCACTGACGCTGGGAAAGATAGCTTATTTTCTCAGCGCTGCGCATAAGCATCTGTGTTGGAGCTGGCAGTACAACTTGTTCTTCTTCATTTTCCTGCATGTTTTATAACCTGTTTTTATTTTACAGTACTCTAGTAATATATTCTCTCTAAATTAAAGTGGAATATCTATTCTGTACATGGGCTACTTTGCACCTTATACTCTACTTTTAAGAAAGAATAAAGGACTATATTAGATTTTATACATTTCCCACCAATATACTGAAGGTCCTAGAAACCCAGTAGCCTTAACTGGCCTATCAGAGGCACAGGTTTAATTCCAAGCTGTCAGCAATCCGGAGGCGTTTGGTGGACATAATTTTCAACCTATATAAAGCGCACTGCTTGTTTCAGTATCACTTCTAGCTGCTTATCCAGGGGGCAGACTTACTGGACATCCAGGAAAACTGTTGCTCCCTCCTTTGTCTTCAGCAGTCTGTGTGCTTTCAGGGGGTAAGAAAATGGCTGCATCACTGTTCAGCCGCTCCTGCACATACTTCAGATGCTTGTACCTTAGGCATATCAACATCCACTATCAAAACTTCAAAGTTTTCCTTGTTGCAAGAGGGAGGCCCTCGTACTGACTTAACTGCTCAAGGGGAATTTGTTTATCCTGTTATGAGATCTTTAGGCAAAAGCTAGGTCCCTGTAAAGGCACTTCAGTAGCACTTTTTGCAGAAGAGGACAAATAATTTTCTGACCGGCATTTATAACAATTGCTGCAGTTGGGTCCTGAGTGCCTCTTGGTGTGAGACTTCCAGGAAGAGCACAAAAAGTTTTACAGAACTACTTAGTCTTTAACACCTTCCTTTCCTCAGGGTTTGGGCTCCTTTTGCATTTATTTTCTACTTTTACAAAGGCAGTCACTGTAGAAAGAAGAAGATACTGAGTTTCAAGGCAAGTAAACTGTAATAGACTCTCACCAAAGATCTACAAGGGAAAATCTCAAGACATCATCATCCACTTAAATAGCAAATATGTATCTTAGCAAAACAGTTCAACTGCAAGAGGACAGCCATTAGAAAATCATTAGCATCTCAAATTAATGCCACATGGCATCCCTATTTCATATTGTTCTTGTCTCTAAATCTTTATTTGTTTCTCCTGGTTGCTCTTTATTAGCCCCTTTAGCCTCTTCCTCAGTCCTACTTTACTGTGCAGAATCAGGTAATTAACAAAAATGTAATTATTCATATTTCTGTAAAAGTAGCTGGTTTAGACTGCGGGAATAGCGGCCAAAGGTGCAAAATTTGTGGGGCTGATGTATACTTGTTGCAATATTTCTTCTAGTAATTAAGCCAAATATCTTTCAAAGTTTCAATATTTAAAAGACAAATTCACTGTTATTTTTGGAAAGCTTACTATTTACATAAAGGAGTAGACTCTACAAAAAAAAAATTAACTTTCAGGTTATGAGAGTCAGCAGCCTCTTAGATTTTGTGCTTCTCTGACTCAGACAGATAAAAAGCCTTCATGTGATATTCTGGTTCCTTAGTTCACCTTCCTTATCCAGCTTGTTTGTTCCCTAGAAAAGCAACAAGAAATTCATGTTAAGTCATATGCCCAGCTGAGGGCTAACCCTTATGCTAGGGGACATACCAGTCTGCTGTACCCCTCAATACCTGGATCACAGGCTTCTACAGGGTGAGTCTGCAGCAACTGTTGCAAAATACTGTGTTCTGCACCACTACAACACAGAGCTGTTGGAGTTTGTGTCACCTCACCTCTCCCCTCACCCTTCTCTGAGACACAGATAAGATTTTTATGTATATATAGTACCATGCACCTAGGTTAAAGTATTTTAAAATATTTGTCATTTTCTCTCAGAATGAAAGTTCACTTCATGGTATTTTTGTTTAGGGACTAAAAATGGAAAATCAGATCTACCAGATACTTTCACGCATTATTTAAAGTGGAAATCACAAGCAAAGCTCTGGAGAGAGACCATACAACACTATACATACTAAAATGCATTCACTTTGTCTTTTTATTTTGTTTCCCTGTTTTGGCCAAATACCCCAGCTCTGTAGGGATGTGAACTAAATATTGGATATTGTACACACGTGAAAAAAGACATCTCAGTATTCTGGAGCTGCTCAAAATTGTGGGAGCCCCAGGCTGCAATCCTTATGTAGACATTACCCAAATAAAGCTCCCACTGAAGCCAAGTATTTTACTGCCATTTATACAATTGTACAAAATGAGCTACATGCTTTACAGAACAAATAAAGAAAAATCACATGGTGCCTTTATCTCCTTTCCTAGTTTGTCTTACTCTCACAATTCATTGCATAAGAGAAACAAAGCATAGGACAGAAGAGAACAGAAGCACCATAAATGGCTATAGAAAACTCGATAAAAGCAACAGCTGGATGGGGCAAAAGTTCCTTTGCTGGAGTCAGATAGCTACTTCTTTTTAAACATTTGACAAAATATTTTGCTTTTTGATTGACTAGCTGATAAATCAACTGGAGTTTTACCTAAGAGGTCATTAAATGAGGACTTAAGAATAACTTGTTATAAATGATTAGATCTCTGCTATTATGGTATTATTTTTAACCAAAGTTATTTACTAAAATAGCTCAGCTTTCATCTGAGCTCCCTTGTCAGATAGAGCTGCAAGAAGCATTTTGGCACTGCTTGCTCCCCTTCGCTGATTCCCCAGCCCAGCAGGCTCTGCAAGGACGTAGGGGAGCAGCAGCCCTGTCACTCTCCTTCCCACCCTCCAAGTGCCTCAAACCACTCTGCTCAGACCTGTCTCCAGAAACCCAGCTCAATGACAAGCTATTTACCATAGTTATTGTTATTATAATTATATTTTTTTTTAAGAAAGGAAATCAGCTGTGATTTTTTTTCTTCTTGAAATCTGACCATCTACATTCAAAGAGCCTCTCCACAAACAGATGATCAAAATGGCAACCTTAAAGGGAATTTGCTAGAGTGAGATTTCTGATCTTTTCCCTTCTCTTGGTGACACCAATGTAAAAATGCCACTTTAATTGATGGGATTAGTTTGCAGTGAAATCGAGCTATGAGTGGGAGTAAAGTGAGATCCACTGTATTAAACTCCCATTACTAATCATATAATTGGAGAGTAAAATATTTTCAGATTATCCTTGGCTTTAATAAAGACAGGGATATCTCTTTTCAGGCATGTTAGCAGTAGAGCACAAGGGATTAAATGAAATGTGATGAGCACATATGGAAAGGTAGTGCAGAACCCAGAATTTGACAGGTAGAGGAAAGGGAGGGAAGTAGAGTGTTGTGTCCATGCTGTAGGCTGGAGCAAAACTCCATTGTCATGGGTATATTTAAGTATATTTATGTATTGTTGAAGCCTAGGAAGACTTAGAACTTACAGATATTGCCTGAAAGAAAATGTTCTTCTATGAAGAACCTGTCTCCAAAGTACCTTACAAAGATAAGATTTTTCTTTACTTTTAGAAACAAAAAAAAAACCAAAGAAAATATTTTTATAAATGAATAAGCAATGGATTATTAAATGGGCATATTATTGTACCTGTGTTATAACTTTTCATGTTCTTGGACTGCGATTTTAAATGGTTGCAAGATTCAAAATGTTCTACCTAACCTAGCTGCAGTATTTCCTTGATAATGACACATGGCAAGCAGATATATTTCTATATTCTGCTTCAGCAACAAAAGCACTTTTCTTTCCATTCTGGTTCAGCAACTTTATGACACTATGGAAAGGAATAGATCAGTATTTAAATATGCCTTCCTTATCAAAAGGAAGCAAAACAAAACCAAAACATGCAGGAATTATTCTCTCCCCTACTTCAAACCAGGAAACCTCTTCTGCAATGGTGTTTTCCCTTTTACCAAGCATTCGTAAGCCTGTGATGCGGAGCTAGAGGAAACTCCTCACTACTGTTCTTTGATGAGCCAAAAGAATAATAGAACCAGACTGGTTTAGCATGTATACCATGCCAGATTAAAAATGTTTTCTGGGTTTCAATTAATATTTTATAGATATCCCTAAACTGAAACTGTCATCCACTACAATGAAAATGAACTAATACAGTTCACAGCTTCACTTAACCTTGTTGTGAAACTAAAAATAATAGAAATAGATTCAGCATGATCTGAGTTTCTGTTCAGTATAAATAATATCTTATTGATAGGTAATGGAGTTTGCAGCTGATTGAAACAAAAGGGATAAGGGGGAGGGAGGGTGGGGACGTGGTAAAGTTTCTATTTAAGAATTTCTAGTTTCCATACAAGATTACCTGGCTAGAGACCTGGTTCTAGAACAAGGAGATCTCTATTCACTACTGCAGGGCTCTAAATCAAAAATCCTGGTTTAACACCAAGGTCAGAAACAACGTAGTGTTGGTGAAAAGGGCTTTACTGGGTATTAAAAGGGCTCAGACATAACAGTGGCAGCATAGCTAAACTGATGGAAACTGGGGTACAGAATCACTGCACATCACTCTGCTGGGCCCTCTAAAGCCCTACAATTTTCCATGTCACATGCCACTTGTCACTCTCAGATGCAGAGTTATAAGGGCATAATCCAAATATCTTTGTTCTTATTTGTATGTTCAAATAAAAGATGATGACAGTGGTGTAAGAAGAGAACAGGTCAGAGACTATTCTGCAATAAGAGATGATATGGTTGAAGGCAGCATCTCTTTTCTGGCCACCAGGCAGTGTCACTTCTTAATGGAGGCATAGCTATTATAGGATATTGCTAAAGTCAAGAATTTCTGAAGATGTATTATTTTGCACCTGCCAGTCCAAAAAAAAAAAAAAAAAAATGGATTAAGTAGTAGGAAAATAACAGAGGGACTTACACTGGGACTTAAGTTCACATTGAACTCATATGCCTAGAGTTTTTAGAAATAGATTATACAACTGCAAATTATCTCCCTGGCACATCCCATGTTCTAAACTCATGGCTTTGAATGAAAACATCATAAACAACATCTTTGTAAGCAGTACTTATTGGCACCTTCATAAATCATCTTATCAGAATCAAAAGCCTGGATAATCCTGGGGACTAAGACCCAGATTCTTAAAGGTATTTTAAGGATCTGTGTATGTAGTGCCTTCTTATGTTTATCGCTGATTCTTACACTCTCTGGGAAAACTGTACCTCTGACATTTTCTTATCTCTCTGACCACACTCCCTCTGTTGCTCAGGTCTTTAACTATCACTTACTTCTTAGGGTAGGGTCAGACAATTTTCCATTCTCAGCCTGGATATTCAGCACAACTTCCCCCCCTGCCCCCAGCAAATAAGATTTACTGCAGATTTGGACTAAAATCAGTTCTGGTCCAAACCTATAGTCCAAATCTGGCAGTTCTGGTCCTTTAAGCAAAAGCCTTATTAGAACATAGCATTATTTACCAAGGAAAATAAAAATGTTTCTGAGGAAACATATCTTCAGAGCAATACAACAGAGTTGATTGATCTAACTTCTTTCCCATAGCTTTGTTAATTCTGACACAGCTCCACTCTCTGCTGCTTTCAGTCTCCCATTTTTCTCTCAACAGCTATGCTAGGTCAGGCCAAGATAGCTGTCCTGTCTCTGAAAGTGGAGTATAGCAACTACTTATTAGCACCAAAGAAGAGCAAGCATGGAGTAACCTTTTCTCTGTCATGCACACTCTCAGTCAGATGTTGCATTAGACAACTGTCTTTAGTAACCATCAAAGGACTTATCTTAACAAATAGCCCATTTTTCTCCAAATAAATAATTTTACCTCTTCAGTTTTCTTTTCTCATGCTTCACTACTTTTTTTTTTAGTTAAAAAAAAATAAATGAGGCTCACAATCCACAAAAGCTGAAAACAGGATTCTTACAAATTCCCTTTTCTGTCTATATGCTAGAGAAATTTCTATTAACTGATTGTGTGTTTTTTTTCTGATGACTCTTCCCACAGCCTGATGTTAAATTAGTTTAATGTTTTCAGACAAAACAGTTTTTATTTTCCTCTGTAGTATACAACTGTCTAGAAACTTTTCCTTGTTGATCACAAACACAATTGTCTGCAGATGAAAATAAAGAAGCTTCATGCCAACTGCATTATGGATAAGTTTGTGGTTCTGTTGTCTTTAAGTAGGTACATATTGTTTGCATTCTCCACTGCTTTCATTCCAGCAGAGATTATAGAGACTACTTTGCCTTGGAAGATGATAGTAAAAACCAAAAACATGGAAAATTCCATTTTAGAGGATTAGATATGATGCTGACAACCACTAGTCTGGAGTTAGAATAGCATTGAAAGGAAAACAGAAGATAGATGAAAAGAGAGAAGACAAAACAAAAAATTATCACCTTCAAATGAAGTGATGAAGCCAAACTAGGAGGACACATGAAGGCAGACAGATAACAGAGTCCGTCACATTTTCTATATATAAATATAAAAGAATATGCAAGAGTTGTCACTAAAGGTATCTATGAGCAATTTTATTGACTTATGTGTAGTTCCAGGAATTATACACCCTTAATAACTCTGAGCTTGAACATCTGATTGTGGAAATTTAGAAAGGCACTGCTAGGAAACAAATATACCTGGTCTATCTTAGAATATCTGACTCTGCAGATAGGCTTAGGATAAGCAGATTGCCTATTCTTTTCAGGGAAACCAAAGAAGCATGGTGCATGTTTGCAGCCAAAAGTCCTGTGGAAGAGGGAAACTGAGGCACAATGATGTATACTCTGTGTGAGCTTTGTGATACCTGCTAAAGAGTGAAAAAATAATCAAAATGGGGGGAAACCTTGAGGAAATACAATCAAGAATGCATCATGGTAGTATCCCCATGGAATCAGCAGTTAGCTCTGTAGACTGGTTAAATCTCATCAAAGAAAAAGTAGAGCAGATGTTTACCTGTGCATTCTGTTTCTCACTCCCTTGACCTGAGGATATCCTTATAGGAAGCAACTTTTTTTTTCAGCTTATACAGATACATGAGGATTTTTTGCGGGGACAGAAGGCAGTGAGTTTGTGATGTTTCCTTTTTCTAACTAAGGTAGAGACGCTTGGGCGCTTCTTATTAACCTGAAGAGTTGAGTTCTGAAGCCTCACGCAAAGTTCTGTAGCATGCACATATGCCCTATACCTGCTAAGACTGTGACGGCTATAGGAACCACGGACAAAACAATTAATAAAATCCTGAAGCCATTCATGGGTATTCACTATGGTCCAGATCTCACTTCCACTTCAAATAGGACTTTTCTAGTAGCATTTAAATTATGAGACCTTCTAAACTCCATACAAGAATTATTTCATAAAAATACAAAAAGCTATGTTTCAGGTCTCCTGAGCAGTAGCTATAATTAAAACTACTGAAGAGTGATTATAGACTTGAACTAAGAGAATACTGAAAGCGAACCAGCCAAAATAAAAGTCTTGATTAAACTGGGACTTGATGGGGGAGAGCCCAGAGATTTCAGCAAAGCATAGACTGTAATAAAAGTCTGAAAGTCACAGATTGAGATTACAACAGAATTAACTTCAAAATTTCAGCTACCACTGATTCTTTACTTATCCAAACTCCCTTTGATTTTATTCACAGTATAAACTTAGCAACCATCACAGAGTTTTGCCAACAGCAGTTTGCAAGAAATGATCCAAAGTCTGAACCAGGTGACTGTCCATTTAGTAAAAAGATCTGAGCTCTGGAAATTGGAATAAATGCCAGATGATGAGCTTTCCTGTTTCTGATTTCATTGGTAGGAATTACTGTTACCACAGGCTGCGCTTTGGCTTTTCATTTTTCTGGGCAGGGGCAGAATGTGCTGAGACACACAAAAATGTAATGAAATGCCAGTGGTTTCTTTGCTAGCCAACTGTACTTATAAGCCTACAAGCTTGCTACATATGCAGGCCACATATGGACAAATGATTAGCTAGTTTCTTTCTTCGTTAATGGTCTGAATTAAGCAGTGACATGAAGGAGAATTACTTGAATGGAAGACTTTCTGTGCCAGAAAGCTTTTATGTGGGGACATAGCTAAACATGGCACTAATGCAAGATTCAAAAAAAAAAAAAAGCCTAAATGCTTCCAAGCCAAAGACCTGGTTTGTGCTGACCCAGCTTTGAACTTCTGAAGAATGAATGAGTTCTGATGGGCCAAACTAGTTTCATCCTTCATCCCTGAAAACTGAGTGGGATAAATAACTATACTGATAGCTCTGCAACTATTGCATCATTACCTGAGCAGAAGTGGAGCAGAATCAGCAAAGGAGGATGAAAGACTTGCAATTCCTTCTGAACCTGGAAGGTCATCTCCCCCTCACTCTGAACAAAGCCTTCAAATGAATAAAACATTTTCTGAACACCCTGAACAAAGCATTTTCAAATGCTTTGTAACCAAATTCCTCACCACCTGAAAGGGATGGTGCTATGGAAAGACTGAAAACAATGGAAACGAAGCTGGTGAAACAGGCTGTAAAAGGCAGCTCTTGCTGTGGTCTCTTCCCTGTGCAGCTTCTTATGTACTTACTACAGCCCCAGTGTCTGAGGCACTAGGACTCAAGGGATAATATTCTGCTCTAGCTGCATCCCTGACTTGCTGGATAACACTGGGTAAATAACTTTCTGCATTTTCTGCCCTGTTTTTCTCAACAGTAAACAAAGAAAAAAAAAAATTAAAATTTCATGTTTCTGGTTTTGTTAGTAGAAGGTACTGTAAGCTTGAGCTAATATGTGCTATATAAAGGCTAGGGATCAGTATTCTCTCTTGTTTGCAGCAGTAAGAATTATTTTCCATATAAAGAAACAACCAATGACACGTTCAAGCTAGCCGAGAATGTGGCATTTTGTTCTGCTGATCGAGAAAGGCAATCCAGGTGCCAAGTTTTCTCTTAAAGCCAACAGAAAAATTAGTATGAGCACGGCAAAATAAAGCCCCAGGGACAAAGGCTGACTTTCATCTCCTCATGCTCAGTTCAGCATGCTATTTGCAGCCTCAGAAACTTTCGGGTCCACATCTTCTAGTCAAGCCAAAAACTTTGGTGATGAGATCTAAATACAATGAGAGACAGAGGAAAAGCAGAATAGCGAATCCCATGGCAAATCTAAATTCTCTGAAACACATCAAGAAGAACATTTAAGTGCAGCTACCCCTCAAGCAGGGTGATGGCAAGGATTTTAGTGCCTGACTTCATTTTGTCAGAACTCAAACGTGAAACCGCTATCTGCAGGGTGAACTGAGCTTTTAGTTCCTAACATGCAGACTGATCAATTGCTGACTTGAGACGGGGTGAGGAGGAGCCCCGGTCAAGGGCTTAGATTAAAACCTGGAGCTTTCACACAATCTTTGCAGATTGCCAAAGGACCCCAGAAAAAGCTCAGCCAGAGAAAAGCAAAGTTTTGCTTTCCACAGATGCATCTGATTTGAGAGGCAAAGAAACTGGCCTGTCTGCATACAACCTAGTCAGTCTGGGAAGCAGGTTACAATAGCCCTAATGGCAACTTTTTCTCCAAGCAAAGTCAAACTGGCTGCAGCACAACAAATCTTTGCAAATGTGGCTGTAGAAGACCACACATTTTTCTTATTTCCTGCACAACATAAAAATGCAGTTTTTCCAAGTTGGGATCAAGCAGAATTACAGTCTAATGCATGTCAAGGTGACAAAATGGACAAAGTGAACATGATATAGTGACATCCTAACAATAGTCATGGAAAACAACGATAATAATATCTCATGCAGAAAGAACAGTTGTCAGGGAGCTTTAAAATGCCATGCTTCTGCTTATCCCTCACCTTTGATTTTGACCACAATGAAATAATACACAGACTATGACAAGGATAATCTCGACCTTCACCTAACAACCAGTTACCAACTCTATACTGAAAAGCAAATCTGACTGCAAGAATATATATGTTAAGGCAAGTACCTTTTGAGATAAATTAAAAAATCAATTACTAAAGTTGTTTGCAAAATAAAATTATACACTGGATAAACACCTGAAACCAGTATTTCCTCACTGACTCCTCTATCTGGCCCAAGTATAACCCCCACAGCTCCTTTCTGGGCTCCTAAAATAAATGTAGAAGATTAAAGAAATCACCGAGATGGCTCACAGTTGGCATACTGGTACAGCCCAACAGTCCAGCAGACTGACCCTTAACATGAAATGTAATGGCTTACAAGGCAGGCACTGCAATTCCTGGGTTTATAGTAAAATGGACACTGTAATGACTGTAAACCATATGTACTGCTCAGGCAGTGGGTGATAGAAATTCACAGTCAGAGGACAGAATTGCAGTTGTGATTAATTTATATTATTTTAATAAATTACTTGACCTCATTGTACGCATGTTTGTTTATTTCAACTGCATCCTTGCCCATAATCCAAGGAAATAAATACAAACTGCATACCAGTGCCAAAGAGGGAAGAAGTTGCATTTGTAAAATTCGGTTGGATCAGTCCATCTATTAGTCTCAGAGCTCAGCTCCTCTGCCTTGCTGTTGCTGTTTGTTCAAGAGAGCTGATGAATCATTGAAAAAGCCCATGTGCCTGTAGCAAGCTACAAGGAAAAGGCTGAAAAGTTTAATCAAATTATCTCAATATTCAGTCAAAAGACTGTAAGTCAATTTGAAAGATCTCAGTAAGAATCTAGGGCCACTGACAAAACTGGAAATATTGAAGGAAAAATCCATTTAAATACCAACATCAGCAGAAAAAAATACTATTTCTAATACAAGCGAAGGTGCCATTGGCCTTCTTGGCCACCTGGGCACAATGCTAGTTCACATTCAACCATCTGTCAACCAACACCCCAAGGTCTTTTTCTGCCAGGAAGCTTTCCAGCCACTCTTTCCAAAACCTATGATATTGCATGGGGTTTTTGTAGCCCAAGTGCAGGAACCAGAACTGAGCTGCTCTCCACTCACCCTTCAAAAAGCATGTAATAATCTCAGTGAGTTGCTCTGGACGTTAATGCTTCTGGACCTTTTCCCTTCAGGGGCCCAGGAATTCATTTTTATATTGAATTCCTTCCTGGTAATGGAAGTCATGAAAGACTTCACATTAGGGCAGGAAAGGGAGCACAGGGTTTATACACTGGACTGCCACAAGGACAAGGAATTAATTTGCAAAAACTACTAGAAAGAATGCTGTGCCATGGTTTGAGATATGTTTTGAAACTTTAACATGGAACTATCTGTACTTCAAAAACACCTCAAGTAAGGAAAAATTGTTAGAGCCACATTCTTTCCACTATGCACCTGTACCCATAAAGTTCACTTCAGGAAATTCTTAGTATTGCAATGGTTTATGCTGCATATCATACATTTTCAACATGGCAGATGAATTTTGTACGTAATCAGCAGCTGAGAGGTAAAAAATTGATTTTGCATCTACAGATGCTCACCTTTCTGGAAGTCAGAAGACTCAGTCTGATTTGTGTTTGCACCATTTGCTATTTAGAGCTTCCACATTAATTTATAGTTACACCCTAATTAAATGTCTTTTCCGATCTCAGACGTAGTTAAATATAAACATAAAACTACCGAATACATATATAATCAAACTTTTACTGTAAAAAGCCTAATGTGCTAGCAAGTGTTTCAGCTTCTATTGAGCACTTTTTTGTCAAGCTGGCATGGAAAACAAAGCATTCCCCAGAGTTGAAATAAAGGTTATCAATCTAGCTATGCACCCCTAGGTGGGATCATCTTCAATGGATGATCTCCAGAGAAGTAACATTTTTTGTCATTCTGAATGTAAATAATCTACAGCATGTCTAAAAAGAAAAATATCTATTATTACCCTTCCTTTCTGGCTACATATGGGGCTGTATCTATCTGTCCTTCAGGATTCTGTGATAAAAGATTAAACAGGAAAAAAATACTGCAGCTTTTCCTGTGAATAAGATTATTCCCCTCACACAGGTACCTTTGGATCTATTTTTGTTTCTTATCTAATTTTGCCTTGGATTTCATGCATGCATGGATCCTGTGACTTCAGAAGAGAGTGCTGCATGACTGTCACAGCTGAATACCGCCTTTTGCTTAATTTTACCATGGGCCACACAATTTCCCCAGAATGAGCTCTGCTTGTACACAGTTCTGACTGAGATTTCTATTTTTTGAGTTGTTTCTAAGTACATGCCATTCATCTGACATGAATCAGGTAAACCTTCTAAGTAAACAACCTTCCCTTTTATATGCAATATTTAGTTTCCAGCACATAGCTCTACATGAGTGGGGATACTGTGGCAGACAAAAGGTACACTGATTCCAGGTGACTCTGCTCGTGGCCAGAAACAGATATCCAGGCTTAGAGGAAGTGCAGACTGTTCACTTCCCCAAAACGCTCTCCTGGTCACCAGCAGAGCACAGATCATGGAACTCTTCAGCTTTGCGTCCTGTAGGTCCAGATTAATTTCTATTCTACCAACTCATCCACTTACCCTTTTAGCCTATGGAAACTTTTAGCATACAAATCATTCTGTTGTCAGGAATTTCACAGCTTAGCTATGCCTGCATGAAAAATCATTTTCCTCATTTTGAAGAAACCTTAGTTGTCTCCTTGGCAGACTGAAAAGTCATAGCCTACACAGCCACTCCTTTACAGGGAAGCCATTTCACATTTGTTATGACCTGTGTAGCCTTTTCTGATGTTACCTCACAGCCTTTCTGATATTGCATATATTTTATTCTAGACATCGATGGATTCACATGGTGGCATGTTCTGTCAGCATGCTGAAGTAGTTATGGTTAGACTGAGACCTGGGTCATTGTGTTGCTGGGTGGCTCCGAGTTAACTCAAAGTTGAATACAATATCATCGTAGAGAAAATCTACCCTCTCATGCAACTTTGCTCAGGTCATGTGCTTTAACTTCGCATGAATTCTGGCCCAGCCCAATATACCTGAACATTTATCCAAACACATGAACAGAGCGAAAGGCAATGACATGTTGATAACAGCTTCGTATCTTTGAAATTACTGTTGGAAAGAGTTGTTCCTTCCCTGGTGCTGGACTGGGAATTGGTTCTGGCTGAATTTCATAGAGTTCCTGTCAGTCCACTCCTCCAGCATGTCGGGTCCCTCTGGATAGCAGCTGTCTTCTCAGGCATGTTGACTCTGTCTCCTTCCTATACAAGTTTGATGTCATCTGTAAACTTGATCAGAGTTGCCACCTTCAGGTCATAGAGATGTTAAACACAAGTCTCAGACTAAATCCTGGCAGTACCCAACTTGTTATGGGCTTCCAGGCACAGTATAGCCCATTCAGCCATTTTTCACTTATCTAGTTGCTCACTGATCAATACCAAAACATGAGTACAAGAATACTGTGGGAAGTGACAGGAACCTTCTTGAAGTTAAGTAAATCTAGTCATTTTATCTTAGAAGACCATCAGGTTGGTCTGGCATGATTTATCTTCCGAAAAGCCTTGTCGACTCTTCCCTCCCACATTCTTCTCCTTCATGTTCCCAGAAATATGCTCCAAGAGGACTTGCTTCATAATTTTCTCTCTCACAAACCTATAGCTCCCTGGATTGCCCTCTGAGTTTTTTTTTAAGGCAAATGCAGTATTTGCCTTCCTCCAGTTCTTGTGGACCTTTGCCCACTCTCCGTGACCTTCTCTAGGTAAAAGAGAGCAGCCTTGCATAACATTAGCCAGTTCTCTCTGCACCCTTTGATGAAGGTCACTTCAGACATCTCTATCACTTATCTTGGCTTGAAGTGACACAGTGACAGCAGGTTGATAGCCAGAACTGCCCTTCCCTTGGATATCTCTCATGCAGAAAGGCTCCCAGGTGTCTTTATAACCTTCCTCTTACAAGGCAGTCAAACCTGAGTTTGACCCTTCATTAAAAACTACTATTAAATCTGAATAGCCATGTCTTAGGAACACTTATCTGCCAATGCCATGTTAGGGATATGAGCTGTATATGTCAGATAGAGGCAGAAGCTAATGTATCTTTCTAACAGTGCAGAGAATCAGGCCTGCTGTCAGCTTCTTGGTGTACTAAGCTACACTTCTTATTTTGAGAATTTTTTTCAGGTATGCTGTAAATTGTTTGCTTCTCTGTATTTGTAGTAGTCTACATTTTCATGCTTCTGTGTATTTAGTACTACAGGAAAGATATAAGCAACATGGTTTGGGGTTTTGGTTTTTGGGGGTTGTTTTTTCTTTGCTGTGGGTTTTGTTTCTTTGTTGTTGGTTTTTTTTTTTTGGTGCTGTTGGGTTTTGTTTGGTTTTGTTTCATTTTTTAATAGCAGCAATGCCTGTAAAAATGTTTTCAGAAAACAGTACTGTCCCCACAGCCCTGAATACAGATCAGTGTCTTTACACTTTGAATCCGAGGACCACACCTACAATATTCTCACTTTTTCCAATCTTCTCCCTGGTGACCTGCAAAACAAACAGCATGCTCAGAACACAGAGCTCAAGCCCCAGCGAAAGACAATTGCCTATAGCTGCATGCTTTTCTTACTGAAAATAAAGAAATAAAACAATGAATGTTTGTGAGCTGCACTGATCATGCACTCAAATCAAGTAATTTTATCATGGAATAGCTATATCTTTTATATACAAATGAAACATTCAATGGGTGGTTGAAAGGAAAGTAAGAGGTACAAGAGGCATGGTAATGAAAATGGAATCCTGTCATTCTGCTCCTTACAGCATCAGCCCTTAATTATTATAGGACATAGTCGATAGATTTTCATCACGAAGGAATGCTGCTGTCTATTATAAACACAGTAGCCATAGCAATGTGAGGATCTACTTTCATTTATTCAACAAATAAAAAAAAATTTGAAAAAGACTGTGGCCCCAAATCTGCTCTTGGTAACATACATTCAACCCTCTTGACATTATCTAACTGAAAAAATAATTTAGTCCAACTAATGCATTTTTTCTTTTTCTTTCAAATGTTCTCAGAGTCTACAATAGTGCTAGGGCACTCCAAGTTGGTCATTTTCTGTCAACTAATGACAAGCCAAGCAAAGGGCTCTCAGGTACTTCTCAGGCACTCAACAGGTCATTAAATGCCAGGAAATGCCTGTTTCATCAGTCATTAATACTGAAATAGCAGTTTCTGTTAATAATAAATGAATATCCTCCTTCCAGAAGAGGACTGGTCTTTTTGCCACTAATGTACTGGACTGAACTAGAGTTTTCCTTAATTTCATACAATAACTTGAAGTCACAGACAATGGAATGATTTATATTGATAGAGACCTCTGAAGGTCACCTGGTCCAGCCTTATACTCAAAGCAGAAGTAACTTAAAAGTTACCCCAGGTTTCTCAGGGCCATGTACAGTTGAGTTTTCTCTGAAGAGGGAGATCCCACAAACTGCCTGAGCAGTATGCTTTCATTGCTTAACCACTCTCACTGTTATTTTCTTTTCCCTACATCTGGTCAGAATTTGTATTTGTGTAACCATTGCCCCTTGTCCTTTTACAATACACCTCTGCAAAGAATGAAGCTGCCTTGCATATAACCACCCACCATGAGAGCTGAAGACAGCAATTACAGCTTTTACGTCTCCAGCCTTAACAAACTGCTCTTTGGCCCCTCTGCACAGACAGTGTTCCAGTCCTGGGTTCATTGTGATGTTCCTCTGCTGAACTCACTTCAACATGACACCTTGCTCCTGAAGCAACCTTCCAAGTGTTGTGTAGAGGAAAAAAACCTTTTCATTTAATCTGCTCATTATTCTTTTGTTAATACAGCCCAGCATGCTGTTAGCATTCATGGCTGCAAGAGCACACTGCTAATTCATGTCCAGGTGGTTATTTACAAGGACTCCCAGGCCCTTTTTGCAGACCTGCCACCTGGACAGCCAGTTCCCAGACTGGGCTGCTGCGCGAGGTTGTTTCATCCCAGGTTCAGGGCTCTGCGCTGCTATTATGAATTTTCTGTTTACCTACTTCTGCTGGCTGAAATCCCTTTTCTGTACTATCAACTCATGTCCTTGTTTTGGTGCCAATTGAAAACTACTGGAGCTACGTTTTATTCCATTGTCAAGGTCACTGATGAGGATGTTGAAAGGTGTTTTGTGCTATGTGGAAGATACCACAATTTTCTTGTCCAGACTCTGTCTCATCTCCTCTCCCAGCTGCACACACATAGTCTGTCCCAGAGAAAAAAAAAAAAAAAAAAAGTGGAAAAAATTTGGCAGTAGAAATGAGAGAAACTCTTTATTTCATGTGTGAGCAGCACCAAGTGGACTATGCTATGACAACACATGTAACTGATAAAGATTGATTTATTTAAATCAGCCAAAGAAGGATAACCCCACGTCAACAATAAATAGGGAGGAATATATCTTTTTGCAACTTGTTTTTTTTAATCTCTAAGTTTTTGTACAGAGTTCTTAACATGTACATGAAACTTTAAAGCCAGTAATAATAATAGAAGAAGGAGAGCTGTTCAGTCAAAAGGCAAGTTGTCCTTAAAAGGAGGTTAAATTCATGAATACAGACTATGTGTTAAGTAGTGAAATAAATTTAATGCTTACTGAATAGTGTCACTGACATAACAATAGAACATGTTGTCTCATGCTTAATGGACCGTATCAGATTTAGAAGAAAGTTACTAGATATTTTTGTTAGTTTGAAATAGCCATGCCACATAGAAGACATTCACATCACCCTGTGTTGGTAAACAATCCACAAAAATAGACAGCTTTTAATGAATAATAGCAAAGTGAAATAAATGTGGTTTTAATATCATGCTGGTGATGGACTAAGTGCATTCAATCTTCTCTGAGACCATGCACTCCGTTCTACATCACAGAAAGGAGGAGTGATACGTTCTTAGAAAGAACAATCCCACTCCAAGCCCGTGTTACTGACCACAGCTCTACAGTACAGAAGACAGTCTGTGAATAATCCACCACTGGTTTTTAGAAGCTTCTCTGCATGTTCTGTGAGCACTCTCAGCATCTTACCCCATTCTGCTTAGCCACAGAGGATTATATGATGAAGCTGGTTGTGTATTTCCATGGTCTTAGCCAAGCTGTGTATCTTTTGCCAGCTGATGTCAATGCTGCTGCTTTGCACCAAATGATTTGCTCCTTACTGATCTCATCTCAGATTAGAAATTGATTGATTTTCAGTGGAAAATAGAAAGAAACTACCACGCACTTAGTTTTAGAGGTATGCATAGTATAAGGCTAAGTAAAAAATTGTCACTCTTTTTCTCACCCTACACAGAAGAAATTATTCACAGATCAAGTCCAAACACGGAGTATCTAATGCACTTTCCTCTCCCCTCTCCAAGAAAGTATTTAGGGAAAACCCAAAGATTACCAGAAATGCTGTCTTTGCAAACACTGGTGTAGGACCATGTAGGAAAGATTATTTACATGATTGACAGCATAATGAGGCTTCAGAGGTTACTACAGTTTATACAAATGCCCAGATTGCCTAAGGTGTGGCCACTCTTTCTACTCAGCATCTCTACAGTAAAAGCAGATTGTGAGCAATCATTCTCTGGCTTCTAATGAAAAGCAAGATCAACATAAAATGTGAATAATGTCAAGTGTGAGAGATATTGGAGCCTCAGGCTATGGATCAAGTACTAGGTTCAAGTACTCTGGTACTAATAGCGCACTGTGACTGCTAACACCAGTGCCAGCAGGAGACAAGGAAAACTTATCCTTTGACCTAGACTTTGAAAGGAATGGTAGAGGAACACCTCCTTGAACAGTCACAGCTTCCAGTGTCTTTGGTGCAAGGAAGCAGGACTTGTTAAACTCAACAGTGTCACAGATTTGCTGTTTCATCATCAGTGAAATTCACTTCATTTCCCTTTTGACATGAATTGTAAATCCTAAATATGTCTTCCCAAGGCAGCTCTGAATCTTCAGCTGAGCTATTTTCTTCAAGAAACGCTAATACAAGTTGTAACCATTCATCCTGGTTCTGTGCCAGGTTACTTGGCAAATGCATGGACTTAGGCGGTTCCTTTCATCTAACTTGATGCTTTGCCAAGGTGGGTTATTTTTATTACTAACCTTCTGTCATGCCTGCTGTACAACAGTCCAGAAACCTCTTGAGTCTTTGGCAGAGCAGCAAGGGAGTCTCTCTGGCACAGGAATAATAAAGACTCAGAACCAATGGAATTTAAATGATTATGAAGAACAATGAAAGACTAAGTGGCCAGATTGTTTTAAAAACGTCGTGAGGACCCTGCTGCATCCAGCAGTAAGAGTTAGCGCTTGCTGACAAGGGAAGTATTTTGCTGCTGTCAGGGTGGCCATCCAGAGATGAATTTGGTGACCTGGCATAAGTTCGTACAAGACAGGTGTCCCTGCTGAAACAACTAAGTTCACAGTTATATTGCAATCTCTTTTTTGATGCTTCAGTAGATGTCAGCAACTGAATGAGTATATAATAACTGTGCTTTCACTTATATGAGAAAGGTCCCAGTACCCCAAATCAGGAATTTTCTGGATTTTAAGAAATCATAATCTTGCTTTTAAATACTTGTGCTCTGTTTTCACAACAGGGGCTTTGATACTATTCTGTACTTCAATTTCAATTTTTTTTTTGTTTTTTTACTTACATCTATCCCCTTCTACTGTAAATTGCCGTAGCTGAAAGATACATACATAGCTTCAGTCTAAAATGCTGTAATTAATTTATAACCAATTGCTTTGTTTAGATTACACAAGGAATAGGGTTTTTTACAAAGAAGTTAGCAGAATATTCTGGATAAAATACAATTCCTTTGAGGAAATCAAGGGTAACCAATCTTCCGTAGCAAAAGCTTTATGGGGAGACATGTTAAGAACTTCTTAGCCAAGCAGAGCTCTGCAGAGCTTCTGGTTCAGAATTTGCTTTATGGACTCAAAAATTTTAATATTTGCTTCCAAAAAATCACATGGGTTTGCCCTAGATTGCCTGTCCCATGTTATGCCTTTTTCAAACAAGCAGTTCTTTTTGGCCTTTGAAACATCAAAGTCAGCAGAATTACATACGTGAGACGATCGGACTGCATACAGTGTTTCTGAGGCACAGTAATGTAATCTGACCTGCACTTCCCTCTTAACAAGATTTATGTTTTATCTAAAGAGAAAAATCAGCGCAGGATAGTCTCAAAGCTGAAGAACTGCCTTAGCTCTCAGGAACAAAAAGCCCCAAAATTGCTATTTCATAGGAGCTCTCTGTGAAGTTGTATATAGGGTGAGTATTTTAAGAGGTATTAGTCAGCTAATGCCAAATTAGGCATTTCATGAATTTTTAAGATCTCTCTCCTGTTAACTTTTCGTGTAAGTGCTGGCTCTGCTGGATTAGGCCTTTTCTGTCTCATGTTACATTTAAAACAAGGACAATAAAATTTATGGGGAAAAAAGCTTATTAACGGTACTATTAACTGAAAAAGGCTCGCAAAATTCACAGATTAAAAGAGTTAAGGGGACTTTATATAGGCTCTCCTTGCTCTCAATTGTTTGTGGAATTTTCATAATACTTCTCCCCAAAAGCCAGTCTTTTTCGATGGGGGGGGAGGGCGTTACCTCACACACACATTTCTCACTGTGATATTCACTGTAAAATTCAGTCAACTCTTGTCACACCACTTAGCAAATGCATTAACTGACACAACAGCAGATTAAGACCATTAATAAAATCTGCTGCGCAACCAGCTTTCCAATGAGGATGTGCCCTATGGTAATGGGGAAACTGACAGCAGTAACTAAAAAGGAACAGCAAATCTACAAAAGGAAACTCATAACCATCTACCCTATGTAGCCTGAAGTAATCACCTAACTAAAATGATTTAACTAAATAATGCAATATTTAACTTTCCTTAGTGAGAAGAGGAAAGCAGAAAGGATGAGGATTTAATTTTAGAAAGCTTGCTCAAGGGAAAATAATTGTTTGCTATTGCTATTTATTCTTTATTCTTAGTATTACCTATGGGATTGGTAATTTGCCCCTTAACACTTTTATCAAATCACACATCAAACTGCTTTATTTGGAGGAAGAAACAAGTAAAGGTGGGACAGGAATACAGAACTCTTTATTTTTCTATTTGTTTTGCTAAGAGCATGGTCCTTTCATGCTATGTACACAGCAAGAACAGATATTTCATTTTCTATCAGACAAATGGAAATGGAAAGATGGAACCAATGTGACAACATTAGTTTCTGTCAGGGGCATTTAATGGATATCAGGCTAAGAAAAGTTTTAGAGAGATTTGAAAGAAGAAAGGAGGTTGAACTAGAAAGAAACACAGAGGTTTATTGGCCACACAGCCCTTATTACATTAGCATGGGAAAGCCTGGACTGCAAAACCTTGAGCAACCAAAATATCATTGGGACCCTTTATACAAATTAAGTTTACATTATGTAGCAGATACTGTACACAGGTGTCTTCATGTATGTAATCACCTTCCTTGGTAAAAATTATTTTTTTATGAATAAGAGATACTTGATAAACAGTAAAATGGACATAGTCTCAGTGGTTGTTATCATGGAATATCAAAGAATACAGTAGTATGAAAGAAGAAAGGAGAAAGGACGAAAAGGAGCTGGGACAAAATAATTTTTTTAGATCCTCATTTTCAGACATAAGTCAACAGTGCTTTGCTGTTGACCTTAGCAAATATCAAATCAGGATGAAGGATGAGGAGGGGTGGGGGAGGAGTCAGTTGGCCTCTTGCTCAGAATAATGTCGATTTCTATGGGGGGAGGTTTGGGGTTTTTTTACAATCATTATAGTACCAGAGTCAGGCACAGTGAAGGGACATAGGTAAAACAAGCAGTTATTCGCACTGATACTTTATCAAATCTTCTGTCTCCACTGATCTCCAGTTTCCTGCAATGAAGGACAGCTCTGTGATATGCAGAAAGCTCTGTGTGCTGAGGTTGTTAACCTTCTGCAGTGACCCAAAATAGGGAAATGACTGAGCAAGGCAACCGGTCTTCTCAGAAATTATAAATGTCACTCTTTAATGGGCATAAGGAATTTATTTCTTTACCTTATTTTGCCTTTCGTGATCCATTTTTGCAGCGAATGATACTGAATTTTTTTGGAAAGCAAAAGACCCAAGGGAGAGAGATGTAACAGTAAGAAAAACTGCAGATAAGCCTGTGAGTCACATTTTCTGTTGATCTAAATCACTGTCATTCCAGCTGCTTTTATCAAAGATACTATGATTTACACAGGGTGAGGAACTTGCCCTGTATTTCCAGGAATTAACAAACAACGGATGATTCAGATTTTTTCATTATAGTTCTTATGTTATAGCTCTATTCTATTTTCTTAGGAGGAGGAGGAGGAGTATGACTTTATGTATAGTCTGTATATTGCTACATGGTTATCATTAATCGTTTTCTGGTACATGATGCATCTCTTATTAACAGATGAACTTCCCAGCTGTAAATGTCAAGCCAAATTGATTGTCCAGCTGGTACTTTGGAGATACAGTATTTCTCTAAAGTATCCAAAGCTTGAAGTGGGGGAGGGGAATAATTTTGTTTTAACCAGAATTCAGCATTACTTAGCGCAAAGAGGACAGATAACAGAATGAATCTGATTAACACATCTAGGTTATGCAAAAGAAAAAGAAGCTGTTTTCCTTTAATTGTAGATTCTGACTTGCAAAGCATTTCCTCTCCTTCTCCCTCCCAGTACACACACAGCAGTAGATGCACCTCTGCTTTACTTTCCCGTATTCTATAAAAAATGCATTATCTGAAGGAGTAGCAGGCAGGCTGCCATCTGCCGGCTGCTGCTGCTTCACAGAATAATCTCATTAGCCAAGGCAATTGCATTAACCTGAGAGAAGTGTGCTGTGCAGTGACATTGATTCAGACATTTCAGAGGTTACTATTGCAAATCAAAGTACGCTTGTAAAAACAGAACAATAAATCAAAATGATCAAAATCTAATCTGATACAGTCTTTAGAATATGCCCCTCTTCACACTGCAGCTCCTTGTCAGATTTACGGTAGTCTCCGTGATCCTGATCAAAGAGCTCTGGTTTACGTGCAGGAAAACAGAGGTCTGAAACTGATACCATGTGCCCCTAGCAGAAGTCCTAAAAACTGTTTTTTCTTTTTATTTAGAAGCTAGGAGGAGAAGTGATGGGGGCAGGAGAGAGGCTGGATTTCTGAAATTCTTTCTTTGTGAATCAGCAGATAGTGCTTCTGGGGCTGGGAATGTTTCCTCTTGGACTGACTCCATCTCCTTTTTTGGTCTGCAAACCCTTGAGGTTAATGGTTGGGGTTGAAGAAGTTGAAGCACATGGTAGTGCTTTGAATATGAAAAGAGGAATTTGCACAATATGGGTGCATTAGTCATTTGCAGTTCACTAATTATCTGTTTTATGTTAATGCTAATGCTCCATGTAAGTAAAGTAAATTAACACGATAACATAAGAGAAGCAATTAATGGAATATTTAACATTTGTAGCTATAATAAAAGTGATTCCATTCCACACACAGAGAAAGAGTCTATTTAGGTCTCCGAAATAAATGAGGAGCCTGGTGAAACCTTGCTGCTCTAAGTAACACCAAGGACAGACTCACATGACATAATATTGTTGCCATAGTAACAGGGATGTGCACCAGTGGAATCATGCCCATATATCATTAATTTAGTGCTCTGCTAAACACAAAATAATACTTCTCCTAATTATATTGTGCCTTTGATTCTTAAGAATGTAATACCACTATTACCTATAGTCAACAGTATGAAATTTGAGGTGTGATGGCTATCGGAACATATAACTTTACCAGAACACAGGGCTTGTTGTACACTGTCTTGAATACAAAAGAAAGAAAAAAGGAAGAAGAAGGAATGAAAAAAATAAAAATAAAAGAATTCACATCCACAAGTCTCCTATATCCACAAGTCTCCCCTAATTCTCCTAAATATGCCACTGAGGAAGTTAATTGGCCATGTGCCATTTGGCAACATTCTTCTTTACAGTCTTCCTGAGGCTCTGTGATATCAGCCACTTCCCAAAGCTTGGAGGCTCAGCTTGATTTAGAACCGCATCTGGTGCTTTTGGGGAGCACAGTTGATATCAGCAATCACACTGCACATGCACAACTTCCCAAATATCACACCCATACCCAGAATACTCATAGCAGCAGCCAAAAAAGAGGAAGGGAAAAAAAAAACCACCACCACAGCACAAAAAGCTGTGACTAAATTTATTGATGAGAAAATGCTGATGTTGGTGAAGCCACAGTATGATTTGAAATGTTAGTAAAGTTATTAAGTCACCTTAGAAGAAATCACCCTGCAGACTAATGTTAAAGAAAGGCTATTTTTATGACAGCAAGTGTTTCATTCAGGTGATGAATAGTTTCCAGAAGATCCACGAGTTCCAGGAGCTTGCAGGATCTCAGGCTGCTTTCAATACTGTAACCTTACTTCTGTCACTCGCTCTCATTCATTCAGGTATTTCAGTGCATGCAGTGGAAACACACCATGTGGTCTTGCTGAAAGCAAAAGCACAATTCATCTCCATCAACACGTCAGTGTGAAAATGCCTTCCAGATCTGGAGACACATTGGTTTATTTTCCTATACTTTGATTCCTCAAGCACATCATACTGCTTCTTTCTAAGTGGGTTTGCATGATCAGCTCATTTTCAATCTTAGCTTCCTTCTGGTTTGCAGAAGAAGGCTGGAGAACTGTGCTGAATGACGGGGTAATTTCACAACTTGTTTCTTTGGGTGGAAGGGAAATCTCTGAGAACCTTCAACTACCTTTTCTTACTCTCCTATCTGGCTGACCGATTCTGCAAGACAGCAGTTGGATGCATGTTTCCCTGTAGCCATCTCCTGATTTTCCCCAAGATAAATATATTTACATTATTTTTTATTTTCTGCTTCTTTCACCAGGAAGGAAGGAAGGATTTCCCACACACACCCTTTTAATTTCAAGATCGTAATCTTGAAAAAAAAAAAAAAAAAAAAAGAAAAGAAAATCTAGATTTTATTTCAATATTCTTTTCTAATCTGAATTCAGTGTTTAGCCTCAGTTAAATGCATGGATCTCCTGAGGTGAGGGCATAATAACCAGCATGTTCCTTATATGTATTCAAGTCCTATTTTTAGAGCATTTTAAACTTGTAGGGGATTTTTTTTTTTTTTTCCTGAAAAGGCATTGTAATTTGTATGCAGTTTTCCTAGTTATTATTCTGGGGGACATTTTTCTTCAAACGATGATTACAGTCCTAACAAGGTTCAATGCTCCCCATCACTTTGCAGGCGGAGCGCAGATTCCGAGGAGCACACTGCCACCAAGCGGAACGGTTCTGTAGGTCCCGCACCCTCTATTGACGGTGCTGCCGGGGTGCTTTATCCCTACTGCTACGCTGCGCAGGCTTTTGTATATGCAAAACGAACAAACAAACAAACAAAAAAAAAAGGTCGCATAAAAGCTGAAGAAAGCCAGCAGGCAAACCCGGGGACTATCTGTTGCTGCTGTTATCTCTAGGCAACCAAAAGCATCACCTCTATCTGTTTGGAAAATATGTTCTTTTATGCAGGAACTCGTGTCATTCACTGCACTGTAAATAAACTCTGTATGCATGAATGCATAGAAGACTATCTCTAGATCTCTAAATGAAAGTCCACTGCAGGCAAATGTTAAATAGAATTTAATGTAGTGTAAGTCCCACTTTCAATGTCTACTTCTATTGTGTAGCGTACAGAAACAGCATGTGACAAAGTAACACTTTTTGCTTTCATCCTATTTTAAATTTGATTAGTCCAGCTTTTATATTATTGAGGCATAGCAGGCATCTGATTTATAATATGATAGTCAAAGGGAAATTACTCCTGCCAGCAGCCTTAAGTAGCACTTGCTTCTAGCTCTGCTTCTTCCAAACAGAAGCCTTCCTACAGATGTGGGATTACAAGATGGATTTGCCTAAAATAACTTCTGATTTAATAAATCAGCAACAATAATCATCATCATCAAAATTAGGACACTGTACTTTGGGCTAGACTTTCCAATAATTGTCTAGTTCCAGTGCTGTCAATAGATACACTTGGTTCTTTTGTCTAAGTATCTGGTTGCCTATTTCTTGAGTTGGATCTCTGCTATTCTGGGCAGGTGGAGAGGGCAGGAACAGGCTGTCTAAATTCATAGGTTGTGCAAGCCTCTGCCCAACTCTTAGTAGAAGACAGATTTGCTTTCTTTGATCCCCAAAGAGCACAGAGAGCTGCAATGCTCAGTGCTCAGAAATGCTCCCCAAACACCATAAAATCTCCTTAAAGTGCTCAGCCAGACTATAAGACTCTTTGTGTCCAACCCCTCATAAATTATCCTCTGGGGACCACTTTCCCTTCTTTGAAGGATATTCATACTTTAAGGATGGAAAAGAGAAACATCGGTATGACTGATTGTCTGTCCTTTATCAGCCTATGCTGCAGTCCTTTGGACATAACCTGAACAGCAGAGCACACGGTTGTTCTGTATCTTCTGGAGTCTGCTAGGTGCAATACCTGCACAGCAAGTAAGAAATTCAGGCACAAAGGAAGGGCAGTGTGCTGCAAATAGAACAGAACAGAATGCTACAGGCTGTTTTTCATGTTTTAGAAATGTTTTATAAAGTAGTGGTTAATAATGGTGTTTATTGTGATTGTTTAGGCAAATGTGACAGCACTAAGCTCTTATCAACAGCTCAGCCATAACATGGAGAACCTGAACATATTATTTCCTGGAAGAACAAGGCTGGACAAATTTAAGAGAGACAAAGGGACAAGTAACGTAAATTTGAAAAATCTTCAAACTATGCCATCTTGCATAAGTTTCACCTGGTTGTGTGCCACAGTCAAAGTTTTCCTCTCATTCTTTCAGTGCACAGCAAGATCCTAATGATCACTAGGTAAAGATATGCTTTACCCTGGAGTCTGAAGTAGCTCTTTCATCTTATGTACCAGAACACTAAACTCAGATGACATGAGAAGCTAACAGTAGCTTTCCACCATCTCTTTGTAACATCACAGTCATCTGGGAGTGGGTGTTGTGCTAGGCTAATGAAGAAAGTATGTGTCCCTGAGCATTTTGTTGCTGGACAGAAGCAAAGTTATCATCTGTGCTGCTGCTAACTAGGCAACATTTCCATTCAGAGAATCCCCAGGTGGAGCCTGGAAGTGCCTGGAAGAGAGATTTACCAAATGAACTTCAGAACAGACACTGGAGGACATCGTCATCCTCTTGCAAATATTTCTGTGTAGAGAAAGAAAAGCTTTATTTTGCAAACCGCATGCCCTCTACGAATTACTCCCTCAACTGTAATTAGGAACATGCCCCCAAGTATAAATAAAACACTATAAAAAGCCAAATTTCACTCTGACATTTGACAGGGGCACTTTGTGAGAGCCTGATAAGGTTTCTCTGTACTTAAACTGAAAAATGAATCAGATCCACATGAATGCTGAGTTACTGTAACAAATCAGCCACTGGGACCTGAAGGTTTCCTATCTTAACCAGCTGAATTATGCCACCGTGTCCATTCCATACGAAAACTAACTGTGCATCTCTATTCAAAACATAGGGAAGATAACTTTCTTTTATTTCACTCCACCTTCTGTGACATTTTTGCATTCTTCTATACAGAACACCTCTTAATTGTATTAAAAACAGTATCACTGACTCAGGACAGATTGTGTATTTCTGCTCTGTTGTGAAACGTGATAGCACTACATGAATGCGTCTTGATGGCTGTGGTTCCCAAATATTCTTTTTAGGCCAGTTCCAGCATTCTGTAAAATCAGGAGAAGTCCTTCCTTTGATTTCAGTGGGAGTTGCATGAGATCCTGATTTTAAAAATTACGAAAGCAGCTGGAATTTGAGACAAGCCCTTAGATTGAAATCTACAGATGTCTGAGATAACTTACAACTACAGTATCTGAGAAAGGGTAACATGGGCTTTTATTGAATAGAATTTCCCCTAGGAACTTATAGTGAATTATTGAAATAAGACATATGGTTTTGAACAGCTTTACATCCAGCATTTCATATTCTGAATGTTTCCGGCTTTCAAATAAAACAATGTGACATTAAACAGACATGATGTCTTTTACCGAAGGGTCTTACAATGCTTTAGAAGCAGCAATTAAGCTTGCAAGGTATTTAAGTGGTGCTACAGATGGTCACTAAGGCACAAAGACATTTCCAAGGTCACTCAATAAATCAGTGACAGCAACAGAGCTAAATCCCAGGCATCCTGCTTGCCCCACTGCTCAAAACACTACAGCCAAATGCCAGGCCAGCCTGTGCCTCTGCTCTGTGCTCTCACTTTTCCCATGCATTTCTTTTCCTTTTTCTTTCTTGAAGGTTTTTGTAAGTGTTGGGTGTTTGAAGTAGGCAAGCTAATCTGCTGATGTAAATTGGCTGGGTTTGATTGACTTCCGTGCACTGTATCATGTGCAAGAGTGGCATTTGCATTTAGCTTTGATATCAAATGATGTGAAGTATGACAGTTTGATGTAGTTGGCTGCCATCATCCTTGGGCCCTGCAGGTCTAATTTAAAAGACATTGTCACTGACTTCACTGGAGCTATGACAGCTAAAACCAGCTGAGGATCCGACCCAGAAATATCCTGAAACCTATAAAAATATGGAAGAATCTAGAATTGGATTCAAGAATGACTGATTTACCACAAATCATATTTGGGCACTTTATACATTCAACAGGTTGTTTATTTAACTTCAGTTAAACATCTGGTATGCAAATAGCAAACAAGTGGATTGCTTCCTTTAGCATGATGCAAATACACAAATAAACAGAAATTGAGACTCACTGACTTCAAAGAAGCCAGGAGTAAATGACTGTTTGGTACTACATATTTCATTTTGCACAGTGAAAGAACCCTGAAACACATCTCATAATGCCCTGCTATAAAATAATTTTCATTATCCATAAGAAACTAATCATTTAGTTAAGACCACGAGAGAACATTTGGAAGAGGGGAAACTGAGGCTGAGAGCTGACGACCTTACCTCTGGCCCCAAACCAGGTCAGTAGCAGAGCAGGGTTTAGACTTTTAACATTCCTCAAATCCCCATCCCGTACTTGCTCCTCCAGAGCTCAGGCTCCTTATTTAAGAGGCATGTATTTAGCGACACTCTGTCACAACAAGTCATCATTTTTCAGGGAGAGATAATGTGACTGGAATTTACGAGTACCAGAGCCTTTGCCATGTTTGATCATCAGCATAAAACTCTGTCTGCCTCCTACTGCCAGATTTCCTTAAACTTGGAACTTTTCCACTAAGCATAATTGCACAGACCGGTAAGTCACCATTTCCTAGGTCAGCTCATCTGAGGCACTGACTAAACCCTCATCCACCTTCCACGTACAAAGAAGAAAGGGAACGCCTGAATTTATTACAATCATTACTCAGACATACATGCTTGCCTTTAAAATGAAACCTAAGCCATTTAAAGATTTCTGTAAAAAAGGAAAAATTATTGCCTTTCACATGCATTTAAAAGCTATAAAAATATCTTTTTATTTCTGACTCATGACCGGTATACAACATTTGGCCATATTCTGAAGTGCAAGAGAGATTGTTTGGATGGTAACCAAATGTTATCTCATTCTTTGACTATTTTAAAATATTCATTAAGGTGAACCTGAGCTTGTAAAATGGAATAATTATTTTAGCACTTCTATCATAATTTATAACATGGCCACTGCATGCTAATGAGTAAGAAATAGCCTCATTGCCATAAAATACATGAGGAAAACCACAGTAACTTGGAACTGGCTCATTTCAATAAGAACTTATAGGACAGTCTGGAATAAACCAGAAGGCATATGTGACAGTTATATAAAAACATTCCCCTGTTGAAGATTTATATCCTATTAAAGTCACAGTTATGTTGTTAGCTCCTCATTCAGAGAAAAAAGGGTGAGTTCTTCCACTCCAAAGCCCCTTGACCTCATTATGATAAAAAATTGCTTCATGTTAAAAACCATAAACATCTTTTAACTAGTTTGCTGCTAAGTACATCTGAGCTTCCAGCATCTATAGCTGTAAGGCAGTAGACTGCTGTTAAATCTGAGGGTACATGTATGGTTAAAAATTGAGAGATTGTTCACTAGAACAGCATCATCTTTATGCTTATTATCATTTTACTTGAAATGCATCACCACATTTGTAGACATGGTAAGTTTTCCCAGAACAGACATGTTTTCTGAAACTGAACACGCCTTTTAATTCTCCCTTTTAGTTCGGGTTGTTGATTCTAGATGCTTTGGGAAAGGAATCTGTGCAGCGATTTGAGCAAGCACTCAGCACCCATGTAAACATTTATCCTCCTACAAAGGTCAATGCTATTTTTTTTTACAAACATTTCCATCTCTTTTAAGCTCCTCGGTGCTAGGTTATTCAGTCCCATTTGCTTTTCCCCATTTTCTCTTAGGCTACAGTCACTTTTTTTTTTTGTAGTCAGCAGTTTCATTTGATTTGTAGGACTAACGCTCTTAGTGCTTGGGGTATCATGCTTGGATTTAGATTTCACAAAATATATTCTGTGTTAGGCTTATTTTATTGTCTCTGGTACAGAATTTCACTCAGTCTTACAGGACATTATCTGCTGAAGCACCAGAGCTACATATATGAACTCTATCTGGAGAGTTCATCTCCAACAATTCTGGTTAAACAAGGAGTTAATTTATTTGAATAATTAAGGGAAGCTCTGGTTAAATCTCAGGAACTGAACTGAAAGGCTTAGCAAGGATTCTGCATATGTTTAGGAATACATTAGTGTGGGAGGAATGAAAGGTTTGAAAACTAATTTTGTTATTTTTAAGAAATATATTTCTCTGTAGCACGACCATCCCTTTAGAAGTCAATGAGGCTTTTGCTAGATTCTCAAGTTGAATTGTTGAATGGGGTCTATTCGGTAAGTATCAATGACTTTTCAAAATCAAAAAAGGCAAGAAAAATCATGAACACAGAGAACTGATGAAAGGTTTTAAATAATAATTAGTCTATGTATAATGTCAAACCTGCACTTGTTTGTTTGCAGGTTAGTCAAACAGGGGAGTAATAAATGACAACTAATCCATACCTATATTGTGAATCATGACCAGCTGTGTGTATGAAGAACCTCATTATGTACTACTTGATAATGGAGATTTTTCACTATGTCATGATAAATGTGGTGCTTGTTTACCATCCCTGCTGCCTTTCACTCTGTATTGACTTCACTCCACTGGAAGTAAATTTGCATCTGACACATGGATAACAATGAATGGTCATTAAACCTTAATTATCATCTGAATCTTAATTATCATCTGTTTGTAATAAACACTCAGGGACAAGGTGGTGCCTGTAGACCAGGACGTGCCAATATTCCAAGTCTGAAGACATGGCTTAGATTAACAAGTGGTGAAAGTGGTAAAGACAAGAGAAGGTGAGGGAAGGGGAAGGGGAAGGGGAAGGGGAAGGGGAAGGGGAAGGGAAGGGAAGGGAAGGGAAGGGAAGGGAAGGGAAGGGAAGGGAAGGGAAGGGAAGGGAAGGGAAGGGAAGGCATGGCAAGGGAAGGCATGGCAAGGGAAGGCATGGCAAGGGAAGGCATGGCAAGGGAAGACAATTGGTAGTTCAGTATTTGCTAAAAAGGGATGGACAAAGAGGAAGAGACCAGTGCGGAGAAGATGCAAATTTAGAAGTGATTCATGAGCTTCTGAAGGTATCTTCATCTCTTGTTCAAAAGCTTAAAGAAAATTCTGGGCAATAAAGCAAGAAAATGTTTAGAAATGTTGTACTGCTTTAGGCAAAAGTTACGAATTGCTGTTTTGGGAATGGTGCTTACTCCTAATGAAGAATAGCTGACAGACTTCCCAAAGATGTGTGTCAAAAAGGCCAGTTATACAGGAGTAGACTCAGACTGGAAAGCTAGGCTTTATGTCCTCTACTTGTCAGTACCCATCCTATTTATGTCCAAGGTAGATGCTTACATCTAGTCAGATGAATCCTATCCAAAGTGCTCACTGTATGTGAGCCAAGTGTGTGAGGCACAAGCACAGCAGTCAGTCAAACGCCCAGAGGCAACGGGAATACTGCCAGGGCTGGAATAGTATAGACTGTCCATTTAAAATGTCATCTAAGTCTTAATGCTGATAAGAGAAGGAAATAATTCATCTGTTAATTAAACTAAATAGGATCTGACTAATCCCTCTGCACTTCGTTGCAAATCCAAACCTCCATTTCCTCCCACTGTTAAATGTTTATAATTTTATAAATCTATAAGCCATCTTTCTTGATTTTATTTTTTTAATCCACGGAGGCTAGATTTTTTTTAAACTTGCTTATGTCCTTGAAAATGCATGATTCGTGATGTGTGTATTTCAGAATATTTCTGTGAGTTACTCTAGTTTAAGCTCTACATTTCACTCCTCCTCCTTCAAGGTGCCTAAGCAAATCTATCCTTCTGCTGCCCACAAGTCCTCATTATCTTAGCTGCACCACAAGACTCATGATTATGAATCAGTTTATATCAGCTAGAATCACCTCCCTGGAAACAAAGATGAGTGAGGGCTCAGCTCCTAATTCACTATCCACCCAGGTCCTCTGTGGTGAGTAACAATAATTAGGTGTAGAGGTATGTCCCTCGGACACTGTACCTGCCTGTAGTCTCAGCCCATAAGTTATATAAAACTTAAAAATTCTATACTAAGATCCTCTGAGGAATACAATGAAGCACTTTGAATATCAATACCATAAGGAAAGCACATTTCTTTTTGTAGGAACATCAGCCTTATTGGTAGCCCTTCCCAGGGAATCACCTAAAGTAGGTGATCATGTAACATACAAGAAACATAATACCTGCAAGACAGAGTTCAGAGACATGACAGATAAAGATTTGTTCAAACTCCTGGAATGAAACTTACTAAATCTCTCAGAATTTAGATTATCATTCACTATTGTAAATGGGAATATTCTTGGGAACTATATAAACATTCAGCTACCTTTTAATCTTACTAAGTCTTCAGCCTTAGCATCGTTCTTTGCGAGATGTTTTAATATTTATTGCTCTGTACAACAATATATTAATCTATTTTGAGTTTACCACCTTTTAATTTCATAGAAGTCCCCATATTCTTGTGTTATGAGACAGGGAGAACTGATATTCCTGATCTACCTCTTCTATACTGTTTATTATTTAGCATATTTTTATCACATTCCCTTATTTGTGTTTTTATCCCAGTGTTTTCAGTTTCTGTTATGAGTTTCTCCACTGCTCTATTCATTGTATACCTGAAAATGAAAACTGGAATAATTTAAAAGTACTTAAATCAGATAAAATGTCTGAAGCTTACAAAATAAAATAAAATAAAATCACAAACTTTTGTGTTCGTGAGTTTGATTAAAAAAAAAAAAAAAACAAACACCAAAACTCTTCTGTGAGACCAAGGACATAAAATATTAGTAACAAAGTATGTTCTTTGGACAAAGGCCCCAGTAATGAAAATGAATAAGTTAATAAAGAAATACTATTGATGTTTTCTATATAAATACAGATAAGTATACAAAACTACTTACATACACAGATCTAAATATATACATGTACACATGTACATACTTTTGACTTACCTGGGAGCATTATGAGTCCTATCGACATAAGTCAATGAAACAGTTGAGTTAGAATTATGGCCAGTTCATGCTATGCCTCAGCATGTTCAGACACAAACTGATTTGTCAGATTGTTTTAACAGAATATACATCAATATGGCAGAATTCTAGATAAAATAAAATGTTCACGATGCTGCGTACAAAGCAACACGGTTCCTATAAACCTATTATGTTAGCAGGAAAATTAAGGATGGGTCTTACACCAGCTTCTGAACCTGGTCTTGCAAATATCACAAATAAGTAACTTTAATCAAATTCATTTATCTTGGTTATGTTAGCTTTCTCATCTTTAATATAGAACCCTGCTTCATTTGATTTATTTCAATCATTTCCCTCTAAATCACAGCCCAAGACACCTTTTCCAGCTGAAATACATAAATATTCTAGTTTCCTGCAAGTAACACCATATATATATATTTATTTTTTTTACTCTGTAGTTGTCCTTTTACTTTATAAATGACAGTGAATGCACTGTATTTGAACAGTAAAACTGTAATTCAGTCTAGAATCTCAGCTTCTGTACAAAACATGGATTATAATATGGTTTACAGTGACAGCACAATCCTCGGCTGCATTAATGTCTTAAATCACCAGTAGCTTCCATCTGTCTGTATTTGATCAACACACACACAAAATGAGAGCCAAGATACAACAAGCATTTGCTGAAACTTTTTATGAACATGTCCAGTTTATTTTACACTTCAAATAGATAGAAGCAAAATGGGGCAAAACATAATCTCACACAAATTAATCTCAGTTTCAATTACCATTCAGCAGCATACTCCATGTCAGACCATCCACCGTGTTGTACCAAGGTCTTATTTGCTGAAGAAGAAATTAGCTCAGGAACCACCATGAGTACACAGCCTGGCATTGATTGTGGTGTTTCCACACTACCCTAGGAGAGTTCAGGAGGAACAAAGCTCCCTTAAAGAAGACAAGTGAAGACTATATTTGCATTTAGTCACCATCTTGTCTAAAACAAAGGATGGATCAATGGCTTCTGCCTGTCCCTGCTGACTTCTGAGTCATTTGGGCATCCCCTCTTTGACCAGCATGAACACTCTTGTAATCTACTGAAGTCAGGGCATCATTTCCCAGAGAGGTAAAAATATTTTCTCTTCTGCTCTGTTCACCTGCACTACAGTCAGCACAGTCAGATTAGTTAACGGTATCTATTTGGCATCTCTTCAGGCAGTAAAGCAGTGCAATAGCTTTGACTGAGAAAAAGACATTCATGATCTTTTCATGCCCAATGGCAGTGGAAATAGGGACAACTTTTTTAAACTGCTAGCAAAGAATAGTGGTAAACCGGTACCCTTCTGCATTCCAGAGGAACTTCCTTGACATATATAGCTCATTTTCCAAAGTCTGATGTAATGTACACTGAGTTTTGCTCCATAATTACAGGAGAGCTAAAAAGCAAGAGTGCTGACAGAAAAAAAAAAAAAAAAAAGTCAGTACTATATGAATTCTGAAGATTTCCAATTAAGACTTGAAAATTTTCCTTTCCACTACAGAACGGAAACTCACAATTTTGGCAATTTTTAAGAATCAAGCAGCTGTACAAATTACATTCTCCATTTAAACAACTGAATAGGGTTTAAGTTTGTTTTAAAATATTAGAGTAGGAAAATTTTATTTTTGAAAGTTCTTCAAAATGGAAAACACCCTAAAAGTGATTACTTCTGTAGTTTCAGGTTGGTTTTTTCAAAAAGAAAAAAACCTAAAAATGTCAAGTCTAATTCTGGAGATGGGAAGATTTAATTTACCCCTTACAGACAGAAATGGTCATATTATCAAAATGAAGTGCAATGTTTCAAATATATTTTTGCATCATGTCAACTTTGGTGGACCTGAATTCTTGAAACTACAGGTCTAGCCTATATCTATCTCATCTATTGTTCTTATAAGGCCAAATACTTCTGCTTGTGCAGGAAAGGAAGGTGCTTGTGTACAAAGAAACAGTTTATCCACATTCTACAAAGATCAGTTTTCTCTCAAAGCTGGGTTGTGTCAATATGATTCAGTATGAGAGAAGCTGAAGATAGTCAGATGCATCACTGCTTGCAGATTTGGGGATGGCAAATTCAAGTTATGCTTGGATCCACTGGCAAGAGGCTTGCCAGCTGCAACAGTGTAGTGGAAAGCCTATTGTTTTTTATATGACATAATGGAGAAAGCTCGACTAAAAAGCAGGACTTGTGTAGCCATTTCAGGTAAACTTTCTCACACAAATGATCTGCATTAGAATTGCTTTATAGTAAGGAGTTAACTCTAATTTAACTTGCCCACTCTCTTCCATAGACACTCAGCAGAACAACTATCTGAACGTCTGCTGGAAGCTCAGGGTCTGATCCAAAGCCCATTGAAGTCAGGAGGCTGTTGGGTCCCAAAACAGAATGAACCATCCATCCTGAAGCATTTTCACACTTACAAGTTTCCTCAGTTGGTATCAACTGATCAAGACAAGTAACCAAATATTTATCACACATAACTCCACCCAGCCTGACCTCCTGGTTGTATAACATGTCTGTGATGCGTAAAAGAAATGCTAAAGCTGAGAAGATATTCAAATTCAGGTTTCCACTAACTCTGAGCTAAAACTGCAGGCAACTGTTATAATAAAATCTGACAAGATGTCACTCTGCCTACAATGAAGAAAGAAAAGCTGTGGCTCTACGCAAGGATCTGTCCAAAAGAAAGTAAATAAACATTGAAACCACATATTTAGGAGGCTGCACCAAAAGCTGACTTGGTAATTAAAAGAAATCTCTTAGTTCAACAAATTATATCACTTTGAGCTTTGTCGTCAGCTGTGAAAACTCCTAAGAGGGACATTTTTAACAGTGAATTTTAGTGCTTTCTGTTAGTAGCATGGCTGGGTGCACAGGAGACCAAAGTACAAGGGCAGCACAAGCAGTATCAGAGCTGTCCACCTCTGACGCCCTGCTCTCTCTTGACCAGGGCAGACAGATGACCATTAGAGATCAGAGCCTCCATGCCTATCCTACTCCTGGTCTGTCTGTCTGCTGACATTGCCAGAGGGTCGTTTTCAGATAGAGACAAGAGTGCATCACAAATGCATAAACATGTCAAAACGAGACTGTTTAAAACTCTGTTTTATTACACTGGAGCTTGCAGCAGTGATTAGGAATGAGTGATGAGTCTGGGTTTCAGGTTTGAGGATGGCCAAGTTTTCATTAATTTACATCATTTTTGGCCTTGGCTATTCATTCATTGTTATGTTTTTAAACTTTTTTGCTGGCACAGGCCTTATTGATCCCCATCCAACTACCCATCTCAAAGTAGGTTTACCTCATGCTTTTCAAGAGAGGTTTTATTAGCATTGTCTAGTGGTGAGAGGAAAGTTGAAAGAGCCCCATTTCGCTTTTAGTCAGAAAATGCCATGCCGCTGATGTATTAAAAACCACTGCAGTGAGTCAATAGAACAAAAGGGAGGGAAATAAGAAGTAATAGTGATAAAAATAAGAAATTAAAGAGGAGATTCTTCCATAATTGATTATAAAGCTTTTCACTATTAATATAAATTCAGTTCAGATGGTACCTTTGTGTTCCTGACCTTCTTACTCTGCACATGCAATACTTTTTTATTATTAGCTGTTCCATCATATCTTCATATAAATACTTTCTGTCATGGACCCATCTTACTCTGTGTCCTGTATGAAACGCTTGTTCTAGGTTTTGAATGGATAATGACATTACCCATTACAGGCTTTTGGTCTAACCTGTCATTGAGTTACTCAGTGTATTTAGCAGAAAAGTGGCTTATGGACATAGATGTGACACTCTTGCAGCCCCTGCAGTAGGAGACACAGTCCTGGCTGACTATATTTTCAACAGCAAACTCCACAAGCCATGTTCCTGTGGTGCCTCTGCACACTGCTTGCCAGTTGCCCTTTCTACCTGCCACCTCAGGTAAAAATTGTGCAGGCACTCCATTATATAGTCCCCAGTAAAGAAACCTGTTTATTTACCCAGGCTGGATGGCAGTGCCCTCCAGGTGGTTAGGAGTTAAGGGTCCTATTCTGCCAGTCTTCCTGGAAGGTATTTTCCCAGGAGTGCTATGCCTCTAAAGTTTTCTCCTGCTCCTTGCCTGGATCCTATTTAAAGTAATAGCTGGAAATCTTGTTTTGTCACAGAGGAGAGCCAGTTATTCTCTAGAGTCCTTAAAAATGACATATTCTGTGTTACAAAATACAGATAGAAGTCCAGCTATGGAGGAAAATGGGAAAAGGAGATTTCAGGAGCCCTGTGAAATACTCTCCCTTAATTGGCAGATGCAGTTTAATGCCTAACATCCAAACAAAACCAAACGGACTTATTTTCACTTGGGAAGGTCAAGAATTTCTGTTTAGAAACATTTTATTCTGAGGAAAATTTTTACTATAATAATGGCCAAAAATCAGAAAGAAAAAATAAAAATAAAAAACCGAAACATCTGAAATGCAGGAACTTCCCAGAAGAAGAAAGATCTAATTTTCATTTTGTTCTAATTTCAAAGTTCACAATTAAATCTCAAGAGATTCCTATCTGACATAAAAGTCTCCACAAAGTCTTGCTGCAGGATGATGTATCATTGGGTTTTAACTGGTTACAATAAGTAAAAATAGCTGACAAACTGGAAGAGCTTCATAACAGAAAGAGATTTTTTTCATTGTGGGTTGAGAACATCATTGAAGAAAGCAAGTAAATGCATTTAGCATTTCAATTCATATTCAGAAAAACACTTGAGTAGTGCTTAGCTTTCATCAGGGCCAAGCACAAGTGTTAAGTTAAATTTGGTTAATATGCTTTCCTGAACAGAGAAAATCTTCTGCATCAAGTTGTTAATGAACAAATGGTAAGTGAGGCTTTTTTTTCCCTCCACATACAGATGCATCATGGTAATTCCAAACTAGCACGTAATAAAACTATACTGTGAGGAATACCTTACTAAGAAAATCTACTATGAAATGTTATATAAAAATAACAGATTGTTCCACATTTTATTTCTCCAAATGATCTCATTTAAATGTAAATTTTAAATAAGTTATGCTTCCCTTGGTGGTATTACTGTTTAAACTAATTGCTGGCTGTTGGAACTCAAAATCGTGTGCATGCAGCTGTGAATAATGAATTTCTATCATCTCACTAAAAGCACAGGTTTTTCTTTCCTGATATCGCTTCATGGTATTATCAGAACTAGGTTTTATATAAAATGAAGTTCAAGACAGGTACATAAGAAATCTTAAAACTAGATTTTGTAAGAGATTAGGTAAATTTCTATTGAGGGAAACATCAGTAAGCTTGCACAATTTGACCAAAAAGTCACGGTAAAATCATTTACTTCTCTCAGCATGAAAATTACCTGTTGCATACCTTTGCTGCTTTGCTTTTGATTTCTGTATACTTTTTTTATCTCTCATTGTAGCAGTTTATTTTGGCAAAATTTACAATATGCAGACTAGAATCAACTCTACAGATAATCATAGAATCATAGAATCGTTAGGGTTGGAAAGGACCTTAAGATCATCTAGTTCCAACCCCCCTGCTGTGGGCAGGGACACCTTACGCTAAATCATATCACCCAAGGCCTTGTCCAATGGATAAATGGTATTATTTTGCCATACCTCATGACTGTAATTTTTTTTCTTGCAGACACCATTCAATTTGTATTTGGGAATGCTGCATGCTCATGGCCTTGTTCAGATCCCGAGGTCTGTTTGTGCCTTACATGCATGACCATGTGCAAAGACCAAGATTTGCCCAAGAAAAATACATGTAAGCACACTCTTTTTTGAAGTTATGCAGAACTGTGCATGTTCTACCCATCCCCAGGGCTTAGTTTTTTCTCACAAAGAGCTACACAGCCATTCAGCAGCTACAGTTTATTCCTCCTCTCCTCTCCCCCTCCTTAGGCACCTATATCATCAAATGGTCTCAACTCAATATCAGACACAGATTTACCTGTTCACTACATACCAGTGCATGAGATTAACTGATGCCTAGTGTGCTACTAAAGTGGAAAGCATAAATACACATGGTGCAAAATATTTCCCCCAGGAGGTCTGAATGGATCAGGCAGAGATGGGGCTAAGCACGCTGGAGAAAATGGGGAATAGCACAGTGATTTTTTTCCCAAAAGAGAACAGCATCTATTACCCGTATGTAGAGTTGGCTGTACAGGCTGTATAGTTGTAACAGCAGTTTGGATCCACTCTTGGAACCCAACGTAGAGGTTTTCAGCCCATAATTACCTTCCTGTATACCAAAAGCACACTGCTATCTAGGCTGGCCTTGGAAGCTCTGCTGAACATCTGTACAGGAGGTTGGTCACCCATTTTCTTCCTTCCTGTCCTTTCCTTTTTACAGTGTATCTGAAACCTACCATGATCTTCCACTCCTCTGAGCTTAGAAAATTTGCCAGCAGTCTTCTTGGTTCTGTTATTTGGTTCTTCTGCCCTCTTCTCTCATTTACTTATAAGTCAGTAGAGCATCACAGTCCACCACTGATTTTTGAAGTGTTTTAATATTGCACATGAGAAAGAAAAAAAGAATCGCTATCAATAAGTTATATGACGTAGGAATAATGTAGGAAGGGACTGGCAGGTGACATAATCTCTTTGAAATTTATGGTTTCACAACATGGGTAAAGTTAGAAAATTTTTATTCTGTATTGAGATAACATATTTGCAAAATTTGGTGAAAAAAAAACCTAATAGGAGTGCTGTGAGCGTAAAATTCAATCTTGTGAAATGTTTAGATAGTATGTTCACAAAAAATACCCATAAATGCTGATATGGAAACGTAGACAGATAAAGGTTTGACAACAGTGCCATCAGAACGACTTTGGTTCATTCCGAGAAATGGGAGATTTTGCAAAAAACCCTTGTTTCTTGAAAAAAAAACAGGAGAACTAATTGGAACCCAATGTACACTTTATCTTCATTATTTAAAAGCTAGACTACTTTAAAACACAGTCTTCCCTTATGAATCTCTTGCCAGTAAAGCTGAAATGTTTAACTTTGTCCAGTTTCCATTTTTCTGCCAATGCTACAAAATAAATTCATTCATTCATTCATTCATTCATTCATTCATTCATTCTGCTGCCACTTTACTTTAAATTAAGTCTCCAAATATTCATTTAACTTAAAATACTAGCTGATGATGATAAGTTTAGCCCAGAGGTGGGAGCTTTAATGATTTAGGAAACCAGCAACCAGGCAGAATCTTTCAACTTTGATTACCAGTTAAAACCTAATCAAAGCATAACCTCTCATGGGGTGGTTATGAAATTCACTGACAGCTTGCACCTCATTCCTTGAACAGGAAACCATTTTTAACTGGCAGTTACTAGCTGACTTGTTGGCAATCTAAGGAGAACAAGTTAAGATTTAAGAGGTTTAAAAACTGAATCTGTTCCAAGTGTCAAAGAGTGCAGGAAGTCCTTCTGCTGCTGTAGATGACAGATTCAGCTCCCTAGCTGGAATCACTGAGAGTCCTGCAACTTCCCATATGGGCTTCAGTTCACAAGTTAAGCCTAACTTAATTTTTCTCTGCAGTGGCTCTGGAAGCGCTCATAGAATCAGAGAATAGTTTGTGTTGGAAGGGATCTTCAAGATCATCTGGTAGCAAAGCCCTGCAATGGGCAGGGACTCCTTCCACTAGACCAGGGTGCTCAAAGCCCCACCCAACCTGGCCTTGAACACTTCCAGGGATGGGGAAGCCACAGCTTCTCTGGGCAGTCTGTGCCAGTGCCTCACCACCCTCGTAACAAAAATGTTTTTCCTAATCTCTGATGTAAATCTCCCCTCTGTCAATTTAAAGCCATTCCACCTTGTCCTATCACTACATGCCCTTGTAAAAAGTCCCTCTCAAGACCTTATGTAGGTCCCTTTAGGCACTGGAAGCTGCTCTAAGATCTCCCTGGAACCTTCTCTTCTCCAACTCTCAGCCTGTCTTCATGGGAAAGGTGCTCCAGCCCTCTGGTCATCTTCATGGCCCTCCTCTGGACTCACTCCAACAGGTCTGCATCCTTCTTGTGTTTGGGACCCAAGAGCTGAAAGCAGTACTCCAAGTGGATTCTCACAAGAGCAGGGTAGAGGGGCAGGACTGTCACCTCCTTCAGCCTGCTGGCCACATTTCTTTTGATACAGCCCAGGATACAGCTGGCTTTCCAGGCTGCAGGTGCACATTGCTGGGTCATGCTGAGCTTCTTGTGAACCAGCACCTCTGAGTCCTTCTCCTCAGGGCGACTCTCAATCTGTTCTCTGCTCACCTTGCAGTTGTGCTTGGGATTGTCCTGACCCAGGTGTGGCACCTTGTGTCTGGCCCTTTGCTGAACTTCATAAGGTTCACACAGGTCCACCTCTCCAGCATGTCAAGGTCCCTCTGGATGACATTCCTTCCCTCCAGCATGTCAAATGCAACACACAGCTTGGTGTTGGTGAAGTTTCTGAAGGGGCACTCAATGCCTGTACCTTCTCATTCCAACACTCCAATCACAGAAGCCATCCCACTACATCTCTAATCACAGTGCTGCAAGCATGTGCACATCCCTTAATTCCTCTTGTTCAGTCCTCATGCTACCTGCATTGGCAAAGAGGCATTTAAGTTGAGCCCCAGTGAAGCCAATTTACTGGCCGGAGTAGCTGGAATTACTTTGTGCTGCACTTCAGGTGCTCTTCTGCTGACCTGTGATCCCTCTTCAGGCACTCAGCACCTATTGCTGACACTGGCATCAAAGTGGTAATAGTGGGATGAATTGAAGTTCCCCTCCCCTGGGTACCTTTAGTTTGAAGCCCTTTTCACCAGCTTGTCAAGCCTATGACTATTAATGACAATAGTGTCATTACTTTATCACTGAAGTTCATTAGCTGGCAGTAGGTATGTTGTAAGGCTCCTGCACATAGTGCTAGGAAGGCACTAACCCATAGTAAAGAAATGGATCCTTCATCTTCAAATGGTATAAGCTTTATGGTTGTCAGACTTAACACAATACATCCGTAGATAGCCAAATTACTCTGCAATAGTTACCAGGTCACCATGTAGCATGAACAAACTTCTAGTACTGCATGCTTCCTTGTGTAAGTTCATGATCCCCCCACATTTAGAGAAAAAAAAGGAGAGTGTTCTGCAATAACATTTGGAAAATGCTGGTTTCTCATAGTTAACACTGGAACAGAAAATGTGATCATTGCAATCAATAATACATTTAATTTAAAGACTGACTCTCTGCTCAAAATAAATGGGAACACTTCAAAAACCATATGTTTTTCTCTGTTTTCTAGTCTCCTAAAACAAATGGAAATTACACGAAAGTATATCACAAGATATAATAAGAGCTTTGAAATGAATAAGCTAACATAAAACTATGGTTCTGACCACAGCCATTATATTTTTGATGTTGCATAATGCAGTTGCAGAATAACTTCTTTTACTTACCTTAAATCAGGATGAAGGCAGCTTAGATTGAAATTCCGCTAATGCTAACTGAAAAGATACCCATTGAATCTTGAGTAGCTCGGGACAAACCTAAATGAGATTTGTCTTTTATTTATTCTTGTTCTTTGGAACTGAAATCATATAATTCTGACAGAAAATATGGTTCTTCTCTTTGTCAGAGGAGAATGAAAGCATTTGTCACTTTGCAATATTGTCTCCATCGAATCATATTTATCAGGAGAGTCAGTAACTGTTATATTATAAAATTAGAAAAAGAATATAGAAAATCTCTTGAACAGCATAAAGCAGGATCTGTAGTGGAGAAACTGTAAACCTCAGCCCTCCTTTTGAAGAGCTGCTTGAAAGCTTTCCATAAATTCTAGCTGAGTATCTTTTTATTTGCTTTCATGGATTGCCTATGCAGCTATGGAACATTAGTTAAATTGAACCAATATAGATATATCATTTTGTATTATTGAAGGCAATTTTCTTTAATTAGCATAATAAGAGGAAAATTACATATCTTAGTAAGGGCCACTTGTGTCATTTCCCTGTGTATGCAGGTCTTTCCAGCTGATTGTTTTCAATCAACCTAGAAAGCACTATGAACAAAGCTGCTGGAGTGTAGAAGCCTTATTTCCAACATTATTCATTTTATACATGACATTTTTGAACATGGTTTCTGAGATCTAGACCACATGAAAGGATTTCTTTTGACTGTTTCAAAAAGTTTGCGGTCTATCTGTTCGCTTACAGTCATCATGGAAAGACTTATGCAATGACTGTGTTTTTAGTGGTTTGGATTTTTTTTTTCCCTTTTCTGCCTTGTGAGTGAAGATGAAAGAACCTAATTACTTTAGGATTAAACTTCTTTATATGAAGGACATTTCACTCTGACTTTGAACATTAATATCGCTAGAAAACAGAGACAATAATTCTCATTTACCATGCAGGTTTAGATGACGCAACACACTGAATGAATGTATGTAAAGCTATAATTATATACGTACAGCTTGTCAGAAAGTAAAAGGAATGTTATAATAGCCACTAATTAAGTTTTACAGTCTGAGTAAAGTTGGTTAGGTATTTTGAATTATGAGAAGGTGAAGAACCATACTTCTGAACTGTGAAAAACAGTGATATGAGCACTTTTCCCCCCCAGAGAGATCACTCTAAAAGCAGATAAACTTGTATTTGAAACTTGGTCTGTCACTAATGACTACTGATTATGTTCTTTGAAGCACTGCAGAAAATTTGGTTTCCAAGTAATACAGGCAAGTAGCATCTATGAAGACATAGCTCTGAACTTTTAAAAATGTGTCCTCATATATGCACATTAAAAGTAAACCTAAAGATCTGTCACTGAAAGTGTCTTTTGGCAGTACTGCTTTCCATTTATTATGGAGGCTTTTTTTTATTTGTAAGAAAAAACTTCATTTTTGTTAAACATGAGGAGGGAACAATTTAAAGAAAAAAAAAAAATAAATATTCCAGAAACTTTTCATAAGACTTTATAAAAACCAAAGTAATATTTTTTTATTTTTGTTTTTCCTTTCTTTTTGGGTAGATGAAAATAAGTTACATTCCTCAGACAATTACAATAGAAAATAAAGGAACTTCTGACTGATACATTTTTTATGTACATCCACTGTTCAGCTGCCATGATTCACAAGCTTACAATAGCAGAAAACTAGGGCATGCACACTAAGACAAGTAGCTAAACTCTATCTTTGGCTAAATGTTCTCATGTAGCTAAGTCACAATTACTCACCTAGAAGCCAGCATGGTAACTACCTCCAGTGAACAGCACCCAGCTTCACCAGAAATCTTATGAAGACACTGGAGGAATGCTGACTGAAAAGAAAAATATTAAAATCTGCCTTGCAATATGCAATGTATGTACCACAGTCTGCATTCATTTTGAGGCATCTAAATTAGACAAAATCTAAAAGGAAGTTCTATTTATGCCACAAAGTATTGCCCAGTGCTAATGAGCAAAATACTCATTTGTATTTTAAAATTGCCTTCATAAAAAAAGCCAGACTGTCATTTAAAAAAAACAAACAAACAAACAAAAAGCAAAACACAAAAAAAAAACAAAAAATCCCACCCAAATCCCATTGGCAGATAATTTTTACAGTTGAAGTTTTATTCTGTTCAAGTCAAATTTTCTAATCTTCCAATCCTTTTTAGATTTTTCAGTCCTTTCTGCCTTCACATGAAGGACATCACTCATTAGCAGTGGGATCATCAATTCTCCACATTTCAAGCAAATCCGTTTTCTTCTTGGTGTAAAAATGTGCAGGATTATTACTGCTTTGCCCTGTACCAAAGCAGTCACAACATAAAGCCCAGTATACCATGTGTCAACCATACCTCTTACGTGCCCGTAATTCTGAGGTATAATGTTTACATTGCAGCTCACAAGCCTTTGAGTCAAACCTTCCTGTTATTCATTACCTGGCTTTCCATTCTTTCCAGTACATGTGCAAGATTGTAGCATTTGAGGAGACAAGTTATTTGCTTTCTATAATAACCAATACCAACGTTCCCTCCAGGATGCATTCCTGTCAAGTAAGAGACTTACAAGGAACATATAAATATTACTTTATGCTCCATTAATTAGCATTTCTTTTGCAATGACCAAAGGCAAGGTCACAGGGATCTGTAAAGAAGCAGCTTTTGTATATTTGCTCAAATTCAGCACCCATGCTTCTCTGAATTCTGGCTTTTGCCTAGAATTTTTAAATGTGAGTTACCCACAGAAAGCTTCCCTGGCTTTGATTCTCCATTTGGATTACCTGCAATTGCTTGCAAGCATTTAGATGCAGATAAGCACTGTTTCCTTTCAAGATCAAAGATTTATTGGTTGCCAGATTTTATCTCTGACAATCACAACTCTATATGCACAAGTCTAATGCTGTATGTTTGTACATTTAGAGTTCCCCGTTCACTGTGTTAAACAGAAAGTAGGTCATTGCCACATAGTAAGTGAATGAGCATAACAGTATAAGAAATCTATAATTCTCTCTTGAGGGTTGAACAGGGAAGCAGGGAAAGAGATTGGATTAATTCTACTGAAACAGTGTGGTTGGTCATTATTCTTTACGTGGATCAATATGAATTGAGTCTGAGCGATTCCAAAACATACTGTTACTATCCAGAAGGTAGGGAGCTATTTTGGTGCTGTGCTTAAACCATAATAGTTACATTTGTCAGATTATCCATTATACCTTACATCTCCATAAAAATTCTCAGTGCTGTGACATACTGCTGGAATCATCTTGGGTACATTTACATTGAGGAGAGATAATATAGCTTGACCTATTTGGGGTAACTTTTTAATGATCAACCATATCCTGAGGATAATTTGGTTGTAATTATCCCTAACCATTTTGGCTAGTTTGAAAATTCATTCATTTACTGTCTAATTTGAGAACATCAGAATATAACAGGATTAGAGCTTCAAATATCAGATACTACCTTATTACTACTAACAAAGTAGTTACCACTCTGATTTTTCTCCCTCTTCAAATTATGCAACCTGCTGTTTTAGCACCAAAATTCTTACAGATGCTTAAGATGCACAAAATCCCAGCTGCCACTTGGGAATATGCTTTGTGGTGCTGTTGAGGTCTGCTGATCTGATCCTGTAAAGGGCTGAACTTCTGGAATTGTTCTTTCTTCTAAGAACTAAGAATTTTGCTGGTGTAAACTGTTACTGAAATGAGGAGAAAGACTGAAATGTATCTATGATAATTTGAATCAGCTAATATTTTGCCACCACTTTCATGATTTCAGGAGTTGCAGTCTTTCAACACCACATTGCAGGATGGAGCCCTGAGGAATAAAAGTTTAAAATCCCCTTATAGACTCTATCATAAGGACTATGTGCTCAGAATGTATATTCAAGAAAGTGTTTAGAGCTGCATAATATATGCTGTGCAAATGTCCTTCGTCCTTTTGACATTGACACAGATTGCCTCAACTCATTACAGAATTCTTCCTGCTTATAGCCAAATTCTTTTTCATTTATCTTCACTGTATCTGACAATAGTGGGTGCAATGTGCAGTTGTTTGGACCAAAGAAGTATGCTTATATGCATCCCCAGTAAATGGGAATGAAAAAAGGATGTCCAGAAGCAAAGGACTCCAAAAAAGATACGTAGGGCACTGAAAAGTCAGCTTTTTGAAGGGAGTGTGTAAGGAGATTATTGTAATAAACTTTATATGAAGATAAAGCACTTGACCTTTATCTTCACTGCAGCATTTAAAGGACGGGGGAAGTGTTTTGGTTTTTAATTCAAAAGACATGAAATATAATGTGTAAAAAAGCATCTATTTTTAGTGTTAGCTGTATCAAGAAAGTAGACCCTATTTTCTCATGTACTGTTTAGTAGACACTGCTGCTCAGTAGATGTCAGTCAAAATGAGTGAAAAGAGTTGTGAACAGTGGCTAAAAATCCTTTCTTCTCTCATTTCTTCAGATTTCAGCCTCTTTTGTCTTGAGATGTCATAATTTCATTGTATCTCCAGTTGCCATAGAGTTTTCAGGATGGACAAGAGCTGAATGCACATAAAGGAAGAATAAATGACTAAACAATTGAAAGAAAAACCCACTTTTTTCCTTTTTGGAGATTACTATTAAATGAGATTTTTGTTCCTGAGAAAATAAATGCACTGGATTAAATTAATGCAATGATGACATTGTGACATGAAAATGCAAGGTCATTATTCATTTATGACACCCCACTGAGTCACAGAATTCAGAGAACATCCACTATCTCACAGTGTACTACGTAAGGTCCTTGATCCTGTTAACATGCACTTAGAACATTGAAGTAATTTCATGTGACTGTAATGGAAAAACTGGCATGCTTAAAGTTAAGAAGCTGCACTAGCCTTTGTGCGATGGAAACCCCTGTGCACAAGGGTGATACAAATCATAGAATCAACTCTGTTGGAAAAGACCTTTAAGAGCATCAAGTCCAGCCATTACCCCAGGATTGCCAAGTCCACCACTGAACCATGTCACTGAGGGCCTCATCCAAACAGTTTTTGAATGCTTCCAGGGACTGTGATTCCACCACTGCTCTGAGCAGCCTGTTCCAATGCCTGAGCACCCTCTCAGTGAATAAATTTTTCCTAATATCCAGTCTAAACCTCCCCTGGCACATCTTAAGGCCATTTCCTTTTGTCCAATCACTTGTTACATGGGAGAAAAGAGCAGCTACCTCATCGTTCCATCCTCCCTTCAGGTAGTTGTAGAGAGCAATAAGGTCTCCCCCAAGCCTCCTTTTCTCCTGACTAAACAACCGCAGTTCCCTCAGCTGCACAGAAATTAACCCAAATTTCTGTATGCTAGCTATCAAGAAATAAATACTAAGTTTACTTCTACTGGAAATGATAGCTTAATTTGACCTTGTGGATATCTACGTAACAGGAATATAAAATTAAAACAATATGTTAAATTTGTAAACTGAAACCCTTTATAGTCTTATACACTCCCTCAATGCATTTGCAGGGAGTGCAAACATGCAAAACCCCTACAAACCAGGGTTAGGTAAGTGACTAAACATGGATATGGGATTAGGATTTTCCAGACAAATTAGGTAACTTCTCTTCAGCACTGTCTTCAAACCTAAGTGACTAAATGATTTAAATGCCTGAATCTTACTGTCCTTTCCTTCAATCTCCTAAAAATCCTAGTTGAGCACTGAAACCTGGGTCCCATTAAAATCAATAACAAACCACTCATTTGATTTCAACAATCAGTATTTCACCTGGGATGTCTAACTTTACACACTGCAGAATAAGCATTCCCTAGCAGCTTGTTTTTTCACCCACTAATGACTTAATTTAGAGCAAAACCAAGCCACTGGAGGTGAGATTGACTTCAATTCAGTTTAAGGTGAGTGACCTTTAAAGAAAACGATAATATCATAACAATAAGACATGAACAAAATAACCCAAATAAATCCCACACATCTGTGCAAGGAGGGTACAGTGGGTTTATTATCCTTTCAATGGGCAGAAGCCAGTATTGCTGATCTGTGCTGCCACCCTGTGTCATTCAGCACTCTGTCTTGCGCTTTCAGTATTTTCTGTGCAGCTCAAACTCCCTTATAATATTGGCCCTTTTCCCCTGTCCTTTGTATTGGACTTATTCCACAAGAAACACCCTACAATAGATTTCCATTCAGTGAGTGGGATATATATTCCAGTTGGATGCCTTTTGTATCAGCCTGGGCCCAAATACCTGTGTACCTCAACAGCTAAAAAATAAAAGCTCTCATTATATCAAAGCCAAACTGATATTTATTTACCACCAGGACAGACATCATTGCATAATAATCGTCAAATAGGTTATGTCCTGATTTAATTGGAAAACCATAATTGAAAATGATGGATAATGTTTTCATTACATTTAGTTCAAGGCATTGCTTAATCATACTTATAGTTCATGATGAGGAAATATTTTAATTGGATTTCACTTGGCCAGTCTGGGGACAAGGACTGTTCTTTCATTTTCATGGGAAGTCTTTCAGGCAAGAAGATTTTGATCTTTAACCTGGCATTTAAACACAACTACAATTAATAAATATATAGTTTGCATACATATTTAGGTGTAAATTACAACTTTCAATTCTGTGCAGAAGTGAAAGAGCCTGAATGGACATGGGAAAACCTAGCTGGCTGTTGCCTCATAGGGCAATTAGTGTTTCCCTCTGTTGAAGGTGCAAAGGGCGGAAACATTAATTCCTTTCAATCACAGTGTTCTGATTCCTTAAGAAAATGTAAAGAATCCTACAATCTATTTGTTACAGCTATCTGACAGCTCAATCACATGGTGTTCTCTCCCTTGCCAGGCAGGAAGAGTTTTAATTAAAGAATTACTTTTTGCACTGGGCAGTATTCACCAGTCAGTGAGTGCCCAAACTTTTGTTTGCTTACATCTGAAGTTGAGAGGCTTCCTCTGTCTTCTGGTTTGTTCTCCCCTTCAGTTCTGTAACATCCAGAAAGGTTTACAGTGCCTCCATAGTCTGGGCTTTGACTCTTTAGGCTGTTTCTCATAATTCAGTCATCATCCTTCTGAATTAGCTCTTTCCCACACTGCTGAGTAGGGCATTTCCCATAGGTCCTGTCTCCTTTAGAGAAATATTCACTAGATACCCATCTTTGCATTACATTTCACAAAACCAAATTAAGAGATTTTTAGCTGGTACACAAAACCAAGCTCACAGAAAATGAAGGACTGAAGACTACTAGCTAATTGTTAATTAATGAGTGCTGTCTTTGGTCACATGCTGGTTTTTTTCTGCAGTGCTGTTTAGTGCAGAGAATGGATACTACACCATAAACTGGTATCCTAGTAATCTTCAGGACACCCAGCATTGTGATTTTACTGACTGTGTGCTATTTAAAGCCATAAGAGTACATAGGATGTTTCATATCTTCACAGGCCTTTGCATGCTATCCTTCATGGTCATAGCTCAGTTTTTCACAAATACTCATTAACTCTAGGCATGTTTGCACCAAGCAGTGCAGTGCTGGACAGGCTAGTCACAAAACTAGAAGCATTAGAAATGCATCAGTGCCACATTGCATCTTGCCTCAGGGAGATACTTTTTCCACAGTATGAGAATCACACTGTTTCTGTAAGTCAGACTAGTATCTTTGCATGGGAATTCTGTTTACCCATACCAAATCATTTGAAGATAGCAGAAGAATCTGGAACACAGTATTGTCTTGTATCACACAAACACTGCCTTATCTTTGCTAAATGTGAAAAAGAAGATATTTTTCTTCCTATTTTAGGAAAAAGACTATCCATTTTTGTTCCTACTTTGAAATATCTTCAACTTGATTCTTTAGAGCAACCAGCATTTTTATGGCACTTTATAGTTCCTTTTAGCTCCATTTGCAAACCCAACAGATTTTGCTTTCAGTTTCAAGTTAAAATCATTTCAAAGTTCTGTCATGGCATGGCCAATTCTGTAGAAAGATAAACAATAAAAACCCAGCCTAGACCACATATTCTGAATTTCACATGATTTTCGTGGATATGCACACCTCAAAGCAGATCATTAAAAAGCAATTTACAACTGCACTCAGTTTTCAGAGTAGATGTAGCATTGTAGAAGTGATTAGCACTGGAGGTGTTTTATCATTTACTGCAGTGCCAGATTTTAGCTGTAGAATATAATCCCACCTACCTAAAGTGCTCTATGTGCTCGGCTCGTCCCACTGCTGTGCCAACAGAAAGTTCCTTTTGGCCAATCACAATAACGTGATCTGAGTGGCAAAAGAAAGGAAGCTAAAACCAGCGGTGTGACCGGCAAGAAAGCAAGGGTTAAGATGAGGCTTTGTCGTAAGAAGGGGAGATAACATCAGTTTTCAATGAGACAAGCGTAGAAGCAATGCTGTAACACAGGACAAGATGCTTTCAGGTTTTAAGATAGAACAGGCAGCACTCGCCCTCTAGAGGACTAGTAACCATCAGCCAGCTCCTCTCTGACTTCAAACCCCATAGACCCTTTACTACAGTTGGTGAACGGTTCGAGTTACCGATATTCCCTCTGCAGTCCTTTCTTTCCCCTGGCATCGGCTCTGCTGTGCTCCCCAGGCTGTGCAGGAGCCAGAGAGGAGGGGACTAAACACCATGCGCTTTCCCAGAAGCTGTCACGGGAAAGACTACTAGCGGTCTAAACACTGAAGATGTCTGGAAGATGATTCAGAGTTTCTGGAGCTATAAACCTGCAGACTGTGACTTTCCTGGAACAAATCAGAGCAGGTGTCACTTCCCAATACCGTTTCTTGAGGAACAACTCTGCCATACTCCATTAAACTGATGTTATCACCCTTTCCATTGCACAGTCTCAGCTTCTCACTTCTTCTCTTGCCCTTTCCCTGCCCAGATTTAACTTCCCCATAGGCTGCACAAGCCTCTGCAAAGGCTGTTGCACTCTGTAGTTTTCCTTCTACCTTCTCCACAGTCCCAAAAGGCATGGAAGGTGTGGGAGTTTTTTAAATTTCCACTAATTCAACACCCACCATCATGCAGAGCTAAAATTCTCCACTGTCAGTATCAGTTCCATAAAAACTGAGCCATTAATAGGTATGAAGAATGCAAAACTTGCCATCTGAAGAATGCATTGGGTATAATAAAACCTATATTTGGTTGTGGAGGACAAAGTATTTTTTGATAGTTCCAAAGTCAGTAGTCTGAAACTGTATTCCTGATATCCTTTAAGCAAGGCTAAATAGACCATTTAAGAGAAAACTCTAAAATATGCATGGCAAGTAACAGCACTTTGGAAGCAATTTGTACGTTTATTTTTGAAATATATGTAAAGATGACCAGGGTTCTCGAAGGTGTGAATTTTAAGGCTCAGTTGAATTTTAATTGCTTACTAACAACATTATGTAATTCTTCAATTAATCTTCTCCCAAAACAAGCTTACCCATGAGATATTATTTCAAAGCCTATTTCTGTAAAATTGTTATTTTTGAAAATGAAAATGTATTTGATTTCCTACCTGGAGCACGTGTCTTTTATTTTGAACATTTTAAGCAGGGTCAGAAAATATACCTGTCCGGTTTTGTAAATAAATGCAGCCCTCCTTGTGATTTAATTACATCAAGCCTCCCTCTGAGAATTGTCAATGTACCAGAAGAAGGTGTAGGGCCAACATTAAAAAGCATAATCTGTAATTGCAAACTGGATGTATTCTTTGCATGTTTGGTATTACATTTAAATTGCTTGAACTTTTATGATAAATACACGGGTGCTTGATACATTGCATAGCACACAGGTAAATATGCTATCTTAGCCAAACACAGTTATCTAAAGGCAAAATGTGTGTTGGGTAAGTTCTATTATCAATAAATAAATTATTGAAAGAAATGTACCTGTAAGCATGCCTGGGGCAAGTACATTCAATGATTTTTGCATGTACAATGATTTTTTCTAATGAGTGATGTTGTATCTGACATTCAGGGTATACATGATTCCATTTATTGCAAGCTTTGTTGGTTCTCTTTTGAACGGCAAACTGCATGTGCTTGAGTTATCACAATAGGAAAGCTTATCATAATAATGGCACACAAACTGCAAGAGGGCAAAAGCTTTGGCCCATAGCAGAGCTTCTGTATGCCAGGGTTAGACATTGTCTCATCCAAATATAATTGCACCCTAAGTTATGTTTAAGAGTTAAATAAGTCAAAATTATTATCATGGTCACTTTTATGCTCAGTTGTTGCTCTGGGGATACAGTCTTCTGCCACTTACCACTTACATGCTGCCTGGTCTTAATTTTTTATTAAGTATTCATTTTACAGGGCAAATTGGAAAATGGTATTTGATGCTCCAGAAACAAGAGTGTCTCTAAGATTTGCTAAGTACAGAAATGTCAAGTATATAGTATAGGTAAAATGAAAAATGTTATACATATTTTATTGTCAGTAAGTGTCAGAGATTCTAAGGATTCAACAGTCATAGCTACACATTTTTAATTAAAGTTTTCTAATTTCTCTTTCATTCACTTTTGTCCTCGCCTCACAACTACATGCTGGGATCTTTCTATTTGTGACTATGTACCTCATAGTCACAGCACAGTTCTGTTCTGGGTATCATTTCCCTGGATAAAATGAAAGGACAAGCCCACATGTGAAACCTGGTTGTGCTGATCCTGTTTGCAGAGTGGTCCTTGATTTGATCAGAAATTTTCACATCCTCTTCATTCTCCATTTGTTTGTGAAAGGCAGGAAACAGATAAAACAGCTGAGTGACATATATATTCCACATACCTATGGGTGAAAGCCATACTATTTCAGTTTGGAGGTTTGTTTTGTTTTTTAACAATGCAGGAGACAGAAACTACAATGCTAATTTCATAAGCTCTTTTTACACTGCTTTTTGTGATGATTTTGGTCAAAATAAACAAAAGCAGTCTTCAGAGAATTTGCTGGTCTTGTGACCCCTCAATTAGCTTGCCAAGAAAAATGATTTTTTTTAATTTTTTTTTTTAAAGTCAAAATGTATAAAACCACCACAGGGGACTGAGAAGTCTTTGTTCAAACCAGATCCATTTGTTCAGAAAATACATTTAATCAAAATAAATATTTCTGAAAATTACCTTGTTTTGAAATTTATAATGAAGGATTAAGATAAATAGATATTTGAATTTTAAATACATACAAATAAATTTGCATAGCTGTGAAAAGTGTGCCAGTCTTACAGGAACTCCAGAAGTTTCACCCATATATGCCAACACATAGGTGCTATGTGATTCTGACAACGCAATAAATATTGTTCCTGAGTCCTAATGATTAAGTAATGTAATTCCATTAATTTAGCTCTAAAATAGATAATGATAGCAATCTTAACCCATGATTTCTTTGAGAAACTGTGCAACTCAGAGACTTGATGATCTGATGACTGAAGTAGAGATTATAGTGATGCAGAAGTCATTATTAACCTCAGCAATGCCAGGGTTTCTTTTTTAAGTCAGTGGCAGAATTGAGATTCCCGGAGTCATGACACACAGTCTTCAGTTTTAAAAACTACTAAAGCCATCAAAAATAATAACTTGATTCTTTTTCATATTATTGGTAAAGGCAGCCATTCAACATTCAGCTTCTGTAGTAGGTTGCCTTCAATTATTAAGCAGTAAAAGGTGGCAGGTCTTTATCAGGAAGAGAGATGAAAGAGAATACTTTAATACAAGAAGAAGAGACATGTTGCTGAACATAATGAACTGTACACTATGTGGAGTAAATCATAATGGGCTTTTTATTTGGGTTACATGTGGAAGATGAAACAAACATGTTCATACATTCCAGAGACATCTTTTCAAAACTTCAAACCATCTCATTTCATTCACTTCAGATAATATTTTATATCTGACAAGGCATGAGATCATTCAGCAGATTAGGTCACATTGCCTATTTGAAGACTTTATGGATTATTCAAAGGAGAGAGACTTATATGTCCTGAAAACTGTAAGTAAAATGTGCTGATAAAAACACTGGGTCAATTCTGTAGCCTTTCTTAGGTAAATCTCCCAGCGACACACATAGCAGAAAGCCACTGCTGTAGGAATAAGAGCTGTGTGTACCCCGGCTGAAATGCTTCCCAAGCTGCATTTCAGCTATCAGCAGGCACGCTTTTCTACTTTTCTGGGAGTGCAGAGAGGTGGCAATGGTAGTTGTGTGCCTCCCCTTTCAGGTGGCTATCATTATAGCTATGGATAAGTAGAAAGCACCATAAAGAACAGAAGAGTTGGGGCAATACTTCACCGGTGTTTACTTCATGAAATGCTATTTACTTCAGTATGACTGACTACACCATATGTAATTAAACAGAAATTGTCTGACCCATGAGATTTAAAGATTAACTGAAAACATGGTTGCTCAGAAAATTAAAAAAAAATATGCACTGTGTTCAACATTTCTGAACTGTTTTGACTGAATTTTCAGAACAATGACCTGTATTTTAAAGTTCAACTTCAGTGGTATCAAATGATGGTATGAAATACAGACATTTAACATTCATGTCTAGAATGTGATTATAGGAGTTGGCCATCTGCAGCACCACGTAGACATTAAAAGTGGAAGATACAGATGGTTTCTGCTTAGCATTTGTTTATAATAATAAAGTATAAGTCAAGTGCTGCATTTTAAACAGCTGTCTAAGAGTCAGTACACAATCTGAAACCGAGTACAACTTAAAATAAAGTGCTTCTTTGCTTTTCACAGAATCAGTCAGTGAAACGGAGAATGTTTTGATTACTTTAACTTGATATCATTTATACATCTTGGTTTTCTAAGAAAATTAAACTTGCAGCTCATGCTTTTCCTGTCTATCATTTAGTTCCCCTCTCCTCCACCAACTGACTGATTGCAATGGAGCCTGACGAGAGCAGAAGTCCCAGGGATATTAAATTCCATGTTTTGTTAAAAGAGACAGATGAGCAGTAGAAAAACTTAAGTGCTCAGATGAGGGAAAAGCAGAAGAGCCCATCCATTATATGTTCAGTTTGCTGAGCAATCTATCCACGGATCACTCCAAATCAGCTACAGCGTATGATTGCCCAGGTGGCCCATATGGTGCCCAGGTGGCAAGAAGGCCAAGAGCATCCTGGCTTGTATCAGAAACAGTGTGGCCAGCAGGACTAGGGAAGTGATTGCACCCCTGCACTGGGCACTGGTGAGGCTGCACCTCTAATACTGTGTTCAGTATTGGGCCCCTCACTACAAGAAAAACACTGAGGTGCTGGAAGGTGTCCAAAGAAGGGCAACAAAGCTGGTGAAAGGTCTTATGCACAAGTCTCATGAGGAATGACTAAAAGAACTGGGGTTGTTTAGTCAGGAGAAAAGGAGGCTTGGGGGAGATGTTATTGCTCTCTACAACTACCTGAAAGGAGGATGGAGCAAGGTAAGGGTTGGTCTCTTCTCAAAGTAACAAGTGATAGAACAAGATGAAATGTACTCAAGCCACACCAAGGGAGGTTTAGATTTGGATATTAGGAAAAATTTCTTCACCAAAAGGGTAGTCAGGCACTGAAACAGGGTTCCTATGGAACCTGGTGGAGTCACCATCCCTGAAGGTATTTGAAAGATGTGTAGATGTGGCCCTTAGGTATATGATTTAGTGGTGGACTTGGCAGAGATAGGTTAATGGTTGGACTCAGTGATATTAAAGGTCTTTTCCAACCTAAATGATTCTATGGTTTTACACTACTAGCGTAAGCAATGCAAAATCATAGTAGGGATGAGAAGGTTGTGAGAGCATTGCAATATGGGGACAGATAATGGGGAATTGCTTAACTTCAATGTAATGGATGTAGCTAACAAGCAATAGTATTTTCTTATATCTGCTGGTCATGGCACAACTTCTGTAAGCACCTACTTCTTCGTATAACAAACTTCCAATAACACCTAAAGTAGTCACAGATGCAAATACAGCATTTTCATTGTGACGACTGCTTCAGTATGTCAGAATATATCCAGCTGAGTACAACAATTGTTCAAACAAGGATTCAAATAAAGAAGGTTGAAGATTAGTAAGGAATTGCTCCTCTGGCTATTGAAGTACAGACCCTGGATACACTGATCTCTGATGGTTTAGATCACATAAATATTAGTTCACTCTCAGGCTCTCTTTTCTCAGGCTCTCTTTTGGAGTGAATAACCTAGTCCTGAAAAAAAAAAAAAATCTATTGAAAGTATGGAGATAGTTTGCTCAAAGACCTCTTCTAAAAGGCAACAGGAGCAAGATTTCACTGGGTTAGGCTACCACCACCTTACCAACCCTGAGACTTAATCCTGGTGCTTTACAACTCAGGTTTCTTTAAGAACCTTTTCCCACACATGGAGGGATGCTGCCCAGTTTCATATTTAAAATCACTACCCTGGTAAGCTGTGTTGGAGCTCTCTAACTATTTCAGATAATTTAAACTGAAATTCCACTTAACTGTATCTTAGGACCACACAGGGACCAGAGGAGATCAAAGGTCTCTGAAGTGCAGACCAAAGGTCCTCCAAAGTGCAGACATTAATTTTAATGAACCTTCTCTGGCTTTGCAGTTAGAAGATGCTTTTTATCATGAGGATGCCCTGCTACCCTGACACTTAAGTATGCTAAAAAATGCAAGCAATCTGAGGGTTAAATATTTTTCTCTCCCTTTCCTCTTTCCCCCAAGTGGAAGGTAAGAGATAACAAGAAAAAATTCTTTCCAGTATGTGGCAGCTGAAATGTAAACAGATGCAGAGCAATTTTCCAGCTACTCCGGACAGCATCAGACATGGAAAGAACCCACATCTTCTCAAAATGCATTTCAGTTGTACTAAACTAAGGCATACATTTCATGTTTTTTCCATTACTGCAGCTCCATAGGATCTACCATGTGTTTTTTTCAGATACAGGCAGTGAGCTCACTTAAATGAAATCTTTAACTGTACATAAATTCCACAACTCCTTTATGCAAATGTTGTTCTTCCCACACACAAAGAGTACACATAGGCCTATATCTATGCTATACGTGTGTCTGCACTGTTAAGGACTTAATAAAGGCTCTCTGTCAACAGGGTGACAGGAGCAAGACTGAGGTATCTTGTTAAGAGCTATGTGAGAGATCACATCTGCACAGCATTAATCTCTATTCCGGCTTGTCTCACTTTGGTGCAACAAAGAAGTTAAGAAATGAAATATAACCCAACTAAGGCTAGAAGAAAATTCACAAAATGTGGATCACTCTGCAGTATCAAGAGCTTGTTTATCTTCTTGGTGTTGTGGACTGTAGTTTATTAATGGGTCTGAGCCAACAACAGTGGAATTTCTCAGCACTGAGGCTTTTTTCTTCTGTTGGAAAAAAAATGGACTCTAATGCAAGTAATATCACTAAGCAGGTAACACCACTAATGGTTTAAGTGGAGATATTCCCAAATTTTTTGTAAAAGGATGAATTAAAAGACTGATAAGAATATGTAAGGCTGCAGCTGAGAATTTCTGGGTATTATAAGCAAGCAGCAAAGGCAGATCCTTCCAAACAGAATCATCTTAAAAGAAAGTGAGTTATAAACTTTTAAGCCATACTCTATGGAATAAAATGCTGCCACTTTGTTAATTCACTGTTTTTGTTACTCCTGAGATTCATACTCTTTCAGCTGTCATTGTTAACAGACACTTGCGAAAGTAGGAAGGAAGCAGAAAAACAGCAGCAGTACAGCCTCCTGTCTCTGCCTGTTACTCACAATCTTGTCTGGAAGAAAACATAGTCAGAGTAAATTGGGATATGCGCTGAGACCTAGGAAACGTTTCTCTCCATGTGGCTTTGTAAAATACCCATTCCAGTGCCTCCCTGAATGCTGGCTGACACCCTTGGTGCAAACCTTTGGCTTGCTAATGTTTTGTTATTGATAAGAATACATTTAAAATACAAATGAACAGGAATAATTTTGGAAACAAAACTGTTACACAAGCAAAAGGAAATAGTGGTTGCAGGGACCCAGGGGAAGAGAAGGGTTGTCATCTGGGATGTGGAAGTTCATTCTTCTCAACTTACTGGCAGCCCCACCACTGTCATGAACTCCCTTTAGAGTCTTTACTCATGGCCTTCGAAAAATTGGTTGACAGGCCTTATTTTGTCCACTGGCAGTGCGATTTCTGATATACCAACTGTACCCCCTTTAAATTTCTATCTTTCAGTAGACCTTGAGCACAGCATTTTTCTTTTATCTTTTGCTGATTTTCATAAGGAGTTTTATGTTGCTTCTGACAACATGTAGAACAGGGCTGTGCAGAAAATCACTGGTCTCTCCCCTGGCAGGGTAAAACAGTCACAGAGGAAATAATTTTTTTTAACTTTAGCTCTGGAAAAAACCCTATCAGAAAGGTGCAGGCACAACCTATGCTCCATGCAGGGAAAAATTTCGAGATCATGCGTGGTAGGGGACACCACAGAAAACACAGTTTTCAAGCTGTAACATCTACTAAGCATGCTTCAGAGATTTTACCTTGGAAAAAATTGAGCCTTTTCCATGAAGATAAGATGTACTTGACGAGTGGGAGGGACCAGCCTTTGTGGCAGATGACAAAGATTGAAGCTTCTTAGTTAAACACAAAATATCATTTTCATCCCTGAAGATTGTTAGCTTATTTTTTTTTAAGGAAACAGCTTGTGCAGGCATGGGACTCCTTAGCTCAAATATTTAATTTAGATAAATTTGTAAGTGAAAACAAAATCTTTTAAAGGAAAGTAACACTAAGTAAAGATATATCCCTAGTCAAACACTGAGCATTAAACTGTCATCTCATTTGCACCAGTGGAAAAGCTCTTTGAAGTAATTGCAGTTATGCAGAATTTGTCACTATATAACAACTGCAAGCAAAATCTGGTCATGGTAATCTAAACAGTTTTGTGTGATTTATCAAGACAAGTTGACCTACATGACTTTATGCTTGTTATGCTTTTACACGGCAGTGAGTTTTTTCTGAATTATATTTTCCTTAAGATGCAAAAGCCATGTTTATAAAATCATATCTATATATATGCACACGTGTGGGCCTGTACATTCACGAAGAATATGGTGTACTACTGTCACTTTACCAGTGCAGCAGTAATCCTATACAGCAAGAAAACAAAGAAAAAATAATAGATCAGCGTCTGTTCCGTTTCCTAGAAGAAAAGCTCTAATGTACAAAATACATCAAAGACAATAGCAAGAGAAAGAAAAAAGAAAATAAAGTTGTCTGAGGGGCAGCATAAAAGACTTATATTTAAGTTTCAGAATTATGTTTGATGTATTTTGAACCCCTGTCTGCTCAGATTGGTTAAGTTTGTGAAAGGCTGCCTGTCAAATGCTATGTCAGCAATATGAAAACAGACAGCTAGTAAATCATCCTTCCAATATAAACATCAACTAAAAATAAATAAATGTCTGCAGCAGAATGCCAGCCTGATGTTCCATTAAGATGAATGTTATAAACCATGAAGCAAACTAAATATTGATGACAAGAAATCTGTAAAAAGAGATGGAAGATTATGGTCAAATTAAGAAAATGTTAGTAAAGCTAAGGAACTGAACAGTCAACAGAAAAAAAGAGTACAGCCTTTTAACATAAAAATTGTTGCACGCCAACTCTGTTGTGACTAATAATAAACTGTAAGTATATGAAATATTTAGAAATATTTAAAAATTTAATTGTACAGTGTAAACTCATGTTTCTATGTGAGATGTGATTCTTTTCATATGTTAATTCTTTTGAGAACATTGTCCATTATTTTGTTTATGTCACTGTTTTTAGCTTGAAAATATGTAGACATTTCCATCAGGATTGGTTCTTCATGGTGTTAGAAACATACACTTTCTGGAAAAATACCTAAACCTATACTAAAAAGAAACATACTGGAAGCAGCTCCTATCAAAGTGGTGTAACTTGGATTTAATCTAAAACATATGCAGAAAAAAGGGACAAATCCTACAAAAGATGAAATGGTAGAAGGCAGGCAGAAAATCAGGTATAATGAAAATAAGGAGCAAATTGCATTTGCTACTACACAGAATCTAAGCTTCACAAGAGACCTCCTGGATCTTTTCACTACCCTTAAAAAGAATGAGAAAGGTATGTAATTAAGATAGATGACAGATTCTATAGGTTAATGCACAACATCCAGACTTTAACAACAGCATGTTATCGGCTTTTTTATTTAATTTAAAAATTAATGAAATAGGAAAATTACACGGAAAGCACAAATGAGAAAAAAAGAGGACATGAATGGTGCTAGAGAGACCAGAGCCACGCAGCTACTGGAGCGATGGAGGCGGATGTGCTTTAGGGCAGCGTGCCTGGCAGGCAGGGCAGGGAGGGCAGAGGGCAGCAACGATAAAATCCATTACGTGACAGATGACAGCAGCAGTGGGAGGCCAACAACTGCATGCCAGACAGTGAAGAGAGGGAAGAGGTCAGACTATAGAGACAAAAATTTCTGGGATACTTTTAATTCCTATTTTTTTCAGTTAGCATCATAGCCATAGAACTGGAGATAAGCTGCATGGGATGCGATGAGCACCTGCTGCTCAACCTGGTTTTGTTTAAAATCCCATGTAGCCTCTTCTTTTAGCATCAAGCCTCTTAAATCTAAACAGGTAACCATGCTTTCATGTTCAGGAATGAGAGAGTAGTTTGGTGGCTGCACTTCGCAGATGTTGGGAAACCTCATGGATGTGCCATGTAAGATCAGTTACCAAGTTACTACCTAAAAATCGTATGGGTTTGTAAAATGGAAGGAATAAAAGCCTAGGCATGTACCCGCACTTTCCTGGTGGGTACAAGGACATCCTGCGAATCTTCGCCGAGGTCCTTGTCATGACAATGACTGGGAGAAGTACATCTGTGTCTCTGCTAGCTTATCTAACCCATGCTGTCCCTGCACCTCCCTGGCCTTGTGCAGCTGATAAAGGCTCTGCACACACAGACAGAATTGCAGGATTAAAGCCTGGTTTATCTTCCCACTTACTCCTGTTTACTTATTTTCCTCGCAAAATCTTTGCATAAACATACTAAGATTCATTAGCAAGAAACGGGCAAGCAGAGATACAGCCCTTGACACATGTATCTGAATTGTCACGTTGGGGTTGAGCACCGCAACACACCATCGCCTCACAGCGGACCACCCCCACTGCGGCCTCCTCGCAGTGACCCTACCGCTGCCCTTCCCCCAAGACGGCTTCCGCAGCACGGGGCGGACCGCGGCCGGGCGGGTGGAGCCTCTCTCCGCCGCCAATGCGGGCGGGGGCCGCGGCGCCTGCGCTGGTACGGCTGTGCGGCCCGTCCTGTCCCAGTGAGGCACCGAGCCATGTGGAGCCGCTACCGGGCGGCTAGGGTGCTGCTGAGCCGCGGCCGGTAAGGACGAGGAGGGAGATGGGGAGAGCGGGTGGAGGCTCCGCGAGCCCTTCCTGGGCCTGGTGCTGCCGCGGCCCTGGCGGTCCCCTCGTTGCCGCCGCGGGCTCCTTCGCCCTCAGCCCAAGGACGGGGGCCGACGTGCTGTGTCCCTGGCAGGGAGCAGAGGCGCCGTGCGGGAGCTGGGCGGCCCCGCTCCTCAGGGCGGCTCCTCGCTGCGGGCTGGTGGGACTCCGGGCCGGGAGGCAGCCTGTTCCCAGCTGCCCCCGCCTCTGACCCCGGCACCGCGGTGAGGGCCGGTGTCTCTTTCGGTGATGTAGCACCGGTGGTGGGAGCGTGTTTGTCTGAAAGGGAAGTGTGCCTTCAGGTCTTCGGATCGGAAGTCGTGGAGATGGAGGAGCATTTCCGCTAATGAACGAGCGCTGCAGTACCGGGTGGGCGAGCAAATCCATGGGTTCACTGTAAAGCAGGTGAGCATCGACTTCCGCTTGTGCGTCCTCTGTGTTTGTGTATAGGTAAATGTTGCCTTGTCTGGAAAGCGCGTAAATGAGGCTAGGAGCTTCCCACTAATTATTGGCTTAGATGCTTTGGGTGGTCAGTTAAAAAAGTATAGTCGTTACTTGTAGTTGTCTCTCTGCAACCACATCCTTTAGGTAACATTAAGACATGTTCCTGTACGGATCTAGCTCTATGCTAAAGAAAATAACATGCCCCAGGAGTTTGCATGTCTGCCACAGATTCTGAGCATTTGGTGTGGTCTTCCAAAAGTCCTGACAGGTGACAATTTCACTGTGTGCTGCCTTATGAAATATATCTAATTAATATTTTATCTTCTAAGATGCTTTTAATACCTTTGTTAAGAACCTGCAGTGGGAATAATATGTCAAATTGCTTTCTGAAAGTAAAAAGCAGATGCAGAGTAGAGGTAATTTGCAAAAAGTGGTTGCTAGTGCCAGAGCTAGTGGTAGAACTGGGTTCATTGATACTTCTTTGGTTGCCCTAACCACTGGCATTTGAATGTATGCCTTTTCTGTGTATTTTTGATGGAATTGTTCAGGTCTACGTATCTATAGTAGAAGAGTATAGTTCTGTGGTTGTAGTCTTATTTTCATCGGTTCTTAAAATTGCATATTTTTTTCGTTTACATACGTATTTTTTTCTCCCACATATCACAGAAACAAAGAATTTATGTAACACTGTACATGGCAGTACTGTATACAGGATGAAACTGATCATTGCTTTATCATGCATGATTTATTTGACCTAGTTGCAGTCACACTGTAATGCAGATGTTTTCTTCCAATGCAGGTGACGGCTGTTCCTGAGCTGTTTCTCACTGCAGTGAAGCTTAGTCATGACAAAACAGGAGCCAGGTATTTACATGTGGCCCGGGATGACTCCAATAATCTGTTCAGGTAAAACATTAATACATGTTTAGCACATTTCATCTCATTAGCACCTTATAGTTTCTAAATTGGAATCCAGCTTCATAACTGGATTTTTCTGTGATAACAGAGGATAGTTCTTCCTTTGTGGGACTTGTTTAGAGTTTTTCACATTGAACAGGTGTCATGAGATCTGTTGTTTAGTGTGCTGCTCAAAACAGGGTCAACACTTAATTCAGGTGTGGTTCCTCAGACATTTATCCAGGTGGGCCTTGAAAACTTAAAAAAACTGAGATAATGCAAACTCTCTGGTCATCCCATTCCTAATGTTTGACTGTTGATATGGTTGGATTTTTTTGTCTGTATGATCGAGTTGGAACCTCCCTTGCTTCAGTTTATGAACGTTGTCTCTTGTCCTTCCATCAGGCATATCTGTGCAAAGAACCTGACTTCATCATCACTTTGTAGGTATTGGAAGGCAGCTATTTCCTTCTCCAGGTTAAATGAGCCCAATATATTCAGCCTCTTTTGCAGGGCATGTCTCCAGCTGTCTTTACAGCTCTACACTGAACTACTTCAGATTTCTTATAATTTCTTCTGCATTGGTGAGCTGAAAACTGGACTTTCTGATAAACTGCCTAATAGTTACAAGATGTAGACCAGTTCTTTTTTCCGTAACCTTCCATGAAGTTTTTTTTTTTGAGCCCTTTGGGTAAAAGAAATGTGTTTAGTTATGTGCTGAAAACTTGTGTATTACCTCCACAAAAAGACTTGCATAGGTTGTACATCCCCTGGAAGCGGTGACTGAGTACTCAAGAATCTTAAGAGCTCTGCATCCTCCTTTGTGTCATGTTAGCTACTAGAAGGTGATAACGTTCCTATAAATCACAGCTGCAGGTAGGAAGTGGGTTGATTTCTCATCACAAATAACTACATTCCCTTCTGTGCTCTCTGTCTTGCAGTATACAGTTCAGAACCACTCCAATGGACAGCACTGGGGTCCCTCATATTCTTGAGCACACTGTGTTATGTGGTTCTCAGAAGTATCCTTGCAGAGATCCTTTCTTTAAAATGTTAAACAGGTCACTGTCCACTTTTATGAATGCATTCACAGGTGAGCCAAGAGTAAATAATGCCACTTAAAGTGCAAGAGGTTTTATTGCAGTAGAGCTATCTGTTGGCTCTCTTAAATTTCTCTTTGAAGAGCCATTATTATTGTGAATGTTGTGAGATATTAAAAAACTAACAACGCAAGACAACAAAATAGTTCTGTTAACTTGGCACTTTACAAAGCCCCAGTAGAGCTGGATCTGTATAGTATACAACAATGGATTTAATTATACATGGTGAAAGCAAAGCTTTCATGGCAAAATAATTGCAGTGTTAAACTTCTGTGTATTTCTCAGCAAAAATGTTTCATTTAGTAAGTTTTTTCTCTTGCAGTTATTTATATGGATGAGAAATAAAAAATAAATGAGGGCAAAATGCATCTTAGACTTTCTAAAATTCTGATCTTTTTACATTTATTTATATACAGCTAGTGATTACACCCTCTATCCATTTTCAACACAAAATCCCAAGGATTTTCAGAATCTCCTGTCAGTGTACTTGGATGCAGCTTTCTTTCCATGTTTGCGGCAACTAGATTTTTGGTAAGATGTGGTCAACTTGAAGTATATGCAAGCTTTATATTTAAAAACAAGAAGAAAATAAAACTTTTGAACTCCCAATGCTTCCTGTTTGTTTTGTTTTTTTTTTCAGGCAAGAAGGGTGGAGATTAGAGCATGAGAACCCAGCTGATCCTCAGACACCTCTAGTCTTCAAAGGGGTTGTTTTTAATGAAATGAAAGGGGCATTTGTAAGTTTTGTGAATGTTTGGTTTGAGATCTTGTACATGGTGAAGTGGTTTAAGCTGCAGGTTATCAATGGCAGGCTATCAATATCAATTACCAGAGATTTCCATTCCTTCTTTATGGAATTTAAAGTCCTCTGTAAAGTTAACAGTCTGTTACATTGTCATTCTTAATGTTAGCCTGTCAGAAGTTTGTTTACATAGAAAAGAGCACCTTGTTTATGGACTACAGAACAAAATGCGCATTCGAGGAGTTCTTGTCCAAGTTAGAGCTCTGAGGTCTTATTATTGAGCACCTTTTATTTTTAAAATGTTTTAATGACTTTTACTAAAATGTGGTGTTTTCATCTTAAGACAGATAATGAGAGGATATTTGCGCAGCACCTGCAGAATAAAATCCTACCTGATCACACATACGGTGTAATATCTGGTGGAGATCCATTATGTATTCCCGATCTTACGTGGGAGCAGCTTAAACAGTTCCATGCAACACATTATCATCCAAGCAATTCCAGGTATCTGAAATTTGTGACTAATATTCTAGGCTATGTAGTGTGTTAGCACTCTGTGAGTGTGTTTGTGAGGGGAAAACCAGCAATACAAAACCAGCAGTATATTCATTTGGCCAGCAACTTAAGTAACCTATGGCCTACAGTAATTAGGACAGCACTAAAGCAATGAATTGCTCTAAGAAGAGCAATGAAGGGTGGATTGGAGGCATGTAACAGATAGGGCTGACTTTCTAGAGCTCATTTTCCTGTTTGATTATGAGGATCTGTTTGGGAGATTTTTGTATGCAGCTGTTTTACCTTGAACTCATGGGTTGTGGGGGAAGTGGAGTGAGCATATTAAAAAATATTTGTCAATAATGTTAGGGAGTTATGATACACTTAGTACAGATGGGTCTAGGGGTTCCTGCCCTCCTTGAAGTCAACACAGATTAAGTTATAAAAAGGAGATCCAAATGAATGGCTTCTCATTTGCTTCTGAATCACATATTACTGTACCAGGTTCTAAATAGTGGATATTCATTTGAGTCAGATACTAATTCTGTTGGTACTAATAAGGTATTTAAGCTAAAAGTCAAATTGAAAGTGATATGCAGGAAAATCTATAGTACTATTGTTTCTTCTCTGCCAAAGTGGTTGTCAGTCTTAGTCTGATGAATTCACTTATGGAACATCAATTTGTGTCATGATGATGAATCGCCACCCTTCCTTTACTCATCCCAAGTATTCTGCTGTACCTATGTTTAGATTTTAATGGGGGAGTAAGATTCACCTGGGACATAGAATAGTTAGGGTTGGAAAGGACCTTAAGATCATCTAGTTCCAACCGCCCTGGCATGTGCGGGGACACCTCAGACTAAACCAGACCTCATACTCATGTTTAATCCAGTGGAAATCATCAGTGTTTCTTGCAGGCATGGGAATGCGCACGGTAGACTGACCCACAGAGCCCAGGCATGTTTTATAGATCTGTCAAGATGCGGATCACAGTATTTTATACATGATGTGTGAGGACCACAGTAATTTTGTCTTCTAAAACTTCAGAAAAAAACCCCAAAACTGGGATTCTGGCTTCAATTATTATTTTTTTCTTGGGAGATTATATATTGTTGCAACTAAACAAATTCTAGTTTTTTGTGGCTCCAGAGCATAAAACAGAAGCTGGGAAATGTGTAATCTACTGGGAGATCTGTGCAAACTGGTGGGTCTTTAATGTAGGAGAATATGAAAAAAGCTGTTACTGTAAATTTCATGTAAAATCTGTTACTTAATATCAGTTTTTAATCTGAAATGCAGATTTTTCACTTACGGTAATTTTCCACTGGAGCAACATTTGAAACAAATACACGAGGAAACACTGATAAAATTTGACAGAATTGAGTCAAATACTGACATCCCGAAACAGAAACTGTGGGAAAAGCCGGTAAGTAAAAATAAAAAAGAAATAAACAAAAAGAAGTGGTACACATCCAATCTTGAAATTGCAGAACATAGATATAACAGGTTAATATTTTAGCCCAGGCTACTGGTGTTGCTTTTTTGTTTAGAAGTGTGTTTGCGTATAAATGAGCTGAGGCATTTTTAGGTTTGATTACAATAGGGAAAAACTGCAGTTATTTTCAAGTTTCAGTAATGTAATGATTGTGTGCAGTTGTTTATTTTTCTTATTTACAGTTTTCAAGTCCTTCTGAAGCTTTTACTAATGGAAAACATTTAGTGCTACTGATACTGATAGAAATATTGGTACTTAGTGTCAGAAAATATGCCTTCTAATGGTACCTAAGCTCTCAAACATTGGTGTAAAAAGTACTTTTTTCCATTCTTTTCCTTCTCTGCACCTCTCCCCCGCCCCTTTCCTTCCTGGCTTGTCCAGAAGTCTAAGCATTTCTTTGAAACCCAGCTCAGAGTGTTAATTATGGCCAAATTTTCTTGAGCCTCTCATCTGTTCTCCGTCTGTAAAAACTGAGATGCCAGTCGTATTTTTTAGGATATTCTATTAGTGTATTTAATCATGAATATTTAACTTAGTCATGAGTATCTGTATGCGAGCAGTCATTTTTTATTTGTAACTTCTGCTCTGAGTTCAGTCTGCATCAAAGGTATTTATTATATTTTACAGAGAGAACACAGTGTAACATGTGGCTTAGATTCATTTGCTGCAGATCCTTCCAAACAAACAACTGTCAGTGTGAGCTACTTGTTGACAGAGTAAGTATATCAAAATGAAATTCTGAATCAAAGGCTCATTTTAGAACTTTAGGCAAGATGCACCATGTTTCATGTTCTCCAGTCCCTCTTCATAAATGTCATCTTTAAGGTAAATAATGCCATGGGAAAGCCAGACACATCCTGCTTTAGCAAATGAAAGTTCAGTTGCTAAGCAGAAATTTTCCTGTCTTTTTCTTCGGCAGATGGATATAAAGAAAGCTAAAATTACAGAATCGTTCAGTGGATTAGGCTATTGGGAACAATCGCTTCCTGTCTTTCAATTTCCTGCCATGTGCAAGCTTTTCCATATGACCTACTGCTAACTTTACCCTTGCAGCCTAATTCAACTTGCTTTAATTCTAGTTACAAGTGAAAGATGCAGAACTTTCTTACTTCCCCAAGGTTTGGTGCAGTGTTTATAACTGACAGTTACTTCTGCCTCACATCTTCTGCATTGTTTTGTAGAAATAACTCTTTTGAAATTAACTCAGTGATGCTGAGTGTCACATACTCATAGCTTGATGCTTTTTAAGAACTATTAATTTTTCTTCAGTATTACAGACACTTTTGAAACATTCACACTAAGCCTGTTGTCTTCACTGTTGGTTGATGGGCCAAATTCTCCTTTTTACAAAGCCTTAATTGAGTCTGGTGTTGGTACAGATTTTTCTCCTGATGTTGGGTAAGTGTCACCATTTATATTTCTATAAGCAGTATTAGGAAAGTAAAAAACTGGTACTATGTTGTGAGAAGTCATCTCTCATAAGTCAATTTATGCTAGAATAATATTTAAATATTAAAACATCCTAAGAGTTTTTATTGCTGATCTATAAAGCATTCTCAAGTGTAATTTTCGGCTTGTCAAAATAATTTGATAGAAGCTATGTTAGTTTAAACTAATTTGTGCTGTTTAAAGCTTATGAACAAGAAAATGTGTAGATAAGAACATGGCATACATTCAGTGCCCTAATTTGCTTGGGATTTTCATCTTGGCCATTTAGTACTACTTAGAAGAGTTTGCTAGCTCTTCTGTGTACTGTGCTATCTTTGCTTTTTTGCACAATTTGGTGCCATTAAGTTGCCATTGCCTTGGTACAAAAGGGTATTTCTGCCAGCACTTACTTATTCAAGCTATAGCTTTTGCAGCCAGTCTTCTAAGCAAACTTGGTGCTGCAGACTAAGGGGGGTGGATTGTCTTCACCTAACTACACACTCAGCTGCTCATTGTAGCTTGCCTTTATCATCAGCATAAAGCAAGCAGTGCTTTCAGGGTGTGAGTCATCTGATTTTTTGCTTCATGATGACAAAAATAATGCCTTTGTCTCCACTGACTGTCTTTAAATGTTTGGTTGGGAAACCTTAATATATTCATCTCTGATTTTAATGTCATACTCTGCCTGGCTTGAACTGTCTCTGTGTGAAGTCATGGGCTTCTTGCAAGTCCTGTGTCATGCATGACAGTGCCATGCAGGCATCTTAACTTTACAGAGCATGGCAGTAGAAATCTATCCTTAGACAATGAAATAGTGATTGAGTTGTATATTTTGTCAGCTGAGCCTCTTCCAGGTTGACTACAGTAATATGGGGTTGGACTGTGTAGTGAGTTGGCTTTAATTTGCCTTAGTGACTGCTGAGGGATCAGTGTAGAATACGTTTGAGTCCAGAGATCAGTGTTCAAGAATCCAGCACCTGAGTCTGCCGTTGAATTCTTTCTGTGGTTTTAAGACATGGAATAGTGGGTGTTTAGAGTTTAGATAAAATTAGCTGTCCCAGCCAAAACCAGGACAATGCTTTTTTGTTTTCTGGCTTTGGTTCAAACTGCTAGGTGTTCTGTATTTGTGCAAGTGTCCATTCGTCTCTGTAAAGATGAGCTCTTAGGATTAACCACGCCTGACAGCTTGGACAAAATTATATTTACTTCTGTGGGTTTAAGTACTACTGAAAAATAATTGCAACTAACATGGAACACTTCATTCACCTTTACCACTTACTTTACAAGCACTGCTTTAAAAGTACCATTCCACTCAGCTGCTTAAGTATAATGTATGTTTGGCATCACAGGCAGCCAAAATTTTCACCTTGAAACCAGACACTTTTTTTATCTGAATGACAAGATGAAATCTTTTTTATATGGATGGCAAGATGAACAGAAAAGACCAGCTTTTCTTCCATAACTGTTTTTTGTTTCTCTAATATCATATGCTGTATGTAGTCTTAACAGTGGCTGCTACTACTGAAACTGAACAAAAAAAAATGCTTTTAAGTTCCATTTCTTACCTCTTTGGTAATTATTTTTCTTTCTGTCTAGTTTTTAAAATGCTGCATGTGTGTATGTGAAAATAATGGGTGTTTTCCCTCTCTTTTGCCTTTGTTAGCAGGTTTAATGTTTAAGTTGTAGTACTTCTCTCCAAGTTGAATATGCTTTATTCTAGGTTTAATGGCTCAACAAGAGAAGCTTATTTCAGTGTGGGTCTACAGGGTATTGCTGAGAGAGACATTGATACTGTGAAGCAGATAATTGCCAGAACAGTTGATGATGTTATTGCGTGAGTAATATTAAAGTTTTGAGAATAGAATTAATTCTTTTCTACATTTTTTTTACAATTGGGTAGTAATAATGATATACAGGCATATATATAATAGCATACCTTAAAAATTTAGTTATAGTAAAATAAATGCACCACTGTTCAATACTCTCAAAACTTGCATCTGCCACTTCCTCTATTGTACCATATTCATCAGCATAACCTTCAGTTTAATGATATTAGTGCAGTTTCACTAAATGACACAGCATGATAAGATTATTTCATATCAATTTTAATTCAGTGTGGAAGGCATTATGTTGTAATGCTTTTTTTATCGATGTTATAATTCATTTTCATAACTTCACTTAAAGTGATTAGTGTTAATGGATATGGTTTCCTTCTCTCATCACCCCTTCCCAAAGGAAAGGATTTAAGGAAGATAGGATTGAAGCTCTACTTCACAAAATTGAAATCCAGCTGAAGCATCAGTCTACAAGTTTTGGACTTGCCCTGACATCTGTAAGTCCGTACATGTGCCTGTGTGAGGTGTTTTTTTAGGAATGGATAAGAAATCTACTGTCTGTGGCTTTAAAAAATAGGGGGTCATTTTGTAAATTTTAACTTAAGGGCTTTTTCTTTGTCATCTGAGGTATATCTTTCTTTCTTCTATTCAGTAGCCTTTAAGTTATCACTGGATTCCACACTATATGACTTAAGCAAGCAGTGAGCTTGTTTTCTTTGCCTGAATAGTAGATTTAATTGCAGAAGCACTGATTACCTCTGCAGGAGGCATGCCATACTGGCTCTTGTAACTATGTTTTAGCTAGATGTCTGTGTATTTTTAAAAATCAAATAGAAGGCCCGTATTTTTCTATGGAATTTAGGGTTGTATTGTTGTAATTTAATTTCATGATTCACAAGTGAAAATACACTAATTCAGTTCTTGGCATCAAATTTTTATACCAAAGCTCTACCAGAATTTGAGACAAAGCTGTTACAGAAACATATTCCACAGCAGAATGCGGTGTCTTTGTAAGTCTGCAAGTCATTGGTAAATTTGGGAATGAGCTGCAGTATTTGCAATCAGTTTGGAAATTGGGGTTTCCTGCTGCCCCTTGTTCTCCAGCGTCCTCTGGGTTTTTTTTCTGCTCTACAGCAATTTCAGTTGCTTAGCAGCTCATTTGCTTTCTGTCTCTCAAGTGTTCATCATCCTCAGCATGAACAGGAGTTCATTCCTTTGCTTCTTTACGTAACTTTGTATGCCAGAGCCCTGGATTAATGTGAGACTTACAAATGGGGGAGCACAACCAAGAGCTGTTTCAAATCAGATTGCCATACAGTGAAACAGATTGTGGATATTTAATTGCCTGTCATGTTTCATAGTAGGATCTGGTAAAATGCCTCACTTTGATAGCCAGCACTTCCTAGCATGTTTTCAGATTGTGCGAGTTACTGTGACTGATGAAATATTTATGCATATATTTTACCTTTCAACATTAAGTCCTGAAGTTGTTTCAGTTATTAGGACTTAATTCTACAACAGAAAGCTCTTAAACCATTGTTGCTTTTAAAGACCAGTCATGCAGCATTTGGCGTTAATATTCCCATAGAGGACGGTTATACTTCAGTTTGCTTCCTTGAGGTCATGTTTTAGAAGCTGACCTTGAAAAGGGCGTGAAAGGGACCTAGTTATAACTAATTATGGAATTGCAGCATGGTTTGGGTTTGAAGGAACCTTTAAAGATCATCTGGTTCCAACCTCCCTACCATGGGCATGGCCATCTTCCACTAGATGCCATCCAACCTGGCCTTGAATGTTTCCAGTGATGGGGCATTCAGAACTTCTCAGTGCAACCTTTTCCAGTGTCTCACTGCCCTCATTATGAAGAATTTCTTCCTTACGTCTAATCCAAATCTACCCTCTTTCAGTTTAAAACTGTTGCAGCTTGTCTTGTGAGTACAGGCCATGGTTAAAAGTTTCTGTCTTTCTTAAATGCTGCCTTCATATATTGAAAGGCTGCAATAAGGTCTTCCCTGAGCCTTTTTCTTCAGGCTCAACAATTCAAGTTGTCTCAGCCTGTCCTCACAGGAGAAGTTCTTCAGCCTTCTGATCATTTTTGTGGCCCTCCTCTGGATCTGTTCTAACAGGTCAATGGCTGTCTTGTGCTGTGGGCCCCCGAGCTGGATGCAGTATTTCAGGTGGTGTCTCATGAGAGTGGAGTAAAGAGGGAGAATCGCCTCTCTCAGTTTGCAGACCACGCTTCTTTTGTTGCAGCCCAGGATATGATTAGCTTTCTGGGCTGCAAGCAGACACGGCGGCCTCATATTCAAATTTTCATCTACCAATATCCCCAAGCCCTTCTCTGCAGGGCTGCTTTCAAACCACTCATCGCCCAGCTTGTACTGATTACTGGTCATTGCCCCAGCGTAGGTGTGGAGATGCTACCAGATTAGTGGGGCACTGTTTGCCTTTTATGAAGCCATATTGGCTATCACAGATGACAGCGTGTGTGATTTTAAATGTCATGTGGTAAAAATTCTCTTAACTTCCATGCTGTATTCCAGTGCTGTGCAAGCTTTAAAATTAGGACTTTTCTGTGTGTGATTTATTGATTTTAGACACAACACCATAGGTGAACCGTTGACTGAAAGGTGGGGCTGAGAATCTTAGTAAATGGGATAATATCTGAGTAGTAGCCAGTCGCTAGAGGTGTTCTCCAGGGCTCAATTTTAAGGTCAGTTCTGTTCAATGTTTTTATCAATGACCTGGACACAGGAGTTGCGTGTACACTAAGGGCATTTGCTGATGATACTAAATTAGGAGGCATTGTTGATTCCTTCAAGAGTAAAGAGGCCTTACAGAGAGATCTTGATAGATCAGAATGCTGGGCAATCACAAACTGTATGAAATTCAATAAGGACAAATGTGGATTCTGCACCTGGCAAGGTGTAATCCTGGATGTACATATAGACTAGGGGGTTAGGGTAGAGTGCAGCCTTTCAGAAAGGGCCTGGAAACATTCAAAATCAGGTTGGAAGGGGCTCTGAACAACCTGATCTAGTTGAAGGTGTCCCTGCTCGTTGTAGGGGGGTTGGACTAGGTGACCTTTAAGGTTCCATTCCAACCCAGACTACTCTATCATTCTATGATCAAAGGGATCTGGGGTTTTTGTTGACAGTAAGTTCAGTATGAGTCACATAAAGGCAAAAAGGACCAGCCATATGCTGGGGTGTATTAATGACAGTATAGTTAACTGGTAGAAATAAGTGGTTGTCCCACACTCAGCACTGATGTGTTGTCACCTTGAGTACTGTGTGCAATATTGGGCTCCGCAATACAAGCACGTAACAATATCAGAACACGTCCAAAGGAGGGCAGCAAAGATGCTGAAATGACTAGAGGGCATGACTTACATGGAGCTGCTGAGGATACTAGGTTTGTTCAGCTTAGAAAAGAAAAAAAATGAGGGGTGACCTCATTACTGTCTATAACTCCCTCAGGAAGAGGAGCAGGAGGTATTGGGGTATTCTCTCTGCTGTCCAGTAATAATAGGACAGGAGGAAATGGCTTCAAGCTGCATCAGGGAAGTACAGAGTGGGTATTAGGAAAGAGTTCTTCACAGGATGGGGAAGGACTGGAACAAGGTCCTCAGGGGTACTGGTTTGGGCTGGGATAGAGTTAAATCTCTTCATAATAGCTTGTATGAGGGTATGTTTTGGATTTGTGATTAAAAACGCTGTTGATTACACAGGGATGACTGCTGCTGAGCAGCAATTACACAGAGCCAAGGCCTTTTCTGCCTCTCACCCCACCAGTGAGGAGGCTGAGGGTGCACAAGGAGTTGAGAGGGGACACAACAAGGACGGCTGACCCCAACTGACTCAGGGGATATCGCATTCTATTTGACATCATGCTCATCAGTAAAGGTGGAGGAAAGGGAGGGATGTTCATGGTGATGGTGTTTGTCTTCCTAAGTAAATGTTACACTTGATGGAGCCCTGCTCTACTGGAGATACCTGAACACCTGCCTGAACACAGGAAGTGGTGAATGAATTCCTTTCTTTGCTTTGCTTGTATTTGTAACTTTGCTTTACCTATTAAACTGTCTTTATCTCAACCCATGAGTTTTCTCACTTTTACCCTTTTGCTTCTTCCCTGCATCCTGTGGTGAGTGGAGGGAGTGAGCAGCTGTGTGGGGCTGGGCTGTTGGCTGGGGTTAAACCATGACACCAAGAAAGTGGTCATGGCCTGTCAGTGTTCAAGAAACATTCCGGCAATGCTCTTAGATACATGGTTCAGCTTTTAGGTTACTTAGTGAGAACCAGAACTGAGTTGTTGTAATGACCCCATGGAAGCCTCAAATGAGGTGGCTTTTATTTCAAAGTGATTAACTTGAGTGTAGTCTAAAATTTAACTTTCTTTAAAACACATTAGGGAATTTCCACAGAATAGATAATAATAGATATTACTTTAAAAGTCTGGAAGGCTTTTGATACCAGCTTGTAACTAAAGCAGTAAGGTGGTTTTGACAGTGCAAATGCATTTGTTTTCTATATGCTTTTAAGGGCTTTTCTCTTTCATATGTCTTGGAATTTTTTATTCTGCTTTCATTCATTTTTACTGCACTCATATGGGGTAGAAATGGAGAAGGTTTTGATAACTTGCCCTGTGATGTGTTTGAATAACTTTCAATAGCAACTTGAGCAAACGTAATAGTCTCAAACTAAAGAATAAAACTAGAATAAAAATCCTTCCAAAAGAAGTATCCTGGGGATATTTCTGGTTATTTAGTGTCTTCTTTCTCCAAAGTCCCAGCTACATTACATTTTTGAGTTACCTTTTTATAAATCATTTCATCTGATACATTTAATGGGTAGACTGTAAAATTTATGTACTGCTTTGTCTTGAACACCTGTTTCTTTTCTCCTTCTTTCTTGGGCTGAAAAATGAATTCATTTTAAATGGGAAGGAGGAAAGAATATGATTGATTTCCAGAATACAGATATACACATGTAAGCATAACAAAGAAGGAAAAGAAAAAAAAGAAGGTGGTTTGGTATGGTAAAATTAGAAGATAGAATAGGGGACAGATGATGATGAAGTATAGTCCTTTAATCTGAACAATGATTTCAGCTGCTTTTCCTTTTTTGCCTCTCCAGATATATAGAACTACTCATTATATGTCTGCTAGTCAAATATAAATGATAAGGTGGTTTTGGAATACAGATTTTGTCAGTTATAGAAATGCAGATGGATTGTCCTGCTTACCTAATTAATCTTTCCTATTCAGTATATAGCCTCCTGCTGGAATCAAGATGGGGATCCAGTGGAGCTTCTGAAGATTGCAGATAAAGTCTCTCGGTTCAGGCAGTGCCTTAAAGAAAATCCCACATTTCTTCAGGAAAAAGTTAAAACATATTTTAAGGTAGGCAAACTTATAGATAAGTGTCTTTGGTATTAATTTTTAAATCACTGTTTTACCTTTAAAAATTAAACTCAAGGGTAATTTCTTATAACCGTATTGCATATTTGAGATGCAGATGAACAGCAGCACTTTTAGTGAGACATGTTAACTTTAAATAGTTGAAATGGAAAAAATTGTATGGTTGGACATTTGAAAACATACATGTTAGAACATTGGTAAAACACACCAGTGTTTTACTGAACTGTAGAGCCTGATGCTACATGAGGGTTTCCTAATGAGAAGCTCAGATGTGAACAGAGAGTTACAGACCTAGTTATGTGTTTCTTAGTATTGGCATAGCAAGATGTATCTCTTTCCCCTTGAAAAAGTAAGACTATTCTAGTGCTTGTCATGTTCACTGAACTGCTGTCTGAACTGTGTTGTCAGTTCTGATTGCTTTCTGCTTGTTTTCTTGTTTTCCCCTCCATACGTTCTTGAAGAAATAGAAATGGTGAAGGCATTATAACATTGAATAGTCCTGAAGACCTGAACTAACTAATGTCAGAAAGAAAAAATCCAATGATAACAATGCAAAAGTGGTGGGTTTTTTTTGGTGGTGATTTTTTTTTTTTTTTTTTGTTGTTGTTGTGATTTTTGGTTTTGTTTTCCTGAGGGGTGGGGTGTTTTTTGGTATTTTCTGTTGATTTATTTTTTATTTGCCTTTCCTTTTGTGGATATTTTTTTCCTTTTTTTGTTTGTTTTTTCTTGATGGTTTTGGTTTTTTTTTGTTTTTTTTTTTTTTGTCTTTGGCCTTTTTTCCTTTTTCTTTTTTCCCCAGTCAAATTGTTGAAGCTGTTCTGAAGTGACTGCCAACCTGATTTAATAGTGAGTGGGTGCTGGTTCTCCTATACTCAGACAAGAGGCAATGGCATCGATTTAAATCTGTTTTCATAGAGGCATTATTAGTGTCTGAAAGTAGTAGAGAGCTGTTAAGGTTTTGGATTTTGTAGGGAAGAAACACAGGTGCAGTATTTTTGAGAATGTCCTTTACTGTGCAATTCTGACAAGGGACCTAATGCAAAAATATGACTGGGTAGGAAGCAGCAAGAATAGTTGGATGTTCTTACATCAGAAGATTACACTCTGTGAACATTGTACCTGGACATAAATAAAGCAGGAAGGCTAAGAGTGAGGGAGAGAATGCTGTTCATCCTGTCCATTTTATTATGCTTGGATAATTTTGAATTTCCCTCTTCAACTCCATAGTCAATCAGTTTTCCATAGTCTTTGTACATAAGCATAGGAGAGATACTCATAGAACAGAGTCTGGTTACATTGTCCCAAAGTAATATCAGTGTCTGTCAGTGACAGATGTTGCTGTTTGACTCCTACTTCAAAATGGGCAGTCACTGTCATTTGACTGGCCTCCCAGTACTATATAAATGGAAGCTGCTTGAGTAATTTTGTTATTAAAATTCCACAGTCCGGTATAAACAAAGAGAAATTCAACAGCAGTTGTGACACTTTCATAATGCAGAGAGTTCTCTGGCAGTAAGACTGATGTAAAGCATTTCTGAGCAGGATGAGGCATGCACGTTTTGCATCATATGGAATCTCTATGCACTCAAGCTTGGGCAGGTTTAAAGAGGTGTTTAATGCAACCCTCCTGCATTTAACCAGATTCCCCATCTTGGAACATTCTCCAGATAAAACTTGGGGCATGCTTCTCTGTTGTGTTATGTACGGTTGTTTAACTTTGATTTAATTAAACTAATGAGTACTGTTGAGGGATTCTGACTCTATACTAAAACTTCACAGGAGGTTGTTCATGCTCGTTCTTGTGGTGAGCTGCCTCTCTTCCCCACCCTTGCAGCAGGCTGTTCTGTATGAAATGAAGAGTTCAGGTTGCCTGTTTGTGATACTTTTGATAATATGCAAGCCAAATGATGCACAAGACTGCTTTTTATCTGCTGATGATGAAGCAACAGTCTGAGGCAAAACAGGAGGCAGTTGCCCTCAAAATTAATAATGCTTTGTTTTGTGATACATTTCTGCAGGATAATCCACATAGATTGACTCTGACAATGAGTCCAGAGGAAAACTACCATGATAAACAAGCAAAAATGGAAGCAGAAAAGCTGGAAAAAAAGGTCAATGCTCTTTCTGAAGAAGAAAAAACACAAATCTTTGAAAAAGGTTAATGTGGTTTTTCATATTTTCATTTGGATAACTGCTTAAAAACACAGCCAGTTCTTTTAGCTGTTCTGTAGAATATCTCCAGTTCTCAGGCAAGTCCAGCATTTGCTTTGAAAGGGGTGGTATTTTTTCTTGGAAGTTTGTGTATATGTGTTATGGGGCTTTACAGTCAGTATTTATACTGTAGTGTATGATCGATATGTTTCATTTTTTTCAATATGCAAAACCAGAATGATCAATGTCTCCACTAGGGTAGAAGAAAGGAAATTCTTTCACAGTACTGATCTGCTTATTCTTTCGCATATTAATGTGCACTAAATATGAGATAATTTCCACCATTTACCTTGAAACTGTTATTTATTTTTGAGCATACAAGGTCTGCCCTATGCTCCTATAAAATTCCTATTTTGTAGTTTTGTTTCTTATTTTCTGTACTTAAAAAGCCATTGGTGGGTTGTGTTTAACTTACTCTGGGCAATAACGTAAACTTGGATACCTTGGGTAGTCATCTGGTTTTGTGAGAGCAGTGATCTGATCACAGAAATCCTCCAAAATAGTGGCGTTAATCTTCTGAAGTCTTCTGAATCTTTGCTACCAGGCAGGGGATAGAGGAGCAGAAAATCAGATGAGTCTTACTTATGAAGGTAAATTAAAGAGTACTTAGAGGTAGCCAGCTGGAAACTGAAAGGCTGAAACGTAAAACACAATTTAGCTGCATCAGTGTACTGACAGAGCACTTCAGTAAGAACTGGGAGGAGCAGCTTAGGAAGGAGCTTCTTACCTGCAAGTTCTGGAGTTGTCTGGGTTGGTGTTTGCAGAGCTGGGTGACAGATGTTACTTCTTCTAAGTCTAAATTGCATGTTACTGCAAACAGAATATGAAGGGCACATTGGAAAGAGAATTTACAAAGATAGAGTGACTGTTCTGTTTGTTGTTGTGATGTGGTAATCTGCAGAATTTGTTTCAGTAAAATATTTGGAAGAATTGATAGAAAAGTCTAAACTCCAGACTCTTGTGGGTTTTTTCTAATCTGCATTACTGCAGTAGGTTTTGACAGCACTTTCACTAAAAGCTGAAAATGACAAACTGGTATTCTGTCACCTTACTAGGTTTGGAATTAATTGCTCTTCAGAGCAAACCTCAAGATACCTCTTGTCTCCCAGCTCTGAAAGTGTCTGACGTTGAACCCAAAATCCCATTCACCGTGCTGGAAACCACGCTTGTAGGTTGGTGTAACCACTGTTTTGTCCTCAAAAGAGCAGCACTGTTGGGTTGTTGCCCAGCTTTTCCTCCTTTTTCACTTTGCAGAGCGTGTGTACTCAGTTTGTTGTGCATAGTTATAGTCCATTTCCTCTAGTCTGGCAGTAGGCTTCTGATGGCAGCAAGCTCCCTGCTTCCTGCCCTGACGCACGGGCAGAGGAACCTCTAGGTGGCATGCTCCACCGCTCTTGAGCAATCTCCCATCTTACCATAGACTTACTCAAGGTGCAGCGCTGCTGGCAGCTTGCACATGGAGCCTTCATTACTGCTCTCCCTGCCTACCCATTTCTTACAGAATGCGATGTACAGGAGCTATAGGAAAAAAATAAATTGTCATTCTTCATAACTGCAGTGCCAGTTTCTCCCTGCTTTGCTGGTGGCTACCCTGTGGATCTCAATTTTTTTACAGTTCTGTCAGTATCTTGCAGGTAATACTATTCTATAGCGTATTTCTAGCATTTTCCTGCAAAAATTGCCAGCAGGTGTCAAGTACTGTATAATTTTGATGCCAAAATGACCTGCTTTTGTGAAAATGCTAGAGTGTATATTCTAATGCCATAACTTAGAATGTACAGTGTAGGAACTTGCTTTCCTCAACCTTTGACATGATGAAGGCAAAAAATAAGGGAGAAAAATTCACTTTGAGTGTTACCTCTAAAATGTGGCCTCCGACAACAGACTTCTCTCTTCAAATTGTCCAGGTATGTATTACCTTACCATGAATAGAAACAACAACCCCCTTTAGTGCAGCTTTCAGTGTAATGGGAAAGTGCCAACAGAAAATAACTCTTAATGGGAAGATATTGTAAGAAATTTTTTTGCTTTTATGTGTTTTATAGTAGGAAGCTATTGGTTGATCTTTGCTTTTTTTTTTCTTATCCCCAGCTGATGAAACCCCTGTCCAGTACTGTGCTCAGCCAACCAATGGGGTGGTTTATTTCAGAGCTGTTTCCAGCTTGAACACACTTCCTGAGGAGCTCAAACCATATGTGCCGCTCTTCTGCAATGTCATTACAAAGTGAGAGGTTTACTTTCTCAGAAGCTGAAGCAACAGGCTGTATTATAGCTTACTGAAATAATAGAGGTTTTAATAATTTCAACATCTGTCCTTGGTATACAAGGGAAGTGCTGGTAAGCTGGTGTCCTGCAGAAACAGTAGTGTTCCCTCTTCCCTGCAGAGTTGCCAGCTCCTTTCCTCTTCTTCGTCAGTCTCTGCATTGCCTTGTTCCTTCATATTAACATAAGCATTCCCTGAACAGATTGGAAAATCCATAGAAGTGAAAAATAGCCTAGCAGAAATTAAGGTTTTCACTTGGATAGATTTTTAGTCTTAATTTCAACATGTACTCACAGAAACACTAACCCTATCAGAGAGGCAAGAGTGGCATAGAGCAGACCAGGTGACCTGAGCTGGAGGAATCTGTTCTTTTTATTGGTGATAACAGTTTATGTGATGTTTTTAATTTTCGATATAGATGTTGGCAGCAAGCCTGTACATAAAGCACACTTTTTAATACACCCTTTTGATGCTTTAATTGAAGAGCTTGGCGTGAAGGTTTTATAACTTGTAAACTATTATGATTGCTTGATAATGCCCTAGTTGTTTAGTTGTTAAATTAGCATTGGCCTAAACAGTCTTCACAAATACCGTATGGATTCAGGTTTTGTCATACACTGGAAATGGAAGTAAATCTCTCCTGTTTTTCACAGGATGGGATGTGGAGCCCTTGATTACAGGGAACAAGCCCAGAAAATAGAACTAAAAACAGGTGGGATGTCTGTCAGCCCACATATCATTCCAGACGATTCACACCTGGATGTGTATGAACAGGTAAATTAATCATAAATGTCAAGATGTTGCACTTGCGATAACAGCTCTGTAGTTAACTGTCAGTCAGGGCTTCCAGGTGGAAGGTCAGCTAATATGCATTGGAAACCCTGTATGAAAAGAATTAGAAAAGTGCATAAAAGGACTGGTACTTTTTTTGTGTAAGGTTTAAATTGGACCATTACAGTGATTTCATATTTTGGCGTAGGGGGAGTGCTTGATCTGGTTATCCATTTTAAGGCAGTGCTCCACTAGCATCTGTCACCATGTATCTGAGTGCTGCAAAAAAATGTGGAAGCAGAAGTTAGAGAACAGAATGGTATGGTGTTACACATAGAGATGGCTGTTAAGTGCGTATGTCACTGCTGATGTGGTTCAGAAACATGGAACGTTTGCAAGGTCATTAGATCTTAGAATTGGACATAACAGTCCTAGGGTTTTCTCAGACTTGCTGGGAGTCTGCTGCTGTGGCCTGCTGCTCATGGATCCCAGAGCTGGGTGAGGGGGACTATTTTGCAGAAAGGTGCATCCCCAGAACAGTTTCATTTGTGCTTTACGTGAAAAATAAGAAATTCTTTTTCTAAACTGCTCCTTTCTGTTGAGGAGGAGGAAGTGACAAGCTTGCTTTGTGTGAAGAACAATCACATTTCATGTCTGCTCTGATTTTAGTAGCACAGCCTGCCTTAAAGTGGTTTTGTGATGTGTAGCGTTAGGTTGGCATCATTGTATCACTTCCATTTAAAAGTTACTGTGCATTTCACAGGCCATTGCTTTGGTTGTGTTGTGTGAAGGGTTTTTTTTGTGTTTTGTTTTTATTTTTTCCTTCAGGGTGTGCTCTTTTCATCTCTGTGCTTGGATAGAAATCTGCCAGACATGATGCATTTATGGAGTGAAATATTTAACAAGTACAGTACATGGGGCTTCATTTGTTTGTGTTTTTGCATGTGTTTTGGGGTTCTCTTTTTCCCTCTTCCCCCAACCATTCTCCTCTTAGAGATCCTACTTTGGGATTTCTTTTTATAGCTATATCTTTAGTGGCTCTCAGTTTCTAAACCTAAGTATTCCATCATTTGCATGACTGTATAGCGGATTAAATGGACAACCAATAGTTTAAAAGCTGTTTGTTGAACTTGGGGTGATGGATGATTCAGTATTATAAATTCCATTGGTATGCTTTTGCATCAGATCCAGAGACCGCTTCTACTCTTTTTCAGCCCCCGATTTGAGGAGGAAGAGCATTTTAGAGTGCTGGTTAAGAAGACTGCCCAGGAGCTGTCAAATGGGATTCCAGACTCAGGGCATTTATATGCCTCTATTAGAGCCAGCAAAAACCTTACATCTTCTGGAGAACTGCAAGAAATGTTCAGTGGGATGGATCAGGTGAAGAGGTTGTGGTGTCCTTCAGCAAGGCCCAAATCCTCAACTTTGGAACTACAGTGCTTGGTTTTGCATTTCTTCTATTTGGCTTAATCTGAAGTCTTCTTGCCTTCTCTTCTTGCACAGGTGAAGCTAATGAAGAGAATAGCAGAAACGTCTGATATTAAACCAGTACTACGCAAGCTACCACGCATTAAGAAGTATTTACTAAATAGTGACAACATTAGGTGAGTTCCAGCTAAAAAAAGAAAAGGGACATTTTGGTTAAAAAGAGGCCACGGCTTGTGAATATGCATTTTGTGGTTCATGGAATACTGAGATTTTGTGAAACAGGTTGTCTGTGGGGAAAAGTACAGAAATGTTACTAGTTTAAGTTCTCCTTATTTACAAGGTAGTAGCTGTGGCTTATTTTGTTCAATATTTAACAGGTGTGAGAAACTTAAGGTAAATTTTATGTGTACCTGTTATACCAAAGTGTGCAAATGGCTTTTTCTGGGATTTTATAGAAATACTCAAAATTGTCCCCTCCCCATACCCCCCCCCTTTTTTTTTCTTTACACATGCCCATTGAACAAATATGGACAGATCGTATTGTAACACGAGCATACAATTTGATTTGGTTTTGTTTTGGGTTTTTTTTTCCCTCCCAAAAGGAAAACAGTGACATTCTGGAATCTCCTTGTTGGAAAAAGTAAGGGGGCACTTTAAGGTGTTCAGTGTCCAATGAATAAATTCCAAAAATAGGTCCTTTTGAAGTGATATAAGTTGGAAAGCTTTGTTTTGCAAAGCATGAAATGGTGAATGGAATAATGGAAATACCTGTACTGTTCAAAATCATGGTAGGGCTGCCTGTAAAGTGAGAACACAGAGGGCATTAGGTTCTTTGTGAGACATCTGTATTGTGCAAAACTAATGTAGTCCAGCCCTGTGCACAGAAGTGGTTTGACAGCTGGTGATAAAATTTAGTTTCAAAGGTGTTTTTGTGCAAGCAACAGAAAAGCAATTGGACTGTGACTTTTTTTTTGGCACATTAAATACTGGATTATGAATATATTGCTTTTTTTTCTGTGGCAGTGGTTATCAGTGAGCACAGATCTAACTTTCTGATGATTTCATAGAAAGTGTTTAAGAAAAAGGGGTGTAAATTACAAAGGAGAGCCTGAAAACACAACGTATTTAAAAACTTTGTGTGTATTTTTAACAGATGTTCAGTGAATGCAGCACCTCAGCAAATATCAGAAGCAGCTAAAGAAGTAGAGAAATTTATAAAGGGTATAGCTAGAAGTAAAAAAGAAAGAAAACCTGTTCGTCCCCATGTGATTGAAGTAAGTACATTACTTCATTTGTGACTAGGGCATCAAGTACAGTTGACTCGGTGTTGTGTAAAGACACCTATGCAATCAGGTGAAGATGTTTTAACTCAGACAGTGTGTCCATAAAAAGATGTCTGAAGAAATTTGCAAGAGCCAGCTCTGTGCTAAGCTGCTGTGCGTTTTGCCATGGGTGCTATCTTCACCTCCATGAAGTAAGCAGTAGTAATCCTGTAGATCAGCTGTCAAGCCTTACCCTGAGGTCACTGCTTTTGCGTGGGATGTGGGGAAAAAAAATTCTTCCTTTCTCTGTTGCATAAAACTGCAGTTTCTTTTTTAGCTGAACTTCACTTGAAATGTTGGCCAAAGGGAAATGGGGCATGACGTGCAGTTCCTCAGTTACGTAGAATTTGTTTTGTTATTTGGGTGTTCAGGACATTTGGCACACAATGCTAAATTCAACAATGTTGACAAAGGATCTGCTCTGTCAATAGGCTTATCTGTCTTAATTTCTGATGAGGCTGTGTAAGCTCTCAGTTCCCTACCCATGAGGGAAATGATAGCATGAAACTTCCCAGGACTCATTTAATCTTCATGGTGTCTTTTGGTGCCAAATTGCTCTCAAAAGGTAATTTGTTTGACGTTTGCTTAGAAGTTAAAATATGAGGAAGTAATTGAGTAGCTTGCTGATGTTTGTGAAGACACAGCCTGATGATAGTTTCAAAGAGGTTTAAGTGGTAGGGGTTGCATTTGTATTAGTCTTGGTCTAAATTGTTAAATCCTCTTTTAATATGAGGGCTGGGTCTTTTGCAGAAATCATCAGAGGTTACACCTGTGGGAAGGGAAATGCTTACTGGTTTACAGATCACAAGGAAGCTAGTTAATGTAAGTGCGTTGTTGGTTGGGGATACTGGCATTACAGGGCTGTTATTGATACTAAGCTGTTATGTCTTAAGCTGTTACAGATTGGTTTACTGTTTAGAACCACACCACTGAAACAAGGTGACCTTCACTTCCACCCTCTGAATTGTTTCCTTAAACTAGCCATTGTACTCCTTAATCCCTGTGTCCTTTTTCTTGTCTTCTCTTTGGTTCCAATGTGAAGATCTTTTAGCTAACTCCACATCCATGCCTGCAGGCAAATACTCGCTTGTGCTGTCTCTTGTAGGTGATGCTTAATTTATTTTTTGCCTGGTTTCTTTCAGAACCAGGCTGGTGTGGTGTCACTCCGAGTTAGTCCTTTCCTTCCTCTCCTCCCATAATGATTCTGAATGTCAGTGACGTCTAACAGAAGAGCATCAGTGACAATAAAATAAAAAGGAAAATCTGTGTTTGGCTACAGGAGATAAAACCACCTTTGCATACCCTTGAGTCCTCCTTTGAGAAGAAAGCAGAGCGTGCTCAGCCCGTGGTTTTGCGTGCTGACCAGTGACAGATACATTACTCTGCTTGGCCCAACCAGCCAGAATTGGGTTAGAGGCTGCAGCACGGGTCTCAAGTTAGGAAAACCTTGGGGGATATTGAAATGGGGGGGTAATAGCCACTGGAAGTGTTTAATGCTCTGCTCATGCTTAAGTACAAGCAGGAGTATGTGTGAAAGAGACAAAGAAGTGAGTGCTACAGAGGCCTGGAGACATGAAGAGGACTGGAGGTTTTGACGTGGGGTTGTAAGGAAGAATTGAGTTTATTGCAGGGGACGTTTGAGCAGAAATTCATGTAGCTGGCTGCTGTTCATAACTAGTTTGTATTTTTTTTCTGGGTTTCAGTTTCTTAATCTGTTTTCAATATCTAAAATTGAGAGATGTACTGAAATATGATGTGGTGACCATCTACATATGTGGACATAGAAGTGGAGAGTTAGGAAGACTTGTTTCAATCGAAGTAAAGACACAGCAGCCAGTCAAAACTCTTTGGTAATATTGTAAGATCTGCACATCTGAGAAGCTGCTGTGCCAGGATGAGTAGCTGATGTGTACGGTGTCCACATACATTAGTTTCCAAGGCAATTCTGTGTACTGGACTGATGTGGGCACAAGTGAGATGTCACTGGTTGCAGTGTAGGTCAGGTGGCAACTTTAGCAATTGTGTGTCTGTGTGTTTGGCAGAATTTCATAGTTCCAGAGAAGTCTTGAGTTCTCAAATGGATAAATCATCTCACTACTATTAAATAAGTGTGACACAAATGCATTTTTCTCTTAGGATCCTACTTTCAAACCATGTCAGATGAAGACCCATTTTGTACTTCCCTTCCCAGTGAACTATGTTGGGGAATGCATTCGAACTGTTCCCTACACCGCTGCAGACTATGCAAGGTAAGAGCAGAACCAGCAAGGAGCTTCTGTGTGTGTTGCACAGCACAAAACAAAATGGAGAGTCTTAGGTTGACCACAGAAAATGGAACGTCAAGAGAAAATGCTTTGCAGTGCATTTGTCACAAAATCTTAATGGAGCAACCTTTGTGTGGCCTGGCCCAGAAATGCCCTGTTTTTAGTAAATGTTGAGATTAAATAATGAGGGGTTACTGTTCCCTGACTTTGGAATAGAATGCCCTGCCTACTTGGATGCATCTGAGTTGGCAGTCCTACTGCATGTAACAAGGTTTAGGAAGCTGCTCTTGTATTTCATTAAAGTGAAATGCATGGAAATAGTGAAGAAATGTTCCAAACAGTGCTACTCTTAGAATGGTGTCATATTATTTAGCTGCTATTAAATATTGAGTATTGTTATCATTACTATTGTAGATTACAAGAAGCAGAACATTGCAAATGGGGATCTTTGTGAACGTTGAGAACATTACTGTTGTCCAGTTCATTTAACATCTTTGCTGTTGATGTTTCTCTCATTACAGCCTTCGAATTCTTGCACGGTTGATGACAGCTAAATTCCTACATAGAGAAATCAGAGAGAAGGGAGGGGCTTATGGTGGAGGTGCTAAACTTAGTCACAACGGCATATTCACTTTCTACTCCTACAGGTAACAGTGGGTTCATTCTTTCCTGTTCATGTCTGAGGGGACCACTGACTGCACTTGCATGTGTCTTATTTTTAACTTGATGGTAGCTCTCTTTCAAGACTGAGTGCAGTAAAAGGAATGACACAGCAAGAAAGTGATTCAGTGCTAATGATGTTAAGATTAATTGCTTAAGGTATATAATAAACCCCTCCTTACTTTCTCTGGTTTGTGTCCTTGGGAAAACTTGCCTCTGCTGATAGCAACTGTTGTTGTGTTTCTGCACTTAGGTGTTTGCTGTCCCATTACCAGGTTATGTAAAACTGGGTTTCACTTGTTGCTTCCTGGGTTGAGGAGGTCCTGAAAAAGGGAATTCAAGACTACTCAAAATTTGAGACAAGTAGAATAATGTTGGTCCCTAATGACCTGAGCCTGAAAATACACAGCTTCCTTTGGTAACTGGCTGGAATCATCAGAGGTTCAGCAGAAAGCATGGCTGGTGATAAGTTTAGAACTGCTTTCTCCCTTCTTTTCTTTTCCTCTTTTTTTTGCCAGTCTAGAACAGTTACTTTTCATTGCTCTTACCAAAGCCCTTTTGGATGAAATTTGAATTGGAGGTATTGAAGACTAGTTGATCCCCCACTAAAAATATGGCTACAGTCCTGGCTTAAATAATTTTCCTATGACAAAGACAGCCTAGCACAGCACTTGGTTGGATTCCTAGCTAAAATTTGAGCAGCTTTGCCTCTCTGTGGAGCTTCAGCATGGTAGAACTTGTCCTGGTTAGTATTTCAGTAGTTGTTAACCTGTTGCACCTGTTCTACAGAGAGCAAAAGCAGGTGTGGCAGGAAAAGTAACTTAGAGAAGATAGGGCATATCATAAATATGACTGTTGTTGATATTAGTGGTAGTTACGCTTATGAAGCTGTTGAAGCAAAATGATAGCACATGGTAAACAGTGCTGGTTTACCAGCTTTTTTAATACTAGATCTCTGCACACATAACATTTATTTCTTAAAAAACAAACCTTTTCTTGTACATAAGAAATAAGTTTATCATTTGGTTTAATCCCGATCCATGTATGTATGTATGATGTACAGTAACTATGAATGAAATGAGAACAAAGCAGTTTTTAATTAAATTAATTTTTTTCCCCTTCTAAGAGACCCAAATTCCTTGTCCACCTTGAAAACATTTGAAAAAGCAGTTGAATGGGCCAAATCTGGAGAATTCACACAGCAAGATATCGATGAAGCGAAGCTAGCAGTGTTTGCTGCTGTAGATGCACCAGTAGCTCCTTCAGATAAAGGTACATTCTCATCAGCTCCCCAGCATTGTCAATGTTCTGTTTTTATTTAAGCTTAAAGGGAAGAAAATAGTTTGCTGAAGTGTATGATAAGGTAGGATTTGTACTTGGCAGATGTAAGACAATTGCAGTTTCAACAAAGCAGTCAGTTCCTGTTATTTCTTTTCAGAAACACCACATGCATTCAGGCTCTGTTGAAGTATTTGTATTCATGTGGCTCCTTAATGTCAGGTGAATACAGCTACAGCTGGGTGTAGATTAAGGAAACAACTCAAGGCTTGGAAATGGCATTGAATGCAAGCCAATAAAAGGCAATATTGATTTTTCTGATTTGGTAACACTGAAGGATTATTTTCCTGACACAAGTCTGCCTGTTGAAGATTCATGTCACTGACTTATTGTGCATGTTTTTTTTTTAAGAGGCTAAAGCCTAGAAGTCTGTCTGCTGTGATAGAGGGTGTTACCCTCTTTATGCATCTGCGTACTTCTCTTGGCTTGGCAGTATCTTCACATCTTTTCAGTTTGCTCACACTGCTTTGCTTTCCTCACTTTTTCCTCTTTCCCTCCCTCCCTCCCCCATTCTCAGCTTAATTTCAGTTCAAAACTTGCTGAATTAGAATACGTTAATTTTCTATACATAAAGAAATTGCAAGGTTAAAATTAGCATTATTTAATGTGTACTTGTATTAACACTAACTTATTAAAAAAGAAAGCTTAAAATTAAGCTAACATTCACTTGATGGAACTTGGTTTTTGTCTGGGCAGTTGAAAAAGTAACTAGTTTTAGGTGCTTATGGGTGAAATGCATATGGAATGCTGGCATTTGTGAGAGCAGCGATTTGCAGTCTTTGATGTTTGAATAAGCATCTTAACAGAGCCATAGCAAACTTAGTGAAACACTGAAAAGAATGTTGTTTAGCAGGCCTGGAAACTGTTGCAGAGAGCTACCTGTGCCCTTCTGCTTCTGTTATTTGTGAGGACTTGAACAGCCCTATATAGCCTGGAACACAGCCTTGCTTGGGGCCAGAGGTGGAGCTAGTAGCCAGATGTCCTCCCAAGCCGCTTTTTTTTACCCTATGGTCATTTGCTTCACAGAAAGCTTTGCTGTGATTGTTTTGGAGTTCTCTGTTTGTTCAGGAACATATAATATTAATAGTCATATTAAAATACCATAGGCAAGTATTCCAACAAAAGCATTTAAAGCATTAGGATGCAGATTTCTGTGTGTAGTACAGACAGGTGATCAAATCTTTGTGTTGCACATATAATTGATTGCAAATCTTAGGAGTTTGTTACCATAATAAAGATACTTCATGAAATACATTTTAACTAAAATATTATTACAGAGTGTTGAAATTTTTGAAGAAAGAGAGTTAAGGAATTACTCTGGAGATTTAGGTACACAAAAATACCAAGTGCCTCTAGATTCCCTGAGGTACCATTCTGACATGGGGCCTAGAAAAGATCTATGTTTATCTGGTCTGGCAGCTCAGCAACAGGGAAGTTGGAATTAGATGATCTTTAAGGTCCCTTTCAACCCAAACTATTCTATGATTCTGTATTTAGGTTTTCTGGGTCACCCTTACATTCAGATTTTTGACGAACTAAATTCCTTGCCAAAATAGAGTATTATTTTTTCCCCTAAATAGGAAACTCTGCCTACTTCAGAAAATTAATTTTTACCCAATTCTAACCTTTTTGATTTACATTTAGATAACTGCTTCCGAACAATGGCCCAATGGAGGACTTACTCTTCCCTTCTAGGACATGTACTGGTCTTAGCTTGCACTAACGTGTCACTGAGATTATTCAGGGCATCAATACCGTGCTTGAGTTTGTTTTGTTTCTTCCTTAGGAATGGATCATTTCTTATATGGGATTTCGGATGAAAAGAAGCAGTCGCACAGGGAACAGCTTTTTGCTGTCAACAGTGGTAACCTGGTTGATGTATCAAACAAGTAAGCTTGCTCAATTCAGGAAAATACTGAAAAATGGAACTAAAGCGTAACCTGAAGAAGAAAACAGTTTGTGAAAGTTGTCACAGACTTCCACTTCCAGTATTTGCTTTTACAATATAGAGAGAGATGTTAATTTTGTCCTGCTTATGGCATTCTAGCAGATGGAACTGACTTTCTGACTTTTTAGGTGATTATTTTGCTTGCGAAAGGTCCAGAAACTGCTTGGAGAGTTCCCTCAGACATCACCTCCCGGCTTCTGGGCCCATAACATTTTGTGCTTCTTTAGACTTGCAAATTCCTCTTTAGATTAAGAATTCCACTATGGAAGAATACCAGGGTAAGGAGATAGAATAGTTAGGGCTGTGCTTTAGGAGACCATTGTATCATGATGACTGGGAAAAAACACTGTAAATCCAAAAGATGCTGTGAAGGCAGATGGGGGTATGTATCAAACAGTGCTTTTACTGAGGTGGGAGTATTTTTTTACTATGTGGCAAAGTTAGGGATAACTGAATGCAGCACCTTGGTTGTTTCTGTTTTTTTTCTTACAGGTACCTTGCAGTTGGGAAGAGCACTCGTGGTCAAGCTGTGCTTGGCCCAGAGAATGCAGATATCACCAAAGATCCCTCCTGGGTCAAACGATGAATTGCTGATGAACATCCAAGCTAATAACAAGCCAATCTGTGTGACTATCTCATTAGGCTTTTTAGTAACTGTTAACAGTGCTATGGTCCAACCTAAATGCTTACTGCTGCTTTTAACAGTGTCAAAAAAAAACAGTTAAAAGCTGTCCTTCTTGAAATAACTATGTGAAAAATTTTCTAACCATCCAGTGTTTGACAGCAAGTATTGTACATGCTGTATGGCAAAGACAGACCATAATATTTTATTGAAGACTCACTCTCCCAGTTGCATATGAATACTATATAAATTAAATATTTTTGTACATGTAAACCTCTAGAGTTCTAAATGGTGTTTGTTTGAAATCATGCTTGCTGTTGGATATATAAAGAATTATGTCTCTCATACTGACAGATTTCATTCTTTGGTGTGATAATTCCAGCTTCCTTTGCATAAACCACCTACAGCCAGGAGCCCTGTACGTGACAGTACATTGCACCTCGCATCACACTGAGAGTGCAGTGAAGGGCAGGGTAGTGGGCACATCACGAATGAATTAGTGTATAAAATAAAGTTCAGTTTATCTTGCCAATTTGGGCAACATTTTGATATGAGACTGGCTAGTGCTTAAATTTTGTGAAGGTCTAGTTAACAGATAAGCTGGCATGAAGAACCATTTTTATGTTTTTCATCAGTGTGTTTTAATAGTCTTGAAAAAGCTGAGAGAAGGGAATCATGCAACAAAGACCACAGTTACACCCTCATGGATCTCATGTTTTTAAAGCTTGCTTCCCACCACCGCTTCCCCTTAAAAAAAAGTTTTAAGCCTATGTAAGAAGAAACGATTCTGAGTTCTAAGTCCAATTCTGAAGCAACACAACCAGCATTTGGTATTGTGACTGCTTCCTGCATCAATAGGGCAGGTGCTTTTTTTCTTTCACTGGAGCACACAGTGGATATTTCGTGAAGCATTATTCCCCCAACTGTCTAAAAGCAAGTGAATACAATTCCTGACACATGGCTCATGATGTTTGCAGCAGAATTTTATTTCACTTCAGATACATTAAGCACATCCTGTAACTCAACACAAAGCTAGCCATCTACACCTATTTTTGGGTGTAAGTACTCTGAATCAAAGTGCAGGAGATGAGTAACTTACAGAGTGCATAGAACGGTGCTGCACTTGCTCTTAAAGGGTAGTATCAGTAACTGGTGCTTATCCATTAGATGCTAGGGTTTGTTTTCAAACATAACACAAATGCAGGACAAAATCTCTGTGTGACATCTGAACGTCTCCTTTCACATAAAGTGCTGGTACAATAATTTAAATGTTACAAAACAAAGCTGTAATGATTCTAAAGCACTGTTACTCACAATGTGCATCTATTACAATAATCTAGAAGTGATGCCTTTAGATAGCTCCGGTTTCTGCCTCCTTTGGGCTGTGCATAGCAACATGCTCCAGCTGGCCTGAGTCTGAGACATCATAACTAGTCTTGTACTTGGCCAGGATTTTCATCAGCGGTCGTAACTTCAGCCACCATTGTTCCTTGGGAATCCTGTGTCTGTGTGAGAAGTGTGGTGGGGAAAAAACATCAGGTGATCTACTTAGTGGCCAAGACAAACACACTGGACAATACCAACAGTAATGGCATTCCTTATAAACAGGATGTGATATATTTATTGTCCTAAAATGGGGAGAAATAAGGTCAGAATACTGAAGGAATGAAGAGATTTTACTGGAAGATGTTCTATATAGGTAAGTGTAATACCAAATTTGGCATTAAAATGCTGCCCCACTAAAGGGTACCAGAAGTAAAGTAATTCTAGGCATTATAGCCTAGATTTCTGAGAGAGTTTTATGACAGAATTATGAGAAAGTTACTTAACAGAGGAATCCCAGAATTCATAACAAGATACTTCCAAGTATAAACAGGATGAAAAGAAAGCACAAAGGGAGGAGTCATTAGAAAAGTGAACAATCAAAGTGAATTGCTGGCTGAATGTAGGCCAGAGACAAAAGTGGGGTGAAAGGGCCAGCAAATTCTGTGTGTCAGCAGTGGGGAGAAGTTGTTCGTTTGATGTGGTGAAAGGAAGCCTGTGCAGAGATGTTTAAAATGGAAGCAGCGTATACGTACACAAAGTCTGTTTCAGTCTTAAGCTCAGCCACAGGTTGGAAAACGAGGTTGCGTCTACGCATTCCCAGCAAACAGACTGAGTCATCAGTGTTGGCAAATACTTTTCCTAAAAAAATGCAATAATTCAGGATCTTTCTTACTCACTTGTAAGGGCAAATGCCATGCCATTTTTTTTTTAATTAATCAGAATAGGAAGCTTAACAGCTTAATTCCAGTTACTGAACATTTAATGCAGTGATAAAATATCAATTAGTACTTTAATAGGGTTAGGAGATCTTCATTTTTTTTAGTTTAGCTTTGGTGATTAGCAATGAAAATTGTGTGACTAAGCAATAATAAGACTGAACTTTAACATTCAGTTTTACATTAGATTTTAGTAAACAGTAATTTATGAAAATTCCCAAAGAAGACATATTACCTTTTTCTGTCTCCCATGTAGCCACCATGAAACAAAAAGGAAGAACAGATGTAACTATATAACCACCAATTCCTTCATGCAATGAAAACTGCAATCATACTAGCATTTTCTTAAAAGACAAGAAAACAGCTCTCTGAATTACTCACTTCACTTGAGGAAGCACAGCAAGCCATTACTGAACAATAACAAGGTAATCAAGAGGGAAGAAGTATGTTGACTAATAAATGAATATATATTCATATATTTGCAAAGTAGTAGTCTTACATACTGATATCAAAGACAGTAAAAGAGAGAGCATCAAATATTTCTTCACCTTTGCGGTAGGTTTCTTTCAGTTTTTTGGAGATCCACTGCATAGCTTTTGCAGATATTTTTGTCCCAAAATTTCTATCAAATGGAGAAGGTGCACCACCCTGTGTGAAAATTGAGTGCAGGTTAGTTTAGTTATTGAACCAGTCTTGGTTTGTTTTGTATTTTTTTGGCTCCTTTCACTCCAAGCATTACAGCAGCCTTTATAATGTTCTGGGAACAGAAGTGGTTATTTTCAGCTTTGGGGTTGGTTTGTTACACAAAGTCTGACTTTCTTATGCATTTCCAATGTAGCAGATGGGACTGAAATCATGTGCTGTAGTTACAAATAGATCTAAACAGATTGTTTGACTGATGCTGGTCTTGACCTTCAAAATAAGCCTCACTAAATTTTACACAGAAAGTGCCAACCTCAGCATTAAATAATCTAAAAATATGACTAAGGGGAATATGCATATAACTTGATTTAAAATGAAAGACTGTTGTTTCACTACTAGTACTTAAAACATTTGGCTCTACATGGTATTTTTCACTCTACGTTAGTCTTAGTGATTATTGTAGCCAATACTGTAGTGATTACTGTAGTACTGTAGTACTATTTGCCCACTGTCAAGCAGTGTGGTGAGATAGAGGTACAAGGAGTAGCTTCCTACTGTCTGTTCTACAAGAACAATCCATCTGGACATATTTTCTTAATGAAAACTCATATCTTCCAGGGTTCAGAAGCCAGATACATTACAGATAGATAGGCAAATTAAGTGTGTTCTAAAGACGTATTACAATAATGACAGTTGTATTATCTCTTAAAAAGTGTAACTGTTTATTAATATAGGCAGAAGAATAAAAAATTAAAATCTTTATGAATGTGATGCCTTTTTTTCCCACCGACTTCTAAGAAGAAATTACTAACAAATACTTACAAGTTACCTACAAAAAAAATCCACTTTTTTTTCTTTAATCCTGAGTCAGACTTGCTTGAAATGCTTGAATAGTGTATGCTCTTTGTTCATACACGTCTGTAATTTAAGGGTAATTTTTTACCTGCTGCATGTGGCCCAATACATTTTTTCGACAGTCAAACACTCCTTTTCCTTCTTCAGAATATAGCTGATAAATGAAATCAGTTGTGTAGTTCTCATTGCAGTTCTCATTTCTGTAACAGTGAAGGCCAGATATAGTTAGCAAATATACTAGCAAGTAGGGGATGTCCTTACAGCTACTGAATGACAGATGTTTTCCCGTTTTCTGGATACCAGTAATCATGGCTTGGATATTTTCATCTAATGACATATGTTCATTTCCATGTAACATGCTCCTGATTTTGAAGTCTGCATTACTTTTACTACATTGTAATTGCAGTGATTGACATCACTTGGAATCCATTGTTGAATACAATAGTGAAAAATACCATTTTAGGTCTGACAAATTCATTATGCAGAGAAAAAAAATGTATTAAAGTGAAAAGTCATCAGTATCCAATGTTGTCATTTTGCCGTTGATAGAAGCATGAATAATGAATAGTAACTTAGTTTATTCCTTAACGATATTGGAAACATAGGGTATTTTTTCACCCTAACCATATAATTCATAGAACATGAACAAATACAATGGTATCCCCATACAACTTACTGTGGTATTCCTCTTTCAGCCATTTGCTATTTGGCAGACTGAAATCCTCAAAAGAGAAGTTACAGTCTGATTCAGGCTGCCTAAGAAGGTGTAATTTTAAACACACTGTTTTAAACAACATGTTTTGATTTTTGAAAGCTGTTTTATTCTGTGGCTATCTCCTAAAGTCTACACAGGATTTTTATAGTAAAGGCCATACTATATGGGTACACATGTATGCTAGTTTTCACACTGTCTTTCATAAGAAAGTATCTACTATAAAAGACAAAGCCGATGAGAAAACACGATGAAATGTTAAGATTATAAGCAAATATATTTACATAGAAAGAAGGAAGTTTTGGACTTCAGCTTCCAGACAGCTCCCAGAATTACCTTCTGCAGCAACAGCTTTACTAAAAATCTCATGCTAAAGGAATAATCAAGGAAAATAGACTCAGAGTGTCTTTGTAAGTGGACCAACAGCCTACCTGGCTGGAAGTGCTCTGCATCACTGATGATTTTCATCACTATGAAAACTACTTTTACTTACCTCAGCACTAAACCACGCTGGATACTGGTTTTCATTTTTTCAGTCAAGTGTTCCACATTAGCCTAGAAACAACAAAAGAATTTTTTAATAAGCCATAGAGAAATATAAAACAACTTTAATGAGCCTACATCTCCTGAGAGCTTCTGTAAATAATTCCACATCAAGTATTATGTTCAAATTCAAAGAGTCATTTATTGGTTTTGGAGACCCAGGATAATACACTGGGTACAGCTATTCACCCTGGGTTAAAACTTCTTCTATATCACAACTAAATGATTTGAATCGCAACACAAAGTTGGTTTTGTATGCTATACTGGTACAGCACTGAGCTGAGTAACCTCAACATACATAAAAATACAGAAATTGCCAAAAAAAAAACCAGCTTGCCCTTACTCCCAGTCCTTGTAAAAGTCACTGGATAGTGATATATTGCTGTGCTGGTACTCCCCTATATGACATGAAGAGTACACGCCACTGAGAAATGTGTGGGAAGGAATTAGGATTCATTTCACACCTCTTTTCCTTTCAGGAAATTTCACGTTTCTCTTCCTTTCAGGAAATTTTTGCCTTTTTAGCTTTGTATTTGCTGATAACCACAGGCAGTTCTGCATCAGTTTACACTCTAATATGTAATCCTTAAAGACTTAAAGATCTTTACTTTAGTAACACCTTCAGACATGCTTTGAATGGTTGTGCTATCAAAGCCAGTACCTAATATACCTTATATACTGCTCAGTTCCTGACCTGAATAGCCTTCTGACATAATGAACTGAGACAGTATCACAAAAGTATTCTTTCCCTCCCCCATTTGCTTTTTGTGGGTTTTTAAAAAAAAAAATCCTGCCCAAGTCTGTTCATTTATATGTAAATTGGATTTCCATCAGAAGACCAAAAATGAAACGATCTAGTAATGTGACTAATACAGTGATTTTGTCATTTAACTGAACCTGATGCCAAGGGTAAGTGGGTACATGTTCTTGTACATAATACAGCATAAGAACTGGTGCTGTACCAAAGTGCTAAGAAACACAGCTTTTAGATACAATCTAAACTTACTTTTGTTACATGAGCCATCTACTTCAAATATACACATTATGCTATGTATGTATAACAATTTTAGTATCTACTTAAAAATGAGAAAAACATCTCTAATGTTGTATACCTGGAGTTCTCGAATATCAAACTGTTCTTCAAAGATATATGCAGCATCAGCTCCTGCTGCAAGGGCCCCCATATTAGCCAGATAACCACAGTAACCACCCATGGTCTCAATGATGAATACACGACGCTTGGTACCACTGGCTGACTGCTTGATGCGATCACATGTCTAGGCAAAGACAAGCTACTGTAAGTTTAAACAAAAAAAACCTGAATTTTTATGGTTTTAGATTTCATGCATCCATCACTTTCATCCATACCATCACTTACTGGTAAAAGAATCTGAAACATTTATAAAAATATTAAAAAAGTACCATAACCCATCAAACTATAACAATTACCAAATAAAGTAATTCTTATAAATCATACACTGAACAGTGAAAGTAAAATGTTTTGCTACTACTATATCTTATTTTTTTGCTTCCTGGAAATACTAAAACAATAATTATTTTTGGTTTGTGTGTGGAATTAAAAGTTGTGATAGTCTTCTAACAGGGATACAAATAGATAAAATGAAGCTTTTTAATCAATTCTGGTATGATTTATCTTCTTTGCTTTAACTCTATTTGTTACTGAAGAGTTTATTTTCTCTTAGTATTGATTTTAAAATTCACATTCCCAACCATACTTAAGGTACAATTTCATTAACTAAAAAAGTTCTGAGCACGTATTGCCCTACTGTTTCCTTTGCAAAAATTATATCCACATAAATACCATTCTTTCAAGCACTAATGGCACATTTTTGTAATGCTTTTATTTTTTTATGAGTAGATAAAAACATACTATAAAAAGACTGTAATCTCCACTTGCATCTGACTCTGACCACCATATAGAATGTTCTCTACAAAGAGTCTGTTGCTTACATGCCACCAATCAACACCAATATTTATTAGAGCTGTCTAAGAGACTTGGAAAATAACAGAGAAAATCTCCAGCGTGGCAGGACATAGGAAACTTAATAGCGTGAAACTGATGGACTGTCCCTAAACCAGTCCTGCTTAGTAAAAACAAGAAATTAAACAAGAAATACCTATGAAGTTCATCATCTTGAAACCTGCATTAAGATACAGTCAAAAAATCCCCATGACTTACTGATTTTCTGAGTAACTGCAGATGCTGTAATGTTTGAGTATTTCTCTTTCACAGATATTTACACCAGAACCTTCAGTTCAGCTAACTGAAAATACTTCAAGTTGAAATTAAGATCATGAGCAATACGGCTTTTAAAAATATACCTAACATACTACAGAACAAATAATGAATTGATACGTGAGAAAACGTAAAATAGAAAACTAGAACTTCTAACATAGCAAGGTTTAACGCACTGAAGGACTAAAATCAATGTATGCATTTATTTGTGTCCAGCTACTAAAAGGTACACCTAAATTCATTTATATTTATATATTTGCATATGTGCATGTTATGTGTATACACAGACACACAAATACATACACGTACATTTTGAAAATGTCAATTTCTTTTACTTGTTTTGGAGTTACAATGACCTCAAGCACTTACTTTCCCCTTCCAGATGTGGTTTCATGAGAATTTTTGTAGAATACTGGCTTCTAGCATATGGTAAGCAGGAACAAATTTATTAAAATCCATCAATTTAAATAATGGCAGGTGCAACACTGAACCAATTTTAACTCTTTTTTTAAACAAGTTCCTTGGAACTGGATGGATACTAATGTGTTTAGCCTATACTATAAAAAAAAATCTTAAGCTTTAATATATGCACATTCATCTCCCTCATTTTGAGAAACCAAAACCACTTGTAAACTTCAAGCTTTCTAAAACAGCTTGCCAGCTGCTGGTAGTAGAATAAAATTTTCTGCCTTTTGAGAAGCTCCAAGTTCTAAACAAGGATATAAGTAATTAGTTGTGTTTGGGACTACCCACTTTAGATTCACTGAGGAGGATTTCTATCCTGGGCTATACAAGATGCATAGTAGAAACTTTCTACTATTCTTACTCTCTCAGAATGACTGTGATGAAAACACCAAAACACAAAAATGGCACATACTGACTTTAAAGAATCATTAATTCACAGTGAACTCCACAGGCAGCAAAGGCCAAAGCTCAAGTGCCTGATGCAGATTTCTGAAGTTTGAACATAAAAGGCATGGTGAATCTTTGGAGGACTCCGGAATTCCAATGCTTGCTGAGCTTTCATAGGAATTGCTACAGCTTCATGAAAAAAATGTGATATACAAAACTTCACCGACTGAACAGTGTGGTATTGCTAGCATAAACTAAACATTCTAACCATAGTGAAACACAATAGATACCATTTTTATTTTACTCACAGCATTACTGAAAGCTGTACAAATTGCAATTAATAATACAACCAGTGAAGTAAGAGGAAGCAGCAATATATTTTCCCATTATGTCTTCATGTTTTCTCTTTTATAGGTAGATCACTATTAGAAGTGGTATCAGTCACAATTAACTGACTTAACCTACTTCTATAAATGTCAGCCTGAGGGGGAAGCAGCTAATAGAGTGGTGAAAGTAACTGGGTCCTGCCTATAAATGTACTGCTACAGTTCACCCACACTACACCTTAAGTCATCCTCACCCCAGGGAAGACTAGGACAGAATGTAATCCACCTATCTTTCAATTATCTACTGGGGCTTCTTCATTCCATGTAAATAAATAACACAGTGTCAGAGCAGGAAAAAAAAACTGCATTTCTCAAACCCCTGGACTTCTAACTTTCTTGGCCAATTACTTCATAATTACTTAGACAGACAGATTGATAATGAGGGGCTTGATAAAACCCGGAGCTGATGAGAGGTTTATTCTCTTGTCTGCATTATACCTCAACTCAGTTCTCTTTGCAGTGGCTCCAGCAGACTCAATAGGATAGTGAAGAGTTCATACAGCAGTTTTACCCAAGGGAAAAAGCTGTGGCAGACTAAAACTAGAAAATTGATTGTTCCGACTGAAATGGAAAACTCATTCATAGCAAGCTCTGGCCTTACACTGCTCAGTTACAGTGACATCAGTGACAGCCTTAACTGCTTATACTACGCATGCATTTATATGCACTTAATACGTGTTAAGCCTAATGCAGTCTATGGGATTATTCACGTGTTTAGTGTTAACCACGTACTTAAAATGCTCTACTGCACTAGACTCAATGGAATAATGTGGCACTTATTTATAAAAAATGTCCTTTCTTCTTTCACCTGAATAATGCTGAGGAGATACATAAGATAAAAACCAAAATCAACGCACGCAAACTATTTTATTCTCGGTAAAAGCAAGTGCCCTAAGCACTAATGCAGCAATCCTGAATAACAAAACAGACTCCCCAGAAGTCACACATACAACATAATGAATTTTTATGAGGTTAATCTTTAATTAGCTTTCAAAAATTTCTTAACTATAAACTGTAAAAAAAAACCAGTAACTGAATGATTCTAGAAAACTAGACATTTCAAGGTCTTTACGTATCCTCATCTTACGCATTTTATTGTCTTTTAAAACTTTTTTAATTGACTTTTAAGAAGATATGCAGTCTTACCTCCACAATAGCATTCAAGGAAGTGTCAGCACCAATGCTAAAGTCTGTGCCTGGCACATTGTTGCTAATAGTAGCAGGCAACACACAGATAGGTACGCAAAACTCCTCAAAGCGGGAACGTGCCTCATGTAGCTGCAGACAACTTTCATAGGCCTGAAGCAGTGGTACAAGTGTGAGTGATACATTCCTTGTCTTTGGATTGCTCTGCTAATGACTCCTTGTATGTGATGGTACATTTGGCTGTCCATTGGCCCAAATAAATACAGTTGGTGATATTATTTGCGGGTGGATATCCTGTACGTACCACAACAGTGCACTGGGGTTGCATTGGCACAATGCTCTTTGAAGAAATGCAGATTAGTGCAAGCTAACACAGAGCGAATGCAAAGTGTGCACAGCACAGGCATCTGAAGCAGTTGAGCAGAAAAGGGCAGCATAAAGGTAGACTGGAAATCATCCCACAAGAAACCACTTAAAGAAATGAAGTTTGATACGTGTTAGAGAGATTAGAAAGTTAACTAGTAAAACACCTACAGTTTGAAGGAAATGCTTAAAGAAAGCTTTTTAAAAAAAAAAAATATGTTATCCTATAGTCAAGACACACATCTATTTCTTCTAAGAAAAAGGAAAAAACTTTTGCCTGTGCCTTCTAGGATTCTATTAACATCAAACATCTGCCTCTATGCACACAGACTGAACGCTGGCCCAGAAAAATGCAGGGATGTGCACATGGATGAGTTAATAAAGTTTTTGAGTATAGTTCAAGGATTCTTTCAAAAGCATAGCTGTAGGTCCTTGGAAAGATTCCAAATTTATTTGAAATAAATCATCATGGGATAAGGATTAGGCGTTCCTAATAGATGTCAAAATAATACTTAAAGGTTAAGATTTTGCAGCTCTTCTAAGTCAGCAAACATATTTTTAAGTTACATTATTCCAGTTCTTTCTAATGTAAACTAATCAGCATCTCTCATGATGCGTGGCAATTTTTTAAACTGCCTAGGTAATGACTCTCCACAAGAAAGCCTGATTACACAGTATATTACATTTTTCTTAATCTCTTTCTCCCAGAAAGGACTGATGTTCACAGAAGTCTCATTTCAATTTCTCAAATCAGTTCAGAGAATCAAACTATTGCAGAAAAAAACTAGGTTGCTATCAAGCTGTCTCCACAAATACCTATTCAGTGCCTGATTTAAGCAGTAACTTAGGAGAAAATTCCAGGAAAAAATTACAGGGAGAGTTCTGCTCTCTAGGTTTTTGTCGTAGATCAAGCAGACCCTGTTCAGTGTGTTCAGTGAGGGGACAGGACATACATGGCAGTAGGTGCGTAACTGCAAACTGACTTCCTAAAGTGTATCTTTACTCATGTATTTCAAAGTGCAACTTTCAGTTAAGGTCAGTGATAGAATTCATTTTCATAAGTCCAAATACAGTGTAGAACGCTGCACTTTAAGACCTGTAGCTCTGAGAAGCACTATAGCCAGAAGAGCCACAGATGGATTTTTCTTTTCGAGTGGATGAGACTTTATTGAGAAAATTTCAGTAACTGCCCAGCTCAACTTAGCTGAGGCTGCTTTGAATTTTTACTTCTACTGAAAAATATACACTGTTGTCACAGCAGTCTGGTAACACCACATGGCTTCCTGAAGATCTGCAAAACAGATTTAGTTTCCCTAAAAAGTTAGACTGAGACTTTTTGGGAAACCAAGTTGAAGGGAGGTTTAGAGCAATAACTAACATAATCAGTTAGTCTGCATTTATGATATGTTAAAATGCAGTTATGATATGTTTTACTTGCATTAAATATTGCCATTTTATTTGATGCAAGTGATTTCAGCAAACATATCAAAAGACTGTACCTTCACCAAGCATGAGCATTAGATGATTATAATGCAACATCTTCGCATCACTGCAGCAAAATATATTTTCAATAAAGGGTCATTTAATAATTATAAAGGGTAAACAGTTAATGGGAGGTTTTAATAACTGCTTTACAACTACTTTTTCTTAAATAAGTATTACAGTAAGATTACAGAGGGATGCTTACTACATCAATAAAATGTTTTAACCATTTCACACCCTTTTATTGTATGTGTTATTAAAAAGAGTATTGTCATAACCAAGGATGCTTTTAAAAAAATACACACAATCAAGCAAAGACTGTGGTTTGTTGACTTCATGCTGATCTCAATGCAAATAGTCACTTGGGATTTACTGCCCAGCTCTACAGCAGCTGTTGATAGGACTGAAGTGGATGGATGAAAATTTAACTGGTTAGCTAGCTTAGCCAAGCTGATTTTCAGCTTCCTAGTTGAGATTAATGTGAAGCCATAAATGCTAGTACCAGCATTGGGAGCATACAGGAATCAGTGTTTTCCAAGGGAAATGCACGGAGATGGATGGCACTAAGGCAATCTGACTGTAGCTCTCTTCGCTCCTCAGTGGCTGTTTGCTATTCTTTTTCTTATAAAACTAATTGATCAACCTGTACCCCCTTCTCTTTGATGAAAGGAGAAGACAGATTGTCAAAGAAACACATTAGTGAGTTTTAGCCTCTTCCTTCTTCAGGTTTTGTTTTTTTTTTTTTTTAAATCTCTCATTTACTTCTAAATCTCCTTAATCAAATACATATTCTTCTATACCTTGTTCTGTTTTTTTCCTTTTTCCATCAGTTAACACTAAGCCTATCAGCAGGCCTTAGTTTCAAGTTAAGTTTTCACCTTTTCCAATCTCTTTCCATGTTTCGTACCTGAAAGAGTCTAACTTTTTATTCATTCTGATTAATTATGGAGTAGGTTTCTGCATTTTAGTTCTACCTGCAAAATGTATTGCTAATGCCTCTTTTTGAGCAAGTAATACATTTAATTTAGAAAGAAATTTCTATCCTTCATGGTTATACAGGAAAAAAACCTAACACTTCTTTGCTGTCACATTCCAGAGCACCTATCTGAGATAATATTCTACCCATTTCATGGAATTAACAACACGGAGTTGAGAACATAGGTATTTTTATTATGGTACTTATTTTACCAATCCTTCCTTTTCAACAGAAATCTCAAAGCTCATGTTCTTATCCTTCAGTCCTGAACAACTTAATGCGTATATCTAGATATACAAGCCTTATGCATACCCTTTCCAGGTACAGAAACATTCAGCTTTCTCCAGGTATTTTATATTGGAGTTTTCATCAACAATTGCTCTCAATAACATTCTGAAAAGTTAAGTGAAAAATACAGCATATCATAAATTTAAAACACTACTCAAAAGACAGACCAAATTCTACTATTCTACTGATTACAAACCTACATTTTAAAGCAAAAATGGAAAAAAATAATTGAACATTTCCAGATGCTCACAAATGCGTTACAGAATCTAAATTTTTATTACTAAGAAATGTTCCTTCTACTATCTATGAATTAGGGAAAAGAACACTCCTATCTAATCTCTCATTTGGAATTTATGTATCTCTTGGTCTGTTTTTTCTTGGGGTTTTTTGTTGTTGTTTGTTTTTTTTTAAATGCAGATGCAGCATCTTAACACATTTTATCTGCAACTGTCTTGAGGTACCATTTACATACTTTACGAGTTTCAAACAACCTAATACTGACAAGTGACTAGTAATGCCTAACACTAAGAAGGGCTCATTACCCAGCAGAAATGTACTTACCTTACTAAAAGTTGCCAACAATATAGAAGAACAATACCACAGAAAAACTAAGTGTGATGACATTTGGTGTTCATAAGAGGTATTAACCTGAGAGTGTTGGAAACTATGATGCATTTATTGATCTAACAGAGGCAATAAGAAAAAAAAATGCTATAAACTAGATATAATAGATATTCATGTCCCATCTGCTACTTTCATTTATCACTGGCAACTGTAGGACTTGTACTGAGTCTACGAGTCACATTTAATAGGGTCATCATCACTACTGAACCTGATCTGAAAATATGACACAGGAATGAAAGGATATATTTTCATTATCAGTTTTAGTGAATCACGTTCAATCAATCAGAGCAGAAAAGTGAAAAGATACCAAGCAGAAATGTTTCCCCAACACAAAAGTCTGCTCCTTCCCCACCAATAAAAAAATTAATTTTCCATTGGATTGAATCTAAATCTTGCAAAGCTGCTACATTTCTTACTTATTTCAGAGAAAAATCTAGAGAAAATAAAACACAAAACCAAGACAGAAGCTATTAGTAAGAAAAAAAAGAAAAAAAAATATAATTCTGAGAAGTTTTCAACTACTGCATTGAAAATCTGGAGAAAATGACTTTTTTATTATGCAATGAACGTGAATGATACTTAGAAACCTAAATATAAAGCAAAACACAGCAGCAAAGAGGGAGAGACTGGCTGACTATGATATATCCTCCCTACATTAAATAACCTATAAAAAGAAGTCAGGTAAATAAAGCTTATAAAGGAAAGAAAAGAAGAAAAGTAGGTGTTATGCACAATCATTTTACTCACCTTAATTTGTGATCATTTTGGAGAGATATTTTTATTTACCAGAACTGGAAACAACATCACCATTTATAAACTAAGTTGTCTATAAGGAATGTGTTCAAGGTAAATTTTAGTTAGTTTAAGCTACTGTCTTGTTCAAGGCAATAGTTAAGGAAACTGAGATTTCCTAACTAAAAGGTTTATTTTGCTAAAGATAAAAATATTTCTGTTGGCATGCTAAAAAAAAAACCAAACAAACCAAAACAGGTGAAAATTATGTTAGTGCTCTTGAAGTTAACAGCATTTGAAGAATCATTTTTCTGAAAATAATACTGTAATTTTCAAAACCAACTTGAAAGTCTTTTCCTGCTTTACATAAGCACTCTGCTCATGATTTTTCACTTTTTAAAATGTAGCTCACTATGTACAATCAGTGAAAAATTCTACATTCTGGCTCCAACATGACTGAAAACAAAAATCAGAAAGTGAAACTTATAGTAATTCATTGTAATTCACTAAGATATGAAATAATTCTGTTTTTTCATTGGAAGTGAAAATGTAAATCAAATTTTGAAGATGAGTGCTGTATTAGTTCTTTGCTGTGTTTTAAACAAACTATGGACACTCTATAGCTGTACCTGCAATATGTATGTGGCTGCAGATTACGCTGAAAAAAAAAAAGAAGTGCTGTTGTTTCACAGACAGAATTACATCATAGTATATAGAGTCGCTCTTCTTAGCAGTGGATTAATGCTTCTCCAGGTGATCTAGATGAACTGTAATTGTGCATATCTGATACCTTAATTTGTATGCTGTTTGACAATGATTTCTGTCCAACTCAGTTTTGTATGAATAAATCCATTTTTAATATATAGTGTATTATTGGATGTGGGTTTTTTTATAAAATATTTCATAATATGTCTCAAGTCTTCTTGGTAAATCTGTTATTAGTAGAAGACATGTAATACCTATCATTAGAGAATAGTGGACCTTACACTCTCTGTTATAGGAATAAACATGTTACACAAATAAGGATCTCCTGAACAGAACATTCACGCAGTGTTTGTTACAGCTAGGTATACTGATACTCTACATATAGAGGGATTTTTCCTCTACAGTGCCTCGAATGATCACCAAGTGTTAGCTTTATGCTTCTTTCTTCCATATACAAGAGATACTTGCCATCTCATTTTGTAGTTTATAAATGTCCATATCACATCTGAAACCTGTAGTTTCAAAGGAAACCTAATGGAAACTCATGGGATCCTAAACGTTCTCTTTTTTAAGAGATACCACGAACGTGGCTCTATCAAGTAACTGTATAATTTTCCAAATTATATTTCCGAAGTTCTGGTCCATAAAAATATCCAGTTCTAGCCAATTTAGACAGTTTTAACCAGAACTGCTTTGTTAGTAAGCGCACACACCAGAATAGACTTACATCAGTTATAGTGTTCAGAGCAGTATCTGCACCAATGCTGAAATCTGAACCCGGTACATTGTTGGATACAGTTGCAGGAACCATAACCATTGGAACACAGAATTCGTCATATTTCTCTCGGGCAGCTGACAATTCCAGAAGTCCAAGGTATGCCTGTTGGGCACAGGCATTGAGTGAAAAATCAGGATGGATAAAACAAGGGCAAAATTGGAGTGAAAAAATGGAAAGGGCCACAGGGGGAGCCATTTCTACCACAGCATACTTCATCATGTCAAAGCATTAAGGAACTAAATCTAACACACACACAAAAAAAGAAAGCATTAGAAACAGGTACACTTTTTAAAACAAACAATAAATAGAACTTTCATTTTCACAGGAATATATAATTCAGACATAACAAAGTGTTTTGTACGACATAAGCAACTGCAAACTATTTCCCCAATCTTCTGGTACTGTTACTGCTCATTTGAAATCTTAATATTCCTGAACTAGGACCTTGCCTAACAGGTTGGAAAGAATGGATGATTCATTCCTTACCAAAAGCAACAAGCATGTCTTCTCTGGGAAGAGTTGGCAAAATACTTTCCTGAATCAAGGTTTCAAAAAACTTACTATTTTGGTAAAAGGAAATAAACACGAAATATGGGAAAAGAGAAAACACTTCTCTAGACCAACTACAGATTTTGAAATGCACTGTGACACAAAGCAGCTTAAATAAGGAACCACAGTGCAATTACTGCTAAAGATCAAGAACTTCTGCATGTTCTAAGTACTGATACAGTATAAACTGTAACTTGGCACTACTGAAGTAAAATATATATATATTTATTAATAAAAAATATTTGCATAGAATCACAGAACCATTTGGGTTAGAAGAGAAGCTCATCTAGTTTCAACTCCCCTGCCATGGGCAGGGACATCTTCCACTAGACTGGGGTGCTCCAAGCCTTGTCCAATCTGGTCTTGAAGCACTTCCAAGGATGGGGCATTCACTGCTTCTCCAGGCAATCTGTTCTGGTGCCTCAACACTATCAGGCTGTATTTATTCACTTAGCACATCCTGTTTTGCAGTTACTGGCCACTGTCTTGAATGTCAATTTTCCACAGAATCTGTGATTAACAATACACTACTTGTGCTGTATATAAAAGATTAGTTATAACCAAATACATTTTACATGAAGATTGGGTAAAAATTAAAATGTAAATGGTTCATTTTGTTAGTAGTTCTACTCAAACATAATTAGATATTTCAGTGTACCTCAAATCCACCAATAACCATAAGGGCGTTAATGTTGTTAGTGCGCATCTGGTCAGCAATCTTCTCCAAATATTTTGCAGGAAGAGTACTAAAAATTATTAAACCAAAAGAAAAATAAAAACAATGTACAGACTCTGCAGCAGTAAGAACTAATTGCTAAGCTAAAACAGAGCAGGCAATGCAATATTTTTTGTTTTATGTATTTGTCCACACAAATAATTCTTCCTGACAACCAGTAAGGAATCATGTCAACTATAAAGAAATGAGCTTGCAATCCTTTTAAGTGTAAGGACCCCAGGAATTTTTTAAGTCGAGGTCCTGACTCCCATTTTCATTCTCCCTTCAGGGCTTGTACAGTACTATAAAGATACCCAACTTGGAAAGTAACGATCTAAAGAAAAATAAAAAACCTGAACACTTAAAACATTCTGTGAAAGGAGAAGAGCATGGAGTCATATGGTGGTTATATAAAGTACTAGAATTCATCATATCAATTGGCAAAACACTGATGTTACCGTTTTGTACCAAGAATTGATCCTCCTTGACCAGTCCAGCCTCCAACATCTCCCCAGCTGATTTCCTTTATCTTTGAATAAAAGTAAAAAAAGAGATTGTTAAGTAATTACCCAATTACTTCTCCTGACATGCAGCAAACAACAGGTACTATTTAATGTAAAGCTGTTGGAACAAGTTTGAGGCTCAAAAAGCAGCAAAAATGAACTTGGCAAATAAAACAAATCATGTCTTGAATCCAGTTTCTCCTCAATATACCAACTGGTGCTTAAGACAGGGAAACAGAAGAATCCAACTCACCTGGGGAGTAAAAAAAATAGCTTCCTCCTTCAACAAGTACCACTGCAGAGTTTCTTATAGCAAAGGAACTACACAGGTGCACATTCTGTACTCATTGTACAGAATTGACAATTCATCTGTTAATATTCTGTGGAAAACCTGCCATGTGCTAAATGCTGACCAAAATGTAAAGGTAGGATTCATCTGCACTAATTCTGTAGCTCTGCATCATGTGATTAGCAAAACCTAAGGCATATGAATCTATAGACTTGAATAGTTGAGAAATACAGCCACGATCTGGATGTTGTATGTCCTTAGGAAATAACTTACAGAATTGCTTCTCACAACAGTTATGACAGAACATACCTTCTAAGAATATCAACAAAGGTGGTGGTGTGAGATGGGATACACACTATGCCAGGCACACGTCATACTAACCTTCCCTCTAGCAAAACCTTCAAATCCATCAATGACAGCAAACATTTTATGGCCTTCAGTTATGCCAACTCTCACTGCAGCCCTCACTGCAGCATTCATTCCAGCTGCAGGGGCACCAACATTTAAAACTGCCACATTAAAATTAGTCTGAAAGAAAAAAAAAAAAAAACCAACAAAAAAAAATAAACATTTAATAAGCACTTCAATTTATACAACACAGTTAATGTGTCCATCATACACAGTCACATAGATGCTAAATATGAGAATATAGGAAAGGAAGTTTTGAAGCCTAATCCAAAATTTAAAGTTAACTAGAAGATACATACACATATTTCTCCATTTGCAGACTATCACGTAGAAACAAAGAGTTTGTGTTTTTTTTTAAAAAGAGTGTTTGGTTTTAAATAAGACTTTATCACAGTTTCATTTGGTTTGTAGGTTAGGTTATTCAGCTTTTTATATTCTAGCTCTGGTAGGCTCAAGAAACACAAATTACCCTATGTTATTCATAGAATCCTAGAATAGTTAGGGTTGGAAAGGACCTTAAGATCATCTAGTTCCAACCCCCCTGCCATGGGCAGGGACACCTCACACTAAACCAGCTCACCCAAGGCCTCGTCCAGCCTGGTCTTGAACATTGCCAGGGATGGAGCATTCACAACCTCCCTGGGCAACCCATTCCAGTGCCTCACCACCCGAACAGGACAGAATTTCCTCCTTATATCCAATCTAAACTTCCCCTGTTTAAGTTTTAATCCATTACCCCTTGTCCTACCACTACAGTCCCTAATGAAGAGTCCCTCCCTAGCATCCTTAGAGGCCCCCTTCAGATACTGGAAGGCTGCTATGAGGTCTCCACGCAGCCTTCTCTTCTCCAGGCTGAACAGCCCCAACTTTCTCAGCCTCTCTTCATACGGGAGGTGCTCCAGTCCCCTGATCATCCTCGTGGTCCTTCTCTGGACTTGTTCCAGCAGCTCCATGTCCTTTTTATGTTGAGGACACCAGAACTGCACACAACACACCAACTGAGGTCTCACAAGAGCAGAGCAGACGGGCAGGATCACCTCCTTTGACCTGCTGGTCACACTCCTTTTGATGCAGCCCAGGATACGGTTGGCTTTCTGGGCTGCAAGCGCACACTGAAGCCGGCTCATGTTCATTTTCTCATCAACCAACACCCCCAAGTCCTTCTCTGCAGGGCTGCTCTGAATCAATTCTCTGCCCAACCTGTAGCTGTGCCTGGGATTACTCCGATTGTTCCGACTGGTTATTCAACCAGTTTCATGTTATCAAAGCAGTAGCTTTTTGCAACACTACACAGAACAGGAAAGAGCAGGAACCAATTCTAGCACCATAGGATTTTGGTGTGGATCATCAGTACCATGCAAAGCAGAACAGATAACTTTTAAAGTATCAGCCAGGTTTTTAGAGCAGCTGACAATATAGCAGTAAAAAGGAACACTCAATGTATTTCTCAATATCATCTGTTTTCAGATTAAAACAGTTTTTAAAGCTTTCCCTAACAACCCAAAGTAACTGCTTATATACTGTGTCTCCCCAAGTTTAATGAGCATCCCAAGTAACAACTAATCGACTCTAATAGAAAAGTCTGAGATATCAAATATACATTTGTAATTTAAACCAGAGGCAATGTAAAAGAGAAGGATGTATTAAAAAGATAACAGGAAATAATAAATATTTTGTAAATAATGTGTATTCCCTACTTGCGCATTTAGCTCCCATTTATATTGTTTTGTTATTAACTGTACTGTAGGTAAAACAACTACATCTAAATGGATGTAAGCATTAAAGACTGAACACCACAAGTAGCCAAAATCACACAATCTAGCTACAAAATACTATTAATAACTTCTGTCTTTTTACAACAGACCCAACTCTAAAACTACAACAGTTCTCAGGTTTCAAATTAAGAACATTTTGTACTGATAAATCCTGTATCACTCAGATTATGGATTCTTTCCCAAGGAAAAAAGCATCAATACTTGCATTAAGAAGAAAAAAACATAACAGAAAGATTATTCCTGAATGTTCATTGTAAGGGTATACAAACCAGGAGTGCTACTATGTGTAAAAAGATAGTAAGCATCTTTGGATTAAATTTTAATTGAAAAACATGAAATGCAGATCTTCTGTATATGAAGTATTCCATGAAATAGAAAGCTTATTTCCATGTAAATCACAGCCCACTATCTCTGATTAAGAAACTGTCAGCTAGCATAATTTAATACAATACTGGCATAAGTAAGTGTTGATTTACAACAGATAAAAACATAATCCATTACAAAAAAAATGAAAATGGCACTGCAATGCATTAATATTGTTTTATTTTTACAGCTTTGAAATTAATACTGAGAGCTAAATATAAGTAAAGAATTAAAACTGACCTGACTGACCTTTGGGAAAGTTTAGCCACTCTGTAGGAATTTAGGAAACAGAATTTAAATGATTGCAACTGCATAAGCAAAATGCAAGAAAACTTCGACAGCCTGAGCTTATACACAAATTCATCATGCTACGTCATAGGTTTGAAGAGATAATTAAGGCAGTATGATGAGGAGAGAAGAAAAATGTTATTTATTAACGATATTCCAAAAGCACTGTACACTCGAAAAAAAATCCTTACCTTTGGAAGCTCGGCATCTGGCTTTTTGTGCGACAGTAATTTGTAGGTGTTAAGGTTGTTTTCAAAGCTCCTAAATAAATAAATAATCAATCAAAATTAAGAAAATAGTAATTTTTTTCAACTCAGTTATTTTAAAGAAATGCTTTAAAACAGGCATGTAACATTAGCACCAAAGACGAATGCAAGCCGTAAAAACTGGAAATGAGAACACACTGGAAAATACTCAATCCTGCAAGACAGTGAGAAAACACAAAATATTAAGAAAACATAAAATAACTATATAGCTGGCCAGTATATTTATAGATCAGTGATAAAGCATTTTATTACCAGATTACTTGAAACAGAAAAGGCTCTGTTGACACGAGTGCAGAATGTCTCCCTCCAACATTACTGTTGGAAAACTACCAGCTACTTACAAATAAGTGCATGGGATTGGCCTCAAAATCTTGAACAGACATATAGTTGCTACCAGCCAGCTCATACAACACACAGTTCTTTTCTTTGCGACTAGTTAGCCTAGTATCAGTCTGCCTGACTAGTCTGATTCAGTACTGAACTAATTTTCTTCCCTTTATATGTTTTTATGGAGATAAGAATTTTAGTTATTCTATTTCAACAACTCTTCTGTATTCTCTATTATTCCTAAATACATAGAAGCATATGGATATTAAATTTAAAATAAAATGCCAAGCGCCAGCAGAACAGTAAAGCAATTCAGCTTTTCTAGAGTAAATAAACCAATGGAAGTTATTGGCCATACCTTCCACGAAGCCTAACAGCCTCAACAAATCTTCCCTCATCCATGGCTTTCTGGACTTCTTGAGTCTTGAAAAAAGAAGTGGATTACTCAGTGTGTTTAAAAAACACAGGAAGCTGATTACTTAATATATTCCAGTAAATAGATAATTTTGAAATAACTTTCTAAAGGGAAAAAATAAATGTTGACATTTCATAAACTTATGAGCTACCTTTTATCATAGCATAAACTACAGAGGAAAGAAGAACAAAGTAGAAGCAGACATCTAAAGCCTTCCTGGGAAGAAAAATAAAAATCAACGTATCTATTTTTGTGGGTTTTTTTTTTTTTCTATTTAAGCTGAACAGTTTTAGTGCAGAAACCTAACTGTCACTTATGACATGTAAATGGATGCAAGCATCTGAATAATTTGTTATGGCAATAAAAACAGAAGATCTGAGATGACATTTTAAAGGAAATAAAAAAAAAAAAACCACCGAAAAACAACCCCAACATATTTCTTACTTGTTGGTAGTTTGGAAATAAATAATAACACATAGAAAACACACATGAAGTTCATTATTCTCACATGTGGGAAAGTGCTGCACATATTCCCATCAGTGTTTTAACAACAATAGACAATTATTGTACACAGTGGTCTGTTGTAGTTAATGAATAACTGTAACTGGCTTTTTGCCAGAAACTCACCATCTGCACACACTCCATCAAAGGCAGACGGACAGCCTGGTTTCCAGACAGGGACACGACGCAGGCAGGGGTAGCTGGAGTTGCTTCTAAAAGGGCAAGCACAGCTTCCACACCCATACGACTTGCCTGAAAATACATAATGTTTGAGTTCTCAAGCAAGTGCTTAAAATGACAAGGCTCCCAATCACAGAACTTGTCATGATTTCACCATAAACCCAACCGAAACCACTTATTCCTTGGTAGGTGAAAATGTCACAGGCTGTTTAATACCCTTAAATATGGACAGTTGTTCTTGAAGCTTTGCTATTTAATCTTAATACAGATTCCTTTACACAAAATGCTTCACTGTTCTGAATTTGAGCTATACAAACAGTTAACGCAATACAGTAATTGGATTTTTCAAGTTTATCAGCTAAAGAACCACCCCACCCCCACGTAAATAATCAAAATGTAGTTGCACTATGTGGTGTGTCATGAGTATTTTAGGTTTACTCACCAAAATTCTGTCAAAAGCTGAAGGGGTTCCACCTCTTTGCACATGACCCAAGATAGTTACTCGTGTGTCAAAACCAAGCCGCTGAACTACAAGCTGCAAAGAATTTCAAAATACAGTGCGTTTATCATCATTATTTCATATATGCATGCTTTAGCATTACTCTGCTTTATGCAAAACTGGAATAATAAAAATTTACATATACTATACGTTAGTGTGTCAACAGTAAATGAAAATACTATAGAAGTTAAGCTTCTAAGTTCTAAGCTTCTAAGTTGAGCTTCTCAAAGTTAACTAGGAAGTTAACTTCAAGAAGTTAAAGTTTTAGTTTATTCCTAAACTAGAACTAAACTCCAGGTTTAGTTTCCAAGGAACATTTTATTTAATTATGGCAGAACAGTGGCTTAGATTACCATGCTTTAACTACAGTTACAATGGCTCCATTATGCACAGTCCTCAGCCTTATAAAAACAGGTCTAAGTATTATAATTAGAATACTTGAAAGAACTGCAATTACAATGTGTGATTAACTCCACATTTCATCTATGTGTAAGATTACACATCCCAAAAGACTCAGTAAAACTTTAGTGGATGATTTAACCTCAACTGACAAGACTTTAAAAACTTTCAGTAAAAATTATAAACTGACAGCTACAGAAAACAAAACTTCATAGTCACAGGACAGATAAACACCCAGTGAAATCAAAATGGCATAGATCCTGGTTTGAAACATCTTTTCTTAAAGGACCCTTTCTATGAAAGGAGAATAATTTCAGCTCAAAAGCTTTCCTTAATCTCAAATGCCACTGAAAATTTTGGCAAAGCAACCATTTAGAAAGAAAAAACGGCAAAACTCTGCCCAGGGTAGACGGTTTTATTTCACTGTGACACAGACCATGTAAAACACTATTTTACAATAAACATAAAGTAATATAGGATTATAATTACTGATCTGAGGTGATTTCAGACTATCAGTTAAGGCACCCAAGAAGTAGGTGTTTTGGACTGTTGCCTTACATTATAAAGAGAAAAGGTTCTAATTAACTGAAATAATTAATGGAGAAAAGGTTCTAAAGCCACTGAAATAATTCCCCTTTAAGTGGGATATGGATTCAGATAATAAAGCATAAATATAAAATGCAACCAGCAAACTATGTCATAAGCTACTTTACAGGAATAGATTTACTTTACAGAAATGTTATCAACAGTAACAAGCTCCATCATAAGAACAAGACAAGAGAATGTATCACAGGGTTGTTGACACTTACATCCTTAACCTTCTCTGACGTTATAGGTTTGTTATGGCAATCAATAGCTCCTTCAGCTACAATAATAATATTTAACCTTTTCTTTCGTGCACGATTCTGTAATAAAAACAAAAGAACCTCCATATAATAAAACTACTGAAATTTACAGCACAATTTTATAATCAATTGCTATACACTAAGCTGCTAGGATTTGAGGAAATATTTCTTCTATTTGGTCACCTCAGAGTTTTCACACATTTTATCTTCATATAAGTCTTTTCATTGATGAAGTGAAATGTCTTAAATTAATAAGGAAAGGTACACATGCTGTTTTATAAGAATAGTTTTATGTAATCCCTAGAGTAGATCATATAATTCTTCAAAACAATCACAAAATGCAGGAAAAGAACTGCTAAAGGTCAGATGGCACCATCTGTGACATCAGAAGCAAAGGCTTGCTGAAAGTCCTGATCACATTTTTAAATCACTGTTTTCAAACAAACATCTGCAAAAATGTCATGAAATCCCAAATATAGTAATAGATTACCTCTGAAAGCTTAACACACATTGTATCTTCCCATCCTTCTTCTGGTGGATATTCAGGAATAAATACCCAATCTGCACCACAGGCTAAGGCACTAACAAGAGCTAGATATCTAATAAAACATAACAGATGATTAGACATCTATCGTTCACATCTCTCGTATTTCATAACTGTATCTGTATGAGACACAAACTGCTGAAGATAATACATACCCACAGTGTCTCCCCATAACCTCCAGAACAAATGTCCTCTGGTGGCTGTAAAATTAAGAAAACAAATGAACTGTAATACTGCAATTCAAAAGTTCAGTCCAAAATCTTGAAAACAGAACCTGTTATCAGGAAACAGCCTGTGTTTACCACACTTACCAAACACAGGACTCATTAGCAAAACAGAAGGTCACATTAAACAATGTATTTAAAATTATGCATATTCCCACACATAATTCATTTTCCCGACTATTTTATTCTAAAACACATAAGGGCAGTTAGGAGAGAAGAGGTGAACATTTACTAGCAATGTACAGTTAAAAACTGTAATGATTATACCTGTATTACTCTTCCCCCTCCCCCCCCCCCCCCCCAAAAAAAAAAGGTATATATATATATAAAACATGTAATTGCTTCAATTTTACCTAGGGAAAGCTTACATACAAACAGGTGCTACTTTGTACTATTTAAAGATGTGCCTTTATTTTCTCTAAAAACATCTTAAAAAAACAAAGCCTGCCCCTAAAGCTGATGAAACCTCTACAACCAGATGCTTGAAGTGTTGCCACAATAGGAAAGACAGAAAAGCAGTTACTAAGAAAAAAAGAAACAAAGACATCTGAAAGATACAGCTAAAAGAGCCATTATTTCCACTCTACAAATATTACAAATGCTAGCCACCTAACTTCTATTTAAGATTAACTTTTATCCCCCAACTATTGTACAGCAGTAGGATACTTAAGATTTGAAGCATAAACAATTGTATATGTGTTAGTTTTCTACAATATGAATGATTTACCTTTGAGCAGTGGTCATGATGGCATCCACAACTTCAATGATTCTGTGCAAGGCTGAGTCAGTACCTATGGTCATATCAGTACCACAGAAGTCATTGTCTATGGATCCAACCATTCCCACAATGTTAAGGTAAGCATACTTCTTAACAGCCTCTTCATCAATCTTTCCTGTAAAGTATCCAGAGAAAGAGCTGTGAGATTATTATTAAAAAAAACAACCAACCAAACAAAAACCCAACAAGAACCAAAAAAACACAAACAACTTTTAGACATATTGCTTGGATGCTCTACTTTTGTAAATTAAACATATCCAAACATAAAATTATGTTTGGATACTTTAGGTAACAAGGTTAGTCAAAACTACAAACAAAAGCCAATCAAACAACCAAACAAAAGAATCCCGCATAGAACTCTTTACAGTAAGGAAAGAAACAAGAGCTTTTCAGTCCATTCCAAAATGTCAGCAGATTATCAAGTTTTGCAACCAACCTTAAAATTGATGGTTTGGACTTAAACAATAGCATTCAAATTGTAGTCTCAGTGTATGACAGGTAATAAAGAAGTAAAAGGATGCAAACTGGATGTAATTATGGGCATTGGTAAACAATCAAAACCCAGGGTTAAACATTTGAAGACATCTCTTCCACAACACTGAAAGGCTCTGATTTCATGATTAATAAGCAAATACAATAGAAAAGCTCCTCTTCTAAGTCTTAGTCACTCAAGACACCAGTGAAAATGCTGAATCATCCAAGAGATTTAAAGGATCTCAAGGATGAAATACCTTAGCTGCTTAAGTGCTTAAAACTACCTTAGTATCTGTGGATGGGATGGTAGTAAATATAATGCCAATACTTTAATGAGATTCAAGAACTATATCAGTGTGTTTAATGTCTATACTACAGAAAATAACAGAAAACACAATGAAAAAATATAACTTATATCCACAAAGATATATGCAGCATTCTGAAGAATAATCAAAATGTTTTTTATGAATGTATACCATGCATTACAAACCTTTTCTAGAGTTCCAAAGGTGACTTAATAATCACATGAATAAGGGATATCTGGTTGACATATTCTACTTAGGTTTCCAAAAAGCCATTGACAACATCTGTCACCAAAGGATTTTGAGGAAACTAAGTAGCTACAGCATAAGAGAGAAGACTTTTGATAGAATAAATAATGTGAAAGAAGGTAAAAGATAACAGAGAGCAGTAGCAAATGCAAGTTCTTGTATCTGAGAAAGGTAACCAATGGAGTTCTACAGGGATCTGTGCTGTTCAATATACTCAGCAATAACCTAGAAAAGGGAATGACTGGGTTTAAACCACGACAGCAGTAAGGTGCCAAAGTTTACCGATCAAACCGAATTATTTGCATTCTAAAGGTATGGTGTGTCTGAGAAGAAATGAAGAAGACTGGCAAGACACAGTGAGCACTAAATATCAGATGAAATTCACTGCAGACAAATGTAAACTAATGCACATGAAAAATGCACCCTAACAGCACAAACAAAAAAATGCTATTTTCAGCATAATAATATAATAATGCTGTTTTCATTAATAAATCAGCTTCAATGCTCAATAGCAGTCAAAAAATCAAAATATTAGAAAATATTAGGAAAAGAACAGAGAACAAAACAAAGATCATTATACTACTGTGTAGATCCATGGTTTGCCCTCATCTTGAATACTGGGTGCAGTTGTGTGGTCCTCCCCACCTCAAAAAGGACATGGTAGAACTGGAAAAGGTTCAGAGAAGGGCAACAAAGATGATCAAAGGTATAGAACTTACATATAAGGAACAACTAAGCAAACTAGGACTTCCATCTAGAAAAAGAGATGCTGAAGGGAAAATAAGACAGCTGTAAAGTCTCAAGTGGCATGCAGAAAGGAATCAGGATTGATCATCACTGTTTGCTCTAGCACAAAAATTATAGGACATCAAATGATATTAGAAGCCAGAAGGATCAAAATAAACAGAAGATTCTTCAAAATCTTCATCATTCAATGAAGTTGAACTCCTTGTCACACAATGTTTTCAGCAACAATCTGTATGCTTTCAGAGAGACTGTATAGATTCATGGAAGAGAAATTCATTAAGGACTGCTAATAGCATCTGGTTCAGGAAGTTCCAAAGACAGAAATGGATGGAATCTATGAAGAGTATTTATAAATTATAAATAACATACAGCATTAACACAGCATTATTTATTCTTGTCCTATTCTTTTACTCTTCCCTATACATGCTTTTGGATGCTATCAAAGACAACTACTAGGTGGGATGCACTTTTACCAACAGCCACTTATATTCTGATCTTAAACACCATCATACAGTCAGGAATCATAATATAATAACAACCACGTGTGTGGCCATTTGAGGAAAATGAACTACCATCTCAGTTTGGATATGAGGGCAAAAGGCTTTTCAAGCAGAACGTTCACAGTTCAGACCCTGAAAATGATTCATAATGAAGGGAAAAAAAGCCATACAGACTGTTGCCCAGTAACTTATTTGGCCTTTTTGAACCTTTATGGTATGTAAGAGAGGATGTGCAGAAATAAAAACTATTGCTTTATGAAGAAGCGTGTAATTTCCTAGAATGTATGCATCTAATTTTGAGTTTAAGCTCTGGATATAGTTTTTATATGTACAGTTAAGGTATATAACTTCCTTGGAAATTGGACTAGAAGTCTATAGCGTCTAAATGCAAACTTACCTTTCTGTGCCAATTCTTCTAGAAGCCCACTCCACTCTTCACGGAAAAGATTGGCACCAGTTAAGCTACCATCTCCACCAATAACACAAAGATTAGTGATTCCTCTCTGAACCAAGTTGTAGGCTGCCTGCAGGCGGCCCTCCCGGGTACGAAAGGATTTGCAGCGTGCACTACCAATAACTGTACCTCCCTAGAAAAAGGGAGCGTAACAGTTTTAATTTATAATCCAGTATTTTAATGTTTTCAAGATATATTAATGATGCATGATCTTGCAGCATAACCTCAATCTTCAATTTTAAAATAACAAGTAATGAAAATCAAGGAATTATCAAACATGTGGGAAATTATGTTCTCAGGAGCAGATATATACAACAGGAGCAGATATATACAACAGAAAACACTCAAAACTGACTGATAAAGAGCTACTCTTGAAGGAAAATGTTAAATTATTTGGGATTAACTTCAGTAGCATGCTAATAAATGATCTAATTGTTACTTACACGTGATGGTAACAGTGAGAGTGATATGTTATGAAGTAGTTAAGTATTAGGTGAATTTGCTTCAAAGTGTGACATTTTTCCAAAAATATTATAAGATATATGACCAATAACAGAAAAGGCATATCCTTATCAAAATTAGCATCTGTCATTCCACAGAGCTGTGGGAAGAACTGCATCAATATTTAGTCACTTGCAGATCAGAGTAATGTTAAATTTCCTGGTTTATTAATTATCTGCTGTAGTTATTAATGTGATTTATGGAACTTCTCCCAGAAATAAAGTTTTATTTTCAAAAAAGACTGAATCACCCTACCACTGAAAATTGCTGAGCACCTAGCTAAAAGTAAGTTATTCACACATCTTCTACATTGATGTCGTTCAGACAACAAGTCTCAGGAAAAGTCTATTTTTCCCTTATTTTTCTCTCTGCCAACTGCTTTATGTTTATTATACTAGCTTCACAGAAAGTTCCAAAGAAACCCACGCTTCACCTAGAGGTAGATTTCAGAAAGCCTGGCAAGCAGTAAGGCCTCTTTGCCAAACACTGCATCTGCTCTGAAAGAGGTAACAACATTACCATGCTGAGATAAAATGTACAGAGTCAAATAGGCACCTTGCAGAACACTGTAATATAAATGTACTAAGTCACTGGTATTATCTGAGCTCTGGAAAACTGTACTGTTACTACACGCATTACTATAATTCTAAATCCACTTAACACAGAAAGTCAACAGGGTTTCATAATAAAACACTTGCCTTACAAAATAGCTGTTTCATACTTTGGCCCTATAATGTCTTTTTTATTAAATACAAGCTTGTCAGTATGGCTTCAGGAGGCTAATGACATGCATTGTTGAAAATCTAGCACAAAGGTTTTCAAGATTATTTCTGTGCACCAAATAAAAGACCACATAAAGCTCTTTAGAAAGCGTCAAATATCCATATTGTAGAATTCAGGCTCTGCCTAAAAGTGGTATGTGCTGGTCACTCAGTCATCACAGAATTCAAATCCATAATTACAGTGGTTGCCTGGGTCTAGAATTTTGGTTCCCTGTTGTAAGAGTGAGGGTTTGGGTCCTACCCCCTAACACTTACCACTTGCAAGATACTTGAAACACTTTCCCATGAAACTTCTACAATATTGTCACCTCCATCAACCATTCCCTGGTAACCCTGAAAGAGAAAAAGTATTTCAGAAGTCTGATTTGAAAACTTGTGTAACATTTCCACTGCAGTAATACTCACCTTGTATATTTTAATGCAATTTTAAGTAATTAAATCCACTGAATAAAAAATTACTCAATTTAAATGCAACAACATTCAAGCAGGTATCACACTGGGGGGGGGTGGAGCCAAACCCTTTTCCTAAACTATTGTTTCTGAAGAAAACTTGAAGATAAAGTTAATAATTTACACAGATAACACTTTATGAACTAGAATGACATTGGATTTCTCCTTTCTTATGAATAAACAGTCATTTCTGAAAAACTACAAAGATGGAAGAACTTTGAAAGGCATTATAAAATGTGCTTCCTAAAAACACAACTTCAGCCTGTGGTAACAACCTTAGGAAAAATTTACCTATGTAACACTTCGTACACTTTTCCCCCCCAAGATAAGTACAAGCAAAACAAAATAAACTGCAACAACTAAATTATTTTTCATAAATGAGGAAGAAATCAGTTCACATGATTTTTTTTCAATGCAATTATACAATAGGTCACTGAGAGAAATTTAGTAGAAAAACAGAATTTTAGTGATGCGTTTAAGAACTCCTTAATACCTTATCTCAAATAGTCTTCAGAAACCAATGCATGCTGTAACATGGAAAGAACTACACTTAGCTGAAAGACAGAAAACTATCCAGTGAGCAGTTGAGGGGCTTTGTTATGCCTGATTTTATTAACCCTCTGCACAAATACTAGCAGAAAGATACCGACAATTACTGATTCTTTTCCATTAGGCGGTATTGTAAACACTGATTCAAAAAAAAAAAGAAAATACAGCGAAGTTCTAACTTGGAAAAAACTAATTGATAAAGAAACCAGAATAAAACTGGAGTTACCATTCAACTGTTTGACATTTATTTAAATCCAAATGGAAATAACCCAACATGGGAGGTTAAAGAAAACAAACAAGAAACCACTAAAGAAAAATAAACAAAGTTTATGTCTCCATTTTTAGATTATGTGCACACACAGGTAATAACATTGAGGAACAGTTTTGTTAACCTTTCTTCAGTTCTTGCAAGACTGTACATATTTAGTTTTAGGGTTCTGAAGAACGTATCAGGTGGAACTAGAAACAGAAGGGAGTTTAGAAGACAGAAAAACTGACATTATAAACTGGAGACCCTTACTTTGGCACAATCCTGAGTATATGTAGATTTTATCCAGTAAGTAGTAACTTGGGAATGTACTAAACCTACACTGGCTTAAAAAGCCATATATATTAAATGAATACCGTATCATAGTTGGAGTCCCTCACTAGCATGATAGGATAAGAATATAATGTGGACTCAGGGAAAGTACGAGTTACTCAAATTAAGCTTTTTAGGATTCTAGTACAGATTTCAAGGGGAAAGCATTAAAGTTCCTGCTCAGTGAGACTTGACTAATGAAATTACATACAAGATGATCAAGTCATAGTAAAGACACACCTAGATGGAAAATGACCTGTCTCTAATCTCTGTCATTTGATAAATCTTTTTAATATTTTGCATGCTCTTGAGACAACTCTGATATGTATCTAATGTATACACAGTCTTGTATACTAATGTATACACACAATGACTTGAAGCCAAGACATTTGCATAATTCCATCAAAATTAGAGTAAGTTAGAGAAAAGAGAATGCTTGACCTACATATCAAGTCAACAAAATAAAATAAAATCATTTTCTCAGATAAAGTGTAAAGATCTTCAGACAGAAACACTCCAGTGGATCCAACTGTGGTTCATGAATGCTGATAAATTACCAAGTTCACTTATCACAGCTTTGCTGTTTTGTTGGAGTTTTTTTAAAGCAAAGTATCCAGTACTCCCTATATCACTCAGCAATGAATTGAAAGCTTTTTCTACTGGTGTTCCTATTAGTAACTACAGTAACACAAAGATTCATAGGCAACAAATCCTGAAAGAACAGCGTGATGTTGCATCCTAACTCAGTTTGTAACACTACCCATATAGTAAGCTGCACGACAAGCTGACAAAAACATATATAGTGCACATATTTGCTCCAGCTATTCACCTTTCATTTTACTTCAAAGGAAAAATGAAGAAAATGTGTCCAAGAAAGTATTATATACAGGAAATATACAAATAATTACCTACATATCATGAGACTCATAGATGAAAATTTCTAATTCATATTTTATTAACAAGCCTAACAACAGGGAAAAGCAAATGGATAAACTAATATTTGAAACTGGCTATAAGATTATTTTATATACTTTATAGCTAGGCTAAGGACAAGCTATGACCGACTCCTGCACCACACATCTTTAAAGTAGAAAGAACTCATGCATCTGGTCAGGAGTCCACAATGGTTCTACTTTCTCTGTGAAGAGAAGTGAGAATAGGGGTTATATTAGCAATGCCTTTCACAACAAGGTAACAACAGGAAGCTTTTGGAACAGGTCTGATCAATTTTAACTGTTACATTAGCTTTTGCTAACAGTTCTGTTTTCCAAGTAGTGTATGTCAACTAAATATCTACAATGTAGCTAGAATTTCCACACTGTTCTTTTATACCTTAAGAGAGACAAAAGCCATAGAATTAGAACAGCTCTGCAGAAAAGCTATGTGGGGTTAGTGCTGGGAAAGATGACTAATTATAATGGAAGTATTAACAATTATCACAATTACCATTTATCATTTTTAGTTATTTACACACTGATGCTAGCTTGAGGACTGGGCAATCCATTCTAAAGGTGGAATTTAACTTGAAATATTTTATCAAATAGTTCAACACAGTTGTCTGGCAACTGAAAATTACTGACAGATATGAATACACATCTTAGTAAAAAGAAGGTGTGAACTTGTCGATTTACATTCTAAAAATAGCAGCGTGGATACTAAGATACTAACATTTTGGGGCTAGAATTGAAGAAAGTAAACTGTCCAAAACACAGCAAGCTCTGTATGTGAGGATCAACTCCATTTTATGCTTATTCCTTCCTCTACCCAAATCTGAATATTCAAAAGATGAAGAAGAGGAAATCTCTGCAGGTCATATGTTCACAGGATACATACATATATACACTGTTTAATGCTAAAGCTTTCCAAGAAGAACAATCTGCCTTCTGGTATGATATATGTGGGGCATTTGGGGCTTTAACAGTTAAGTTTACTTACTGAGCTTTTTTAGTTATTGCTTGACAACATAAAATACTAGCATCACTCAGTGCACAAATCACCACATAAAAGATGAAGTTTTCCTCACAGACATCCATGACTGCTGTACCATTGCATTTCCAATGCTGGCCTCTTGAGAAAAAGACTCTTAATCAAGATGAAGAATCTAAAAGGTCCATAGCTTAGTAGCAGGAGCACGCATCCACTGGGAACTATGTGCTTCAATCCTGCAAAAAGTGCAGGGTATACATACTTAAGACTGCAGTTTCTAAAATGAATTATCATAAAAAGAGAGGCATCACTTTTTCTTTTCATTCTCAATTAAAAATAAAAAAAAAATACAAACACCAAGTCACTTCTGCTACTGAAAAAAAATCAACTAACCTCCTAGCACAGCCTTGTATTTTTACATGTACTTTTACCTCTTAGATATTCACAGCATAAGTAAAATTAAGTCCATGGATATTCAAATTTTAATTCAGATTGAGAAAGTTTTGAGGAACCCTGTGCTGTGATGCTAGTCAGTCAGGGTGACTACAGACTGTTTATATACTGAAACATGATAGCATGATTAAAATATGAAACAAGGGCAAGAGTAAGCACTGTTTCCACAAATAAACGGCAAAATTTTCAAATCTGCTAATTTCACTGAGTTAAGACACATAAGTTCTTTTCAATTTTATAATATTTCTGAATTTATATAAAAGTATAGTTTTTATATAAATTGTATATGACTATAATGATTTATAGTATTTATATAAATGATTTTATCCTTTTAATTTTGACATGTGGCTTTGTTTTGTTTTTCTTTTAGGTATCAAAGTATTGTCCAATTCCAATTTCTGACCATTTCTTTCTCCAGGCTTGGTAAACCCATCTTATAAAAGGCAATAAAATTACTTATATCTAGTTTATTGCAAATTACTATTTATTTATCTTGGTACTCTTATTAAAAAATGAAGCAAAATGGAGTTAGGAAACAAAAGAAAAATAGATTTATCATTTGACTTAGAATATGGAGCTAGTTTTAGCCACAACTGTAGAAGACAGATGGGTTTACAGTACAAAAAAATGACAGAGAAAGTCACAGGAGAAAAAGAGCGTATAACAACTACAGCAAAGTAGGCTTGAAAAGGCTGAGACATTCAACTCCATTTTTGGCTCCAACAATACAAAATTTTTCACCTTTCAGATGTAGTCACTTCAGGATTTTTCTTCACTTTTTCAAAGCAGCTTCAATGCAAGTATCACACCTATGTCTACTTAAACTGCCTACTGATAACGTAGGCTAAAAATATACTACTCTCATTGCTTAACACACTGAAGTTGCATTTCATAAACTAATTTAGAAGAACTTTACTGAAAGTATTAAATAAAATAACTTTAAGTATATACAAAAATGTATTTCTTTATACATTATGCAAAATCTTATTAATAAGGATCATTAGTGGTAAGTCTTACCCTAAGATTTTTACCTTCCTCTACACTTGTCACCTGCATCTCAAAGTGCTGAAATTAAAGTTCTTTCATTCCAAAACTTGCAAGTGTTTCTCTGAAGTACTTATGTGCATTGTGAAAGAAAAATGACTTCATATTTTAATTAACACAAAGTCAGAGAGAAAAAAACTTAGCATTCGGAACTTCCTGCAACAAAACTAAATGGACTAATCTAGGGGCAAAGATCTCTTTCAGAGCTATTACTCATACTTACAGGGAAATGTGCATTTTTCTCCCAGACTACGCTGTTATAATGAAGAATGACAATACATACTGGAAACTCAGAACTCCAACACTGACTTGATTTTTACAACCCTCTTTCCTTCTCAAGTAAAGCAGAAGAAAGTTGTGAATGCTCCACTCCTGGTGGTGTTTAAGGCCAGGCTGGACAGAGCCTTGGGTGACATGGTTTAGTGTGAGGTGTCCCTGCCCATGGCAGGCGGGTTAGACCTTGATGATCTTGAGGTCCTTTCCAACCCCAACTGTTCTATTATTCTATGACTCTAAGTACCTGTGACTTCACATTGGCAAACCCTAGCATTTAACAAAGGAACATGATAAATTAAACACTGCAAGTTCGGAAAACAGAAATATCTAGATTTCTCTAGGAATTTATCACTGAATACACTCTGTGATAGAAAAGTTTTTTAAAAGGTGACAAAAGTAAACATACCGTAAAATGAACTACAAATACTGTAATTCTTAACTTAAACATCATTTAAAAAAACAAACAAACAAACCTGGCCTTTAGAGAAAACCAAAAACCCCTCCTTTCAACACAAGTATCTGACCCATTTCAGCAAGCCTGAAAAACAGCTGAACACTGAAGAAACCCTAGAGATTGGCCACGCAATTAGTACACACTAAGTATTCAGAACTACTTGCTGCAGCACTGTAGTAGTACAAAAGAATTTTGGAGCACAGCACTCTGCTTATTTGCATTTCAATTTACTTTGCATCTCTTTAGTAAAGGAACTATAGGAATAAGCGGACACTGAAAGAAAATGAATAAATTGTCTTTTAAAGGTGAATTGTGTATTTTGCATGCTCAAAACTAAACCCAAAGTACTTCCCTAGCATTTAGATGAATTCCAGTACTCTGTATTTTTACAGTAAACATTAAAATTGCATTTTGGTAGGAATATTGCCTACCATGTTTTGCCCAATATTGAATGTTTATTATGATTTGTAATCACCTCAAACTTCTGAGGAATTCTACAGGAATTACCTTCTGAACAGAATGACTTCCTGCTCTGTTACTTACTGTATTGTTTAATCTGCAAATTTTATAAAAACTGAAAGTTTCCCTCATGTGGCAGTCTAACTATAACTTAGTCTTCCAGTAAGACATACATTCATACATTATTTTGGCATTTACATTAAACTCATCTTATTTCTTCTTATCAAGTAATTGTTACAGAAATTAACAATCTTCATGCACATACAGTGATAAGCTTCAACCACAAAATTTGGGGGCAGTTTTTTTGGTGTGGTCTTTTTTGTTTGTTGGTTGGAGTTTTTTCAGTTACAACTTGCTAACTATAATACAGGAAAGATAGCACCAGCCCAGCAGTACTCTTGGTTTCGATCAAGTTATGTAATTTGTGAAACAAGGATGATGGCACATCCTTACCATACCCTAGGAAGATATACTGGGGGAAAGTCAGAGGGTTAGGAATTAGAAGTTTAACTAGATTTCAGAAGGTATTTATAAACTACATCTAACAAGTACACATGTAAATAGCTCACTGCTGGTTAACAACCACCTCTTGTTTTCTCAGTATTTCCGAGCTTCTGGTGGCACATGAAGAATTCCATTTACTAAAAAAAATGCTTTTAAATGAAATAGTTTTAGCATATCTCATGAAAATTACTTTCGACAAAAATAAAAAAATGAAATAAAACAGGGATATGATTAAATGACGTACAAAATTTTTTATTTTATACTATTCATTTTCCATGAGGTTCCCACAAAAACTCGAGTATAGTCATTAGACACATTAAGAATGAATAAAACAGAAACTAACCTCATAAACAAAATACACTTTGGCTTTTACATAGATCCCCATACGTACTACTGCGCGCACAGCGGCATTCATACCTAGGAAGAAAAAAAGCAAAATCACATTGTTACAGGTTATCAGGGTTTGTTGGAGGGTTGTGGGGTTTTTTTGTATAATGTAAATTTTTAATGTCTTTAAAATAAAATTGAAGCATTCATTCCTAGAGACAATTATCAGCACCTATCAAAACAGAAATTTGCTTAATGACAGTGCAATCAGACCATGAAGAGAGCAGAACTATTTGCTTTGTTACAATAATTATGTGAATGCCAGTATGTATGCTAATCAGACACTAAATTGCTGCCAAAAGTAACAGCTACCAAACCAGAAAGAGAAAATAAATTTATTTCACAATAATGATAGGTTTTCTATCTACAATTTAAAATGTTGAACAAGTTAAAATTCAGCTTCTTCAAAGAATTTAGACTGTAACAGTTCTTTTTTCTAGACTTTCCAAAGTAACACAGGTGCATATACAGTATTTTGTGGAGAACACAGACAAAACTGACAGACAGGTGCCCACTTAAAAAGACAGAAGTAGCAGCAAACCATTAAAACAAGAAATGCTTCATGGACTTATTTGACAGAAAGTATCTAAATGCCACTTTACTTCCCAGAAGTGCAAGCTCAAATGGGAATTCCCTGCTTACAGACATCTGACATTAAACTCCTGTAAAATCTTCCAGTTGAGTCCAGTGCTCGAACACTTAAATCTTCTGAGCAACAATGGAAGTTCTACTGGTCCCCCCTACATGGGTCAAATGAATTTGTGTTACAACTCATCCCTTCCAATATTGTATTACCTTACTCACTATTCAGGAAGTGTTCAAAAGTAATAAACTAATTCCTCCCATACCACTTAAACAGACACAAGAGATTATGCAAAGGATGAGGACAGAAACAGTAGTTGAGCTACACCAAAAGAAACAGCCTTGGCACATGAGTTGAAAAGAGATGCCAGAAACATGACAATCCAACATATTAGGCCAATACCAATTCTCCAAATCCATTGCACTTAACAGTAAAGTAGTAGGTCAGCACTGCTGTTCAACATAGGTGTTAAGTGTTCACCTATCTGGAGATACAAGTCTGTAACAACAATATATAAACCCACAGCACAGTAAGCCATAAAGATCTATTCCTACAATATCAACCATTATTAGAAAAAATACTGAGCTATAAAAGTTTATCTGTCTGAATAAAGAATGAGACTGAGGTTTACCCAAAGATTTATTATTTTGGGAACATAACAAAAAGTCCCTGAAGTTGCTCAATGCAAAAGATGAAATTAAATTCTCCAAAATCAAAAGTTGTTTTGCTGTTTGTATAGACATCACTTAAGATTAAAATCATGACTAACAGCGTTTTCACATCAGCAAATAACAGCTAGAATTCTCTGAGAAAGAGTCAGCCTTATGGCAGAGCTGGAAAGTTTTCAAATGCCAAGAGAGCTAAAAGCACAGCACTGGACAATGAACTAGATGATGCCAAGTTAAAACAGAAAAATCTCATCTCATCTGACAGGCTGTACTGAAAAGAAAGCATGCTGAGTCTCAGATCAAAACAAACCTATTACACAGAGTGAATTTATCTCCTCAGCGAAACAGTTTTTGTAACAAAATGAACACCCTCACCTCTCACACATGATGTTCCTTGCAAAGTCCTTTAACTTTAAAAAACTGACAATTCTTCACTGTACTGCCATTTTCCTCAAACACAAGACATAAGCATAAGCTACTCCCATCAATAAAGGCCACAGATTGCTTAGAATAGAATCATAGAATAGTTAGGGTTGGAAAGGACCTTAAGATCATCTAGTTCCAACCCCCTGCCATGGGCAGGGACACCTCACACTAAACCACGCCACGTAAGGCTCTGTCCAACCTGGCCTTGAACACCACCAGGGATGGAGCATTCACAGCTTCCCTGAGCAACCCATTCCAGTGCCTCACCACCCTTACAGTAAAGAGCTTACTCCTTATATACAATCTAAACATTCCCTGCTTAAATTTTAACCCATTACACCTTGTCCTGTCATAGAATAGAATCACAGAATAATTAGGGTTGGAAAGGACCTTAAGATTATCTAGTTCCAACCCCCCTGCCGTGGGCAGGGACACCTTACACTAAATCATATCGCCCAAGGCCTTCTACTAATGCACAACATGTGCAAGAGGTTTGTTGTTTTTTTTAGTGGTGGGGTTGGTAGGAAGGTGTTTTGGTAGTTTATTGCTTGGGTTTTGCTTGGATTGTTATTTTTGTTTGGGGTTGTTTTTGGTTTTTTTTTGTTTTTCTTGGCAGGGCACTGTCATTTGTGGAAGAAGATCTTTTTACAGATAAGAAAAACATTTTATATTACCTATTTGGCTGCAGAATTCTCCAAAAGCAGCTAATGAACATTTTCTGAAAGGAAAAAGTACTATTAAGAACTGCCCTTTTAAAAGCCTTCTGCTCCTGAAGTTCAGCTTTGTCAGCTCTCATGTTTGTCATCTGAGAATAAACATCAAGACTGTGCCAGGTATCTAACATATGTTCAGTTATAATGACTCCAGTGTCTCATTCAGCAGTAGTCTCTGTATTCCAAGTATCTAATTAGAATAAAGAAAAAGCATCTATGATCCAAACAGATTAAAGCAGAATAGATTTGTCAGCAAAAGTAAGTACTTAAAATAACAGGAAGACACTAAACATCCGTGTCTACCAACATACATACTTGTCTTTTATTTGCTCTTGCTCACATTTCCACTTTATTGGCTATGTACCCTACCTTTTTATCTTTAGCATGCAACTCTCAGTATTTTAAAGAAGGATAGTTATTCTGCTCTCATCACAAATTCTCCAGATCTGCCATACCTTTGTTATGCATAAATTAGCCTTTAATGGCTGATTTAGCTCAACATTCATACTTCTTCCAAACAGAGAAGCATGAATGCAGAATGAAAGCATTTATTTCTCAAAATGACAAATCCATTATTTTTTTCCATATGAATATATTCATAATACAGACATATTTTCTTAGTGAATACTTTCTAGTTCCCATGTATCTTACATGAAGATTTGGTAAAATTCATAATTTACCTGCTGCAAAAAAGAGCAAAAGCTCAGGAAACAAAAAAAGCACATATTAGAGTGCATCTTATCAGTAGCACCAGTGTAACTTTACCAGTTTATGCAACATACATTTTATTATTATTTGTCAATGTATATTTTATCTCTTTATACAGAAAGATGACTTGGGTGTCTATTGGCAAGTTCCTAAAGAAGTGGCTTACATTTCAGAATGGCTGAGGACTGAAGAATGTTATCATTTGATATTTACAAAACACAGAGCACTGAAGTTTTAGATTTCTGTATGTTGGCTATCTAAATCTGAATACACTACTTGCAGTGATTCAAGTATGTGAAGACAGAAAATTTCATGAAGTCTCCGCAGAACTTGTCTAACAAAATATTGTTGTATTTGATTATTTGTGGAGTCTTACATTTCATAGTTATTATGGTAATTCACCAATACTATTGTAATTATATGCTTATTACTAAAAAAGAGATTTACTGGGTTAACCATGGATTTAGTCCTGAATAATAAATATAGCCTGATAAACATAGGATTAGAATAGCAGCTTCAAAAGAAAGCCACGAGTAAAACCAGTATTTTTTACTAATGTAAGAATTATTTAAAATTTTCCAGAATTACCACTTGCTTTTGCATTAAAGCCTTTGACAGCAAAAAAGATTTATTTTGCTCTTTTGTACTCAGCAAAGATTAACTAAACTGCAACTACCAACATGGCTTTATACAATGTCTGAATTAAAGAGCTGATTTACTGTCCTTCTTGGTATTGTCTACTCAATTGCCTTTGAAAGCAATAATTTAATAGCAGGGCTATAAACAATTCTGCAGAAATCTGAATTATTTGAAAGGCAACCCCTTCCCCCAAAAGTATTGCTCTCCTGCACTTACATCCTGTTCAACATACATATGCGCCACCACAACAGAGGACATGCTACACTATTTTATGTTGAAGCCAAGTTTGCCTCACTTCAGTCAGCTAGACAGGCCTTTAAATAACCGTAATACTAACCATATAAAAGAAAAATCACAACTATGCATCTTGGACAAGCATCAAGAAACACTTAAGTACCACCAATTTTAAAGATAAACATTGGCTTCAATGCATGGTAATGACTTAGTACGTATGTTTAAGTGCTATCCGGAATAAAGACCCAGATTTAAAAGACTATTTAGCAAAACACACAAACTAAGCAAAATGTCTAAACATTAATAACTACAAAGACTTCATTCAAGTATGCAAATGGATAGATACAGCAGTAATTTTGTACGAGCATATAACCATCAAAAAGAAAGATAAGAAGAAGCAGTCAAACACAAGAACAAAAAATTAAGAAAACAATTTGGGGTTTGTTTCAATTTGGGTTTAATTTGCTTTTGATTACCTAACATTTTATTGCATATAACAACGATTCTAGATATCTGAAGAAAATACAATTTTTCTAAGCAGTAACACTGTACAAGATCAGAGCATTCTGCTGAATATATACAATAGAATTACATATCTACATATGTATCTCCTCCAAGATATAAATAAATCTTGAGATTCGTTTCAACCATAGAATCCACTAACTATAGAAGCACTTCTTCCAAAATATTAAATTCATCAAAATAGTTACACTTATCCATTAACATCTACATTCCTCCCTCAAGTCTACATACAAATTATACTACTATATATATGAACACACATGTATATGTATTTCATATAGATGTCTATACAAACACACACTCTTATCTGGAAAAAGTGCCTTTAGAATTCAAAACTCCTTGACACTATATTCAAATTACCGAAGTTAAATAAACTCTGTAATCTGAATGGCACAAAAGGAGTGGGGTTTTTATTTCTTGTCCATTTATTTTTTTTGTCCAATTTCTTTGTCCATTGGTAAATTTCTTTTTCCATCATTTGCTAGCAAGTCAAGATCAGTACACCTTCACTACTATATTAAATGTCATGTTCCTCAGAAGTCTGTAATGGTTCAACAGAAGTATACATAACTCTTTGCTTCCACAGTCATGATCTGTGGTACTCTAAAACGTGGAATACAAGAGGCTATAGGCTTCTTTTTAGTTGTTTCTAATCTCAGTACTTGCCCCAGGAGTGGAGTTCTATTATCTGTTCAATGGCAAGATTTCTTTGTCCAATGTAAATTTTCAGGACAAGAGTAGTACATCTACACTACTATATTAAATATGCCTCGAAATGTTGGGAAGCCTGTAATGATTCAAACTTAGAGATATGTAAATCTTTACTTCAACAGTCATGGTCTATGGTATCCCAGACCATTATCACACAATCCATAGGTCCTTTATGCTGTCTTCCAGGACACTAAATCTTTGAGTTTCTCTCAAAAGTAACATGGTCACATTCAAAGACAGTAATCTTGAGCCACTAAATTGGGCAGTAGCTCAAAGTGGCCACAAGCACATCATTCCTCAATAGCACAAACACCTGTTGGCAGCAGTTTTCAGATGACAGTGCTCCTGCTGCTGAGCCATACCTATCACAATCCTAGAACAAGCAGTCAGATCAGAGGTGAAATGAAAATATAAGTGACCTATGGCAGCAAAAATTGTCTGTGGCAGCCACTAGTAACCCGCACAAAATACACCCAATGTACTTCATGACCAGAAGCAGACTACGGCCAGAGTCCCACACACTGAAAGCAGAAGCATGACTTAAAACCCATTTCTTACTCTACCTTTCTGAGCTGCAACCACTACAATCTAGAAATAGTCCAGAAATTGACCCCATAAATCTTGAGAATCAACTGTCAGCTTCTTTTGCTTCTCAATGTACTGTGATTATGGTTAAAATTACTTGGTTTAGCTCACAATTTAAGAGCTGGCTAGCTGAAGTGTTGGACGGACAAGTTTAGTATTTATATATGTTAAATGTACAAAATGCAAATCTTTTTTTTCCAGTTAAATAAGTCAGCGATAAATTCTTCAACTCCACCAAACAGAAGAATATACCTGTTTAAAATACAGTGACTAAACCATAATAGTTCCAGTATAACATATACACATTCTACAGTCTTTAATATTCCACAGGTAGTGAAAAGGAAAAACAAAAAACCCTTTCAAGGAAATACCACAGATGTCAGGAAGTAATTTAAAACATAACATGTCCTATAAATAGAAAGACTTGTGTAATTTACATAATGCTACTTCTAAATTATTAATAAGTACAGTAACAGCAGAGGTAACAACTTTATTTCAAAACAGATTCAAGCATATTTTTCTGGGTTGAGATTTGCAGCCAAATCTAAATCAAGGCACCTGCTCATGTGAAAATCATGTGTTTACTGAAACACTAATAAGTGTTCATTCCACTCAATTTCCTGTGAGCTTAGTTTGCATTACAGATATTCTGAGAATTTCTAGTGTCTAACTAAAAGAAAACCCTAACAAAAACAAACCAAATGAAAAAAAAAAAACAAAACCAACAAATCCACACCCACCTCCCTCCAAGAAAAACACAGGAGACTGGAACTTTTTTTAGTGTTAGTACTTTTTTTGCCTACTTCAGTATTAGTAGTTTTGCCTCACCTCCAATTTGCTTGAACAGCTCTACAATAATAGCAACATATGCCCTTCTGCTTATACTTCAGAACTTCACTTCTCTTGAACATTTGCCCTTCAGAACGCAAATGACCTTGACAGGGCATGACTCACCCTGTCCCTTGTTTAACTCCTAACCTAGCATGCAAATAGACTTGATGTGCATTTCACACATCTACACTGTTACCAGGATCATAAGGGTTATGAACCTCAATTGTGTTGCATCATTCAGTTGAAATTATCCAGGTTTTGTTTTGGCTTTTTTTTTTTTCCTTGTTCTTCTAAGTCAGGACAACACCACTGCCTGCAAAACAACATGGAAGGCATCCAGTTTACTTTGGTCTTTGTGACAACCTCACTCCTCAGAACAACTTTCACCAGCTGTTACTTTTTATGCCTCCACGTAAATGTGCTCCAGCAGCACCTGCCAGAAAATAAAATCTAGGTGTCACCCATGGATTCTACAAGTCCTTTAAATGCTTTAATTCATGTAGTGCAGATTAATACTTCATAAAGAGATACATCTGCTGCTGCATTATATAATCTCCAGCCACGCGGAAGTAAGTGGCAGGGTTCAGTCTCTTGCCGAACATGCTACTGCTGCTTCAGGCAAAGCTCTGTCTTACTTTAAAATTAAAATGGCGATTTGGGGACCAGACAATTGAATCAGGGATGACTTGATTCATGGTTCCTCCTAGAATCGTTTAGCAGTGGAACTGATGACACTGTGGATAAAACTCAAACAAGTGCAAACCCACTGAGGGGCAAAAGAGAAGCCATATAGAGGAATCAATTTGCTTTTTCTCCGGAAGTGTAGCGTTTTCCTCTCCGATTGCTACTAAATCCTTTCCACCCCTGATTAAATTTCAGATAATCTCAGGTAAACCCCGGGGCTCCCCGTTATTCCTGCGGTCAGAGGGAGGGAGGGAGGATGCTTCTCCCAGCCCAGATGACGCAAGGAGGCGGAATCTGCAGCGACTCGCGGTGGATCACGTACACACCGGCGGTGGGGAGGGCGCGTGGAGACACTGGTCCATGCAGGCTTACACCACCCGCATGGACGCGCTGCGAAGCGAGAGGAGGAGAGGAAGCTGCCTGCGCCGGGAAAGCGGGCAGAACCCCCCAGCCACGGATGCAGGCTGGTCTCTGCACGTCCCCGCGTAGAAAGCTGGGAAAATTGGTCATTAAGTACCAAGCCCAGACAAAAAAAAGAGAGGCTTCCCCATGCCCCCATTCGGTTCAGAAACGCGACTAAGAGTGCTGTTTCTTATTTAAGTGAAGGTACTTTCAAGCCATTCTCGGCAAAAAAAATAATAACTAAAAAGAAAAAAAATCGTCATTTAAGGAAATGCTTAGGGTTAGCTAAAAACAATCATCACTAAACAACTCTCCTGGCAAAAGCAGAGCAAAAGTCCTCTCAAATAGCATGGAGTACCGCATATTTTAAATCTTAATTAACTGAAACTTCAAGCTATTAACATATATAATATTTTCTCGTAGAAAAGGGGAAATTAAAGTGTAAGAAAACGACTTTATGACTAAGTATATCGGGATTAAGTCTCTTTCCTTTCCCTCTAACATCTACAGGTCTTTTGTGCGTCCTGCCCTGTAGCAAGCACTGCCTCTATGCGTGAAGATATTTCAGGAGGTGAAGCACGTTTCCAACAGACTCCAACGAGGGTAGAGTGTACACTACCATCTGAACGTTCTAAATCACTGTTAAGAACATAAGTGTTCTGGTACCAACAAGAAGTGAAAAGCAGATGAGGCGAGGACTGGCACGGCCCCAGCAGCGCAGCCAGCCTCCCACCGCCGTGCAGGGCAGCACGGCCTCTCTCCCTCCTCTCCCCTCCATCTCACGCGGAGTGAAGACATTTTGGTTGTAAAAGTTATCGGACGGCTTCTACCTTCTCCCCTACAAGGCAGGCGCAGAGGAAATGTGTGAGAGAGGAAGGATGAGGGCATGGTCGCAGCTCAGGCGCCCAGGCCGCACAAAAGTAATTTATCTCTTAAATGCTCTTACTAAGAGAGACAGCTAGAAGGCCAGCACAGTAAAAGGAACAGGATCACGGCAATCTCCTGTCCCACTCCCAGACGCCCTCTCCATCCACCACCCCCACGTGCCCCTACCGGCGTGGCTTCCCGCCGCAGCCACGCCAAAGCAGCCCATGCTTCCTGCTCCCTTGTCTCCGGCACTGCTACCCCCACCGGCTCCTTCCCCAGCCTCCCTCACACCATCCCCTAGGGACTCCTCACCGTGCCTTTCCGCTGCCCCCAATCCCCACAGTATCCATGGTTTCTTCCCCCTCCCCTATCTTCTGCCTCTCCTTCCGCGGCTCCTTCCCCTCGTCTTCCCCGCGCGAACGGCGTGAGCAGCTACCTTGGGCATCACCGCCGCTGGTCAGCACCCCTATGGCTTTCCCGGTGCCTGAGAGGTTCTCGAAGAACTTCGGTTGGTGATCCATGGCGCTGTGGTGGCGGCACCGCCGGGCGAGACGGAGCGCGGTCGCTGAGGGAGCCCCTAGCCGCGGGGGTCTGCCCTACTAACCCGGCGTGCGCACTCCGCCGGATCGAGTATCTAGCCTCTGCAGGGAAAAAAAGCCGAGAAAAAACGGTGTAGGTGCGTGTTTACACACAGGTATATGAGAGGAGAGAGCGGCAGTGAGAAATAGACCGGGATAGGGAGGGAAGATGGTGAGAGACGCAGCCCTCACATCGCAGCCAGCCAGCCTCCCGCCTCCTCCCCGCCGTGCCCGCCGCCGCTTCCTCTCCCCGCTCCCGCTGACAGCCCAGTCCGACACCGCCCTCCGACACCCCCTCGGGGAGCGGCGGCTGACGGGCGGGCCAGGCCGCCAATGGGAAGGCGAGATGCGGCGGCCTTTGCGGCGGGCGTGGCCGTGGCCGTGCAGTTACGGTCTGAGAGTGCTGGCAGGTGGGGAGGGGGTAACGCGAGGCTGACGGAGAGGTGGAGGGCGGGGCTGCAGGTGGGGGGCGGGGGTCCCTGCGGCCCTCCTCCTCCGGCGGCGCCCGAGGCGCGGGCGTTGCGGGAGCATGGCTGGCGCCTGGGCTGGCGGTAGTGGTGGGGGTAGACAGCGCGGTGAGCCAGTTAGTTCATCCCCTCCGTCGTAGCGGCTGAGCGGTACCGCGTGTCTGTCGAGCGTGTGGGCTGCCCGTTCTGCGGGAGCTCTGCGGCAGCTCTGCGGCGGACAGAGCCCTGCCGGAGCCGCTGTGAGGGCCCCGCTGGGGTGAGGCTGCGTCTGCCCTGCGCCGGCCGGAACCCACGACCCGGCGCAGCCCCGCTGTCCCTTGCGAGCCTTGGCCGCAGGCGGACGTGTGGGGGTGCCCGGTTCTGCCTGGGGCTCGAGAGGGGAATTGCCTCTGGTGTGTCGGCTCCTGCCGCCCGACTGCTCTGAGGGGGCCTGGAATGCCCTGCCATGGTCAGCTGTTGCTCTGCAGTGAGCGAGGAACACAGTGAATGCACCATGAGCGAAGAGAGTTACTGCTGCCTTCGCCTGGCAGGGTTTGTGTCACTGGGTCTGCTCCACGTATGTCTTTGTCAGGCAGGGAAACCCAAAGGCCTAGAGTTCTGTTCATTCCCTTTTTGCCTTTCCCTTTCGTCCTTGAAACTGTAGCAGACGTTCAGGTGCCAGTAGGAAACGTAGTTACCTCCTGTAAGTACAGCTTGGAGGCAAAGGTTGAATCTAAGAGGGCAACAGAGACAAAGCAGTTGGAAGAGATTAGATAGGAATCCCAGTCCTGCCTTCCTTTTCGTTCTGTTGTACACTGAGTCTTTTTTCTTGGGGAGTGCTTAGTACTGGTAGAGAAACACTCTCTTAAACTCTGTATTGTAACACCATGTTGGAGTACAATGGAATAATTCTGTTGATCATAGCAATGTATGTCATCACAGAAACAGCTTAAGACCTGGGTTTTCTTAATTTAAGCAAGTAAATCCATATTATCCCATATGCTTTGTGGTACTTAGTGTAGGTAAAAGTATTTGCAGAATCAGGGGCTAAGTTACTTGCTCAAAATTATAAAGCAAGTCGGGGAGAGAGTCAGGAACAGCAGCAAAATGCTGATTCACGTTTTATATTTTAATTGTTGTAATAATTACTATTGTTACTCAACATCTTCATCACATTTTAGACTTAGCTCACATTGTAAAAATATACATGATCATTCTGTCAACTTTCACACAGTCACATGCAGAAGTACAGTCAGTTGAGCAGTTCAGTTGAAACTACTCACAGATAAATGTTTGAAGAAACCATACCTGCAAATAGATCGCTATACCTAGTATGTGGGCAGCTCACATTTGCAAATCTACTCAGAGGCTAAAATGAGTGTGACAGAAAAGACATGTTGCCAAATAGTTTCCATACCATGAACAATAGTGATTCTACAGGGGAATTTACTGTATTCTTTCCTGATTCTAAAGAACATTCTGAGTCATAGATTATAATAAAGGTGAACTTGTATTATAGAAATATGTAAACCCCAATAACGGCATAGTCTCCTTAAAGGTTTGTGGTTTGAATTAGAATCACATTAGTTTCTTGGAGAGTAGCTCTGCAAAAGATAAATTAAGTTCTTTGAGTGATTTGTGACTTGATCCAAAGCCTGTAAAATCAGTAGGAAAGTCTTTAGCTAGTATAAAATGCTGTGAATACTTCAAGATCATGGACCAATGATAGTTTGTCATTTGAGCAACTCTTTGAGGAACCTTTGAATTGGTTCTGGTTGGTTTGGTGCAGATACTTTATACTTTTTTAGAATTGGCTTACCTTGTTTATTCACTCTAGCATTCACACTGTAGGTAGACCTGTCCCTCTTGCTTTCAAATACAGCCTTGATGCTAAGGAGCTGTTATTTTCTGAAAGTATTTTTTTCCCTCAAATTGCCTTATGGGGCATTATGAACTTATGAGTGATGTTTTTTTTTCCCCACCCTTGTGTAACTAGGAAGCTGCTTGTGATTTCACTGTTTTCATAATTTATGCAGCTGCTACATTGTTCTTCAACAGATCTGTCAGGAAATAATTCTATTTTGTCTGTGTCAAGTTATTAAAGTAGAGGTGGGAGGAGAGAAAGGGATGTGGAACTGTTTGTTCCTGAGGCTGTCTTGATATATTTAAATCTCTTCCAGCAATACAATTGCCTATAAACTTAAAAGGAGTGACTGCTTGGCTTGAGTACTGAAGACTGTTGGGGTAAACAGTCTTATTTAACCTTGTGGGATATGGTTGCAATGCAGCTAGGTACACCTGTATAAATCATACTGACACTAAGAGAATAGGCTCTTGAGATATGCAAACTGATAATAAATATCCAAATAAAACCTCAGCAGGTAATTTGCACACTACATTAGGTGCTTTAATTGTCCTCTTATTGTAATACGAAATAGAATCAGTTTACATTGGGTAGGGAGAGGACAGGTGGGTTTTGACTGTTCCCTGATACTGGCTATTGCAGATGCTTTGCTGCATCTTTTTCCCATTTCCCATTTGTTCCCTGCCAGCTAAATCTACTCTATCTGCTCATCTTTAAGTATTGTCACTACCTAAGAAATCCTGATTGACCCTTTAAATATATTTTGGATTGCTACTCACCTCAACTTTCTGTGCCAACATCATTACACATGCTGCCTTTGAACTAAAGAACAGTTCATATCCTAGATGTAGTACCACAGATGCGTCCAGTACTTTGTTTAGCACATCTTCCATTGAAATGAAGTTAAATTAGGATGAACAAGTCATGTTCAGAAAGAATGAAGTTATTGCATGAGTAACAGAGTTGAATGAATGGATTTCCAGCCAAATGAAACTACTTTCTGCAGCTAGACCTTTCTTTCATATGTGGATTCCCTGGCGTCTAGTGGTATGTGAGCCCACACTTCAGGTTTGTCTGAGGCACTTGTAGGAGCTGTCTCTTCTGCCTAGCTGTCATTTTTCCTTGAGACTTATGAATCATAAAGACAATTAACTTTTGCATGTTCAACCTCTTAATATTATTAAAAAACAGGCAGAGAACAGAGAATGAGATGGAAGGATTTATAGAAATCACAGCATTTTAAAATGAAGCGAGCTAGTCATGGAATGCACAGATTAGCATGAAAAGAAGGAAAGAAGAAGTCACGAGATGTCATTTCTGGGCAGATGGTGACAGTGATTTCTTGAAGAGAACTGTGTGCTCTCTTCCATTAATACTACAATATTCCATGGCCCTACATGCTGCACATAAACTCTTCTACTACTTAGTCTCTTTCCTGTATGTTTTCATGCTTCAGTTGTGTCATTCTAACAGTATAAATTTTGTAGTACAAGGGCTGGATTCAGTGTTGTTTTGTTGGGGGGTTTTGTTTGTTGTTTGTGTTTTTTTTTTTTAATTTCTCTCTTGCATAATGACAGTCCCAGTGACACTAACATACCCAAGGCTTTCTTTATATTAGAAATTTAAGGTGTAAATGAGAGTAAATCTAGAACTAGTGTGGTACAAAAGGTATAGGAAAGTCTCCAAGAGATTCAAACGACTTGTTAGTGGAGTTGGTTGAGAAAGGAAGGGAGATGAAAGCAATGGAAAGATAACTCAGTTGTGAGAAGAATAGTGAAGTCTTTTAATAAATATTCAAATAAGATTTTCTGATGTATTTTTCCTGGTTTTGTCTCTGGTTTGTACTGATTTTTTTTTAGAGAGAGAACATCAATTAACATAGCCTTAGAGAGAAATTTACTTAAAACTGACCAACACAGACATTATGGAAAAGGTGGTGAAAATGCTAATGATACTTCACAGTAGTAATCTAAAATGCATCAAAATAATTTTCTCTGTAAAGACAGACGATGTCGTGATTGATTGCACTGTCAGCTTTTAAAAGAGAGAAAGTCATATCAGTGGTCTATGAATATGCCAATTTTACACAGGGATAAAAATACTTATTAACGTACTGTAGCAAGTGTAAGCCATTTACACTGCCCACATTAACACAAGACGTGGGAGAGGGAAAAACTGTCAACCCTAAAGGATGTTTTATTATTTCCAGTGGGGGATGATAATGTAAAGTATCACCATATTCATCATGAAAGAAAATCACATATTCAACATCAGCTACAACTTCTTCTTGAATGTCAAATGGCTGTTGCTTTGAATTTGCCTGACTTTGATTGAGAGTTTAAGTACAAATCCAAGGCATTGAGGAAATTCCCACTAGAATCAAATGGCAAGATTTTTAATGGTACTTGAATCAGGCCTTCTGTGAAAGAAAAGCACAAATATAATGCCTGTGTTTACTTAATTATAACTGTTCTTTATTAAAAAAAAAAAAAGCTGTGATTGAGAAGTATTTTTCCAGAAGTTATTTCTTCCTCACAGTTTCCATCTCAGAATCTAAATGTAATACCTGATAAAACAGTAGCAAATTAATTCCTAGCTAATATATTTTGAGTGAGAATGTAACTTCAAACCCAGTAAGTATTGTTCAGCTCATACGAGTTTTGAAGCCTCCAAGTTTTTGTGGAAAGTATTCTATAAATACTTATATAGAAACATAACTATATGGAGGAAGGGTCAGTGTGGTCTTTAGGCTTGTTAGTTGTTTCTTCCCTGATAAATTCATGTGTGTTTTCTTAAATGACACATATTAAAATTTCTAACTTGTGTTCAGCAGGGTCATTGTGTGGCATTGTTCAGTGCCACCGTCAAACAGGTATTATTACCATGCTATATATTTGTAGGTTACCTAACTTTCAAAGTTTGATTCTTGGGAAAAAAAAAAAAAAAAAAAAACAACCAAAAATTCTCTAAGCCCCTAAAAATACATCTTTCTGTGGTTTGACAAAATCTGAAGACCACTTCTTAATTTAGGAGCATGTTTTTCTTGTTTTATTGGGTAGGAAAACTCATGACTGAACTGAGTGCCACCCAAAAACATGCAGATCAAAGAGGATTTGTGTTATTGTGAAAGACATATTGTGTCAGATGCACTAGGTTTGGAAAAAAGTGAGCCATGCTAGTCATGCATGTATAATAATTGCTCAGAGTTTAAAAAAATCTCAGAAACAGAAAAAGACACTTCATGCAAAGGAAACACCGTGCTCATTAAACGATCAATGAATCATACAATTGACTAAGTTATCTCTTCTGATTTGGGGGAGAAGAATATTTAAGTCTTTCTTTCTTACCTAGAAAACTTCCACAGTGAGCCATCATTTGGCACCACTGGATAATTTGTAAGCTTGCTGTACTATGAGCCACAAAGGGTATATATCTGCTTGGGAAGTGGGTAGGGTGAATGTACATATTCACAGTCTGCAGTAAAAGGGTATTAGACTAATCATGGTATAAGCAGAATGTTGTACTTCTACAGTGTTCTCTTACGTAGTGCAAATGATCTTAAGATACCAAGATTTCTTACTATTTATGTGATTTGAATTATGTTTGTCTGCTCTAATGCATAATGTAAAAATATTAACAATAACCTTAGAACATTGTCTGGAATACAGAACTTCTTTCTTATAGATGAGTGCCCTAACTATGTGATTATTAGATGATATTATCCTTTGTACAGTACTTCTGGATTACTGGATTCTTTTTAACAGCTTCAGTATGAGCATTGGAGTGTCCTTATCCTGAAAAACGTCTTCCTGACTGATAGGGCAGAGGAGGAAGGCTTCAATGTACTTGAGCAAAACTGGCTTCAATGTACTTGAGCAAAACTGATCTCAGGAGCATCACATTCTGGTCATATGCTGTAATTGTTAGGCCATATTATAGAAAAGGTGAGCACTGTGTAATTTTACATGGAAGTCACTTCTGTTGAAGAGTGAATGACAATAAGGAGTTCTCTGAAGATTTGTTATATTCTTCCAGAGAGTTTGGTTGGAATAATGCTTAGTCTTTTGTTTCCGGAAAGGCATGAATGCAGGGCACATAACTAAGTGCTTAGGTGGATTGTGGCCAAATGGACAGTTTGGCCTGAAGCTGTCTCTGATTTCTTCCCTCAGCAGAATTCATGGAAATAACTGCAAGGGAAAAAAAAAAAAAAAATCTGAAAGAATTAGGGAAGATGAAGAATTTACATGATTTGTGTAATTTAGGCTTGCTTAAGGAAAGAGTAACTTCTTCCCCTCTTTTATGACCTTGGGGATCATTTTTATGTGGAAAACAACCAAAAAACACAGAAATGTTTTTCTACCTAAAATTATATACCCTCAATTATACTTCAAGAAGTGGTACTAGTAGTAATGATTTAATCTAATCTAATTCAGTTGGTTTGATAAGTGTAACTTCATTTCTAAATTAGGCTCTGATGTTCTACAGACATGACAATGGTTGTTCCCTTTCACAAATACTTGAATTTTATAATCCCAAATTAACATGGTAGTATAATTAAGGTAATATAGTTACACAGTTACTGATATGATGAATTAAAAATGCAGTCAGTCCTCCCAAATATTTTTATATGCAGCAGGTCCCATGATGCTGGAGAATTTTTGTTTATCTAAAATTCAAGTAATTGAAACTGATTTATGATCTGCAGTCTTTACATGCTTGATGATGCAAGAGAGTTAAACAAGTGAATTTGGTCTCTGTTGCATTTTAAATAGTGAACTTCCTTCTTGCTGTATGTTTTTGCATAAGTTATAGTATTCATATTGCTTTAATTAGCACTGATAAACAATAGATTTGACGTATATTTATCTTGGGATTTTTTTTCCCTTTGAGGATAGATTTCACTCTTTGTAATAGAGGTTATGCATATTTTTCTTTGCAGTTTTGTGGCTTGCCTGCAAATGGAAGAAGGTTCTAGCAGTGTTTAAAATAACCTGGGTGGTTGTGGAGACTTCAGGCAGCCATTAGTGATAGATTGCTCAGATGGAATGGTATATGACTCTGCTTTTTATTGTTGCTGCTATGACCCTCGTCCTTCAAATGGTCTTATTATAGTGTGCTATCTTACTATTGGATTGAAAGAGGATTCAGTATTCAAAATGCCTGAACCTAATGAAGACATTAATTTAGGGAATTGTGAAGTGGGAGGGAAGCATAACTGGTGAAAACGAAATGTATTCCAGAATCTGAAGGGCATCTTTGTCTCCTCCACAAACTATCTGGGGAGAGCAGTGCCACAAAGTTCTCTTTCTGCAGGACAGAGGAGACTAAAAGAGCAATTTTGGCAGTAAAGCAGATAGTCGGGCCATCATTAGAGCTTGTGTGTTAGCAGCCAGCAGTTTCTGAGAGAGGTTACAAGTACTTAGAGAAAGCAATAAAGTTAGGTATTTGATCCAAATAATTTGCACTTCAAGAAGCAGTATTCACCTTTGATTGTTTGTTTGGTTTTGGTTTGGTGGTGGGTTTTTTTGTTGGGTTTTTTTTCTGTTTGTTTGCTTTTTTGTTGTTGTTGTTTTATTCTGTTATGGTATCGTAAATAATACATAACAGCAAAGATTGTTTCTTCAGGTGGACATACTTACTTTTATTTACTCTGTTTCCTGGTCAGTCAATACTTGTTATTTCCTAGTATGCACTTCTTCATTCACTTTCTCCCCACTCCAGCCTTCCTTTTCTTTCTTTCCTTTATTTTCCTACAATCTATTTTACTTTGCACCTCCTTGCTTGTAACTTCTCTCCCACCTCTTTCTTTGTCTTAATGCTGAAGTTAAGAAGAATGTCAGGAGTTTTTTTTCAGTCCTGTTGATAGTTTCAATGTAGTAGTTGACAGGTACACATTTTGTATTCTTGCTTCTAAATATTTTTTATGACTCCGATTTGAGGTCATAATTGATGATGAAAAATATGTAATGTTTCCATTTGTGGAATAAGGAAAAATGGCCTTTAATAACTAGCAGAGTAATTTTCATTTGCAGGAAGCCAGTCTGGATGCCTTATGAAATGCTGTCTGGTTTCTTCCTGTTGAGGGGTTTAATAATATCTACTCATTTCTCCTTGTCTGTGAAATTTTAATAGCAGAGATGTATTTAATATTGATTTCTTGTAAGAATGCATTTGTGCACATTTTTTGCCAACTGTGACACCAGAAATAGCATTTATCTCACATAACATAGCAAAAAAAAAAAAAAAAGACAAAACCAAGACTGTACTTGCATTGGAATTCCTTGGAATTCTGATAAACAAAAAATTCATTTCTTTGATTGTTTACAGAAGTGGCCTTATAACTTATTTTATGAGGTATTTGAATACATCGTATGGTGGGATGGCTCCTATGACTGGAGTGTTGGAATGGAAGGTTACAGGCTGTTTAGGAAAGACAGGCCTGGCAGTCGGGGAGGGGGAGTTGCCCTTTATGTTAGGGATAGGCTGGAGAGTATGGAACTCTCTCTGGGGACAGGTGAGCAGTCCACAGAGAGTTTGTGGGTCAGGGTTAAAGGGAATATAGCTATGGGAGACATTAATGTGGGTATCTGTGTCGTGGTTTAAACCCAGTCAGGTAACTTGTTCACTCACTCACCCCCTTCTTTCCCTCCCCCTACTCCCAGAGGGACGGAGAGGAGAATGGAAAAGAATGCAAGAACAGACCGCCTGATCAAGGAGAACCTGTGGATGAAGCACTCCATAGACAGATAGGAAAAGCCTCAGGCTCACAGGCCCTTGTTCTCATGGGTGGCTTCAACCACCCTGACATCTGTTGGAAGGACGGTACGGCCCGGCACAAGCAATCCAGGAGGTTCCTCGATTGTGTAGAAGACAACTTCCTTCTGCAAGTAATAGAGGAGCAGACAAGGAGAGGTGCCATGCTTGACCTCGTGCTCACCAACAGGGAAGGGCTCGTTGGAAATGTGACTCACCAGGGCAGGCTTGGATGCAGCGATCACGAGATGGCCGAAGTCAAGATCATCAGAACAGTGAGAAAAGCGTGCAGCAAGCTCACTGCCCTGGACTTCAAGAGAGCAGACTTTGGCCTCTTCAGGAACCTGCTTACTAAGGTTCCATGCGATATAACCCTAGAGTTCAGAGGGGCCCAAGACTGTAGGTTGATATTCAAGGATCACCTGCTACAAGCTCAGGAGTGTTGCGTCCCAACTAGAAGGAAGTACAGCAGGAGGGCCAGGAGACCTCCTTGGATGGATAAGAAGCTCCTGAGGAAAATTCAAATGAAAAAAGAGGCTTATAATAAGTGGAAGCAAGGACAGGTGGCATGGGAAGAGTACAGGGATGTTGTCCAGGAAGCTAGGGACCAGGTTAGGAAAGCTAAGGCCCAGTTAGAATTAAACTTAGCTAGAGCTATTAAAGATAACAGGAAGGGATTCTACAAGTACATAGGAAATAAAAAACAGACTAGGGAGAATGTAGGCTCCCCTGAGGAAGCTCTCAGGGGGAACTGACTACACAGGATTTGGAGAAGGCTGAGGTTCTGAATGACTTCTTTGCCTCGGTCTTCACTGGCAAAGGCTCTGACCAAACCACCCAAGTCTTGGAAGGCAGGTGCAGGGACTGTGAGAATGAAGACCTTGGACCCACTGTAGGAGAGGATCTGGTTCGAGACCGTCTTAAAAATCTGAAAGTGCACAAGTCCGTGCGTCCTGATGAGATCCATCTGTGGGTCCTGAAGGAGCTGGCAAATGAAGTTGTGAAGCTGCTGGCCATCATATTTGAGAAATCATGGCAGTCAGGTGAAGTTCCCGATGACTGGAAAAAGGGAAATATAACCCCCATTTTCAAGAAGGGGAAAATGGATGACCTGGAGAATTACAGATCAGTCAGTCTCACCTCTGTGCCTGGCAAAATCTTGGAGCAGATTCTCCTGGAAGGCATGCTAAGGCACATGGAAAACAACAAGGTGCTTGGTGACAGCCAGCATGGCTTCACTAAGGGGAATCTTGCCTGACCAATTTGGTGGCCTTCTATGGTGGAGCTACAGAACTGATGAACAGGGGTAGAGCAGTTGATGTCATCTACCTGGACTTGTGTAAAGCATTCGACACTGTCCCACATGACATCCTTGTCTCTAAATTGGAGCGACATCAATTTGATGGATGGACCACTCGGTGGATAAAGAACTGGCTGGATGGCTGCACACAGAGTTGTTGTCAATGGCTCAGTGTCCAGCTGGAGACCAGTAACAAGTGGCATCCCTCAGGGATCGCTGTTGGGACTGGTCTTGTTTAACATCCTCATCACTGACATGGACAGTGGGATTGAGTGCACCCTCAGCAAGTTTGCTGATGACACCAAGCTGTGTGGTTCGGTTGATACCCTGGAGGGAAGGAATGCCATCCAGAGGGACCTTGACATGCTCATGAGGTGGGCTGATGCCAACCTCATGAAGTTTAACCATGCCAAGTGCAAGGTCCTACACCTGGGTGGGAGCAATCCCAGGCACAGCTACAGGTTGGGCAGAGAAGAGATTCAGAGCAGCCCTGCAGAGAAGGACTTGGGGGTGTTGGTTGATGAGAAAATGAACATGGGCCGGCAGTGTGCACTCGCAGCCCAGAAAGCCAACCGTATCCTGGGCTGCATCAAAAGGAGCGTGACCAGCAGGTTGAAGGAGGTGATCCTGCCCCTCTATTCTGCTCTTGTGAGACCTCACCTGGAGCATTGTGTGCAGTTCTGGCGTCCTCAACATAAAAAGGACACGGAACTGTTGGAAGAAGTCCAGAGAAGGGCCACGAGGATGATCAGGGGACTGGAGCACCTCCCATATGAAGACAGGCTGAGGAAGTTGGGGCTGTTCAGCCTGGAGAAGAGAAGGCTGCATGGAGACCTCATAGCAGCCTTCCAGTATCTGAAGGGGGCCTATAGGGATGCTGGGGAGGGACTCTTCATTAGGGACTGTAGTGGTAGGACATGGGGTAACGGGTTAAAACTTAAACAGGGGAAGTTTAGATTGAATATAAGGAAGAAATTCTTTTGTGTTAGGGTGGTGAGGCCCTGGAATGGGTTGTCCAGGAAGGTTGTGAATGCTCCATCCCTGGCAGTGTTCAAGACCAGGTTGGACGAGGCCTTGGGTGATATGATTTAGCGTAAGGTGTCCCTGCCCACGGCAGGAGGGTTGGAACTAGATGATCTTAAGGTCCTTTCCAACCCTAACTATTCTATGATTCTATGATTCTATAACAGTTAGAATCATTATGTGAAAATAGTCAGTATATTGTGAATAAATTGAATGGTGATTGTTTTGATCAAACATAGATGGAGCATGTTTAATGTTTATAGTCAATTATCCTGGGCTTGTCATTTCCCTTCCAGGAAAACACTGTTCCTTGTATACTGAATGCCTCAATTTGCTGCTGAGACTGAATGCCTCACACAATATCTTGTCTTTAAAATGAATGTCTCACAACATTGCTTTCATGAGTGTTGTGGTACAGCTGTCTTCAACTTTTTTTCACAGGGAACTGGAAGGTCCATGTGACTGACCTGTTCCCTTGTGTCCCATGGTAGTTTGTGACTGTACTTTCAGATATTTTATAGCATCTTGCATGGAAGGGAAGAGTGACAGTTACAGGATAAAAACATCTGAAAATTATGTGCATGGTTAGACTGCCAGCTGAGTTGCAGCTGCTCTGAAAGTATTTTTGTTTTAAGAAAGAATCAATGCAGTTTTAAAATCTTGTGATCCTGAGAGGAAACTCTTGCTGTGCAGCCAGCATGATGAGTAGCATGAGTCAATGCAATATTTGATTAATGATCAAACAGGGAGCACTTCATGGTTTGAAGACAGTCAAACCCATGGAGTACCTAGATGTCTAGGGTAAAGAAAAAGAAAAGTTCTCAGTGACTTCTTTGCCTCAGTCTTCACTGACAAGTGCTCTAAGCCACACCACTCAAGTCTTGGAAGGCAGATGCAGGGACTGAGAATGAAGACCTCAGGCCCATGAAGTAGAGGATCAAGTCTGAGATCATCTTAGAAACCTGAATGTGCACTTAAACAGGGAAAGTTCAGGTTAGATATAAGGAAGCTGCTCTTTACTGTGAGGGTGGTGAAGCACTGAAACAGGTTGCCCAAAGAAGTGGTAAATGCTCCATCCCTGTCAGTGTTCAAGGCCAGGTTGGACAGAGCTTTGGGTGCCATGGTCTAGGGGTAAGCATCCCTGCCCATGGCAGGGGTTTTGGAACTATGTGAACTTAAAGTCCTTTCTGACCTTAACCATTCTATGATTCTGTGATTCTAAGAATCATGAGAAGCATGGAGAAGCCAAAAATCACTGGAATTGCAGTCATTTTCTTTTTAATTGTTAGGACCAGAATTTTCCCCAAAGCCAAGCACATGGATGAGATGCCACAGTCTGTGCTGCTGTAGATGATGTCATCAAGTTGTAGGATGTTGCTATGGAGTCAGGACAGTAGTGAAAATGAAACAAGATAACTTGTAGAGTAGGTCTGACAGCAGTCAGCTGGTCTGGAGCAGCAGTCCCTCACATGGTAACCTCAAGCAGCTGTCAGTCCGCAAACACTTGGACGAAGTGTAATAAATGTCCTTAACAGGAAAGTTATAATGTGGGCATTGGAAGGTGAAACAGCTGAGCGTATGTCCAGCACAGGGATCATGTTATGGGGGGAAATCTGTACTCTGTTCCTTTATAATGGAGCTAATTCAGTTTTACAACCATTGCAGTTCTCATGGTTGTGTTCACAGTGCAGGCTCTGTACTGGTGTGGATTATGGCTTCCAAGTTAAACTTCATTTGCATGAGATAAGAGTTATCTGCAAGTTATAAAATGTTTTTTATTTCCTGTCTCTCTGTGCCACTCATGACGAAAGTGCAGTTTAATAACTTCATAGAAGTTTGAGGTAGAAATGGTTGGATAGGCCACTTGTCTGATGCCACAATACAAAATTATTTTCTGTTCTTTATCTTCTAGTAATTTAGTATTTCATTATCAAGCATAACTTTAAAAAAGACTGATAGTAATCTTTATTCCCACAGTTACTGTTACTTTGAGATGTGTATAAATAGTAACACTGTTGTTACCAGTGCTAATTTAGGGATATACTGGTCTTCTTTTTTTTTTTTCAAGAAAGGCTGATTTTGGCAGTCATTATATGTAACTTTAGGTTCTGTATTACTGACATTTATTCTTGAATATAAAGCATAAAATAATTTATATTCCTCTGAAAGATTCAGCTGTCTTCAGTTGTCATTCCTCTCACTGAAGACTGTTCAATATTGTAAGCACTATTTTTAGTACACTTGGCCACCATTTTTGTATGATTTTTTGTGTCAGCGACCTTAGCCACCATCCATGTTCCTGACTCTGCAGAACTACTCCAAGACAGGTTAATTTTAAAGTCACTTTGTTCATTTGTAGTGCTGATTGTATAGAAATGTGACAAGAAGCATATTGCTTCTAAGATATGAATGTAAACATAGAAACAGGATAATAGTATCATATTGTCAAGTTTTATCTGCTTTGTGTACTGTCTTCTGTTTGCAACTGCCCTTTCCAGTAAGAATCCATGACATGCACATTCATGTTCTAACATTTCTGTATGCTACAGCTTTATGGTTTAACAGAAGTTAAAAAGTAATACTTTCATTGTAGCCAACAACATTAACAGGTTCATGACAAGAAAGAGGAAAGTCTTATCATGAGAGGAAAATGTTATCTTCGTGATTTTAGCAGTATAGACATTGACAGCCGTGTGTCCTGTTACCATGACAGTTTCAAGGTTTAGTATAGAAAAAATCCAGAATCTGTTGTGCTGAACAAATGCTAAAAGTGTCTTCTGTGTTAGACTACCCATTCTGGAGGGGAAAGCTGGGGTTCCAGGTAAACTCAGTATTTATGGTGACACTGTCTTATGAACTCAGATCATTGATGATGTAATTTCTTTCAAGAGTCTGTGCTGCAAGAAAAGCCTTATTTGGAAAAGGATTTGGTATCTAAGCTAGACTTTTCTAGTTCTTTTCTGATACACAGTTTTGGTGTATGCAGGGAAAATGCATGTTAAGCAGGAAGAAAAATGGTGTGAGAATATAAAAACACAACCAGACAGGAAAGAGCTTTTACCATAAAGTAAAGAAACTCTGAAACCACAGGAATAAGGCTTATCTCTGCCAAAAGATGAAACAAAACAGTGTTCATTCACAGTACTCCTCCTTTCTCTTCTTCAAAACTGTCAGTTTCTTAGATGTTATCTTCTTCTACTGCTTTCAAATAATCAGTGACCTGTTTGGAAAATGTGCCAGTATACAGTTCTGCCAGTGCTTATTAGATACCATGTGAGTGTTTAAAGGTGTTTTGCTATTTAGGGTCTTCTCTGTATAATGAAATGCAGAGGGGTTTGTTTGGTTTGTTGCTGGTTTTGTCTGTATAGTTTTCATCTGGATAATTGTCGTAGTTTAAAACCAGTTGGGCAGCTCTTTCACTCACTCCCCCCCCCCCCTTCTTTCATTCCCCCTACTCCCGGAGGGACGGAGGGGAGAATTGAAAAGAATGCAACTCCCATGGGTTGAGATAAGAACAGTATAGTAACTAAGGTATAACACAAATCACTACTGCTACCACCAATAATAATAATGATAAAGGAAATAATAAGGGAAGAGAATACAACACCTCACCACCAGCCGACCAATAACTCATCCCCCCAGTCCAACCAAGCACTGACCAATACCTCCTCCAACCCCACAGTGAACTAGCCCTTCCAGGTAACTCTCAGTTACATCCTGGGCATGATGTGCTGTGGTATGGAATACCTCTTTGGTCAGTTTGGGTCAGGTGTCCTGTCTCTGCTTCCTCCTGGCTTCCCCTCCTCCCTGGCAGAGCATGAGGCTCAGAAAGTCCTTGGTCAGACTAAAACATTAGTGTTATCAGCTTTGTTCCCAGGCCAAAAGTCAAAACACACAGCTGCTAAGAAGGAGAAACATGACTGCTACTGCTGAACCCAGGACAATCAAACTGAAATCTCAAAATTTTCATGGATGCTTGTGGAAACCTGGCAGCATGGCATTGTGGAAACAGTCATATCTTCACACATGAGCAGCGAGGTATCCTTGTAACTGCAGTACAAATGTGTGGTATGAGATCTGACTGGAAAAACGTTAGACTGGCTGTCGTGGTTTAAACCCAGTCAGGTAACTTGTTCACTCACTCCCAGTGAGTGGTGCCGAGCTGACAACAATCAAGGTCCGTGTCCGTCTCCCCCCCCCCTGCACCGGGGCTCTCCCCTTCCCCGCTCCCGGAGGAACGGGGAGGAGGATAGAGAGAGTGCAACTCCCACGGGTTGAGACAAGAACAGTCCAGCAACAAATCACCACCGCTACTATCAGCTAAAACAATGATAAGGGAAAATAACAAGGGAAGAGAATACGATACCACCGGCCAAGAAAACGAGTTCCACCCGGAAGCTCCTGTTCATACTTCCACCCGGAAGCTAGGTTCATACTCCCATAACTTGATGAATGTGCTGAGCATATCAGTTACACTAGTTGATTTCACACTTTTTAGCCTGAACACAAAATTTGGAGAGCCATATCTATGATATCTATTTTATAAAAAATGTCCCCATTTTTTTTGCAAAAACAATAAACATAAACATATTTACATGCTCTCTTGCATTGTTTTTATTAGGGCTAAAGTTATTCTAGTACTTTAGAAAAAATATCCTGAAAAAAATAAGCAATTTATATTTTTAAATAGGAACTACGTATACTACTTCCTTTAATTTTTAGAAAAATAGGATAATTTATCTTGACATGATGGTAGATTCTCAAAGTATTATGGAAGTTAACTTTGCTTATGTGATGCTCTTCTTTTGAAAGAGTAGTTTTCAATTCTTTGAAGTATCTCTCTCGATTGTGCATGGATCTCTTGCCAAGTGCAGTGATCATTTGACTGTGAAGAAAAGATTATTAAGAAGTGTTTATTAGATGATTTGTAAAAAATGACATCCAATATTATGGCAAGCAAAATGTGAATTGAGAACAAGCATGTAAGGATTTATTCAAAGAAATTGAAGAAAACATGAAAAATATTTTTATAAAATCTAGTTAAGATTCAAATGTTCTTTGGTATATAGAATGAGCATTGATTTTCCAAACAAAATAGGTATCATCAGCTGCATGGCTAATCCTGACCTATGGGATGTAAAGTGTTTCTAAAAAGGTGCAGACTCCTATGGGATTTAGTGCTGAATTGAAATTAAATGTTTTCTAAAAGCCTGTGATGATGCATTGACCTCGAAATGGATGTGGGCCAAAACATTTTGTGTGAGTGAAAATACATAGTACTTGGTAATGTGGGACTGCTTGTCTAAAAAGCTCTTCTATGTCTTTAAAATTCATTAAAGTTAGCTGGAAGTATAAAAAAACAACCTACTTACCTTGGCCACAAATTGATCCATTTTTTTGAAGCAGTCTTTCACTATGGATTTATGGATAATGTTAAGTCTGGACTTCAGCTGTTATTTTAGCAGAAAATGAAAGAAAGTGTTAGCTTGAACAGTGACAAGTGAATAGTAGTTCAACATGAGTCAGTAAAACAGTAACCTCTGATAGACATGGTCATGACTGAGAGCATTGTAGCACTTCTGTCACATGCAAGCCTGCTGAATGTGTTAATGTTAAAGGTAGTGTAGCACACACTTGCTATGTCTACAAGGAGATCAGGAAATTAATATATTTATGTTCAAAGGAAGGTAAGAGGTCTATGGATTTTTTTTGTTTTGTGAAAAAGGTTCTGCAGACCTAATATTTTCCTGAAGTGTTTTGCATACAGTTTACATGTAGTTCTTCCTTGTCTTAACAGAGGCCATAAATAGTTGAAAAACATGAAATTTTTATTTGGTGAGAATATTTAGTTCTGTGTACAACTAGTGTAGTTTAAGGAGAAGCAAGTTAAATACTGGCTTAGTCACATTTTTAGGCATCACATCTCAAAATAAGCTCAAATTTACATGTGTGAATTTAAAAGTGCCTGTATCATAGAGGTAAGTAAAACTTCTGTAAAATTGTTCTGTAAAAAAAAAAATTAGCAAAAGTTGCCTGTAATTACTTGCATGCAGATGTTTTAGGTTCCATTATTTGAAAATGTAGTCTTTAAAGTTTTCTACTGCATTTTCAGTTTACATATTATTGGTTTTGTTCACCATGAATACCTGACTTGAATATCATGCAGTGTAAAAAGAAAAAAACCCTATACTTACACAAGTCTTGAGCTGAGCATGATCTTCATATATTCTTCTTAGAAAAATGTTCTTATTTTGAAAAGGAGCTTCTGCTCTCTTGAAAAACTCAGCAATTTCATGCACTATATGAACAATGGCTGCATTATCATAATTAACCTGTGATGACAAAACAAAAATGCAAATTTTCTTTCTGAAGTTTGCACTCAAGTTTCAGTTAATGGTACATTTTTAAACTGCCTGAGTCCAGTTATTATAATTTCCACCACTTTCTTGCGGTCTTCTAAATTTTTTTGTACAAAGTTCTAGAAAGCAACATGCATTTCAAAGATGGTATTTATTTGAAAATCAGGTATTATATATGTGATTTCCAGTTGCAATTTTTGCTTTCATAAAGTGGACCCCAATTTTGTAATGTAAATAGATCTTGCATTTTTGGACCGCATTGATAATCTTGGGTATATACAGTGCATGCGGAATAGTCAGTAAGAGGCCAGAAGTTAAAAGCAGATCTTTTGAATTCAGATCCAAGACAATAAATAGACTAAGAATGTGCAGTTCTTTCCTTACAAGCATAGCGCATATACGATGAAGAGGAGCTCCCTCTGTCTTAGAGAAGATGGAAATACAAGAGAGGCTGTCTCTTCCTTATTGTTCCCTGGTTGCATTTTAGAAGCTCTGTTGAAGAGATGAACTAGAAGTGGGCTGAATGAATTGCTTTGGTGCAGTAGCTCACCCTCAACTCAGCACCTCCTTCTTTTGTGACATTATAGACCCCGACTGAAGGTGAATCGTGCACATAAGGTGCATGCATGGACTGAATAGCACATAATTATCCCTGCACTAGTTCTACGGGGTCTGCTTCTGACTGAAACTGAAGTTGGCATGCCATTCTGGCAGTTTCCAGGCTACAAGACTGATCCCATGTACTTTTCCATTTTAAACAGTAGGACTAACAAAAAAGTATCTAACCTTATCCATGTAAATGTGTTCTCATAACTTAAATAATAGGAAAAGCAAGATGTGGCAACTTCCGTATGTAACCTCTCAGGGAAAAGAGTTTAGAATGAAAAGTCAACAGCCAGATTTATCATTTAAACCTGTAATTTAGTATGTAATATTAAATTCTAGTGTAAATTCTTGTGAAAAGGTGCATAGGCTATTTGAGGTAAAGCTGTTACAATGAGCTCATGTCAAGTACATATCATTTTCTACTTACTGCTTTTAGCATCTCCTCAGGGAAACACAAATCTTCATTGCTTACTTCCTTACAATCCAAAGAAAAGCCTTGTTTGTTCTTAAACAAAACAGTGTAGATATTTTAAGCATATGAAAAAACAGGTTTATTATAGAAACAATTCATAGAAGAGTTCACTTATCAGTTGGTGTCTTAACAAAGAAATGTATGAATGAACACAACAATACAGGACATTGTATATCTCATGAGATTGTGTGAAGAAGATTCATTTGCTTATATGTTCCCAAACCTATCTAAAATGCAAGAAATAGCTTCTAGTTACCTATTTCACCTTATCTCAAATGCTCTAAAGGGCTCAGTCTATAAAGTGTTGGGGAAAGGGCAGGTCACAAAAGAAGCCAAATTGGGAAAGGAAACAATCTTTCCGTATAGCTGATTTCCAAAAACATCTTCAAAGAGTATTCGTCCCAAAAACTTTGTGCCAGTGGAGTGGGATTATGTCATGGCAAAGTAAATTAATGTGCTATGGTTTCAGTCTGATGCTAATTAGCAGGAATCCCAGCTGACTGTGTACTCTGAAACGTGACTTCTGCATGGAGGATGTGGAGCTCTTCTTGGAAAGACACACAGATGTCATATATGCATCAGGATGAGTTTGAATTAAGAAAAAAGTAAATTTAGGACTTTTGGCTTTTTAGAAAAGGAACATCTGACTCATAACTTTTTAATAATGAAAAAAAAATCAGTCAATTATTACACATTTGAAGTATGCAAACTGAAGAAAGATTGAAAATGACATCTATAGATTGTGACAATATTTTGCACACTGACTTACCAGTTCCTCAAAGTCCTTTAAAAGCTCACTCCACTGCACGCTTCCAAAGCACTGATGACTGTTGCGTTGGCGATTGCCAAGGGATGTAGCAATAAAGCAGGCAGTTAGGAGGAAGAAAGAGTTCCTGGGGCAATACATTGTCTAGATGTGGTCTGGAACAAGAAGAAGAAGACAGAAAGCTTAATAATATCAGGATGGTTTTACAGTTTTGTAAAGTCACACAAGCACAGCTGAGCATTTGCTCCTGCTTATTCACTTTTAATCTGTATTTACTGGTATGCTATGACAGGCTTAATGAGTTCATATTTTGCAGTAGAACACTTGAAATTTAAAAATGTTTATCCAATGTATAAAGAGGAAAAAAAAATGTGTAAGAAAACCTTTTTTATACTATTCATATAATATGTAAACTATTGCATGTGTTTTTCAAAAATTCTATTCTGATTTTCTGAAATACTATTTCTATATGGATAAACAAATGCCATGTCTAGAAAACTGGTATTATTTGCTATAGTAGATTTGACTAAATGTAAACTATTGCCTGAAAATAATGAATAAAAAAGTATTATTCCTCTCCAGCAGTTTGTTGTCTGTAATATCTGTAACCTTGTTACCTGTAATTTGTAACATTTAAAGCTGTTGCTTCTAAATGTAAGATTATATTTTAGTCAGATTTTGTTTTCACAGAACTCATTTGGCATTACAGAAGTAAAGTAAAAAAGGAAAAATGAAATAAGTAAATTAATATAATTCAGAAAAATCAGCAGTAAAATCAAAGAAGCCTACCTTGTGGATAATATTCAGCTCTTGATGTACTCTTCTGGAGGGCTTGTGGGGTACCAACCTGCCACCTACCTCAGTCCCTTTTAAATGCTCTTCTCCCACTTTTACAAATGTCTGAACACCTCCTCTCAGCAGATGATGCAGAGCGAAACTTCCTTCTTTCAGTATTCTATCTCTTCAGGTATGATGATTTCCAGCCAACAGAGAGGTTATATGTAGGTGGTATAGAGGCCACATTTTAAAGTTTTTATTTAAACAAATAAAAACTAGATTGCTGAAGTCTGTAGTCAACATGTTAATCTTTATGTTACTTGATTTTACAACACATTTATAGTTAAGTTTGTAAATATTCAGGTACAGGTGATAAAATATAAAACACCCTGTTCTTGAAATGAAGAAATGTCTTCTGTATTTACATTATGAATGTAGAATTTCAGATAACTTACTCCATGTGGTTTATACTTGTATAAATAATGTTGAACATGATAGTAAAAAAGTTTAATTGTACTCATTCTATGTGAACATCTAACTTGATAGTCTGCAATATTATATTTACTTTCAAATGTAAAATCCGAACTCACATATGTACACATATACATACATGTCACACACATACCTTTCTATCCATGTTACTTCCCCAAGTTACACCAAGTGCTATGAAGTGATCAGCAAAGTAAGTTTATTGTTGACTGTAAGTTAGGTGTACTGAAGAGAATTAATTTACAAGAGAGCTAATACCCACCAAATTAGAAAATTTCTGAATAATGATATTATATTTTCATTACATTTTCTCCCCAGGGCTTTTAAGTACTATTAAAGCAACTCTAGCATCCAACTGTACTGTTCTTGTTATTTCATACCTGTCTGAGCCCTTTCAACTTACTGCCTAAAGTTTCTATGTGATAGTTTGTCCAGATGTTAAGCACTGTATTACCTGCAGACAGAAAGGGTTTTGTGGTAGGTTTTTAAAGGTGGATTGTTAGCGTTTTTTAGGTGGATTGCCTTGTAGTTTTAAAAGTCATTAGACATCCAACATCCAACTTCTGGAAAGCTCATTAAGATCATATTTGTATCTTTCATCTGTTACATTTTGTCATTTTCTCCTTTTACAGAATACTGCCCATCCTTAATAAATATACTTTACTAATGCTAATAGATGTCTATTCTCTATATGCCATTCATAACACTTCAGGATTTGTAATAAGAAACCTAGCACCTGGAATTAAAGGGCAATTTTGGCCACTTTTCTGATAGTAAGTCGCTAGATGAGTGTAGCAAGACAGGCCTCATTTTATCTTGTCTTGGAGATGTTTCATGAGCACCTTTTCAGCAGTAGATTTACTGTAAGGTGCAGGCAGCCACTAGGGAAGGGTAGGATTCTGGGTACTACTCTTTTAGCATAATGCCATGTGAGAACTGAATAGAGAACAGTGATATTAGGGCAAAGAGGACATCAGGAACAGTACAGTGCTGGAAGCTAGAACATTTTAAAACAACCATTTTTAGTGTGATCACACCTTTCAGTGTAAGCTGCCTGGCTACCTAACTTGGTGCTACGTATGTGAATCTGTAGGGATTTGTTTACATTCAGATTTGTTGACTTTTCAATACCTAACAAAAATAAGAAAGGTGATAATTTACTGATTACTAATTTAAATTTCAAGAATTAAATTTTAGACCACTGAAGCTGTGTGCAAACCTCACTGTACATTTCTTGGTATTCAGTACAGAAAATTGTTTACTAGTTGGATACTTGGTTTCTATGAACAACCTTATAAAGGAGCAGTTCTGAAATTCTAAAATGGTGTATCCTGTTTGTAAGAGAAAATACTAGTTTCCCTGTGAACTGAGTAACTTTGTAAAATGTTTTAAATAGGCTAGTTGGGGCTAAATATGTGTTACTCCTATGTACAGGAAACCGTGCTGGTTATGTTTTAGGTTCTAACTTGGATGTTATGTATGTTAATATAAATATCTCTAAACAGTGGTATCCTAAATTTTTCATGTCATATTTAGTTTAAGGTTTGCTTTTGATTCAACATCATGTCCTGGGTTCAGCAGTAGCAGTCATGTTTCTCCTTCTTGGTAGCTGGTGCAGTGCAATGTTTTGACTTTTGGCCTGGTAACAGAACTGATAGCGATGTTTTGGTTTGGCTAAGGACTTTCTGAGCCTCATGCTCTGCCAGGGAGGAAGGGAAGCCAGGAGGAAGCAGAGGCAGGACACCTGACCCAAACTGACCAAAGAGGTATTCCATACCACAGCGTGTCATGCCCAGGATGTAACTGGGAGTTAGCTGGAAGGGCTAGTAGATGGCAGGGTTGGAGGAGGTATCGGTCAGAGCTTGGTCGGGCTGAGGGGGGTGAGTTATCGGTTGGCTGGTGGTGAGATGTTGTATTCTCTTCCCTTGTTATTTCCTTTATCATTGTTATTATTGGTAGTAGCAGTAGTGATTTGTGTTATACCTTAGTTACTAAAACTGTTCTTATCTCAACCCGTGGGAGTTGCATTCTTTTCAATTCTCCTCTCCGTCCCTCCGGGAATAGGGGGAGGGAAAGAAGGGGGGAAGTGAGTGAACCAGTTACCTGACTGGGTTTAAACCACAACACATCAGTAAAAACTGGAAAATGCATGTTATATATTACACCTTCAGTGAGCTTTCTATAGGAAAAATTTAGAGAAGCATTTTGGGGATGAGAGTTGCATGAAAATTGCCTATACTTCTTATTTTTGTCTTTGCATATCTTCCTTTTCCCCATGTGACTTTTTGAGAGTTCAAGACTGGGGAACAGAAGATGCACAATGATGTCTGTGTAGTATTTCATGACTAAACTGTAGCTATTTTTTCTATAATTGTATGCAATTTAATTAATTTGGACCACTTTGGAGAGAATATTCAAGGAAGGACTGCAATGGGGCTGCAGCTAAACCAAATCAGCTTTCAAAAGATGAAGATGTTTTTTTTATGTTATGTTTGCTAATGGAGGTTTTTCCTTAGAAGACTGATAAAATAACCGTATTGTGAACCTGCAATTCACTTGTGTGAATGTTTGTAATCATTTGTCTAACATAGGAATCCCAATACGTTCTTTTGAGGTAAAAGAGCAACAAGCAAATAAAGAGAGGAAGCAACGCATTTTTTCTAGCTGTGTAAATAATCCTATTTGAACCTACAAATCTTTCAATACCAGATTTTTTAAAAGTGTTTATCTTTAAAATTAGACTATTTTAATGACAAAAGCATAGATACTACTTGTTTGCTGTTAGTGATAGGCTTTTCTTGGTCTGAAAAATGATTGTCAAATGTCTGTATTTGAAAACTTGCCAGTTTTGGTTTTTTTTCATTCTGCTTAGCTTTCAGCATTAATCTTCACACTTCAGGATAATGTTGTCATTTCCTTTTGTGTGCTGGCGCACCATGAGTTAGCAGGCTAGGCGTCTGAAACACTTTAGTTTTTTTTCCTTTAATGTTTTCTCCCTCTATTGTGGTTTTCCTTTTACAGGATGCTTGGTAGTGATGTAGTAAAATTTTTACAATGCTGTGCTTCTAAACTAGAACATTTCCAAACAAACAAGCCAAAAGACTTCCATAAGAATTAGCTAAAGAAAAATATTTCATGGAGTGTTTATTGAACATAAGAGCCATAGTTTGTGTTGTGTTTTGGCCCCTTTCTGCTGGTTTGCCAGAGGAAATAGCTCATTTTCTTAAAGTGAAGTAATTGAATACTGTCAGTATTGCTATACAATTATCCTCCTGCTAGAAGCTCCTATTCTCTTTGGGACAGATGTGTGTCGGAAGGGTGTTTGTGCTCCACCCTGCCTTTTTTTTTTTTTTTAATAGTTTTTTTGAAAAGGCACCCCTTACTGTATGAAGTGTGTCTGAAGAAAGTGAAAGACACACCTGAAAGTAAGTCATTTCCTGCATTACTTTTTCCAGGAAAACCAACCCAAAAAGCAGAAATTAAACATCTAAACTCAGTGCTTTAGAATTCTGAACTAGAGTCCTGTAAATGAAATGCATTGTAGCTCTCTACTTTCATTAGTTCAAGAAGGTGGATAGCAAGGAAATTATTAACTTCCATTTAGTTAGGTCTGGTATAAATGTGGGTTAGAACTCATCTTTAAGGCACTGAAAGCTTGGAAGATCTGGACATCCAGACTTTTTATTTTGGCGACTTTTGTGCAATCACTTTTTTCTTCGCTACTTTAATTTTTATCTCTAGATGAGTGTTCATAGGGAAATTTAGGACTATTGTTTAACAGAAGGTTTGCTGTCTACAGAAAGCCATCTGAATATTGTTGCAGAATAAAGCAGAAAAAGCTAGGTGAGAACATGTATCAGTTGCAGAGTCATGAACAGCAAGCTCTCTGGAGACTCAGCAATTTGAACTTTCTTCCCATAATCTAACCATTTGTACCATTCATAGTGGTGATAGCTGCAGGGTGATGTAAACCATGGAAATGTTTACACAGTATACCTTTTTCTTTATTGTTTCAAGGTAGCTGTTCTGAAAATTCATTATAGCTTAGAATAAAAAAATCCTAAAACTAAAATGTTTACCAGGAAGGAGAGAGAATACCAGTATTTTGTGACATCTATAGGTACCTGATGCTTAATGAGTAATAAATTCAGGTTGGTTAAAAAAAAACAGCTATTAAATTGTCTCACTTTTTAACTTAAATGAAATTTTGTAGCATTATAATATTTTTGTGACTATTAGGACATCAGATATATAAGAATACAGAGGGTGAATGGAGAAGTCCAACTTGGCATGTATGGGGGTTTAATTCTATTTTATTTGGCTATAGTGAAGCTCTGAGTACGTGGCATCACTAGGTAGTGGGAGTAGGTTACGGAGACTGACAATTATGGAGAGTGTGCGAAGATGTCATTCTTCAGATCTCAAGTTAGGTACTTCTAAGAAACTGAAGGAACCTCCCTGTATTTAGAGAAATATCACAGAGGACGCATGGCTCCCTGATTTCATTAGGGCCAGGTTTTCCAGAGTATTTAACACAGCTGTTTTGAGAGATACTCCACTATAGAGGGAACATTTTAAATATACCAGTATTTAGCTGTAATTCTAAAAAATCCCAGTCTCTGGAGCTCTTGGATTCTTGGATTCAACTTTTCTATATTTTGTATTAACATACAAGCTTTATAAGCTGATGAGAACCATTATATTCAGTGTGTGTCCGAGCTGGAGGCTGGATTTGGTGATTTTAGAAGTTTGTTAGGTTTTTTTTTAGTAAGGTGTGGGCTAAATTAAACATCCTTCAGAATGTTTTAACTCAGCCAGATTGAATTGTGATATAAAAGCCAGAAAATGACTCTTTCCCAGATGCTGTCACAACCACATCACCCCTAATTAAAATTGTACAAACTATTGAATTAGTTAAACATTCTGGTTGCACCTCCACCGTGTTTGAGAATGGCTAATCCTTACTACTTTTGGTATCATTTCCTTCCGTAGCATTTAATGCTCACTGCTTTCTGTTCCTGAAGTTTATGCGCATGTTTTAGAATTCTCACTCATTTCTTTCTGTGTACAATTTTCCATGCAATGACCTAGCTCTGTGTGCCAGATATTTCTGAGTTCATGTTGGAAGGACTTTGGTTTAAGTTTTCAGGACATTAGTTAGCCTTAGAGTTCAGCTGTTCAGTAAAATGTGACAGTTCATTATTTGAAATGTAAAACTAAGATTCTGATCAAGTAACTAATTCCCATCAATTTCTCACTTATTTAAAGGTAAATTCAGTTAAAATATGGATGGATTTAGCCATGTACTTCAGTGTTGAAAATGTAAATGACTGACATCTACCTCGATACATGAAAAACCTATACTGCCATGCATGAGGATAAAAATGGTGGAAAACCACAGCCAGAAACATGAGCGATGCCCTCAGTTTATAATGAACTATAACCTGGTGATTAAGGAAGTCTGTACTGACTGTGGATGAGCATAATAACCACTCAACTTGTGCTAACTAATGCTAATGTTAAGTCCTGTGCCTGCCTCAACTGATTGCTAAGGCAGTTACAGGCAATGTGAGAGATAGATATGCTTTCAGTTCAAGAATATGTGTTTCATTTATTATCACGTAAAGGAGAAGAGGGGCACTACTTTTCTTCTCCAGACATGCTTTAAAAACAGACTTCATTGACTTCTCTAGATAGCTGATCCATTTTGTCTTCCCAAAGTATTTGATTGGCTTCCTTGAGAGTTTCAGATACTAAATCCATTCCATGCTTAAACATCAGATGCTGGACAGGCTCAGTACAATACAGGAGAAGAATATTGAATGGCTGGAATAAAGGAATGTAAAAAAAGCTGAGAATCTGTTAAATTCAGGCATTTCTAAGGCTTCCAGAACTGAAGTTTTGAACATAATTGTATAATGCATGAATTAATTCATTTTAATCATATTAATTAAATCCTTTTTGGACTTGTTCTAAAATAGTCCTTTTTATGAAAGCAGACATTACTGCCTACCATTATAGCTACTTTCCCACTCACTCCCCACCCCCAATATATCAGTAGCTGGTAAATATGCATTAACATATAACTTGGAAAAACTCCATTATTAACAAGATTCCACCCACCTACAGGAAAATTTCATTACATGACTTCTGACATTTAAACAGTGAATGAAACTAGAAATGTCCAGGGGACTTTCAGCCTTTTAGAAACTGGTAGTTAATTACTAATTACTGCATTAAGAATCTTGAGGATTAAAAAAGGGAGGAACCAGGAAGAAAGGATAATACAATATAAAAAGAATATATTTTTTTCTAGTGAAAATTTAATGTCCTCGGTTCTGAAGTACATCTACAGAAGTCAAGGGGGTTTTCATCTACAAAAATATGGCAGAAGAGTATGGACACATCTGAAATGGGTTTTTTGCAATTACTGCTGCTTCTGTTTTCCATTCTTAACTGCAGATTTGACAAACTAGCTGAGTGTGTGGTAAAACCAAATGCCTCATTTTTGCTGCCATACAGTGCAGTTGGAAGGCTCCAAAGACTAAGCAACATAATTTTGTTTTTTGGGAAAACTTAAGAGGTTTCATTTCTTTAAAAATTCATAGCAGACCACTCATATTTATGTAAAGCCCAGTAAATAAATCCGCATCCTAAAAGTAGGAGGAGACCTAAGGTCAGAATTCTCCTCTGCTTAACGCACTGCAGCCACATAATCCAGATGGTGCCAGCCCCATTTGTAATAAAATATTTTAGGCTCATGGCACTTGTGCAGGTATGTTTAAATTAATGACTGATGCACACAAGGCAAGTACCTTAGTATAAGACAAGAGATTTTTCACAATGTGGTAAGTGAACCTAGGTAGTTTGGGAATGGTTAATACAGGGTTGGACTACCTCCACCCATTGGTTGTATAACAAGACTGAATTAAATTAAGGAGATTTTCATAAGCATTAGTAATATTAATCATTTCTAGATGGCAAAAATTATAGAAGACGTTTTTTAAATTATTACATATACTAAGCACTCTGCAGTTTCTGTTTCATTGCAGTCAAAGTGCTTTAGGAAAGCTTAACTTCAATGCAAAATGAATGGGAAGAGGAGGTAACAAATGTGGAGAGAATAAAGCCAGTTTATATTCAATTCAGAGAAATGGACATTTAGAAAAACTACATCATTTAGATTGTTAGTTCTAAGGAGCTCTGTCTTGACTTGCAGTAACAATCACCATATTTGATTGTTTTTTTTAAACAGGGTATTTATGGGAAAATGCACCATCATTACAAAGGCATTTTATAATGACTGGTCTTAAAAATCTGTACCTGGCTTTTCACACAACCTAGAAACTTAAAAGTATGAAACTTTTATTTCTGAATAGAAAATACGTAGCAAGTGTAATTTCAATTAGTTTAATTTTTTGTCATAAACTTGTTCATGTTTTTTTAGAAGATACAATTTTCCCCAAATCCCAGAATATTTCAGAGCAGCATAAAGTAGTACATTTACCCATCTCTTAATGAAAGACAAAAAACGAGAGATGTTTATTTTCATTCTTGCCATTATCAGAATTCAGTAAGATATCTTACATGGTGAATGCATAATTGTGAGATATTCTAGGTATTCTAAATATCTAGATACTCGATATTCTAAAGTGATCTGTATGTATATAAATATATACATATGTATAAAAATATTGCCAGAAGCTGGTAAGAAAACCAGTGAAGAAGTTTGAAAAAGCTACCTTTTTAAAACAAACAAACAAAGCCCCAAACTCAATTCCGAATAGAAAAACTTATGTTTGTGTAATAAATCAATCAGCTTTGCCTTGGTCTTCAAAAGTAGTGTCACTAGAGGGCCAGGTATATATACTCTTCCTATATACACATAGCTAAAATTGCAAGTTTTCTAATTTCTTATGGTTTAGATTGTTCCAGTTGCATAACAGACTTTATTTTTCACTGAGCAAAATCATAATGTTCAATACCTAGCTTTCATTTCATTAGCACTAAATGGTTTCACTTTAAGCAGTGGCTGGAAAGTACTCTCCACCCTTCCTACAAATTAGACCCCTCACTTTACAATAACCTGCAGAAGCTTTTTAATGCGCAACTCAGTTTTTGTTTTGTTTTATACTTCCATTTCATGAAATGGACCATTGTTGTGTACTGCATTCCTGCCAATTCCAGATTGAGTTGATACTTTTAACTCATTGAATTCCATTAGTGGGTTTCCTGACAATAAGTGGAACTTCTCTGATCATGACTTAACAATGAGACTTGGGGAATTTTACAGCTACCCCACACTTTATGACTCTTTAAGATGAAGTCTGACACATTTACTTTCTATTCCTTAGCATGTATCCCTGGCCATTTCCTTGCTATATGCTAAGGTCAGTATTTAGGACCAGGCTTTCTAGATTGGAAGAAAGGATAAAATGGTAATACCACCTGAAAAAACTTGGCATATCTTTATTAGGTGTAGTTATTTAGTTTTATTAATCAAATTTACAATACAGTGAAGGTAAAAGGAACACCAGAACTTGAATAAACCTTGAAAAAATGAAGCAAGCAATAACAAAAATAGAAACAATACTTTAAATAGAAATATACAACAAATTCATATAAAAATTAATTATGAAATCCATCACCAGTGACTTCTGCTCCTATATGTTCCCTGTGATCCATCAGTAAGATATCCAGTAGATAAAATTATTTTGATTTAATTGTTTCATTTGTCACTCACTTTCATCTGAATTGTGTACCAGGAGTCTGAATTTTGAAACTGTTTCAAGTCTGGTAGACCCGATTGACTGGTCCTCCCTGAAAAGAAGCTTAGTCACCTGTCTGATAGTTCTTTAGAATTATTAGCATGCCTACAAGACTGGATCTCACGTGCACAAGTCCATGGGTCCTGATAAGATCCATCCGCTGGTCCTGAAGGAGCTGGCAAATGAAGTTGCTAAGCCGCTGCCCATCATATTTGAGAAATCATGGCAGTCAGGTGAAGTTCCCGATGACTGGAAAATGAGAAATATAACCCCCATTTTCAAGAAGGGTAAAATGGATGACCCGGGGAATTACAGACCAGTCAGTCTCACCTCTGTGCCTGGCAAAATCTTGGAGCAGATTCTCCTGGATGGCATGCTAAGGCACATGAAAAACAGCAAGGTGCTTGGTGACAGCCAGCATGGCTTCACTAAGGGGAAATCCTGCCTGACCAATTTGGTGGCCTTCTGTGATGGGGCTATGGAACTGATGGACAGGGGCAGAGCAGTTGATGTCATCTACCTGGACTTGTGTAAAGCGTTCGACACTGTCCCACACGACATCCTTGTCTCTAAATTGGAGCAACATCAGTTTGATGGATGGACCACTCAGTGGATAAAGAACTGGCTGGATGGCTGCACACAAAGAGTTGTCGTCAGTGGCTCAGTGTCCGGCTGGAGACCAGTAATGAGTGGTGTCCCTCAGGGACCGGTTTTGGGACCGGTCTTGTTTAACATCTTCATCGCTGACATGGACAGTGGGATTGAGTGCGGCCTCAGCAAGTTTGCCGATGACACCAAGATGTGTGGTTCAGTTGATAATGCTGGAGGGAAGGAATGCCATCCAGAGGGACCTTGACACACTTGTGAGGTGGGCTGATGCCAACCACATGAAGTTTAACCATGCCAAGTGCAAGGTCCTACACCTGGGTTGGAGCAATCCCAGGCACAGCTACAGGTTGGGCAGAGAAGAGATTCAGAGCAGCCCTGCACAGAAGGACTTGGAGGTGCTGGTCGGTGAGAAAATGAACATGAGCCAGCAGTGTGTGCTCGTAGCCCAGAAAGCCAACCGTATCCTGGGTTGCATCAAAAGAAGCGTGATCAGCAGGTCAAAGGAGGTGATCCTGCCCCTCTACTCTGCTCTTGTGAGACCTCACTTGGAGTATTGTGTGCAGTTCTGGTGTCCTCAACGTAAAAGGACACGGAACTGTTGGAATAAGTCCAGAGGAGGACCACGAGGATGATCAGGGGACTGGAGCACCTCCCGTATGAAGATAGGCTGAGAAAGTTGGGGCTGTTCAGCCTGGAGAAGAGAAGGCTGCGTGGAGACCTCATAGCAGCCTTCCAGTATCTGAACGGAGCCCATAAGGATGCTGGGGAGGGACTCTTCATTAGGGACTGAAGTGATAGAAGAAAGGTAACAGGTTAAAACTCAGAAAGGGGAAGTTTAGATTGGATATAAGGAAGAAATTCTTTCCTGTTCGGGTGGTGAGGCACTGGAATGGGTTGCCCAGGGAGGTTGTGAATGCTCCATCCCTGGCAGTGCTCAAGGCTAGGTTGGACAGAGCCTTGGGTGAGCTGGTTTAGTGTGAGGTGTCCCTGCCCATGGCCGGAGGGTTGGAACTAGATGATCTTAAGGTCCTTTCCAACCCTAACTATTCTATGATTCTATGATTTAATGATTCTATGAATGAATTAGTGACTGGATTATTGAAATGAGATTAATCTCTATTAAACATACTGGTCAAAAGTTCACTCATGGGTTACGTCTTCATTAGGAAGTTATGCAAGCAATAGGAAAGAATCTGTAGAACCAAACCAGTTGATTCTGAGGAGTGGAGATCTACACTATGCAAGTTTTGGAGGGATTAGTCCTGCTTAGTCTCATTCTGTCAAATAATGAACAAAGATGTATTCAGTTGTGATCCTTGAATACATCTTCTCGAAGGAATTTAGTTCATATGTTGCAAGATGACTCTGTGATGCAGATGAAAGCATTGTCTCTGCTTAAGATCAGGAGATTTGTTTTAGAAACATATTCCTGACACAAAACACTAATATACTTGAGTTAGTCATCTGAGGTTTCTTTACCAATAGATAGTGGAAAATAAGCAACTCCAAAATGTGATTTAATGGCACTTAGACACTCTCTTGTGATTGATGTCTTGAATTTTTTTTTTTTGTTTATTGATATAGAAGGAATCTACGAGTAGCTCAGGCTTAGACGTCTAACAGCTAAAATTGTAGCTTTGAGCTAGAATCCAACTTCACTAATATGTAAGTAATATCAGTCTAAGTATTTTATTTAGTTGCTCAAAAAAAAAGATCACCTTAACAGTTAAAATAAATCTATTATTCCTAAATGAAACAACATCATTTTCTTTGATCAGTATCAGCTGTCAAGTGTTTGAGGCTTTTAGCCAAACCCAGCTATTAGATGGTTTGGCTAAAAACCTCTGATCTATTAGAATGGATCTATTCAAAAGCTTAAGTGTTTTAAAGAAATTGTTGAGTGCTTCTGTTATACATTTGTAATTTCTGGTATATAGACTAAGGATTGTAGCTTGTGATTGTATTAGTCTATGGATTTCTTTATCAAAAATAAATCTTGTATAGAAGCAAGTGTACTTCAATAAAATATTGCTATTTCTTTTGCTGAATCTTCAAACTTCTCATCTAAGGATTAGTTTATCTTTCTTTGGTATTTCTCTTTTCAGTTCGTAGATTGTTCTGGGCATTAAATAACTAACAAACTAGTTGCTTATGAGCAATTTGGTTAATGAAGAATACTAAAGAATGAATTAATTTTGTATAATATTTACCACCTATGAGTTATCAGTTCTATAAGCAGTTTTGTATGCTGCTTCTCTAGGCAATGAAGAGAGAGGGACTTAAGTCACTTCATCCTGGAACAGGTGGAATAAGTTGGCCTATAGAGGAATCAATCTTCTTAACAGAATATAATAGATGGGGAAAAAGACCTCTGGAGGTCACAGGGGTGTGTCCCACTGAGGTTTGAGTATCTCCAGTATGATGGGATACAGTCTCTTTGGGCACCCTTTTTCAATTTTTGATTACCCTCATTGTGAATGTTTTTTTTACTGGTCAGAATTTCCTTTATTGCAATATGTGTCCATGCCAGTTCTCCTACCACTCTGCACCTCTAAGAGAAATCTGGCTCTACCTTCTCTATACCCTAACTTTAAGCAGTTGTAGATTTCTCTTTAGATTTATTTCTAAAGTGGACACAGTACTCCAGACGAGTTCTCACAAGTGCTGAATAAAAGAGACTCATTATTTTCCTGGACCTTCTTGCCAACTCTTGCTAATAGAAGCCAGTTTGTTTTCTTGGCTGGAAGGGTGCAACATTGACTCATTTTCATGCTCCCCAGGACCACAGGTCCATTTTGCAGAGCTACTTTCTAGCAGGCAGCGCTCAGAACGTGTGGCTGAGTGCGGTTATTCCATCCAAAATACATGACTTTCCATTTGCCTTTGTTGAACTTGAGATCAGTCTTTATCTCTAGTCTGTTGAAATTGCTCTGTCAGAAATTCCTCCATCCTGCAGTGTACTGACTCCTTCCTCCTAGTATTATATCTCTAAAAATCTCTGTGAGTATATTCAATTCTATTGTCCAGGTCATTAAAAAAGACATTGAAAGCAGTAGACCCAGCATAGACTCCTGACTAACACTGTTGGGAACTCACTCTCAATTGCCCTTTATACTGTTGATTGCAACTCTTTTGAGCCTGCCAGACAATTTTCCACTCATCTTACAGCCCTTGTGTTGAAATTATTTCACCAACTTGACTAAAAGCTACCTTGGAACACCATGTCAAAACCCTTGCTAAGATAGTAGAATTGGTTGAATGAGTTATAAAAGCATGAAGAAACAGTTTTTAGTCAAAGGTTTGGGAATCTCCAAGCTTAACAGTAAAATCAGAGCTGCAGAATATGAGCTCAAACATTAAACTTTAAAACCAACTAGCCAAAGTCTGAAACTATCACATGGTCATTTTGCCTTTTGCCATTACAGTGCTCTAGATAAATGGGAATACAACTACAAAGGCTCAACAAAACATTCCTGTTGATTCATCTTCATACTTGTCTCATCTTGCAGCTCCAAATATTTACTCTGAGTGTTATACCCTTTTCTATAATGGCTAGTTTCCCTTTTCTGAATATGTTAAAGGTACACAGTTATTTCAGTCAGGAAATAATTTCCTTTTATATTTGGATCTAGTGAATTAGAGATTGAGTCTCACCATGGTGGGATAGTCTTATTCTTATATTTAACTAATTAAAAACTTAATGATGTTCCATGTGCTTCAGTAAAGATCCTCAGATTAGTTAGGACTACAAGACTGAATTTATAAACAAAAGCTTTATTATTTACAAAGCCTAGTCTATATTTCAAGTGGATATATTTTCCACAGAACTCGTGCTTTTTTTTTCTCTTTGGCTGTGTTCAGACACTTCAGAGTAATTACTTGGTATTACCTCTTAAAATGTGCCCTAAACGTGTTGGAACAAGAAGTGAATCTGTGCTGGGATGAGGCAACACCATTTCCCTTCCTGTTTCTGTACTCTTGTTACTATTTGAAGAAAATGTGTTCAAAGAAACCAAAACCATGTCAGAGGCCAGCTGAGGATCCAGCATGCCTCAGAACTCCCTTCTTTTGCTGTGTTGGTGCAGTGACATTATCAGGCTCCATGTGAGTGATGCTTTATTGTGGCAGAGCATGTCTCCTGCTCTGGACATTTTTAACCCTAGAAGGCCAGTATCTGAAAATTTTCTTTCTCTGACTAACCTAGAAGAAAAATCAGACATACTTTTCCCTAAAGTGGTACTTAAAACTTTCTATATCTTCTAGGGGGTTGTTTGGTTTGGGATTTGTTTGTTTGTTTTTAAATAGCTTTAGGAATATTTCTGAGTGGGTCTTAGAAACAATACATTTTGTCTAATAAGTCAGAGTGGACTACAATATGAAATAGTCTTTCTGAGTATTAAAAAACTCATACATATGTCGGAAAAGTAATTGCAGTAAACTTCAGCAGCTAAACTGATAACAGTCCAGATAAGAGCTGCCCAGTGAATGGCCAAGACTATTTCTGAAGCGTGTTCCTTTCAACACCTTTGTGAAATGCTTCAGGAAAAAAGTTTTCTCTAAACTACTCCTGTATTGCACACCCTTGATGTAGTAATTGCTAATCTCCAAGCTACATTTTGCTACAAAAAAAAAAATTCAAATTAAATGCAAATCTTTTCTCTAGCTGCCCTAGACTGAAAAGAAAAAAGGTAATAGAGGACATTTTCTTGCTGAATAGGAACTAGGCAAAATGTTTATTGCACTAACAGGCTGTGCTTAAATGCATTTTCTCAAAGACTTCATCAACAGTGGCAGAGCAGAGCTATTTCTCACATGCACCTTGACTCCTAGAAACAAACCTCTGGTGGTAACAGTCTGATGTGAAGTTAACTCCATAAAAAGACATCAAAGTGGTACTGAGCTACAGCGTTAAATCCACTAAGAGGATTTTTAATTTACATCCAGCAGGTTTTCTGTTCATCTCTTCTATCCACTTTGTCTCTCTTGCATAAGTTGTGCAAGCTGAAATGAATAAAACATTCAACATCTAACAGGAAGTGAGACTTTGTAAGATATTTCATCATGCTTGTTACAGTGCATAGAGAACCAGAAATTGTTTCTAAAGGAGAACAGGCTCTCCCTGAAATGTCATGATAAAATAAGGAAAATTAAACTCAAGCAGTTTGTACACATATGGAATGAGTTGTATGTACAATGAAAAAACATCAGCCTAGTATGCTGAAAGATGCAGGTGAAATCTGACATTCCTATTACAGTAAAAATTCATTGAGAATACATAACCTGCTCTAGAGCAGTAGGATTTTGGAGAGAACTTCAGGAGCTATCACTATGTGGAAGAACTCAGATATACACAGAACAGTTTAAAGAATTCCTCTTGGTTATTTGCTTCAAAAGCATACTTCTTTATTTTTATTCAATGTAGGGTTTCAGGTACTCATCAGTGCTAGGGAAGGACCCTCACTACAAGGAGTCAGTCTATCCTGCGCTGTACCTGTGTTGCTCTTAGACATTGGAGAGCGTATGCTATAGCAGTTGAACACCTCTAAGCTTTTCTGGATCTGTTGCTAGTGTATTCCTGATTGTTAGGAGAAGCTGCAAAGTACCTCCAATTTCAGGCCTCTGAAGTCCATAGTTTGGCTAATTCCATAAAACTATTGGAATTTTATAGAATAAAAAATTTAGTGTTTATAACCTTATTTACTTGATTACTTTTGTTTATTCTTTCTATTATGTGTTCTTTCTTTCCATCATGATACAGTTTCCAGCAGAATTGTTCTACTTGATAGCATAACGGAAGGTTATCTCTGTTTCTGTTTCCAATCCTGTGTGTAGCACTATGTCAGAATTTCTTTCACAGTTCTGCTCAGAAAATAGTTTTGAACCAGATTGGCTTTACCTGTGTTACCTTACATTGCTTATTCAATTTTTTTTTTCTGAAGATTGCATGTTTTTACATGTCTGTTTTCCTGTTATGATTCCTATTTAACCGTTTCATACTTTCCCAAGTTTGTTCCATCTTACTGTCAGAACCGTTTGGTTTAGCATTGTAATGTTGAAATTCCATCTGGAATTAAGATTTTGAGTAATGTGAGAGGTGACTTTGCAGCCAAGCCTGTCTTTCTATGTAAGTTTTTATAACACTGAAAAACTGAATACTAAGTGTCCAACTGGCATACCTTCAGTGCTCAGCTAGCATGGATTCCTTGAAAATGGTAGCTTAGAAGTATTGCAATTTATATAACTCTTCCTGAAGTTGAAATCTAGATGGCTCTACAACAGTTTAAATGTACCTGAATGTGATTGATACATTTTCCTCAGACATGGCTGTGATATCATTTATTGTCTTCCATACCAGTGCACATTACAATAATCTTAAGAATTACCGTAATTAGACTAGCAGAAGTATTAATTTCTTGCTCACATGATTTAGAAATAGTTTGAACTATGTAGTTTGAACTTTTCCGTGCATTTTATCTGACTAGAATAATGTAAAAATTCCAGCAGAGGGACCCCTCATACCTCATAATGCGCATTTTGTGCTTGAGTCCTTTGTTCGTGGATGAGTATTTTGTTCTCACACACATTTTTGGCTTTTCAGTCTACACAAAAAGTGTAAAATATCAGACTTCAAAATAGCATGTAACTTGTGAAAAAAAAGTGTTTAGAGCATTTATCGTCTTAGGACAAATTGAAAATATCATTAAACAAAGAGTGTTGCAATATGGAAAAATAACTTAATAGCATCAATGTAATGTGAGGCCGATAGGATGCTCAGTCATTTTACAGCTTTTTTTTTTTTTTTGCTATTTCACCAGTACAGTTAAACCCTAAATTTACCATAAACATCACTGGATGTTTTCCATTCATGCTGTCAACTGCTCAGTCCTTGTGCCTGTCCAGATGCTGATCTTGGATTTGCTAGCCTGAAGTGTTTAGGAGCAGAGCACATGCACACACATGCACACAAGCATATACATGCACACATACACAAACCAGGGAGAATACTTGCACAGAAAATAGAATTTAATGGAGAGGCCAGGTGCAGGGCTTGGCCACACAGCAGTATTGACCTGCAGCCTGCTTAACTGTGACCTGCTCCTGTTAGTCTTTCCTCTTCTTCAATTTTCTATGCCTGCTCCTCCCCAATCTACCTTTATCCCTGCCACTACCTTTGACCTTTTTTCTAAACATCCCTTAGTAATCTCTGCACATTCCTACAATCCCCTTAAAATGCCCTGTTGCATAATTCTCATGCAATCCCGCAAGACTCCTCAAATATCCCATGACATTTAGTCTTCTCTGTGAGACCCCTGATTATGCTGTTTTCTTTGTTTCAAAGTCTCAGCTGATCCTTTCAGTGGCTTAACAGGTGGGCCCAAATGGTCAATCAGGCAGTAAGAGTTCTGGTTCTTGCCATTGTTTTGGTTTTCTGCTGCTCATTAGGGTTTGTGTACCTATGTCTTCAATTTATAACTTTTTCTGTTCCTTGTCTTTGTCTCTGCTGTATAGGCATTAACTAAATGCCTTTCTGAACCAGATAATCTTTACAGTCCAGATAACTTTACATTGTGCATTTCAGCAATAAATGCACTGCAGAAGAAACTCCCTGACTAAATTCCTTCTGTTTCCTCATTAAAAGGGTGCTCAGAGTTTTGAAGAAATAATGAGAATTCTACAGTTCATCAGGACCTATGAAATGAAAGAGTTATACACCCAGGGATAGTAGATTGATGTAGGCATTCACACAAGCATTAGTTGATGCTTTCCACTCTGTGAGACAGTTTCTGTATCTGGCGCTGTGGTTTTGTACATTTTCTTTTGCATTCTGTGCCACAAAACAAAACAAACAAAGAAACAAATCTAGCCTTAGTCCAAGACACAACAACAAAGTAAAAAGTATGAACTAGGAAATAAATGTTAATGCATTATGTATAGAATTATCTAAGAAAATGTAGCAGGAAGAGGATACAAGAGGCCATCTCTTCCATCCCACCGCCCCAACTCAGGCTTGACTCCATTTGGACTATTCATTATTAGTAAGCTGATTAACTTGTAATTAGACAGCTCAAATTACAAAGCTTTTCTACATCCTCCACACTGTTCTTTTTTTTTTTTTTGTAAATCTCCCTTAATTCAGTTTTAAATAAATTACAACCCACCAGTCTCTTATTCTATGTTACTGAATTGGTGTTGCTATTTAGATTGGTGATGTGAAAATATGTACACTGTTGCTGTGAAAGGAAGGCTTGGCTCTTATAACCTTTGACAGAAGACTTACATAACAGATTTGTATCAAGACCAAAAAATAAAAAAGGAAGATAAAAGAGAGTGGATTCTACTCTGCTGTTGCAATTGGATTTCAGTTCTAAGCCTGGCATCTAAAGAGAGTTTATGTAATCATTGTACTTGTTCGTCTGTCACCCTGCTAAATTCAAAATGTTGTAATGCAAGAAAGAACACACCTTATAAGTAAAGCCAAGAATTTATTGTTGGTATAATTAAAATCTTAACAGAATAATCAAAATAACTGTTGTATCTAATGCAGAAAAAAAAAGGAAGAAAATAAAGAAAAGAATATTACTACAAATAGGTCTCAGTAGTAATAGTATGGTTTAAATTGCTAATATATAGCTATCCACTGCCCTTCCGGGTCCTGGGTTGATGGGTCCAGTGTTTCTCACAAAGACAACAGGGAGCAGAGGGTTGCAGAAAGGTTCGGTGTTCCACATTCTTTACTAGGAGGAGTGGTGCTGATGGTGAAATTTCTTCCCCGTTGCCACAGAATTATCATGTTGGTGGTTTCTTCTTCACTCTGGGTTCACTTTGGGCTGTTTTCTGACACAGATTTGCAACCTGTTCATTGTTAATATCTGCAACATCATATCACATCCAAGTTTTCTATGCAAACTGTTTCACAAATATTAGATGCTTTTTCTTTGCTCTGTGACTCCCTAAAATCAGTTTTGTCCAGCTCCATATATCCATTTCTTTAAATGACCATAGATAAATCATCTAAATCCCTGAGATCTCCAGTGCTACTTTTTGGCCTCTTTCTTACCACCGTCACACCTCTACACTGTATCTTTTGTTCCCAGTGCTATAATAATCTGTTCCCTGCACTGCCCTACTCTACCTCGTTTTGCTGGAGTAAATATTTCACTTTACACAGAGGAATTACTTGATACTCTATAGAAAATTACTTGTTACTCTATAGAAAAGCTGTGGTTGTACTATTGAAATATAAGCAAAAATAAAACTAATTAGGCATGGCAGCCTGTTCATTCAGAAAAATTGCTGTTGCATCTAAACAAGCTGAAACAAAAGTGTAGGCAGGCCATGGTCAAACAAAGCCTGCTAAGCCTCAGACCTGGGACCTTGAAAAGTCAGTTCAAGGCCTCTAGCCTGTTACTAGCTATGGATGTGGTATATTTATGGGGCTGCTGGTCTACAAGAACCTTCCCTTACTAACTTTTGAATTTCAACTTGAAGGTTAGCAACTCAGAAACATGACAAGAGAGAAGGGTGCTAATAATATCAAGTAAGAAAAGAATTATATAGGAGGTGCAAAAATATGTGTCCTCCTTTTCCTGCCAGGCGACCGCTCATGTGCTTGCCAGGCGTTTGATGTGTGCTCAGCTCTGAAACAGCCTCTGGATTCGTAGGTGCCAGCGGGGCACTGAAGAAAGCTAATGCTTCATGTAGGTGTCAGTACAGCTTGTAAGAACTCAAGTTAGATCACTTGAACTACTGCAGTGAGAAGGGGACATAGGAAATCAGATGCTTAACAGGAAACTGCTCTGTGACAGCTTTCTTTGCAAGCACCTATAGTGTGACACTGAGACTCAGATCACCTCCTGCCTGGGGAAACCCAACTGTAGCATTAAAAAATAATCTTGTGCAGAGAACATCTTCACAGTTCTGTGCTGCTTGCCTCTGGAGTGGCTTCATCAGACATCCCAAAGACAAAGTACTGATTGAAGCAGCATCTGATTACTTCACCATCATCAACATACATCTCTTTACTTAATTCTTGTGTTAAAGAGAAATGCTATTATTCTGATTTTAGGGATGGGTGTCCTAATCGTGGCCCCTCAAAGATACTGCAGGAGTGTAACTAGTTGCCATTCTAAAGGAAATAGATGCCTAGAAAACAACCTGGATTCTACATCCCATGGTAAGCACTAAACTTCTTCCCGCACATACAGACCTCTTTCCTTATGTTCTTTCCATAAGGAGAAAATAACTTCTTGGGCTTTCTCCTATCCTTGATTGCATGGGTACTGCTAGGAGAAGGAAATTTCACAGCTCCATAGAAATAATAATAAAAGTATTGGCTGTGGAATCTTTTCTTGTATAATGGACTTCATGAGACATGGTTTGATACGTTCCTAGTTTTTATTCTAAAGACTATGGAAAAAAAAAAACTTTTTTCAGTTAAGAAAGCAGTATGAATAATACTAGAAGCCGGATCCTTTGTTGAGCCTTCCTCTGAAATTAGCAAAATCCAAATGAGTCGTTCCATGTGAAGGTGATTTAAGGAAACATGATTTTTTGCAATTCCTTTTTCATAATTACTCTAAGCTCTTCCATGACACTTACCACTTTCTTGCCAGGGTTCTGTAGTATCTCCAGTTCCTGCTGTATCACTGGTTGCCCACATAGGTACAGTCTAAACAATGTCTAGGCGTACATACTGTCTTTGGCACTGAGTTTCACGTGTGGATTGTTTGAAGATAGATTTTGAGATCATGATTTCAGGCATCTTGTGCATAGAAGTCTTTCCTTCTACAAGGATATTCAGTTTTTCTCTCTTCCCTGACAAGCCATTGAATTTTTTATAAAGCTTGTAAGTTCTTAATATCTTTTAGGCACTTTCTCCATTATTAACTGAAATTAACTTGAAATGATTATCAGAGAACTGCCACACTGGGCAGATGGACTGAGACATGGTACAGTCACATAAGCCTCATTTTCTGAAGCGAGGAAGACACAAGTGATGTTTAAAAAAAACCAGACAAAATACACCCCACCCCACCCCCCAAAAGAACAAACAAAAAAAAAAGAGCATCCATGGGAAAAGAGCTATGTTTTTTTTTTTTTTTTAATATCTCTTCATCTAACATTGTACTGTAGATAGAAAAATAATGTTTATAAAGACAACTGAAAGTAGTCCTGCAAAAATTCTGTTCTGAATCCTCTTAAGCCTGCAACAGTATTTCTAAAACTCAGTTGAATCATTAAAAGCAAAATATTTCCTAAAGTTTTAAACTCTCTTTTCCCCTTATTCCCTTACAATGTCATACCCTTGATCAGACAAAACTTAGGTACTTGAACTAGGACTTGAAATTCCTTGCCTCTTATACCCATTTTTACCATTTTTCAGCTGCAATAACATTTGTGTTTTACAAAGATCTGAAACTTTGCTATTTCAGCAAGTACAGGGAAATACTGACTTTATAAAATTCCCAGACTCGTACACAAAGAAACAAGAAAGGCCAATAAGGCAGAAATGTGATCCCTAAGGGCAAGTCAGATTTTTAGATACGTTCTCTCGCTCTGTCTTTCTTATACCCTCATCCACACAGATAACATTTGTCAAAAACTTGGTATCAGTAGACTATGACTGTGAAGGAGCACTGTGATCTAAAGAACCTTAGTATGCCCGCTAAAAACTGCTGAGAAGCTAAATTCACATTAAGGAAGTTATAATATATATGTCGAAACTTAAACAGGGGAGGTCTAGGTTAGATGTAAGGAAAAAATTCTTTACTATGAGGGTGGTGAGGCCCTGACACAGATTGCCCAGAGAAGCTATGGCTGCCCCATCCCTAGCAATGTTCAAAGCCAGGCTGGATGGGGCTGTGAGCAACCTGGTCTGGTGGAAGGTGTCCCTGCCCGAGGCAGGGATTTGGAACTGGATGACTCAGATATAAGAAATAAAAAATATTGCATTACAATTTCGTCAATGAAGAATTTAATCTGTGAAACTGATCCTATGTTATCTTCACCTGGAGCCTCAATGTCAGATATTGAGTGAAATGATTATGAAACTGCCCTTGAAGATTAACCAAACTCAGTTCATACCCCTTGATTTTGAGGATGCAGTGTACGTAATGTGTGTGGACACTAGAGGGAAGCACTTAACTGAGCTATAGCTGTTTATGGCTCTGGAGACAAAACTAGAACGGCAGCTGTACTGATGGACTCTCTCATTTAATGGCAACATTAAAATTTTTCAGGGAGAAAACACAGTTAGTGGACTAAGGAAATGAATGTAGGTTATGAGGCTTATTATTCCTGTAATGGATATGGATGTACTCTAAAACTTCAGTTGCTGTTATGGATCATGGACAACCGAACAAATTATATATTAAACTAATCACAGGTAATGCTTATATGTCACGGTTTTGTCTTTTCTTCCTTTCTCCTGCAATTGATGTTTCCTAATTTAAACATGTTCCTACTTTAATACAAGTAAAAGGAAAAAAAATTAAAAATTAGGGTCTGATTCACTGCCTTCTGTGGTTTTTTTTTCTGGCCTGACATGGTAAAGGCAAGTCTTGTCTAAAGAAGCTTTTTTACTTTGTGCCAGAGTTAATGACTATAACATATTGGATCTCATGCACAATTCATGAGTGCTGATTTAACATTAATGCAGGTGCATAGAATGGCTGCAGCTCTTCACCTGCTCTCCCTGGTGGAAGCAAAATGCTGCCATGATTTTGAACAAGGAGAAACTGGAAGAATGAAGAAGTGAGATAAAATGTATAATATATATATAAGCATGGCTTAAAACGCATTGTAAATGATTTGTACATAGGTAGTCAAATGCCTTTCTCTAGTGGCAGGCTAATCTTCTAAGTCAATGCTAAACACAGCACTAGATTGTCATCCTGTTGGCAGCCCTCTGAACCAAATTAGGACTTGATACTTCTGCCAGTGGAATCATTGGCAGGCAATCATATGCACAATATGCTGCTTCAAATGCAATCAGAGAAATATGCATTTGACTTAACTGGGTAAAACTCTTTATCTGATAATCACCTCCTAACTTACAATCACTTGATAACTTGTCACTTCTCTAACTAATTTTCTTGTAATATGTAGATAAAAATTCTAGCAAAGGTAGGATTTTTTATCCCCTTGCTTATTGAAAATGGATTTTGGTCTGTTGGTTCCAGTAGCCTTCAAATCTGCTATCAAATTTGGTTGTCTTTTAAACTAATTTTATTACAGAGTTATTGCATTTATAGGAATGAAATTATTTTCTTCCAAAATTCTCCTTGCAGCTTTTTAACTCTTGCCTTGCTGAGGAAATATATTAATTGAGAAAAGTTGGCCTAAGTACTCAGAGTTGTTATGGCTTGCCTAGACTGCAAGTACAGCTTTTACATGCTAATATTAAGAAGGGCCCCATTTAATAAAGAAGGCTTGGGGGGGATCTTATCAATGGACTTAAATATCTGAAGGTAGGGTGTAAAGAAGACCGAGCCAGGCCCAGTGGCAAGACCAGAGGCAATGGGCATCAGGTAAAACATCTGGAAACACTTTTTCACTGCAAAGGTAACAGAGCATTGGCACGGGTTGCCCAGAGAGGTTGTGGAGTCTGTTTGGGATAATTTTGAAACTCTTGCTATAGGTTAGAAGGGTCTTTTCTACAGATTCAATTTTTTAAATTACTTAATCACCCTGAATACCAGGTAGTCATGCCAAACTTTCCTGACAGGTAAATTTTAGAAGGTAATTCTATGCCACTGGTTTCATAGAAACTTGCATTTGATGCAATTAGTTATTTAAAATGAGAGATTAAAAGTTTCACATACCATCCATATGCCAAATTATCGATGCTATTTAGAGCTAGCTAGGTACTAGGTAACTTTTTTGTCTGGAGTATGCAGTGGAATTGCCAAGCCATTTCTTTGCCAACTAAGACTTTGTATTGTGCAGTAGATGATGCTACAGATCTACAGAGATCTGCACAGTCTTCCAGAGGGTAGATTTGTGAAGAGAATTAGGCCACGATATGCTGTACTTGTGCTACTATGCTGATAGCTGGAGAGGTGTCAGAGAAGGTAGTAAGAGTTAGAATTTTCTCACAAGAGAAGACACCATTTATTGGAAAGTCTAGTGGATCCAGAATATGGTAAAACATTATTAAACATCTAGACATGTTTAATATAGAAGGCAGAATATACACAGTGGTGGTCAGTTGTGGTAGACCATAGAATCATAGCATAGTTAGGGTTGGAAAGGACCTTAAGATCACCAAGTTCCAACCCTCCTGCCATGGGCAGGGACACCTCGCACTAAACCAGCTCACCCAAGGCTCTGTCCAACCTAGCCTTGAGCACTGCCAGGGATGGAGCATTCACAACCTCCCTGGGCAACCCATTCCAGTGCCTCACCACCCAAACAGGAAAGAATTTCTTCCTTATATCCAATCTAAACTTCCCCTTTCTGAGTTTTAACCTGTTATCTTTCTTCTATCACTTCAGTCCCTAATGAAGAGTCCCTCCCCAGCATCCTTATGGGCTCCATTCAAATACTGGAAGGCTGCTATGAGGTCTCCACGCAGCCTTCTCTTCTCCAGGCTGAACAGCCCCCAACTTTTGCAGCCTGTCTTCATACGGGAGGTGCTCCAGTCCCCTGATCATCCTCGTGGCCCTCCTCTGGGCTTGTTCCAACAGTTCCGTGTCCTTTTACGTTGAGGACACCAGAACTGCACACAATACTCCAAGTGAGGTCTCGCAAGAGCAGAGTAGAGGGGCAGGATCACCTCCTTCGACCTGCTGGTCACGCTCCTTCTGATGCAGCCCAGGATACGGTTGCCTTTCTGGGCTACAGGCGCACACTGAAGCCGGCTCATGTTCATTTTCTCACCGACCAGCAGCCCCAAGTCCTTCTGTGCAGGGCTGCTCTGACTCTCTTCTCTGCCCAACCTGTAGCTGTGCCTGGGATTGTTCCGACCCAGGTGTAGGACCTTGCACTTGGCATGGTTAGATCTATCTTAATCTTCGTGATCTATGTAAGTTCCACATACAGCAGGACATACCAATAACATTACTACTGTGACCATGACTTCCATGTCAAAAACTAAGTGGTTTCCATAGCCAGGAGAATAAAGGACTAGCTGAAAGATCTGGTTTTGGTTTATGCACCAAAAGTTGTCGGGGACAATGTCTCACCTAGTGGAAACTAACCTTTAACCAGGAAAGAGTGTTATATTTCCCTTTTTTTTTTTTTCCTTTCTCTTGGTATCCTGTGTATAAACTGAGCTTCAAGTTTGAGGTTTCAACTTGAGATTCAAATGAGTAACCATTGCGTACTTGATTCTTTCTAGTATAGCAATCAAATCAAGGGAATAAATTAAGAGAATAATTTATCAATCCATGAAGACTGAAATCTTGAAGCCTCAGTAACAGGATGATGGTATTGGAGTTACTTGAGGGTTCACCCAACGAAGGGTCCTGAGCCTGCATTGCACAGGCAACCCTGCACTCATATTACACTGAGGAAAATTCAGTGGATAGCCTAATGTCCAGAAGTAACTGTCTATTTTAGGGCTGACTGAATAGATCTCTGGGTTTCACTAAATTTGTTTGATTAAATCTCTATCGACTGTTATGCGAGCTTAGCTTGCATGTAAAAACCTAAATTTAGATGTCTAAATCTGTGAGCTGCACCACTCAGGCTTACTATATTGTAATAAAATGGCACCCAAGACAACTTTAAACTATCTGGTTTGGGTAAGTCTAATCTAATTTCACAGCAACATAGAATTTAGCTCAGAATAATGTCCTGCCTGAAGGGTGACTCAGTATAGGTTATTTTGGAGACCTGCAATAATTTACTTTGGGTAATAAAAGTTTTAGTGTTGACTTAAGTGAGTTGTTATTTGTTAACCAAACTGTTTACCAAGTTCTTCTATACAACCTTGTTGGAAAAAGTATTTATTCCTTAATATGCATTAGTGGTAGGGATATAGAAATCCTGGACACTTTCATGAAAGAATGACATATATAATGACATTATAATAATCTTTATTCCATTTTTTATTGTGTAATATTGCTCCATTTGCTTACATGGACATTGAATTTGACTGAGGTCACGCAGTGACACAAAGCTCATTACTGTGGCTGGCTTCTGTTAGAGAATAATTTCTGGTGCATTCAAATAGTCAGAGATATCCTTGCCTTAAACGTGCAACATTGTAATTACCGCCACATTTCTTCTGCCAGCATTCATGTTCTGGTAACATTTCTGAATACCTTTCTGAGTATGTTTTCTTTATAATCTTCTCTAGTATTAATTAATATTTTAATTATCAATTAATTTCATTATATTTTATTTCTATATTATTTCTTTTTCTGTTACATTTGCGTAACCTGCCCATGGAATTTATATTCACTGTCACCTCCCTAGTACAGCTGGGGATATACTGTGAAGCACTGAATTTTTCTCTTCGATCACTGTGAAGAATAATTTGTTTTGGTTTAAATCCAATGGTCTATTCACATTAGCTGGTAAAAGAAATTTTCAAACCTCAGATAATGCCAAAGACATCTAAAATTAAACATTAACTATCTGTATGGTGTTATGTCAAGAGACACATCAGATAACAAGGTTCTGTCCTGTTACATCCTGTATGTGAAAATGACCATTCTTGTTTAAAGGCTACGCAGTGAATGTACAAAACAGACAGGATGGGAGGCAGAGCACAGGTACAAAAAGATGAGAGGCGGCAGTCACTTTGAGTAAATATAGATGTCTGAAAGGAACAGGTGTTGCCTAATAAACGTCATCAATGGAGTAATGAAGTCTAAAATAGCATTCTTGATTAATTTTTTTTTTTTTTTTTTTTATAGCATTTGGGCTGCCAGAGCCATAAGGCAGGTTAGTAGGAAAGCCAAGAGCAGATTCTAGGAACAGGAGTCTCCTCAGTTTCCTTAGACATATGTAACATAGACAGCTGTTTCTGGGCCTTCCTTTATCTTCATTGTAGAGAAATAAACCTTTTCAGCTATCAGTCCATCTGATGTATCTAAAATGTCTATTTTAGAGTTAAAGGAATTCTGTCTTAGACTTCATAGTCTATAGTGACTTGATTTTTTCTGATGATACACAGAGACCGGGGTAACTCAAATAAAAAGCAGGGTTCTGCATTTAGTTGGATGAATTCTACCCTAACTCTTTTGACTAAGAGAAAGTTGCTTTTCTCTCTGGACCATGAAATCATTCTGATTAAGAAGATAAAGCAAATCTGAGGAACTCCTGTGAATTCCAGTATAAGTTTAAATAAACCTTTTCCTCTTCACATAGCTATGCCAAATGTGCCTGCTTTGAAATTTTAGAGATACCTGACTCAGCTGACTGTTTTGTACGCTCATCATCAATACTGTTCTGTATTTTACCACCTCATTATTCCAGACAAGGCACAGGATTTTAGAGTGGACCATCACACAGGTACATTATTTACAGTCTCACATTATCTGATTTGCATATAAAATACCCCAGCAGTGTCTAGTGAAGGAGGTCCCAAATATCAGGTATGTGCATAGTTTCAGTTACTAGCTTCTTATAAAAATCCCTTCAACCAGAGAAGAGTTCCAGGGATTCTAACTTGTAATTTGTATTCCCATTATAGTTAATAACTCTTTATATCATCCATCTAGGTCAATTTAAATGAATGCCTTGTTGCTACCTAGATGATTATGGGTTGCAATTCATTTATCTTGCCAAACGATTCATGTTTAATTTATTGAATTTTCATGCAGTATCTGAGTGACCTATGCATGTGTAGTATTTTAAATGCATGCACACTGGCATACACAGCCTTCTGCAGTATTTTGCTTAAGTAATCAGCTTATCAATGTGTTGGAGTTTGAGATATTGTGTGACTCATTATGCCAGTGTTTAATGCTACTTGCAGTAATCATTCTGTCTGAGTTGACTGGCTAACTCTCAGAAGCTTCATGGCTTTTATGTCAGCAGTAATGGTTCAAGATGTGTCCAGTTAGTTCTATAGTTTGCTACCTGGCCATCTGGCATGAGCCACTGACTTGTGTTTGCATCTCATTGTATTTTTCCATTAGAAAACTACTTAACAAGTGCCTTTTGTTTATAGCTGGAGTTATGAATCTTTCTTCAGTACCTGACAAGTCAAATGGCATCTACAAGTAATAATATCTTTTGTAGAAATAATCTTTCTGTATGATAAGGTTCTGTCTTTAGTATATACCTGTATGATTTCCTGAGTCTTTTGTGGTGAAGATTTTCATTAATGTGAGGAGAGTGGAGACTGCCCCTGGGGTAATTGGAGCACTCTTAAAATCCAGAGGTTCAGGTCATTACTTTTAGCAGATCTATATTTTTATGCTACCTACTAGCTTATTCTGTGTTCTGCTCCTGATAAAAGACTGTGCTTTTGTTCTTATTGTTATACTGAATCCTTGCAAGATGGAGCAATGAAATTATTGCAGAAAAATGCTTTTGGCCTGATGAAATCCATGTTACCAGCATTTATTTATTTATCTATTTACCTTAACCACATTCTTTTTGTATCTCCAAGCCATGGTACCCAAGCTGGTGCTTGATATCCGTGATACCAAGTAAGAGTAAATACATATGGCATTATTATCACCCAGTTCCGGAATTTTTTCTTCCCTTTGTCTGCATGACAAAATTTTGGCTTTTGTATTTACCAAATCACATGGGTTTTTTTGTTACATGTATTTGCCTGGGTTTTAAGAAGTTGTCATCGCAGCGTAACTGAGAGGGAGGACCTCACTGTAATCAGCTTTATTTCTGTCTTCTGTTGACATACCTCAGAAAAAAGAAACTCATTATCTGCAAGATTTTGTATGTTTCATCTGCTAAATATTTGGATTCTAAACAGTGAAATATAGTTCAGTGCATTTTTTCTTGCCAAATAGTTCTCAAATAAATACCAATGCGCATTGTAGTGACAACTGAGCTGCACTAGTTTCAATTTCCTGTTAATAAATAGATTCCAAATACCCAAGGAGCAATAGTGATTACATACTCAGATTTCCACAACTTAATTACACTAAATTATACCCTGTAGCAGGTCAGAAAATGTTAAGGGCAAAGTAATATGGTTGACTGTCAGCACACCAAAACCATTCAAATGTAGGCTAGAAAGATGCCTATCAGAAAGATCCTAGATCAGAGTTTTTTGTCTTGAAAGTATAATTTTTGTGCAAATATCTTTATTGGCCCAGTAAACAGTTAGAGCTTAGAAAGCTAAGCTTTTGCTTTGCAAGAAAAAAATTTGCTGGCATAGCAAACTTTCTCACTCCGAACAAGTTTATTCCAGGATCCTTGGAACAGTTGTCTAGCAGAGGTAAAAAGGCATAGTTCCATTGTTGGAGTTATGATTTATTTTAAGTGATATGCCAGCCTTTGACTTGTATTTATTTCTATGAATATCCATTTGCTTTAGAAACATCTCAAATGCTTTACACATTCATCTAAAATCAAAACTGAAGTAACATAAACCCACAACCAACCACCTGCACATAAACCAGCCCTGAAATGACTCCCTTGTCTTTAGCTGTAATTGCTACAAGATAAAAAGCGGGTTGCCTTGTAGAAAACCCCTACGAGATAAAAAAAAGACCCACCGAACTTCTGTAGCCTTAAATATGTAATGTGTTTAAATGATGAAAGTGTAACAGCAGAATTTGTTGTCAGCAATGGGCTTGTGGAACTGAGAATTCATTCTTGGACATTATGATTGGTAGTGAAATCAGAAACACATCCCTGTGAAAGTTGGTTCTGATGCCATTTTGCAGTCTTGTTAATTTCTCTCAAGAAAAGACAGGCTTATGGTCAGATGTCTCCAGGGCATGCCTCTAGCCCACCTTGTGCAGATTTATTGACCGTTCCCCTATAATGTCTTGCTAACTCTCCTTTCATTCCCAGATCTGGGTTCTGCAGATTTTGGGCTTGCATGTAAATATAGGGGAGCATTTAGGTAAATCCTTAGTAAGTACAATAACAGTGTATTGTTAGAGCTAGATACTATACTAATTAACTAGGCAAGCCCAGTAATTTCTTCATTATTTTCCATGATTTAAAGTCTGTGAAGTTGAGCTAAGCAATACTAACCATAATGAATCTGCATCTACTCTATGTAGTCTGTCATACAAAGACTAACATGAAAATGCTTTTGGATGTGAAGCATACTACCTGAAATAAGTGGCTCCATTTCAATTGTGATGATCATACCTTTTTGACCCTGGTAAAAGTTTGGATGGCTCTAGATGGTAGATCTTCCTGTGAGACTGAGAAATAGAATAGTAGTGTAATTAATGCAGTAATGCCCTGTACCCCGGATACCCAGGTGATTCACTGACAAGCAAAGAAGGGCTGGAGTCTATCACCTGTCCAATAACTTGAGTACCAGATTGCTACCTGATCATCTGGATAACTACTTGCTATTTTGTAGATTTACTGTAGCATCTAGGAAAAGTTCCTTAATTAACCGATATTTTGTTTTACTTTTATAAAGTGAAGACAATAGTTTTAATGGTACTGGGAAATAAATGCATTACAGATTTTGTATGTCTCAGCTACTATGGTAATAGAAGCAATATAATTTCCATAGAAGATCATTTTTTTGTTTTATTTTGCAATATTATTTATAACAAATCCATGACTGAACCTGATCAACTTTGAAGGATATTTTTTCTGCCAGTTCTTGTGAGAATCCTGGGTAAGTTACATTCTTCCTGCATTGCAGGTAGTGGAGAGTTTATTGTCTTAAATGCATCTTCACGGGCAGCAAGGCTTCCAGTCTGAGTTTCCTGGTAGCAGCCTGCTTATTTCAGGAATGATGTATTTCTATTGGTGGAAGAGATGCTCCTCTAATTGCCTTTTTTGATGATGTCAATATATATGTTACATAGAGCTGGTAAATTGCTCAGCAACTTTTAGTGATATATATCCTGCAAGATGTCACTTTCATTTCATGCTACACAGCTTTTCTTTCTTCCTTTAAATCTGTACAATAGCTTAGTTCCCTTTTCGCCTTTATGTGCTTAGGTTGTGTGATCAGAACAACAGTAGATGCAATCAAACTCACAATTAGACTGTGATTCGCATTATGTAAAAGATTCATCATGCCAATTGATGTGAAATGACATGCAGTCTCTAGGCAGTGATTGCACAAGGCTTTAATCTCTCCACACACTGAACCCTGTACCTATAGTGGTTCAGCAAAGCGTAGTTGTAATCATTTTTGTACTAATGCCTTTCTATGATTTCACTATGAAGAGTATAACAATGAGGCCTTTTTCTGCTACTTCTTTTAAATGCCAGGGTGTGCTGATTACACAGTTAGCATCCTGCATGTAGTTGACCTTTTGTGTAGAAATGGAATGAGACTAGTGTTTTATACCATTCAGGGGTTAGGTGTCTTACTGAAGACAGATGTCAATTTTTTATTCTTTAAGCTAATGTTCCCCTTTTCTTTCTTGGCCCACTGGTCAATCACTTGGCAACTTTTCAAAGACAAGTGCATAAGGGTTTCTTCTAGGAGCTCAATCCAAAAAAGCAGGCGTTTTTGTAATTTATAAGATGAACAAGGATCTTTGATGAGATGACTCTTCTAAATGTCAATTTTCAGGAAAAGTGAATCCTAACGGTAGCCTACTTCACATAACCGTAGCCTACTTCACAGAACTTATTGTAGATATTGAAAATTATGCTCTTTCTATTGAAAATTAGGATCATTATACGGGCATTTCAGAAAGATGGCAAGTATTACTCCAGATCTCTGACTCGAGCAGCGAGTGACCAGTGTGCTTGTATGTATATCAAGAGTGAAATGTGGAGGAAAAGCATAACTCCACATAATGGTCACTGATTGGAAAATGTGCATTGACTGGGTGGGCAAGGTTTTTCCAGCCTTGAATTCTAAGTAGAAGTGGATTTGTGTTTAATGCCCATGAATGACAAGGAATACACAGATGCTAATGTGCATGACTAAACTCTCTTTCAAAGAACCGAGTGTGACTGAGTAGCACTCCTTTATGATTTGTGAATAACTTATCTAGATGAAAAATCCTTTCAGATATGTATATCAAACTAAAAAAATCAGAAATATGTAAATTGTTATGTCTTTAGTCAATAATTAAAAACATTCATTTCCAGAACTGTAAAAAAATTAGTCTTTGGCTATTTTGGAATTCATACTGTGTCCTATTTCATTAAACAGGAAATGCAGATGATTAAGGATCAGACAGAAGCTGTAGTCATTGACTTCTGATAGAATACTTTGAACCCATTTGTGCTCACAGTTCTTTTAATTAACTACTTTTTCTACAGGATCAAAGAGAACTGGAGCCAAACCCCACTGAAAGCAGGAGATCAGAAGAAGCTTAAACAAAAAATTAGATTCTGTAGTTGGAAAACCCATTTTTCTGTTCACACATGCATGCTGTAGCACAGAAACTATGTTCCCCAAGAAGAGTTACAACCCCATGAAACATGTTCTGGAGACTTCCTGAAGTCCAGTAAGGACTTTGCGGGTGGTTTGGTTTCTAACACTGCCAAAAAATGTGTTCAGCTGCTGTAAATATGGAGAAACTTTATTTTATTTATAAATATTATGAAACTATAATGCAGATTAATTTTTCATGAGAGAAAGTTGTGGGATTTTGTTTGGTTGGTTTTTTTGGACTGGGGGGGGGGTGGTCGTTGTGTTTTGGTTTTGTTTTTTTTCCCCAAATTGTGTGTTTGTAAGGATCAAGTATATTGTACCAGATGAAGACTTCTGTCTGATGAATATTTGGATTCCATTCCACATACTTATGATTCCATTCCAGTTTTTGCACCACTAGTAAAGCTCTCAAATCGTGGTGTATCAAAGATGTCTTTATACGTAGGCACTCTGAAATTCTTCATTCATAAAGCAGTGCAGGTGCTATAAGCTAAATTCATTGATGCAGGAAGGTCAAATCATCTTTTCCATCTTGACTCAGTCGTTAAAGCTCTCACCTAAAATAGGTGATCTCTATCCTTTTGCATTTCACCTTATAGTCCTCACTATTAATGGGAGGAATTTAAACCCATCAATCTGCATGGTTTTTCAGCGCCTTTAAAAACACTGTGCCATTCTATGTAAGTATAATTATCTATCACTATACAAGTAATAAAAAAAGTCTGTGGTGTAGCTGAGCCTTGCATGAAGGCATTTTCAGTTCATAGCCAGATATATAGCGAGAAAGAGTCCTCATTAACTTCTAAACTTTCATGATCATGACTCATTCTTTCAAGTTCTACTTTTTTTGAGCAACAACAGTAAAAAGTTATATTTACTGGCCAAAATCTATATATTTCCTGTTGATTTGGGGAAATTTAATGTATCTTGTGGGAAAATAATGAGTCATTGCTCATTCAAAAATCTCAATATTGAGTATCTACAAATTTTCTTTGTTATCAATGTAGTCCTAAGACTGGGAGAACAAGGCCAAGGAAAATAACAGTGGTTCCTGAGCAAATATGATGCATAAATATAATAACTCACAGAAAAATGATGGTCTGTTTTTTCAGCAGTTGTAAATAGTAGAAATACCTCATGTATACCTACATTTAAACTGAAAGAGAGTAGATTTAGAGAAGAAGTTCTTAAATGTGAGGGTGGTGAGGCACTGGAACGGGTTGCCCAGAGAAGTTGTGGATACCCTGTGGGCCAAGGGGCAAAGAATGTGTGTTCAAGAAAAATGGGAAGTAACAATGTAGCAGTAAATAGCAGAGAAATGTTTATATATCTGGTTAAAAGTAGTTGCTTAAGGTGCTTAAGCAAAGGTGCATGGACAGTAATATGACTGGCTGAAAGGGTGCGTGATCAGTAAGGTCATTGGCTGGAGAAGCACACGGCATGCACATGCAGGAGGACCATTTTTTCGTGACTGAAAAGTATAATTAGTAGCTAACTGCTACTAAATGCTAGGCAGAGTACTATAAAAGCCTGTAAGCTCCCTCAATATACATCTTTAATTTCACCACAACTGGAGTCCATGCCTCATGCGCCACAATACCCCACCCTTGGAAGTGCTCAAGGCTGGGTTGGATGAGGCTTTGAGTAACATGGTTTAGTGGAAGATGTCCTTGCCACAGCACGGGGCTTGGAACTAGATGGATTTTTAGATCCCTTACAACCCAAACCATTCTGTGATTCTATTGTGATTTATTATTTTGTTGGGTTTTGGGTTTTTTTCGTTGTTTTTGTTTTTGTTTTGTTTTTTTTTCACAGATAATGCAACAATACATGAAACTGGACTTCTATATTTTTTCATTGCCTTTGGAAACTGTTTAATTGGGTAGTGTTTGATTTTAATTAATAGATACACTAGGAGTCAATGAGGAGCTGCAAATTCTCTGAAGCTCTTTTGCAGCGCAATATCTTGGTGGCTTCACTTTAAATATCATATTGCCATTTTCTATTCTGCTATAACTAGACTCATAATGAAACTTTATGTGTAACAATAGAAATGGGAAGAGATACCTTAGGGGGTAAGCAGATGATTGTTAGAAATACACGACTTGACAGGTTGCTTCTGGTCTACATTCCATGTGGAAGTGGTGGACCGGACTCAAAGTCTTTTAGATATAACATCTTCCTCCTAATGGTCCATCCTGCAATATTTTACTGGCATATTACATCTAGCTTCTTGACGGAGGCTGTATAGGCATAAGAAATACAAGGTTAAAAAAGAAAAAAGAAAGAAAATAATTTAAAAAACCAGTACTTATATAGTATAAGTAATCTTGATTGAAATATTTTCTCTCTACATTCCTGAAACAAGAATCAGATGTTGCACTCAGAAGCTATATATTTTGTATCATCTTGTACACATAATGTACACACACTGTAGACTTGGTGTTGCCTGAATTTTAAACCCCTAATGCATGGGAGGTTTGAGCTTACAGAAAATCAGCTCATCTGCCCTGCAGATAGTCTTATGATCAAATTCAGATAAAAACTTGAGTACAGCTTAAGCATTAGATATGACTATTGAAGTCTATGAAAATAATCTAGTAACAAGCACTGAAGTGGTTTTTTGTTTGTTTTTTTTGTTTGTTTGTTTTTTTTTTTTTTTGTTTGATAAGAGGTACAGAGAAGTTGAGCAGAAAAATAAAAAGAATAATTTTGGAGAGCTTCTCTAATATCTAGAGTGATACTCAAAAAACCCCCAGCTTTTGCCTGCTGCAGGATCTCTGGTCTGGCTTCCTCAATGCTGTGTGATGCCACATAAAAAATCTGCATTAGATCTCCTGTTGTGTGTTGAAAGCAGCATAGCTTCATAAACTCAGTGCTGTTCCCAGGCTTATGTATTTCCTTTTCCAATTCTCGTGCTCAGTAAGGGAGGAAATAGAATAACTGCTGACACAGTCAGACTTATGGCAGACCACTCAATCTATTTAACATATGTAGATATTTCACTGGTAACATTTAAACAGCCAAAATCTGTCCCAAAGGCCATTTACAAGAAAACATTCATCTGGCCATTCGGTTTTGATAGATATGATTTTTTTTTCTAAATGAGCTCGACATTCATTAAAATAGGAACTTATGTCAATAGTAACAGTGTTGAGGGCCATGTGCCAACCCTCCTTTGCTGCTTCTGATTGAGCACTGGAATTCTGGCTATGCTCAGGTTGTTTCCAGCTAGGACTGCAGATGTTGATTTTGCTTTTCTACTCACTGAGCAATAGGCATGTCCAGTTATGCCTATCACTAACTAGAGTCTTTATACACTTGTAATTTATTTCTTAATCAAAACAAATTTGCAGGTGGAAATTGAGATTAGAGAATAATTTTTAAGATGTGAACATAGTATTATTATGTGCCCATCTCTTTCCACCTGTGATTTGCCATTTCTGGTCTTTCTCTGTTGATCCATAGTGTTGCACCATCACTTTGCAAGGGTCCATCTCCACATAGATTTCCAAAAGAAAAAATTTTCTTAACATTCCTTCAGGAAGAATTTAGAGACATACACTTAGAAATTTAAATTTAATTTCAGAAATGCTGTAATTCACTAAGGGTCTGTGCAGCAGGGTAATGTCTTCAGAGTTTTGGCATAAGTGAATAGGATGTTTTCATCAGCCTTTGCCTCTAACCCTAGCAGATCTAATGCTGGTGAAGACAACAGAGCACTTCAGAGTATCAGCTGGTGGTACAGGAGCCCCTGCGGAGCCACAGTGCCACCAAAGAGCACCTTAAGAACGGAGCGAGTCTGAGCGGCATCTTTTGAATGTGGAGGATGATACCCTGCAGTAAGAGTATCAGGACAAAAACCAAAACTTACCACAGTGGCATAAAGAAATACCATGTGGCAGCTGTAGCTTGAAATTCCCTTCTTTGTTCTACACTAGAACTGGCAAAATAGTAGTTACATGCATTTAATTAGATTAATTTTGGTCAGAAGATGCTGATTCATCAAAATATGCTGGTGATTAACAGTCAGTTTTACTTATTCTCTTCAGTATAAGCTTTTAAAACAAGGCATTTGCTATTATTTCACATAAGATAATTATTAATGGAAACAGATCTGAAAAAGTACTGCAGTATAACAGCAAGTAAAGCACAAAAAAAAGAAACAACAACCCCAAACAAAACAGAACAAGAAGGAAAAATAAAAGAAATTAAGAAAAATTAATGAAAAAATTAAGGAAATTTAATTATTGCTTGCTTGAGGCAACTTTAGTAATGTTGAAACTCATAGCAGAGCCTTGTTAGTGTAAAATGTATTTCCTAAGAGCTGCACCCAGCTGAGATGCAGCAATCCCTCTAAAAAGGTCTGAGGTTCATATGAAATTTCAGCATTCTCCATCCTAGTGTTGTAATATTTAAATTTTCAGGTTTTGGTTTTGTTTTTTTTTTTTTCAGTGTTAAAGTATTTTTCCCTTCCAGAAGTGAATTGAAATGCTGAAAACAGGTTTTATTCTTAAGAATATATTGATGTAATTTGTAAAGAAAAAACATCTCTAGAAAGGCAAAAAGCTAAATTTATATAGGAAAAGAATTTTTTGTTAGATTTGCCTCCAGCTCTGATGAGAGATATTGTTCTACCAGCATATTATGCTTTTAATAATGTGAAATGAAAAGAGGGAGAATATTAGGTTTGTTTTGTCAGAGTTAACATTACATGTTACCCATACATCCTTCTCTAAAACAGAATAGCTAACAAATATATTTCCCATGTGCTAGTGGTATTCCTGAGTGTAATGACTGAGTGAAAGATGGAGGGAGGCATTTGGAAAGGAAGGTTTCCTTTGATCCGGCATCACAAATCTGTCTGTTCCTTACACTTTGAACAGACTGTCTGAACACTGACATACACTACATGAACATTTGGAAAGAGCATGTAACAATCCGCTTGCCGGACTTGCAAACTCTGCAGACTGCTGAAGGTTAGACTGGAGGTTATACTGGAGGTTAGACAACCCCAGTAAATAAACAAAATCCAAATATTTTTTGCTAATGAGCAACCCAAAATCTCAAATATTAGTTGTGCACTGTTCTCACTTTCCTACTTTTCTCATTCTCCTTTACTGATATATGTTTCATTTACTTTTTCTCTACTTCAAATTTAGTGATTTTATTAGTTTCGAATGTTGGACTTAAATTTGATCATATGCTTTACTTGACTAAATTTTGAAACTAAATTCAGACCAGTTCTGGTTTGATGACAGTATTCAGACACTACCTTTCTAGGTTTATGTTCAGATAAAATTGTGTTTAACCAATGGGAATTTCTGCTGCACGTACACAAAGCTGTCAATCTGAGCTGTGTGCAAATAACTAACGAACTATGCAGAAAGCATACAGTACAGTGTAGACATGTTCTCTGGATCCAATATATGAAAGGAAAGAGAGGGATTTTTTTTCTTAAAAATAAATAGTATTTTCTCACAAAATACTATTGCATGTTTTCTGACATATATATCTAGACCTAACCTTTAAGGGAGAGAGAAATTTTGAAACTTCCTCTAAGGGCTACAGTAAAAGTCAAGGAATTTTGTTTCTGTCTTTCAACTGAGCTCTTTATACTCACATATGCCACAGAACATGTCTCCATAAGAGATCTGTCAGTAAGGAGTATGTTTGTGTGCCTTAGGATCTTTCCACTCTGGCTTTGTAGCCTAGGCCATTGATTAAGGTAGGATTGAATAAAGGTGTCTGACATTGTGCTAGAGCTCCTGCAACTCAGACACTTGTTCTCTTCTGATGACTCTGCAATTAGCATAGTGTTCCTCCTTTGGAATAGACGTGGATGGTAGTTTCTTGAACTCCTGCAACAAGAGTCACTATAGTTCATCTTCCACATTATTAAATATTAATTATATCCTTATACACACAGAGATATGCACACAGAGTTAATTCATACCTTGTGTATGCTTTATGTTTAAAGGTCAAAGAAGCAGTGTTCGTTTTCTTTTTCTAGTTGGTTATTTTGTGTATTACAATAGAAGCAAATATTGTTTGTAGGCACACTTTTTTATTTCACTCAGATATGCATTTGCATGAAAGAACTCAGATTTTGATCATACAAATTGTATATGCATATACAAAACTTCTGTGAACAGATCAGGCAGCAAGCTCAAAAAGCATGTCCCCCTATTGCTTAGCAAGTGTTTGTCTAACAATACTTACTACGCTGCCTACCATGGGCACAGGTGCTTTCAAGGAAAATAAATATATGAATTTTGATGATATAAATAGCAGCAAGACAGAATATAGTGATGACCCTCTGATTCTTTTAGCTTTTTTATTTTTTTCTTCAAAACAATTATTTTCAGGACAAATGAGTTCATCTGATTATGTTTGTAAAATATTTTCATTTTACTGGATAATTTTGAAAGGGAATGTGATGAGTTAAATGGTGTGAAAAAATACTAAATGTTTTATAAACAAAGAGAGGGAAAGAGATTTTTTTCTTTTTCTGGTTTAATAAGAATTGTACCAAATAATTAAACAAAAAATTGATAGTAGCAGATTTGCTATTATTGCCGTCTTCGACATAGCACAGACGTTACTGCAGTGCTTTCTCACTGCTTTTGTCTCTTTGAAGAGCTGAGATAGAACAATTTACATTTTCCTTTTTTAAAAAAAGAACAGCTTTGATAGTTTCATTATGACATGATACTGCACAACATCAAAACCATTTTTTGATTGAACACTCCTTTTTCATTAATCAGTCATTTAATTTTTTCTCCTTTATTTTATATTTGTATTTGAAAATTTTAATTTTTTTAAAGTGTTCAGGTAAATGAGGAGCTCATAAAGTTTCTGACGGATAAGCTGAAGAAAGGCAAGACCTATTATTTGGTCTTGAAAGCTCTGTTTCAATTCCTTCCCAATCTGCAAGCCCTGGCTCTGCCAGACCTGGGACTCCCTTAAGGTGACTGTTTCTGATGCTTGCATGGAGGAGCATCCTGCAATAGTTCAATATCCAGATAAAGTATTTATATGCATTTAAGTGCTGTAATGCCATTTCTTCTTTCATTTTTTATGTTGTGTTATGATGTGTCAACAAATACAGCTTTTACAAGATTTCTCAACATTGTGTGAATGCTACTTGCAGGTTTTCCTGACTTAAACTGGTTGAGACCTACTTGATGCTGTGTTGTACCATGTGATCATAACAGTCCACATATCTCCACTGCTCCATTCCATGACATAGGTATTTCCTTAGTAAATATCATACAGGTGCCCAGGACTCCATTGGACAACTGGGCTTTCATAATACTGATGCACAAGGACCTAGCATTAGGAGGGAACAGCTAAGTATCTACCACTGAAACATGGTCAAGCAGGCATTCCATGCCCTCTTTGTAAAGTAGGAGATAAAAGAGTGAGCCTGGAGGCAAAATCTGGGTGGCTTGCTAAGTAAGGATTGAAAAAGGAAGGCCAACACAGAGCAAGGAGTTAAAATAAAGTGTTGAAGGCCAGGCTGGATGGGTTTTTGAGCAACCTGATCTAGTGTGACGTGTCCCTACCCATGGCAGGGGGTTGGAACCAGATGATCTTTAAGGTTTCTTCCAGCCTTAACCATTCTATGATTCTATGAATATTTGGTCCAGTCTCCCTAGAAGGAATGTTGTTTTCCTCTGTCAGTCACAGGCCCAATACAAGAAAAGGTTTTTTTGACTCTGACTGTTGATTTTTTGGAAGTGCAAGGATCTAATGAATCAGTTACCATGACCTCTAGTGCTTTTGGTATTCAAACATCAGTTTGCAGAAAACTTTGCTTTACTAGCAATACTGTTTGATTCACAGGGCTCTGATTCTGATGTAATTTTGCACTTATTCATGATAGTGAGACATTGCCAGGACAGATTCTTAACTATGTAATTGTTTGAACTGAATAAGTGCTTTGGCAAAATATTAATTTCAGACAATTTTCCTAACATGACCTCTCTTCTAGTTCTCTTCATTTTTCTTGATGACAGAGCTTTGTCATTTAAGAGCATGGAATAAATTAAATTGCTGGCCAAGATCCAAACAACAAATTGAAGTTTATACTAGGTATGGAGTGTACTAAAATCCACCTGTCAAGCCTACCTCATTGTTAATAAGGGCAGCATAATCCTGAATGAAGAAGAGACTTTAAAACTAACAACCCTGATTCTGGTAATGCTGGGCAGCACTTGAATGTAGCAACTCGTATTGTGTTTTCTGTTTGGTTGCACAAGTCAGCAAGGTTGCACAAGGCAGTTTAGCACAAAGTCAATTCCCCTGGTGAAATCCTGCTAAAAACTTTGATCATAATCCCACAGCTTTCAAGTGGCAATTTAGCCTAGAAGTCTATGAAATAAAATGTGTTGTAGCTTTTCCCTGTACCAGAAAGTGACAGTATTAGCAGTTTACTGGCCTTATTATGTTTCATGGGTGGTGTACCAGCTTACCTCCTGTGTAGTGGGTGCTTTTTTGCATGTAACAGCTGATTAATGGGGAAGCATGAAATACGAATAGAAGATTTGCTTAGACTTTCATTGCCCTAGGGGAAAGCATACAGTGGGGCTGCAGCACTGTTACACACTTCCTAAAAAGTGTTTTTTACCTAGTTCTCAGTTTTACAAACTATTGTGATCTGATCAGTTCCCCAGAGTAGGGATTTTTTCTTCTCTTTTCCTTTCCCCATCTTCTCGAGACAGATGCATCAACAAACAGTAGGAGGGCTGGCTCATCTCCACTGATAATAGCACGCAGGATAAGTTTGCCATGGGACTCGCTTTCTTCTTTGACTCTAAAAGACATTTGAAAAAAAGAGTGGCATTAATTTAAATAGATTTCCCATAAACAGGATTTACTAAAAAAATATAAAATCCTTGCTTTAATCTCATCTTTAAAAAGTACAGAAAAGAAAAAGCCTACTATGATGTTCCAGCATTTTAAAATACTATTGAAGACTGAAAATATTCTCTCAGTGAGTAAATGGAACATATTTGGGGAAATGTACTTGCTGTGAAGAATTTTTACCTCTGTGCGCATCACTGCTTTTTTAGTCTGTCAAGGAAAAATAACGCTTTTTGCTAACTCCTGCTCTTTTAAGCTAGACCCTCATCTAACCTTGACCAGGGTCATGACATAGAATGAATTGATAAGACATACTTCATTTCGGATTAAATAACAATGAGACTGACAAAGCCTAGAGGGACTTGCAATCCTAATGCAGAGTTTATCAGTGCTCTTGTGGAGGAAAAACTATATGACTTGGATTAGTTGTTTTCTATGTAATAAATTATAAACCTGTGAAACCTTGATTCTCATTTTTTTACTGTGTTTTGAAAAACACCAACATCCCGAGAACTTATGATCCAATTTTGTACCTATTACTTCTATTTGTTTTCTATTAGCCATATATAATACTCTCACTTGTGGTGAGAGTACCTCATTTTATTTTCCAAGACTTCTTTTGGTTTGTTCGTATGTTTTTGATAACAAATATGTAACTGTATGTTACAGTTTAACCTAAATTTTTTAATGTGGATAACCTAAAGTAGGGACCTGGACGTCAACATTGCTTCCAAATTCTGGAAGACTATGTTTTGAAAATATGTCCTTATGAAGAATTTTCCCTTGCATGTCTTTGCTGTAGCAAATGGCTGTCTCTGTGTTTCATTATGTGACATAAGTGACTTGTGAGCATCCAGTCTAAAACTTTGATGTAGAATTTTCTCAGATCTTAGGAGATAAAAAAATGTCGCTTTTCAGTTGGATAGCTGAAACTGATCCTTTACTTCAGGTAAATAAAAAAATCATCTTTTGATTTATAAGTTGCACATTTGAAGTGTTATGTGACTGTTTCTCCAAGACAGTTTTAACTGGCATTTGAGGTAGGAATACCTACATACCAACACCAAGAGCTGGGTGAATACTCCATAATGCTATATATTAATTTTGATTTTATGCACTGTACACTGCATGAAAATTTTAAGGAATGTGTTATCCAGTGTGGCACTTCTTTTAGAAGCAGCACACCGGTTAATCAATTTTAAAGCCTCAGTTCTCTACTGTAAATGCCTATGAACAGTTTTCTTTTAACAAGCAGTCTTAGAACTACTTGTGCCCTTATCCATTATTTAGATTTCAATTTCAATACATGGTAATGAAACTGTTCCCTAGCAATCTGTGAGATTAAAAGAGTATGTTTTTATTAATGGACTTTTCAGCAGACTGTTCTAAATCCTATTGAGTTCATTAGGAATACTTTATACTTACTCAGGGTAGAACTGAAACATGAAAGGAATTTACTATTATAAAAGGAATTGCCTGCATAATGTTTGTAATAAACTGTAACATAAGATTCATTTTAATGATTTTCATGAATTATGATAAAATTTCTAGCTTTGTCACAGATATCTTTTGTAATCCTGAACAAATCATTGAAACTGCTTTCTTTATTCCCTTGTCTGTAGAATGGGGAAAACTTTGTTCCAAGTTTATAACATTTTTTTTATTAAAACTTCACATCCTTCATGTCCTTGATGTGTTTTGTACAGGACCTAAATAATTGTGGCTTCACGGATAATTGCGGCTTCCACTCACATTCATACTGAAATATGTAAGTGAATCAACAAGTCTATTTGCCAGACTAGATGGCACTTCAATATAGTAACCTCTTTTCTTACATGACTATTGTAAAACTGAAAATGATGAGCCTTTCGAAATATCTGTACTCATAAATTTCAGTGGGTTAGCTTTGCTCAAATCTTTACAAGCTCTTTCATAGACTATGTATCTCCTTCATTTAATTTTCCAGACATGTACATTCTGTGGTGATGAACTCATAACCAAGATTAAATGACTTGAGCCTGACTGAGTAAAAAGTCCCAATTCTCCCTTTTCTAGGAACGCCAGGGCTCCCAGGATTTCTGCATACTCAGTTTTCATTAATTCTAATATAACAATTCCTGTTAATGCAGTTTGGCTGACCATTTCCTAAAGAACTTAATCACTCACCTACTTCTTTATTTTCTGCCACAGTATTTTTCATGGAACTGTGCTTAATAACATAAAGTAAATCTTCAGTGCCTTTCCCTTTCTTTGCTGACCTACAAATGGGTTAGGTGAGCATGTAAGGTGTATATTTTGATTGATCTTTTCTCTCATAGATATTGCCGTGTAATCTTTGCAATATAAACATGGAGGTGAATATATGCTGATGGGTAGTTCTGTTAGGGTGCATTTAACAATGTGCTTTGGCTGATTGAACACCTCACTCCTGTGCTATTGCCTGGCTACTGCCCTCTCCTCTACTCTACAAGGGAAGCGCAGACTTCCACTTCTTCGCTTGCACCATTCCTGCTGCCTATCCTTTTCCTGGAGGAGCTGAAGCCAGAGGCAAACCAACACATGGCAATTTAAAAATAGTCATTTTGGTGTGTCTGCTTACTGAGAGATCAGTGAAATTATTGTATCAAACAGTGTTTAGCTATTAGATCATCTCAGCAAAGCAATTAAAACCTTTAGATTTTCTTCATTATTTTTCAGGCAAGAGGAGGAGTGAGATCCTGGCCAACCGTATGTAGGTATGGCCACAACACTGAAACTGTTATCTTCAGTTTATTCAAGTTTCACTTTAAAGGCTGACAACCAATAGTACTAAAGTCATTCTTTCATTTCAAATGATCACCCACTATGAATATGAGATATGTGAATGTGAGTAAAATGCATGCTTTTTGCTTTCTCTCAATGCCTTGTGGGTAAATACATATACATTTCCCTGTGTAATAACTATAACAGTGCTCTTCAGCAGAGGTATGAGCTCAAATCAGAAGTAAATTATTTCCTTCACTCTAACTAGTCTCAAACTGGATTTTAAAAAGTTCAGATACTTACTGTTTCTCGTGAATATAACAGCTTCCTAATTCAATGACAATTATCAATATGTTTAAAGTTTCTGTTGCTTGCAACTATCAGTGGTTTAGTGACATTTAGTCATCTGTTTATGATATTTTCCTAGGTAAAAAAAGATTTACATACCAGCTTGAATACTTTGTAGAACAGAGTCTATCCACCACAATCAAGTAAAAGTAATGAACTACCTGTTTCTCTTGAAGAAAGCTTTGCTTAACACCAAAATGGACTTGTAGTCAGAATTCAAAAATATTCATCCTTCTAATGTTGGTATGTAAAATACTTTCTCATTGACCTGCGAATTTGTGATGAAAGTTAATTTGGAGGTGTTTTATGAGTCAGTGAGAAGGAAAAAAGAAATGATGGCAAGTTTGCTCTGATATTTTAAATCTTAAAAGTAGTACTGATTGTTACAGTTAATTTTCATTTCATAACTTTCATTTACATTTTCATAAAAACTCATTGACATTCTGTAATTTTGACCTGTGCTTCTGAGAAATATCAGTGATTCATCTGAATAAACAAATGGGAGAATACACGGAATGCTAAAAATATTTTTATAAATCTTATGAAACAGAAATAAAGATGGGTACGGTATAAAAAAGAAAAGAACAAAACTGTGTCTCTTTGGGAAGGTTTCTCCTTGATTAACTGGATAAAACTCATACTGCGTTTTGCTTGTTTTCTGAAGGAAGCCAGTCCTAAATAAGAGATTATTCTACTGGTTAAGATTTGTGTGCGTGTTTACAAAGTTTCTAAACTTTTTAAAAGCAATTTTTATTTCAGCTGTGTATGAAATTACAAAAGGTACCAAAATACATCTTTGCTATCTTTACAGTTAAGGGAATATTGTGGAGAAGTTGTAGTGCTTCCTATTTCCACCAGAGGGTACTATAAACATGCCTAAAACTTACTTTTGGCTTCACCTGTAAATAAGTGGTTGTTTCCTTCAATTTTTAATTTCCTGATCGTTTCCCGTGTTTACAAATTCTGTGTACCATCAGATACATTTGCCTTGCTGAAAACATGCATGGATTATGTAGCTTCTTTAAAAACGTTTGAAAACAAGTTTAGCAAATGTTCTCTTTTCTTTGTAAATATTCACTGTATATTCCCTTTAAAAAAGGAGTTTGTTCCAAAACTTCTGTGTGTAAATTGCTAAAGTAGATGGAGTTAAAACATATTCCTTAACTTCTTGAACAACTTACATGTACTGGCAGTCAAAATATAGCTTCTTTCTCTGTAGCTATGGGAAGCAAATCTGTCAACAGAGTTTTAGAACCTCAAGTAGTATACTCGATATGTCTTGTACAAACATGTTTTAGAGAAAAGCAGCAGTCACCTGCCAACAACTGGCTGCCCTTGGGACAGACACTCCCTGGTACGTGAGCCATGGCATGTGGTTATTCCTCCTATGCCGGTGCCCTGCTCCTCCAAGGGTGCTCTGGTATTCTTCAAGGGTTTTTTCGGGTTTCACCACATGGATTGCTCTCATTTGTACTTATTTACACAATATTTTCACACTGGCTTTTGATTCATGTAACTACTTGAGGTCAGGTGGCCTTTTGAATGAAAGACGTATTTAGTAGTTGTTTTCTGTCTTCCTTTAATGACAAGCTTCCTTCTACTTGCAGTTTGTCATCCAGGCACAAAGGAGCCTTTGATGACTACAGATAAGAAACAAGAAGGGACCAGTTCACAGACAATGCATGGGGAGAAATGTGTTCGCAGGGCCTGGCAGGCAGAGCCTGTCCCAGTCCCAGCCAGCAGCAGGATAGCCAAAGGGTGGTGAGGCCAGACCCAATCCCAGGCATCAGGCATCTCCTCTAAGAAAGTACAGGCCAGCCTGGTCCTGGACATGGTCCCAGAGATGGGCTTAGCTCAGCAGGGCCTGTGGCCAGGCAAGGCAATATAGTATTGGTTCTTAATATCATTCTGATGTTAAGATGATGAAATAAAACCATTCTAATCATCTTCCTACTTCCAACCCCACAAACATGTCCTGTACTCATTAATACACTACTAATAGCAACAGTATGGAATATACAGACATCAGAGACCTAAATTTATTTTGCTTGGCTAGTTGTTTGTTTGTTAGTTTTTTTTTTCCCTTGGTTATTTAAAACTATGTTTTACATAGAGTTTTAGAAGCTGTGTTTTTTTTTCACTTTTTAACTATGGAGTTTCTTTTTGATTTGTAGCTAAAACCCACAAAAAATGCCTGGAGCTCATGTGATTTCATGTCAGATTTTAGGATTAGTATGAGAAATCGGAACCTCTGGAGTGCATTTTATTCACCTAATCAGCCCTTTCTGTCATCTTTGAATATAATGAATGGCCTGTTTCTCTCCAGGAAGTGAACCTTGGTGACTAGTTTTGACTCTGATATCTTAACAGTCAAGTAAGAGTAGATGTAATCCATCCAAAAAAAAAAAAACCCAGAAAACTTTGTTTTCATTCAATGCTATGAATCACACCAGAGTGATTTTGAAACATCACATCACAGAATGACTGAGGTTGGCAGTGACCTCAGGAGATTGTCTAGTCCATTGCCCCGACTCCAGTCAAGGTCAGCTAGACTGGGCTGCTAAGGAACTTGTCCAGGTGGGTTTTGAGTATCTCCAAGGCTGGAGACTCCAGGACCTCTCTGAGCATCCAGCTCCAGAAATCGATTACTCCTACAGTAAAAAAGATTTTTCTTGTAATTTTCCGTATTTCAGGAAATACACCTAGAGATAGCTAAACAATCTAGACTACTTTACTAACTGAAAAAATAACACTACTCCTTTCTTTTGCCACATTATTCATGTCTCTATCATATTTTTGTGAAGAAACATTAAAACCAGTTTTAATTGGTATGTAGAATCAATTTGCATTAAACCAAAAAATGAGTCATTGTCCTGAGTTCGGCAGTGACAGTCATTTTTCTCTTTCTTAGTAGCTGGTGCAGTGCTGTTTTTGACTTTCAGCCTGGGAACAGCACGGATAACACCAATATTTTTAGTTACTGCTCAGTAATGTTTAGTCTGACCAAGGACTTTGTGAGCCTCATGCTCTGCCAGGGAGGAGGGGAAGCCAGGAGGAAGCAGAGACAGGACACCTGACCCAAGCTGACCAAAGAGGTATTCCATACCACAGCACGTCATGCCCAGGATGTAAACTGGGGGCAGTTACCCAGAAGGGCTAGATCACTGCTCAGTCAGGCTGTGTATCGTTTGGCGGGTGGTGAGCGGTTGTATTCTCTTCCCTTGTTATTTCCCTTATCATTATTATTACTGGTGGTAGCAGCTGGGCTTAAGCCACAACAGTCATGCAGTTGTAGCTGGAAGTTGATAGAATGCTTATAAAGAAGAATTTTTAATTGTCCATTGTTTAGTAACATTTTATTTGTTGATTTCTGAAGCTGAATTTTTAAGATAACACACAGGACTAAAAGGTGCTTTAAGTTCAAAATGTTCTGTATTGTAGTTTAGCCCTTTCTAATATGTTCTGCCTCAGTGGATTTGACCAAAATAATTAAAACAGTTTGACTCATTGTCTGCTTGTATATTTTATGGGTTATTAAATTGTTAAAATATTCATTTAGATCTGAACACTAAAACATTCTATAGGTAGAACATGTTTATTTCTAAATTAGTGCCTATGACTGTATCACAGGTTAAAAAACAATGTATAAACAATTTCACTTTCAATATGTGTAGGTATGGAACTACACATAAAAAAATAAAACTATGTGTGCATATATACACAATTTTAAAAATGTAAATATTCAAGTTTATTTCAGTGAAGTCGTTCTTGGGAATGACTAACTTCATGTAAGCAAAATCAGAATATGGTTCATTTGATTAAAAAAACCCCAAAGGCCTGACTATTTTTGCTTAGTTTAAATTCTTAAACTGTAAGGAAAAGGAAAAAGTCGTATAAAAACCTACTGAATCTCAATGTGTAAACACTACAGTCACTGGCACTGAGTATCTTTTTAACCTTAGTATCTTGAACTTGGTATAGTAGAGAATTCTCTGTGCTATATTCTGATTCCACTGAGGTAAATAACAAAACTCCAATTGTACTCAGTGGTACAGGATTAGTCCCTCCATTTTTTACTGGGGCAGAGGCTTTTTCCATACTATTATTTTATCTTCATATAAATATAGCAGCATTATTGAAAGCCTGAAGCTGCATGCCATTGCTTTGCTCATCTTCTTAAATTCAGAACCACATGGCAGATTTCTGTGGAGCCTTATCTCTCAAGCCAAAAAGAAAAGCATGATCACAATAGTCAGCTTGGCTTTTCTTCTCATCTGTATATGCACTTCAGTGCAGGAGAAGTTCAAACACCACAGAGCTTCAAATGGTTTCTTTCAAAGGCATTAAGAAAAAAAAAAGGGAAACAAATATTAAGCTATTACAAAGAAGCTTTCAGCTAGTGCATGTTTATTAAGTTGACTTTTTTCTATCCAGCATATGCAAAGGCAACTGATTAAACTGTCCCAAATAAAAATGACAGAGCTTTCCTCAAGTACAGCTAAATAATTTTGTGGAGATATTTATCATCTCTCAGCCTCTGTACTGGAGATTTGTTGAGACATTTCAAATAGTCTATGTACACTGCCAAATACAGTCCTGTTCAGAATATGCTAAAATATTGTATCTGGCTAATTGGAGATAGAAAAGTTTGTTCCTAATCGCTGTATGACATACTTTACAATTTTTATAGATACTAAGTCTTGCTTCACATATATTCCCACTGAAAGTATTGGAACAAGTCACAAGAATAAGGGTGGACCAATATAGCAGCAGCAGGAAGTGTTGTATGGCACAGCACACTATGACCTTGTTTGAGTATCCTACTTTAATCTTTGCATTCAGTAATGTTTCAGCTGTGTGATAACTTACTTTTATTTACAGGTAGCCGATATTTTTGGAAGGAGGCATTCAAAGGCAAAAAGAAATATTGAATAATACTCTATTCATTAAAATCAAGATAGAACAGAACTTTTTTCATTCAGATCCTTATCTGTAAGTCCTCTTGAGGTCAACATCTAACATAATCTGAGGATCTGTTACTTTATCTTCATGATTTCCTTCTTTTTCTTTTTTTTTAAAATAAATAAATATCTTCTGTACAAAAAAATTTGTTCTTATTGAGTTAGGGAATTTAACTGCTCATTTTTTCCACCGTGGTTCAGTATGAAAATCAATAGGCCCAATTCCTTATTCCTTCGTCTGCTCAGGCTTTCTTTTGAAACTGGTGATTAGTGAACAGTATGACATTCAAAGCATGTGACTAAACCAAACAGTATTTTTACTACCAATCCTTACTTCTCTTTTTTTCTATTCATAAAGTTAATCTTTATTTGAGTTTATCTAATAGGTAGCCCAGATAATAATTCAGCTTCAGTTTTACACAAACCATTATTGACACCATAATTTCACACCATGGTTTTCTGTTTGGGGATCAGATCGTGGACAAGTTGCAAGAGGAATCTGGAACTTGACATCTACAAGAATAAAAGAAAACTTACTATAATCTCTTTTGAAAAATAAAGTTAATGAGCCTTTTGATAATATCGTTCTCATTTTGAAATGACAGATATAATGGAACTTCCACCACTGAGTTTAAGAAACATACATGTACATTAACAAAGGGGGTACTTTGTGTATACATGTACTTTGGTCAGCACCTACCTGAATTTGCAACTAAGTGTTTAGACCAGCAAAAAAACCCCTATTTATAAGTATTTTAAAAATGTCAATTATTTTCTTTTGTTTTATGAGTCCTCTTTTCTATATTTTGTTGTTCTAAGCATTGTCCTTTCCTCCTGCTGTTTGCACCAATGATTACAGAAAAAGGTAATGGCTACTTACCTGCTTCATCCACTTTAATCATGCTGATTGGACAGTTCTCCTTTGAGTGCCTGTTCATGAGTGTCAATAGCATCGTGCCTCTTGAAAGAATTTGTGACTGGAAGCATAGCCTGTGGAAAACAGCATTCTCATTTGTGATATTTCCTTTTAATTCTTTTTGTTAATAGACCAAAACAGTCTCCAAAAATGTTACCACCCACTGCTGTCTTTACTGGAAGAGAGGCAAAATGAATCCCACTGAAGAGAAGATTACTTTGAGGCTGATGTCTTCACTGAAAAGTAATTACTTTAATAATTACTTTAACCCACAGCCTGTTTTAGCTCTTCCCCAGTTAGCACTACCTGTGGTTGTCACTCTTCACCACTGCCACTAGTTTATGCGGCTCACAACACTGAGAAAGTGCAGCACCTTTCATAGCTTATTCAAGTTCACTGAGGCAGTAGTTATAATGTTGTGTTGCTCCCTGTAAACATGCAAACGCCTCTTTAAGTGGAGGTGCCCACATTTTTCTAACCCTTTCATCCTGTCTCTAGGAGATTAATAAAATTAAAGTAGGATTTATTGCACATTTGGGAAAGTGATGGGCCTTTGTAGCTCTGGATCAGCAGTCTCTGATTTCATATTTGCATAAGGCTAATAAAGAAAACAAGACAACTGATATAATACCATCTGCAGACAACATTTCTGCAACTGATAGCATAACCTTCATGACCACAATGCTGCAACGCATTAACTTTACCACTGCAAGTGATACTTAGAATCATAGAATGACAGCATGGTTTGGATTAACCATTGATAAGATCATCCAGTTAAGATAAGATCATTCATGATAAGATCGTCCATTTCCACCCCCCCTGCCATGGGCAGGGACACCCTCCACTATAACAGGTTCTTCAAAGCCCCATCCAGCCTGGCCTTGAGTACTGCCAGGGATGGGGCAGCCACAACTTCTCTGGGCAACCCGTTACAATGCCTCACCACTCTCACAGTAGAGAATTTCTTCCCGACACCTAAACCTACCCTCTTTCGGTATAAAGCCATTACCCAATGTCCTATCCTTTCATGCTGTTATAAAAGTCCCTCTCCAGCTTTCTTGTAGGCCCCCTTTAGGTACTGGAAGGCTGCTGTAAAGTCTCTCCAGAACCTTCTCTTTTCAGGCTGATACTTACCTTTTTTGTGATAGTTTTGGGAGACTTAACATTAAACTGCTTTGTACACATCTGTATAAGTAATGGTCAATAAAAAAAGGAATGATTCCACTTGCAACTGTATATCAATCAGAATTTCTCTCTGGGGTCTTTTATTTTGTGGAACGGTGAAACATGATTCTTTTTGTCTTTTTGTATTTATAATAATTGATTTTAATCTTTTTTGGTGTTTGGATCTTTTTGTTTGTTTGCTTTCTTGTTTTCTTGGTTTGGTTTGGTTTGGTTTTGTTTTTTTGGAAGGGGGGTGTCTTTTTTTGTTTTGTTTTTTTTTGTTTGTTTTTTTTTTTGTTCAAAAGTGGAAAATCTGGCAACTCCAGAGTGCAAATTGTGATTTTGAACATTCCCTGGGGTAAAAAGAGGGAAATGTTCCACTGATCTTCCCTTGAAGAAGCTGTCTGGCTAATCTTAAAGTTTGTTTCAGAAATGTGCCTAACGGCACCCCAAACATCATTCATTTTGGAAGAATAGTACTTCACAAATACAATTATTAATTATCATGCTGTGTTAATGTAACATTTGTACAGCATTTGGGGATCTTAATAACACTCAGTAAAGCTGTATCGTTTACAATTACTGTTGCTTTGCAAAGGGGATAAGGTGTTGTGAGGGAAGAATTCTTTGAATGACTAGTTAAAACTGTCTGGAAAAGAATTGTGTTATTTCAGTTTTCTTACATAAATTACAATTGTTTCATTAACAGCAGTTAGAATCTGTGTAAGATTTTTACTACAGTTGTTTTTCTTATTAAATTATTATAACATATGTGGGTTTATGGTAAGCCAGAATAACATAATCTGGTCACAGCATTCTAAATGTGAAATTAAAAAATGCTGAGTGCCATAATAATTGAAATATTCTGTAAAAATGGTCTGCTGCTATGTTTTGTCTTTTTTTTTTCCTATGCTGTTGCTTATTTTCACATAAATATTTTAGCTTTTCATTAGAAGAAGTTCAAAATTAAACTAATTTTCTTCTTCCTTGTAGCCAACTGGCAATTGAAGAAGTTGTTATTGTTTTCAGTTTGTTGAGTTTCTTTACACTGCCCTCCATTGTGGCCATAGTGGGCTCTTGAGAGGAAGGAGGCCTTCCCCCAACTCCATCCTCTTCACTGACATCTCTTCCTGCAGTTTTCCTTATGCTGAACATGCCAGGCTAAGAGATGGGGGGACAAAGGGTCCAACTCAAGGCACTCCTATCCACTTGCTCGACTCTCAGGCTTTCTACCTTTGCTAGCACTCACACTCATACAGATATAAATGGATCTATGCCAGAAGGCAACTGCTTTTATTTTTCAGTGGACCTGTATCCTGGTGGGTATGTGAATTCCCAGACAAGCTATTTAAATGTGAGAAATTAACTTGTACTCTCCCTGAATGCGGTCCTTTCACCTTACTATTTCTGTAGATGCATAGTTGGTTTATGAGGCAAAATATAGATTCTCTAATGAACAGCTTATAACCCTCCTCTGCAAAATAAAGCTCCAGTTTGTACAATACAATTTGTGATTTGGGTTGTAAAAATTGCTCAGTTCTTTTCCCTTAATATTTGAGCAGCAGATCATGACAAGCTTCTACACGAGTCCCCAAATGAGAAACCTGGTATGTGGGATGCTCATTTACTCTTACATTAGATACTATTGTCTTTCTTGGATCCAAGCACCTTTTCCTCACTGTGGTCTGAAGCACTTGCAGTGCTGTAGATGGAGAAGCTAAATGTTGACTTTCTTCTGGACACATTGTCCATCAAGAATGGGTCAGCTGAACAGGAGACATGCAGACCATAAGAGTGCACGGTTGTCCCATGCTGAACTTGTACAAAGATGGATTGTACTGCATACAGCAAAATCCCCTTATTAAAGCAGTAGTCAAACCAGTTTGGCATTTAGGGTTCTTTTATTTTTTCTTTTTTGCTCCCAGCAAAGTCAATTGGAGCTCTGCAGCAGACTTCAATGAGAAAAGGCATTAAATAATATGCTGCACAGCTTTTGTGCTACTTGAAATGAATCCAGGCAGACCTTTGCCAAAGTGATTGTGAATGTGGTACTTTTCCAGAAGAGTTTGGAGGGCCTCAGGCTTGGCCAAAGAAGTACAAATCAGTTCAAACCTAAAATTGTGCTAAATTTTCCAAAACGTAAATGACAGACAACAAAAAAGAATGAGAAACACGGAAGCTATAATTCAAGTTAACATCTGAGCAGAGTACAAAAAGAGATGCAGCTGGTTAAATGAACTTTTTTTCTAAAGAAACTTCAGTTGGAATTTTTTCATATTGAATTTTAAAAATAGTCCCCACTTTACCCTTTAAGTGAACTGGAAAAGAACAAATGACAATAGCATAGTAATTTGGGGAACAATTTTCCTTAAATACATGTTCTATACGATATCGAACCCTTTTCATATTTGGAACTTCAGGACTCGGTTCTCTGAAAAAAGCTGCATAAATTGGGGAATTCTGACAATACCCTTTTGCCTAATAGCTACTTGATCATGATTCCTCAGTGGATCCCACTGTTCTGGCTGATTGGAAGGCTCTCAGTTGCATACAGTAATGCTGAAATGCCCGTCAGACTGCCATGGGTAGGGTTTTGCATGCATTGTCGTTAAGCCCTATTGTCAGGGTCTTTGTAATCTGGCTGTAAAATCATTCTTAGCTGAGGGTACATGTACAAGCCTGGAAGCACATCCACTTGACTATTTTTGCATATTTTTCAAACTGCTTATTCTTTTTTTTTTTGTCACCTTTTCTTCTTCTTTTACTTTTTTTTTTTTTTTTCCTAACAAAAGAGAAAAATGAGTCTTTCTCCCCAAAATCTAGTATTCAAAGTTGGGGTAAAGTGTTTTTTTTTTCTAACCCTCACTAAAGGGCACTTTTAGTCTTTCTTACTAAAGATATGTTTAGTTAAGAATACTGTGGGATTCTGACATGTTCAAAACCTAACTCTGACAGACCTATCTGAATGAGTTTGCAGTTTATATGCTTGTGGCATTTCCATGATGTTGGTTACGAGCTAGTTAGGACCCACTTGTTCTGTTCAGACTTGCTCTGGATAGTGCTGTATCACAATAGTTGTTCCATTAAAATAATTCAGCATTGCTGGCAATCTATGAGAAGGAGACTGTAAGAGTTTCTTCTAGAAATAACTGAAATTTAGCAAAGAAAAATTTGAAGTTGTGCTGTAAGTTTTCTTGCATATTTAAAGCTTTTTTCTTTTCCTTTGTAAGAACTGAGGATTTTATATATTGCTTGTTTGCCGCATTATCTAATTGTATTTAATGTTGGTCCTTTTCTTTGTAGAAGGGGAAGGGAAGAGAATTTCTTAATAAAGTTTGTGCTGCATATGAGCAAAGACAGGCAGATACAAAAACCAAGGAACACTCGTTTCTCCCTTCATGGGTTTCAAGTTACTTTTGCTCTCTTCCTTTCTTTGTCTACCTGATTTGTCTTGGTACTTGTACTGTGCTCCATTAGCTGATTTTGGAATATTATTCAGACTCAGTATCACAGAAAAATTTATATTCTTTCACATTTACCTTATGATTGAATTATATATTAAGGTTCCATTTAAAAATAATTTTAAAATGATTTAATCAAAAAAAAGGAAAGCAACAATTCAGCAGTTTGGTTAAAGCAATATTTAAACTGATCTTAAGATCCTTTCCAACCCTAACTATTCTATGATTCTAAATAGCCTTGTGATTCTTGATTATCTGTCATATAAAGATGAGTCAGTTATTAACCTGCTACTTTACAATTTACTGATCAAGTTTTTTTTTTTTAACTGTGGTAAAATTATGCTAAAAATAATAAATAAAACTTGTTTTGTTCACAAATGACAGCATTCATCCTTTTTCTTAACACTGCTAATAACAGACTTACACAGAGGCAGGGTCAGAAAGCCCATTATACTGAAAGTCTGTTTGCCTTGACAGCTGCAGGGCAGGTTCTTGTCTCAGAAGACTGAGATACACCCTTGTCTTGAGTCAGGTACATGGAAGGACATAAATGTCAAGCAGGTTTGGATGCCAGAACCCATGACTCAGAGTGGACTAGGTGGACTGGATGTGGACTGCTGCTCCCCAACACAATCTTTCCTTTCAGGAAGATGGTGGAGTGCCTTGTCTCTGTCACAGTTTGTAAGCAACAGCATAGGAAAAGTAAATGTACTTTTCTGTGTCAGCTTGCAGTCACTTCATTTTCACTTGCATTTCTTACCACTCAGCTTTTCCTCCCTTCCCCTCTAGAGCTCCCTGCAGTTCTACTATGTAGAGCTGCGTAGCAGAAACAGCTTCTGACTCCCTGTGTTCTCAGTCTGCCTTTACAACCGCACTGGGTCTGTGCTGTTTCTGTAAGTCATGTCAATGTATCTTGCAGTCAGCCTGAGGATGTCTGCATGCACATGATACTGCACGATTAGCAGCCTCCAGAGAGCGGTACCTGAAAACCAGGTGTGTTACAAATTGGAGACCTTCCTGGGAGAAGTCAGAGAAATTTATGCAGTACCTGCTGGCAATTTGCCTGGCTTCAGCCAAAGATATTGATTCTAAGATGCATTAATTTTAGGAAACAGACTTTCTCCATTTTTTTTTTTTTCAGAGAGCCAATACACAACTGTGAAATCATTTGGCTGACTTAACTAAGATTATTTGACAAGCAGAACAGTCGTATTAATATAAACAAGCATGTCTTCGTTTAATTGCCTTAGTCTCTCAAACAACCCTGTCTGTTATGATCAGATGGAATGATCCTGAAACACTGTTATTGCTACCTTAGTACTCCTGCAGAGGAAAGATGCCAGACAAAGTAGTAAAAATACCTTAAATTAGCTTGGTATTAGCAAGCAAGCCTTTTCTTCACAGGCTGTCCGTATTATTGTTTCCTTTCAAGTCCTCTACGTTGCCTGTTCTTTTGGTTTTGAAAGTTGTCTGTCTTTGTTTTCCTTCATCTTTTCCTTAGTTAGACATTTGTCTTTTCAAACTAATGCCTCCTTTCAATGTTGACTTTGCAAGAACTTTGTACCTTCAAGAGAGAAGACGGCCTTCTAGGTGATCTCTGCAGCCCCCAAACAGTTCTGGGCGGTACAACTTAAATGGTACCTTAAAATGAGAATAAAAATTAATAATAATAATGATACTGCTAGAACAAAGCAGATAGCAAAACAGAAGCTTGAATTCAAATCCCCTTGAAGTCAAATTGAATTTAGGTGGCGCATGTATGCATGATAATGTGGCAATAGCGCCTCCTAAAGCACTGTTTGGTGCAGCCACTGCTCTCCAAAACAAATTACAACTAAAAACCTTCAGAGTGGGACAACACTACTTTTTCCTCCCAACACTCTGGTTGAATCTAGCTTTTAATCCACATGTCTGAAGCCACCTTTCATTCTATGTATTGATTTACCATTTGGATGAAAATCCAGAAATGACTATAGTTCTGCGCTGACTGATGGAGAATTCTCTGCACACTTGCACAGTGTCAGCTCTGTCAAACCTTTAACCAAAATGAGAGCCACTATTGCATCTTAAATCTAAAACTTCACTGTTTTACAGCTGTTCTGGATCTGCTTTTTCAACAGGTCCTGAGAATCTGCTTCTTCAGCCTATTTCTGAATGTCAAAAAAGGATCAGGATGATTTTTTGAAGTATTTCTTTCATCAATTAATCTACAGCTCACAGTATCTGGGTGCAAGGAATATACTTTCAATGTACAAGAAATATACATCAGTGTCTTTTTCATACATTTGGGGTTCCCACTATTGAAATATGTCCCTTTCTTATTGTTTCCCTTCTCTTTTCTAATTGTTTTCCAACCTGTTTAGCTTATTTTTGAAAGTAAATAAATAAATAAAATACTCTATTGTCACAGAAATACATAATAGAAGGGAGTCAAAGATATGGGTTATATTATCAGACTCATAAAGTGGCACTTGATCGAGTGTCACATGAAAGACTTACCAGAAACAGGATTTATGAATTACGTGAAAAAAGAAGTGATATAAAAATGCAGCAGAGAAGTGAGACTGGGGAGATATGATTTGTCATTGTGACTGGCAGTCAAGAAATAGCATTCCCAGTTCTGGTTGTGAGTAGTGATATCCTCTGAGACTCACTTTTAAGACTAGTTGTCTGCTATATTCAGTACAACTTATTGATATAAACGTGAGGAGGAGCAGACTGATAATAGACCTTGGGAATATTCCGAAGTAAGAGAGGAGCCTACTGAATGATAAAATCTTGTTCCATGTGATACTGTTGAAACAGCTAAGCCACTAGGTTGTTGACTTCAAGTTCATCTTCTTCAGTAGTTCTTTCATGAGCTCTTGCACAGCTGCGTTGTGGCAGCAATATGTAGAGTTCAAGGAGTTCAAGGTAGTTAATTACTATAGTGTAGCTAATGAAGCATAGCAGAAAAATAACAAATGGTCAGTTGGAAACCCAGGTAAAAACAATGACCAACAATGACAGCCAAAACCCACCACAGATTAAAGACAACAGAAGACAGTCATAAAATATCTTATGTTTGGAAAAAAATCAATGGAATCAAATTTTTCCACAATATTTCTCACTTACATTCTTAAGTTTTTATTTTTGCAAAATTAGATTATTTCTGCATTTTCTTCTCGTGAATGAAATACAGAACATTCTGTCTTTTGCTCTTCAGGCTTTTATGGCTTCAGTGTTGCAATACATGCATGCTATATACTAATTAATTAATTATATTTGAACTGGAGCCTGGCTTTCAATATTGCCATTCATTATGTTATTAAAATGTCCTAAATTGTGAATACAAACATTTGAAGAAGAAATGGCAATAAATTAGGAAAGGAAGGATTGTTTTAGCTAAGGTCAAAGAAGGTCTTTAGTCTTTTCCAGACTGAAGTTCTAAAAACTTTCGATCAAGCAAGAATATAAATTACATTTTGCACTGTGAAAGGAAGTTTTCTTGGATGCATAATTAACGCTGCCTCAACAGAGAGTACACAGAAATTATGTTTTGGTTTAAAAATCTTAGTGCTCTTCTGTCGAATTCTTGTAAGAGTTCATATAAAATCCGAAGGGAGTAAGAAAATGCTTTTTGCAAACATGGAGTGTGCATGTGTTGAGTATCAATCTGATGTCCATGGCCTTGGATATTCATATAATTGACAGACAAGCTCTCTGCAATTTAGTTACTGCCTGTCAACAAACGACTGGGAGTTCAATTTCCAGTGCACAACCAATGGAGAATGAAACATTTCTGCTTCTGAAGAAGTTCCCAAACTCTTAAGTACTTTATAATTATTTACAAATCCTTCGTAATTAAAAAGAATTATTAACCTTGAAAAACACAAAAAGGATATGTAGAAAATAAATAGTAACGCACTCCTTTTCCAGCTAGTTTCACAATTGTCTGTTTATTTCCCTTCCCATTTCATGAGAGTGTCCTACAGTGTGTCCTTTCTCCTCTTTCAGGTTCAAGTAGTAGTTTCACATGAAGAGTGAGACTGTACAGTCTGGATATCTGTCTTTGAAATATCTGTCAAATTTTCCCAGGTGGACCAAGTCTTACTAAGCTTTGGGGCTAAGTGGTTGATAGAAAGGTCCACAAGTTTCCATTCAGCTTTGTTCTTGTCCTTTACATCTGTTTTTAGGAAGGGGTTCCTTACGCCAATAGAAGGGATTGATGAATAATATACATGTCTCAGAAAGTTTCCTTTTATTACACATTATTTCTTCATCTTCTCTTCAAGTTTCCCAAAGAAAACCTCTCGCATCAAAACGTCCAATTTTATGTGGTCTTGTAAGGGTTTCTTAAGAGTTACTAGGTAAAATACAGGTAAGTTACAATTGTGTGAAAGGCTTGATGACCCACATTTTGCTTATTGTTAATTAAAGAAGAGTGCTTTTTTTTTTTGTTTCCTTATTTTTCTGACTGTAAATTTTCCATAGAAAATTTAGCAGCCCAAAATTAAAACAATTGCTCTTGCTTTTTCAAGAGCCTATGATTCTAATAGAAAGAGAGGTTAAATGAAAGCTTTTTGTTCTTTGCCCTCGTACTGTATACAGCTGCATTTCATGACTGTGGCTTTTGTAGCAATACAAAAAAAAGTGCAAAAGAACAAAAAACCCAACCCTCCAGAAAACTCCTTGTGGTATGGTATATACATAGTCAGAAAATCCAGGCTGACCATTTTAAATGTATGAGGCAATCTGGAAGTCCCCTGGTTTGGTAAGATCATCACGCAGAAGAAAAGTTACAAGCAAAAAAGAGCAGTGATGTTGACAAAGAAACATTGTGAACATTTAATGGCAGTTCCAGTAGCTGCACAATGTATTGCAGTTAAATAGATTTGTCAGCTGCTTTTCTTGTAACCAGTGGCCATGCCATAGTTCTGTATAAACCTTTGCAGGAGATATATTCAGCTTTAATGAAATTTGAGTAGCTGACATATTAGACAACGCATTATTCTGGAAGAAGTGCTCCTTGATATTTTTCCAAAGTACTGTCTCTCAACTGTAATCACTTTTACTGTATGTGAATGATGTCACCAAAGATATTAAGGAAACTAATTATTTTGACATTGACTCTAAAAATAAATAGTTTAAGAGCATCTGAGGCTCTTTAGGAATTATTTCCTTTATGCTATATTGATAAACACTCTAAGAAACAGCATGTAGCAGCAGTTGATTTCTTCATGCCTGCTAGCTGCTGGGCCAGTGAACTGGATCTCATGCAATAGAAAAATGTTGCTCATTTTGCTGCTCTAACAACTTTGAACTCCATCATGGAGAAAGTATTTTAGAAGACAACAAGTTACAAAACAAATTTATTCATGGGTATTTTAAAAAGAATCTATTTTTTAGACAGTGATTTTAGTTAATGTACATTAGTTCAAACAGTTTGAATACCTCAATACCAGAAGCACAAGTTATTTCATCCCAAAGAAAAATAACCATAATCTGTGCTTTAGTACCCTGAATTTAGGAATCTCAACAACCAAAATTTCATCCCTTGCTAGTTGACTCAGAACACCTGAGATACTTACCCATCCCTTCAGAGTCAGTGGAAAAGGATAAGTGCAATTGAATACAAGCTGGAAAGCCTAGATGGGTGAGCAGAGTTTTCTTAAATCTGTCAATGGAAAATGCATACCAAGCTTCAGCCTGTCTTTAAAGCAGAGATATGTGATTCGGGACTGCATATTTGGTGCTTCTTCCCATTCCTAGTCCAAGTCAGGCAGCCCAGCAAGTGTGAAATCATCCTGTTTTTTAAAAATAACTTTGCAGGAGAAGTTTCTTCCTGCCTGTCTTTGGCTTAATAACTTTTGCGCTTGCTCAGACCTCAGCTCAATTTCCTCTTCAGTCTGAGATGGATCAGACTTCTGTTTACCATCTTATAAAAGAATATCCTCACTACCAGGTTATAAAGTTGGTGCAGAGAAGGAAGGAAAACAAACAAAAGAAACAAGACATTTGATCTCTCATATTAAAATGGAGCAACAAAAGCCAAAGGCAAACAAAAAAGCAAGAAGGACATGTCTGTGCAGTTCAGTGCTCATGCTAAGGAGCAGGAACTCTCACTGAACCAAGGGGAAGGAGACCGCAGCTTTAATTGTTTGAAGAAAGTGTTATTTTATTTGGAATTTTTTGTTACTCTCCTTTAAAATGAACAACAATAACAAAAAAAATAATAAAATTGGCTACTGGCTACTTACCTCTAAACTCCCCCCTTTTTTTTTTTAAATAAAATCTTATTTTCCTTTCAAACTTCTTAAGAACTATTCTACACAATCTGAAACAAGGATTTCTCTTAATTCTTCTGTATCCTTGAGAACATGGGAGCAATATTTTCTGTTCTGTTTGAGGACAGTTTTCATTCTCTCTAACTCCTAAGTTTGTGTTCTAAGATCTGATTATGACCGTCATAAAATCTGCATTACAACTGGAAGAAGTTCTGTACTGTATGTGAGTTAGCACCTCTGTCTTAAATTGGATGGCATCAGTGGAGTTGCGCCAAATTTCAGCATCTGAAAATCAGGTTCAGGATTTCAGCTTGCAATTGGGAATGTGAAGACACAGCAGTTATACAAAGAGCTTGTCCAGCCTTGTCAAGCCTTGCATTGCAGATGCAAGTGTTTCATATGCTTTGCTTACAGAATAATTATTTTAGCTGTGTTTATGTTTTACTCATTGTCACTTTCCAGCTTTACAATGTACCTGTGCTGGTATGAGGAAAGTGAATTTCACAGCTTCATGAAAATAAATGCCATATTTACATTTGCAAGTACAGATATGGATAACGCTTATCTATGTCAGTAAATAAATACCAATACCATTAGGTGATGTGATCTCTCATCATCAACCAGCAACTTTGAATAGAGAATTTTCTAATAACCCTCTGCAGTTATCTTTGCAGTATTTCAGTGCAATCGGTGCCAGTCAACAGTGCCAATCTATGGAAAGCAGACTTCACCAAATGGACTTCACACAAGTTCTTGGAAAAATTCAAGATTGGTTGGTAGGATACTGTTAAGCTTCCACAAGGCTTTGGATATCATGCTGCACAAAGGAACCAGAACAGTGCTAAATCAACTAAATCCATATGGATTGATTGCTAACCAGCCACACAATAGAATCATAGAATCATAGAACACTTAAGGTTGGAAAGGACCTTCAGATCATCTAGTTCCAACCCCCCTGACATGGACAGGGACACCTCATCCTAAACCACGTCACCCAAGTCTCTGTCCAACCTGGCCTTGAACACCGCCAGGAATGGATTATTTACTGCTTCTTTGGGCAACCCATTCCAGTGCCTCACCACCTCACAGTAAAGGAGTTTTCATACAGGTGTGTTTTTGAAATTTGCAAACTAGTTATTTTTTGAACCTACTCCTTTTTGTTATTAAACATATCTTTTTTTAACCTGTGACATGTAAAAACCCATAAAGTCCTCAGCAGCAGCTGACACAAAAATAGATTGTGGCAAATAACAGAGAGGATGTTATTGATACTCTCTTGTTAGCATAAACAAATTATATGCATTTCAGTATATGCAAACATAATGTTCTACTAAAACAGTAAGTATAGTTCATATCTCCTGAATGTAGGACTCCTTCGTGGAAAGCTGTTACTTTAAAAAAAGGAATTGGAGGCTGTGGGAGCTAGCCAGTTTAATATGAATTGATAGTTTGAAGCAATGGTAGAGACGTATATGGTCCTTAGAAGAGGAACCCATAGGATGAGTAGAGAACTGTCTTTGTTTTCTTCTGATGTTGCACAGAAGAGCCTTTGAGAATGATCAGACAAACAGAAAACGTGCTTTTAAATGTGCTGAAGCAGTCCACTTTGTTCAGTAAATCAGAGAATTTCAAAGCTAGCAAAAGCACAACTTGTAAGTACTTTGGGCTAGAGCAAGTAAACTGCAAATTTCTGCCAGAAGGTTAATTTGATGTTGGTGGCCACAACTCATCACGGACTGTGGGAAAGGTTCACTCAGGACTTTAAAATAAAATCTGAATATTTTTTTCTTAAGTGTTTACTTTGATTCAAACAAAATTACAGAGCTGAAAGGAGGAATTAAATGTTATAATTCCAGTGGCCTTTGTCATTCAGATTGTCAGACTACAATCATAGTAGTCCATTTTGGCTTTAAAATTTCTGTGATGCCAGCTTACACATTAATATTACAATCAATATTCATTTATGCACATAATGTGCTTGCAAATATCTATTTTACCTTTTCTTTATAGATGACGAGCTGCGACAAATGTATCTGTCAGGGACATACAATCCAGTTTAGACCTGCCTAATACTGTAAATATTCCAGTGTCTTCAGCACTATAAGTTTTTGCCTAAATGGGTGGCTCCTGTGAAAATGCGTTCCCTCCCACTGCCAGTACAGAACAAACAGCTGCCTGTAGCTGTGAGAACATTACTATGGTACATGGCTATCTACTACCTATATGAACACCAAGATTATAAACAATTTTCAGTTAAATGGTTGACTGAGAATAAAAGGGTTCAGAGTTAGGAGCAAATATCTAGATCCTCTTTTCAAACATGAACATGAAGATGAGTTTTCATTGTGTTTGTCATATTAAAGAAACAAATACGCATTAAAAATCCAAAAGCCCATAATTTTCATAGCCAAAAATGTACAATTTCAGCTTAAATAAGCCACTGTAAAAAGTTTAGCCTGAATGTATTAAGTTTTTTCAGGGTATCACTTAATCCTGTCACTCACTCCTCTCTACTTACCTTAAAGATTTCCTGATCTTAGAAATCTCCAGTGTTTGTAACTTGCCACAGTACTTGTTACAAGAAAAAATAAAAGGCAAGATGGAAAATTCATGAATTACCTTAAGCTGACTTCTTCTGAATTCAGGTTTTTGCAGTATCCTGTGCCAGTGTGGATGGTGCAAAGTGATTCATGCTTAATTTCCTTCCACAGAGATAGTACCCTTCTAGTCTGATGCAACCCAAGACAGGGACAGGATACCAGTGTAAAATTTCACAAACAAGAGCAAGATTGAGTTCTCTAGAGCACAACAACCCAAATTATATTTTTGTGATAGGGTTTCCTTTTGATTACACAATCATGGTAGCTGTCACCGTTAGTGCATTTTTATTAAAGCTAATTGCAGAGTTAAATGCTATATGTATGTGTATGAACATATACATGTATTTGTGTGCATGTATTATGCTATATCAAATGGTGCACACTTCTGGGATGTTTTTTTAATTTTGCTAACACATAGGTCAGTTTGCTACATTGTCAAGTATAGTAGGGAATAGAAATAATAATAAACAACTTACCCAAAATATTTTCATTGTAATTGAGCCTCCTGGAAATGCATCTGCTTTCAGCAAAGTACAAACAGTCATACCTTCTTCTGTCTTAGATCTTCATTTAAAATTTCTTTCCTCTTTGCATTGCTTACAATGTAGTTCATATCCTCTGAATTTGGAATGAAAACTCCCACACCTTTGTCCACATCATATTTGCCTTGACACTAAGAAGGGAAGTCTGGTCTTTGATTTCTTAGGCTGCTAACACAGGTTCCCTTACTTTTTCTGGTCACACATTAAAATCTTGCTTATACCTATGCATTTCCTTTTGGTGTTTTGTTTTGTTTTTTTGGAGGGAGAGGGGGGAGATATTGAGCTTCTACAGACGTTCGCTATTTTTTTAATGATAAGGCCACTTACCAATTTACTGATACTCGTCTGTATGACCATTTTCTATCTTTTGTTTCCTAAACTAAGAAAGAATCATTTAAAGAAGTTAGCTCATGGCAGTAAGTAAGTATTTTTTTGCAATCTTTTCTCCAACTAGCATAGCATAAGCTTTCCTTCTAGCGTTCCCTTTAGGTTCATAAGATACATCAGAAAGGACTATGCATTAGCTTAGCTTCTTCCTGTGGTTAAACATTTCTTTCTTCAGGGGTGAATCAAGCAGGGCAAAAGGTGATGATACCACAGTATTTTATACGCATATTCCGGTTTTGGGGCAGCCTGAGGCTGTTTGAGCTCCTTTCTCAACTAAGAAGAGCCTTATGTCTGACAAGAGGTCCTTCAGGCTGATGCACTTAGAGGCTTTAAAAGGATTTCACTCACTTGAGTAGACTATTTAAATCTAGGGCTGTATCAAAGAATATGCAGTTTGCAAAAAAGGCAGAAAATTCTGCCCAGAGAACAATGATAATATGGAATTGAGCTTATACAAGTACTTCACTTTTTCTAACAGAGATAAATGGCTGTAAACTGCCATGGTGTGTAACCTATTGTTTCAGGTAGCAAGTCATCTGGTCTTATACCAGTATTTTTCCTCTCTTAGTTCATATCGGTATCTAAAAAGAGGGTGCCAGAAGGATGGTGCCAGACTCTTTTCAGTGGTGCCCAGTGACAGGACAAGGAGCAATGGCCATAAACTAAGCCACAAGAAGGCTCACCTCAATATGAGGGCTTCATTGAGGGTGGCAGGGCACTGGCACAGGCTGCCCAGGGGGGTTTTGATCTCCCTCTCTGGAGACATTCAAAACCCACCTGGACGTGTTCTTGTGTAACCTGCTCTGGGTGGCCCTGTCTTGGCAGGAGGCTTGAACTAGATCTCTAGAGGACCTTCCAAGCCTAATGATTCTGATTCTGTGATTTCTGGCTTGGAGTCATTAGAGGGCAGACCACATAGTCATGTACATAGTCTCACCAGTGTTATTTTTGCCAACTAGACATCTTCAGAGATTTATTTGCAGCTCTGCTTTGAAGGCAATACGTCACAAAGCAATGCAAAGACTGGTAAGGCAATTTTTTTTAGCATTATTTTGCTATTCTTATCTAATTCTGATGGTGGAGCTGGCATCTCCAGAATTACTTATTTTTTTTTTTTTTTTGTAGATCTTCTGTAAGGCCTGGTGGAGCCCCATTTGTTAAATAGTATAAAATTTTCACTTTCATTTTACTACTATTATAACAACTGAACTCTGTTGCACCAGGGAACTCTTTGGAAGGGTGTACTGGTTTTGGCTGGGATAGAGTTAAAATACTTCATAGTACCTTGTATGGGGTGTGTATTTTGGATTTATGATGGAAGCAGTGTTGATAGCACACCGATGTTTTAGTTATTGATGAACAGTGCTTCTACAGAGCCAAGGTGTTTTCTGCTTCTCACACCACTCCACCAGTCAGCAGGATAGGGATGCACAAGAAGCTGGGAGGTGACACAGCTGGGACAGCTGATCCCAAATGACCCAAGGGATATCCCACTCCATATGGCATTGTACTCAGAATATAAAGCTGGAGAAAGAAGAAAGAAGGGGAGGACGATCAAAGTGGTGCATTTGTCTTCCCAAATAACCATTACACCTGATGGAGCCTTGCTTTCCTGGAGATGGCTGAACAGCTGCCTGCTCATGGGAAGTGGCAAATTAATTCCTTGTTTTGCTTTGCTTGTGTGCGGGGAGTTTGCTTTACCTGTTAAACTGTCTTTATCTCAACTCAGGATTTTTCTCACTTTTGCCCCTCTCTCAGATTCTTTCTCCCGTCCATCTGTGGGGGGAGTGAGAGAGCAGCTGGGTGGTGCTGGACAGGGCTAAACCGTAACAAAAGTTAATGTGCATTCAGTTCACCTGTCATTTATCTCTCTTTTCACTGGGGAAAACTGCTGGGTCTCACTCAGCCACTGACAGAGTTATGAACATGATTCATTAGTGAATGTAAGGAACAGAAATTAAAGAGGTAGGAGAAGGATAGGTGCTAATGACTTACATGTGAAAAACAGCAGGATTCTCTTACCTACATGTGTAGATAACTGGCTGTGTGCTTCCCACAACCCCCCTTTTCTGCTTAAGCAATAGCCTCCAGTGGTGGTCCTGATGGCTGCATCTGAACTAAAGGCCATAAATCTTGTTCAATGGCAAGGCATAAGTGTTGCTCAACAGCTAAGGACTAGTTAAGCATGCACCAACCCAAAATACAGCTGGTGTGCAAATATGACTATAAGTCAATCATCTTACTTCATAAATAAGTATGAATTAATAGTGAACAACCCAGGGTCTGCTGTGTTTTCCTGCCCAGCAGTAAGCTGCATGCCAGGATCTCCCCTTGAGTATGGATGCCTCTCAAGGTTACTCCTCGAGGTTAGGAGATTCTTTACTTCAACAAATAGTTGGTGATTAATAGCATGCTAAACTTTGAAATCTTAGCTAAGCGATAGAAAGGATTGATTGTGCACGTACTTGTACCACAGTCAAGGATCTAAGCAGCCTTTACTCTTTCCATTACACACTGAGCCAAATTTGAAAATTTTCTTCCCCCTGAATCTCCTGAGCCTCTCAAGGATACTGGTGACAAAATTACTTCTCTTTATTTTCACATAATAGAAACAGGCTTTCTACTGTTTAACATTCTTTTTGTTACAGCTTCTATGCTTAAAATATTGTTCATTGACAAGAAATCTTGCAATTCTGAGCCTCACAATATTTTCAAAACACTTCCCTTCCACTCATATACAAACTTAAATCACCTTCCTGAAAAGGTGATATCAACTTAATATCAGCTGAGTGATATTAAGCCTCTTGAGTGAAATTTCTCCCAGCGTCTGGGGATAATTTCTTTCCCCATTTGCTCTGTAGCTCCTGATTCTGTTGGCCTGATTAAATCCAAAGCTCAAAGTCATATTCATACACAGAATATGCAGTTCCTGTCTGGAATATGCACCTTTTAAACAGTATTTTTATTCTGGATTTCCTGAAGGATTGTGATTCACGTGCTTTTTCTTCTTGCTTTCCTGCCTGCCTCTCTCTTCCTCTCTCTTCCTCTCTTTTTCTTTTCTCTTTTATCCTATAGTTCAATTAGGGGATTATCCTACTTTCATTTTACCCTTCAGCATCTTTAGAAACTTCCCTTCCTGTTAGTAAGCAAAGTGATAAGAGATCACAGAGGGTTCCCTCACTCATACAGAATCTTATTTATTCCCTTTGAAATCCATTTTTTAATTCTTTTCTGCTGTAGGCAAGTCTTTTATTTCCATCATACCATAATTCTTTGTGTGATAGCAGATCAGCAGTTTCTTCTAAAGTGAAAAACTTTGTACAGCAATGGGTGAAAGATGCATGCTCTTATTTCCCAAGCACAAGCTTTGTTACTGCGACAACTTGTTTTGTTTCCAGTTAACCCCACAGAGGCAGACATGCCAACAGCGGTTTTACTGGAGAATGGAAATAGCTGTTTGTTTTTAAAAGCTCTTAATGCTTAACTTTAGAACATGCACTTTTACCCTGAAAAAAAACTGTCTTCTGGCAAGAGAGTTTTTTTCAGAATATTTTGGCCTTGTTTTTTGGTAGCTGTAGGAATTTTTTATTCCATTCTAAAATCTAAGAAAAGGTTTAATTGGCCCTTGGAGAGTACCTCATGTGTAGCAGCAAGCTAACCTATGGGTTACAATACTTCTGCTCCCTACCACTACCCCAGGGCTATCACCAAAGAGCACTGCACAGCAGCTTTCCTTTTACAAAAGCTTGCAGGCCATTAGGCATAACATAATAGTTGAAATAGATCAAAGGTTGACCTGCATGAAGGGGTTGAATGTAACTTATCCCCATGTTTGCCTCTGTTATCCTTACCCAGGGAATGACACTGTCAAGAATCTGACCTAAATCTCTAGTATGACCAGTGTGCCAAACTAGCCAAATAGTCAGGTCTTGTCTAGAACTTGTACTTGGTATTTGTGTGATGTTGTCATGGTTTAGCTCCAACTGGCAACTAGTCATTGACTTCCCAACCAGTGGGATGTGGGAGAGAATCGGAAACATAAAAGTGAAAAAACTCCTGGGTTGAGATAAAGACAGTTTAACAGGTAAAGCAAAACCCCTGCACACAAGCAAAACAAAACAAGGAATTAATTTGCCACTTCCCATGGGCAGGCAGCTGTTCAGCCATCTCCAGGAAAGCAAGGCTCCATCAGGTGTAATGGTTATTTGGGAAGACAAATGCACCACTTTGATTGTCTTCCCCTTCTTTCTTCTTTCTCCAGCTTTATATTCTGAGTACAATGCCGCAGGGAGTGGGATATCCCTTGGGTCATTTGGGATCAGCTGTCCCGGCTATGTCCCCTCCCAGCTTCTTGTGCATCCCTATCCTGCTGACTGGTGGAGTGGTGTGAGAAGCAGAAAACACCTTGGCTCTGTAGAAGCACTGCTCATCAATAACTAAGACATCGGTGTGTTATCAACACTGCTTCCATCATAAATCCAAAATACAAGCCCCATACAAGAAGAAAATGAGCTATCCCAGCCAAAACCAGATCTGATGTGTATAACACAGCAGAAGTTTTTTACTAGAACATCCAATTTTTGTTGAGTGGCTGCTGACATACCTCTGACAAAGAAAGCTTTCCCTTTCAATGAGCTAACCAAAAATCATTCTTCATATACGTTTTCACTTTTTGAGTTTGTCTTCTGTTTTAGTTGTTGCTCAGTAGTGCTTACCGCAATCAAGGACATTTCAGTCTCTCATGTTCTTCCAGTGAGGAGAGGCAAAAGAAGCCAGGAGGAAGCAGAGATAGCACACCTGACCCAAACAAGTCAGAGGGATATTCCGTACCACAGCAGTTCATGCCCAGTATATAAACTGGGGGGAGTTATCCAGAAGGACCAGATCGCTGCTTGTGTCAGACTGGATATCGGTCAGTGGATGTTGATCAGTTGCATTGTTTATTGTTATTTTTCCTCTTCCCTTTCTAGTTTTATATTCTCTCCCCTTGTTGTTTCCCTTACCACTATTATTATTCATAGTAGTAGCAGTATACCTTAGTTACTGGACTGTTCTTATCTCAGTCTGTGGGATTTACATTCTTTAGATTCTCCTCCCTGTCCTGCTGGTAGTGAGCAGGAGGGGGCTACATGGCTCTGAGTTACTAGCTGGGCTTAAACCACGACGCCTTCGAGAGTCAATACTGCCCTTCTCTCCAGGTAATCTGTTTGTCAGCTTATGCTGCAGCCACTTAATGGCAGTCTCATATCTCATTTTTCAAGGAATTATTTGTTAAACACATTTGCGTACATTAAATTCTTCATCCCTGAAACAATCTTTTCTGCATCCTTTAGTTCTTGTTACTGCTGTTAATGTAGAATAATCAAGCTCTTAACTTTCATTCTTCACCTTGCAGAAATAAGTGGCAAGGGATTTATCCTGCTGCCTATTTTAATTTCTGTTTTTATCTAGATTTCCTTTGACCAGAAGTTATGTTTTTGGTATTTTCTGACTTACTTTTTATAAATAAATAAATATATATATATATATAGTGGAAAGTATTAAACTTTTCTTTCATTTCACTTTGGCACAGAATCAATATTTCAACTACATTCATCTTTGATATATAGCATTTCGCTGCCAGAGACTATAAGAAGCAATATATTATTTTCCTCTGAAGAAGAATGGGAATCTGATCTGGAGATTACCCACTAAGCAGATGTGAGGATTTATTTCAATTCCCCTAAGAACCTGTTAGTATATAATTTGTTGTGTAGGATTTATTACCTTCCCAAGAGATTTTATTCAATGCGTATAAACATTTTGCTGATGTACCCAAGTTGTGTGTTTGTGGATGGGTTTTCTTGTTAATATGATACAGCGTTGCCCCACTACTTCTTGGGACAGTTCAGTCTTGGCATTACTTGTCTCCACTAGCTCTTCCAAAGTAAGATCAATATGCTGTATCCCTTTTCTTTGGTTACACTACCATATACAGATTTATCTTTATTAAAAGTGCAGCCAAAGTCATCAGTAGTACCACTTATGGTCACAAATCCTTAAACTTGTCTTCCTTAAAGGAAGTCCCAATATCATATTCTTAGGACACACTGTATTTTAAAACCCCTTCCTATTCCCATATACTTAGCCACCATAAGGTTCACTGTTAGCATTCTGTGTGGATATTAAAATCTTCCTATCTGTATGGTATAATAATTACTGCAGTTTTACACAGTAATTATTTAAAAAACATGTTGAATTCCTAAACCAATATATATCTGATACCGAACTTTAGTGTAACTGGAGCTGTGTATACATTTGAGATATTTATAGTCACATCCATTATCTATTGAAATCAAGATAAAAAAACTCCTTATGAATTAACTATCAGATAAGGATGTATTTTTTAAAATTATGCTGAAGGAGTTTATTCTACATGGTGCTATGTCATTGGACCTAAACTCTTCATTAGGCAGCTTATTGCCTCTTCTGCAAAGAGAGTAAATAGAACACCAGCCTCTTCCTTTTGAAAGAGAATTTGAAATTAAAGATGATTTTAGAGATAAGTTTAGGGAAAAAATATACAATGAGTGTTACAGGTATATAGCATACTTAGTGACTGAGCAATAAATAGGTGGTTGCACAAGGTTTCTTCCATGTCTACTTTTTAATAACTATGGTTATAATTTATTTAAAGACTTGTACTTTGTTATCAAGTGCCACAGTTCTGTTGAAACAGAAGAGCTACATCAGATGATAAGTGATATTTTTGAACAAGACTTGACATTATCCTACTAAATATGTATACATATTATGAAGAAAGGACTTCAGGCATGGAATCATAGAAACATTGATTCCAAGGAACTTCCAAATACCATGTGATGCAGCCTGCCGTTTGAAGCAGGGTCATTACCAACATCAGGCTAGTCAGTCATAGCTTTGTCTTAGAAAGTTTTAAGAACTTGCAAGAATAGAAATTTCACACTTCTCTAGAAAGCCCATTCCAGTGCTACAGTGCCCTGATAATGATCCCTTTCTCTGTATTTTTAAACTAAATCTCTCAAAACATATTTTGTGGCCATTTTTAGTATTGTTATAAGATTTAAATTCATACCTAAATACTCTTTGGAAATGATAAAAACCTCCTCAAAAGCCAAAGTCATGCCCATGTGTGCAGAAAGCATAGCCAACGATATCCAAGAATGCCTGACCACCTTTGACAATGCACCCACCTCCACTCACCTTTTTGTCGTCCATAAAGGTGCTCTAATCTGTGGAGGATGTTATGCCTTGAAGTTATTCCTAGTCTGATTTTGTGTTTTGTTTTTTTTTTTTTTTAAAGTAAAATATTTTTTTTCCTGCTTCAGTATGTTTTGCACAGGTATTTTTATGATGAGTAGTGGCTTCACGCAAGTGACAGAGTTCAGTAGGGTGGCAAAACATCTAAGGGATACAAGAAATCTCAGGTGTCAAAAATAATTAACCTATCTGCAGCCTCAACTGGTCCATTCTTCAGAGATTATTGAGAATTAGCTGAGTTTGCCTTTGACTAGTAATGCCAGAGTGAACTAATCCCATGACAGAGAATAGTCTTGGGAAGGAAATTTGATCATTACAAAAAAAGGCAAGCAGAAATGCAAACAAGAGATGAAAAAATAGCATGACATGGCTGGAGCTGATCTTGTTTTCTTGAGCAGATTAGAAAGCTGATATAGAAAGCTATCTAAAGGAAAGCACTCCCATGACAGTCACAAGGACTCTTTATAGAAGGATACTCATATTGCTCAAATGTATCAGGGCAAAAGGAAAGGCTGCTTAATTTTTCCACAAAAATATTTTCCCCAGTGTAATTGCAGCGGCAACTGTTAATAAAATAAAGCTATTCTTCCCTGTCATCATAACCCAGATTAAATGGCCCTAAAATCACTGAAACAGCATTTCTGTGATTAGGTTGATGGGTATTTACAGTCCTTAATGAAACATTTTATAGTCATTTGTGCTAAGCATGAGCATATTGTGTACTGAAATTGTCACATAGCCAAGTTAAAATTATCCTGAATACAGATAGCATCTCAGCAGCATGCCATGCTTTGAAAAAAAACCCCAAAGCAAAACCCACAAAGAAAAAAAAATGTAAAAAGTGATAATTTATAATTTTTGTTATTATCTTTTTTAATTTATAAACCTGCATAAAATGTTTTTGAAGTATATTTAATATATTAATACAAATTAATATATTAATTTTTTGCTTATTATTATGTTACCTTTTATATAAAATTTTTCACTGACAAGAAGAAAATCTACATCTGTTTGAAAGCAACACAACACTATTTACTTCAGTAACTCTTTATGTCGGGTGAGGATCAGACCATTGGAACTAGTTGCTGTTGAATGTGAAGACTTGAACCATACACACCTCTGCTGTGGGACGCTCTTGGGCTGGTCTTAAGTGAGATTCTTATGGTTGCACTTGTGGAATTCTTGATACATGGTCAGAACTAAAGTCTTCATGCCAAATTTAATACAGGTTGAAGTCAGTTGCCTTTTAAACAGCGCTCATGTGTAACCTCCATGAGTGCTATTGCAAATACTACAGACTCCTTCTGGGAAATGGTGTAGGTCACTAGACTGTGCATGTATATAGTTATATAGTCTGTAAATAGTTATTTGATTCATGTGTTTTTCTTCATTGCAAAGAACAAAAGCCGTGCTGTAAATCTAAAACTATATTCAGAATTCCATAACAGTTTATCTTCACTATGGTACTGTATCACCCTGATTTTCTGTATTCAGAGGTAGCAGCTCTGACTAATCACATGAATTTATCACTGGGACCCTCCATTTTCCAGTTTTCCAAATAGTGCATTTTTCATTTTCTACGCCTCTATGGTTATTGCAAGGTTTATAATTTCTTTGGGACATGACTAAGACCACTTTTTCTCTACCACCTGTAATCCTCTTACCATTTTTTGTTGACTGCATAATTACAACTTTTTCCATGCAAACACTGAGCTTTGGCCTGTGGATACCTAAACACTCAGGTTTGGTGAGGATGAGGAGCTTACTGTTGCATTTTTCATTTTATTTTTATTAAACAGCAGAAAGTTAAGGTTGTTCATTTTCTTTCCCCATATCTTTGGTTTCCTAGTTTTAATTCAGCTGTAACACAGTAACTCTGCTTTCTTTAATTCTGTCGTGGTACTAGCACTGGTTGAGCTCAAAATTAGGATTCAGATTCAGATAAAGATACATATATGTGTGTCAAACTTTGAACTAGGTGCCTAAGCTCTTATAGACGAAGGAGTTACTGCTGCCAGTGAAGCCTAGGTAATGTGCCAGCTCTAGGGTACTTATACCCTAGATTAAGTACCTGTGTTTGATTTATTATGGTGAATCCCTCCCTAGCTGTCTGCATTACTAACTGACCAAAGCATGATGCACATTTTTGTGTGTCCAAATTAAAGAGCCTGGACTTTGCCACTTGACTCTTGACCTTAACTCTTGAGCTCAAGATATGAGGACTTATATACTCAGTGCAAGAAGGTCCTAATCTTATGTTTCATGACAGCTAAGATGTAATCTTTCTATCTGCAATTGCACAGAAGACAGCCAGCTGAAAGCAGATTTCTCTCCTTTTGATTTCTGACAAATTTCACAGCATAGTGAGGCCATGACTAATTAGGCTTTGAAAGCCTAACTCAAAGCCCAACAGTTTGAGGTTCTTTATATATATATGAATGCTGGCTGTAAAATTAATGTATAAAAGACATATAAGGCTTTTTGGTCTGTTTTGCCACTGCCTTACCTGCATGGAATAAAATGCTTTTCTTGACAGTTTTTGATGAATTACAGCTGATAAACATTTGTTTTAGGAAGGTTCTGGTCACATCTCCAGTTATTTTGTCTTCCCAGGTATGCTAAGAATTAGAGTCATCATAGTGTGTTAACAGAAAATAAAAGTGCCCAGGAAAACCCTTTTGAAGACATTTGGACAGTTCCAACCAAAATCAGCATGTATGTAGCTATATAAATAAAATGCCATAATTCATGGATTCAGAGAAGACTATCAGCAAAAAGTTCCATATGAACTAATTGAAAATATATAACTGTCAAATCCTGAAATACATCCTTAGTTACAGTAAATCAATTTTGTTTTATTGAGTTTAGCGTTCCACCGTTTACAGCTGCTGAGATCTAGCCAGGAGGTAAGACCAAAGAGTGTTCTGAGGTTATCTTGTTTGTAGTCAGAGCAGTTTACAGCTCAAACAGCTAGCATGCAAGTTGCGGAGTTGGCAAGAGGCTAATTCCCAGATTGACTACAGGTTAACAAAGCCAGCATTGCTTCAAGAAAAACACAATAGTCAGCACTGTGCTCCTATAAGTTATTTTACAAGTATCTAAAAAAACACCTCACAACAACAACAACCCATGTGTGGTGAGCTCCCTATCTGAGATTTCACAGAGAATCCCAAATAAAAGCTTTGCCAGACCCTTAGTTTTGTTAGCATATCAGTGCAAATTAAACATGCTACTACTCTAGACTGAGAGCTTCAGTGCAGCACTTAAAGACATGAACTGCTTGTTTAATGGGCTGTGAGATCTCTTCCATTTCCTCTTCACAGAAGAAAAAAACAAAACCAAATCCAAACAAACCCCTGCCCCCCAAAAGGCTTGGTGTTACAAAAAAAAAAAGAAAAGAAAAAGGGTGAAAAGATAGCTTATTCTGGTTAAATTATCTGGCTATGTTGAAAATTAGGAAATTGTCAGTACAATAATCTATCGTTAGGAATATGCAAATATGAAACACTGAATATTGCAATAGAAGATATGCTACAGGAATAAAGTGGCTTCTCATTAGAAAATAAAAGTTTGGCATCATCTCATGCCTTGTGGGTGTAATAGAAGGCAAACAGAATTTCTGGGAACTGAAGTGTAACTTCCATACAAACCAGGACAACATACATCCTGCTGATTTTGAAGAAAGGCTGCAGAAGGTTCACAAGGAGTCATCAAGACTACCCAGCAAACCCACAGAGAGGTTTTAAACCTAGTGTTGTAGGATGAACACAATAAAGAGAGGTAATTGAAAGAAAGACGTGGTTAGGCTGGTCCTAGGAATTTTTCTACCATTGTCCAAGGTGCCAGTGAAGATTTAGAAGACATCTCAGTTAGTAGCCTTAAAGCTTGCTCTATCAATGGATAAATTTTCAGGCAAGTTTAAGGCAATATGAAGCATATACCCAGATTAAATTCATGAGTTGCTTGTTATAGTTTTCAGGTTTATATTTTCCCAAAACATTTCATCATTGCTGAAGTTTGTTCTTTTTTCTCTTCTCTTCTCCTCTGAAATAGCTTCCTTTATGATTTCAGCCTACTCACACAATAGTATATGTATCTCTTCGCCCTTCTTCACTTTTCTCAGCATGCCTTTCATGCAGTTTGACTGACACCATGGCTATATTCCCATGCTCCAAAAATGCATTTTCCTGGCATATTGACTTAACTGTGGGTCTTTTTATTGTGTAGTAGCTATCCACTTGCTCATAGACACTCACAGATCGATTGCTTGGGTAGTTGGTCCACATATACAGTGAAAGATAAAGCTGCTATGTGGGCCAAACAGTTGCTTATCAGGTTCTGGTGGGACTGATAGGATATGGGTTTAAAGATTGCTTTTGGTTCTTCTATTAAAAAGCTGCAGTAAGAAACTGTTTTTTTCATCTCTGTAATCTCATATGGTTTAAAGCAGGCACTAAACAGGTAATCCTATGTAGCATTTTGTAATAAATTCCAGTAAACTGTTAGCATTGTTAGCGTCGAGACAAACACATGGCCACAGGGATGGTTATATGAGGTGCTTTTATTGAGGCGCCGGGAACCAGGGGTACGCACCCAAATCTGGTTCCGACTCCCGTCACACAGATTACATCATTGACTAATACATATGCATAGAGGATTGCTACATCAGTCTATTACAACATCAGCCTCCTTTGCACTTGTGCAGTCCCCTCTGGTGGTCGCCCTGATGAAGTAAGGAGTCTTCCTCAGATGAAGTAAGAAGTCTTCCTCAGGTTGTCCTCTTCACCTTTCCTCTACTTGGCTAGGTCCCATTCGTCTTGTGGACGTTAGCATTCTCTTATCTTCACCAGGATGCTTCTGGTATGCCCTTTTTGGCTATCTTAAGCTTAGGCTCTGCTTGGGTAGAGTTTTACAATACATACACCCATACTCCCCTCACCATATACAGTTATGTTAGCTCTTGCTACCAAGACTACCATTGTAACATTTAGTTATAGAGTAACTGATACAAAACGGCAAAGTTACAACGTCTTCTAATATACAAAGCCTCACTATTGATTTATAAATTTCTCAAATATAATCATTTTACTATTTTATATGATTATTTTATTGTAAAAACTTCACCTTTTTCTAACAGCATGAGTGACTAAATGTTTTGTTAGAGTAACAACCTTTGTTCTCTGATTAAATCTTTGTTGTCCTCTACTCTGTTGTCCCCATTTATTTGAAAAAGGTTAAGAAAAGAAGCTCTTTAAAGCTTAATATACACACCTTTTGGGCATAAAAATAGGTCCATTTTGTTATTAAGTAAGGCCTGAAATCATTCTGCGTCATAGATGATATTAAAAAAAAATAGGGATGGTACAGTAGAAGCTGAATCAGTGATTCTGATCAAGAATAGCAAGAATATACTTGGTGTTCCTTTCAATAGATCTTATTAAAACTTATTTTAAGGTGCGATTTTTTTTTTGGCAAGGTGAATATTACAATAAGGGACTGTAAGGATTATGATAATGTCTATATTACAGAAAGGTAGGCCTTAACCTCTGTCACACTAGGAATCAAATTCCAGGAGTGACTTACTGAGACTGAAGATCTTCACTTTTCCTTGGGACCTAAAGTATTCAGTGGGCTAGAGGGCTTCTCTCGAAGACCAGTATCCCATGTAGCTCAAGCACATTCTACAGTAGTGTGAAGTCATCAGCTCCCGCTGTCAAGCTGCATTGGAGACATTTGTTACATGATCATGGATGATTGGGTGTCTGCAGGGCCCAGCTTGGTGACAGCATACGGAAGAGCAATGATTCACTCTGCTGAAAGTCACCACAGGGATACTGTAATAGGACCGCTGTTGCAACTAAAGTACAGGCTCATTTGAAAACCTATGCTTTCAGACATCCATATTCACATTTACAGTTATGATATCCATCCCAGAGCTTCACAGAAATGTCTTTTCCCATCTTGCTTGGTAACCATTTGCAGTCCAGTGACATACCCTGCTGTCTGGTTTCAGGAAGAGACATCTTCTGGCCAGTGTTAAGTTCACAGCAGTGCCAGAAGACGGAATGAATGTCTTCTGCAGAAACTGATTTAGGCTGGAGAAAGTTAGCATCAATACACAGGGAAGGGAACAATTCTTTCCTTGAGAAGTTATTTTTAGGCAAATTAAAGCCTTTACTGTGACACTTGTGGACCTTTCTGAGATATAAAAAACAATTGGAGAAAGCAAAGGCACTTTAAATAAAATTTGCCTTAGTGCGATGATACGTATATGCATATATTTCTTAAATGAGCCACATCTTCTATAAATATGCTGTATGGTACAAAAATAGGGTTTGAACCAGCAGTGAGATAGACAGAATAGATTAACAAACTTTCAATTATTTTAAAACTTTAGATCACGACTCTGTGTTTAGCTGGTAAGTTCAGAAATATGAAATAGTGACAAATATCCCATTCATATATAACCTATTTATTGGGTAAACATTGGATGTCATCACTGTCTCTCTAGCTTATCATTCAGTAAATTCTCAAGTTTTGAAGAAACCTCAGTATTTTATGAATGTTAGCAACATAAACCTTAGTAAAAAACTCAGCCATTCAAGGTAATTACATAACATTGCAGATGGCAAAATGGATGCATAAAGAAGTAATTTGCTAGAAGGCACTTATCAATTTAGTAATAGATTGCACAAGCACTCATTCTTTATTCAAACTGAAAGAACACTGGCAATTTTTTGTGTAACCGTGCACTGCCAATGTCCTATATAATGACATGGTTTTGTTTTGCATTATGGACTTCTCTGTCACTTGCCTTTCCCATTATTCACATGTTGTCTGCCAATGCTAGAGGCAGAGCCAACGTTAAGAGTGAAGACCATATTTATCTCCGAGCTTAGAGGCTTTTGGCTGCTGTTTGTATTTTACTGTTTTTTTTTTTGCATAAAATGTTATTTACCACAAAGTTATGCAGTTAGAGTTGCAGACTGAGAAAGAATAGAAGTGAGAAGAAAAAGTGTTAAATTCCTTCTTCTCCCTGGGAGAGCATAGCAATTTAAAGAGCTCTCATAGCATCATGATGTTAATTTCCCCCCCAGTGCTTTCTGGCATCTGGTTCTATTCCCCCATGCAAAGGAGCTTTACGGAGTAATTTGTCTCATTAGAATTTTTGATCTTGAAGTATGAAGAGAAAACAAGTGTTATACATGGTATCTGATCAAAAGCATTATTGTATATAAATGCAGCAATAGGTAGATATAAGACCATTTCATACAGTCAAGTGTATTTAAAAATATTGATTCCAAAATTTAACTCAGAAAGTAAGAAATTTGGTCTGTAGTTATCTGTAGGATCTCAATTCGGCTTCCTTGTATACAAGTGTCATGATTCAGTCTTGCAGGAAGCTGGAGAAACAGGAACAGGTTCTCTTGAAAAATACTATGATTCTTTTCAGATTGAAGGGTGGGCTTCTTATAGACTGGATATTACTGTTTTTTTCATCCTGAAAAGAAGTCCACCAGTGAAAGAAGTTATTAAATGTGTAGTGAAACTGCTGAATCTGCTTTAGGTAGAAATTGCAAAAAAAAAAAAAAGTCCAAAGAAGTCCAAAGAAATCCAAAGAAAAAGAAACAAAAATGTCAGGTTCTTCTATATTTTTTTCTTTTGTACAGCAATAGCAGACAACTGCTGAAAATACTAAATACATTATAATACTAGGGAAATATGTAATCCTACATGCTCTCAGACTGTACTGGATCCATACGATCTTCCATAATCTGACAGTGTGTGAAGTACTGTAGGTATTGCTCAATGTTACTTCATGACCTGTGGCAGATGCCAAACAATGACAGCCACCAGTTTTCTCTGTGTCTTTTGTTCTGGTACCTCAATGTAGGGAGGAAAGAAGGCAAACTAAATCTTCACTTTATCTGCTTAGTAGTTTTGAAACAGTGAAATCTTTTTAATATTTCTGACAAATTTGGTTAGAGAAAAAATAGCTCTAAATTATATTACCTGTTATTTGTTGCAATTTTTGAAATTGCCTTACATCAAAAAGACCATTAAAGATCTTTAGACGTGTTTGATATAATCAGAGCAGAGTTATTTAAAGGCCTCAGTGGACTGCTGGCCTAGCTAGATAGAATTATTTTTTGCAGTCCCAGAAGAACAAAAAAGTCTGTCAAGTACTTAAAAAGCTAGAGATGAAGGACTATACTGCAGTTCGGGCAAGTGTAAGCTAAAAATGGCTAAACGTAGGTGTTTGGGAAATGTGTCAGTCCTGACAGATCAAAAATAGAAATAATTATGTAAATCTTGGCTCCAAACCAGAAAACGTGTGAGTTAGAAAGGTTGATAAGTAAATTTACTTCAGTAAATTAATTCAATCTCCTGTCAGAGATTTGAGATCCCTTATGAAGGTGCTAAAAAGATAGATTGCTGAGTGGCAATTTGGGTCAGACCAACTTAGCTCTCCAGTACTGGGAAAGTGCTGGGTAGAACTCTCTGTTCCAAATGTCTAAGCACCCAGGCAGGCAATTACAACTTCTGAAGAGCATCAAGAGCAGTGAGGCATGGCTATGTCCCAGACCTACTTACAATGAAAAAAATAAAAGCTCACCTTTAAAACAGTTCAGGTTGCACATGAAAAGAGGCTGAGTAAATTAGAAAAGGGAAATGGAAGGACTGGTGTATAGATGTCCATTCTTTTCTAAAATAGTGTAAATTTATTTCATGGTTTACGGGCAAAGGCATACTCTTGGGACTTCTAGTGTGTCCCACTACAGAAAATTAGAAAATTAAAACTGAGACCAGCAGGAGAGACAAAAATACTATACTCCTGCTTTGTATGATTTGATCAATATTGCTGCTTCTGAGTAAATGCTGATCTCACTATTGGGATCTGACATCCATAGCCATGACCAAATAATCTCTTCAAAAGGGTGAGTGGAGACAATATCTGTGGCATTTTATAGAGACGGTATTTATAAGCTGGATTCCACCTATCAGGTGTCTGAAATAAAGACTTTGTTATGTTCTTCAGAAGGTGCCTTTCAAGAGAATCACTGAGTTTCTGGACAGCTACTGAGCATTGTGTTCAGTTTTGGGTTCCCAATACAAGGAAGATATTGACATACAGGAGTGAGTCCAGTGGAAACCATTAGTTAAGGGGGCAGAGAATGCAAGTACAAGGGCAGGCTGAGAGAAATGGGTCTGTTCAGCCTGCAGAAGAGAAAGCTCAGAGGCAGCTTATTGCCACCTACATCTACTTTATCAGAGGATGCAGAAAAGACGGAGAAAGACTCTTGTCAGAGGTGCAGAGCCTTCACATGAGACACAAGGATACAGACTGGAACATGGGAAATGCTGGTTAGGTCTAAGGACATTTTCATCTACCATGATGGTGGTCAAACACCGGAGGAGATTGCCGAGAGAGGCCATAGAATCTCCTGCCATGGAAGTGTTAAATACTGGACTGGATGCAAAAACCTGGTTGGACTAGGTCTGCTTTGAGAAGGGGGTTAGATTAGATGACATATAGAGGTCATTTCTGATTGAAATTATTTATGGCTCTGTGCTTCCATTGCATGCTAGAAAAGTATTATTTTTAGAGCTAAAATCGTGATGTGTGGCCTGTGGTTCACCAGCACACTGAAAGAGATGCTTTGTAAATACAATTGTAGGTTCTTGGCAATGTTGGCTACTGTTAAGAGGTACAGAAATGCTTCAGGAAGTGATTGGCTGGCATTTGAAATAGTTGTCCTGCTAGCAGTGTATTGGGTACTGTGGAGAAAGGTACACTCTTGTTGCGATGTAAAGTTCTTTATCTATTTTGACGGACAGTTTTTAAACCTTCTAAAGGTTAAAAGGTTAAAGGTTGGATGGGAGACCAGTTTGCATACCTCAGTACCTGGGGCACTGGAATTCTGTCCTGTGCTGCCACTGTTTGGGTCCTGTCTCCTCCTAAGGAGCAAGGAGCCCTTGAAAATGAACCTCTCCCACAGGGAGGTCATCGCTGAGAAATGAAATAAATCTAAACTTGTTCCTTCCTCTTACATGTCTTCTGATGGCAGTGAAAATCAATTTTTATTTCTGAATGTTACAAAGCAGCCTCCAGGTCTTAAGAAAGAGATGAGACTGAAAAAATCTTCACAGGAAGAATAGTTCCTCTTTTTTTAACTCAGTGTGATGGGTTGACCTTGGCTGGCCACCAGGTACCCATGAAGCTGCTCTCTCACTCCCCCTCTTCAGAAGGACAGGAGAGAAAATAAGGAAATCTTGTGAGTCAAAGTAAGAATGAAGATCACTCCCCAGATACCCTAATTAACAAAACAGAATTGACTTGGGAAGATTAATTTCAGTTGTGGCCAATTAAGATTATAGTAGGATAGTGTGAAACAAAACAAAACTGAGAACATTTTCTCCCCATGCATCTCTTTCTCCCAACTCTTCTACCTCCTCTCTCCTGAGCAGCACATGGAATGGGAAAGAGTGGTTGGAATCAATTCATAAGTCATTGTCTCTGCTGCTCCTTCATCCTCACACTCTTCCCCTCCTCCAGCACAGGGCCCTTCCCATGAGATACAGTCCTTCTCCAACATGGGTCTGCCCCGGGGTCCTGCAGTTCTTCAGAAACTGCTCCAGCATGGGTTCTTTCCCTGGGTTTACCTTCAGGAACAGACTGCTCCAGCATGAGTCCTCCATGGGCCGCTGTTCTTTGCAAGCAAACTGATTCCAGCATGGGCTGCTCTCCAGTGACTATGTCATGTTTTCGCAGAGGTGCCACCAGCACCACTCATGGGCTCAGCTTTGGGCAGTGGTAAGTCCATTTTGGAGAGTGCTGAAACTGTCTGTGTCTGACTGGGCCAGCTTCCAGCACTTTCTCAGAGGCCACCCCTGCAGCACATCACTGCAACTAAAACCTTGCCACGTAAATCCAATATCCTCTGTATTACCAAACTAGGCTCCAGTGTTCAGACTATGGCAAAAAAAATATTTAATACTGTTTACCATACTATATTATTTTTCCAGTTTAAAAAAAATAAAAAAGAAGCAGCTGCAAAGAGGTAGTTCTCAGATGCAACAAGATGTGTCTTGGAAGTGGAGCATTTAATCATGGGCTTGTTTCTTTCTTGCTTCCAGATAAATAGCATTAGTTTTTACAGGTCTAATAAGTTGTCATTATGAAGCTAGTATGGGCATATCACTCAGAGCTGCTTCGGTAAAAAGAGATGAAGTAGCAAACTCTACGCTATTAAATGGAATTGCTAGCAAATACCTACTGTTCTAATGTGCAAGAATAATGTAAAATAAGCCAAGACCTCCTGAAAAATATTATAAAAATAACTCATGGAACCACCACCTAAACTGGGAAACAGAATAAGTTTAACAAAAATGGGTATGAGAAGGATGAATTCCTTTTTTTTTTTTCAGATTTCCAAATCTTTAAACTATAAGAGTTAAAAATTGCTATACAAAATCCTGGAATAAAATTTAAAATGTCAGCATCTTTGATGGAAGTATTCTATTTAATAAAGCTACACAAATTTCATTTTTTGTGAAGAGTTTCTTTAGTGCAAAAGTGATGTTTTCACACTGACATGTATGAAAGAGTTTAAAAATAATAAATAAAACAAAGAAAGACTTTTTTTTTTTCTTACAGGCAGAAACAAATCATGGTCATTGTTCTATTAATATAAAAACAAATAAAGTCTTCTGAAGTCTGGAGTCAAAACACTCAAATGTATCCCTTCCCCAAACCTGGGAATTCTCAAATTACACAAGTCATACACAGTCTTTCTTTTTTCCTATATATTATTTTAATACCCTTTTTGCTATTATTTTGCTTGCCCCTCACAGGTTACATCTATCAGGCTTTTTAAGTGCCAGCCCTAGACAAGCTAAATTGGCCCTCCTGTTGATATAGATTAAAGGTAGAGCAGTATGAATTGCTTTGCCATAATCCTACTATATGCAGAACCAGAAGCTCAGAGCAGAGCATTTTATGTTTTCAGACTTGATCAGAAAACATAACCTGAAAATATTTCCTGCATTGCTAAACATCCTAGGGCTCCTTACTGGGAAACATGGGAAAATAAAAGTGGTGTTCATTAAAATATTATTTTAAAAAAAAATCATTAGTACTCTTTAAATCTTCAATAGTTTGTTTACCACCAATGTGCTAGGGCTACACTGGAAAGCAAGGTACCTGAAATGCCTTTGAAGAACTTGAAGCTCTGATTTTTTCTTGCTGACAAAGGAACAGGGAACAAGGCTATTTTGGGATGAATCAGGATGGAGAAAAGGCCACCTGGCTGCATGATATTGCTTGTTCAAGTTTGGGTTTTTTTTCTATTGTTTTTTGTTCATCTTCCTTTTCCAGTTTACTGGCATTGTTTTACAGTAGCACTGCAAAACAGTGAAGTAATAGAGGTAGCACTTCAGGAGAAGGTATTGAAACAAAGCATGGACCTCAGATTAGGTCATGAAGATTGAAATTAGGGTAGGGCAAGTGAGAGGAAGAAATCCACGTAGCAGAAAAGAATCAGAGATGAAACTGGTAAGGGCCTGTGGAAAAAGACAAAACAAAACAAAACAAAACAAACAAACAAACAACACCCCCCCCCCAAAAAACACAAACCCCAGGAATATGAACGTAAATGGAAAAAGAGAAACAGCTAATAATGTTTTTGAAGAAAATTTGCTCATAAAAAGCAACTAGGCAGCTGGGTGCTAAATTAGAGCATGTGGAGTGTTATCTATCCCTTCATGAAACTCAATAAGAAGAGATGAGAGAATTCCTCTTCAGTTACTCTTTCCCCCCAAGCAGTTTTGCCATTTCCCACTCAGTGCATATGTTTCCTAATGGTATGACTCCAGTGAAGTGAGATTAACAGGGATTTCTATCGCCATAATTTCGGAGGACTTTGTTCTGCATAATTCACAATGGAAACTTTCTTTGAGGAAATCTAGGGAATCTCTGTGTTGGTGATGGGAGAGATGCATCCCTTACACTATGCATGTTATTCCTTGTTTAAGGACACTACCCATGCTATTCTTTGTTTATTTAGTCACCAGTCCTTTCCATGACATTTGTTCAAGGTTCAGGCTAGTTATCCAGAGGGTAAAAAATCCAGAGCTATGAAAAAGAGATTCCTGTCTAACTGTTCTGTATGAGACTGCTATTATATATGATAGGTTTCCTCTGGGGGAAAGCCTTACTGGCCCAATCTGTCTTCTGTCATTTTTCTGTCATTAATTTAAATTCATAAGAGTTCACCTAACTGTAAATATACTTATTCAATCTGATTTTAACACTATTATCTTCAGCATAATGACAGAACCTAAAGAATATGGATGCTGTAAATTATACACTATCGAGGGGTTCCAGCAAAGGATGGGTAAAAATGTCAACATCAAGTCTCACGTAGACCTAGTATAGCATACTTACATCTATCTTGAAGCCTGGCGCCTGATCTGGCAACTCAATTGTTTGCTCTCTGGAAAAAACGCTTGCATTTTTCTGATGTATTTTCTATTCTTCTTCCCCTTTCCCCTGAATGTAAAAAGCCCCTAGAAAAGTTTTATCCAAGATCATGTCTACTAGAATTCCAGAAAGACTCCTACTGGGGTGTTCAGCAGTTTCAAAATCTAAATGAAAGTTTTATTGGAGGACTTGCCTTAAATCCTGTTTCAACTCTATTAAATTTCTGAATTCCAAAATACTTAAGAATGTGTTTTACAAGTTAATTACATAAATAATAGCATGTTAAGAACAGTTCATCTCTGTTTCATTGTCACATCTTTGCTGTCTCTTTCTAAACTGAAGTTTAGAGTTAAGGTTTAAAGATAAAGTCCACCCTTACAGAGAAATCTCTCTGTGTTGCTTGTCATTTTCTTTTTCCAAGTCTGGATAATTTTAATGTTCATGGTTTATTTTCATGATAAGATGACTGCAGCTGAACAGAGAATTCCAAGTGAGAGTTCATCACTCTTTTCTGTGCTAGGAAAAGAATAGACTTCATATTATTTTGTATCCTGTTCCCATTCTCTTCATTTAACTCCTCTAAGTGTTTTACAGTTCATCTGTAATTCAACAAGAGTGCTTTCAAATGATTTTATCCAATGAGCATCTCTGTGCATTTCTCAGAAGTGAATTTATCTACCATTATGTTAACCATTCACTTGCCTATGTAGATTCCTCTAAACATTTCAGTCTTTTTTAGATATTAGTGAGATAAAATATTTTGTTAGGTATCTATTTTCTGAACTTCTTTAGATTTTAATTAATAGTTAGCCAGTAAATGATAATGAATAACACAGTTATTAAAATGACAGGTCTTAATTTCCAGGCAGGCTGCAAATTTTATCACTCCTTATGTACTTTTTTAGAACTTCTTCCAGCCCATGATCAGGTCAGGAGAGCAGGCAAAACTAGGCACCAGTGATGAGAACTACTTGTGAATCAATAACAGTTTGGTTACTAGCACCATTACAGCTATACTCCCTTGTTTTGGTACAAGGGAAATGATGGCTCTTTCATGGTATTATCTCGACATTGGGAAAAAGACACAAATATGGGCAAGGTGAGGCTGCACCTCGACTCCTGTGTTCAGCTCTGGCCCCCTCACTGCAAGAGAGACATTGAGGTGGTGGAGCGGGGCCAGAGAAGGGCAATGCAGCTAGTGCAGGCCAGAGCACGAGTGTGATGAGGAATGGCTGAGGGACCTGGGAGGTTTAGTCTGGAGAAGAGAACGGTTAAGGGGGACCTCATCGCTGACAGGAGGATGGAGCCAGGAGGGGGCTGGGCTCTGCTTCCAAGGAACAAGGGATGGGACAAGAGGAAACGGCCTCAAGCTGCACCAGGGGAGGTTTAGATGGAGATAAGGAACAATTCCTTCCCCAGAGGGTGCTCAGGCATTGGAACAGGCTGCCCAGGGCAGTGCTGGAGTCACCATCCCCTTAAGTGTTCACACACCATGTAGATGAGGCCCTCAGTGTCATGGGTTAGTGGTGGCCTTGGCAGTGATGGGGAATGATTGTACTTGATGACCTTAGAGGTCTTTTCCAACCTGGCTGATTCTATGTTTTGCACGTGCCGCAACAAAAGACCAAAAGACATAAACGTCTCTTCTTTCACTAACATGGGTTAATAGTGATTCACATGCATATGAACATGATCCTGACAGACCAAACCAGAGCCCAAGATTCTTTCTACCCCACATCTCTAGCTACCAAGTGAACTTCTGTGTGTTAAATTGAATGCCATTGCCTGGACATAGAACACTGTGAGTCATTATTTGGTAATGAAACCCTCCCAACCTAATTTTATGATGGCACCTAAATAACGGCAAGTCAGAGCAGTGAAAAACCCTGAACAATTTCATCCACTGTAGTCATGGCTGCTTATAAATTATTGCTGTGTATCCTTTCTGGAGCTTTGCACAGTCCGTTTCCTCCATGCATTTTAGGGAGTTAACCTTGCATTTTTTTTAGGAGAGAAAACACAAGAGAAGGTGAAAATCCCACCCTTAATTAAATTGAGCAAATTTTTAAAAAGGCTATAGTTGCAGTTCTGTTCACTGGGACATTCACAGAAATGCTGCACTAACAGTAATAGATGAACCTCAAACTGCACATGCAGCTACTGCTAATGTACACTTTTCAAATGCTCCATAGCACAAGACAGGGATTAGCGTAATTGGTGATAAGAGAGATTTTAGAAGGCTCCATAGTCTGCATGTAAGTCTCAGCAGTATTATCAGACTGGTTGGTTAAAATTAGGTAGAATGTGGATCTTCATACAGACTAAACTATACTTTTGGGAATTTGGTGAATTATAATATAACCCAGAAGTTCCTGTTTTACCCATTGTTAGCATGGTAACTTTCCTATGTATGAGAAACCAAAATGGGGTTCTTTGACAGTATTCCATAGTGCACAAAAGGTGCACTTCAAAAGGTGATTGAATGCTAAAAGCTGTTGCTAATTCAAGACTGTATTCATTATATGAAAACTTAAAACATCCTCAAAACCCAATTTGGTATATTCATGAAATTCACAAGTCCTTAATATATTTTCATGAATACTTCCTGGGTTTCTTCTGACAGCAAAATACAAAATCACAGGTCTTGATGTTGCTTAACTTTCTGCATTTGAATATACGTAATTAAGCTAAATATTCCTCTCTGTATTTTACTGATAGAGCCCGAACTGATAGAAGGACTCAGAGCACATTTCACAGATTAGACATCTTCAACCCATAAATTTGTGGCTATCTGTAGTCTCTGCTGTGGTAGGATGTGACATGAATGTCCAGGACTTGATTTTTATTTTAACCCACTGGGAAAAAACAGTTCAAAAAATAGTCTCTCAGGTCACCCATATACTGTGAAATAAAACAGCTCAGGAAGCAATAATTGCTTCCAAGAGCCAAGACCAAATGGCACTGAGTGACTATAATGCTAAAGGATAATTCTCTTTAGAGCAGACTGACCCTATTCATGTTATATGTCGCTTGACTTGGCTTTTTCCCCAGCCTCACATGTTGCTCCTAAAATGTAATTGTTGGGTTATTTTAAATTTTCCTTTCAAAATGCCTGAAATAATGGGAAACTGTGTTGCAGCCTTCCAGAATGGTGTTTTCATAACTCAATACTGAAAGAAGTTGTACACCCTGGGACATGACAGGATGATGCTGTATGTGTTTGAGGGTGTCATGCTGTTTGTTAGGATAGAAATAAAAAATGGGTAAAACAGATAAAGCCAAACTAGTAATGGCATTTACACAGACTCCTGCCTAAAGACATGCTCTGGGACAGGGCAGAGGTGTGCGTTTCCAGCTTTTGGAGTCCTAACTTGGATGAATGGTTAATTGTTCAGGAGGCAATCCCCTATACAAAAACTGTTGCAGAACTTCTTTAAAAGAGAATTTTGTCTCTGCATGGTCCTTTGTCCTTCACTGTTCTTTTAAAAGTTACATTCTCTGTCCAGACACTAATAAGGAAGTAAATCACTTAGGTTCAAGGGAATGATTGTGAATAACAAAACAAAATGTGAAGGAAAGGAAGTAAAGTTCTTCTTTCATATATACATATTTGATTTTGAATAGTCTTAATTTTTAAAGGAATTTTACTAAACATTTGCAGTTATTCACAACCTCTGTTTGTCAAGGTGTTTTGGTCACCTCTGTCATGGAGGTGGGGTGACAGAGCTCAGCACCTCTAGGAAAGACTTCAGGATCTTCCTCCCCTGCTGCCATAGGTTCCCTGAATACTCATGACAGAATCAAACAAATTCTGCAGTCCTTAACTTTTTATTTGGTCTTACAACTCTTGAATAATGCTGCCTGTTCTTATGTAAAATTGCATGCCCTGGACAAACTCCCAATGTAATCCCTTTCATTTAGACAAAATAGAAAAATATCACTAATGAGGTTCCAAATTAAGGCAGCAAGTGATCATATACATTCCAGGCAGCTGATTATCTCTCATCAAGGTGGCTAAGTAATACAGTCTTCATAATGAACTAATGGATTTGCAGGTCCAGTTAACACAGGAGTTCAACCTCAGACAAGTTAAAGTTAATCAAGTACAAAAAAGATTAAATTAGTGCATTTAAATTCAACTGACAGAGGCATTAGAGCTGTGCTGTATTCCCTTATTTTCTGCTTTGGTGTTAAGTGTTGGGAAGAGAATGGCAGTTGAAGTATCCCACGCTTTGGGGACTTCATGCTTCAGTTCCTTACCACCCATGCATATGGAGTCGCTAATGACAGAGAGGCTACCCATCAGGGAATGCAATTCCACACAGACATTTTCACCAAAATGGATTATTTCAGCCTCGTTGGTCACAGATTCTGTAGTTTTCCAGTGATTCATCTTACTATTAATAATGTCAGAGAATTTTAGGCCCTTGAATTAAATAATGATAAATAGGAGCCACTAAGCGAGCTCGGCAGAGGCAGTGCTGTTTATTTCAGTGTGAAGCTCTGTCAGGCCTGATAAATCGGATCCCTGAAATAGTTTATAAAGTACTGAATTGATGTGGCGGTTGGTGAGGGAGAGAATTAATGTTACAAAATAGGCCTGCAACCTAGATTTGATGAAAGCTGAGGAAAGCCTTTTATATAAATTCTGTGTCTGTGTAGGAAATGGCTGCAGTGAGAGGTGAAATAATGTGCTTCTGTAATCTCTGCAGGCTCAGGTCAGCGAAAGAGGCACTTTGCAGGTGCCAGTGGTGCTGGAGATCTGCAGTGCTGCATGAGAGCTTTGCTGAGTGGAGGGGTGGTCACAGACTGCTCCTTTATAATACCAAACACTGAGGGGACACTGTACAAAAGAAAAATGAAAGCCTGCTTAAAGATGTAGCAGAGGCTTTCAAGTTCTACATGGCTGTCTTTGCCAGGCTGTTGGGGAGCAAGAGATCCTTGATGTTGCTCCGAATAGTGCAGACACTATTGCTAATCTCTTTGGCTGAATTAATAGTTTCCTCTTCAGATCACTTCATAAAACCCCCCTGAAAAATGCATGCTAAAATCATCTTCCATCTAGTTCACAATTCTCAGTGGATGCTTTTGAATTAGAGCAGGCAGGATTGCTAAAAGCAGTGGCCAGTAACATAAAGCAGGCTGATCTGTCTGTGCTAGGAGGTAGTTCAGCTTTCAGGAAAAGCATGAGATGCACATAAATGGGAATTTTTCAAAGCTGCTTACTGACAGAATTGCTGTTAAGATCAGTGAGGACTGATGAAACCCAGATCTTTCAAGGGATCAGTAATGCAAGTGCATTATTTCTGGACCACCACGCCAAGCTGAGAGGGAGATGACAACAGTGTTTCTGTGGCTGTTCCAGATGTGTCAACAAACGCCAGCCCAACACCTTATTTACATATTTTAATTATTCCTATGGATTTAATATTTTCACCTAAATCTTTAAACAGGAAATTCCTTTTCTGAGGGCCTGATGCATGATGGTTTTCAGATAAAAAAAAATAAATAAACGTAGGTGAATTCTGTGGGAGGTGTTCTTGATGTTCATTCTCCATGCAAACCCAGTCTGGTACTCTAATTTCAGTTTCATATTTGTTCATGAAGACAACCTAGAAACAAAGAAAGGAGGAAGGCCTTTTTTGATGTCATTTCCTCATCATTGATGATGTCATTTCCCTAACATTGTACCATATTAATAAAGACCAAAGCAGTTGCTTTTCTTGTGGTTCACAGACTTCCAATAACCACAGAATGAAGCTGTCAAACTGGGGATGATAGTTTTAACAATTCTATATTTGCTTCTTCCTACAAGGTAGTAAAGGGAGAGGAAGATGGTAGAGGATTATCATCATCAAAGGCAAGTCTCAGGTCTTATCTCTAGTCCTTTTTTTTCCCCATTAAATAGGTCATTCTTTATACAGATGTTCACCATGTCTTATTAATAAAGCTACAGTGTGATCAAGACCTGAAAACAGAAGCCAGAAATACTCTTAAACTCCTTGTTCAGCAGGAAATCTGATCAAGCTAACAGGGGAGCCAGTGGGTTAAGATATAAAGGATAATACATGCAGTTTAAATGTATTAAATCAGAACTTTATAAATGGTTCATAACATTCAGCATTTAGAATGAGTTTTGGGAAGATACTAGGTGTTCCTTTTTTTATCCCATCAGGTTTATCTCCTCTCTATTAACAACCATAAAATTACTCCATAAATTGCAGAAATGTGTAAAGTATCAAAACACTGAGAATGCCATCATGAGAAAAAAAAATATATACTTTTCCTCTAAATATATTATTTACAAATGATGTGCATGGAAATGTCTTGGTACCTATGTTCTATCTATCTCTGTAGTCTTGTGTCTTTCCTTGATCTCTGAAAAGCACAGGATTTGATTACAAGTGTCTTGTGCAAGGGGGAAGAATGGAACAGGCTAGATTAATGAGTCTTCTGATTATCTTTATATAGACAACTTAACCTGTTCATCCTCAATGTCACAGGGATAGGGAAAAATTGTAAAATATAAAGAAAAAATAAAAAGTGAAAGCAAAAGAAGACATTTGGATTAGTTCTGCTTGATACACAAAAAAATATACTTAGAAATGAGGCAATAGTACCATTTTTCTCCAACTTAATCTCTTCTGCCCTTCTAATTGTTTTTGAAATACAAAAGAGTTTTTGACTACCAAATAGCTTGAAGGATCCTAAATAAAATGGACTAAAACCAGTGTAAAGACCCTGTCCTGGGTTCAGCAGTAGCAGTGATTTTTTTCTCCTTCTTAGTAGCTGGTGCAGCGCTGTTTTTGACTTTCAGCCTGGGAACAGTGCTGATAACACTGATGTTTTTAGTTACTGCTCAAATGTTTTAGTCTGACCAAGGACTTTCTGAGTCTCTTGCTCTGCCAGGGAGGAGGAGAAGCTGGGAGGAAGCAGAGACAGGATACCTGACCCAAACTAGCCAAAGAGGTATTTCATACCACAGCACGTCATGCCCAGGATGTAAACTGGGGGCAGTTACCCGGAAGGACCAGTTCACTGCTCGATCGGGCTGGGTATTGGTCTGAGGGTGGTATTGTATTCTCTTCCCTTGTTATTTCCTTTTTCATTATTATTACTGGTGGTAGCAGCAGTGGTTTGTGTTATACCTTAGTTACTGAACTGTTCCTATCTCAACCCGTGGGAGTTACATTCTTTCGATTCTCCTCCCTATCCCTCCGGGAGTGGGGGAAGGAAAGGGCAGGGGGAGTGAGAGAGCAACTGCATGATTTACGACTGATCTTAAACCACGACAGACCCCCAGACATTCAGCTCACCTAACTTTCCACATTTGCAGTGCAGATGCCAGGATCTGAACTAGTTGTTCTGGTGTGCCTTCACAATCAGTGGAGAGAAACAACCACTTTTAATGCCCTATGGATTTAGCCTTATAAGTACATCTCTGTTTTCTGACTGTATTTGTGAGTGACTATCTTATATGTGAGCATTGTAAACATCTACACTGGTCATATGTATCCTATCTTTGACATCTTCAATGAGTTTGAACCAAGACATTGCTGCTTGGTGTAAGTAAGTGATGGGTTAATACGTGAGTTACATCTACGCCTACAATTATGAAATGCAAGGAGGTTCCATTCACTTCTTGTTTCTCTAGTAATTCATACCTAGACACAAAGGACAGTCCCATAGGTTGCGCACACTTTTTTGTTTAGAAAATGACAATGCTGAAATGAGGAAAGTTTTGGGGGAATGAACTAATTTCTTCCTTGGTCTCACCTCAATACACAGCAGGACACTTCAGCACTGGGGAAGTAGTGTTTGCTCCTGGATAGGAATACCAGATGTAGTCCCTACTTCCCTGTCCTATATTGAATAAAAAGAGTTTTACTCCATTCACTCTAAAATGTGTTTCAGTGAATTGTTGTTAGAAGAGTCCAGCTCTATTTGAATAATTTATAGGTTGTGTTGGCCTTTGAGTTGCGTAAGTGTCTGTATTACTATCCCCCTATTTCCCTGACTCCACCTTATTTTAGCTGTAGAAACTAGTAAGAGTACTTTTCACAGCCTAGGTCCATTTAAGATCTAGTCTTAAAAAAGCGGTGGAATGAATACAGCTCCTTTATTGACAGGTGTCTGGGTGGGGGTAAAGCAGATTGTAAAATCAGCTGGGAAGGGATTCAGGATAATAATTACAGCTGAACCTCTTCTCAAGAACAAGAGCTACATGTATCAGAGAATTCCCTTTGAAAGGCTGGGGTAGCTGGATAAGAAGAAATTAGGATGGAAATCTGTATTTTCTACAAAAACATTTCAGAGTGAAAGCTCTTGTATGAATTCTGCTTAGAAAGTGTCTGGAAAGGGGAAGAGAAATTGATACTGAGATTTTTTAATATTTGGTCTGGCAAGACGTATCATACAGTAAATGATATCCCAACAAAAGGCCCTGACCCAGGCTCCAGATGCCACATTTAATTTTTTCTTTGGGGGGAAAGCTTACTGACACTCTCCAGTTTAAGGATGTTTGATAGTTTAAGTAAAAACTGCAATGAACATTAGCAGTGAATGTGGGTAGCTTTGTGACTGCTGGTGAAGTATCATCTTCAAAGTTGCTTGAGATAGGACTGGTAAATAATTTAAATGAAACTACTTGAAAATTAAGAAAAAAAAGAAGTCTTTTTTGTAATTGTTTATAGAAAAGTTATGTGAAAAGATAAAATCATACAATCTGCAGTTCGCCCATTATGACTTGGTGGTTTCTTTTTAATCTTCTGTGCTTTATATTTATTTTTGTTCTGGATAACCAAACCACACAGTTGAGTTTCTGGACACAGAAAATAAATTACAGGTCTCCCCTTCCGGATGGGGAAATAAAGTTCTATTTTAGTCAAAACAGCTTTAGTACAGGTAAAGTTGGCATTTTTGGGTCCCAGCCTTCAATTTGCACAGATATGTATCACACTGCCATTGTTGTGTAGCTGTATAATATTCACCAGGATGAATCAGAATGTGCATTCTTCAAAGTAGTTTTCTCATCCCCATTTTTTTCTCCCAGAATTACTCATCTGAAGCTTAGAGGGCTAAGGCCCAGACATTTTCAAGCTATAAAATAAACTCTATAGAAGAGACAATGAGAGTTTCTGTGTCTACATAAAATCAGTATTCTGTGTTCCCTAAAATTGTCTTTCACAGACTTTCTTCATTAGAATCACAGATGTCTTGAGATTACACATGACATCCCTTCAGATAGCAAAAAAGTATTATTCCCTGATAGAACTGAGCTGGGTGTACTTGATCGTATCATGCACATCCAATAGCTTATAGATACTTACTTAACCTGCCCCATGCAGTAATGTAACATCAGCATAGAAGCTCATTCAAAGTTGCTCTCTCTTAATGCAAATGTATTGGCAGATTGGAGAGCCTTCTTTAATCTCCCATGAAATATGTGCTCATATTAGGTAATTTTCTTAACTTGCTTTCTTAGCGTCCTCAGTATATCTTGATAGCATAGGAAAATATCCAGTAGGTCTGAGTATATTCTATTCCATCTGCTTGAACCCCCCCCAAATATTTACAGTTTATAATGCTTGCAACATATATCTGTCATATCCTGCCAAGGAGTAGAACCAACATTATCTGAAGTAAGTGACAAGTAGTAGCTGTAGCATTGATATGGAGATTGGTGAAATGAAGGTAATTGGTAGAAAATAAAGAGGAGAATGATTTTATGCTCCAGAAGTGTTTGTGGCACTGTTTTCCTGTAGTATAGTTTAGCATTATGATTTTCAACCTGAAACAGGTTTCTGCCATAGATCAGTTCAGGCAGAAGTGGACAGTAAGTATTAGGAGATGTTTCTGCCCATTTTTATATGCAGTTATTCAGGTCCTGGAGCTCATGACTGGAAAGGAAACATGCATTACGTTATTGACCTCAAATATCTCATACTCCATGCCAAACTGAAGAGGATTTTTGCGGTTTTCTCAATTTCTCCTTTGAAAACTATTCTTTTTGTTCAGACCAATTGAGTATTAATAAATCCTTTGAGCCACGGAAAGCAAATGTGATGCTACAGCACAGCACTCACCTCTAAGAGGTACAGCTAGTTTCTAGACATCAATTGAAGATACCCTAAAAATTGAATGCAAAAGCACTTGTTCCATAAGCATCCCTGCCCCTCTTTCCTCAAACTCAATAGCAATGATCCCAAAGTGGGTGCTGCAGTACTAATTTCACATGTAAAAAATAAAGCAAAATCTTTGAATAGTCTAATAGTGCTTCTAAAGAACTATAATTCCCTTCTTGTTTTGATGTAGAGAATTCAGACACAGTTTCCCTGTAGCTGGATGTGTTTTTGTAGATCTGAAAGCATGGTGAAAGATGGAAGAACACCATATCTAAAAATTGTATTTCCTCATCTCCAGGGCTTTGGCTTGATACCACTGAAAAGCTTGCTAGCTGGGATACGAACCGGTATGCCAGTGGCTTTGTGCACATAAACTGAAATAAACTTAGTTGCTTAAAGGCTTAGGCAGATTCAGGCTAGTTATCACAAAGATAGACTTGGATTAAATCTTTTGAAGATTAAGGCATAAATATTTACTTTTGAATCAGTATATAAAAATGCTACCAATTCCTTCCTTTCCATTCATCAGTCTGACCCCTTGTATTATTTCAATTTTAATGTTTCTATTCAACCAAGTTTAATAATTTCCCATAATTGACTTCAAGGTAACAGTTTGTACAGAAAGGTTATATCAAATACAGCTTTCAGATTTGCCCATATAGTAGTTTCCCATATACTGTGATTAAGAATATCCTAATTTAATCTGTTGTCATGGAAACCCAGGAAATACAAAGAAATTTGTGGGACTCCAAAATATTCATGTCACTTTTATAAAACAGCAGGGACAGAACAAACATGAAGAAAACTCAGCAGTGTTCTTTAAAATTGCCTTTTAGCTAATTTTATGGAGAGAATAGTTAAAAAATCCAAATAAAATCTGCAATTTATTATTATTAATAAAAATAATAATAATAATGTTACCTGGGGGAATAAATTGAAATTAGAATGTATGGTTTGCTATCGATGTCCACAGCAGTAGATGTTGCTGTATTAACCTTTTCAATTTAGCACTGGAATCATAAATCAAATTAAGAGTTGTTGTTTGGGTTTTATTTAAATAAATAATTCCTTTTGAAAGCACATTTTTTAAAATAGGGAAACTCCTAATTGTTCTTTTCTTAGTTGTCCTGATTCTATTCTCAGAGTCTTCAAAACTTCATTCTTTTCCCGTCACCATAGAAACATGAACAACTAAAGTCAGGTCAGTTTATTACCAAGTCATCCAAATCTCTTCACTAGTAAGGAAAACAGTTCCAAGCTATTGTCTACATACATCAGTGGGTGGAATTCAGATCAGTTTTCATCCTTCCTCCTTTCCCAGTGACATTTTAAGTCTTCCTGGAGAATTTTACTATTTGTACGTGCCATAGCAAGAATGCAGGTTATACTGGATCAGGTAAAACAATTCACATGTATTAATATCCTGATATTCATGAGTTTCATGATCAGTCATTTGGAGACACACTTACTTTTCTCTTCCTCTAGCATTTTACTCTAGTGATACAGCCTCACTTCAAATCTGAATTACAGCTGGAAGGCAAGGTCCCAGGTTGCAAAAGGCAGGTTGGGACAGTCAGAGGAGAGCCAGCAAATGTGACTGTTACTTACACAGGACCTCCCTGGAAGAAATGTTTCCCAAGTATCTCCTACTGAACATCTTCCACCTGCTTGACATGTGAATGTCTTGCTTTTATTTTAGGCATTTAACAGATTGGCATCCTGCAGCTTTTCTTTTGAAATAAATTAAAATTAATTTGCTCACTAGTGAAGAAACTTGGATACCTTGTTAATGAACTTTACAACTTTGTGCTGTAAACTACCTTTTTTATTTTCCCCCTGAAAAAAACAAGAAAAATGTTATTGATATGATTTATATACACACCTGAGTAATTATCAGTAAATCATATGTCTGTTTATTACACTATTTTTTTCTGTAAAGATTGCCCTTGAGAGCTAACATTGGTGTGTAATTTCTTGTCTTTTCAGAGATAGCTGCTGAATAGTTTCTACAAATATTTCCAATTAAGCAGATTATTGGCATACTTGGCATTCAAAATTTAAGGCATTTAAATGGCAACAGGCATCACACAGAAGGGTTTTGTTCCCCATTGCATAAGATGCATGATTTTAGAATCTGAGCTGTATTGCTAAGTAGTTCTCCACCCCAAAAACGCTTCTCTAAATGCTTCTTAATATTCATGTATTTTTTCCCCTTCAACATTCTTGTCAACAAAATTGTTAGACAGAATATTTAAAGAACACAAAACAAAAGAGATTCCGAAGTATAGAAGTGTAACCTCAGACATATGCAAATGGATGGCTGCAGAGTCTGAGAAATTTATTGCTATCTTGCATGCATGTATGAAGAAGCGCAATTTTCAATGTAAATGGTAAACTACAACCATTATCTTTAGGCAGACACTGATGAAAGGAACAAATGTCTTTCCTCAATATATTTAGCAAGCCATAACATCACAAGGTAAAGATGTGAAAATAATTTAAATATCTTCCATTTCCATCTGAAATGTTCCTTTAATATACAGGGATTCAGCTACATTACCTCAGCCCTCCTTTATAGTGACTGCAGAAGCTGAGAACAAGATCATTGCCACCTTTGTATGGTCATCTTCCTACATTCTGGTGTTTATTTACAAAAGAAAAAAAGATTAACTAAAAAATTTGTGAGAAGTTAAAGTTAAGCTCTGAAATATTAGGAAATCTTGAAGCAGCTGTCCAATCCCACTTCAGCCCATTTAATACATCATGAGGTTTAATTAGATGCTCACTTGGGTTTTTTTGCTTGGCACATCCCACTGGCTGTACTATTTGTGCTATTTATGCTATTCACTATATCTTTTTTCTTCTTTGGCTTATTGGATGATTCTGTCATAGTGCCAGCCTTTCTTTGTCATACACTGTTAAACTACACACAGTTAGTTTAGTATTTATATTTGTCCCATATCATTTTTTTTTAAATATCTGAGACATTCACAAGTCCTTATTAATTTATTTTTGCAGTGCTTTAAAAATAGGGAAGATTATTCTATTTCTTTTGGAGGTGAAGAACAAATACCCAGATGAGAAGGTAAAAAGTGAATACTCAGGTTTGAGTATTGAGTATTGCTTTACTCCTTATGCTTTAAACATTTTGAAGTCCAGCTTTTACCAATTTCCTACTAATTAAACAGTGAATCATAAATCTTTATTCAAATGAGTTGCCAAAAATCTCAGGCTAGGCACCAAGAAAGTGACCACTCATGAAAACATTTTGGTCATGTTTTGTTTCATGTACTTTATTATCTCATGAAAGCTAAAAGTCAACCTTTCTTTTTCTGTAATTTCGATAATCCTCAACTCAGGTCTTGCTTGCCTGAGTCCATGTAATTTGGCACCTTGAGCATCCTCCTCCTCTGCACTGAATGAAGCCAGGGGATTTGTGAAAGACATGCTGTTTGATCAAATGACTATGACTGCCAAATACCCTCAAAATGCCTGCTATTCTTGCCTGGTAATCTCCTTTAAAAAAAAACAAACCAAACCAAACCAAGGCAAAACCAAACCAAACCAAACCAGACCAAACCAAACCAAAGCAAACCCCAAAACGAATGCATACACACACAACCCCCCCAAGAAAACAAACCCCAAAAAACTCCAAACCAACTTCAAGGCAAATATGGATAATTTCAGGAAGGCAAATACTTGAGCAAATTAATAAGCTTTGGTAACATTCTGTACATAACTGAAGATGGTTTGTATCAATGGGATAAACTGAATTGTACATGTTTGTGCCCGGATTTCATCCAGTGTTCACTAAATCCTTGTTCACTCAAATAGGAAACATTGGCAATGTGAGTAGTAAGGGGTGTTACCAATCCCACCTCTCATTAACAGAACTAAAAGACATTATTTCAGTAGTAATGGAAATGATTGTGATTCCTCAAAGTGGAACTGAAGCAAATCAATCTGAGCCTATTGGACCAAATCCAATTAAAAAGGAGCTAATCTGTTTTCAGAGAGAGAAACATGGCCTACAAGGAAGACACAATCGTAACTAAAAGAAAGTGAAGAATTATGATTAATTCAGTTTTCATTTTGCACAGTTGCTCTGATATTTTTCTGTGTATTTAATAGTTTATTTTTACATACAAACATAGTAGATGAAGCTTGTTTATCAGTATCATTACTTGTATTTACAGTGTTAATCTAAATAAAAACTCCAGAGAAAAAACACTTATTTTTCACATCAAAGTCTTGTAGTACAGACTGCCTTTCACGTTCCAAGAATTCATTACCTATTCTAGAGGGTATCCTAAATAGTTATAAATGGAATATATAAGCAATCTCATTCAGAAAAAAAAGAAAAAGCAGACGTTTACCACTTCTTGATTTCTTATCAATCGATATTTTGTACAAAACAAGCTTTTTGAAAGTTGGAGTCACTGTGATGATTTAGAGGTAAGTACATAGATGATTGCTTTAACTAGGATCATATTCTATTATCATTGAATCTATTCTGTGATCTTGTGCAAGATATTAAAACTGGTACTGTAGCTATGAGCCTTGTGTACCTGCAGCAGGAGAGGAGGATCACTAAATCTTAAGACACCAAATCTCCTAGTTCAGATCTGTTCAGAGCTTTCAGCAGCTTTGCTACAGAGTTTTGTATTCAAGAAATGTCAAAAAGATTATTCAAAGTAAAACACTGAATTGCTTGAGTATGCAGATTTCCAGAGAACAGACATTTTGCTCTTGGCACTGACAGTTCTAGTACAGACTGAAGAGTGAATGTCATAAACTAATGTTTCTCAATAGAAAACTTAAAAATGGGCCAAGATTCATTCTGCTTGGAGCCTATCTTTTATGAATAGGACAGGAGAAGGGATTTACTTTACACTTCCATCTGATCTGGTCACCTGGCCGACTATTTCAGTCAGTAGAGAGCAATAAACCCCTTAAAGCACAGGCCAGCCAATCCTAAAAAGACAAAAGGCATCAGTGTCTTTTTGTCATTAAAGTTTATAAAGGAACAGGAGGATGACTTACTGCAGACACCAGAAAGGAGTTGAGATGAATCTTTCACCCCACCACTTAAGGCAGGATGCTTGATTTTCAGGTTTTGTTGTACACATCTTGAATGCACCTGCATACCTTGCCTGCTGTTTCTCTCTATACTTCTCTTGCCTTTTGTATAGGACAGGGGATAATAGCTCTTCAACTCAGGAGTGAATGGTAAGGCTTAATTTCATAATGTACAAATATCACCATTCACTGAGCATATCCTAGATGAATAGGTGGAAAGATGCATAGATAGATGCATAGAAGAGATTAATTTTTGTTAAATGCTTTGAGCTCTTTTGATGCATAATGTTATGTATGTTCAATATATTACTGTTTTAGTATTTCACTTGAACTAGTTTATTCATCCGTAGTTCAGAGGATTTTAAGGATAGCCCAGGTTCCTGTCAGATAAATCTCCTCCATTTTGCAGCTAAAAAAGGAACTGGACTAGATTTATGACTGTTAATACATTTCTTCTTTAAAGGGGAAAATTGATAGGTACCTTCCCGTGAGACTTTCTATAGATGTGGTTACTGCCCTAATGATTATTCCATATCAAGCCCACTCCGCTAAAGAGGCACTAAATTAAAAGGCTGCTGTTTGAAGCAAAAGTGACAAACTGAATTTCAAACACCTAATAAAACACTGAAAATTACCTCAAGCTTTCAAATGTCACATACTGTGAAAATACAAATTAGACTGTAAAATTCAGTCTATCCATAATTAACACTATGATGTGTTCAAATAATCAAACATTATCCTCAGAGGAGTCTATTGAAGGAGATTATTATGAGCGGTAGTTCACTAATCATTATATGACAACTATTTTTATGTCACTGATCTAGAATGCCTTGTCTATTTTGTCAGTGTCACTCAGCATCTTTCAAAAAAGGTGATATTTTCCCCCACACAGAGACAGCTCGTCCTACAGCTCCAATTGATGTCAACCTTTGCTCACAGTTATCATCTGCACAGAGCCAGACTTCATTTTAAATCAGAGAAGCAGGGATAAATAAAACTGGATAGCTTTCAGCTCCAATCACATCCTGTTTTACTTTGCATCAGCCAAAAAGTTATCATGCAATGACGGATTTCACAGATAAAACTGTGAAAGTGAAAAAGTAAGTTTAAGATTTTGAAATTTTGTGAAAAGTATTCTGTTAAATCTCCTATGTTATGAAGTAAGGTTTCTTCTTTGCTTGCAGGATTAAAATGTCTGAAGGATTTTATTATTTTTAATGGTAGAAAGGAAATACTTCAGGAAGATAAAAAAATTGTATGTCTTTTGCAGAAAGGGAAATGAGGTGGTCAATATATTTTGCATTATTAGATAGTCAGCACAGATTCCCGAATTTTTCAAAGCATAGTAATTGAATTTCACAGCTCCTTTCCTCATCTTTACCGTTGCAAAATATTCTCCAACCCATAAAGCATGACACAGATGTAAACTCAAAGGAGCTGAAGGATCCAACCTCCTTTCATATTCCTCTTTAGTATCGAGTATCTACGTAAAAAAGTGAAGCTTCTGAAATTTGACCTTTTTAAAAATGTGTTTCTCCATTGCATATCTTCAAGCACAGCAGTATGAAAAAGAATAAAAATTCTTACCTACCCTCTATGCCTGGTTTAGCCTAATCCTTGAAAGTAAAAATAAAAAGCCATGAGTAAGAAATGGGTCTAGCCAAGTGTGTAATGTGCTGCATTAACAACACTCACTAGAGAGTAAATCACCTATGACACACAGACTATCAAGGAAAAAAAAAATTACACTGTGTGATATCCTTATGCAATATAATGCAATGACAGTCAACTTTAACCTTAGTCTAGAACTCAAACAGAACCTCTCCAGAATTACTTATAATGTTAGGAAAAGTTGCACTTGACCTGGTAAAAGTATTTCGGTTGGTTTTACTAGTGTCAAAGCAGAGCATGCAAGAACGTGACCGGATATTCTTCAAACTGTAAGTTCAGCTGTGCTTCTCTGAGAAATTTAAATAGATTGTGTCTGGTTAAGAAAATTGTACTCTAAGGTTCATCTCTTTTCTAAAACCGTGGTATGTGTCTGCAGCAAGATTATGTAGGAGATCTGGATTCGGCTCCCATCTTTCCTTTGAATCTCGGTGTAACGCTGGCAACATCGTTTGGTCTCTTCAGTCCCAGAGTATAAAGCATATCCAACACATTTTTCTTTCAAATATCTTTCAATTTCTCTTTATTTCAGCCCTTCAAGAGATGGGTTGTCTTTTCCATACTATGTTGAAAGTGTAGCCACAAAAAAAAAAAAGGGAAAGGTAAAAATATCATCAGTAAATAAAATCCAGGATCTGATGTAGTGATGGCCTGGCTAATCATCAAGCTTTTGAGATAAAACAGTAGTAATTTTAAAATGACCATAAAAGAAATGAAGAATGGCTTTATATGGCCTATCTGTAAATATTCAAGTACACTGAATGTAACTTTATTATGACAAGTTGGGGTGCAATAAGTAAGTGTTTCCATGATTGGAGCTAACAATATTGAGAACTAAAATTGTGATACTATAAAATAGCGTGCCACATAACATAGATTTAATTCTCTAGAAAGTAGACATTATTTTTGCTCCTATTTTTGCACCTATGCTTCCTTTGAGTAGTCTACTTCTTTCCTAAGCAGTAAATTAATTTCAAAGGCAGGAGAGCAACTGCACTGGCAAGCTCATGAAGGAAAATATCAACTCCCCTCATCTTACTGGGCCGTAGAAAGGGGGATATGCTTTTGGTGTCAGTAACAATCTGCACACTGGTGAGAAGAAGGATGCTGGCAACAAAGGGCTCAAGCAGAAGGAAAACTGGGTCTGGCAGACGTTTTTCATATGCCTTCAGTTCACGTTGATGCAGTGTGAGCATTTGGCTGGCATTCTGGGTGCAGGGATGATGCTGCCGAGGTTGTGCTACAGCGGGATGAAAGAGCTTGGCAAGTGCTGACTGGGAAGGCTGAGCTGCAATTTCTGGGCAGAAAAAAAAAAAGAATAATCTGTTAAATAGCAGAAAGAAACTATTGGAAGTGGCACTTTGCAAAGTGCAGTTAAAAAAGAAAAAAGTTTGCTTATTTTTGAAAATTACTTTTATCAGGGGCTTTTTGATGAGTAGTACAAATACTGGAAACTGGTGGGAAGAATCCCATTGTGAGGAATGGAAAAGAAGACAAAACACATTTATTTATTTATTTATTTATTTATTTATTTTATTTTTCAATTAAATTCAAATGCCTGGTAATGAAGATTTCTGTTCACTGTTTTACATTATCATTTAGTGCAAGTACTGATACAACAGCACTGTTAAACCAGAAGCTGATGTTTCAGATCTGCCAGCAGGCCATCATTCAGGAAAGAGCAGGGCTCTGACTTTCCTGTCTCTTCTTAATTATCTTCACATGTTTTCCTTGAGATGCAGTGAAAACTATCTTCCTTGTTTCAAGTACTGTTCAATGATAGATTTTTTTGTTTGCTTGGTAAAAAAAGTTACTCTTTTTTATAAATTGCAGCACATGATCATGAGACCATTCCTCATTTTAGCTTCATTTCCATCCTTGTTTCTTGTTTATTCTATAAAAAAAATAAGAATGCTATTTCTTTTATATTTTAGCATCTGTTATGAGTCCACATGACACCTTGCATCATTTATGAGGCCTTTGTTCTTGAAAGAATTCATATACTTTCTTATAATTGTAGATTTTTTTGACTTGCATATACATATGGTAGATATCACATTTGAATTAAAGGTTTATATGTTGATCTTTCATTTGTGGGTTTTTAAGATGAGATATTAAAGCTGGTGAATGCAGAAGCTGCAGAATCCATTTTGACATTTTTTTCTCACAAGTCTTATTATCCTTTCCCCTCTCCCCTCTTACCAAGTAATTAGCTAAATTCCTTTGAGTTCTGCTGAATTATTTTACAGTTATGGAACTATTCAGTACCTGCACTGTATGTGTCTTCACTTATTTTCATACCAAGCACTGTCTAGCCATTTTAGCCATTTATTCAAGTTTACTTTTACTTTCCCTGAGCAAACAAGAAATTGATAGCAGCCAACATTGACATTTTCCACTGATACACTATAGCATATCACAACATTCCACAGCAAACTTTTATGCTAAAACTTATGTTTATGTATGATCATTGCCAGTTATCTGTTTGATTATTTTCAGAATAAAAATTGGCCAGTTAGTGATTCCCATTACAAAAAGCTATAACTAACGGAAGTGGATACTTCACAGGTTTTCCTTGATGCTTATTTTTCAATAGCTCAACCTTACTGTCTTACTGTAACTCCAAAAAGATTTTCTAAAAAACCCAAACAGTATGACAGAGATTTGGACATTTTAAATAACAGTCTTACCACAAAATTCTGATCATCTACTAAACTTTGATATATTTACTACTATATAAGCTCATGATAAGGAAAAAAAATTACATTATCTTTGGAACAGGAAATATGTATAAAAAAAGTTTACCCTCAACCACATACTAAGGTCCCTTCATTATTTTGCTTAGATTTTTATTGAGCATAACCATAAAGACCTAGCAAAAGGTGCCTGCCTTTAGGTGCCTGCATTTAGGTACCTACGTTTATATGTGTAAATGTTGGCTGGAGCCTATCTAGAATGTTTAAGTAAAGAATAAAGAAGTAAGAGTATTTTTTATTTGCCATCTCATGCAAGTGAAAATGGTTATTTTAAAAAGAGATACTTTAATGTTGATCTATATCTAGCTTTTGTACTGTCATGAGGTAGCATAGAGCAGCATGTAGGTGAAGAGGTGGGACTGCCTGTTGCAGTAAGTCCTGTGAATACTGTGACTTTTTTTAATCACTTCTAAATTTTCAATACACAGAAAAAAAAAACTTTCTCTGAACAGAAAGCACATGTGAAGTGCTTTTACCATAAATGTCATTAGTCAGCTAGTAGGTTACTTGAAGAGTAGTTTTTTATTTGTTCCTATCTTGTTTTGTTTTCCCAATGACAACTGAGTTTAACCTGGTTCATGTTTGTACTGGAGCATGGCCGTTCCAAGCAGAAAACATGTAGCTCTTTCATTCAGGACACTCTTTGGCAGCAAAGAGCTGTAGGCCAACTGACTACTCTGTTTTAGCCAGATTAGTGAGAGAGAGAATCAGCAACTGTTGGTATGCCATGTGAGGGGACTGGGTTGTGTGGAATGTCCTTATCTAGCCAGCTGTCACCATTACCACTGCTCCTGAGAAAAGGCAAGCTAATACCTGAGGCTTTCCCCAGCTTTTTGTCTTAGCTTCATCATTTGCTTTGACATTTTCCATTCATGGGACAGCCCAGCTTCTAGTTCTTGGGGAACAGAGGTCAATTTTTGCTGTTTCTGAGATGATTTGAACTGGGAGAACTCTCTAATAATTAAATTTCCCTGCCAGGCCTGCCTATCATCCAATTTACTTTTTTTTTTTTTAATCTGTGAAAAAGGCAACACAAGCTAAGAACTGCATGTAGAGCAAGCTGACCTCTTTACTTGGCATCAGCTCTAAATCAGCTGCTTTTTAGCTGGCTGATTCTCAAGATCTGCTTCTCTTTTCTATTATGCTGAAGAGTAATCCTTCTTATCCCCTCCCCCTCCAGTAGGAAAACCTGTTTGCTGAGTTGGAAGTGGATTGCAATAAAAACTTGCTGAAGTTTTGAAGTAATTACTTAGGTTGTTCCAAACATTAAATGAATCATAAAAGAGTTTCCAGATATATTTTTATGAACCATATCTTAAGCCAAAACTGATGGTCTGGAAGACAGGGAAAAAAAACCTCTCAGAAGGCAGAAAACTTGCCTGTACTTGGAGACCAAGTTATTAATTTACTTGTAAGTAAAACTTACTTTGGATGTTTCCAATGCTTTGTAAAAGTCATTGTATTTTTGTCTGCTATAATTTTTATTGCACGGTTGCAGCTTACTCCAATCTCCAATATACACCCTGCTAAACCTCTTTATCGTGTCTATCCTGGTCCAGACTCCAAAGCAATATAGTAAGGTCTGAGAGCTCATAAGCTTCTCATATACCCCTTAAATGTGCAGTATCCAAAATCTAGTGATTTTTCTTGCTGTGCATACACAGACAATCTTATTTTTCTTTGTGTTTAAACACAAGTTCTGTGCTACATGCAGAGGCTTTTCTGAAAATGATGAAGAAAATTGGCTAGATTTTCTACTGGTTTAAACCTGGCGCAGCTCATTCAAAGCTGATGGGATGATACTGGTCTATCTTAGGTGAGGGTATGGCCTTACATAGTATAATACAGTATTCTGGAAAATGCCTCTGAACAAAATAATGGCAAAGTAAATATCAGGGGACATTTATTTTAAAGCACAGTTCAGTGTATACATCAATATATAATAATAGGCATATGATTATATGTACTTTATTTTTATATGCGTTAATAATCTATAGGCCCTACCCATTAAAAACTTTACATCATTAGTGCCGCTAAAGTATTTTTGGGATCCTTGTATCACTGGAGCTGCATAGGTACATCTAATTTTTTTCTCTCTGGTTTCTTTGAATACTTCCCCTTCAGAAGTTTGGAAAACTCCTTTTGATTGTCTGCCTTAGCAGCCATGCACCTAATGGCAAGGCTGCATGAGCAGGTGTAATACAGAAGTGGAAGACTGGATTGAGCTATAGACAAAGAAGCACTCAGCCCCTAAATACACAATGAAATTGGGACAATTTTTTGACAAATTTTAAAATAAACTCTCTGACGTTTTCTTTTCCTTGGCCATTGCTTATCCTTTTCCTACACTTAAGTTTTGAAAGGAATTGCAGCTTTGTGGACTGGCAATGGAAAACATAGTGTTTTGGTTTACCTTGTGGACTCCGTGTGTTTCTCCATAGTAAGTTTACAGTGAAGACACTTTCAAACTTCCAAATAAAAGTAATATGTATATTTTCATGTTTTATTTTTTTTTTTATTAATGCCACACTTATTTTGATGTGTTGTATTTGAGGGTGAGATTTGTGAGGCAAGGTATACATATATGAAATATATAAAATCTGGATTTATCTGTAAGAATTTTTCCAAGTGCCAGAACATTAAACTGAAATGAAACCTGAGTGGAGTATAGAAAAGATATGCAACCAGTGAATATTTTAACTACATCACAGTTTTTCTGTGAAAAGAATTTTTCAGTAAGCTTGTAGACATTGAGAGTGTGAATCGAAATTCCTGAACTCAGTATGCTTAAGAATTCTGCCTAGTTTAGCGAGCATGTACAAAAATCTCTCTCTTCTACTTTTTTCTTTTTCTTTTTCTCTTTCTCTTTTTGGTTTGTTTTTTTTTTAAATAAGGACATTTAATCTGGAATAAAAGATCTAGCAGACTGATTGAGACAAACATCTGTCAAGAAGAGCTTGGGGAGAGATGACTCAGGGTTGGAGCATGAGTGTGAATTAGCCTGCCTCGAGGTCCTCTCCAGCTATGTTTTCAGTTGGTGTACTTGAAATGGTGCAGAGTGTGGTAACAAACTCAAATTTCTGTCCTGAGTTAAGTGGTGGCAGGACTGAGTAGAAATGATTACCTCAGAGTTCTGGAGTTCTACTTACTACATTCCTGTAATTTAAAGACTACTTATGGGTTCCCATAAGTATTAGAATTTTGGATTTTAACGTTTGGTAGAATATAAAAAAACTAAAATTAATGATTGTCAAAAGTTTCTAAGTTCTTAACAAACACAGCTGGAGTATTAAAAACCTGGGGGGGGGGGGGGGAAGTGTAGAATTATCGATGCAGAATTAGCATGGAATAAACAGCCACAACTACAAAAAAGTGGTCTCTTCTGTGACACATCTATTTTGTTGAAGATATTATCATTAGAGATATAGCTTTATTTGCTACTCTAATGCTAAACAATAGAAGAATTTAAAAAATCAAAGATCTAATTGTTTTTAAAATCAACAAAACACATTTTGTTGATTTCTGAAATGATAACTTTATGCAAGATTGACATCTAATAATTATTGGAAAGAATGTTCTAAAAGTTTCCCTTTCTAAAAAGTTTGGTTTTTTTTTTTTGGGGGGGGGGGAGGGGGGACAGACTTTTAAAAATGTTGTTGCGTAATCTTGCTAGTAGTGTATTTTGCTTGGCTTATGCCAATATACTGGTTGACAGAATTTAGCCTGTCTCTCATTTACAGATAGAAAATTGTACCTGTAAAAGTAAAAAATCACTGATCTCTATGACTTCTCCTGGAGTCATAAACTGTGTATTTCCAATTGCTAAATGCTAAGCATTTTCTCTGAGCCGTTGCACTAGTTTTCCAGAATTTGTGTTCTACAGGTAAAGAGGAAAGACCATCCTTTTGCTTGTCATGTCAACATTTACATTTGAACAACTTACAACCACAGATTCAATACTTCACAGGTTTTTATTTTTTTTTCTCCCACGCAGGTACTTTGAAAGCATAAAGGTCATTTAATGTAATAATGGGTTTTTTGAAAAACAAAAATTGTCAAGATAAAGACTATGACCTCCTCTCTTCTCTCTTTAGTCCTGTGTTACAGCACTCTGCTTCATTTGTTACCTTACTGCACTTCACTGCAAAAACTAATTATAGTTAAAATTAAACTCTATAGAGTGTGTCCCACTGCCTTTTAGGTGCTAGACACGAAGAAGAGGCTGATTCCTGCGTATTCACCTCTTGTTTAGAAGATTCATGTTTATCTAATGTGAAGTCAATATTATTGTCCTGAAAAGTTAGAGTATTGTTAACAATCCATCAGGGAGTGCTTCTTTATAGCACTGATGCTATGCTCTAGTGGCTCAGAAACCATTTAACAGTGCTAAGATTCTGATCTACCTCGGTGCATTAACATTCAAACCATCATTTATTTCTTCTTAAATGCTTAACAATAAAATAGTTCATCGTGTTTAGGAGTCCGATATAAGTAAGTAAGTGGAGGGAAGGGAAAGAACGAAGTACCAAAGCAAGCAATGGAAAAATACAAATGAACAGGAACCAAACTTACTAGTTCTCTCTATGCAACAAATATATGTATATACATAACTAACATTTATTCATATATATTTATGTATAGCATATAAATGAGGAGGTCTGTGTGGGTCCATATCATGTAACTGTAAGTGTATAAATTTACCTATTGCTGAACTGGAAGCCCTATGCTGCCTTTGTAGTGGACGGAGAGAACTGAACTTTCAGAAAGTGACTTGTTTTAGGATGACACAAATGCGGCTTTAATTTTTTTCTCATTGGCTATAAAGGGAACTTAGGCTGAGTAACTGTGTTTCCAGAAATTAACTTCCAGGGACCTAAGTTACGGCACATCACTCAAAGTTTGGATGCTTATTATTTCTACTAGCTTTGTAAGCATGGACAAGTCACTTAATTTTCTTTGTGTAATGCATAGCCTGGTGTGTAACCAATATCTTTATATTGTTTTGTCAATAATATTGAAAATCTCCCCTCTAAACAATTAATGAAATACTGTATATACATATTTACATGTGTGTATATATATAAATAGGGAAGGAGACAGTAGGACATTGTACTGAAAGAAGTAAACAAGTTTTCTATTAATACTGATATGTCTATATGCAGAAGAAGATCTATAGAAATGTTTTCTGTGCTTTGTTGCACATGACAGAGTAAAGTGGGGATGAAAACATAAAAGCTGTTTCAAAGGGTTAGTCTATACTGCAGAGTTTGGCAGAGTGCAAGAGGTGGGAGCGGGTACATCTCACACCACCACACAGTGCCATTATGGCCTAATAGAATGGTCATAGAATCATAAAATCATAGAATAGTTTGGGTTGAAAGAGACCTTCATAGGTCATATAGTTCAAACTCCCTGCAATGAGCAGGGACTCACCTGCACTTCTCACAACTTCAGGTGCCTTCTTTGGTCACCAATCCTTTGAAGAAACATTTAAAAAGCAGAGATATTCCTTTAGTAGTGATCAGCATAATTCTGCCTCTTTATGCAAGTGTTTTCTCCACATCTGTAGATGTTTTGCCCTTGTGAAGGGAGTCTGTATAAAAATTGGCTGCAAGTAAAAGACACAGATATTTTAAAATTACCTCAACACTAATTTCTAACTTGTTCTGCCCTTGTGATACCATTTTATTACTACATTATATATATATATATATTTAGGTTACAATAAAACTTTTCTCCAAATTAGTGAGAACTGAAAATGCTGTTTGTTTTTTTTGGATTTCAAGTACAGCTGGATCTTTTTTTTCTTGATGTCTCAGTTCCAGTATGAGAAACCCAAGAAACAGTGAGGAAATGAGTCTTTGACTGTGATCTCACTTCTCCCATTGTACCTCCCTCAAGATCATTAGGATTACTCTTGCTTTACTGGAACTGGTTTGTGGGAGATTAGAGTCAGGCTTTACTGCTTTGCTTTAGACTGTCATTTTTTTACAGATTTCAACTTTACACTGTTTATTTTTGCTGTCACCCCACTTGTTTGCTCATCTTTCAATCTACTGTTTAAAAGATTTAACTAGAGTGGGAAGAGAAAAATTTACAATCAGTACATAAGCTGCTCACATTCTGCTGAGGAACAAAGCCCAAGACTATTTTTGGTAGCAAAGGAACTGTTACAAATAGAGAGATATTTTGTCTTTTTCCTGTTAGAAATGCATTAGTTTTTCTTTCAGTAGATAATACTGTTGCATTTATTCGCTGGTTTTAACAATGTCACATTCACAAGACAAGGTCATTTAACCTGTCTTTAGTAGGCAAACACATAACGCTGCAAGATAGCATGTAATGCAAACTATTTTCAAATTGGGTTCGGGAATTAGAATGACAGAATGAATGAACTCCAGATTTGAAGAGCAAACATTTAATGTGACATGTTCGCATTGGCCAACCTGATTAGATTAAATGCCATATTTTTGCAAGATGTAAATATTGAACTATAACTCTACACTGTACATCAAAACTGTTTGCTTGGCTGAGATGATTAAATAAGGGTTAATAAATGTAACCTCTGTTAAATCTTCTACAACCAAATTTATCTCTCAGCTTCGCCTACTGTAGAATTAATAACTAAATCTGGCAATTCTGAGCCAGAGCATTTAGGCACAATATCTCTTGAGTGGTACATTTAGTATTTGCTCAGAGCAAGACTTGTAACTGATTGAGAATCACAGCAAATGAACTAGGCCTCATTTGCTCATCTGGACAGAGAAAGGCAAGAATGGTCTGACCATCTCATTTGTGGTATACTAAAATGCAATATACTGATTACTAGTTGTAGGGCATCTTCTGCTATGATTGCATAAAAAGGTACAGGACATTGGTGGATATATTTGGTGTCTTTAATGCCTGAAGAAGGAGGCTCCCACATTTTCCAGAGCAGAAGACCCAATGAGGGCTAAGGTATGAGAAGGAGGAAGGAGGGGAACGCCAGCATGACAGTATCATGGGACAAGGCACAGTGCTACCTAGGTCTAATAGACTGGGATACTTTCTGTGATCGTCAAGGAAGTTTCAGTTGACAAATATAACACATTACACTGTGTATCAAGCCAAATAATGGCTTTACTTCCTACAGCTTCTGAGGCTATTTGATCTTAACTGGAAAAGATGACTACATCTTGCTAAGGAAGATCTGTTTAGAGGACTGTTGTATTCTTAAACTGCATCATTAAGACAATTTTACTTGTCTCATTTACCAAGCAATAGGCTGAAAGCTCATATTTAGTGTCCCTCAACTACCTTTTTGCTCTGTGCCCAGCACAGAGCCTGGTATTGTGCTCAGTTTGATCTGTTTTGCCTTCAACATACAAGATTAGACTTCTGGAATTTCTGTTTACCTATCAGTGGACTTTAAAGAGACCTTTCTGTGTCTATTTTAGAGTTTGGAAATGTAATCATACTCTACCAATCTTGACAGAATTTATCATAAGACAAATAATGACATTAGAATGACAGATGGTCTGTGTCAAAACAGATGATAAGCAAGTGCATGCTACTGCTGCCTGAGATAGACAAAGATGCGGCATATCACATGACAGCTCAGCCCCAGATCATAGGATAAAAGCAAGAAGATGAATTAAACAGTGTAAACCAGCATATCCAGAATTTTACAAAGATCGTTTCAGTATTTGCATTTCACTGCTTTGACTGGTGTCTGTTTTTCATCCTTGAAGAAAGGACAAGGAAAACAATCCAGGAGAGTCTGCTTTATCCAAACACCTTCAAAGACCTTCCAGAAGTATTAAAATTTAGATTGTTAAACTAACACAATTTCAATACATAATTTTTCTTTCCTGTTAATGAAATACATAATTTGTTTTTCCTGTTCATGCAAGATATTTTCGTGTAATAATTCTGGGTGTTTGAAATCTACAAAAACTAATCAAACAAAGTAGTCTAAATCTTTAAAAGTAGTCAATAAAAAAGCCTGCCTGAAAAATAAGGAATACTTATCAAAAAATTAAAAGAATGCTGCAAAAATACAGACAGATTTTTGCTTGCCTTGCTGGAAACATGTGATAGGCCCTGCCTTGGAAAGTAGAGTAAAGTTTGATGGTGAAGACTGTAAACATCTAGTAAACAAGTGAATTTTCTGTGTGACAATATCTCATCACAAATAATGTATGAAAATAGCCTTATACACAGGGGTAACTCTAATGTTTTTAGCTGGTTTGAGTCATTCCAACTGATCTACTGTGCAACCTCAGTGCACTTCCTGTTCCAGCATGTACCTGTTGTTCCAGTTACCACAAGCTGCCCTGGTGTATTTTGGTAACAGGGTTGGTGTCAGCATGTGTGCTGTCATACTTAGTGCTAGAGGGAATAATGCTTAGTCAGGTGTTGCTAAGGTGAGAAAGTTTTCCTGAATACGAGGGATGCCCCTTGTAAACCTAATTTGTGTGGAAACTCAAATTTGGTTTCATAAATGTGGATTGTTTTCTGTTAAAAAAAAAAAAAAAGAAAAAAGGAGGATAATCGAAACATATAGTCATGTCATAAGACTGAAGTCCTACTAACTCAATCTCTATGAAAGGATCAAAAATTGCTCCCAGCCCCGGATAAAGGCATGAGGAGAAAATCAGTGGAGATGCCCTCCCATCCATTTCAAACTTGTTCTTAAGCCTTTAAAATATGGTCGGAATTTAAAAAAGCTCCTTGTTTAAAGAGTCTACTAAGACAGGAGAAAATCCAGAATATCAGACTCTTCCTGCTAATGTTAGATATTCTGGCTTTACCTGGCAATGGTACTAAATCAATTATTATGACCAATAATTATTATGGTATCAGATATAAAGTATATGTGAAAAAAAGTGTAACTAAGAGATAAATGAGTTCTGCTACTGTAGCAAGTTGCTTTTACATCTTGCTGCTGTCTTTGATGATGTTGAAGGTGTTAAGGATATGTTGCGTTTCTCTCTCCAGGTGGGTTTAGGTTATCAACCTTACACATCACAAGTAGAAAATATTTATTGGATTTTAGATAGGAGAATATACTCCATGTCTTACTTCTTTTTTCTGTGTGAAATCTTGTTTGGGATATTGTCTATGCACGTGATGTTTGATTCAGCTATGACAAACTTGGAAGGAAGAGAGAGAGATGAGGCACAAAGGTTTAACAGCTCCATGGGAACTCAGCAGCTTGTTAAGGCAACGATGTGTAGCATGGGCAAGTAGAGCCAGCCAGGCACAGCACAAAGCGTGCATCGTAAAGCCAGAGTTTTGATTGGGGATATCTGGCATCCAGAACATGGCATTATTCCCAGAAAGACAAGCAATGACAACATGAAAGGCCTGAAACAAAAGCTCTTTTTTCTGCAGCCAGGACAGTCTGCGTAGATTTTGACAAATGAACCATCATACATTGGCCTGAGCCTGCATACAGGAGTGATGTTTCAGGGATAGCTGCGGCTGTGATGCTGGAGCTGCAGGATTGAAAAGTGACAAGGGACAAGTGGAACTAAGGGAACTAAGTTAAGAAAATGAATTCAGAGCAGCACACACAACCACCAAGCTGTGCAAACTCCACTTTGGTTACAGCAAAATTGCTTGAGAGTCAGACTACCTCATACTGGCAAGCAAGGTACAAGTTCAGTACTAACAATACTTTTGATCCACCCTAAAGTAAATCAATGATTGTGACAAAAAGATCAAGACTGGGGAATAAAGATTTGTGTCAGTAAATAAAAGGGAGGAAATGGCCAAAAAAAAGCCCCCCAAAACCCAACATAACTACGGTTCTTCAGGTTTTAAGAAGTCTGCATAAGGTTTTTTACCTTAAAAGAATAAGTTTCAGAATGGCAGACTATTTCTGTATCCATAAGAAGAAAATATTTAAGAAATAGGAAGAGGAATTATCTTTTCTTACTATTCTTTGTTAAAAGGGAGAGTAGCGATTATATTTACAAAAGAGCTGTTTTCAGTGCACACAAATTCAAAAGGACAGGAAGGAAATCTTAGTGAGCTTGTGTTATTTTAATGAAATTCAAATGACTATTTTTAACATATGCACCTAATAATTCAGAGGGTGTTGTCTTTGATGAGACTTTCAGGGCAATCTCACAAGAAAGGTGGAATATTTCTGTCATGTAAGAGGACTTCATCTGCACTTCATTCACTGAAAAATACAGAGATGAAAAACTATCCGGCAATCAAAGAAAGGAAGATAAAAGATTTAGATAATGGAACTAAAGCTTGTGGGTTGCCAGAGAGACTCGGTTCTTTATGAAAAGGATTGCAGTTAATTCCTCTAGGCACAGTTCATATTCCTGGCAAGACAGTCAAATATAATGGGTGCATAAGTGTAAATGAAAGTGCAACTGGATGCGATACAGACACAGACACGTCCACACACAAACACACACGAGCACTTGTGATAAATAAACTATACAAGTATGTACTCTATCAATGTGATACTTTTCAGGTTTTCTAGATTCTGAGCACAGTTCAGATTTATCCTTGAGGATTAACATTATCAGTCTAAGAGTCCTTTTTTACAGCAGTGTTGTGTATTCACTGCCTAAACCCAAAATTAATATTGTGTTCATGCAGAAATTTAACCCAAGACAACTGGATCCTGACTGTCACTGGCCAGCTAAAGAGATAAGCAAATCTCTTACTTTTAACTAAAAAAAAAAAACAAACCCGAAAAGAAGAAAAAAAACAAAAATAAACTGATAACAGGCCTAACATATAGTGCCATATTTTATTCTTATATTAGAAGCAGCACAGTTTGAATCAATTCCATATTGTTGCTTCCTTTATGCTGGATATAACATTTAACTTCACGAAAAAAAAAGGCAAAATGATAAAAAAATCTATGTTGGATATTTAATATTCTAAAAATTTGAAAAGATATGATTTTTGATGTCTATTGTAAAAATTTCAGATAATAATATAAATTTAAATGGAGAGGTTTTAATAAACAGTATATTCTCAGATTTGTTTTTCACCTTGCTCAAAGGTTTTCAGTGATTTAGGTGAAAACATCAAAACAGCTTGCATAAACAAGTATATAGCAAATTTATAATGAAATGTAGGGAAATATGAACAAAACTCATACTGTTGCCCATGGTATAGGCATTTTGGTATTTGGTATTAGGGGCAGTAACTTTGAAAGGAATTGTAAATCAATCATCCTGCCTAATTGCAGGGGATTGAAGATGGTGCTCTCCTGAGGTTGCTTTGAGCTTTGCATTTTGATTCTACAGAAATGCAAGATTATACAGAAGGAGCTCCCAGTTCAACACTGTAGTTACAAGAAGTATGTTCTTCAGATAATTTAATAAAGAAATACTTTACTATAATATAAAATATGACAATATTATTTTAGTGTTCCAATGTAAAAAAAAAAAAAAAGATTGCTGAGAGGTTTTGAAGAAGCAGCGAGAAAATTATCACATCATTGTAAAACATGGTTTTAGCAAAAGATGCACTGGCCAATATGGATATTTTAGAGCTGACAATCTCTTGAGTATTTGGAACAAGCACACACTTTGAAATGCTTCCCTAAAAGGTCTTTATATTGCTTGTAGTATGTCGGTTATCTTCCATTATATAATAAGCTAATTATTTGGTGTTTCTGTTACATTAGATCTTTAAGGCTTAGAACGTCTGGATGATGCTCTTAGTCACATGGTTTAGTTTTAGGTAGTCCTGTGAAGAGAGGGCAATTGGACTTGATGATCCTTATGGGTCCTTTCCAACTTGAGTTAGTCTATGATTCTGTTTTCAAAGGCATAAATATGTCAATGAATGGGATGTAGAAGACTTGGGAGTTGCATAGCAGAACAACTTTTTAAGGGACAAAAGGTTGAAAGCAGTTGCAAATATCTCCTTATGACTATTTTTCAAAGAGAATTTGCTGCAGAATTCTGTTATCCAGATTTGTACCTAAGCACTTTCCATCGAAGTATTACATATAAGAAAATAACAACAGTGGAAGCTGGTTAATAACCCGTATATCAGATCCTTCCAACACCTAGGTCTGCAGATTCTGTATGAGGACTGTGTAGAGGACTCCCAAGGGAAGGACAGGAATTTTGTTCTATCATACTAGTCTTATGACATTATGCAGAGGAAAATCAATCCTTGCTTCTAAGTGGAGCTGTGGAGTTTTGCTGTCTTCTCAGCCAGCACTAACTCCTGTTCAGTTCAGTTTCATCCCTCCTTTCTCCCATTCATGACAAGGATGAATTACTCTGAGTTTACAAATCCATACACTTCAGGACAGACAAGAAAAAATTGAAAGAACCCATTTGTATATTAATTCCCTTTCTACCTTTCTCCCCACTTCTCTAAAACACATGTTAAGAGCCATTACTGAATATGGAAAACCAGTTAAATGGTATATTTGGTACACCATTGTAGCACAATGTTACGCAGTAACATACATTTGCTAAATTGCAGCATTATGAATTGCACTCTGCAACTTATCACAAATTGATTTTGTTTATTTTTCCAAGATTCTCTTCTAGAAGAAATAAAATCTTAGAAGCATTACTTGTAATTGCTTTCTAAGAATTTTAAATTGACACCATACTTCTAGCTGAGACAATTAGTTGTGTGGAGTAAAAATTCAATAGATGTAGATGTAATTCCATTGGCTTCACTGGAGCTGAAACAGTGATAACTACCTGAAGATCTGCCTCGTAAATCTATAAAATTTCAAAGAATTATTTTTATGAACTCTGTATGAAGCTTAGCCACATTTTTTTTCCAGAGAAGTTCTGCCTCTGCTGCTAATTTCTCATATATCTATTTATAATATGTTCCTGCAAGTCTCCTTAGAAGGTGATTAAATGTTTGCCAAAAGATAACCCGATGAAGACAGCTTTTAAAGATGAATTGGTGCTGTTCTGTATAATAAACATAATAATAAACACATTTTAGTCATTGAAAGTGTATGGAGGTTCAGAAAAGCAAAGGTATATGTTAACTCACTGATAGTGCATTTTTTTTTTTCTCAAGTTTTGGGACAAATCCTTTTCTTATTTATCCTAGTCTAATACAGCTGTTGGTGTTATCATGATGCACAGGATTAGGAAAACATTAATAGCATGGTCTGGGGAAACAGAACTAGTTTGCTGGTTTTCAGAGGCCTTGCAGGGATCAGTACAGATTGTAGCCTCATAGCCCTGTTAATACAGTGGTATCACTGCTTATAGTAGGGATGCACCTAATACTAGAGAAACAAGGAGTTACTAGGAATTTTGTTTATATCTCTTACCTTAACTGTATGAATTTTGAACTGAAAGCATTCATATCATTGTAAGTAGATTAAAAAAATATTATTTAGTTACACTAAGACTAGCAAAATTAGGCTAACTTCGATTAGCAGTAAATTCGGTCCAAAAACTTGGTTTGGACTGAGACAAATTACAGAATTACTGCAATAGTTCCAGATTTGTAAAGGAGAAAGACCAATGAATGAATCATACATAGTGATCAACCAACATACATAGAAAGAACTTCTCCGTCTTTTGTTTCTGAAGGCTAATTTGGGGAGAAGATCCACAGTTACGAAACCTGGCTGAAAGCAGCATCTTTCTTCAAAGCCGAGCATATCATTAACTGTGTAGTAAGGCCTTCTTTCTGACATTTCCTGCTGCTGAGCTCAGGCCGTCCATTGTTTCAGTCACTGACCTCTGAAAGTCAGTCACATTTTGAGGTATGGCAGGCACAAACAAGTTGTAAGCAGAGCGCCCAGTGCCCAATCTGACTTGGTATCCCAGTAGACAGCAACACCCAGCAACTGAGCAGAGCAACCCATGGTCCTTCCCTTTAGAAGGGGGAACTGAATATGCAGTTAACTAAATGGGCATGTTAATAATCATTTGGGCATCGAATAGCCTGGCTTTTGGCATGCAAGTATAGAAAATGCATATATGTGTATTTTGACACACACGTTTTAGAATCATAGAATCATAGAATAGTTAGGGTTGGAAAGGACCTTAAGAACTTCAAGTTCCAACCCCCTTGTCATGGGCAGGGACACCTCACCCTAAACCATGTCACCCAAGGCTCTGACCAACCTGGCCTTGACCACTGCCAGGGAAGGAGCATTCACAACTTCCCTGAGCAACCCATTCCGGTCCCTCCCCATCCTTACAGTGGCATGCATGCATGTGTGCCTGCACATCTTAATGATTTGGTTGAGTGTTAGCTGTGCTACATCACAGTGATAATAGAGCTATACCTCAGAAAATAGCAGGAGGTTTCCAATTCAAACTAAATTACAATTATAAGCCTGCAATGATCTTTGTGGAGCTTTGGCTGCTTTATTAAGTATCCACTTAAACTTACACCAGGCTAATAATGTATTTGCTCAGCTTGAGATTCTCCACAATGAGGAAAAAAAATGTATTACAAAAGTCTTTGTTTTAATTTACTTTAACAATTTTCAGAAACTGCAGAAATCTCACAGGTATGATCCAGAATAAATTGCTGGGGCTGCCACTGCTAATAATGCACTGGAAACGTTCTTAAATATAGATTTAATTTAGGGTCTCAGTTGGCTGCTATGCAATTTTAATACTTTGGGTTAAAAGGAAGGACTAAATTCCATGCTGTTACTGAGATGAGACATGTGAGGAACTTCTTCCATGGGAAGTAATTAGACAATATCACTGGGTTGACAGAGACGGGAAGAGTTGCCACAGTTTGATGTGTTAGACACTGATGTGTTGGGCAATGAAAACAAGATCATCCTACAGAGATGCTAGATGTGGACTGCAATTTTTTAGAAGAAACTCGTTTTGTCTTTGCTGAAAAGGAAAATAGTTTTCAGTTAGACTTTTCAGTGAAAATTTGAAAACAGCTGTATAAAAGCTCTGAAATTTTTAAGACAAATGACATAATTGCTAGAGGTGGGGAATAAATTCTGTCTTCTGTTTGCATTATTTTTACATCTGTGAATGCAGGTTTTTTTCATTTTTGATTTGGATTTCATTTGATTTGGATTTCTTTGGGATTTTTTTTTTTTTCACAGTAGTTTTTATATTTTTTTAATCTTCCATTCTGGTTTGGGGTCATAGATGGTTTTAGAATTCTCCAGCATTTCTACATGACTCTTCTTTTAGCTGTTGCTCCTGTGACACGTGAATATGTCTCCTATTTAATTAGTGTCTGCTGTCATCTACTTTATATGAGTTTAAAGAATGGCCAGCTAATTTCTTTTCCATTAAAAGTCTTTCACCATTAGGACTTCATTTTAGAGAAATACTTACTACAGTCACATATATAAACTGAATGAAGCCAAAAGCTCCTCAATAAGGCACCCAGAGGAGAAAAAAAATAAGTAGGAAGTAGGGCAGGAAGAAAACAAAATTCAATAAGATAGAGTATGAAGTAATACACTTAGGGACTAATAGTGATTACTGCAGTAAGCTCATAGTTTATCTTTTAGAAATAATATGGAAAATGAATATGAGTTATCAGTGGATCACTGTATAGAGATACAGGCGTATTAAAGTCATTGTTCAGGGCACCAACGAGACCTCACATTGATGGTGGATACAATTGTCACTTCTGGCACTAAGGAAGGATGATTTACAACCAGAGCAGGTTAAGGAAAACCTATGAGGATGATCATAACAGAGACTTTTTTAAGAAAATGAGGGTGGAGAATAGTATGGCTCATTTATGCTAATAAGAAAACTAAACACAAAATGCTGAAATGCACACTGGTATTCCCAGCTTGTACATGCTGGGTTTTGGTAGATTTATTTAATGATACGTTTTTCATAAAAGTCCTATCTTGGCATATTTGTTGAAGCGAATTTTAAACAAAGTGTGTTTCTGAATTTCACCATTCAGGGAAAAAAAAAAAAAAAAAGGAAAGAAAATTAAAGAGGTTGTTTTAGTACTCTAGATACTAAAGTACTAGTTGGCACATATGTGAACCCTAGCTAATCTTTATAAAATGTCACAATTTTTAAAGCCATACTCATGATTTTTAACTTTAATACTCTATGCAAGTTGTCTTCTGCTGTGGAAAGCAAGCAGGTTCCACTGATCCATGAAGTAACATGAAGGAACACATGAGGATAGAAATGTATAAGGATGTTTTAAAACGCAGCCTGTGTAAGGGAAGCTTGCCTCTTCTGTTTACCATTAGTGACACAAACAATGCAAGATCAAAAAATGTCTGGAGGCTGCCTCCAGTAATCACCTGTTAGGGGACAGCTAATAAGATAACTCTCACTGAGAAACAGATGACTGCCATGTCATGCACATGTATTTGGCAATTAATATCACGGGATCAGATTACAAGCAGTAACTACTGATTTTATTTCCTTCCTTTATTTCCTGACAGCAGTATCCAGAAGTGAGTAATGCACACCTCCATAGCACTGCAGCAAGATAACAATCTGATCACTGGTTTGGGTTGGCCATGTGAAGTGTCATTACATACTGCTGAAAAGGTAGCATTTCCTAATGACACTCTAGTGTTTTGAATTCTTAATGTAATGAACTTCTGGAAGCTCAGACTGTGATGAATTTAACAGTTTTACATTTTCTAGCAGTAACTGTCTTTGAGAACAATTATTACTTCCTTACTAACAAATATGTTAAAAAAGTTTATACGCTAAGTGAGATTGTGTGCTGCTCATACTTTGATGTTTTATCATGGGAAATGGCATGAAACTCATGCAGACTAAAACAGTAAATAAATGTTAAATTTTATTAGAGCCAAAAATACTGTAAAAGAATGGGGAAATAAAAGCATCCAAATTATCTTTCATTAGCTGAATGTCATAAAATCTCAGCATGTTTGAAGCTGAAATGCTCTGAAATAATTTCAAAAAATTTAAATATATTGACCTGAATAAAACAATCCAATATGAAGTATTTCTATGGTTTGTGGCTGAATCTGAATGCAATATTTTCTTTGGTTTTGGACAGCTTTGACAGAAATTTGTATGTTTCTGTCACAGAATCAACTGCTTTTAAGCCAACTCCTTTGAACTAGGCATTCAGGAAAAGTATCAGAAAGATTCTTAGTGACAAGACCCTTTGTTCAGATCCAATCACTGGGTTTGAAAATGTAAATAGAAAATATCTTGTGGTAGTAAATTAGGTTACTGGAGTTTCATATTATTAATTTTTTCTTTTTCTGTATGAAACAAATTTTATTTAAAATATTTCTAAGTTTTTCAACCCTTTTTTTCTGATATTATGTTGCTTTTTAAGCTGAAGTAGTACAGAAATGAAACACTGCCTTCAAAGAAAACCAAGAAAATAATCCTTCACCCTGAAATGAGCTTAATTTTACGAAATATAATAATTTATTGATTGTTCCATTTTTGAGGAGGTATAATCAATGGATGTCATTTTGCAGAAATGGTACAAGGCTTTTTTTGTGTACAATGTATTTAGTTTCAATCCATTGCAAACCGTCTCAGGAAGCCAGCATTTCAAGTATTGTGCAGTATATAATCATTATTTTAAAAGGTTTCATCATATTGCTTGGATGAAAAATTCACATTGAACAGACAGTATTTAATGAGTAAATCAATAATGTTCATTTCAGGAAAAAATTAGGCATGGAATATAACTAGGGAAGATAAAACAAGATCAAACACTAAACCTCAGAACTGATGACCCATTAGGGATAATGCAATTCACTGCAGTATCAAGCTGAAGAGTATTAGGAATCTTACATCATAAAATTTGCTTTGTAAATGCAAATTCAATCTAATTTGTCACATGATTAAAACTCAGAGAGAAAGGAATTCTATTATAGTGTAAAATTACAGAACTTCAGCAAGAGCTATACTGGATAAGAAGAATAAGCATAAAAGGGTGCTCATTATTAATAAACTGCTATATAAATATCGGTGAAGGAGAGATACAGAGGTCTGTTCTCAAACACAGCTCTGCTGTTTAAAGATATGCAGATATGCTTGGTATGATTACCTTAGAAATATATTTTGTTGCAAACAACAGCTTTTCAGGTAAGCACTTATTTTTTTCTCATCTGTGTCACAATAAATAACCCTTAGAGAACGGAATGCTGGGAAAGAGGGAGAAGGAGGCTTCATGTCACACAGAATTCCTCCCAGACATCCTAACCTGCAAAAAGGCTGCCACCTTCCCTGAACAACAGCCACAAAAATGTAAAGTAAGGGCAGTGAAACTTGCCTGGTCCTTTAATTAAATCCCATTAAATTCATTGGGTAACATGGACAATTTCATATAGGCAGAAAACTGTTTTATTCTTCCAGCCATAGAGAAGATGTTGTCATAGGAGAACTATTCAAAACAGAGCTGGACTGTGCAGAGCATGAGAGAGAGAACCAATTGTTGTTTTCACGTGTGTGAAAGGTGCACTTACATGCCTTGCATGTGGTTTAAGTAGCTTCAAGTGAGATAGATCACAGTTCATATGGGTGTGCACATACCTGCTGGTGCATATGTTCCTTTGCACTGTCACTTGAGGGTCAGTTGAGACGTACCGTTATGAAAATCTCTGGATAGAGAAATAAAACCCAATCTGTACAAGAGTAGGTTTGAATAGCTTCTGAGTGCATGGAAATTCATACAATAGTAACCTCCAAAAATATAGGAGGATATTGACATACCTCATGAGGAACATGATAAATGCTGCCAGCATGATTCTTAAAACCAAAATGTTATATAAATCACACTCTCTGTGTGGTAGCCCTACCCTGCTGCTGCTGAGGGTTCAGTTGGTATATACCTGCAATTGTGTTATCTGAGCATTTTAGATATTTATGAGGATCTCATTTTTGGAGCATCTGCATTTTGCCTACTGCTGCACTAATTTTTAGGCATCCCAGCTAAGATCACTGACCCATTTATGATTTTCCTGCTTTCATTACTATTCCTCTGATGCTGTCCACAGACATAAGATACATGCTGGGATATCACCCTTCTGCATACTGGAGTATTCAAGTGTTTGGGTCTTCATGCTGGATACCCCCAAATCCTTGAGAGTGATAATTATTTTTCTCTCTTTGCCCTGGGATCTGTGACAAGTCAGACAACAGCTATTGTTAACAGCTGCCTTAGGCTCTGGCTGCTTTTTCAGACATTTCTTCTGAGATACAATACAAAGCAAAGAGAAGAGGAATGCTATCCTAATTATGAAATTAGGTGTAAGAAAAAGTTGTCTTTTGCTTCATACAAACTCATTTAGTTTGATCTCAGGAAGGGAGGAAAGCCAGTATGGTCCCAGCTTCCCATCTTCTGGGTAGAAGTCAGATGCTGGCTGGGTGTGTCAGTTCCCAAGGATTCAAGTCCTTGTTGTTAGCATGACTTTCTTTTAGGGAAGGCAAAACTGTAAGCTATTCAGAGAAGTGTGAATTTGTGGTGGGGCTGGTACACCAACTCCAGACGGAGTTAGAGAGAATGAGGAAAGGATGGGTGCCTCAAACTATTAGTTCATTTTCAATTAAAACAGTAAACCTTGAATGTTAGACGAGTAATTGTTTTATTGTCTGTTGCCTCTTCTTAACAAATACAAAACCTGTGACAGGATCAAAAGAGAAGTTGAGAAATTCCCTGTGTAATTGAATGAGTTGGTGGGAAGGAAAATGTAGGTGATAAAACCATTTACTTTTCTGTATGTATTGCAGCTTTATGAAACATTTATAAGCAAATAAAATAATATTTTTTTCTTATTCCTCATAGATTCAATTTATGTATGTTCTCTCATCATCAGCTGCTGCTCCAAGCTAATCTAGTTATTGCTGTTTTGTGTAAAGTCTTACATTTTCTATTTTAGCATACCTCAAATGATCTTTCTTATATCATTTTCACTTAAATATTTGTTTATTTGAAGACTCTTGGAATAAATGGTGTTCTTTTTTAGCAAGATGTGATACTATACCAATAATTTTGATTTGGAAAAGAAGTAATAAAAATATAGGGTTTGGATAACAATGCAAAGTTCACACAATAAATAGCAAGTTTTCTTTATATATAACACTACAGAGTTGTCCTGGTAATTTTTCTAGGTAATAATTATTGGAATAATTGCTCACCTGCAGAAGTCATTAGGTGATAGACAACCTATAGTTATGTTGCACCGCCATGACAGGGGAGCCTGAAAGGATTAATTGCAGCATGCTATAAACATTGGCGTCTTTGTCTATTGTGGAAAACTGTACTCATGTTTACAGTTGTCTCTATTTCTTTTTTACTTGTAATTTCATCATTTGTGTGCTTAAGTACGTTCTCAGAAAAATGCAAAGAAAAATCCCCTTTTTAGTAAAATAGGCTTTTACATCTTTTAACCTATAGGGTCCCTTTACTCTGACTACTGTTATGAAACTATCTTTTTATATTCATTATTCAATTTTCAATTTTCCCTCTTTTTTTTTTGTTTTTTTTTGGTTTTTTTTTTGTTTATTGGAGTGACCAGTAGGAATTCAATTCATATTTTTCAAGCTTAGGCTTGCACTCATTCTTAGCAAACTACCAGCTAATTATTTTTCCTTCCTCAGAATCATCACTTTTCTGATTAGCATGGTTTACTTTAGGAAGTACTCTCTAAATAATCATTTTGTCTGTCTTCCCACCTTAAAATATTGACTTTCCGCTCCCCCCCAGTAGAGTAGATGGCAAATTTCAAGCAAGCTTACTAGAAGGACTGGGAGGTCCAATTATTTTATTCCCCCCCAATGATTTTTAACAACCTCATTTAGTTTGTTTCTCCCTTTAAAACATAAGCAAGTTCGTCTTCAACCACTGGATTATTTATTCACATTTATTCTCACATCTCTAGGTATTACTCTGAAGACGTAGTTTTTGTGTTAGGTTTTTATTATTAAACTGCCTTTCTCCAGACGTAGCATTTGCATAATCATTCAGTGTTTCTCTTCATTCTCTGCTAATATCTTCAAAGCTATATCTCATGTCATTAGTTCAGATGTTAGCTGTCCTTGATGCATAGGCTCAGCTCTGTCTTTTGTCATAATCGCAGCATATCCCTGCTTATGGTTGTGAGAGCTGAAGAGGTCCTAGGAAAGCACTGTCTGAAGGCAGCCAAGCCATGAATGTAGGTGAAAAGAAATACAAAATATGCATGATATGAATACGGAATAGGTATGGTCGTCCTTCTTGGAGGATTTTACGGTTTGCAAACAGAAGAGGTGCCAGTTAGAAACAAAAGGGTTTGTTGCTCATAAATTTAATTGTTATGAAAAAATTCAGTTCACATTGTTCATGCTGGTTTTATGATATTTTAAAATGTCTGCCTGCTGATATCACACTTGTAACGTGAAAATAAGGGCTGAACTCTCAATTTAACTTCTTATAGCTGCTGCAAATATCTGTAACACCCTTTCTGACACAAAAAACCTGAAGAACGGGGTTTTCACCACTTCTTAGTGAATTGTTTGGGGAATTTGGAAACATTTTTCTCAAACACAGAGTCTAGCGCAGAAACACAGATGTCTCTCAGAAGACTCTGCTGATGAACATGAATCCTTATTCACCATGTATAGTGAGTCCTCGTCCGTTAGACATGGTAGCAGTTAACAGGTCTTAACAGCTTAATAACATTTTCACTTTCATCTTTCAGTTCTTGGTGTAAATTTTGCTCCCTGATTAAATACAGTATCAGTCCAATGAGGGATTTGTTGAGGAGGTTTTTTTTTATATATATATGTGTACTTACATTCAGTTTTAGCAAGAGTTTTTTAAGACTACAATTTCCTTAAAAACAAATGGGCCATGAGAATAGTATCTGTCATTCATGGCTGTCAGCTGTTTACAGGTCTGTATGTGGATTAATATACATGTGCACTTGAAATTTAGTTTCTCTTTGATTTATAAAAAAGTGTAAGACTTGAAAATTCCATTCAAATAAAGAATTTATTAAGTGTTTTTCAATGTTATTTCTATTTTCTTTAAGGTTTTCCACAGGTAATTGTATCTTCTTTTTTGTTTTTAACATCTTTCAGAGGTCTACAAAGCCTAATCAGCTCAAAATTTATGAAAGAGAATAACGGCATTCGCATTAAAGGACAAGACTTTTCATAGTTGTTTAAGATAGCAAGTGATCATTTGAAATGATGAACATATATAATTTGGGATAAAAGTTTGGTTACCTTTTGGTAATATTTGGTCTTAAAAAGAGTTTAAGCAGAGGCTGATATTTATGCCTGATGCTAATATAAAGAATTTCTACTTTTCCAATAAATGTCAAGAGCTGTGTTTTCTTCTACATTTTAGATGAATTTTGTTATCAGCATTCATGGCTATATATGTGGAAGCAGTAAGGTAAGATCCCCTGGGAAAGTCTGGAAGTGGTATCTTCAGCCTCAGCTTGAGACAATCCAAAGGAACCTGATTTTCAAAAACATGATGATTCTGACATGTCTCTGTCCTTGAGCTACATCAGACTGATTTATCTGAAGTAGGCTTGTTCAGAATCACTAGTCATACCTGAAATCTTATTCATTACATCTGGTAATAGAGATTAAATTGTTACATAAGATGAAAAACTGACTTTTCAACAAGACTTTGCCATTTCTTTTGTTCAGAATACAATGGGTATATAAGCAAAAGGAAAAAAATAGTAAAATGTTCCCTGAGCTTGGAAAAACTGTTAAAATTGACCTGATCATGGGAAAGGTTTTCATCTCTGTCAACTAATACTTTAGCAAAAAATAATTTAATCATTAAAATATGTGAAAATTTCTATTTGCAGCACAAAATCATACTTTCTATTCATAATAATGAAAGAAATGGCAAAAATGGCCATTCTGAAATATTTTCTCTGCATTCCCATTATTCCCTCAACTGGGAAATTAGAGTATTAGCTTAGGAAGGTCAAAATTGTTATTAATTTTCTGCCTTGCTTTTATGTCAATGCTAGACATAAAATCATGCACAATTTTAGCTTTACAGTGGTAGGAAAATATGCTAAGGCTCATAATCTGCATTTATATGTGTACAGATAAAATCATAATGATATAATAAGCACTGACCTGTCTGTAGGAGCAGGAGATTTCATATGCCCTTTTCCATGCTTTAAGTGAGACCCCAACCAATAAACTACTGAGATCAGTGATAAGGAATTGTCAGGAATTATTAGTTGAATATAAACATGTTCCTCTAAGCCACATACACACTGAGATCACAATCTTTAATAAACAAAAGACTAAATTAGGATTTAGCAGCTACACATTCAGCCTTCAGATTTTTATGTCTTCACTTGGTTTAATACATGGGTTTAAAATCATGGCTGGCTGTTCTATGCTTCAAATAAGATGTATTCACCTTTTGTATTGCATATATGGCAAAGAAATAATAATGAAGAACTCAAACACATAAGAGCAGTTGGACCTAATTATTACTTTTACTGACACACTCATCTGATAAAGCATAAATTGTGCTGTAGTCCACCACATTTCTACAACATGATTCCTCAGTATCAAGAAAGAAAGAAACAGTTGGAATGGAACAATGTGCTGGTTTTTTCCAGCCTTTTTCTCTTCTGGGTAAAGTGAACCTTTTATTTTCTATTGTTCTTAAACCATAATTTCAATAAATACGAAGAGATTTTCCATCTTTGTATCCCTCAGATTTCTGAGCTTCACAGACCAAATAGAGTCCCCCAAATCTTCAATAAAGATTAATTTTCTGATAAAACTGCATATTTTTACCAACATTCAGAATCTATTTGTTATTCTTTGTGTAATAACTTTGAAAAATAGTGAACTGATTTACTATTGTTCATATTCTATCACAGTTCTATTGTAATTGGGCATTAAATAATGTGCTATTAAAATAGTATTTTTTTGAGATTCATATGCCCACTGTGGAAAAGTGTCTCTTAGTGGATAATATCTTCCTATCGGTGCTAAAGGAAGTTAAATAATCTGCTTTTCTATTTTCTGATTGCTTCCAGAAATTAATTTTAAACTGTGTCATAAGTAAATGGAGTATTTATAGCTTCTTGCTGGGAGTATGTCTCCCCAGGGTGAATATGTGTGAGCATGTGGGAGGAGAAGATGAGGAGATTAACATAAAGACTTTCCAATGGTCTGAAAATTAATGAATTCATAACATTCTTTTCATTTTCTTCCATTCTGTACCTGTGGTAAGATTATTGAAAGCTATGAATGTAGGCATGTGGTTTAAAGCATATTGAGTAATGTGAAATGGCAGGTGAGGGAGCTGTGCTACTGAAGCAGACCAGAGCTCTGTAATGGTTTGAAGAGGAGCTGTATATGAAGGTGAAGGAGAAGCTTGGGTCACTTCTTGTTTTTTTTTTTCAAGTAGGAGAGGATCTGAAATGAAAGCATGGAAATGATATAATAGGCGTCACAGAAACATGGTGGATTGGCTCCTATGACTGGAGTGTTGGAATGGAAGGTTACAGGCTGTTTAGGAAAGACAGGCCTGGCAGGCGGGGAGGGGGAGTTGCCCTTTATGTTAGGGATAGGCTGGAGAGTATGGAACTCTCTCTGGGGACAGGTGAGCAGTCCACAGAGAGTTTGTGGGTCAGGGTTAAAGGGAATATAGCTATGGGAGACGTTACTGTTACAGACCGCCTGATCAAGGAGAACCTGCGGATGAAGCACTCTATAGACAGATAGGAAAAGCCTCAGGCTCACAGGACCTTGTTCTCATGGGTGACTTCAACCACCCTGACATCTGTTGGAAGGACGATACGGCCCGGCACAAGCATTCCAGGAGGTTCCTTGATTGTGTGGAAGACAACTTCCTTCTGCAAGTAATAGAGGAGCAGACAAGGAGAGGTGCCATGCTTGACCTCGTGCTCACCAACAGGGAAGGGCTTGTTGGAAATGTGACTCACCAGGGCAGGCTTGGATGCAGCGATCACGAGATGGCCGAAGTCAAGATCATCAGAACAGTGAGAAGAGCATGCAGCAAGCTCACTGCCCTGGACTTCAAGAGAGCAGACTTTGGCCTCTTCAGGAACCTGCTTACTAAGGTTCCATGGGATACAGCCCTAGAGTTCAGAGGGGCCCAGGACTGTAGGTTGATATTCAAGGATCACCTGCTACAAGCTCAGGAGTGTTGCATCCCAGCTAGAAGGAAGTGCAGCAGGAGGGCCAGGAGACCTCCTTGTACAGGTGGATAAGGAGCACCTGAGGAAACTTCAAATGAAAAAAAGAGGCTTATAAAAAGTCGAAACAAAGACAGGCGGCCGGGGAAGAGTACAGAGATGTTGTCCGGGAAGCTAGGGACCAGGTTAGTAAAGCTAAGGCCCAGTTAGAATTAAACTTGGCTACGGATGTTAAGGATAACAGGAAGGGATTCTACAGGTACATAGCAAATAAAAAACAGACTAGGGAGAATGTAGGCCCCCTCAGGAAGCTCTCAGGAGAACTGGCTACATGGGATTTGGAGAAGGCTGAGGTTCTGAATGACTTCTTTGCCTCGGTCTTCACTGGCAAAGGCTCTGACCACGCCACCCAAGTCTTGGAAGGCAGATGCAGGGACTGTGAGAATGAAGACCTTGGACCCACTGTAGGAGAGGATCTGGTTCGAGATCATCTTAAAATCTGAATGTGCACAAGCCCGTGGGACCTGATGAGATCTATCCGTGGGTCCCGAAGGAGCTGGAGAATGAAGTTGCTAAGCCGCTGGCCATCATATTTGAGAAATCATGTCAGTCAGGTGAAGTTCCCAACAACTGGACAAAGGGAAATATAACCCCAATTTTCAAGAAGTGGAGAATGGATGACCCGGGGACTTACAGAGCAGTCAGTCTCACCTCTGTGCCTGGCAAAATCTTGGAGCAGATTCTCCTGGAAGGCATGCTAAGGCACATGAAAATCAACACGGCGCTTGGTGACAGCCAGTATGGCTTCACTAAAGGGAAAACCTGCCTGACCAATTTGGTGGCCTTCTATGATGGGGCTGCAGAACTGATGGACAGGGGCAGAGCAGTTGAAGTCATCTACCTGGACTTGTGTAAAGCATTCGACACTGTCCCACAGGACATCCTTGTCTCTAAATTGGAGAGACATCAATTTGATGGATGGACCACTTGGTGGAGAAAGAACTGGCTGGATGGCTGCACACAAAGAGTTGTCATCAATGGCTCAATGTCCGGCTGGAGACCAGTAATGAGTGGTGTCCCTCAGGGACCGGTGTTGGGACCGGTCTTGTTTAACATCCTCGTTGCTGACATGGACAGTGGGATTGAGTGCGCCCTCAGCAAGTTTTCCGATGACACCAAGCTGTGGGGCTTGGTTGATACGCTGGAGGGAAGGAATGCCATCCAGAGGGACCTCGACACGCTTGTGAGCAGGCTGATGCCAACCTCATGAAGTTTAACCATGCCAAGTGCAAAGTGCTACACCTGGGTTGGAGCAACCCCAGGCACGGCTACAGGTTGGGCAAAGAAGAGATTCAGAGCAGCCCTGCAGAGAAGGACTTGGGGGTGCTGATCGATGAGAAGATGAACATGAGCCGACTTCAGTGTGCGCTTGCAGCCCAGAAAGCCAACCGTATCCTGGGCTGCATCAAAAGGAGCGTGACCAGCAGGTTGAAGGACGTGATCCTGCCCCTCTACTCTGCTCTTGTGAGACCTCACCTGGAGTATTGTGTGCAGTTCTGGTGTCCTCAACATAAAAAGGACATGGAACTGTTGGAACAAGTCTAGAGGAGGGCCACGAGAAGGATCCGGGGACTGGAGCACCTCCCATATGAAGACAGGCTGAGAAAGTTGGGGCTGTTCAGCCTGGAGAAGAGAAGGCTGCGTGGAGACCTCATAGCAGCCTTCCAGTATCTGAAGGGGGCCTATAGGGATGCTGGGGAGAGACTCTTCATTAAGGACTGTAGTAGCAGGACAAGGGGTAACAGGTTAAAACTTAAACAGGGGAAGTTTAGATTGGATATAAGGAGGAAGTTCTTTCCTGTTCGGGTGGTGAAGCACTGGAATGGGTTGCCCAGGGAAGTTGTGAATGCTCCATCCCTGGCAGTGTTCAAGGCCAGGTTAGGCGAAGGCTTGAGTGAGATGGTTTAGTGTGAGGTGTCCCTGCCCATGGCAGGGCAGTTGGAACTAGATGATCTTAAGGTCCTTTCCAACCCTAACTATTCTGTGATTCTATGAAAGTAAATGCACTCATAAAATCTACTTTATTTTTTAAATTCTGTCACTTCCCTGTGACATTCCTTCACATTTGACTCCTGTTTCTGGTTACCTGTGTGCCAGTATCTGTACTGATATGCAAATATCAATTTAGAATTTAACCACACCTTTCTTCACTGATTTCTCTTTAGCAGCTCTTTCGTAATGTGATAATGTTACTGTTTAAAAAAGGAAAACGCTATTAACAAATGTGTAAGTCCCCAAAACCAATTTTCTAGACTGATTAAAGATAGCTTAATAAGACCTTGAAAGACTGCAATTTGCAGGAACATACAATATGGCTTATGGATGTATAGCCCTCTGCTAGTTGCAAATACTGGGAAGAAGGGAAGAAGAAACAGAAGGTAAGAAGGGATGGACGTCCAGTCAGAGCTAGACAGAACAGTAAAGCAATAAAACCCACCAGCCTGGGCATTACAGTGAACGTATACACACATACATAAGGGAACCCAATTTCAAAACTGCCAAGTTGCCTTTTTCCCAGCCACACATGGAGATGACCTTGTTTCATCTCCAAGAAATTGTTTGAGCTACATTTTTAACACTTCAGGGTGCCAGAATAAGATAAAGCCCTTGTCTGCCTTTGGCTCTCCATGGACTGTTGGAGTATCATAGTTTGTGTGCTCTCCATGTCTCCTCTGCACTGCTCACACTGTGAGGACTTGAAAACCACTAAGTCCCTCTAGGTGCCCCACAGTACAGGCAGGTCAGGGTGAGCCCTCTCACTGTTTTCTTTGGATTTGCTGTATATGTAAAGCAGAACATCCTTAATTTCCCAATTTGACCCTGATTAACACTTAACGTTTAAGACATTAAATATTTATTGAGTCTTAAGGGCAGGCTTTGAACTGCAACAGGAGAAACAAAGCATTTCAAGGACAAAAGCCCATAATTTGAATGCACGCATGAGTTTCTATTTAGCTTCCCTCACAGAGGAGTTCCCAAAATCCCTCCTGGGTGTTGTAACTAAAGGTGTGAGTTTGCAACAGCACTTCTCTGTCTGAGGCACGCACCCACTCAGTATTGCCTTGATTTCTCCCTAGCTTCTTCTTGATAATGTGGCAATATCATAGAATCATAGAATCATAGAATCATAGAATCGTTAGGGTTGGAAAGGACTTTAAGATCTTCTAGTTCCACCCCCCTGCCGTGGGCAGGGACACCTTACGCTGAATCATATCACCCAAGGCCTTGTCCAACCTGGTCTTGAACACTGCCAGGGATGGAGAAATGGGAAGTTTTATATGTAACAGTGATCTGTCTCGTGTGGCTCCCAAGTTCACTTTCTGGGGGTGGATTAGGGAAGCTAAACTGCAGATGTATCCAGTAGATTTTGAGATTCTTTTTTCTTACACCTTATCCCATAAACCAGCTACTGCAGGGAGAGGCATCCTTCAGCTCCTCCTAGGCTGCCTGTCACTCTGCAGTAGATGGCTTTCTTCCAGCAGCTTTGTCCTGCAGTCATTTGGTGCTTAAGAGCTGTTTCAATGACATAAATAAGCCTAACCAAATAGAAAATATTTTTTTTTAATTTCCTGTTAAAGCTATATGTAATTGTTTTATTTTTTGTGGCAGATAGAGGCTGCATTTAAACATCAGCTCAGTATTTGACTGAAATGTGCTTGTTTCAGTAGTTAAACATCTGCATTTGCTTTAACCCAAATAGTTGTCCCTGTACTTTTCAGAGAAGAACTGGGATTGTTGGAGCTCTGAGACTTTCAAGGTTCAGTAGGATTACAACATCCATAAACTGACATTTATAGACATGATAAATATAAATCAATAAGCAGTCACTACCAGAAGGAAGTTTAAATATGTTTGTTTAAGAGGACAGCAAGAAGTCTGATATTCAGGGAATATACAAAAAATGTAAAGGTAATTTCCTGAACTCCCCTTCCATGTCATTACAGTGGCTTGCGACAGAAATAGTGAAACTCCTTGTTATTGTAATAAAAAAACAAACATGTAGCTTAAAATTACAAATAAAGAAGTTATAAATTAAAAATTCTTCATCTGCAGTCAAAGCACCACAAGCGAAATTTTTATATCAGTTACACGGTAATTTTGGAGCAGCTTTAATGGTAAAAAAAGACTCTAGTTTTGAATAGTAGACAGTGAAATCTTGACTATCTAACCAAAGCTTTCCAGAGATTAAAATAAAAAATAGGGCCAATCGGTTTTGTTCTTAGCCCCTTTTGTGACAACTTTGAAAAGCTGTCTCAAAAAATAAAAGAAAGTGTGCGCTCGCAGCCCAGAAAGCCAACCGTATCCTGGGCTGCATCAAAAGGAGCATGATCGGTAATAGGGAGAAAACTCCAGGAACAAACTTGCCAACAAAGTTTTCAAGCTGACAAGCAGGTATTCTTTATTGCAGCACCGGGAGACACGGGGGATAGCTCCTCCTAACGTGTGTCTCCCCATTGCCACACAAGCCGTCCTTTTATAGCCACTGGGCATACATACATATTTATGAGGCTACGCATGGATTGCATAATTTTCCAGAAAGTTCCCCACATGCGTACAGAATTGTGGTGGTGGTCTCTGAGGGTTGTTTACTTCTTCCAACAATCTTCATCACTTCTGGCAGCCTTTGAAGCATGCGCAGTAGATGCTTATACCAGTTTAATTGGTTCGTTAGCACCAGAGACATAATAATCCTCCTATCCTCCTGCTTATCAGTTAGTTTAACTGTAGCCCATCCTGGACACCTGCAGTTCCCAGATACTCCTTATCCCTGTGTCCTGTTCTTCTGGACTGTTTTTCTTAAACTATGTCACAACTATAATGATTTATCTTGTGAGAATTCTCAGTATGTTCTCTAGCTGTACTCTATTTGTTTTTTCTCTATATATCATGCACCTCAGTAATTTTCCATTGCTACTGTTACAAAGCCATCAAAATTAACATTACTTAAATCTAATTCTAAAGGTTTCTATATTCCATTTTGTGATTTTGTGCCCCCTTGTTTCACCAGCAGGTGGAAGGACGTGATCCTGCCCCTCTGCTCTCATGAGACCTCACTTGGAGTATTGTGCGCAGTTCTGGTGTCCTCAACATAAAAAGGACATGGAACTGTTGGAACAAGTCCAGAGGAGGGCCACGAGGATGATCAGGGGACTGGAGCACCTCCCATATGAAGACAGGCTGAGAAAGCTGGGGCTGTTCAGCCTGGAGAAGAGAAGGCTGCGTGGAGACCTCATAGCAGCCTTCCAGTATCTGAAGGGGGGCTATAGGGATGCTGGGGAGGGACTCTTCATTAAGGATTGTAGTAGCAGGACAAGGTGCAACGGGTTCAATCTTAAACAGGGAAATTTCAGTTTAGATATAAGGAGGAAGTTCTTTCCTGTTCGGGTGGTGAAGCACTGGAATGGGTTGCCCAGGGAAGTTGTGAATGCTCCATCCCTGGCAGTGTTCAAGGCCAGGTTGGACAGAGCCTTGGGTGACATGGTCTAGTGTGAGGTGTCCCTGCCCAGAGAGGCTGGAACTATATGATCGTAAGGTCCTTTCCAACCCAAAACATTCTGTGTTTCTATGAAAAAAAAATACCTAAACAAAGTCCCTAATCACATAAAACTAGAATTAAGATATTTATATTTGAAAGTTAATTCTGCACATAGTATAAATTAAAAACAAGATTGCCACACTGTCATTTAAAGGCATATTTTAAGTGACACATGACTGAGAACAGAAGCTTGAGACAAATGAACTTGATTACATCTGTGCCAATACACAGTAACAGAAAACATGCTTGTGTGCCTTCTATTAGACCAGTAAACAAATTCCTTAAGCAAACACTTAATTTTAAGCATGGCTATAACTCTTACTGATTTTATTGGGACTTAAGCATATAATTAAAGCTAAGAATGTGCTTAATTAACTTGCAAATGTTCCTCTGTTTTTATCCTTGTCTTTGCTAAAGTCAGCACTCTTGCCTTTAAATTTGTCTGCTTGTTTTAATTTAGAATATTCATAGTTACCTCTAATCTAGCAAAACTGTGTACCATAATATATGACAACCCTAAAGATTTAAGATACTCATTTTATTTTAAATTAATAAAAATAGAAAATATCTAGACAGTTTCTTGAGTTTGTTATTTAAAAGAGACCACATAAATGAGAAAATTAATTTATTCTTTTACTGTAGAGTACTTTGTCTTGCCAGAAGATTTGCTAGAGGTACTCACAATATTCATTTCCTTTTCAAAACAAATACAAATTTATGTATTACAAAAAAAAAAATAAAAGTTGGCAATATCTTCATGAGTTTGATATCGGATGATGACTACAAATTTTCTCACAAAAGTTTTCATTGGCAAAGAACTCCATAGATTTGATATATCAGTAATTTATCTTCTTCTTCTAATTGGCTTTAGAGTGCATTCAGTCCCAGTGGCACAGCAGCAGTGCTGGCTGAATACCACTTTCTGCTTTCCCATGCAGTGGAGTGCATCATCTACTCTTTAGTGACAAAAGAAACCTGCATAACCTGCCACTCTTTCCCTGGTTAATTGATGCCTAATCAAACTGTCTAGCTGTATAGCATTTTAGTTTATTGACTTGCAACAAATAGAATCTACATTCATAGATTTAATTAAAAATAAAATTATTCACTACTTCTTGTCTTGGCTTAATTTTTCTATTCTCTTTTAAGAAATATTAGCATATCAAGGAGCTTTTGCCACTTTCATTCTTGCTGAACAAGGTCTTAATCTCAATTTAGTCCTCAAGTCTATAGGTTTATATACACAAGTTAAAATGTTAGTGAAATGTGTCTTTAATTCCACCAATGACCATGGAATTATTTCAAGGGAAACTGCCTTCCAGCTCCTGTAGTGTGGTAGATTTTGTCCTTCAAGGAGTACTTCTCCAAAGAGGTCGGTCAGATGAATTCTTAGAGTCTGGTCAAAATATTTATGAAAAAAACTTTAAAAACTGAGTAAGACGTTAAAAAATCTTGTACTAATGCATCTTGCCTGCTGGGAAGGGAACAAAAGTTATACGGTGTTCATTTGTCATGTAGAACAGAAATGACACAGTGAAAATTAGAAGTCTTTTTACATCAAGTGAAATATGGGTTTTGTGCGAAGACACATTATATCTACCCGCTGAGTCCAGGGAGATATCTTACTGCATGAAATTTTGGTGCAATACGTTGATTTCTGAGTAACTTGCCCCAAACTACTAATTAAAATGAAATGAAAGGTTCTCTCATTCCTTAATAGACTAAAAAAAGCCCACTAAAATTACTAGTGAATGGCATTTCAAAGATGGTAATTTATTTTTGCCCTGAACAAGACACTTAAAACATTTTCAAGGACATCACGTCTTCAGGCTTTAAACTGTCAACTAATTATCAAATCAATGATCATTTGGGGGAAAGTAATGAAGTATGGAAATAACCACTTCAAATTATATAAGTCATTACCGTAAAGTATTTAAAACTGGTAAGTCATTAGCAAAGGGATTTAATATGTGGGTATTAATGCTTTAAAATTTGATAAAAAAAGCAAATTGCATTTAAATTGTCATCATTTCCTCTAAAATAAGTAACTTGTCCTTTAAGATCTTTACACTTATCTATCACTTGTTTATTTTTCTAAGGAAATATTAATTAATTTATTCAAATTATTTTCAGCTTTTTTAAAAAGTTCACACCACTTTATATTAACATCAAATATTGGGAGGTATTTAAAATAGCAGCCTCAGAAGTTTAAGATTAGAAATACTTAAGGACATGCTTAATTTTAAGCTCATAACTAGTTTGTCCTTAGGTGTTCAATATGTGCACAACTATTTCCAGGACTGGGAACCTGTTTATTGTATTTCAATACTTTCATCTGTTTCATAAACCATTGTTTTACTGTATCAATAGCTTCAAACATTGTTACATATTTCAAAGCATCTTTCCTCTTGTTTCTGATTGCAAATAATTTATCCCGTGTTTGCTCATGAATGCACAGATGTGGAGATAGGGAGTGAGGAGGACAAGGAAGAAGCAAAAAAAGTTCTAGGGCTTTCCTTCACTATGGTCTGTTTCTTTTCCCTCTAAGAAATTTGTCACCAGTGGAGTTGCTAGGTAATGTGATCAGTGCTAACACCTAGGGGACTTGCCTGAAACCCAGTCTATCTGCTATGCTTTTAGGAGTGTACACATTGAGCTAAGCATATGCTAAAAACAAGTAGAGACTCCTTCACACTATCTCTATGCCACTTCATCATAGGAAAAAAAAGATATATTCCCTATATATTCTCCACTCTCCTAATTTATACAGTTCCTATCCTGAATGTACACTGCAGTGGAAAAACCCTTCCCTTTTTTATAAATTATAGGAAATAAAAATTCTTGCCATAGGACACATGCGCTCATGGAACAGGCAACATAGTAATGAAGCAGCTACTACATCCAAGATCTCATTTCACCTTGAGACAAAAAAGAGACATTTTGTTGTAATACAATACCAAATTTTGCCACCATCCTACTTGCTTCTCTTAACTAGAAAAGAAATTTAAATAAGATTTTTCCTTATCACCTGCACTCCTAAATTTTCAATCAAATTTGGTGAAATTTTGGAATATGCATAGTATGTGGCTAAAACTGTTAAAGGGGGTCTATTGTTTAGATATTATATACCTACTGCATACTTCCTATGTAGGTTATATTCAGTGGTATACAGCCAGTTGTACAGAAGTTGGTATTTGAGAAAAAGCAATGTTCATGTCTTGTCTACGAAAGCTGTGATGAGATCTTGGATGTAGTCCAAGTCAAGATGACACACCTGATTACAAAGTATGCACATTGTCATGTTCTTCCAGCAGTAAATTATTTACAGCCAGGTATGCCTGCAGTGCAGCACTATCTATCCTCTCATACCATGCTGTCTTACTCCTACCCAAAACCTCCTTTACCCCTGTTGCTCTAATGGTATAAGCAGGAACAACCCCCCCATCAGGCATTGGTTCAGGATCCAGGTGGTCAATGATTGAGATTATAATCCTCTTTCTAAATCTAAAGGGCTTGCCTCAGAAATGTATGTCATAAACATAATGTGAATCCAAATCTCCCACAACCATCCCTGTGTTTTAACACTATTACTAAAAACTGTAAGGAAAACTTCCATGGTAATATGCTGGCCACATTTATAGTATCCTTAGTAATAGCTCTAAGACTTCCTAGTAGCTATCCTGAAAGGGAATTACACCATCGTTTCCCATACAGTTTGGGAGCAAATCAAGGAGTATAAAATATTCTGTTCTACAGTGTCAAAAAGTTTAATTACAAGAGACAATCTCTATCTTCACTCAGTGAATTACATTGTTGTATGCTCAGTAATCCTGTAATTACAAAAAAAAAAAAAATCAATTTCCACTGTATTTTATTTTATTTGGTAGCAAGAAATTCCTTAAAAACTGTAGCTCTAAACTTAAATATCACAACAAAAACATCTACTATAAAAAGACAGTTTGTGGATTTACCTTGCCTGTAGCTAGCTTGGTTATATTTTTACTTACATTGAGTACTTTTACTACTTGTAAGAAAGGATTTTGGATAAACTGCTCATCCAAACCTACTGGAGCTCCTTTAATTTGGTCTTTTCTGGTTCCCAAACACAATGTTACCTCCCCAATCAACCCTAAATTACTTCTGAATTTTATTTCCCTTGGTAAAAGTCTTCAGCAGTAGCAAAGTAGCTGCACCAAAGTAATTGTTCTGTTCTGTTCTGTTCCATTCCATTCTTGGAAATATAGAAGCTGGTGATTTTATTCAGTGCGCTCTTTGGGTTTGTGGCTGAAGTGAAGAGTTTCTTTAAAAGCAAATGTTTAGGGACCACGAAGGTCATCGTACCTGCTCAGCTTTCTAGCTATACTTCTAAAACTTGTAAGACTACGAAAAGGCCTAACTGAGCTTTGTTCCTCTCAGCGATTTCTGAAAGTATCCTCATTTTGTCAAAACTGACAGATGCAGATATAAATTTTTACCTTCTACATTGTTCTGTGGTGTACCTCCAAAATGTAGGTAAAACTTCATTTGCTCCCATTGTCTTAGCATGAGGATTGATTTGAAAGTGGCCTTCCCACACCAATGTTGAATGCCTTCAACAGTTTCCTGGATACTACTGGAGAACCAGTGGGACTGGACGCACTGTGGGAGCTTGATGTTCCTTCAGGTCCAGCCTGATCTTTTGAAAATAACTTGCCAATGAGATGCCTTGTAGACAACTCTTATAGAGCAGTGTTTTCCTCCTACAGTCTTTCTCCCACCCTAATATAAATTAGTGATGCATCTCTGAAGTTTTTGGACACTGCTCCACACAGCAAGCTGTCAAACTGAGGTGCCCCCACAGACACCAGAGCCAAATCAGTTATATCACAGAGTTAAATAAAAAATAAATTTCAAAAGGTAAAACTGAGCTATGCTGTAAACTGATGCAGCTACATTTACCTTCTGCTTGCTTATATTACATTAGAATTAGGTCCTAAACTGCATGTTAAACTTACAGAAAAAAAAAATCTGTTCATGCCTTGCCTCATACAAGCCAGCTCTTAAGTGACTGCTTAAGACAATGGTGATTGAACAGTTAGTTTTAATATCTCTCTGAGCGGAAAACAGGTAGGGGCCCTCTGGAGATCCCAAGGGATTTTAGAGTAGGTGCTCAGGGATCAATGCCACTTCATTACTCTTTCCACAACTAATCAATGAAGCCCATACTTTGACTTAACTATAGTTCTGAGCACACAACACAACCCTCTAGGAAACAGGAGTATAATGCTCTAGGATGTTCCTACTCTCTGTGCTCAAAGACTGATCTACTGAGTCAGAGAAAACCATCTGTTATTGCATAGCAAATTTTCCTCCTAAAGAAACATGTGCTTCAGCAGATTGCTTTACTTCACTACTCTGGGAAGATTAAAACAAGCATAACTTTTTAGATGACAAACACTCTGATAGTCTTGCAGATTGTTTTTGAAGTATAAAAATTATATGCTCTAATAAAAGGTTTGGGTGGACAGTTTTTCATCTGTGTGGGGCTGTTTTCTGTTTGTTTGTAGGGCTTTTTTGTTTGGATTTTTTTCCTTTTGACATTTGTGGGAATAATAAAAAACCTATTCAAGAAACAAAAAAAAAAAAAGGGGTGTGTGTGTGTGAAGTGGAACCACTGGGGGAACAATCCTCAGCCAGACTGCAGTAATTCAGACTAAGTCTCCAGAAGTCACTTTAGTTGAACACATTCGAGTCCAAGATAATAATCACACAGTTATTGCTGTTGTTATGCCATTAGGAAAAAAGTTATGAATAAATGTTAGCTTTTTAAAATGATTAGAGCTGGATCTATATGTGAAAATTCACGTGCTGCTGATGTTGTCTTTCACTATGTAGCAGAATGACGACCGCCATTAGAAAATTAGAAATTAGACTTTGTCTAATTCTAGACTTTGTCTAATTTCTAAAATGGATCACTAACAGTAAAAGTTGAGACAGGTTTAATTCATACTGTAAATATAATTGGGCGACCATAAATTAAATGCACAGTGTAAATGTCAAGTGCTACTAACACTGAAAAGTATATTTGATTAACTTGGTAATTAATGCAGAATTTTTCCTTTGACAACACCTTTTGATGTCTGATCTCTGAAAAGTTCTGATTTCTTCTTCAATATGTGCTTCTGACAAGACTGCATGCTGCCCTCTTAGCTCAGACTGATTCCTGGCAATGGTTTTTGAGGATATGTGAAGGACCAAAGAGCACCTGCTGATTTCCAGATTTTAGGTTCTGTCCCTGGGAAAATCTCACTTTGATTCATGAATTGAATGAATCTGATATGAAAGTTACCTCTAGAGAATTTTATTATGTACCTCCACCATTTTTAACATACCTTAGAATTATCTAATATATATTAAAGTCAAACCATCTCCCATATCTTGAACTGAACTACTGTGTACCTAGGGAACAGGTAGGTCATAACTATGCAACTGAATTGGAAAGCTGTGATAGACAATAAAGTTCAGATTTTATCTAAAGGTATGGTAGCCTTGCATTTGAGTGAACAAATAACCTCTTAAATTCACAAATGCTCAATATTCAATATCTTTCCTTCTTTTTATTCCAAGTCTCCCAAACTTAGCAGATAATTGATACTGAATGAGCAGATCAGTGTAGCAACAGGAACTCTGCTTTCTATGGACACAGAAATCTTGGGTTATATATTGATAGACAGAAGATCACATATCAAAAGCATAATCTGTTAAAAAGTGGATGCCACCTTTTAAAGTCCAGAAATACCAATCACGGGTGCTGAAAAACAGCTAATAAATAAGCTTTTGCGGTGACCATGAAAATCTTCATATGATGCTCTTTTATATAATTCAGAAAGATCCCTTCAATAAAGTTTATTTCTGTTTTTACTGAAAAGGTATAACTGAAAGAAAAATGAAACCATTCCTAAGACTCAAATCCAACATGCTTTACATATTTGTCAGAGAAATGAAGGTGACTGACAAACTGCAGAGTACATAGAAATTCCATCCACAAAATACAATAATAAAAATGTAAATTATATCCCCTTTGTCTTGCAATGAAGAAGACTATGGATCTGTTGTGTGAGACTGGAAAAAAAAACCAACAAACCTAAACCCCAAAACAGCCTGCGGAAATGTTTTTCTCTTAATTGAGAGTTTGGATACCCTTTCTGAATGTTCACTGCAGTTTTTAACAAGCGGAATAAGAAGTAATCCCAACTGAGCACCACTTTTAGCTGCAAGCGAAACAAAACAAAACAAAACAACAAATCAGGATAAAAAGTGAAAATGCGAAGAGCTTTCTACAAAAAACCTTGTTCAAGCAGAAAAAGATTTTCCTCTACAGCCTCAGATGTGAGCTTCTTTCCTTCACGCTGAGCACACTGACAAGCAACTAAAGGAATTTCAGCTGTCAATAGCCTATTGCAATTGCAACACATTAATGAGGATCTGGTGCAATTCCCCTAGTCTTGCTGTGAACTCAATGTCTCAAGCACAGTGCATGATGGTATTTCTTTTGCAATCAGCATCATATTATCCGATGTAACATCAGCATCATATTATTCGGTGTAATATCAGCATCATATTATCTGGCGTAACATCAACATCAAAGGTTAAGAAGATTCTTGGTGGAATTTCTGATTTGTTCTCCAAAAGTTATTTTTTGTTCTCCAAAAGTTATTTCTAAAACAGTGATAACTATCTTACCCTTTCCTTTGTCTTATTAGTGATATTAAAATATAAAAGTTTGTTAAAATTTTGATAGTGTTCATCAACATTTAGTACACCAACCTGAAGTGGAATAGCATACTTACAGGTATTTTTGTGTTTCTATCTGATATTTTTTTTTAAATGACCATTAATGTTCCTGCAGCAATGTTACCTCTGGAAATGTTTCCATGGTGAGGGCAAGAAAAGCATCCTATCAGGAATACTTATTGTTATTATATGATATAAAAAACAAGGTAAATGGTGAAAAAATAGTCTATGGATACTACATTCTGAGAATTATCGCAATGACTTCAAAAGTTTTAATGTGATCTTATACTAAAATAAAGGTTATTTCACATGACACAGTGTTAGGCTTAAAATCCTGTTTATGGTCAAAAAGGAAGCATATTTATTTCTAAATTCCAAAATTTATTTACTATAATTGACATCTTAAGTGTCTAATCACTGTTAGTCTAGAGCTAATCATTACAGAAAAATAAACAATAATGCAATTAAAAATGTAATGCACGTTTTTTTTAGGTTCTACTCCTTTTTCTGGTGTCATGATGTCGTGGTTTAAACCCAGTCAGGTAATTCGTTCGCTCACTTCCCCCCCCTTTCTTGCCCTCCCCCTGCTCTCGGAGGGATGGAGAGGAGAATCGAAAAGAATGCAACCCCCACGGGTTGAGATAAGAACAGTTTAGTAACTAAGGTATAACACAAATCACTACTGCTACCACCAATGATAATAATGATAAAGGAAATAACAAGGGAAGAGAATACAACACCTCAGCACCAGCTGACAGATAACTCGTCCCCCAAGCCCGACCAAGCTCCGACCGATACCTCCTCCAACCCTGCCGTCTCCCAGCCCTTCCGGCTAACTCCCAGTTACATCCTGGGCATGACGTGCTGTGGTATGGAATACCTCTTTGGTCAGTTTGGGTCAGGTGTCCTGTCTCTGCTTCCTCCCGGCTTCCCCTCCTCCCTGGCAGAGCATGAGGCTCACAAAGTCCTTGGCCAAACCAAAACATCTCTATCAGCTCTGTTCCCAAGCTGAAAGTCAAAACACTGCACTGCACCAGCTACCAAGGAGGAGAAACATGACTGCTACTGCTGAACCCAGGACACATGATCATGCTTCCTGGCTCTTTCGATCAGTCTCACCTCTGTGCCTGGCAAAATCTTGGGGCAGATTCTCCTGGATGGCATGCTAAAGCACATGAAAATCAACACTGTGCTTGGTGACGGCCAGCATGGCTTCACTAAAGGGAAATCCTGCCTGACCAATTTGGTGGCCTTCTATGATGGGGCTGCAGAACTCATGGACAGGGGCAGTGCAGCTGATGTCATCTACCTGGACTTGTGTAAAGCGTTTGACACTGTCCCACAGGACATCCTTGTCTCTAAATTGGAGAGACATCAATTTGATGGATGGACCACTCAGTGGATAAAGTACTGGCTGGATGGCTGCACACAAAGAGTTGTCAATGGCTCAATGTCCAGCTAGAGACCAGTAATGAGTGGTGTCCCTCAGGGATCGGTGTTGGGACCGGTTTGTTCAACATCTCGTCGCTGACATGGACAGTGGGATTGAGTGCGCCCTCAGCAAGTTTGCCGATGACACCAAGCTGTGTGGTTCTCAGCTGATACGCTGGAGGGAAGGAATGCCATCCAGAGGGACCTTGACATACTTGTGAGGTGGGCTGATGCCAATCTCATGAAGTTTAACCATGCCAAGTGCAAAGTCCTACACCTGGGTTGGAGCAATCCCAGGCACGGCTACAGGTTGGGCAAAGAAGAGAGTCAGAGCAGCCCTGTGGAGAAAGACTAGAGGGTGTTGATCGATGAGAAAATGAACATGGGCCAGCTTCAGTGTGCGCTCACAACCCAGAAAGCCAACCGTATCCTGGGCTGCATCAAAAGGAATGTGACCAGCAGGTCGAAGGAAGTGATCCTGCCCCTCTACTCTGCTCTTGTGAGACCTCACCTGGAGTATTGTGTGTAGTTCTGGTCTCCTCAACATAAAAAGGTCATGGAACTGTTGGAACAAGTCTAGAGGAGGGCCACGAGGATGATCAGGGGACTGGAGCACCTCCCGTATGAAGACAGGCTGAGAAAGTTGGGGCTGTTCAGCCTGGAGAAGAGAAGGCTGCATGGAGACCTCATAGCATCCTTCCAGTATCTGAAGGGGGACTCTAAGGATGCTGGGGAGGGACTCTTCATTAGGGACTGCAGTGACAGGACAAGGGGTAACGGGTTAAAACTTAAACAGGGGAAGTTTAGATTGGATATAAGGAGGAAATTCTTTCCTGTTAGGATGGTGAGGCACTGGAATGGGTTGCCTAGGGAAGTTGTGAATGCTCCATCCCTGGCAGTGTTCAAGACCAGGCTGGACAAGGCCTTGGGTGATATGGTTTAGTGTAAGTCCCTGCCCATGGCAGGGCAGTTGGAACTAGATGATCTTAAGGTCCTTTCCAACCCTAACTATTCTATGATTCTATGATTCTATTGTACTCATCCCTTCAATGGTGAGGTAAATCAGCACCCTGAGATCTTCACAAAAAAAAACATTTCTAGCCTTGCTGAAGTTTCTTGTTTTCCCTTTTATTGAATACTGAATGACAACTGCTAAATATTTGCCCTCCATTTTTCCCACAGGTTTCTGTAGTATTCAGCTATCATATACTCTACTAACATCAGTATATTTCTAGATACACACTAGCTATTTGGATGAGCATAAATGCATTTTGGTAAATATCTGCAGAGAGCATTCAAAGCACAGAGCCTGGAGAAGGTGTTGTGAAACCATCATACTAGATCAGCTTGTTCAGTTAGGCATTTGCAGGGTCACGCTGACATCCAATCCCCATGGCAGCTGACCAAAAGGCACAGAATAAGATCTTGAACCAGGTCAGAAAGAGCCAGAAGTCATACCCCTCATATTTGCTGTATTTTTAGACTCTTTAGGAAGGCAGTAATAATCCCAGTGAAGTTGATCAATACCTACAAAAGCTAGCTCAGGCAGGTGAGAACAGTCAGTGAAGGTTTTCATAACAGCGTCACCAGTCCCCAGGACAAGTTCCTGTGAGCATAACGAGTTGCCTGAGAGTTTGCACTACTGTGGGGATGCCAACTCCCTTCCAAATACACTCACAGAGAGATCTCCAGTTGATTCCCTGGTCTTCATATCCATACAAATGCAGGAAGTTTAGTATGCCTGGGCCTAGCATGTTTCAGGGATTAAAGCAACTTCTGGGTTTTAGTCCTGGTCCCTTCCCATATTAATACTGAGAAGAATGCAGCTAGCTTGAGATTCTTAGTTTTAGCACTTCCAATTTTTTGGAATTTTTCCAGGAAACAAAGTGGCATACCTTAAAAACAGGAATATGTGCCAGGCTTTCTAAGTTCATTAAAGCAGTTATGGAAGTGGTAGACATGCTTAAAGAAATTGTGACAGTAAGTAATTTATCCAATGTACTGCAAATATAATATTGAAACTTTATTTAAAAGAAAATGCTCATAAGTATTTTATCTTTACCTGTGAAATAGTGACTTCAGTGCTCTGTGAATTAATTGCTTCATATTTAAAACTGGGAAATCCCTTAGTTCAGTCCTGAGTTACACGTAAATTTTTAATCCTGACTTTTTGTTAAAGTGACAAGACAAAAAAATGTGTTAACATTAATCATTTGAGCTCCATCTAGAGAAACACAAAATTCGTATTTGGAAAAAATAATAATTTTTCCTTTTTCTGCTAGATTATATATATTTTGCTTAGGGCTGTGTTGGGCAACTTCAACCATGCTGAAATCAGTGAAAAAGTTTCTAATAATATTACAGGTGTGATTATAGAAATTTGTTCCTTTCTAACCTGCAGACTTTGAAAATTAATGAACTGTATCAAAAATGTGTTGCAGCATTTGAATAATTTAAAATAAGACAATAGTACAACCTGAACTAAATTTCTCAACCGAATATTTTTTTTTGGGTGGAGAGCAGAGATTAAATAAAAAATAGGTTTTCCCTATATGTGTATAAGGTTCACAGTTATTTTGTATAGGATTTTAATTTGATAACTTTTTCAGTAAAGCTTACTGAAAAATTGTAATTTACTACTTAGCTAATAATTAATGTAAAGAGTTAAAAGTAGCACAATGCCATTGATATCAGCAGATTTGAATATGGGAAGAATGTAACCCATCAATTAACTATCATTCTTTATGTAAAAATTTATTTAGGAAAAATGTGAGTTTTCTTCTTATAAAGAAGTCAGTTGTCTTAAACACTTTAAGTAGTTTTGCTAAACTCTCAGAATGTCTTTTCTTATGTCTTGCCTGTTTAACTTGCTTGAGTAGGAATGAGATAGCATATCTATTATTTGTGGATCTACTTTCTGTTCCTATCCATTCATGATGAGGATGGGCCATCCACCTGTTTCTGATGTCAGTCCTAATTCTCTGCAATCATCTACTATTCATCCCTTTGTAAGCAATGAATGAGACATCCCAGTTCCTGTATAAACTCTGGTTTTGAAGAGTAACTACCATAATCAACTTTGAGATCAACAAAGTTAAGATCTCCTTAGCTATGGCTGGATGTGCTTTACACATGTTATAGATACATTCACATTTGATTTTCCATATTATCCTTGAAATTCTCCTGCAGTACAATTAAAAAATAATAACAAATAAAAATGAGCAAAACAACTTCTTATGTCCCATGTGTATAATTAAACTAATAGAGCAATTGTAATAGCACTTAGCAGTAGACAGGCGAAGTAATAGTGTGTTTAAATTCATGGTTTAGAAAGTGTAAGCAATTAAAAACACAGTGGTTTTAATAATATCGACATTAAACTACAGGTAATCTATGACTTCTGTATGCTACATCAATATTCATTATGACTATACGAAGTCTGGTCTACATTTCCATCCTTTGCTGTAGTGAGTATGTATGCATAACACCCAGCCCCACCATTACACCATCTCCACAGGGGAACACAAACAATATATTTCCTTTCAGAACAGACTGAACTAAATGGTGGTCATCTTAAACATAACTGCTGTTAACTCTAAAGCCACTAGCTTCGTGTAGAACTACAGCTATACTTCTTCATTTTTTCAATAGACTGTCTTCCATCTAGACTGTATTTTCTATGACACCACCAGGATGTCCTGCAAAGATCAATCATGTGCACATTATGGGAAGTACCTTGCTGCAGTGCCCAGCAGGCGAAATACTTTGGTTCTTGCTCTTAACCTAATCTAAGTATCTAATCAGATGATTCCTGAAGAAGAAACAATCTGTTTTAGGACATAAAAGATTATAAAAATATATTTTAGAGGTATCTTACAGATACTTAGACAATTTTAATGCATGAAAGAGGAGAGAAAATCACAGTGTATTAGTTGCAATATTATACAAACTATATTGAGCAAACAGAATTGTGAGAGAAGTGTTTCTCAATCTTATATTCAGTGAAAATTTTCTCAATTATGAAAGCATTACATATAGTGTATCTGGCTTTTTCAACAGATATTTCAGGCTAAACATAACAGTGTACAAATTTGAGAAGAGAATTTTGTATTATAAAATCACAGACCTGCCTCACAGGAGACTAAACTTATCTCAGATTGGTTTTTTTGTGTTTTCTGCTTAGAGCATACTGTACATAATGTGAAACATGACCAATGGTTTGACATACTTGTTAAGAATGTCACATAACCATTTTGGGAAACCACTGTTACCCTGGAGATCAAAAAGTAGAACTTATCTGTACAATTTCAAACTCTTGTGGAGTACATGAATCAGAACTTGAACAGCCCCCACTCAAACATATGTTGAGATGGGTATGAAAAGATGAAAAAAAATACCCAAAACAAAACAAGAAGTGGTTCAAAAATCTCAAAATTTCTGGCTAATCAGTAAGGGATGAATTTGTCTCATATGCTGGTCATTGGAGCTAACCATCATCTAGATTCACTTTATAGTCAAAACAGATCAGGCATTTGAGCACTGTTTTGCTAGACCTGTTTTGATGTTTCTTTATGATGGAATGAGTTGTCTCCCAGATTTTCTGTGTGGGACTCTTTTCACTTAATGCACATTAATTTAGGTCTCTCTATAAGTGAACAGAAGGCCCAAGCTCCCTACAGCAATCTAGGTATTATTTACTGAATTGCATTTCCAGCACACATGCAGAAACCTGTGTGTCATCGTCCAAAGTACAGGGTCCTAATGTTGAGTTGAATGTCACTAAATTAATAGTAGTAACTATGAAAGTAGTCTATTGTGAGTAGTTCACATGTACAAGCCACACTTCGGATATCTGTACTGAATCAAACCATTTGCATCACTGCAAATGTCTACTGTATGATTTGCCATTAATTTCAAACTTTATGTGCTGAATGTCCACCTCAACTTTTGTCCAGAGCCATATCATCTTCATATGCTGTCTGTATTTTTATTCATAACTCTCCTAATTCTCATTCTAAACTATCTCTTTCATTAAATGCTCTTCTCTGGGTTTTGTAGTGTCCAAGTCACTGCTTTGTTGCAAAAATCAGTGTTCTGGGTAAATCAATTTCAAAATAAGGCAGCATTAACCTCTTGACATTCTAGGGTCATTTTAACAAAAGAATATAAATGGAAACTTGGAAAAATGCATTATATTATGCATAAATTATTAATATAATATTTCTTTTCGTTAATGAAACCACAGCTGCATATCAAAGAAAAGAGGTTTTTTAGTCTCTTTTAGAACAAGGAGGTTAAATACCTGTACTGGGTCTGGCTGGGTGTCGTGGTTTAAACCCTAGCCAGACAGCTTGTTCACTCACTTCCTGTGAGTGGTGCTGGGCAGCAATCGAGACACACCCCCCCCCCCCCCCCCCCCCCCCCGGGGCTCTCCCCTTCCCCGCTCCCAGAGGGATGGGGAGGAGGATTGAAAGAGTGCAACTCTTACGGGTCGAGACAAGAAAGGAGGATTGAAAGAGTGCAACTCTTACGGGTCGAGACAAGAACAGTCCAGCAACCAATGTACAACACAAATCACCACTGCTACTACCAACAGCTACAACAATGATAAGAGAAAATAACAAGGGAAGAGAATACGATACTACCGGCCAAGAAACAAGTCCCACCCGGAAGCCCGTGCCCTTCCAGGTAACTCCCAGTTACCCCCCACCCCGGGCATGACGTGCTGTGGTATGGAATACCTCCTTGGCTAGCCTGGGTCAGGAGCCCCGTCTCTGCTTCCTCACAGCTTCCCCTCCTCCCTGGCAGAGCATGAGCCTCACAAAGTCCTTGGTCAGGGTAAACATCACATAGCAACAACCGAAAACATCGGTATCACCCGCACTGTTCCCAGGCTGGAAGTCAAAACACAGCACTGCACCAGCTACCACGAAGGAGAAAAATGACTGCTACTGCTGAACCCAGGACACTGGGGTAGGGTTAATATTCTTTATAGCAACTTGTGTGGTTTTATGCTTTGAATTTGAGACCAAAGCTATGTTGATAATACACTGGTCTTCAACTATAGCTGAGCAAGGCTTACAAAGAGTCAAGGCCTTCTCTGCTTCTCACACCACCCCACCAGCAAGGAGGCTGGGGATGGACAAGAGACTGGGAGGAGACACAGCCAAGACAGCTGATGCCAACTGACCCAAGGGATATCCCACACCACATTACTTCACACTCAGCAGTAAAACCAGGGGAAGAAGGAACAAGGGAGGACATTTGGCATCACGGTGTTTGTTTTCTAAAGTAATTGTTAATGTGTGATTGAGCCTTGCTTTCTTGGACATGGCTGAACACCTGCCTGACCATGGGAAATAGTGTATTAGTTCCTTGTTTTGCTTTGCTAACACATGCAGCCTCTGCCTTACCTGTTAAACTGTTTTTATCTCAAGCTGTGAATTTTCTCACATTTGTCTTTAGATTCTCTCCCCCATCTCGCTGTAAGGTGGGCTAGTGAGTCCCTGTGTGGGGCTGAACTGCTGGTCAGAGTTAAGAACTCTCAGTAGCCTCTTTTGGCACTCAACATGGTGCAAGACTTTTTATTATTTCTAAGTCCCTTCAACTTCCACCTATTCCACAAATAACCCCATAGGGAAAAATAACAATTGCACATCTCTGAGATATATTTTACAATACTTTGATTATGAGAGAATTTTACAATAGAGACAGTTCTTTGTTTCATCTATGACAACACTATTTGCCATTATTCAAGTTTTGTCCTTTCCCTAATTGCAAACTAATCAGCAGGATTTCTCTTTGCATATGGATGCAATTTGGTCAATTTGCATACGGTGCATATGGTCAATTTGAGCTGTATTTGAGTTGTACATTTATAACTGTTAAGAAGTTTGCTTAAAAGAGTAATTTTCTGTATGTGTTTTAGTTTGCAAGATGGTTTGTACAGCTGCGGGATTTAATGTCCTTCCGGACTGATACTGTAAATATGTTAAACCAAGTGCCTTGTAGCCACACACTAAAGGAGAATTTATCCAAAGAACTTGTAAGCAAACAGACAAAAGGACACCCATTTTATAGATAGACACACTAAATATAGTTCCTAGTGGAAACTGGCCATACTTCAGTTGATCCTTAAGCACTTCTAAGATCTCCAATTTGGACGTTTTCTCACAATCACAGGACTAAGTAGTCTGTGAACCACATTGCCCTCTCCTGAAGGAATTATCAAGATCTTAATTGCACCACCACTGCTCCTTAGTGAGGCTGAAAGGGAAACGACAGTAATAATCTCTGCACATGTTCTTCTTCATCAAGGTTCACACTTCTGCCATAACAACTTGTTCCACTAGTTGCACCTGCAGTTCCAAGTGCAGGAAGAAGGCAGCAGCTTTTGGAATTTATTTGTTTCTTTCTGCAGGTCTTGTCTGTCACTGTCTTAGCAACATCTCTTATATTAGCATTGGTTAGTCCATATAAAATGTAAATATTTTCTACATATACGTGGTATTCATTAGAGGTCAATTATCATTCTATGTGCAAAAAATTTTATAACATTTATTCATTTATGAATCATGATTCCTCCTTTTATTTGCCTATGCAAATGCCTATGAACACATCAAATACAAAGCTTGAAGCCTACCCACACTGAAGATATAAATAGAAATTGTTTATAAACTGAGAAGAAACTAACTTAAAAAAAAAAAAAAAAAAAGCAACTCAGCAATAACTTAAATTTTATAAATTAATAATTATTGAATTCTTATAAAGAAATAGACAGTTTTTCAGAGGTCTTGAGCATCTCATAAAAAGGGAAAAGGACTGCAAATAATAAATGGGCTCCAAATATTATTTTGGTAATTGTGAAAATCTGGCCTTGTTTAGTTCAGCCTTGAGGATCCTTTATCATTCTTAAAAGAATTCCATACTATCAATGGTAACGTTTGGTTGCTAAAAAGAATTAAAAAAATCCATGTAATTTCCTAACAGCTTGCAATCAAGGGGAATTAGGATCTGTAATGTGAATACCCCAGACAATTCTTTAGAGATTATAATTGTTAATTATCATCACCTGTTTATCATTTCAGTTAACAGGGTGCTTTCACTAAAGATGCTGACTTTTAGAGAGCATGCATACTTTTTTTCCTAAAGTTAAAAATAAATGGTATTGGGGTTAGAAATTTTTTACTTGAAAATAGGCAGCGAACTTGGTTTCTCCAAGTTTCCATATATCAGGAGAAATCCACACATCCCAAAACCAATTCAAATCTCAACCTTTAAGAGTGACAGGCATTTTATATCCCAGTCTTAGCTGAAGCTCTTGGGTCCTGCTTGAGGTAAATACTTTTTGATTAGGGTTTTCACTGTAATTCTGCACAGATTTTTTACTGATCAGAATCTCCTCTGTGATTTCAGTAATTTATAAAGTATATATATAGTTAAGTTGTTGAATGTCTAAATCTAGCTTTTCAAAATCTAACTCTAAAGGTGGGACTCCATACTAGCAACCCATTTTAAAAACTGGTGAAATGAAACACGAAATTTCATTTGTTGGTTTGGTTAATACTAGAAAGGAAAGCCTCCTGACATGTAATTTGGCCCTTAAAACTGTCTTTTTCTCTTTCAACCACTCAGTACATAAGAAGAAAATTTCTTCTAAAGCTCTGAGCTCTGATCTAATGTTAAAGAGCTTTGCTATTGTCATTCAATAACACTGAATCAAGAACATAAAAGGGAACTCTGTCACGTGCGAGAAAGAAAGGTTATGAGACTTCAATCATGCACCATACTTCTATTAGTGTAAAAGTATAATATTTATGGATTAGATGTTCAACAGGAAGACTTTTTCTTTATATATTCAAGCAAAAATATGATTTTAAGAGATACATTGCTGTAGCATAAAATGAATAAAATAAATAATTGTAACTAGTTTTAACTAAGATATAGACATTCAGCCTAAATCCAAGGAAAGACTTTATGGCTATCCTCAGATTTTATTAATGCTGCCAAGATCTGAAAGGAGAAATTCAGTTATTGTTCGTATTAAGTTGAAAGAGAACTGCACTTAAGAAGAAATTTGCAATGCAGATTGAATGAAAGATCTCAGGAACTGTTGACTTCTGCTTTCATTTGCACAAGGGTAGTTTTTACAACCAATAGCTTAGCTTATCTGGAGTTAAAGTAAAAAGAAAAAAAAAGAGTCCTTAAAAATAAGGCCACAAGTTTAGAGATGATGTAAATAGTCTGCCAGTGTAGTATTTTATTATGATTCACTTAAAATCCTTAACTATGGACTCCACATTTTAATGTATGAGTAGCTTTGTGAAGTCTGTTTCAACCAGAACTATAGTTCAGAGTGTTGGTATGTATATAAAGGTTTACTGGGTGGTAGAGGAAAGCTGTTAGCAGAATGAACCTGGGGCTTGATATATCTTTATTTTGAAAATGTAAAATAGATCTTAAAAGCACAAGAAATAACAGGCTAGATTAAAGCAATTCACCTTGTATGTAATTCACCTTGATGTCAAGTGCAAAGTATTTGAGGCACTTCAACAATTTGTAAGAAAAGAAATACTACTTGTCAAGTAGTATGGATAGCATACTTCTATCCAGAGACTGACCACAGGAGACAAAACCATCCTGATTAGGAAATCAACATCTTGTGTAGCAAGTTTAACTTTGTCTTGTTCATCATATTTTAGCTCTGCAGAGATTCCTTCCTTCATTATCATTTCTGCCTTTCCAGCTTGTCTTGACATAAATAACCTTTAACAATCACAGAATCACAGAATGGTTTGGATTGGAAAGGACCTTCAGATCATCTAGTTCCAACCCCACTGCCATGGACAGGGGCGCCTTGCCTTATCGTCCTGATGACCCTCCTCTGGACTTGAGCTCCACCTTCTTCTTGTCCCACCCTTAGGGACTGTCATTAACTCTGACAGCACTGGAAGTCTGTTGTTCCCTCAAACATGATTTCTAGGGAAAGCCATTTTCCTCATAGATGACATGTTGCAAAAGTCTGAGGAGAACTAGAGAAAATACAGTTGTTTAGAAACTGCAATACTGGTAAGCAGCATACTTGTTTTTATTATTGTTATAATTTCTGTCACTCGCTTTAGAACACTGTAGAATACAGAGCTTCTTAGGCACTAGCCTCTACAGTGTAAGTAGTTAGACTTTTGCACAGCTCTTAACACGTGGCCAGTTTTATTTAGGATGAGTAGATCCTTGCTGTTTGTGTAATCACACTGAGATCAAGGATGACAGAAACAAGTCTCCAGGGCCCTCCTGTACCCTCACAACTTGTCTCTGTCAGGGTCAGATTGGAGAAAACTGCAGTGTTGGACCCTGCTTCTTCAGTTAGTGATCTTGTAAAACAGTTAATTTTTTTATTTGTTTTGGGAAAAGAGTGATGGGAAAGGGGAACAGGAAGGATGTTTTCATTTTTAAATATTTTTGATTATTTGATTATGACTGTTTAGTTAATTAGATTTTTTTTACGACTAAAGTGTTTTGGAGCATTTGTGCTTTACACAGGGATCCAACACTGTACAGCCAGGTATTTTTCCTCTTGTTTGAAAGAACATGTTTGGGAATTCTAAGACAAGATGTTGAGGATGTTTTTTTTTTGGTTTATTCTTTTTTTTTTTTTTTTTGACAATTTGTCCTTCAGTATCATCACGTGTTGAAACACACAAAGTATTTTTGTTCTACTGTCACAGAATTGTAACAGAATAATGATCCTTTCTCCAAGGCCTTTTCATTTGCTCTTTTGAAATAGCATGCGGTTTAATGTTACTAATGCAGGCTGTAACATTTTTTATATTGTCGGAGAAATGGATGTAAAAATCCCTTTGTGCCAGTGAAAATTGCCTTTATGCTGTATAAAAACATACAGAAGTTTCATCTTCCTTTTCTGTGCAAACAATATAGGCCAATTCTGGCATCATTTGGTACATACTGCTACTGTATATATTATTTTCAAATGGACATGAAAAGCTAAGGAAAAACATGATAGGCTGTAAAAACTGATATCTGAAGCATAACAAGAAAAGGTATATAGGAATACACGCAGACTTATACACATTAGGAAAAACATTATGAATCATGAGTTATAGAAATGGCCCAGTTGCTAATTTAAAATTGTAACTAATTTAATATTTATTTGAAAATACTAGCTATACAAATCTACATAATTTAAAAATTAGGAAGCAAAGATGTTTCTTCTATATTTATTTTATAAAAGCACCTTAGCTACACAAGTGAAAATGCAGAATAATTTTCAGTTATACTGACACAAAATTAGGAGCCCAAGAGCAAATTGAGATAGTTATTTCTTTCTATAGCATTTTGTTAGTCTTGTTTCTCAGTACTGTATAACAAATTTTATTTGAAATCATAAAATCATATAATGGTTTGTGTTGGAAAGGAAGATCATCTAGTTCCAACCCTTCCTCAAGACCAGGTTGTTCAAAGACCCATTGCTTTGTGAGGTATGCACACACCTACCTCTCAAGCCTGTCAAGGTCCCTCTGAATGGCATCCCTCCAGTGTGTCAACCATATCACGTAGCTTGCTGTCATTGGTGAGGGCGCACTATCCATGTTGTCAATGAAGATGTTGAACAGCATCAGTCATAATACTGAACCCTGAGGAATTCCACTCGTCACTGGTCTCCACCACTGATGTCACTGGTGATTACTAGTATAATAGACAAGTGCAAATGAAATAAAATTAAATGAGCACAAATCAGTGTGAGGACATGTTCTAATATAAACTTCATTATGACCTATTGCTGTCAGCCCACCTACACTATGATATTTTGATTGGTTCCTATGTTGCTGTCAGAGGTGTACATGATTGTATGGGAAGTACTGGCTCATCACAGATCACAATAGGCTAAGAGTTCTTTTATGATTCATAGGTCTTTTCAAAAGGCTTTTTATCTCATGTCATAGAGATACTGAAAGTATAGATCAAATATTTTTATGTTCAAGAAATTTTGCTACTCATTGAAAAAATTCATAGGGAATCAATATTTTACATCTTAAGTTAAAAAAGGGTGATTTTACAGTGAGGTTTGTAAACAACATACTTTAAAGTAGCACATGCATTATTGCATGTTCTATACTAAAGAATAAAAAATAAGAAGTGATGCTACTCACTTAACTGACAGTTTTTCTTGACATTAGGTCATGATTTTGTATGTAGAGAGACTTCTGGATATTTCAGTATTGGCATTTATTTATTATGCAAAAACTAAATCTTTAGACTTAACAGCTTTTAGTAGTCTTTATCCTTTCTTTTGCATTATGATGTTACAATCCATGAGCTAAAAATTTAGCCATGTAAAAAAATGTAGCTCATTTTCAGATCTCTACTGATTCATACCATATACTTTTATATGCAGTCACAATTTTAATTATCTTGATCTAAAAGCAGAACTTCTATTCAATGCACTTACGTAGCAGTTTCACCCTAGAAAAAGTTCTTGAAAGTTCAATTAACCTTATTTAAATTGGCTTCAGCCGTATGGAACTCAATTGGATTTTTGCATTAGAGGGGTTTCATCACAAAAAGCGCATTACAAACTGCCTTCTGCATGATTTCTGATTGCTCTTTCTGATGAGTATTTTATTTATTTTTTTAAAATAATACCAATAAGAGCAGAGCTATTTACTTCTGAAGAAGAGATCATGGAATCATACGGGTAAAGAAATCTGGATATGTGGTTGAAGTTCACCATAATTACATTGCTGATGTTACCCATGGAATGAAAATAGCTTTTTCAGTAGGTGTATATCGTGTATTGCTCACCACAGTAAATAGATTTAATTGACTTGAATGTCCATGACTCATTCACAGTAAATTTGATTTTAAAAAGGAGTCAGCAAATGAAGTTTTAAAAAGTTTTTCTTAAATTCCTCATTTTCAAACCTCTTTTCCATAAAGTTAAATTTTTTTTTTTTGTTTGGTTTGGTTTGGTTTTGTTATTGTTGTTCTTGTTGCTGTTTTCCACAGCAGCATACCTCCACATTTTTCATTTGATGCTTCAGTCAAACAACCTCTAGTGGCAAGCATTAACCTTTAACTTTTGGATGAGCCTCAAGATTTACTTTAACTGTGTGGAGGTGTTCCCCTTCCTATTCCATATATAGGGAGAACTCTCCTGTACTGCAGCCTCACTTTTCCTTCTCACAATTGCCTGTATACTTTACCCCTATAATCCATTTCTCAATCTTGTGCATATTAAAACAAAAGATTATCCTAAATCCCCGGAGGAAAATGGGAGCAGGATGAAATACTGACTTCCCTTAATCCAGATTTTTCAAATCTCAAGGGCATTACATGTAATGGGCTTTTGCAAAGTTGGGGAACATTGCTAGGTAGACATAAAAGGCAATTGGCTTTTGTAAAATTCTCTCATTAATCAGGGATTTTATAGATTAGAAAAATTGTAGGAAACTTTAGTCATCTTTTTCTAGGAGAAATGGATGGGTTGGGAATTTTGGAAGAAATCAGAATATTCAGTACTTGTGAAAATTATTTTTTTTTATATTTGACTAAGAAACAGAAAATTTCAACAGAAAATGATTCAAAATTAAGATAAGAAGGGTTTTTAACTAGTAATTAGTTGTAATAGCTTTTCTTTAAAGACACATTAATTCTAAATGCAGGGTGCCTTACAGCAGCCAGGGTTCTTTTTTATCATTTCATCTCTATATAGAAAGCTATGACCTTGGATCATACTTAACAGGTTTTTCACTTGGAGCTTCCAAAGGCACCATCAATTTTTCATCATTTCTCTCACCAGCTGCACTTTCATTCACACGGTTTACTGCATATGCACGGACTGTTATATTCTTATTTCTAAACATGACAGTTTGTCCTTTTGCACTTTGATGTTTATTTTGACAAGAGCAAAGTAACAAGCAATCCCCATTAAAAAAATTCTCTTACAAGATCAAATGCAGAAGCATTGCCAGCCGCTACATCCCCATTTATAAGAAAACTTTTCTCACCACTTTGGAAACCGACGCTTAACACAGCATAAAAATATAAGTCCTGTTACTTTCCCAAACTGACTACACTATTGTAAGGAGAAAGAGTAATTGGGTTCTACTGTTGAAGAGCACTTAATACTACCTATTATTTAGTTTTCAAAGACTTATTTTCAAACTTAAAATTAGAAACTTTTTTTTTTTAAAGTACATTTTTGCTTAGTGAATTTTAAAACATTTTAGTCCATACTTACAGGAATGCTCAGGCAATACCATGGAAAGTATAAGTAATTTCTCACAGTCACTTATTGCAACTCTGTGGCACTAGGAATAAACCTTATGTTTCCTGAGACAACCCATCTACTGGATTTTACTTTCTCTCTTGAGAGAGAAACATTTATTCTACACTGTAAGCCAGTGATAGGCCAAAAAGTGATTTATGATAGGTTGCACCTGTCCTTGCCTAAGTGTAGCTGTTTAAAAGTTCATCTTATCCCAAGACAAGAGTCTCAGAGAGGTGCCTATCTGCCTCCACTGACTTCACAGCAAGTCTTGATGAGTGACTTAAATAAGTTGTCATAACACTGATAGGTAAATGTGAGACAAATCATAACCTCTAAAATGCTGCAATGACTGTCTTTGTCAGGAGCCCACTGAAACATGGTTCTCTATCCCAGTTTTCACACTTCTGTAAAATAGCAAGTGATGAAGAATGAGACTTGTACAAACAAGCACAGTAATAGGGAAACCTATCTAACAAATAGAAAAATGCTCTTTGTCAAGTAGGGCCTGTAAAACAGTGGTTACCTGGAGATGTTGGTGCTGGTAGATTTGCACAGCTTCATCACAATGATATCAGATATCTAAAGTCAAAACTGACAAGTGTCAAGAGCAGAGTTTAAGTCTTCCCAACAGTTCTGTTGTCTGGTCTTTTAACTATGATTACTTTTACTTACCCTGGGTTAATGCACTGCTACTAAGATAGTGGGTGAAAAAGGTACACTGTATCTTTATCAATCAGGCTTTTTGCAGAATACAACCTTGTAGGCTTGATTTTACAATGAGTACTGCAGGCTGGGTCATACTAGCTTTATGAACCCACTAAGTCTAGCAGTGAGGTATGCAGTGCTGGACGGATGATTCTTAACAAGGCCTTTGGGTACCTATGAAGGCAGGCATCTACCTCATTTTTTCATATGTGTGAGTGTGCATGACAGATGCATACTTCAACATGAGAGCATGTAGTTATGTAAATAAATCTATGCTGCTCTGAACTCTGCTATGCTCCCTTATTTTGTTCTTCTTGATTATAGTTAAGATTATAGTTCCATAGTTGGAATTAATTATGAATTGCACATAATTCTGAATCTGAGCCCTTTAGTTGACTTCTGCAGAACAAACATTTGTAACATTACATTGATTATCATGGTGTGAGATTTGCTTTTGAGGCTTGCATAGAGATTTTTTTTTCTAAAACATGAAAATATGTGATTGTCCTAGTTTCGGTGCCTTTTTCCTGTTCTTCTCCTGATCCCATCTGGCAGGGCTGGGAGGGAAGTGTGCAAGTGGCTGCCTGGTATTTAGCTGCCAGCTGCATTAAACCACAACGGTAAGCTAGAACAAAATATTTTCTGTACACTGAAGAGTAATGGGATTTTACAACTAGGAGAATCAGAAAATGTCCTGCAATAGCTATTTTGCACCAGGTTTGTAAGTAGAGCTTAGGACGTGATGGGTAAAAAAAAATGTCTGCTGTAATAAAGTTGTACCGAAGAAGACAGCTGATGATGGAAGAGAAAAGTATGTTCTATAACCTGGTTTTCTGATCATGACATGAAACTGGAAGTGGTGTCACAGAACATAATAGTATAAATGCAAGGTGCTCTCTACCTTGAAGGAATCTACATGACTGGCAGGTCAAGGGAGGTGATTCTCCTCTACTCCACCATGGACCCACTTTAAGTCTGGGGCCCCCAAGATAAGAAGGACATAGATCTATTTGAGCAAGTCCACAGGAGGTCCATGAAGGTGATCAGAGGGCTGGAGTACCTCTCCTGTGGGGACAGGCTGAGAGAGTTGGGTTGTTTAGCCTTTCAGTTACTAACGAGGACCTATAAGAAAACTGGAGAGGGACTTTTTACAAGGGCATATAGTGACAGAACAAGTGGTAATGGATTTTAAACTGAGAAAGGGTAGATTTAGTTTATATGTTAGGAAAAATTTCTTCACTGTGAGGGTGGTGAGGCACTGGAACACATTGCCTACAGAAGTTGTGGATGCTCCATCCCTGGAAGAGTACAAAGCTAGGCTGGACAGAGCTTTGAGCAACCTGGTGTAGTGGAAGGTGTCCCTGTCTGTGACAGGGTGGCTGGAACTTGACAAATTTTAAGGTCCCTAAACTGGTGGGACACAAATTTGATGGCTGGACTACCAGGTGCATAAAGAACTGGCTAGATGGCCGTACGCAGAGTTGTGGTCAATGGCTCAGTGTTCACCTAGAGACCCGTAACAAGTGGCGTCCCTCAGGGATCGGTGTTGGGACTGGCCTTGTTCAACGTCTTCATCGCTGACATGGACAGTGGGATTGAGTGCGCCCTTAACAACTTTGCTGATGACACCAAGCTGTGTGGTTCAGTTGATACGCTGGAGGGAAGGAATGCCATCCAGAGGGACCTTGATGTTCTTGTGAGGTGGGCTGATGCCAACTTCATGAATCTTAACCATGCCAAGTGCAAGGTCCTACACCTGGGTCAGAGCAATCCCAGGCACAGCTACAGGCTGGGCAAAGAAAAGATTCAGAGCAGCCCTGTGGGGAAAGACTTGAGGGTGCTGGTCGGTGAGAAAATGAACATGAGCCAGCTTCAGTGTGCGCTGGCAGCCCAGAAAGCGAACCGTATCCTGGGCTGCATCAAAAGGAGCGTGACCAGCAGGTTGAAGGAGATGATCCTGCCCCTCTGCTCTCATGAGACCTCACTTGGAGTGCTGTGTACGGTTCTGGTGTTCTCAACATAAAAAGGACATGGAACTGTTGGAACAAGTGCAGAGGAGGGCCACTAGGGTGATCAGGGGACTGGAGCACCTCTTGTATGAAGACAGGCTGAGGAAGTTGGGGCTGTTCAGCCTGGAGAAGAGAAGGCTGCATGGAGACCTCAAGCAGCCTTCCAGTATCTGAAGGTGGCCTACAAGGATGCTGGAGGGGGACTCTACACAAGGGACTATAGTGACAGGACAGGGGAAGTGATAGGATAAGGGAAGTTCAGGTTAGATATAAGGACAAAGTTCTGTACTGTGAGTGTGATGAAGCACTGGAACAGGTTGCCCAAAGAAGTGGTAAATGCTCCATCCCTGACAGTGTCCAGGGCCAGGCTGGACAGAGCCTTGAGTGACCTGGTCTAGTGGGAGGTGTCCCTGTCCATGGCAGGTGGATTGGCTCTAGTTGATCTTAAGGTCCTTTCCAAGTGAAACCATTCTACTACGCTATAAAACAGAAAACTAGAGAAAAATACAGAAATGTAAGGCAGGTTCACAAGTATGATTCCTTAAATACAAATAAGTTATGTATTTCTAAATTAAGCTGGCTGTTTACTTGAGTATTTTTAAATAGCCTTCTTCAGGGTTTTCTTCCTACATACAAAATAATAATAAAAGCTTTGAAGAGGGTTGTTTTGGAAGTGATCAAATAAACAATCCAATGAAGCCTTTACAGTTCTATATATATGTATATAGGTATATTTTACCCTTTTCTCGTAACTTGTCAATTATTGCCCACCCATTACACTGTCTTTTCTGAGTTAGCTTCAGTTAATCAGATGCTGATTGGGGATTCTAGAATACACTTGCTGATGATTATGTGTTATTTTAACAGGAGAATGACAATAATTTCCTGTAATGCCACTTGTTAAGGTAATTATTCTGTAATTGCCTTATCAAGGTGTCATAGAGGAGAGAGGAGAAACTCTGAGATTTCACAGCTGCTGTCAGGGTTTGATAAAGTGTTACCTTGAAAATATATTATCAGTCATCAAGCTAAATTTCTACCAGTTTTTTAAAATCAGAAAAATCTGTCTCATATGGGGCATATGACCTCTGCATTTGATGTTCCTCATTCTGATAATTAGGGAGGAGGGATTATCTTTGTTTTAAGGCATAAACTTAGCAACAGATTTGCATACATAGGAGTAAATAAATGCAAATTTTTTAAAGTGTATGGGGTTTTCAAAGGTAAGAATCTGCTTCCTGTGAAAATATAGACTTCAAACTGTAATCTTGGTTTTAGAGTAGGTACAGCTGCAGTTACTTGGATATTGTCTCTGGTTTAGAGAGAGAAAAAGGAAGTGAAATAGAGAAAGTGACAGGTCAAAAGTAGGAATATGATAGGTCCAAAACATATTTTATTCATTATTTATTAAAGACTTATAAACAGGCTTAATAAGAGCTCTCACTTCAGACTTGCTGAAATCCACTTGCCAAGACCTGCTGAACAGGAACAAAAGCTTGAGGTCTGTTTGCCCTTGAGTCAGAAATACAGGACACCCAGCAAGGATGCAGGATATATCAAGTGCCTGGAATCAGCACAAAATCTAAGTAAAATGTGCTTGTTGACTGAAGACAGACCAGAGTTTAACATTTGCATTGCCTAGCTTTGTAATGATATTTAAAGTGTTTGGTTTTGTTTTTAATTTTATTTTTTCTGGGAGGGGTGAGTGTATTTTTTTTTCCACACTCGGTTAGTCACACACCCATGAACTTGGAAACGTAAATAATGTAATGTACCCGTAGTGCAACTGATCCTGCACTGCCAGCTATTCATACTGTCACTCATACTCATGCCAATCTAACTCAGAGAAGCAGCCACTGCTTCAGTTTGTGACAACTGACTGTCCTTTGCATGATTATTAGTAATGATAAGGTCAAAAGTAGTGATGAATTGGGCTTATAGAACCAAACTCCTTATTTAGCCTCACATCTGATGTCAGCAAGAATTAAGTGCTGTGCACCTTACTGAATTGAGCTCAAGTACATACTTTAAAAGTGGCAAATAAATGTGCATACATTTTGTACATTTGCATCTGCTTCATACCTTCAAGGCAGCTGATGCAATATAACATGATAATGATTATATAAGGAGTGCACAGATAGGTACGCTAGCTTGATTAATGTCACATCTTGCACCGAAGCACTTCCCTAATCAGAAAACTGAGAAACTAAATTTGGGGGCAGAAATATTTTTCTCCTATTCTTCCCGACATGTCTTTCCATCTTTCTGATCTATTCAGGGATGCGGTGCTACCAGTGTAATTTTCTGGATGAAGGTTCCATGCAGAATATCTGCTTCAGTTCCTTGGATTATATAGTGCAAAATCCAGTAGAAGAAGCATCACTGACAGCTTTTAATCAAACTTGGCAATCCATTTGTCGACTGGAGAAGAGATGCATGTCTAGCAGTGCTGCTGGGACAATTTAGATGATCCATATTTACAAGGGGACCTTCTCAAACTGATGACATTTCTCTACCTACTTGTAACAGGCTAACCTCTCAAAATTAAATCTAATAGCTATTAAAACTGCAGAGAATGTCTGGGAATGGGAAAGTGACCGTGAAGTTACAGTATTTTTGACTCTAATAATAGGAAAGAATGTAAGCAGAAGGAAAGAACAGAGTTCAGCATACTCGTGGTTTAGTAGAAAGGCACTTTGGGGAAGACAGTTTGAGGAATATGCACCTTTAATGTCTGATGGTGAAGGCACACAAGCAATCTATATATTCTAAGATATTCTGAGGCATAAAAGAGAAAGAAAAACTAACAATTTTACCAAAACTTTATCTGAAAGAAAAAGGTATCTTACAAAAAGTAGAATAAAAGCTCACAATCAAAATAAATAGAAAATCATAGAATAGTTAGGGCTGGAAAGGACCTTAAGATCATCAAGTTCCACCCCCTCTGGCATGGACAAGGACACCTCGCACTAAACCATGTCACCCAAGGCTCTGTCCAACCCGGTCTTGAACACTGCCAGAGATGGAGCACTCACAAATTCCCTGGGCAGCCTCACCACCCTTACAGTAAAGAACTTCTTCCTTATGTTCAATCTAAACTTCCCCTGTTTAATTTTGAACCCATTACTCCTTGTCCTATCACTACAGTCCCTAACGAAGAGTCCCTCCCCCGCATCCTTATAGGCCCCCTTCAGATGTTGGAAGGCTGCTATGAGGTCTCCGTGTACCTTTCTCTTCTCCAGGCTGAACAGCCCCAACTTTCTCAGCCTATCTTCATACAGAAATATGTGGAAAGAAAATATGAAAACTAAACCAAACAGGTAGGACTAAAATGAAAAAGAGCAATATGTAAAATTGATTGTAGATAAAAATAGAAGCAACAAAAATAAAAGATTGTATAAAAAAGATTAGAAATTAAAAGTAAGATGGTTCCATCGTGTGACTGGAAAGAAAGCAAATTAGGTATTTTATAAAGAGGGTGGAAATATTTATAACTTTCTACCCTTTAGTTTTTATAAATAAATAAATACACAAAAATAGGGCCTGAAAGTTAGCATATTTCCAAGAAAGAGAATATAATAGGAAAGTATGGTTTTAGAAAATATAGGCTATATTAAATGTAATCAATTTAGTTTGATTATGCTCACTCTCAGTCCAGAAATTCAAAACCTAAGATATTCAATAACCACTGAGCTATTATCCTTGCAAATGCATAAAGAATGAGGGATGTCCAAGTGGACTTCAGAAAGACAAATATAATAAAAGAGGGCTGGGGCTATGAGAACTTTCTTATATATAATAAGCCAATTTACATTTATAAACCTTCAGGAATGCCAGAAGTTTAGCTGCAGTCAGTCTTGGACTGATCTGGTTAAGTGAAACAATAGAAGATGTACTTCTTAACAAATTCCTTGATACTGTTCTTTATCGTATGCTCAAGACCAAACAACAAACATATGAAGCTCATGTGCAACAAATTTGAAAACCTAACCAAGCGTTTACCAGAAGTGCAACAACAGACTTGAAGAATATTTAAAGAGATGTCTAAGATGGATCTGGGATGAACTGTCTTCTACTGATTATTTTCATTAATGACTTAGACAATAGAATAAAGACAGTATTTAAATAAAATTAGATTGTTCTGAGATGCACAATTAAAAGGCACATACTTCAACAAAGAAAATTAGGCTTTATTATGAGGGGATTTTTTCACAATAAACATGGTTGAAAATGAACAGGTTGCTCAGTGAGGTTGTGGAATCTCCATCCTTGGTTTTATTCAGAACTTTATTTATTTTATTCAGCTAAACCTCATCTGATTTTGCATATGCTCTTGCTGGAGCAAGATATGGTAGACACACTTTCCAATATAAATGATTCTTTCCTTCTATAATTACATTGAATTTTTGGATGCAAATTGAAAGAAAACATGGAAAGTTTGGAATAAAACACAACCTGCGTAAATTGGCAAAACCATCATAATTACTAAATAACCTTTTAGTTATCATTTAATAATTTAGTTAAAAGGCTCCCTTGTGTACGCTAGTATGTCTAGTCAGTGTGTGTTTTAGTGAAAAATATAAGGATGAAATGAATTACACACTGAGAAACACATTGACGTTTATATTAACAGAAATGAATTTCTAAGGAAGTACATCCTTTTAGTACAGTGATGGCTTTATGAAGAGATACTACATTGGTCCTATATTTCTGTTAAATGACATAAGCCATTATTTTATACCATGATGTTGATTTATTTTGTTTTCTTGCCTTTTGAATATTTGATGTCCTTGGTACATGTCAAAGCAGAGGTTTTCTGAGATGGCTTTTTCATATTCACTTTGCATTTTCTTTGATGCTTTGAAGCTTCAAAAGTATATTTCAAGTGTCAAAGGTTTTCAGATAAGGGATAGTGGTCCTGCTGGTTTTAAAACAAATAGCTAAAATGTGGATATTTTGCAGCCAGAGGATAGAAGGCCACTGGAATATTCAGGTTCCAATAATCAGAATATCCTGACAAAAGTATCCCTTGGAGATATATACTGGTTTTTACTAGAATGATGCTAAAAATATACAGTATCCCAATGAGAACAACTAACAAATACTGACAAGTCTTGGCCCTGTCTGGAAGAAAAACATGCAGTGATTCATTTCTACAGGAAACCCTTCTCTATGCTTTAACAGTATTTGAACGCTAATAAGATTTAACATCCCCTGCTTGTGTGGAGAACTGCTCAGAAAAAAATGTAGTTTTGATTTTCCTTTTTTGCAAAAACATGGGTAGGCTTTAAAATCTGAAATACGGTTTAAAATAGTCAGTACTTTCCTGGCCTTTACATAATTTTGAGAGGGGCAGAAGAGGAATGGAGAGAAGCAACATTTGTAATTTTGGGTTTGCTTGTAAAAGAAATACCATTTTTTTTCATAGTCAAACTTTTATCTAACTTGCCAAAAGAGGGAGTGACCAAACATCATTCATCTTCTCTCCAGACTGTTAAAGAACACAATAAATACAAAATCATAATTGAAAGCTATGCACATCTGTTAAATTAACTAAACAAAACACAAACTGAGTGGGCTCGAAAGTGTCTATAACAACAGTCTGTTGCCTGAGGCTCAATGAATCTGTGTGAACAAAACTGCAGTGCTGACTTCCCAGAGCTTTAATGTCTTTTACTTCACCCTTGAACTCAATAAAGGCACTTAATCATTTGTGGAGGGCTTCTCCAGTTCCCAAAAAAATTCCTTTTGTTGTTATTCTCTATCTTTGTTCGGAAACCATATTTAAAATTTATTAAAAAACCTGAAAACTTCTAGTTAGTTGTCTTGGGTTCAGCAGTAGCAGTCATGTTTCTCCTTTATGGTAGCTGGTGCAGTGCAGTGTTTTGACTTCCAGCCTGGGAACAGTGGTGGTGAAACCATGTTTTCAGTTGTTGCTATATGATGTTTACCCTGACCAAGGACTTTGTGAGGCTCATGCTCTGCCAGGGAGGAGGGGAAGCTGTGAGGAAGCAGAGACGGGGCATCTGACCCAGGCTTGGCAGGGAGGTATTCCATACCACAGCACGTCATGCCCGGGGTGGGGGTAACTGGGAGTTACCTGGAAGGACACAGGCTTCCGGGTGGGACTCGTTTCTTTGTATTCTCTTCCCTTGTTATTTTCTCTTATCATTGTTGTAGTTGATAGTAGCAGTGGTGATTTGTGTTGTACATTGGTTGCTGGACTGTTCTTGTCTCAACCCGTAGGAGTTGCACCCTTTCAATCCTCCTCCCCATCCCTGATGGGAGCGAGGAAGGGGAGAGCCCCGGGGTGGGGGGCCTCGATTGCTGTCAGCCCAGCACCACTCACTGGGAGTGAGTGAACAAGCTGTCTGGCTAGGGTATAAACCATGACATTAGTCTTAAAAGACAGAAAATTGAAGAGGACACTGAAAAGAATGTCTTGATTGTTCATTATTAAGATTTGCAACAGTAACTGTTAACTTTTGAGGTGGGATGTTGGGGTCCTCCTTGAGACATTTTAGAGATCCAGGACATTCACAGGTCTGACAAGCATGATATATTTTATGGCTTGAATTCATATAGTCCTGAAGATTTTTTCAAATCATCTATACATTATGAATCCTTTGATCAATTGGGAAAGCAAGAACAAAATATATGTTTGAAGTTACTGTTGTCCAAACCAGTTGATTGAAGTGGGAATGCATAAATGTGAATGAAAGTGGGAATTTGCCAGCATTTTCCATCACATAGTTGAACTAAAGAGATTTAACTGTATTTGTAGTAAAAGTAGCCTGAAATGCAACTGCACTATACTAAAATAAAGGAAACATATACCTGCAAGTTAAATATGTCTGGGAAGATTGCCAGGTACTCAGGTGGGCTGGAAGATGTCTATTCCACTACCCTGCCTGAGCCCTCCACAACACTGGCACTGCTGAGTCTCCTGGAAAATTCTGGTCTCCTGAGCCATACCCACAAACTGGAAGGTTTGCGGTGGACTGGTGGGGCTATGATGGTTGGTGCATGCCAAAATCAGGTTAAAGAACATCATACTAGATGAAAATAAAGCCTTTCATGCATCTTGCACAGCTGATTTCCATACACAGTAGAACAGGGATCATACTTAGGGAGATGCCATTATAGAAATAAAAGTAACAAGTTTTACAAGCTTGGACGGAGTCATGTGTTACAGATTTGTGAGTTACTGTTCACTTATATATTTAGTGCCAATGTAAGTGTTCCTTTGTTCTCTCACTTGTTTGTTTAAAATGTTAGTCTTGGTTTAAAATTTTAAAGACATAGATGTTGATGCAAAATATGTTCTCCAGTATTTCAAGTAGTAAAACTGGACAACTGACTAGTAAAGTTGGAAGATGAAAGCTTGAATGAGAGAGATTTCAGTTTTCTGACAAAAAGGGTGACAAAATTATTGACTTCATTTTGAAGTTATGTTTTGAAGATACCTGCAAAAAAAAATCTTAGATTGTTCTTTGTGCTTCCTGCTTCTTCTCAAGATTCATTCTGATCATCCCATACCTTAACCTACCTGTTTTTGTGAACCTATATCCATGCTGGTACAAAGGATAATAAAGATAATGGACTTCATTGAAGAGTTCAAATTTGCACTACTTGGAAAAATGGTTGTATTCTGATAGCAAAGATCCCTAACCTACTGCTTCTTTTTGTCTGCCATTATTGCTCCATCCGTTGTGAGCTAGAAACAATAAAATGATAACATGATGTTCTCATGATGTTCAGCTCTGTGAAGATTTTCTCCTTTTCTAAACATGAAGGGCAGATGACATAATGTAGCACAAACTTTCTTCCCTCCCCCCTCTAAATGGAACCTGTATACCTTGTGTCCAAGCTTTGGGGATGAAATGGTATTGAATAGAAACTTAATCAATCTGGGTGATAGACTGTTCTTTTCCCAGTAAGACAGTGCTGATGTTTAGCTGGCACAGATGGACTCACTGGCAGAAACTCCTTGGATTTAAGCCAGTAAACTTCTCTCACAGTGTTCTAGAAGGCCACTTCCAGGTCAGAGTCAGCTGAGTGGTATTTTAGGCTAGGACAAAGGGTGATTCTTGCTTTCTCCTGAAAAGAAAATGCTATTTCCATCCTCTCTTTACTTGTATTTTTTTTTTCATATTTATTAAATAACCCAACAGCTTTGTGCTATAACTATGTTTAGCTTTGGGGGACAGTTTGTCATTTGTCACTTCAGATGCAACAGAGAAGAGTTCTGTTAAAAATGTTATCTTGCTGTGTTTATTTTTTCTTAAATCAATGAGGAGGCACACTGCAACTGAAACTTGGAAAATGAATTCAACCCAGACAGAGCTCCTTCAGTTCTTGAAATGAGCAGAGCTCCTAAAGGGACACAGATGCATGCTCAAATAATTAATTTCAACTCTTTGTCTCTTGTAGTGACAGGAAATGTGCATACTGTTAGTGAGTGCTGGAAATGTACTTACTATCTAGAAATTTTGCTGTTATATTGACATTTTTGTTTCATCCTTTCAGGAGTTTGAGTTCTATAAACACTAAGGTAGAGATGCACAATTGTTATTTAACATCATGATTATCATGATTATTTTTTTTAAAGACGAGTTATGCTTTTAATAATTTTATTTGGAATTTCCTACTATTATCTATTTCACTGAGCACATATGAAGGCATGACAGACTTTAGGAAAAATAATGGAAGATATATATATTTATTTTTCCTCATCAAAAATTTATACCTGGTGAAAAGCATCATCAGTATTTCAAACTCCTGAATATTTCTTTAGAGAAAGGTTAACAAAATATATTAACGCATTAAATTAGTGCCATGAGCTGGGTTTGTCAGGCAAAAAGCCCCTCGCAGACAGTACAGAACATCTTTCACAGTACTACAGACATGTTGTTCTATTGTTACTATTAAGATTAAGCACAGAGTGATCTTTTCAGAGCACGATTTTCAACTTAGGAACCTAAACTGGAAATTAATAGAGATTTGGAGCACCACTCCAGATCTTAATCCAAAGATAGAGTTGAGGTTCCTTTATTTGAAAACAGAGAATTATCTTTGAACAAAATATTCCATGTTTCTTTTCTGACAAATCAAGTTTTCTTCCTTGACCACCTTTTACTTCTTATTGCCTGTGCAAACATAGGCTTAGCTCCTAGTGGGGTACCCAACACTGATTTAGTTATCCTATCATGGTTAATACATTCTGTTCACAAAGAGTTTTTACACAGCTACCAGAAACATTGACATCTTATGCTATAATTACATCCAAGTATTTGAGATTTCCTCATGCTGGCTGTGAGTTCCCAGAGTTTGTTTTCTTTTTTGCCAGACTTTTCTCATTGTTACTATATCAAGATTCTTAAATTTAATTTGCATGAATTTATAGTATTGTGAAAAAGGAGCTGGACAAATTACATGACCAAAGGAAGATGGACTGTAAGAACAAGGGTTGTTTTAACAGTTCTAATTTTTCTTTTACTGCTAGGAAGAAAACAAAACAAAACAAACAAACTAAAATAACAGCCTTGAAATATTTTGGTTTTTCAGCTGTTTTTCATCTCGAAGTCCAAAACAATGGAGATAGCTTCAATGTTTCACAAATCTTGTCCTTGAATACTAACTCTTACACAAGGAAATGAGAAAATCCCCATCCTCTGTGCTTCATCTTTTGTGAAAGAACAAGGTTATGTTGAGGATCCTTACAAATTAAATCCCGAAAAAAAGATTATTTATTTGAATTACTATTGCACCTACTAATACCAATCCAGACCCCTCAGTGATGGATGCTAAAAAAGACACTCCTTGCTTTCAGAAACTTAAAATATGGATTTTGACCAGACATAACTAAAAGAAGTAAATCAGGGAGGAAACTGAAAGGCAAGTAATAGAAAAGCAAGTAAATCACCTTACAAGGGGTATGTGTTACATTTTACAGTTTATTTAACCACAACCAACATTTTTTTTAAGGGACATCTTTTCACTCTTTTTTTAATTTTTTTTTTAATTTTTTTTTTTAATAAGAAAAGGATTATGTACGTTGTATGTTAAAAATTTCTTCTCGATTTCTAGTTGTCCCTGGTTTAATAATTATATTATTGTTGCTTTTGTTGTTCCCTAATTATACTGTTATGTTATTTTTGCTATTATTATTATTATTAAGATATTTGTATTATCTAGCTTACAGGTAACTTCAAGTTTAGCCCTGTGTTGGCATTTGAAGAGTAGTTATCAAGCCTGAAATCACCCTGGTACTCAAAATACACCTGGCTTTCTCCTGGCTCAGACTGAGAAGCTGATCCAGCTTGGTAATGGAACTGTAAATACCAACTTCTGTTCCTCTCTGTGGTTTTCAGATATTAGCTAGATACAAGCTAAACCCCTGTGCTGTTATTAAGCAAATTGATCTCCCAGGTAAATCCATGGTTTTCTGAAGTTAAGAAAATTCATCAAAAATATTTATTCTATTGAACAAAACTGTAGAGATATCTGAAGATATTCCTAAATCATGAAGTCAATTTCACTTCTGAGGAAGAATAAACAACATTAAAAACTGTCTTAGTGTGTTCACAGTTTATTCATAAAGAAAAAATAATAAATCTACTTCCACCCACGAAGTAGAACAAATATAATGCATTTTCAAATGCTTGCTACTGGAGACCTGTTTCTCAGAATGTTCCATCTTGTTAATGTATACGGGTATTTTAATTGTTCAGAAGAAATGAAGAGGAACTAGCTACCAAAGGAGGTGTCTCTTTCCTCACTTTTCTAATTTTTCAGCAGCTTTATATATAATTAGAGATTGCTGGTGCAGTGATTATTGTGAAACAAAAGAAGCTTGATTGCTGTTCTGTTATACATTGAATGAGGGGGAAATCATTTGCCATGATTGAATTTACTAATAAATATTTAATGGAATATTCTGCCCTAACATATTTAAACAGTAGATTATGCAGGGGGTGATAAGTGTTAAGAAGAGCGATTTTAAACTTTATGTAATTTTTTTATTTAATAGGACATCAGTCTCATGTCATAAATTCTTTGCTTTGAATAAACATGTCTCCTTGTACTCCGGCTCAAACATTATGATTTGTGGATTCTCTATCTTAGCATTTAATATTTTTTTTTTAGCATCCTGTTAGTTATAAGTTACCCTCTGCATCTATCAGAAAGCCAAACACACTTCATTTTAAATTTAACTGTTTTCTTTTTTAACTTGCTAATGCTATGTCTCTGAACCAATGATTTTTAGGTAAATCAAAGTATAGTTACTGAAGATTCAGTTTAAAATAGTCCTTAGCCATGTGATTATCTCTGACTTTGTGTTAGAAGTCAAAGATAGAAAGTTAGAAATGTTAGATAGGTTAAGGACTTCATCATGGCATTTTTGTTTTAATTATTAACCCTTAAAGCAGTATGCAGGCCTACATTAGGGTTCTTTGTGAAACACATAAGAAGATGTGGTCTTCCATTTGCAGGTTCAAGACAGACCAGAAATAAAAAAAGACCTGTCTAAAGTAGGAAACATGGAGTACATTAAAGTACGCCTGCTCACTACAGAGGAACCGCAGGTTTACATCCCTGGTGCCTGCGCCTGACTGAGGAGCCACTGGCATGAGATTAACATCTGTGGGTTTATGACTGAATGCCTCTGGGTCAGAATACCACCTGTCACTGATGTAGCAACACTGCAGCACTGCCAGAGTGGGCCCAGTGATGGTGGAGAGGCCGACAGATGCAGCGCTGCCTCTGCCCCTTTGCATACTGTATGATTGTGGGGCACCTGGCAATCCGTCATTCATAGACGAACTGATTATGGGTCAGGATTCTCACACAGCAGAGCAGCTCCCTCCCTGTGATCTGCTGAGGATCAGCCCTCAACACAAACTTTTGTTGGCCTAAAGTAGAGCAGCATGTTATTTGAAAACGTGGCCAAATACATGTTTGGTTTTGTTTGGTTGGTTGGTTTTGTTTTTTTTCCAGAACATTTACAAATGTTTTCCTTTTTGTTTTCTGTTTATCGTGATTTTATGCTTTTTGACTGTATTGTCTTTGGTATCCAAAGACAGCTTGTCCCCTCGTTATAACATTGGTAAGAAAGCAGTGTTTTATTAGACCAGTTGATAAATACAGGAAAAACAATAATTTGAGCGGAAAATCTTGCAAACCTTGTGTCACCCTTTCCCTCAGCCATACAGCTAAAATGAAATAATCTATTGTATTGTTGTTTTCCAGACACAAATTCAAAAACATAAGGTAATTTATCACCATGCCTTCTTCTTAAAAATACTCCTTATGTGTTGTTTTATTAATGTATCAATTGATTTTCCTATATTTAAATTTCCTCATGTGTTAAGAAACAGTTAATTTTTGCATTGGTACTCATAGTTAACTGACCTTCACTTATGGTTAATATCAGAGCTTGAACCTCTGTTTCTTGTTGTGCAAGTGAAAATGATCAAGCAGCTAGTTTTAAAAGTCTGTGATCAGTTTCTCATTCTTAAAGTGCAAATAGTTGATGTTTAAGTAGGTGATTATTCACTGTCATAGTAATTTTTCAAAATTAAACTAAACTAGAGGAAGAAGTATTTTAAGTGGATTTGAAAATTTATCATTGAAAAATTTCAAAAACATTTAAAATTATTTCAAATGTTGGTGTTTTTTTTAACTTCTGCAAGTGCTTACATTTTTCTAATGTTCTTTAAGGAAAAAACCCTCTGTAATTGCAAAATTAAAAAAACCCACACAAACTTGTTTTAAATATATATTTTAAAATTAATGTACGTTTGAAAGTGTGGGAAAAAATGACAGTTTTGAGAAGTGACTGGTCAGTCTAAATACTTGAAACTTTTTTTGACCATAACCTTCAGTTAGCATTATTCAGTTACATTTTCAGCTCCTTTGGACAAGTACCTGAATTTCACTGCTGTTTTCATTGGATATCTTGTATATATGCCCAGTGTGTGTATATATATATATATATATATATATATATGTATTTTTATCTTTACAAAAGCTCTTTTTCCCTAAAAACAATTCTAATTCACTATCTTCTATGCAATTACTTTCCAGTTTGGGGATGACTCTAACAATACCTTTCCTCAAATGCTCCTTCAAAGTCATTTATTGCCTTCCTACCAGGACTTGTTCTCTCTTGACATGGCTGACAGGTGCTTGTATAAAACCAGATCCCTTCCTGTAATTATTATTAGAATTAAAACAAGCACAGTCTTACCCCTGATTTTTTTTTTTTAATCATTTCAAGACTGATTTTTGCAAATTACTAGTGGCAGATTAAAGTTCTTGGTTATGAAGATGGGTCCTACACTAACAGCAGCAGTGTCTTCTGAGTTTCAGAGAGTGCTTCATCACCCTGATTCTCTGGATGGTAAATACTTCATATAAAAACATTTGACTCCCTGCCCCAAAATATCTCATTATAAACAGCCTCTATACCAATTGTGCGTGATCTATCAATCAGCCAAGAGAAATGGTTGTAAATAGCAACATAAGTGAAGTGTGGGAACCTGTTGTACAAACTAATGTGTGAACAACAAAATGTCCTGCATTAATTGTTGACCGCTCATTGTTGGAAATGCGAGACACTACATTTCAAAATTTCAGACAAAATTGAAACTTTGGAAAAAATCTCCCAGTTGCAGCTTGTTATAAAGAAGACATGAAGAATGAAAAGACTTCTCAGGCATCTCACTACCACTGCCCCATCTCTATCAGTGCAAACAGAGGTACCACAGTTTCAAGATAGCTATTGTGCATTAGAACTGTTGATCTTTTTTTTTATCCGTCATACTTTCTCATGCCTTCCTACCACCACGTCAAAAACAGTGCTGGCCTTCACCAAGCCATTATTCCCTTCTCAGTCAACTTCCTAGAACCCTGGTCAATCACTGCAACATCATTAACACAAGTAAAATGGCACTCATGATAACAGACGCTCCACTCTCACTCCACTGCAGCATGTAGGAGAAACACATGACACTTACCTAGTAATTAAATAAAACAGCCAAAATTCAGTTGCAGCAAATTTCTCCACTCCCATCAACAGAAGCCTCTTTGGCAGGTACTTGCTGAGGTGGAAGAGGATACTGGTAATTCTGTGAAGATTGTGAAATAAGTGCCAACTACTGTTTGCAGTACTGTTATGCACCTTCTGGCAAGCCCAAAAAGGCAGGAGTATGTATTTTAAAAATGCTTTCATACTGTTTAGTGCTGTGGACAGCCCCTGCTTTGCTTTACTGTGATTTCTTTTTCCTTTGTTTTTTTTACCTCTCCTTCCATCTCTTGCTTTCTATCTGTCTCTTGTAATACAGATTGACAGAAATCACTGTGTTTTAAAATAAGATTTGCAACTTTGGTTTATATTTGCTTTGATGTTATTATTTAAGTAAAATTCTATTCTGGTTTCACACGTCTGGATTTTTACTCTGAGATCAATTTTGTGGTGATGATGAAAGCTTACTCACTCCTCCATATTGACATTGTGGTCATAAGAAGTTCATTGGATATAAACTTTTGAGGGATTGTCTGTTTCAGAAATAAGATTATTTTTAAAATATTTTGCTTGTGATTATAAAGTCATCCTATTGTTGTATTTTGCTCTCTGCCTTAATTTCTTCTTCATGACTAGAACTTTTGGTTTAAAATCTACCCTCAATGCATCTGTGATAACACTGATTTAATTTCTAGTATACATTGACTAATTTAAACTCTTCCATTTACAATAGTTAGCCTGAGAGCTGGCAATCTGTCCCACATGAGTAATCATTTCTGCCTCCAGTGTTACAGGGACATCCAGAAGCTGAAAAAATCCTCTCTGAGGTGAAAATGTGCCTGCATTTACTCCATTTTCTGGAAGGAAGGGAAAGAAAGAAATAAGCTCAATTTTTCTTATTCTTCCTGCATTAATAAACTGTGGTTATGTCTTCTGCTATAGAGCTCCTTACCCAAAGCTATCATCTCGATTTACCTGCTGTGTCATTTGAAAGAAGTGTATTGATACCCTTCATCTGAAACCTTAATCACACCAGAAATCAAAACCTCACATGTATACATGATTTTGAGTGGTGATATTTTAATGTAAATTAAAAAAAACAAGAGCTAAGAAGGAAAAGGGAATGTTTGTGTTTCATTTTACTTGGTAATTTATAATATTTAAGGATGCTGTCTTTTATATTTTTAGCACTGGTAGTATTTCCTAAATTAGTATAATCTTTGTAAATAGAGTAAGATTCTTAAAAGTACAAAAAAAAAAAAAAAGTAGCTTTCTTTCAGACAAGGTGTCACCATGCAGATCTAGCTTCATTTTTCACTCTGGTTAAGGTCGTTTTCTGCAGAATTATTTTTACAAGATCTTATCCTAAACTAGTAAGAACACGGAATATACTTTTTCTGCATTTTCTGACCTTTATGCCTCATGGATATTGCAAAGTCTGCTTGATATTTAAAATAATATCCTAACATCAACTATGCCATTATCCCCAGGTTAAGTCAGTAGCATCAGCACTAAGTATTTGTCTTATTTCTCTCCTTTCAGCCACAGAGTTCAGCTGGTTACCAGTGACCTCTGCTATTCTGTATTCCTGCCAGCTGAATATCCATATCCAACTAACTTCTCATTAGCTTGTCTTTACATTTCAGTGTTTAAAATTAGCACCTGAACACAACTCTGCTGTGTGGAAGCAGCTTCAGGTAAATAAACATCTTGTGCTGTGCATGCTGGGTACAGGCTGGATCAAGCAATTATCTTGGTAAGTGGTATTCCTTGTTTATTCAAAACAGAGTGCTTCCCACTTTATTGTTAATCTACTGTGGGATTCTAACAAAGTCTGTTTAAAGTACCAGTATGTTGCTCATAAATATTTTATTACTTATGTAACAAGAGACTTCAAGCAGGGAGAATATTTCATGATAAATATTTTAATCAACCCATAACCTCTGTTAGGTCCTTTGGATTTATGCTCCTTAGCAAGAGCACATGCTAAAATACTACTATATAGTCAGATATTGTTAGACAATGAAGCCTTGACAGTAGAAAAAAACTTAGAAAATGAAATAAAGATGCTAAATTCACGCTGACAACAATGTAGATCAACATGTATAATATTTGAGATTTGTGGGAAAGATCCACAGCAAGGGAGAATTTTTACAAAGCCATAAGAAATTTCCATGAATTTAAAATATTCTCACAAATCTACTATAAAGGCAAACTTTTATTCTACTATATTATAAATTACTTTGCAGTTTTTATATCAATGTGGTGCTAGTGGAATAAAAAATAACATATGACTATTAAAAAAACATTGTATCCTATACTAAACATTGTTAAAAATTTAGAAATATAGTCTCATTACACTAAATGTCAATTTATTTCAAAACCATAGGTTTTTAAGACATGTATGCAACCACATTTGGACACAGATATTGAAAACTATTGATTCATTTATAAAAACAATGCTTTTGAAGCATTTCTGGTTCATTTAGGATTTCACAATTCATGTAAGTTTTTACGTCACCTTAAGAGTCAAAGTACCATAAAAATCTTTCCCTACACTAATTCCAAATTTCATTATAGAAGAGTTTTTTCTCTCCAAAGTTCTTGAGATTTTGGATCTGTTTTTTTAATATTCAGAGTACTACATGGGCAACACCAATATGTTTTCTGTTGCATAATGCTGAAGTTACTACTGTGATTAGATTTCCCAAGCTTAGTGTTGTGACTAAAGTTCATAAGTTACTGCAATTTTTTTAGTTCAGCAAACTGCACAATTTAGAACACTTTTCAGTTATGCAGAGGCCTTTTCAGTGAGTAACTAACAGAGAAACACTCAGCTTAATACTTTCAAGCTACTATTGAAGTTAAGAATATATGTACAAAAGTATTTTCATTAAATGGCAGAGTTGTTCTGGAGTTTCTCCAAACAGGGTTTGCAAGACCCATTATAGAACCTTAGGATATGATGAAGAGAAAAAGGGAAAAAAGGCAGGAAAATTTATGTATATTTTCAGTAATTCACTTGATGCATTATTCATTTAAGCTATCTTCAAGGTATCTTGCCATGTAATGTAAAATCACTTTGCAAAATCCTGTATCAACTTTTGGTTACTTACTATATTTAACTTTGAAGGATACAGAACATTGCATATGCTGAAGACATTCAGAAGTTACCAGTTTTATACCTGATTGAGCTTTACAGTTCATATCAAGATACACTTCCCATTGTTTCCTTTTTTAAAACTATTACTCTCTTTTAAGATGTTTCACACAACAAAAATATACCACCGTTTTGTTTAAAATGGCAACATATATCACTCTCATTAAGTATATTCGAAAGCTGTCTAAACATGTTCAATTGGCTGTGTAATTTTAAAACTTTGGCCCTATTTGAGCAGGAGGGTTGGACCAGATTACCTCCAGAGGTCCTTTTTGCAACCATTCTGCAATTCTGTGATTATTCAAGAAGGAAAAATTTTCCCAAACTATACTAGCCTATTAAAAATCTAATTAGCTTTATTGTTTAAATATAGTTTTAGGTATGTTACCAGAAGTCAGATTTATTTTGTCTAGCAAAAATATGATATAATTACTTAAAATTAACTGATAAACTGAACCTATTTATATAACAGATTTCTAGACAGAGGAATGAGAATCAGACAAGGGGAATGGAAGATTACATTGCAGCTCATCAAGATGTTTGCTAAGCTTAGAGAATTATGTCTTTCATTGCCTATCCTGAAATTCTCTGTGATATACAGAAAAAAACATTGGCTGTTTGGATGGCTTTAAAACGTTAAGAGAACATTATGCTGCGGTTCTTGTTTACTTTGAGGTTTTATTACTCTATACAAAGACAGCTTTGTTTTTACTGTAATGTTGGTTGTACTGGTTAAGGGCATAAACCAGTCACCCAAACCTAGGAACCCAGGACTATTTTAGAAGCTTCCACATGTCCTGCGTGGCCTCCAGCTGTTCCTCCAGAAGTGCACGTTAGCACCTGTCACATCTGGTAATGCCACATGGGCATTCTGTATTATCTAGGGAATCATCCTTTATTTTATAGATAACTATAATGGGAGCTGACACATACATCACATGTGGGAATCCACTTCTAGATGGCTACATGGAAGTATTCTGAATCCCATCTCTGACAATACATTTCAAATAGGCAAGTAGAAAATGGTGAATCTAATTTTTTTTCTATGCCTGCACTAGAGAAGGCAAGCAGTATTGCTGGTACTTAAACTGTAGCAAACCGAATTCTGATTTAGACATAAAGAAGAACTATTTTACAAAATGTACAATTAATGCCTGGAATAGATTGCTCAAGGACCTTAAGAAGTCTGCATCCTTGAAGATGTTTAAGAACAGGTGAGGCAAAGATTTGTCAGGAATGACAGATACAAACCTAATCTAGCCTTACAGCAGATTTAGACTGGATGAGTCATAGAATCATGGTCCTCCAAAAAATGTGGACAATATGGAACAGATACTGATTCAAATGGAAATGTATGTATGTATGACAATAATTTGGTCTCCTTTTTTACTCATTTACTAGTCCCTGGTACCCTAAAATCAGTTTCTTCTACTTCCACATTTGACCTTAAAATGTATGTCCTATACTATATATCTGTCCCTCTATTTCATTACGTAGAATAACTTGTTATACCACGTGCCTCTCAAATGTAGCTATCTGAAAGTTAATTGCCTGCAGTTTACAGTCATCAGTAATTAATCAACTGCTATTGTTTTAGGCATATCTCAAAATCATTGTTTAAACAACTCTGAGAAAAGATGATGTCATGAAGATGACTATGGAGTGTGCACTTCTTCAAATGCAGCTGTCTTTTATGGAAAATCTGTATGAAAAGATTGTTTAAAAACATGCTTTAGAATTGACTCATAAGTGTGACCTGGGCTAGGTTTTTATTCTCTTAATTGAAAATATCTAAAATAATTTCAGCATTCTCAATTCCAATGTGCTAAAACTACTCTTCATTTAGAATCTCTCCATAAAATAGTGACTTTACTGACTGATACAAGTTCTGTCTTAAGTCTCCCATCCCTTAGTTGGCTGGCTGGTGGTAGATAAGAAAACATACTGCACTGACAGGAGCCCAGGTAGTGAAGAACACTCTTCTTCACCAGACTCTAACCTCTCTAATACTCTCTGCTTTATCAACAGGCCAAATGCCAAAAAAAGTATGTGATATAACATGGTCTGCGGAACAATGTCACATGCTTCCAAGGCAATGTGACATTCAAGAGAACTCTGAGCAATACTCAAAAGTTTCTTAAAAAAACAAACAAACAAACAAAAAAAACCCAACCAAAAGTCCAGACACATCTGGTTCCTGCTTTCTCAAAAATACATAAGTGAGATCTTGTCACATCTGACCTTCTGCAAAAATATTTATTGGAATTCTATTCTGTTTTCTGATGTGAAAGGAATTTGAAATTTTCCCAAACCCAAATAATTATTACACACTCCAAGTACCACACTCTACGATTCAATATGATAATTGAATATATGCTATATCACAGTCTTCTATAGTTTTCATAGAACAGATTTTTCCCATGCTGATATTTTAAGATGAACCCAGTGAAAAGTATGGGATGATTCAAAATATATTTATAAATAGTGAAGACTAGACTATCAGTAATATACCACCTTCATTTTTGCAAGAGAGAAAGGGCTCATGGTCTTCATCAACATCAGTCTAAATTACCTACAACAAGCAGCGAAGGAGCTGGCCAATGTCACTGCAAGGCCATTTTTTGTTGTTTTGGGAAGGTCATGGCAACTGAGAAAGGTTGCTGAAGACTGGAAGAAAACAAATGTCACACCTGCCTTCAAGAGGGTTAAGAAGAAAGATCAGGGAAAGTATGGGCTGGTCAGTCTGCTTTTATACTGGAGAAGCTGGTAGAGTGAATAATCTTGGATACAATTCCCAAATGTATTAAGGACAAGTGGTGACAGGGAGCCAGAATAGTTTCACAAAGGGGAAATCACACTTGACCAACTTACAGGCTTCTTCAATGAAATGACTATCTTGGTAGATAAAGGGAGAGCAGTGGATGCTATTTATCTTGACATAAGCTGAGTTTTTAACAATGTCTCCAATAATTTCTTTACTGAAAAACTAATAAAATACAGACCCAATAAATGGATGGTGAAGTGGATGAAATCTGGCTGAACTGCTGGGCCCAGGGGGCTGATTGATGTCATGAAGTCTAGCTGGATGCCAGGTATTAGTGGAATACTCTAAGGTCAACACTGGGGGCCAACATTGTTCAACATTTTTGCTAATGATGTAGATGATGAAATTGAATGCACCCTCAACAAGTTTTTCAGGCGATACAAAAGTGGGAAGAATGGCTGATACGTTAGATGGTTGTGCTGCCATTCAGAGAGACACTGACAAGCTGTAGAAATAGGCTAACAGGAACCTTACGAAGTTCAGCAAAAGGAAATACAGAATTCCTTCACTGGGGAAGAATAACCCTGTGCATAAAGATAGGCTGTGGGCTGACTGGTGGAAAAGAAACTTTACAGAAAAAAAGACTTAGGGCTCTTGGTGGACAAATTTGTCTGAACATAAGAAAAAACTTCTTAGTGTAAGTACAGTGAAACCTTGGAACAGGTTTCTCAGAGAAGTTATGGAGTTTCCATCCTTGAAGACATTCAAAACACAATTAGACATGGCCCTGACGGGGGGCTGGACTGGATGACCTCCAGAGATTCCCTCCAACCACAACTATTCTGTGACTCTGAAATGGCACAAAACACTGGTTGAGTAATACTTGAGAATGAGCTTACTCATTGTAGAGTAAGGCACAGTGAAAGGGAACATGTAATTATCACTTTGACAGCTAAACATCACAACAGTTATATAACACAGGGATTCTGTTTTTTTTTTTTTTTTACTTTATTCAAAGAATTTGACTCTAAAATAACACTTCTGGAACACTTTCTTTAAAGTAGGTAACTGTAAAGCAGGGGAGAGAGTGAACAGCAAAGGTTCTTGTTAACAGAGATGGACCAAATAGTTTAGCTGCTAATATTCCTTCTCCCTGAACACAATGTTGATTTTCCTGTTCAGTGTAAGCTTTTTAAATACGATACCTGGTGGTGAACTTCTGACCTCCAGTCTTTACAATTCAGGATGAGGTGTCCAAGTTCACTTCAGCAACATTATCCTTTCCACAGATGCTCTAGAAAATTGCCATGGTAACCCAGGCATAATTATGTGAACAACTTTAGGTAAATTCTTCACAGACATTTCTAGGGTCATTGATGCACAGTGGGTATTGGTGATCTTACCAAAAGCAGAATCCATCACTGCTTGCACACATGTGCTGTGTGACACTCCTGCTATCATGTGTCACAAAAGCTGACCCTTCCATGATGACAGTCTCATAACAGATCTGCATTATGTGGCTTCACAGAATTGATTGCATCTGGAAAGCTCTCATCTAATTGTCTTATCCCATACTAGGAGATTGAACGCTAGATGTGACTACACATAATATAATAAACACTTTCATATGTAACATAATTGCACAGGAATGTTTTTGCTTTCTTTGATAAATAAGAAGAGAATTATGTAGCCAAAAGATTATATTCAAGATTTAAAGAAGAGAACTTTTATTATCAATCAAACAGATAAGTCTGGCATATGACTTTCCTACATGGAGGGGACAAAAGTTTCATTCATTTGATACTTTCAGCCTGGGTAGGTCTGTTTCTCAGATGAAAGTCTGTTATAGACAACAGGATTAAACTGTAAAGAAAAAGGGGTTATTGAAAGAAAATTCATCATGTTTTGACAAACAAGCAAGTGAGAGAAAAAGTGCTGGATTTAGAGTATTTAGTAATAAAACATCCTGAAGAGTTTCTACTAAATGTTACAAAAATGGTACAGTAATATAAAATTGTTGATTAACCATGATTAGTGATTATATCTGGTATTGACAAAAAAAAAAAAGTGGGCACAGTACTATATATTAACGTTTTAAAAGCTGAAATTTTCCCAGACCTAGGCAAGTTGGGCATTATGAATGAGACTGTCTTGAAAGAAATGCAGGGTAAAAAAAAAAAAAAAAAGGAAAAGAAGAAAATTGAATGTTATGGATGACCTAGAGAAGAAATAATCCAAAAAAGAACATAACTTTGCTTAAAAACTTATTTCTTTCAAATGTAAGACCAAGAGATAAATTATAGGCAAAAGAGGATACATCAAAAGTAAAAAAGCAGGAAATCAGTAAAGATCAGTACAAATTAGAAGTTATGAGATAATTAAAATTGATTTTAAAAATCTCATATAACTCAGAAGAGAATCCATAGATATCAGGACTTTAAAAAGTACAAGGATAAATTTAAAATTATAATTTCTTCCTGCTTTTGTAAACAGGCAGGCCATACTTGCTTAATTTTTATTTTTATTTTTTTTTGAAGGATAATTCGGGAAATGTTCTAAGGATTATGTTGAACACCATCCTTGAGTAAAAACGATTATGGTGATGGTGTGTAAAGAAGGAAGCATCATATATCTCAGTGTAGTCAGAAAAATTAAAGCTAGAGTAAAACAGTGAGTGTAATTAGCCTTTCGTATAAGCTTCGAAGAAAGTGGCAGGTTCTTCATGTCTTGCATATAAAGACAAACAAAAGTTACTGGTCTCAGTAAAAGAGTTAACTTGCAAAATAAAACATCTTATGGTATAAAAGAATTCAATTTGGTACATTTAATAGACTGCCTTTTTTTTTTTTTAGGGTTCTGTGGATCTTTTCTATATTTCCAGTTATTTCTCTGTGTGCACTGCTAAAATGGATAACATTTCCTTCTACTTTCACCATGCCAGAAAATATACATCTTATGTGCTGGATATCTTTTCTAGATCAGACCAAGACTGTTGAACCCTTGTCATAGGTTTATGTTTTTTTTCATGTACAGACTATTGTGTGTATCAAGGCTCATCAATATGGATTGCTTTGAAAGAACACGTTATTTCAGGTTTTTTTTCATATTTTGCTGTGTAATTGGTCTTTAATCAATAAACTACAATTCATAACAGTATTGCTGAAAGAATACTTTCAGAAAAGTGTAAGAAAATTCAAAGTTCAGAAGTTACCTAATCTTTCAATTAGGGTCTCAGAGAGTCATGTCTGCTGCTTCAGTTATCTATTGCATCATTATTATATTGATTATAATATTAAAGTAATATATTTTATTGTATTATACTGTGTGAATTTATGGTGATTCAGTTCCCATTTTAAAAAACTGAGTGATTAAATAATGTGAATTTTTATTTGAAAGTGAGTACAAATACATAAACTTACATGAAATATCCTACATAAATATGTAAAGATGGAATTCTCAAAGTATCTTTTATTGGTTTAGGACAGCAATATTATATCTACAGTTAGTATGTCTACTTGTGGCATTCTACTCTATTCATTGTTCTTTGATGGGTGCACTGCTTTAGCAGGTGTGCACTTCCTGGATTTCACTGTCAACCACAGAGGAAAATTTTATCTCTGGAAGATGCAAAGCAGTTTCAATGAATGCTTTGCTTCTGCAAACACACACAATGCATCTCTGCGTATGCCTCAATATTTTTTTCTTTTCTTAGTGAAGTCTCTTTCACTTCTCAGCCATCAGTGTCTAAAAGGACAGAAAAATAAAACAAGATTTATGCTATGAAATGACCACTGTTGAAAAGTACTTTGTGTTTTTCCACAAGAGTTACTTTTTAGTGCTGAGTTGCTTCAAGAAAAGCAGTTTGCAACAGGCTACTCATATAGGCATATCACTACAGGACTGCAGTCTTAGTGTGCTAATCTGTTTCTGGTCTTATGTATCCTGTTACTAGCACTTACAGAAAAAAAAAAAAAAAAAAGCCTGTACAGACATGTAAGAAGTAGCACTCCTTCCTTTTTTTTTAAAGCCACTTACACTTTACACTTTAAAAATTGTAAATAGCTTTATTTCCTGTTAATGGAGTAATTTATATAGTACCTACTATCTACATTGACAGCACTTTCTATCCACTAGCAAATGCGGGGCATTTACTGAATCAATTACTTGAGTTATGAAGAGGAGCACAAAGCCTCATTGCCACTCCATTCTTCTCAATAACAAAGGAGAAAACACATTAAAAACTAGCATTGATGGGTTGTTGTGAGATTCAGTCAATGAGCACTCCCAGAGTTGAAATTAAAAGGCAGTTAGGAGAAAATTGTTTTCTCTGGTCATCAGTCACAATGTGAAAGGCCTTTTTCACAATGATTAATTAAAAGCTGAAAAAAGACTGAGCTTTAATAAAGTGTCTGGATGGGGTTTTGGTAGCATCATGAGTTAATGGACAGTGGCTTGCCTTGACTAAGTGTTATTGCTCTAGTCCATAATTTCATCTTGAAAATGGGCAAGGGAGTGAATCTTCCTCTTAGTAATTGAGTATTGATTTGAAAATAAATGGCACTGAAACTCCCACTGAACTGTCAGGATATATTCTGGTCAGCACTGACAAGAAATGGCTTTTGGTTGGTGTGAAAGTTATGGATCAGCTTGATAGTTAAATACATAGAGCTCCACTGCAATCTATCTTCTGATTTATCAAGTTTCAGATGGTCAATATATGACATTGCAGAGGAAAATAACATTTATGTGCCTGAAGCAAGAAAAGAGGAATATTACGGCCTTCTCTTGGAAATGTTTCCTTCAATTTGTGAAGCTATTTAAAAAACAACAGAAAAACTTTGTTTGATGCTTCAAATAATGTATACAAATGTATACATGTATACAAATTAAGCTTGGAACTGTTTTGAATGTGTTTACGATTAAAGTGATTAATTTGACATATGCATATTATCTTAAAATAACTCAGTGTCATGCAAGTAGCGGCAGTGTGGACTGTGTAACCTGGGAGATTAGAAAACTGACAGTTACCACCTTTAAGGCTTTAAGTGCTGTAGTCTGCTGTCTGTATGTGAAGGTATATAACTTACATTATAGAAAGCCTTAAAACTTCCATTAGTGGTATGAAATTGACATTGGATATAGAACAAAAATACTATAATGAAAGGTTACATAGAAAAAATAAAATTAAGTCAGAGTTTTTTAACCTAGCAAGAAATAAAGCAAGAGTTCTAAAGGCATTTAAAGTGCCAAACTGCCAATGAAATAAACAGGTATTAAGCATTTTAGATGCCTGTGTCAGAGAGGTGTTTACTCCCCTCCCCCGATAGCTCTAAGCTATAGACGACCATATCTTTGCATTAGGTGTGAGATCACCAAAGTGTATTAAAGAGTTAGGCCATGGGTTCCTTAAAAGAAAGTGAAAGGCCTTCCAGATACAGATTCTGAACAGGGAATCACCTAAAAATAGCCAACAAGAAAAAAGAATCACAATTTTATCTTCACAGCTTTCACCTGAGTGAAGACTACCTTTCTTTTCCTTTTTTAAAAAACTGTAAGATTTTAATAATTTTGTTGCAAAGCTTGATGGTACTTACCTTTATATGAAAGATTTAAGCAATAAATCCTACAATTGATATGCATGTCAGCTACAGGTAGCACTGACAGCATGGATAGCATACACCAAAGACATGTAAGCTCTCATTTGCTATGTCCTTATTTTTCTGAGTTCAAACTCCCAAGTCCTTCAAGTCCTCTTGATCCCCACTTAGTTCTTCAAGGAAGAACTTTATGGTGTGCATGCACACATGCATGTTCAGTAGTGTTTGCCAGATTACAGGGTCAGGAAGCCAGGAGAGAAGACACCTCTGCAGGACATTATTTATGAATCTCAAGTAAAATGTAAAATTTTCTAGTCTCTGGATGAAAAGTCAAAACAATCTAAAAAACTGGAAGAAATGAAAAGTGCCTTCCTTTCTTCTATTCTTGATTGGGATTTCACCCTGTTTTTATTGATCTTAATTATATTAGACAAATATCTGTGGGAGATCTTCTTTGCCTAAGACTGAACTGACACAAAAAAAAACCCCAACCATTAAATACTTCAGCCTTGCTATCATTTATCAATAGCTGTTCCTATCCACTGAGGAATGAACATACATTTTACCTGCCATCAATTTACTGCTAAATTAGAACCAGGCCCTCAGACACTGCTTTAGAAATTCAGTGATTTGGATTGATGGAAAAAAATTAGGTTTATTATTTATGTACTCTATAGATTCTTGCCTGAGACTATATTGTACTTCACTTTTCCCCTCATGTCCCCATTACAAATCTGCACAACTGAGGAAGTCTAGGGATATGGAGTGCAATTACTTCAGTGAACATGGCTTAGAGCTGGTTATGCAAGTCATGGCATGAATGGAAGAATTGTTATATTGACGTCACAAAAAAATAAATTAACAACATTAATTGTTTACAAGTTTCTTCTGTAAAAGACACAAATTGTATTATAAATTATCTTGCAAGAAGAGAATTTACTTTATTTAAGTTATTCATGATAAAATATGTTGCTTTGAATGTATTGAGAAAATTTCTAGCATATTTTACTACACCAAGTTAACATGCTAAAGCAATAAAATTATTAATTAGCTGATCATCATTAAAGGTTTTGAACTGTATCTCAGCCATTATCTTATCAAGATACTATAAAGACAGAATGAGAACAGCAAGACATGATTGTTGAATTATAAACAGGTAAAGGAAATATTTCCAATAGGTCGTTCATAAGTTTACCTAAGTATACTTGTCAGAGGTACGAAAAGCACTGATATTTCTCAGTCACTTATAGCATATGAACTTCTCTCCTGCCTGAATTTTTTTCAGATTACCTTCATTAGATAAACACTTTCTTATATTCCCATTTCATTTACTGCAAAGTTTTGAAGAGCAAAATTCAGGCCCAGAATTTTGGAAATGTTTCTTAGGGAACTGCAATGGGTCTGAACTGCTGCTTGGTGTCTAAATGTATCTAAAAAAAGTTGGTCATAAGCAATTTGCCTAACGACACACAGGATGCTTATTAAGATGTTGTTTCCCCAAGTGCTCAGCTAGTACTTTGTCAGTAAACTGTAGTGGGCATGAATTCAACCACACTAATAACAAGAAGAAAATTTGGAGAACTAGAATTTTGAAATCACAGACGGACAGTGTTAATAGGTGCTACAACTTAACTCAGAGTTGTTTGGGTCAAATTCTTCACTGATTTAGAATAGATACATTTAAAGACTTAAAAAACTTCAAAAAAAAAAGACTACAGATTTCTCTTTTCCTTTCCTTCTCTTTCCTCCTTTTCCTTAGTTTTGCAGCATTGAGAGAATCATTCTTCGACTCCAGTTTAGTGAACCACTAAGGGTAGTGATGTAATAAACTGCAACAGGAATATGAAGGTTTGCAGGGATGGAGAATAAATTGGAACATGCAGTGGGAAAAGCCATAAAAAGTAGTTCCTTAAGAACAGCTGTAAGAATGGCATGTGTAAACTGTGCCTAGGTCAAACTGATCAGGATCTCTGTACACTTACATGCAGCATCTCTGGACAACTAAATTAGGAGACAAAGGGTAATGAATAAATCCTAGTGACCCACAGAGGAGGGACAAGATGAATTATTTCTGTCAGCTTCTAAAGTGGATGGGAAAGGCATATCCAAAACAGTAAGCACATGGTCCCCTACCAAAGATAAGGCCAGAAGGCACAATGAGATCCACTTAGTTGGAATTCTGTGTCCTCTGTCTCATGAGGAATCTGCCCACAACACTGGGGCACATCCCCCAACTGACTGAAATCTGGACAGCCCTTGAGGACACATGCATGTCCATGTGGGTGAGAGCTCAGGGATGTTAGAGTGCCTGCACAGTGAAGTCAGTTTGCACTTCCAGACAAGGTCGGGTACTTGAGATTTGCTACGTTTTTGCTACAAGGGTAGCTCTTGCTATGGGGGAAGGAAGTTGCTGTAGGTTTTCTGGTTGATTCTGGGAGATCAAACAAGGTGCAGTGAGTGTGCGGGTACATGCTGTAATACCCTCAGTCTGCTCTGCTTGTATTTGCATTTGGTGACACTGTTTAAAAGGATGCCTAGAAATCATTTTCACAAGGACTTGGCAGCTTTTACTATTCATTTTTCAACCATCTTAAATGGTTCATCAAGTCAACTGTTCCCACTCACCAGCACAGGAGAAAGCAGACAATGCTGTTTTCGTAGGAAATCCTTGTTTCAAGTTCTTACTCATGGGACATACATTTGCAATTGACAGTTTGCAGCATTGTCTGTTCCCACTGCAGCAAAGAATCTAACAAGATGCAGAAATCACAAGTTAGTCTTCACTGCATGGCCAGCTTCAGTTTGTGAACAAATAGCAAACAGAGCAGCAGCAATCATATTTAGTGCTACCTCACAAACAGATCATAGTGATTTTTTCAGAGCTTAAGATTTTACTTTATTGTGCATCAGAGTCCAGAACAGGAATGACTTTTTCACTCAGGGATATGAGAGGGCATTCTTTGTTCTTTCAGCACTTACAACACTGAGCTCTTTTACATTTGCATCTCACCTTTTACTGAAGGAATTAAAATCAGTAACTCTGACTTCTCAAAAATATAGTGTACACATAAAAATTTGTTTTGTTACTCAGCAGGAAGGAAAGGAAATAGGAAAGGGCATGTTAGAATCATACCATTGCTCTTCTGCCACCATTGCTCTTCTACCACAGTGAGCAGAGAATGTAAAACTCATGGGGCAGGAAAGCCAGCATACAAAAGGGTTCCTTGCACAGAATCAGAATTTGAAAATGTAATTTTTGCAAACAATATTTAAATTCTGTATGTGCATGTATGGAAAAAAGGGAAATATGTTTTCCAGTTAGGTCCCTTTAAAATGTGAAGCATTTCAAAAAGAGAAAACAGTATTTGAGATGTTGTTTTTAATTTTCCTTCTCTTTTTTTCTTTTTTCTTTTTTCTTTTTTTCAGGTAAAGTATTTCTGCTATGTGTTTTAGAAACTTTTACTTGGGTATGCAGAAGTAGAAAAAGTATACTTCTTTTGGAAACATGATTCCCTAAATCCAGATACAGATTATGTTGAGTTCTCACTTTGTGGATGAATCTATACTCCCCATGCAAGTACCACAAGCAACTGCTGATTCAGAAGAGTTAGATATGTTACTATGTAATAGCCTAGTGCTATCTGAAAAACTGTGAATTTTACTTCCCCAGAATTTGCTGTATAACACTAGTTTTTCACCCACCACTTCTGAAAAGCAAAATAGTTTCTAATGTGCTATACTGCCTAGAACTATTTGCTTGACAATGTATCTTCACATCACAAGGATGGTACCTTAAATCGAGCTACATTAAAGAAAAGAAAAAGTTCTGCAGATTGTTTTTGGCACTAATCAGCTTCTTAATGAGCAGCTGCCATACGTAATTTTGTGGTGGCTCAAAGTGACAACTAACAGTTGTTAGTATGTAAAAAAAAAACCCAAGAAACAATATGTAGTTGTTCAGTTCATTAGTCACCAAGATTATCAGTTGAAAAAAAATATCTCATTTTGGACAGAATGAAATGTCTTTTTTTTTTTTTTAATACTTTTTCATACTTATAAAGTTCATATTTAAGCAAATTGAATTCTCATGTTCTTAGACTGAGCTGAACAGAGCCTGACAGACATAATTAAAAAGAAGAAATCTTCTGGTGAGTGAACCAATGCTTTTATAAATCTTCTCTCCCTTGCTTAAAACTATTTGTTTCAAGATATATAATTTCATGTAAAGACAAATTCCTTATACTATTGCTTTATGACTGCTTTTATGGAGCTAATTTTTCTGAAAGATTGAATATTGACAGTAAAACGTTCAGGATTTGTGACAGAAACATCCTGACTATGTGAAATACACATTTCAATAAAATTTCAGCTAAGTATTTTATCTGCACAGTTATTGGAGCCAGAGATGAATTAATGCATGCAGTTTGTGGAGCAGAAAAGAGTGTTACTGCTTCATCAATACCAACCACATTGGTTATCATTTTCAAGTTTCCTTTAAGTAGAGTAATTTTTTGTGTTAATAGAGAACCATAAACCCAAGGTTCAGGTTGCTTCCAAGAAAAGACAAAATCTAGACAAAATAAGCAGTTATCCAAATCGTTCCCTCATGACAGTGTTTCTTGCTAATGCTAGAAAATGATAAAATGCAGCAACTTGCAGCCTGATGTACCATGGTAGACATTGGAGACCATGGGAGCCAGAGGCAAGGAAAGACCACCTGTTCTGACCCTGGTTATATTCAAATACTAACCTGGCTTTATATCTTCTCCAGCCAGTGCCTGACAAGCTCTTCCTCACCTATGCACCCATACAGGTGTATGTGAATGGGCCAGACAAATATTGTTTATGCCATTGGTTTTTCACAATTACAATTTCTCTTCCTGCTTTAACATATTTTTGCCTACTCATTCTGTAGGCAGCATCTTTTTTTCAGCATTGCAGTGAATTCAGTCAATTTGCAGCTCATCCCACCTCTGCCACCTAAACAGTACTTCTGGCTTGGAGTGTGGTGGGTAGTAAAGGCCTGTATAAAACCCACAATTATGTACAAGTATCTCATACTGGATAGATATATATATATATATATACCATACAAGTATCCCACACATACATTCTATAAATACATATCCAACCCTATAAATACATATCCATTCTCTTCTTAATCTTTAATGGCTTTTAATTAATTGCAGGAGCACCTTAGACTGAAAATAAGCAAATCTTCTTAACACCATTTGTTAACAATCAGAAAACTATTTCCATTATCTTATGTATTGACAAAGGAAAGAACATTGTTCCTAATTTTAATTTACAGGAAAACACACAATTATTTTTAAAGCAAGACAAGGCTTGTGATACTTTTTTAGACAAAGTAATATAATTAGAAAGAAAACAGACAATGTTTTGGACACTTCAAGACTGAAATAGAGCAGCAGACTTCAAGAAAAATACTTCTGAGATTTAGAGCTTAAGAACGAATTTTGGCAACATTTGCAATAATGGGTAAAGTACTGATAAGGTCCTAAAGTGGATGCTGATGTGTTAATGTACTCAGCAGGAAATAAAACAGCAGAAAAGACTACCTGTCATGACCTGAAGACGATGGTACTTGAAGTAAGTACATTAAAGCATGAAAACATGAGCAGTTTAAGCCAAAGTAAGGCTAAATAAGTATGGCCTTACCTCTTCCCTCTACTATTTCTCTCTCTCCTTCATGTTTCTGCCTCCTTCCTAGCACCAACATAGCCATTAATGTGAAATCAGAGCTGATTACTGACTGTGGGTCACATTGTTATGCTGAGCATTGGAGTTTTAGAAAACGATGCAGGTGCCCATGCTCCACATCATTGTCTTAGTTCCTGCAATATAGATAAGAACCAAAGTCACTCAAACCATTCATAGGACCCAGATGTGGTTACTCGGAGCAGAGAAAAACAGTAGACAACTTCATGGCAATAAATCTGCCCTTTTTGAGGAACACCAAACAAGCAGTCTTAAACAGTTGGGTGTTTCTATCTCCATGTCTTTTTGTTTTCATTGTAAGGATATATTTCGGAGTGGATGTTGTGGTGTAAATTCAGCCATACAGCTCGTTCACTCAATCACTCCCTTCTTGCCCTCCCCCTACTCCCGGAGGTACGGAGAGGAGAACTGAAAAGAATACAACTCCCATGGGTTGAGATAAGAAAAGTTTAGTAACTAAGGTATAACACAAACCACTACTGTTACCAACAGTAATAATCATAGAATCATTGAATAGTTAGGGTTGGAAAGGACCTTAAAATCATCAAGTTCCAACCCCCCTGCCATGAGACACCCCACACTAAACCATATCACCCAAGGTCTTGAACACTGCTAGGGATGGAGCATTCACAACCTCCCTGGGCAACATATTCCAGTGCTTCACCACCCTAACAGGAAAGAATTTCCTTCTTATATCCAATCTAAACTTCCCCTGTTTAAATTTTAATCCATTACCCCAAGATTTTGCCAGGCACAGAGGTGAGACTGACTGGTCTGTAATTCCCTGGGTCATCCATTTTCCCCTTCTTGAAAATGGGGGTTATATTTCCCTTTTAATGATGAGAAAGGAAATAATAAAGGAAGAGAATAAAACACCTCACCACCAGCCTACCGATAACTTGCACCACCCCACCCGACCAAGCACTGACCGATACCTCGTCCAACCCCGCAGTGATCTAGCCCTTCTGGGTAACTACCCCCAGTTTTACATCCTGGGCATGATGTGCTGTGGTATGGAATACCTCTTTGGTCAGTTTGGGTCAGGTGTCCTGTCTCTGCTTCCTCCCGGCTTCGCCTCCTCCTTGGAAGAGCAAGAGGCTCCCAAAGACATTTGAGCGGTAACTAAAAACATTGGTGTTATCAGTGCTGTTCCCAGGCCCCAAAATGAAAACCCAGCACTGCACGAGCTACTAAGAAGGAGAAAAATGACTGCTACTGCTGAACGCAGGACAGTGAATTTCAAGCTTAGTATGCTGTTGGCTACATTAGACACAGTAATAAATATCTGTCTTAAAAAAAACCAAACCAAACCAAATATCCAAGAAACAAAGAAGCAAGCAACTTGACGTGCTGCACAGAGGTAACTATATTAATTCTTCTTACCACGGACAGCTTCTCTGTCTTCTCTTTTGCCTATAATTAGCAAAATATAAATAAAAATAAATCTTGATCTAAAGGTCTTAGAAAATCATCTTTCATGAACTACTTTCTTATAATAACTAGGCTTAAACATACAAGTAGTGTAGGGACAAGTCTTGCCTAGCATCCTAAGTAACAGGTGCTCATCTTTCCTTCCCTCTCCTCCTCTTCCTCCCCCAACCCCAGTCACTACTGAGATTGTCTGGAGACATTTCCCTGTGTCACCGTGCCTTTGATTCCCTTTTTCCCTATACCTGACTCACTTGATCATATGTTTACTTCTTATGCCATTGTTGCTCCAGAAGGCTCTGATCATTTTCTGGAATTAAAAATCTATGAGTTTTTTTCAAATACAAGTAAAATGCTTAATACTTAAAGAACATTAGTATGGATACTGTCTAGTTGCTTTGAAACAGACCTGATCATAGAGAAAAACACTGGTCTATTCATACACTGGCACTGATTGCTGTTTTGCTACCATGGTAACTTCAGCAAATATTAGATTTAGTAGAATAATGACATTTTATTCCCATAAAAAGAAAAAAAAACAGTTGTAAGGTTTTGTTGCAGAACGTTCCATAGGAAACTTCAGTTTTTAAACAAAAGATTTTATAACAAAATTTTCCATATAATTTTGGGTTTGAATCATCAATTTGATTAAATCCTTATTTTAGAAAGTAAAGTTAGATGTAGATTTAAAAAATACAAACAATTTTATTTTTTTTTGGCACTTTTTTTTTTTTTCAGTTTGACTGTTTGCATGAGAAGCACGTAAAATGCCAGTGAAGTATAAAGCCTGCAGCAGAAGAATCAGCTCCATGTTTCTTTTCACTGGTTAGGACTATAGCATTCCTGGGAAGGCAATCACTGGAGGACAACAGGATCCCTGGAAGTGGAATAGGTCAGATTTTATCCAGACAAGAACAGCATTTCACATGCATACATTCATATCTTTTGTTACAGCAAAGTTTGACTGGAATTCCTTTTAGAATCCATTCTGTGTATAAAAGCCACTGGGGTATATATATGTTTGCAACTTATCACTGAACAAACTTACATTTCAACTTACATTTCAACAATCATCTTCCCAAGAATGTGTTTCCATAGATTCTCTCATTGAAATATGAAGAAACTAACCAAAAGCAGAAACGTTCCTCACTGAATTACACCTGTAGTGTTTTTAGCACAGTCATAAACTTTTAGACTTCATCTTACAAACACTTGAAAGCATACAGACCTGCAATGAATATTGGTTAACGTGCTCTGTGAAACTCTCCTGTCTGTCAAAACCACCTTAATTTCCATGTAGTGAAAACATAACTAATTAACTAATCTGATTTCTAATCCACTTCCTTGTATTCCCTTTTGCTATGTTGAAGGATTCTAGGCAGCTCATTTCCCTGTTGCTCTCCCTCCCCTACTGTCACCTTTGGAGAGGTGAGCAGAGCTGCTATAACCACCTTTTGTTCCCACGGATACCTGAAGGAAGTGTTTGATTCTTGTGGTGCTCTGATCATGCTGCTTTGACCTCTAGCTTCCTGATAAAACAAAGCAATTTTGTTTTCAGGCTTCCAGAAACCTTGAAGGTTTTTCTTCATTATTTTGCTTTGTTAGGTTGTTTTTTTTGTTGTTTTTTTGTTTGTTTTTGGTTTTTTTCAATAGAAAATAATTTTTTTTACACACATACACACAATTGCTTTCTGTCAATAAAACAGCTTTTTTACTTCCTTCCCCTACCCCTCAAAAAATACCTCAAAAAAAAAAAAAATTTTAGCTCACTAGTGTTTTCTTCATCTCACCTTATGGCCATGTCCCAGGTGAAAACTGCATCTCTTCTTATGATCCATGAATAGGAAGTCTTGTAGTATAACTGCTGTTGGTTACTGAAAATTTGGCTCATAATATTTCATAGTGATCCATGGCCACAAACTCTAGCGTAACACTCATATACCTGATTGAATTTTGCACAAATTTTTGACCATCAAGACTTGAGACAAGCAAGTTTAAAAAGTTTGACCCACCCCACCGATTTCAGTTTGAAATATTGTAAGTTTTCTCTAAAATTAAAAAGAAAAAACAAACCTATTTTCTATTTAAAAAAGGTGACAAAGCTGACTTCAGGAATTTTCCCATAGAAATTAACTTGTTCATGCCACCTTCCCCCCTCCCTTCTATTGCACGGTATAGTTTTGATGCAAAGTACTTGACATGGTGAGTGCAGAAGACTCAGTGTCTTGGGTTCAGCAGTAGCAGTCATGTTTCTCCTTCATGGTAGCTGGTGCAGTGCTGTGTTTTGACTTCCAGCCTGGGAACAGTGGTGGTCATACCAATGTTTTCAGTTGTTGCTAAGTGATGTTTACCCTGATCAAGGACTTTGTGAGGCTCATGCTCTGCCAGGGAGGAGGGGAAGCCGGGAGGAAGCAGAGACGGGGCACTTGACCCAGGCTAGCCAAGGAGGTATTCCATACCACAGCACGTCATGGCCAGGGTGGGGGTTAACTGGGAGTTACCCGGAAGGACACGGGCTTCCGGGTGGGACTCGTTTCTTGGCCGGTGGTATCATATTCTCTTCCCTTGTTATTTTCCCTTATCATTGTTGTAGTTGGTGGTAGCGGTGGTGATTTGTGTTGTACATTGGTTGCTGGACTGTTCTTGTCTCAACCTGTAGGAGTTGCACTCTTTCGATCCTCCTCCCCGTTACTCCAGGAGCTGGGAAGGGGAGAGCCCCGGGGGGGGGGGGGGGGGGGGTGTCCTCTATTGCTGTCAGCCCGGCACCACTCACTGGGAGTGAGTGAACAAGTTGCCTGACTGGGTTTAAACCACGACACTCAGGAAGTGGCATTGTGAAGGAAGCATCCCTTTCAGGTCTGATGTCTGTGTTGCAGGGAGAAATTATCTTTAGAATTACTTAAAATTTCTTCAATTTTCTCCTATTGGAGCTTTGTTCAAGTAGTTAATGTGAAAATGACACAATTTTATCAAATTCAATTTTTTAGCAAGTTTTGATTTGTAAGAAATAAAGAAAGGCTCAAAGGAATATATTGGGAAAAATTAAAAAGGTTTGTGTTTGTGTTATTTTTTTTGTAAATGAGAACTTAAAGATACGTGTTTGAAATCACCACTTCATAGTTAGTGTCTACCATTGCATGACTCTCCCACCATATCAATGTTAACAACATAATATATCCCAGCGAAATATGGCCGCAAAAGATAATCAACTTGCCGTTTAATGTCCCCTTTTGCCTGCAGTGAAAGACCAGAAAAATGCCAAGCAGCAGACCATTAAAGAACCTTTGTGATTATAAGCAAAAGACGTACTCTCAGTAAAGGCACATTTTCAGGGGCCTATAAACATCTTTTCAGTACTCAGCAAGTTAAAGTAATTTGTCTCAATTCTTTACTACCTCAAATATTTTTAAAAAGGTAATTTATCGGATAGGCTTTACAAAATAGAAGATGACAATAAGTGGACACATAAAAAAAAAAATCTACCTGAAATGATTTACGCTTCTTTTCCTGTTTTACGCGTCTTGCAGCGGGACTTAGGAAAAGGCTAAATGAGATCATAATAAAAGTTATTTTTTATTTAGTCATATTTAAAGAAGTCTATTCCTTTGACAATTTCTGTTATTTATCTAATACTCCTTTCTTTTGTATATCTCTTTCCAAGCAAGTCATTATTAACTTTGGTTTGCTCATGTAAATAGTATACCAATGAAAATAACATATACCAAGGGCATTGTGGTTAATAAAGCTGAACGGTCAATTCAAATAATGTAAACGAAGGCAGTAAGGATTTTACAGCAAGATTCATTTTATTGCCCCTGGCATTGCACAAATCTGAATATAATGGCAGCCTAGGTCATGACACGTGATAGAAGGTGCATTTGCTGTGTGGAAGTATTTACGATGGGAATAGTGATTATTGTGACAACAAATTTGTCATAATTTAAAATTTCTGTAAAATTTTGTAATTTGTCACTTTCTTACGTAAAAATGTTCCAGATTTTATGTCTTGGAATTTGTCTATCTCTGAAAAGATTCAGCAGTTTTAACTGATTATTTACTTACGTATTTAGTGCTTATTTATTGCTGGCAGTCAAATTCCCTACATCTGTTGTCAGGTGTAAAGAAAGCACTCAAATGACATAATTAGATAAGGGTTTATCTGTTTTTTTCATACTTGTGCATATGTAACCTATTTTAAAAGAGGTGATCAGGCCTTTCTTTCTCCCATTAGCAATGTCTTATTCATAGGGAAGATAAGGACTTCTGCCACGAGCTATATTAATCCTTTAAATCAAGGAGTTCTTCAGTTGAGTGTTTAATGTTCACATCCTGAATCCATCCATCCCTCACAAGACGATCTGTGTGAGAAGTTGCTTAGTGCATGTTTGTACCCATATTTTGCCTATAATTCTAGAAAAGGCACTGGATTAATAATATTTTGCTAGTATTTTTATATTAAACTGGATAGCTGACCATAGAATTGGATCCAGAGATCCATATGCAGATTCATACATATATGTTACCTCATATTGGAATCAGAGACTTTTCTTGGTAGGGATGTTTTCTTAGAAGGTTAGCTCAAATTCATGGCCATTTCTAAGTGCAGATTAGTTTCTGTATAAGGAACTAACAATATTCAGGAACACACAAAAATTTATGAGAATGCAAAATGCTGTGTCAGTTAATTGCTTGGCATTTCTCAGCAGCATAAACCTGAAGATGCCAATGAAGAAAACATTTTTTTTAGTAGGTTTTAGCTAGAATAATTTAAGTGAATACAAAACAGAAAAATTATGCTTTTTGTATGTGATATTGAAACAACTGTTTAGGTCTGTGTAAAAAACCAGATCATTATTTATTATAAGAAATTGTTGGGAGAATAGTACAGATTTCTTATATAAATTACAAAGACAGTAACACTTTAAGCAAACTTGATTCAAATCGTTACTGTTACTCTGTGTGCATATATAATACACATTGATTGAAATCAAGGTTTCTAGTGGGAAAACAAAGTGTATTATTGACTGATGAAGGTCACTTTGCCAGTCAACAAGACCATAGTTTCTTGATTCCCCAACTTCCCTCCTGTCCAGCTAAAACATTTGCTTACTATGCTTTTTTCTTTTTTAATTCTGTAATATTGTATTCACTTTGGTTTTGTTAATAATACTGCATTTCAGCTTATTATTATTTAGATAACGTGGTATTCTCATTAAACTGAGCAAGTTTACAAGTAATAAAATACACCATCTTATACAAATGGCAAAATTTTCTGCACTTTTTGTGATTTCATCTGTGGGTTTTTTTTCTGATAAACTTTTCATTGTATTTTCATTAGAAGTCTAAATATATATGCCCATGCTTTAGAAAGGTCTTTAAAATGTGTACCTCTGACAACATGTCTCTCAGCACATTTGATGACACAGAGAAACCAGGGACTCTACCAGTGATGTGTCAGCATCTACAAAATATAACAAATAAGACAAAAACAATGGATAACAAAGCAACCAGAACAAGCCAAGCATCAAACCAGACAATCTGCACATAAACCACACAGAATGTTATGTCTCACAACATTACCTGAATGAAATGATGCAATGCCATTGTGAAACAGTCTCTAATAAATTGCTGAATCTACTTTTCGTGCTGTGGAAGACAAGAACTTTTGTACACATTGACGAATTCAATGGAGGTACATGGGAATGGCTGTAAGGAATCAGAGCAAATGGATTCTCTGAGCTGCCCATTGTACATTTGTTTAACATTGTTTCTTCATCTGTTTATACTTCCAGCATTCTATTCAAACAAACAAAACCCAAAACCCCAAAAATACCTAACTCAACAAACAAACAAACAACACCAAAAAAACCCCCACAAAAAAGTAGAACATTGACAGGAATTAGAAAGAAATGGAAAAGAGATGAAAAAGGTTTACCATTGCTTCCTCAAAATTATGTAATTTTTCTAATTGACAGTCACTAGTTCATCTCAAGCTATAGAAAATAATTCTGAATGGAGATATATTTATTTGTTGGTATATTGCTAGGGACAACCATTCCTTTAACTGATCTCATGCAAGCTAATCAGCCAGCTTTGTAAACTTAAACACAGATTTGTCCTAAATGGCTTGTGCACCAAAGCTGATTGACTGATAGACTTCTCTGCTTGGACCTCTCTGCCTGAAGCATCTAGACTGCCTCCATTGTGCTAAGGAAAGCTGCAAACTAAAATCGTCAGTAGAAGGAAACCTGGAGAGTTCTTCAGGGTTTAGAGATCACTGTTACACCCATTCAAAGTCCTGAATTTAAATGTCAGATATGTAAGAAACAATATTTGTAGAAATATAGTATTCTTTCTTAGTATTGTTTTATAGTACCAAGCCAGATTTATAGGATTACTGTGAATACGTTATTTTTAATGCTGATCTCTAAGGTAGAGTATTCATTTAATGCAAAGCAACATAAAAAACCGACATGATTTTCACAACGTATTAAACTTGGTAGAATGCAGAGGGATGATGTAATCTACATATTAAACTAAACAGAGGGACTACTTTTTTTTTTTCTCTGTATGTCTTCTCCTCTTCCTTTTTTTTTTATTTTGTTAACTATTTATATAGTACAGTGACGCAGCGCATATACTAATAAAAATTGGTTTGGAGCATTTGGCATTTGAAAGTGTTTATAACAGGTCTTAGAAGGATTTAAATATTTTAAGATAAGTAAAAACCAAGCCTGCATTATTAGAGGTAAGCTGTTAGAAACCCTAAGGATATTTTCACCTTGTAATGTTTCCAATAATAGATTAGTGTCTAAGAAGCAAAGAACTTAAAGAAGTATTACATGTTTAATTTGCTGCTGTGGGCATGTAACTAATGAATTAAAGTACACAGGGATGTCTCTGAGTGTAATCTTGGTTTCAAGCAGTCTCTCTTCTGCAAAGTCATTTTGTTACCTTCAATACTAGAGACATACACTTATTTCCTCACATAAATAATGGTTTCTTAACCATGAAAATCCATGAAACCATATTTCCATATTCACTAACTTTCCACTCTAAGCCTTTGTGAGGGAAAGACTAGAAGTTGCAGAATTTTAAGACATAAGCTCTGGTCTCTTTTTCAGGTCACCCACACTTCTGTACTAAGCACATGAGACGATTAATGCCTTTAGCACTATTGCAAACAACAAAACCCACATCTTCTCTTTTGCTCTACCTTGACAAGCTTGTTTAGAACAGATTATTCAAGAACAGCTCAAAACTATTAAAATCAACATTTTTTAATATTGACTTAAAGAACAATATTTTTTCAGTAAATGATTTACAAGAATGTTCTGTAGAAGAGTATGCAGAAAGGGAAGTAATTTCCATGTTTTCCACAACCTGTTATGGTTTGCATTTTCAGCTTTGACAGTGTATTTTCAGTTTCACAATTCAAGTGGAGCAACGAGAAATAATAAGTGCAGTCTCTGAGACAAAGAGACTGGAGATGGATCTTTTCAAATTCTCTAAACATATTTGGATTTTAATCTGAGTGGAAGGTGTCCCCGCCCACAGCAAGAAGGTTAGAACTAAGGGGCTAAGGCCCTTTCCAATCTAAACCATACTATGATTCTATGTTTTTTGTTTATTCTAAGCAGGCCTCTGAACTCAGTAAGTGTTGGTCATGTCAATTCAAGTACCTTCTCAAATTCCGACTTTGCCACCTAGACTTGATACAACCAAGCTCAAACCTAGTCTGTTATTCTTCCTCCACTAACTGGAGTTAATGAGGAATTGTGAAAATTATTACTAAAAACTGCAGAGGTCACTCTTACAGTAGCTTTTATCAGTCTCTTTTTTTTCCTTTTTTTTTTTTTTTAAGTCCAGAAAGTGCCTTCTCCAACAAACTTTCATTAATTTAAAAAGAAAAACAAAACAAACAACTATGTTATTATGTCTTCTTAAATAAAAGGAACATTAATTTTGTTTTTACTGTTGGACTTGGTAGGAAAAAAAAAACATATTCAAAACCTCATTTGGGTAAAATTAAATAGTAATAATTTGTTTTCTGTTTGTTAAAATTTATATCCACAAAACTGGTCACCTAGAAGCTCTCACAATTGCAATTAAAGTTAGTGGTGGTGGAAGGAGTGAACAGGAAAGTGTGTTCTGCTTTCCATGTGAACATACAACCCAGTTTAGTAGCTGCAACTAGATTTATGAGACAGCACTGTCTGTATTACCCATACGCCATCTGCACAGAATTTCTATTTACTGTATTAATAGGCACTATTCCCATTATTACTCTTTCTCACAGCTGTGGTACCAGGCAGTTGAAATGAGAGATGCAAACCGTTGTCATGCTTACAATGCATCTTTCCACCCCTTTTCCACAGGCAACAGTTGTCTGACTTTCCAAGAGAAAGGAAAACAACAAAATGTCTTGGGAGCTGGGACACTCACAACAGCTGTGACATTTCAGTACATGATGTGACAACTTTCAAATATCAAGAACTACTTAAAGTTTCACCCAAAGTAAGACAGAGCTTTAAATGAGATTAAAAACTGTATTTAGGCAGTGCTGGCATTTTATGTATTTGTTCGGAGATTCTGCCTGCTGTTACTAACAAGATCATTTAATAACTGATTCTGAGTCTGGAAACTTTATGTATCAACACGGGAAATAGCTTATTGTAGGCTTGATTGAGAGTTGAGTCTGTACTTTATGGATCATATTTAAGAGTGACAAATAACTTTATAAAAATACCTAGTTCATATATGAATTTTCTGGCTCCAGTGAAATCAGTAGATGCTCTTTCATTCATTTCAGTGGTAACGGCAGTTTTTATCAACTATATTTCAGGTTTTGTCAACTGCATTTTTCTTTTGAAGTAAAGTAGTATTATATCACTACTTATATGGTTCAGTTATAACAGTCATTGTACTGACCTTTCAACTTATTCTTGATTTACCATGGTAGTTTTATTCACTTTTAATAATTACTCTTTTCTCATTTATAGTGATCAAATTACACCTAACATTTCCATTTTGAAAGGTAATTCACAATGCTTGCACCTACAATGTACTCTCTCCATGAAATGTGATTAAAACAAACAATTGATTTTTGATTAATGCTTGCGGTATTTCCAAGGACCATGGCAGGAGAGACAGACAGTACCATTTTCATAGAATCATAGAATCATTGAATCAATTAGGTTGGAAAAGACTTTTAGGATCATCAAGTCCAACCATTACCCCAGAACTGCCAAGACCACCACTAAACCATATCACTGAAGGCCTCATCTATGTGGTTTTTGAACACTTCCAGGGACTGTGATCCCACCACTGCCCTGGGCAACCTGTTCCAATACTTGATTATCCTCTCTGTGAAGAAATTCTTCCTAATATCCGGTCTAAACCTCCCCTGGTGCAGCTTGAGGCCATTACTTCTTGTCCTGTCACTTGTTACTTGGGAGAAGAGAACAACCCCCCAGCTCACTACAACCTCCTTTCAGGTAGTTGTAGAGAGCGATAAGGTCCTCCCTGAGCCCTCTCTTCCCCAGACTAAACAACACCAGTTCCTTCAGCCGTTCCTCATAAGACTTGTGTTCCAGACCCTTCACCAGCTTTGTTGCCCTTTTCTGCACCTGCTCCAATACCTCAATGTCTTTCTTCTAGTGAGGGGCCCAAAACTGAACACAGCATTGTAGGTGCAGCCTCACCAGTGCCCATTACAAGGGGATGATCACTTCCCTGGCCCTTCTGGACACACTATGGCTGATACAGGCCAGGATGATGCTGACCCTCTTGGCTTCTTGGGCACCAGCTGGATCATGTTCAGCTGGCCATCAATCTGCAGCCCCAGGTCCTTTTCTGTCAAACAACTTTCTAGCCACTCTTCCTCAAGCCTATAGAATTGCATGGGGTTGCTGTGGCCCAAATGCAGGACCTAGCACTTTTCCTTGATGAAGTGACACAGCCTGTCTATCCAGCCTGTCCAGATCCCTCTGCAGAGCCTCCCTATCCTCGGTGACACCTGACATTCCTAGTCAACTTGGTGTCACTGAGCCCTGAAAAGCACAACTAGTGACTGGTCGCCAAGTAGATGCGATACCATTTGCTACCACACTTAGGGCTCAGCCATCCTGCCAGTTTCTGATATAGTGAAGAATCCTTCTATCCAGGCCATGGATCTAGCCAGTTTCTCCAGGAGAACACTGTGGGAGACAGTGTCAAATACTTTACTGAAGTCCAAGTAGACAATGTCCACAGCCTTGCCCTCATCAACCTGCCATTTCACCTTATCATAGGAGGAGATTATATTGGTCAAGCAGGACCTGCCCTTCATGAACCTGTGCTGACTGAACCTGAACCCTCTGTTTTTCCACACATGCTTTATGATCTCACCTAAGATTATCTGTTCCATGACCTGAGGTCAGGCTGACAGGCCTGTAGTTCCCGGGGTCTTCCTTGCTGCCCTTTTTGTAAGAGGTGCCACATTTGCCAACTGTCAATTCTCTGAGACTTTGCCCTCTAGAGCAGGCCTGCTGATAGATGATGGAGAGTGGCTTAGCAAGCCCCTCTGTCCGCTCATTCAGCGTTCTTGGGTGTAATCTATCCAGCCCCATAGACTTGTGTGCATCTAAGTGGAGCAGGTGGTCTCTAACCATTTCTTCCTGAATTATGGGAACTTCAATCAGCTCCCCATCTCAGGGAGTTGCCAGCTGGGCTTAAACCACGACAATGGCAGTGGTCAGATTTAATTCCATCTATGTCTTTGCCTTTCTAGCTTACTCTTTACATAACTTAACAGCATCGTTGAATTTTTCATGGGGTAACTCTCCCTTCTTCCACAGGTGACAAATTCTCCTTTTTTTCCCTGGGTTCCAGGACTATCTCCCTGTTCAGCCATGCTGGTCTCTTCTCCACCAGTTTGATTTTTGGCACATAGGTACTGCCTGCATCTGCATCTTTTGGATTTCATTCTTGAAGAGTGCCCAGCCTTCCTGGACCCCTTTGACCTTCAGTAATGTTTCCCCAGGAATTCTGCTGACCAGCATCCTAAACAGGTCAAAGCCAGCACTCTGGAAGACTAAGGCGGAGATTCTGCTGACCTTCTTCCTGACTTCTCCAAGGATTGAAAATTAAGTCATTTCACGATTGCTTTGCCCAAGACAGCTTCCCACCATCACATCATCCGCCAGTCCTTCTCTGTTTGTGAGCAGCAAATCTAGCCAGGCATTTCCCCTAGTTGGCTCACTAATCAGCTGGGTTAGGTAGTTATCTTCCACACCCTCCAAGAACCTCCTGGAATGTTTCTTCTGTGCTGTGTTGTGCTTCCAGCAGACATCTGGTAACTTGAAGTCCCCCATAAAAACAAGGGCAAGCAATCATGAAACTTCTCCCAGTTGTTTGAAGAACGTTTCACCTGTAGCTTCATTCTGGCTAGTCGGTCTATAATGGACCCCTACCAGGATACGCGCCTTGTTGGCCTTCCCTCTGATCTTTACCCACAAACCTTCAGCCTTTCACTCGCAGCACTGAACTCAAGTCAGTTGATGCAGTGTAATTGCATCACCTCATTTTCCTAGCATATTCCTTTTGAAGAGCCTGTAGACATCCATTGCAGCACTACAATCATTCCACCACATTTCTGTGATGGGGATTATAGCATGATTTCCCTGATGCACAATGGCTTCCAGCATCTCGTTTGCTGCCCATGCTGCGGACATTTGCATAAATGCGTTGCCCTGTGGCTCTGGAATCCAGTAGCAGCATGTTACCCTGTGGCTCATTTCTAGTGTGGCAGTATAAGTACTAGCTGACCTCAGAGGTTTGAATCATGAACAGATTTTCTGAATTTCAAGTCACATTATAGCTGTGCTGTGAAAAACCTGTCAGTTTGCTTACCAGCTGATATGTATTTGGTCTATGAAGTACATTGCTGTTTCTTAAGATATCAGCATGCCCTGTGACTTTTTACTTTCTATGTTCAAGAAGGCAGAAATTTTGCAAGTTATCAAAAATGCAGCACAGAAGCTACAGGTTTTATTTTCTGCAGCTACAAAAAGATTTATAACGATTATCTCAGAGCAATAATTGTGCTTTCTAACGATGATGGTTTAGGCGTTTCTAAATGTTCCATTATGCCATGTGACAAAGGATCTGAGACGCAACCACATAAAAAGTGTAGACATGTAAAATATATGGATGTCTTTAATATGACCTCTAAACATGTTAAAATTCACTGTAAGGAGGTGGCAATGAAGTACTTCAAAAGGAAATAAAATTCAGTAGAATTGTGAGAATTGGTGTGGTATTAAAAGAACACAGTCAGGATGTAATATTGATTCTCAACCCATCACTAATCCATCAATCATACCTAGATTAGTGAAAGTTCTTATTCTTGCAGAGTGGTGGGTATTAGTACAGATATGTGGTTTTCAGATTTACTACAGAGTGGTTTGGATTTAAAACAAGAATAAGATGATTATACTCAACTATGTGCTAAACACAAACAAAAATAAATACAAATTTAGAGTAAACTAAACAAGAGTGAAATAGCAAATGTGTCCCTTACTGTGCGATTACTGGGCTTCAGAACCTTGTATATTCTGGCAATCTTTCCTAATCTGTTGAATCTTTGCACTAAGCAAAATAATATGCATACTACCATCACACTTGGCCCTACAATGCACTGGAAAAGAAAACATACAGATGAGGAATTCTAGAAGACAAACATGACAACAACTTTCTTTTTTTTTTTCTACTTCTTCATTAGGTAATCTTCCTAGTCATAATCTTCCAGTCCGCTGCCTAAATCTAGGGTAGACTCAATCCTCTGACACAAGAGAGGAAAATAACATGCACCTAGAAAAAGGGCTTGGAAAGCAAAGATCCTCCTTTCACTAAAGACTTTGGTAAACTCTACGTGGTCACAAAATTGAATATGACATTTTAACCTCAGCTTCACCAGGCTGCTCAGAGGCTGGAAATTTACATCTCCACATCAGCCTGGGAGTTTCTCAGCCACTTCACCTCTCAGGTGGGGAGGAGTCTGCTTCATCATCTAAATAAGCAAATAAGATAAATTCAAAGAGGTGCTTCTGGAAACATGAAAGACTGCTGGGAATACCACAGAGGGCAATATCTCTTGTCCCAGTTTAGTACACCTGAAAAGATTAAATCTATGTAATATTCAGCTGGACTACTTAGAAGCTTTTGCTTGTTCTTTCTTAGTTAAGGAACTCATATTTGTGTATATAAAAAAGTGTCTCACATATTTAATGTATATTTGTTTGGGTTTACTTTTCTTTAATGAACTAACAGTCAATTCTTTCCTAGGACACACGTTGTTCAATCTATTAAATGAGCATAGGGAAATATGCCAGCCTTGCTACAGACCCTGAGGGCTAATAAGCTCCATGTTCACTCAATCAAAGTCCTAAGGACACCCTTATCAGGAAGTCGTTTACTTACTATTTTCATTAGAGAGATATGGACATGTGAATTTCAGTAGCTCCTTGTTAAATCTTTTAAAATAATACCAATGAAGGCTCAGTGACTTATGAACCACTTTTGAAATATTTTGGCACCTTCACCAGCTAGAATAGCACTGAGAGAGTATTTTCCTCTTCGTCTCTAACTTGTGGTATAAAAGGATCACCAATTACTAACTCCATAACTTAAATCTTACCAGCATTTTTTTCTACTGCAATTTTCTACAAGTGATTTTTCTGTGATTTTGTCCATTAGTTCAATGTTGTCTCTTCCTTATCATCGGAGGTTTTTTCTAGGAACTTATATCAGGTCTATATTAAGATTGGGTAAAAGCCTGTCGACTAAACCAGACATTTGGATATGAAGGCTCTGGGCTGAAGAAACCATATTTCAAAATGCCTCACAATATCTCTTAATCTTTCTGTTCCTTAAATATTTAAATATATATTATGAAAAAGATACTCTGAATGGTACCACACTTTTACCCAGCCTTGCCTTGATCTGTGGGAGATAGCAGCTCCTTCTAATCAAGTGGTTAATATAAGTTGGCTTAAGGAAAAAAAAAAAAAAAGGATAAAAAGATGCAATTCCTTCTCTTAGAACAAGTCTACAAATCGTGAAAGATGATAACAACCTGGTCATTCTGAAGGTCCCAGGCAATTTTTGTACTTTTATAATCCCTAGCTTTGAGCTTGGCTTCCATTGCAAGATGGTGAATGATAGAAACTAAACACGATGGACATCAGACTGTATTTTATCATTAATGTTCACATAAGCTTTTATCAAATGTCTTAATCTCAAACTATTTCAAACACTGAGAGATTTAAAGCAGCACTACAGTGGTACCAATTCTTGTTGAAAGGAATGCGGTTCCAATTTATTTTTTTTTTATAAAAATATCTGTATTGCTTATACATTTCATCATTTCAACATTTTAAGTGGAAAAATATCCATGGAATAAAATAAGAAAAAACCTTATTTACATTACCAAGTTTTTTAAGGAGTTTTCCAGCATAGGTACCTGTGTGCCTATTATACTTCCGGTGACTTTAGCAAATGATGATTACTGTGTATTCATCCCTGTATCTTACAAATAGGAGGGCTATATTCTTCGTAATTCTGAATTTAATGTGTTGACAATGTTTAGTGAGCTATAAATGTTAAAATATATAAGAGAAAGTGAGAGATTTACTCTGTCTAAACAGAGTGAGAACTGCAGAAACCTGTCCAATTTCTTCCTGAAGAGAGTGGGGAGCAATAGCCCCTGGGATTAATGGAGATCTACAGAAGGCTGTTCAGCTGTTTTCTGAAAAGGCCTCTCCATTCAAGTTCATCTGCTAACATACATAAAATATGGTTAAAAAAGTTGCTGACAATGACAAGAAAGACTTTTTGGCCCAAAAAAATTTGTAACAAACTTCATCTAAACTTCCTTTATACCCTTCAATTAATTTTCTTCAAGCTGAACAATAACTTCTACTCTGAAGACTCAAGCAGGCGGAAACTTCTAGTCCTTTTCCTCCTTTTAAAAAGAACAACCTATCCAAGATGCATGTGGTGATTTTTTATGGTTTATTTTTTAAGAATTTTTTTTTTCTTTCATGCTGACTGAACACATTTGAAAATGCTTATGAAGCTGTGTTTGATGTAGATACTTTGAAAATAAATGTGCACTTAGGGGAAAACAGGCTTTGAAAATATCTTTGCAGTTGGTTTGAAGGGGAATAGAAAAGTTTGGAAATAACATGAAAAATACGTTTCATAGGCAACATTTCACCTGCTTCTGTCTGAGGTATTCAGCATTGGTGTAAATAGTTATAATTTCTCCTAAATCAACAGAGATTCTCAGATTCATACTAACTAAATGGCCAGTAATTTTAAAGCAAGACAAAATCAGTGGGGCACAAAAGGAAACTGGCACTCTTTCACTGTTTTCTGACTCTGAAATTTAAGGACACAGAGTCAGAGGTGATAGCAACTAAATGAGAAATTAAATCATCTCTATAAGAGACTAAATATTTTCTCTGATAAATTAAATTGTCTCTAATTTAATTATCATTACTAGTATGAAGAACTTGGTTGTCAATCTACAGAATATCTATGAAAAGTTCTACAAAAGCTGAACAGACTTCCATGACATCATTTGATATACCTTACCTGTAAATTATTGTCCTGATACCTAGATTTGCTTAAAGAGTGCAAACACTTCCGAAAGAACTATGCCTAAGCACAGTTGCTAATCTGTTACTCCCAGGCTCATTCCAAAACTGCAACACATACAGAGATCATGAAGACCAAAGTCTTGTAAAGACTTCAGGTCTAGTGTTTACAGTGTGCCCTAATGCAGAGGGCTCTGAAAACACTGCTGGTAGTGATAATCTTTGTTGCTTAGGACCACACGCTGTCCTTTCTCATGCTTCCCTGATTAATTATAAGAAAATTCACCTTACATGTGTGAGATGGGAGTCTATTCCTTTTGACATAGAATGAGTCTGTGCTTGACATCTTTCAACTTAAAAGCAATTTGTTACCTGTCAGACTACTGGACCCAGCAAGGAAAATGATTCTTAGTCCTTTCACTTTCACCTCTTGCGCTTGGCAAGCAAAAATCAGACCTTAATAAGGTTAGAAAGCATAATGGTGAGCATGGATTTCTGTCCTGGGTTCAGCAGTAGCAGTCATGCTTGTCCTTCGTGGTAGCTGGTGCAGTGCTGTGTTTTGACTTCCAGCCTGAGAACAGTGCTGGTGATACCGATGTTTTCAGTTGTTGCTAAGTGATGTTTACCCTGACCAAGGACTTTGTGAGGCTCATGCTCTGCCAGGGAGAAGGGGAAGCCGGGAGGAAGCAGAGACCGGGGGCGCCTGACCCAGGCTAGCCAAGGAGGTATTCCATACCACAGCACGTCATGCCCGTGGTGGGGGGTAACTGGGAGTTACCTGGAAGGACACGGGCTTCCGGGTGGGACTCGTTTCTTGGCGGGTGGTATTGTATTCTCTTCCCTTGTTATTTTCTCTTATCATTGCTGTCGTTGGTAGTAGCGGTGGTGATTTGTGTTGTACATTGGTTGCTGGACTGTTCTTGTCTCAACCCGTGGGAGCTGCACTCTTTCGATCCTCCTCCTTCTTCCTCCGGGAGCGAGGAAGGGGAGAGCCCCGGTGGGGGGGGGGGGGGGGTGTCCTCGATTGCTGTCAGCCCAGCACCACTCACTGGGAGTGAGTGAACAAGCTGTCTGGCTAGGGTTTAAACCATTACAATTTCTGACTTAATGGCTGGGTACACCCTTGGGGAAGCCTGTGTTCTGATTATTACGTAAAGCAAGAATCCAGCATGTGCAAGAAGAAACCACAGAAACAGTACATACTGACAGTCCTAGTACTGTGTAATTAGGAAGATTTTGGTGGCTCTAAGAACTTTATTCAGAGCTTGATGTGAAGTGGGGAACACCAAGCATAATGAATGACGTGAAGAAGCATCTGACTTCTTCATCCTCTATGGTACTGCAATTTTTCAATAACTGAACATTATATTCCTTCCTTACTGAGAAAGAAGCCTGAAATACTATTGTACTCAATAGCACTCTTGACTTAATTTCAATTTTGAGCCACTACCTGTTTTGAGGAGGTTTCAGCAAAGAAGACAGAAAAGAGTTAAAAGCTGATAGCAGGCTAAAGACCCTGTGAAAACCCTGTTAGTTGTTCAAGGTGAAATGGAATAGCTGTCTTTATAAGAAAAATTCCATTCAGCATCCGCTGATACTGCTCAGTTCTCTATATCTGCCTTAAGGTGACAGGTATTGTCACAGAGAACTTAACACTTGCTATTCCATACGTTAGCAGTAATCAACATATTTCTGTGTGAATAAAGAGAAGAGATGGTGAAATCAACCTCTACAGACCACAAAAACCTGAATATTTACTGTAATCTTTTGGTACACTTGCAAATAGGAAGAATATATTCATATATATCCATATATATATCTGAATATATATATGTACATATGTACAAATGTGAACACAGTAAAGAATACCAAACCAAACAGAAAAAAATAATTGTGCAGTTTCTTGCTCTACAGAGGGTGTAAAGTATCTCACATACAGCATGAAGTGTGGACAAAGACCTCTCCAATCGTTTTTCTGATTGCAGCTAAAAATTCACATCCTTAGTTGAGAAACCCCTCTTAATTACGTTTGCAGTGAAACTTTAACTGTGGAGTTTTAATTTTAATTAATTGACATTTTCTTGAATGTTTTCATAATGTTCTTGAAAAAAATAATCCTTTATAAAAGAATTCCTGACAATTTCCAACTACAAAGCAGAGTTCAGTAACTGACTCACACCTCCAGCTTGTTATAGCAGTTATGCTGGAAGTTTATTTAAAGAATATAACATTTAATTTTTTATTATGAATGTGATTTAAGTTTAGAAGTCAAAATGAAATATCACAGCGATAAATAGCAATCTGGAGAGAAATGGCAATAAGAGTGAATGACAGGAAGAGGTCAAATACTAATCTGACACTAATTCTCTAAAATATTCTCTATGTGATATAAAAAGAAAATTCATCATCAAGATAAAATCATAACACAGAGGATCAGGCAGGTAGCACTAAAGGTGAACTAAAACATAGTGGCAAAGTTCAAATAACCTTCCACTTCAACAAGGATTTGATGTAAAAACCAACAAAGATATCTTTAATTGTTTGTATTTAAAATGAGATCTTAACCATTGACAAAATCTTGATCATTCATTGAGGACAAAAATTCTTCACAGACTGCACTTTTTTCTGTTAATCCAAATTGGATTTCAAGGCAATCACTGCATAAATTCTCAGTCCCAAAGGCTGACAGAATGCTGGGGAAATAGTCTCATTCTGCTTGCATTTAGCCTTGCGAAAAAAGTACATTTCTCAATACTGACCCAGCATTTACCAGTCATTCTCCTTGGAAAACAAGATTTTCTCAGACTTAACAAAACCTGAAATTTGAAAGGAGAAAATGTTCATCTCCCAAACTTAGTTGAAAATTAGGTAACATCTCAGACACTTCTGATAAAATAAAGAAAAAAAAACACTTTAAAAAACAGTAGGCCACATTAACTAATAAGGTAACATTTTTTTATGTCATCTTTTTAGACTGACAGTACAATTTCTAAACAAAAGTAAGCTTTCTTAATTGAAAAATAATGATTTCCCAGTAACAAAAGTTATGATGGGCATCTTTAAAACTTATTTCAGGTATGCATTTCTTTAAAACTTCATCTTTCTCACAGCTTTCAGAAAGAATGTTATTTCCAATTAAAAACAAACAAACAAACCAACCAGAAAAATCTTTCCAAACAGTACTAATCCATCTGTATTTCCTTACCTTGCCCAGCAGCCCTTTTGTCAGATAAATTCCCGCTGACTAGCTCTTCCTGTTTAATTTTGATTTGAAATTGGTGAATATGGAAGGTGAACTTTAATGTAGATAAACTTAAGTAATGATCCTTCCTTAGTGCATCTGTCTTTACTAAGTAATCTAGTATTCACAAAAGATTATGAACTGTTTTGGTTTTGGTTGTTTTTTTTCCTTTTTGTTTTTTGTTGTTGCATTTTGTTTTTTTTTTTTTCTATTTTATATATTCAGTATGATTGTATAAACAAAGCTAATTACACATACATACAAAAGCCTTATTTGGGGGGTAGTCTTATGATCAAAGTGCTGAACATCAGATACACTTGGGTTAAATTGTTTTGGGTATATATATTACTTGAACTTCAGGTTTCTTTCTGAAGGGCTAAAGCTTCATGACTGTGAGGGTGACATTCTTGAAGTCTGTAATTTCCCCTGGCACCAGGCTTCATTTGCTCAAAATATTCCATACAGTGATGCCTTCCTTTTTCCATCAGGATTCTGATGTCTTCTAACATTGATGATAGTGGCAGAATAAATTTTTGGGAGTCTCGCCTTGATTTATTGCTTCAATACAATGTTTTTTTTTTAAGATTCATCATTCCTTAGGAAAAAATCCTTGTATCCAGCTCTGTGTATTCTTTTTTATAGGCAAGCAAACTGTTTAAGATGAAATAAGAATGGGATCCTAGATGCTTCCTATTCTATAATAATTTGGACTTTCAGTTTATATGGGTTGTTTTGATATCAGTGTGTTTCTTACTTCTAACTAAGCTGAAAAGAAAAAACTGTATCTGAAATTCACCCTGTTTTTTTTTAAAGACTCATGTATCTTTTTCAAAATGAAAGTGCTGAGATGGTAGAATATGTTTGTGTGTGTTTCCATAAACCAGTTCTCTACAGGTCACAGACATTTCTGAAGATACTACATACCACTAAAAAGTACTAGGCAGGAGTCTTGAAGTAAATGAAAAGGAAGCAAAGGAAATGCTGGAGGACAAGAGATATCAAGGATGAAGTAAGGACATGGAAAGACTGACTTGGACAAATTGCAGTTCAGAGTGGGATGGTAAAAATGTCTAGCCATCACTTTTTGTCTTCCTCTTTTCCCAAGCAGCCTACAGGTATACGTCCTTCTGGCTTTCACAACTGGCCCTGTTGATGAAAAGCAGCATCATCAATCATGCTGATTCCAAGTCAAATACAGTGAAGTAGGAGCCTTCCCAAAATCTTATGGCCACTGAATCAAAAGCTACAATAATCATGTGTATGGGCATATGAAACTCCTCATTTACAATAGCCTGATATGGCTAGTTGAATAACATAAAACAACAATCCTCAATATGTAAACTGAATATACCCAAGTGGATATGTTTATTTTAAAAGGACGATTATGATTATTCCCATTAGTATCTCTGAAACCATTTTGGTAATGCTTTATCTAGTTTGTGATTATAGTTGTTACAGTTAAAAGTAATATCATAGAGGTCACTCAGTATTTAGCAATTAAATCCTTGACCTAAATTCTATTCAGACAGAAAGTGAAAAATTTATCATGATAACACATTAACTCCAGCTGGATAACATAATTTCCCTGAATGCCTTAGAGAATGTCAAGGGACAGTTTCAAGACAAGTAATACCCGTGAAAGTACTGTAATAAAAGAATAACAGAATTAACAGTTATATCACATTCTAATGCATTTCTCTGAGGTTTAGGCATTTGTAATGGGAGGGTTTTGACAGTATAATCTACTTATTTATTTTTCACTTCATCTTAATCTTAATTAATCATAGAATCATGGAACAGTTTGGGTTGGAAGGGACCTTGAAAGGTCATCCAGTCCAGCCCCCCTGCAAGGAGCAGGACAACCTTTATCCAGACTAAATTGCCAAAGATCAGGTTAAGAATCATACATAACTGTATCATCCCAGTTTCATGTTGATTTGGGGAAAGAGTAGTCGAAGTATAGTAAAGGATTTTGAATAGTAATCCGAAATATTTAGTTACATGAAGATAAAGCTCTACAGAATACATTAAGTGGATGCTCCTGTATAATCACAAAGCAGTGAGGTTGTTCCTCTTTTTTTGGTAGTGCTCTCTGATAGAAGGCTGACACCAGTCCTTCAGAACAGCTAGAGAAAAAGCAGAATCTGGACATGGAGCAAAGCCAACAAATTTCTGAAAAAGAGCAGTGTTGTTTAATTAAATATTTTAGGTTGTAACTTCTAGCAGAAAGCTGTGTGCTGCTTTGTAACCAGCTGTTTTATTTGAGTGAACCGCTGTCCTGGGTTCAGCAGCAGCAGCAATCTTTCTCCTCCTTGGTAGCTGGTGCAGTGCTGTGTTTTGACTTTCAGCTCGGGAACAGAGCTGATAACAAGGATGTTTTGGTTTGGCCAAGGACTTTGTGAGCCTCATGCTCTGCCAGGGAGAAAGGAAAGCCGGGAGGAAGCAGAGACAGGACACCTTACCCAAGCTAGCCAAAGAAGTATTCCATACCACAGCACGTCATGCCCAGGATGTAACTGGGAGTTAGTCGGAAGGGCTAGTAGACTGCGGGGTTGGAGGAGGCATCGGTCAGAGCTTGGTCGGGCTGCGGGGGGGCGAGTTATCAGTCAGCTGGCGGTGAGATGTTGTATTCTCTTCCCTTGTTATTTCCTTTATCATTGTTATTATTGGTGGTAGCAGTAGTGATTTGTGTTATACCTTAGTTACTAAACTGTTCTTATCTCAACCCGTGGGAGTTGCATTCATTTCAATTCTCCTCTCCGTCCCTCCGGGAGTAGGGGGAGAGCAAGAAGCAGCGGGGAGTGAGTAAACGAGCCCTCCGCCTGGTTTTAAACCACGACAGTTCTTTTTGGCGCCCAACGTGGGGCATGAGGGGGTTGAGATAACAACAGATCTGACCGGATTAATAGTCACTCGTCACAATGCTGATTTATTGGTTCTCAGAGTTGTTCCTCTTGATCTCACAGTTTCAGAATGCAGTACATTACATAGAGCCCTTATTTGCTGTGTTAGTGTTTATCAAGTGTGGGGCTTGGGCTAAGGTTCTTGTCTCACTGTGCTTTATGGCCATGACTTGTAATACGGGCGGGCTCCAGCAGCAGGGCGGGACGGACGTGGCGGTGGACTTGTACCTGGCCGTCCGGCTGCTCTTCACCGTCCTGGCCATCGCCCTCGCCTCCGTCTTCGTGAGGCCGCGGGGAGCCGAGGGGGAGCGGCCCCGGGAGCCGGCGGCTGCTGAAGCGGCCCGGGAGAGCGGCCCCGGGCACCAAGCGGCGGCGGGAGCGGGGCCTGAGGCCGCGAGGGGACGGCTGCCGGTGGAGGAGGTCGGGGAGGTCGAGGAGAGGAAGGAGGCGGCTGCCGAGCAGTGGGAGAAGGCGGCGGAGGAGCCGAGCTCCGCGGCCAAGCCCAGCCCCGCGACGGCCGAGAGCATTCCCCGGAAGCCGCCCGCCGAGCCCCAGGAGGGTGCAGGAGACCACGCAGCACTTCCCAGCAAGGCAGAGGAGGAAGAGCTGGACTCAGGAAAAGAGAAGCTGGTGGTGGGAGAGCCGGCAAGCACAGCAGCTACACCAGCCCCAGTGACAAGTACAGCAGCATCAACTGAGAGTTCTGAAGGTTTTGAATGGCCTTTGGGTATCCTTGGGACCTGCCTGCTGATTGTGATGGGGATCAGCATGTTGGCACACACACAGACTGTATTTTACCCACGACCATTTTGTCTGATCTCAGAAGTTAAGCAGAGTCAGGTTTGCGTCTTGTCTGAGGTTAGACAACGATATAGAAGGACCAAGAGTTTTTCCCCAAGGCTGGACAGAAATGAGTGGCAGGGTGTGTGGGACAGTATGGGCAAGTATCTAGTCCACTGGGCCCCTCCAGTGCTTTAGAAGTGGTGGAGATGGAAGGCAGCTGTGTGGAGTCTCCAGCAGCAAGCTGCAGAAACTGCTTAAGGGGACAGTGAATTATTTTAAGCCTGGTAGGCCCATGGCAATTCAGGCCATCAGAGCAGAGATGCAACGTACAGATGGACTCATGATCGAGGGGTGGACTTAGCAATGGACACTATTGCCCAGGTTATTCACGAGTGTGAGCACTGCACACAGTCTCTCCTGCTCTGGAAGACTGGTACAAGAGATGGAGCCTGACATCATGGACCAGATGGATTCAGCAGCTTTATAGGGACTGGTCTATGCACTAAGATAAGAGTATATTGAAAATGTGGGATCTGAGCATGACGTGAATGGTATGGAATAAGGGGTAGATAATGTCCTGGGTTCAGCAGTAGCAGTCATGTTTCTCCTCCTTGGTAGCTGGTGCAGTGCTGTGTTTTGACTTTCAGCTCGGGAACAGAGCTGATAACAAGGATGTTTTGGTTTGGCCAAGGACTTTGTGAGCCTCATGCTCCGCCAGGGAGGAGGGGAAGCCAGGAGGAAGCAGAGACAGGACACCTGACCCAAACTGACCAAAGAGGTATTCCATACCACAGCACGTCATGCCCAGGATGTAACTGGGAGTTAGCCGGAAGGGCTGGGAGACTGCAGGGTTGGAGGAGGTATCGGTTGGAGCTTGGTCGGGCTTGGGGGGCGAGTTATCGGTCAGCTGGTGCTGAGGTGTTGTATTCTCTTCCCTTGTTATTTCCTTTATCATTATTATTATTGGTGGTAGCAGTAGTGATTTGTGTTATACCTTAGTTACTAAACTGTTCTTATCTCAACCCGTGGGGGTTGCATTCGTTTTGATTCTCGTCTCTGTCCCTCCGGGAGTAGGGGGAGAAAAAGAAGGGGGGAGGAGTGAGTGAACGAGCCCTCTGCCTGGTTTTAAACCACAATAACCACACTGCACTGAAATGAGAGATTACATTAAATATAAAAAAAATACATTCAGAAAGGGAAAGATGAAAAATAGAAGGACCTTCACAAGCTCAAGAGGTGGGCCAATGCCAACCTCAAGAAGTTCAACTAAGCCAAGTGCAAGGTCCTACACCTGGGTCAGGGCAATCCCAGGCACAGCTACAGGTTTGGTGGAGAAGAGATTCAGAGCAGCCCTGCAGAGAAGGACCTGGGGGTTTTGGTTTGGGAGAAAGTGAACATGAGCTGGCTTCAATGTGCACTCGCAGCCCAGAAAGCCAACCGTATCCTGGGCTGCATCAAAAGGAGCGTGACCAGCAGGTCGAAAGAGGTGATCCTGCCCCTCTACTCTGCTCTCGTGAGACCTCACTTAGAGCATTGTGTGCAGTTCTGGTGTCCTCAACATAAAAAGCAAGTCCAGAGGAGGGCCACGAGGATGATCAGGGGACTGGAGCACCTCCCGTATGAAGATAGTCTGAGAAAGTTGGGGCTGTTCAGCCTGGAGAAGATAAGGCTGTGTGGAGACCTCATAGCAGCCTGTCAGTATCTGAAGGGGGCTTATAAGAATGCTGGGGAGGGACTCTTCATTAGGGACTGTAGTGATAGGACAAGGGGTAATGGGTTAAAACTTAAACAGGGGAATTTTAGGTTAGATACGAGGAAGAAGTTCTTTCCTGTTAGGGTGGTGAGGCACTGGAACAGGCTTCACAGAAAAGTGGTAAATGCTCCACAGAAAAAAAATTTCCACACATATTTAGTGTTTTCCCTGAAAAAACTCCTAGGCAGAAAAGCCCTGTTTTATTTAATGGGGAAAATATTTTTTTTCTGGTTTGATTTTCTAGATAGTATAAGAAGGAGGAAACTGAATATATAGGGAAAAATATGCACCCTTCTTATAAAGCAAGCAGTAAGGAAAGGTTTAAATGTAATTCAGTACAAAATTATCTTCATCATACTCTTGGCACGCTGTCCCTTTCATTCCAAATTCCTTTTAAAAAGGGAAAGAAATGGTTTTCTTTCGCCCTTTTCCTTTAAACACTATTGTTGTAATCCTATTTACATCATATATAAAGCCTTTATTGTTGTTGCTGTCTTTGTGTCTAGCCATTTTGTCAAAGCAGCTGTAGGAGACAAAGTGCATTCTTACAGTCCTATAAATAAAACTGTAAACCTTCCTTAAAGGTGCAGAGTTTCAGGAGGGAAAAATGAATATAACAGCAGTGCTCCCAAGACAGAATGGGTGCAGAGAGTCAGGGAGGCTGCTGTGCTTGGGATGGACACCGATGCACCTCCAGCAGTGGAGAGAAAAAGAAAGAAGATGCTGTCACCAGTTGTTGGCTCTGGACAGCTCTAGTGATGGAGCCAGAGGAAAAAAAAATGTCACAGAGGTTCACAGTCAGGGAAATTATTTCAACATAAGAGGTACAAGAGAGAACAAATACAGCATGGGAATGGCTCTTCAGTAGCATCTTATCTTTGGCTTTATAAACATGAAGCAGCTGAGGCAAACATCATCCCATCTCCCAACAGTTTTAAACGATCTTAAGGTCCTTTCCAACCCTAAGCATTCCACGATTCTATGACATCAAGTCATGTAAAGAATCATAGAATCGTAAATTGGGGTGGAAAGAAGTATGCTTGTGTTTTATTAAAGGTAGAAGTTTTTACCCAGCATTAGCTACTCATTCTCATTGAAAATATTTATTGCTTCAAATACTCCTAAACATCATAATCATCCTTTAATTCTGTGTAGTGCAGTAAGTTCTCAAAACTAGTGGGTTTAGCATAATCTTAATACTCTCACATGTAAAAGACTAATAGAAATTGGGGACAAAAATCTGAGTATAAAATCAACATAATCTTTACAGTTCCTCATGATTCCAAACAGTTTTAAAAATATCTCCTGGGGTGTCAAGACAATTTAAGATCTTTACAAAGTAGCAGTTATGTAAAGCCTTTCATTTTGAACTAATCTTCTGACAATGGAAGATGGGAAGAGGGAAAGAAGGAATGGCAGGAGAGTTGGTAATTCTGTCATCCATCAAATTAGTTATGAAAAGTCAGGTTACAGAAAGGACTGAAGAGCTATTTAATGTATAATTAAATATCCCTTTTAACAAATACAGTGGATATAATATTAACAAAAGGAAGCAGGAATTGTTTAGTACAAAATATGCTGAATGAAATGGAGATTCCTTTGATGTGAAGGAATGAAACGTATTTTTGAAATCGCATTATCTCAGTCTGAAAAGAAAAGGCTTCTTCCCCAGAACACTGAAATATAAAAAATTTCAAGAGAGGATAACAACAAAGACTAGAATGAAACCAAAGTGAAGTCTATCTATGGATATAACTGTGAAGGATTATAATATAAAAAGACAGTCCAGACCTTCAGACTGTAATACATCTGAAAAGAATTGAAGCTTCTGGTTTTTGCTTTCCTGGTTATTAAAGCTCATGAAAGTAATATAAATACAAATGAAAAAAAAAAAAAAAAGGTATGAGGCAGGCAGAAATGTTGCAAAAGGGGTAAAGGATGCTAGGCAACTGCAGGTTTTCTAAATATTTGTTTTATTTGGATTGAAATTATACTTCTAGACAATATGAAATTATATACATAACATGTACATATATATATATGCACGTATTTATATCTAAAAGTTAAATGCAGACTTTTGCAACAGCACACACTGGCAAATACACTTTTTGCCTGGTTACAAAGCTGCTAGATATTCCTTGAAAGGCTTCTAGGATGACCATCTTCTTCTGACCCTACAGCGGTTATGAAATTAATTTTAGGATGTGCTGTGACATGTATTTGCTTTGCCAGGCATTCGGAAAGTTTGTTATCCTGCTGCTTTTACTTCAGCTGGGTGTGATGTAGTCTGTAATCTAAAAGTGACTTAATGAATCACCATTCCAGAGGCCAATAGAAAGTGCTCAGACTGAATCTTGCCTCCTGTCTCTTACAGAAGTTGTCTTTTGGAAAATATTCTCCAATAGACCCAAGACTTTGACTTTATTTTTTAACTTTTGTTTGTTGTTTTTTTTTTAATAATATGAAATAGAGTTTAGTAACTTACTAAGCATGTTTCAAAATACAAAATAATTAACCACTGTAAATATTTATATGGCAAGGTGGCAGATATTTATTTCTCAAAAAACATAAAGCCAGAATAGAATACTGAGGGAGAACAATATTTTGCTGAACAAGTATTAAAATTAAGATGGTTGGTCAATTATTTTTTGAAGCCCAGCTGTATGGTTATAACAGCCCTTTCCAGTCTTGAAATTCTGTTAGCTTGATGCCTTTTTCACACAGAGAAAATTAAAATTTTCAGATCAGAGAAGAAATAACAAGAAACTTTGTGGAACTGAACCGTTCTAAGAGGTCCTTCCCAAATGATTTTAAAAAGATTTTAAAGTTTTAACTTTGATGTCATTTAAATGCCTTAATAAGGATTATCTGTCCAAATATCATTGCCTAAGAACTTCCCAGACAATGTGGGTTTGATCTTGTCACAAGTTCAAAAAATGTGCTCCGTGTTGTCCATCTTTACTGCTTAAAGCTGAAGTAAGCCACTTTCTCTTGAAATATGTATCAAAATATTCAGAATGTAATTGCAGCACAGGATCATTCAGCCTAAATTAAAGCTCTTTTAAAGTCTTGGAACACTATGACTGCATCACCTGTCTGGAAAGATGCTGCAACTTTTCTTCAGTCTCTACTAGAATTTTTTTACTAAAAGTTGCACAAAATACAATGAACTCCTTTTGATTTGCATCTTAAAGATTGTTTTGCAGTTCCTAGATATTTTTTAATCATTCTCCTTTGAGTTTTATAGTAATTTCATATAATTTTTGAAACATATTTAGACAAGTAGGGCATATTCTTCTCATATATTTAAACAAACTGCCTAAACGAGGCAAGTTGCCATGCCTGCTCCTACTTAATTTTCCCCTTTCAGATGCCAGAGAATCAGCTCAGCTTTTCAAGGTACAGCGTTGCCAGTAGGTATGAGCTCACTTTTTTTTTTTCCAGGCTTTTCATAAACCGCATGCTACTATTTGGCACAGCACTAAATTTGATAAATCACAACACTGTCTTTGGAATATTGGTGGAAGAAGATCTTCCTAAACCATGATGTATTGTAGCACAGAATTCCTTGAGACTTTGTAAAGATGATTATTTCTGGCAGCTTCTAAGTTCTTCTCTCAACCATTAATGTGCCCAAGACATCCTTTATGTGTTTGCTCCTAGAAAATTATCATATATTTCAAATGTACTTTTTTCATTTTTAGGATTGCAGGATTTGGAGTCTAATTATACATATTGCAGTAATGAAGAGAGAAGTTATTCATGAGGCATGAGTGAAGAGGATGGAGTGAGCAGGAATCCAAGACATGCTGTAAGTGCCCACATCATGATGCAGTCGTTAAGATACTTATTTAAAAATAAATTAAATACCAACAACAACAACAAAACCCCCAAACTGTTTTTCTGGTTTGGAGCTTCTAGAATACAGTTTAAATGAACATATAACACTTTTTGTCTCTTGCTGTCTGTATATATGTTACAGAATTAGAATTAGAATTGTTAGGGTTGGAAAGGACCTTAAGATCATCTAGTTCCAACCCCCCTGCCATTGGCAGGGACACCTCACACTAAACCATGTCACCCAAGGCTCTGTCCAACCAGGTCTTGAACACTGCCAGGGATGGAGCATTCACAACCTCCCTGGACAACCTGTTCCAGTGCCTCACCACCCTAACAGGAAAGAATTTCCTCCTTATATCCAATCTGAACTTCCCCTGTTTAAGTTTTAACCCGTTACCCCTTGTCCTATCACTACAGTCTCTAATGAAGAGTCCATCCCCAGCATCCCTATAGGCCCCCCTTAGATACTGGAGGGCTGCTATGAGGTCTCCACACAGCGTTCTCTTCTCCAGGCTGAACAGCCCCAACTTTCTCAGCCTGTCTTCATACGGGAGGTGCTCCAGTCCCCTGATCATCCTCATGGCCCTTCTCTGGACTTGTTCCAACAGTTCCATGTCCTTTTTATGTTGAGGACACCAGAATGCACACAATACTCCAGGTGAGGTCTCACAAGAGCAGAGTAGAGCGGCAGGATCACCTCCTTCCACCTGCTGGTCATGCTACTCTTGATGCAGCCCAGGATACGGTTGCCTTTCTGGGCTGTGAGCGCACATTGAAGCCAGCTCATGTTCATTTTCTCATCGACCAACACCCCTAAGTCTCTCTGCAGGGCTACTCTGAATCTCTTCTCCACTCAACCTGTAGCTGTGCCTGGGATTGCTCCGACCCAGGTGTAGGATGTCATGAAGGATATCAGGTGGAGATGAATTTCCAAAATTTCATCAGGAGAGGTTAAATTTTACATTGCAACCTTAATCAGGAGCTTTTTTTTTTCTTTTTAGCTTTTTAAGTGAAAGAACTATGCTCTTGTATTCATTCAATTATATGTGGCTGATGATATTTCAATACCTCATGGATATTATCCAGATTCTAGCAGCACTTTATGGGGTTTAATTCATGGGCTTTTAGGACATCCAGTGAAATTTACAGTATTTTCCAATTTTTAATATTTTAATTCCTTCACTTGCTCAGAAAGCAATAATGAAAAAGAAGTTATTCTCCTTAATACTTTAATGGAAACTGGACCTATGCAATACTTCAAAAGCAAAGAATTTCAGTAAATCTAAAAATAGGAACTTAAGCTTTTTGGGCCAAGTTTATCAGTTAGCTTATTTGAAGTTAGCAAACTTTTCATGTTAACTAGTAGCATTTTACAGGTTGGCAAATTTATTGACAAAGTAAAAGGTCTCAACTTCTAGCACCTAAGTTCATTAAATAAAATAAGTATAGGAAAAAGTTTATCAGATTAAAAGAAAAAGAACAGAAAGCTAGTAATGAGATTTTCAGGTTTCGGTCATCATCAGTTCATGAGGAGACAAGACACTTTTGGAGCTGTGACAGTAGCAAGGCTGTAATAACCATGGAATAAAATACAGTGGTGGTTATTTGGCATTAATAGGATTCTACTTTTGTGAAACATGCTGGGAGATTTAGAATGGGCTACAAAGAGAGGCAGAATGACACAAATTGGATTTAGCTACTAGTTGTGTATGAATTTATGAGAACAATAAAGCAGGTGAAGTTGCACTTGACAGTTTTAAGGGATTGAAACAGGGTACTTCCAAGGCAAAAGCTATATAAAACATACACTTAGAAGGACAAAATTCACAAAACAACAATAGAAAAATGTGCGCTCACAAAGGGAAATTGCAGCATTTAGTATTGCATTTTTTTAAAGGTGTTTACAGATTTTTTTTTTCTTAAACTGTAGGTCAGTAGTATTAACATTTTATGTAAACAAATTGATGACTAAACTCTGTCACTTTTTTGAGCGCTGCTTTGCTAACTGTTTTATTTAGCATTCACTGCTATTGTTTCATACTTTATAACACATAAAATATTACCTCATGTTATCAATATCTGTTTGTTACTATAATAATCATGATGAAATAATTGGGAAATTTGTCATGCAAAGTAAATGAAGAGGAGAAAAACACAAACAAAGGAAACAATAACTTGATCTTTTTATAATATATATCTTTATAAAACAGATTAATGGCAAATGACCACCTGAAAGAATGGAAACTAGTGGGTAAGAAGCAGTGTAGGAAAGAATCAGAAATGTGTGTGGAAGTGCAAAATTTTACCCAAGACTACAATTTTTTCTAACATTTAAAAGTGAAAAATGAGTTATTAGATTTCTGGAAAAGCTTAATATTAAATTCAGCATTTTTCTGGGACAAATACTGAATACTAAAAATACATTAGAAGAGGTTAGAAATTATGAAAGTCTATGTTCAAAGCAGCTTTTGCTGTAGACTTATGGCTTCCTCCCTTTTTTTTGTTGCATTCTTTGGAACTTCCAGCTACTACTGAGTGGACTGAACAATAGCAAAATAGCATCCATACAAAATATACAATCCACATTTTTATCAACATTTCTGCATAAAAGTCTTTCTGACCAGGATCTGGCAAAGGTGATGCAAGAGAACTTATTTAAAATTAGTGGAGAAGGGTAGAGGAGAAAAAAAGATAGAAAAGCAGTTGGCTGGAATATTGAGCTTAAATGGCAATGTACTGATTAAACGTGTATGGGAATTACATCAGCACAGGGATTTTACACTTTGTATACATGAACAAAGAAAAGCAAATGTTCTAACACTCTAGTTCTAACATTCAGCTCAATATAGCTTTTGTTAACTTGACCTAGGAAAAATTATTAACTTGGCCTAGGGGAAACGAGTATACATGTGTCTGTGCATTTGAGAAGACATATAAAAAAGATCTCTTTTGTTCGTGAGTAGATGGTTATGACCATTCTATAATCATGAAATTTATTCACACCAGACAGGTCAAAGCATTTTTATAACTGTCTTTCTCCTGTCTGATATTCAGATTGTTTATAGGAATGATTTGATACATTTTCAAGCCATGACAGTAATATAAAATGGCCAATCAAAAGTTCATTATACAGCTAAAATGATGTCCTTTGAGTATTTTAAGGTGGATAAGGTCTACTTCTTCCAAATTGTCTCATTATAACTGTCACAGAACCTTCCCTAGCCCTGATGCATTCAAACACTTGTATTAATGATGAGAAACATGAAATCTGGTAGCTTTAGAGACTTTTGACTTGATGATTATTTGTTAAATAATTCATTCCTGGCTGTCCTCATTTGTTTCTTACTTTCAAGTTTGACACTGAATTTAACTGTGACACTGAATTTTTAACAAGTTTCTGAATAGAAAGATTTTTCCAGCCTCTTAGAGCTTTATCAGAGGTATACATCTCAGTGACTAGCTGAAGAAATGCATGATTGAGCCAACATACTTGCATGGGTAGATGGGAACCCATCAGGCAAATTAAATAGGGCCATTTCCTAAAACCATTTTAAAAATACATAGGATGAAGAGTACACTTTGTGCAAAGATTCAAAGATAGTTATGTGTTATCATGTGGAAAGAAGAGATTAAGGGTTGGTTGACATTCAAGGACTACTTTTTCCGTGCTCAAGATCGGAGCATCCCGACACGTAGGAAGTCAAGGAAGAGGGCCAAGAGACCTGCGTGGCTAAATAGGGAATTGCTGGGTATGCTCAAGTGGAAGAGGAGAGTTTACAGGTCATGGAAGGAGGGGCTGGCCACTTGGGAGGAATATAAGGCTGCTGCTAGAGGATGTAGGAAGGCAGCTAGGAGGACTAAGGCATCCTTAGAATTAAACCTGGCAAGAAGGGTCAAGGACAGCAAAAAGAGCTTTTTTAAATACATGGCAGACAAAACTAACACCAGAGGCAATGTAGGCCCACTGATGAACGGGATGGGTGCCCTGGTGACAGAAGATAAAGAGATGGCAGAGTTACTGAATGCCTTCTTTGTCTCTGTCTACTCTGCTGCGGGCAGTCCTGAAGAGCCCTGTACCCCTGAGACCTTAGATGAAGTCAGGTCGACGGAGCGGTTTGCCTTAGTCGATGAGGAATGGGTTAGAGACCAGTTGAGCAATCTGGACATCCATAAATCCATGGGTCCAGATGGGATGCACCCGCGGGTGCTGAGGGAACTGGTGGAAGTCATTGCTAGACCACTCTCCATCATCTTTACCAAGTCTTGGGAAACGGGAGAGGTGCCTGAGGACTGGAGGAAAGCAAATGTCACTCCAGTCTTCAAAAAGGGCAAGAAGGAGGACCCGGGTAACTATAGGCCGGTCAGCCTCACCTCCATCCCTGGGAAAGTGATGGAACACCTTATCCTTGGTACCATCTTAAGGCATATCAAGGATAAGAAGGTTATGAGGGGCAGTCAACATGGCTTCACCAGGGGGAAATCATGTTTGACCAATCTCTTAGCCTTTTATGAGGAAATAACACAGTGGATGGATGATGGCAGAGCGGTGGATGTGGTCTACCTTGACTTCAGCAAAGCATTTGACACAGTCTCCCACAGCATCCTCACGGCTAAAATGAGGAAGTGTGGACTGGATGATCAGGTAGTGAGGTGGACTGCGAACTGGCTGAAGGAGAGAAGCCAGAGAGTTGTAGTCTATGGGGCTGAGTCTAGTTGGAGGCCTGTAACTAGTGGAGTGCCTCAAGGGTCAGTACTGGGACCGGTATTATTTAATATATTCATCAATGATTTAGATGAGGGAATTGAGTGTACTATCAGCAAGTTTGCTGATGACACTAAGCTGGGAGGAGTGGCTGACACGCCAGAAGGCTGTGCTGCCATCCAGCGAGACCTGGATAGGCTGGAGAGTTGGGCAGGGAGTAACTTGATGAAATATAACAAGGGAAAGTGTAGAGTCCTGCATCTGGGCAGGAACAACCCCAGGTTCCAGTATAGGTTGGGGAATGACCTGTTAGAGAGCAGTGTAGGGGAGAGGGACCTGGGGGTCCTAGTGGACGACAGGATGACCATGAGCCAACACTGTGCCCTTGTGGCTAAGAAGGCCAATGGCATCCTGGGGTGTATTAGAAGGGGGGTGGTTAGTAGGTCGAGAGAGGTCCTCCTTCCCCTCTACTCTGCCCTGGTGAGACCGCATCTGGAGTATTGTGTCCAGTTCTGGGCCCCTCAGTTCAAGAAGGACAGGATGCTGCTGGAGAGAGTCCAGCGCAGGGCAACTAAGATGATTAAGGGAGTGGAGCATCTCCCTTATGAGGAAAGACTGAGGGAGCTGGGTCTCTATAGTTTGGAGAAGAGGAGACTGAGGGGTGACCTTATCAGTGTCTATAAATATATAAAGGGGGAGTGTCACGAGGACGGAGCCAGGCTCTACTCAGTGGCAAACAATGATAGGACAAGGGGTAATGGGTACAAACTGGAACACAAGAGGTTCCACTTAAACTTGAGAAGAAACTTCTTCTCAGTGAGGGTGACGGAACACTGGAACAGGCTGCCCAGGGAGGTTGTGGAGTCTCCTTCCCTGGAGACATTCAAAACCCGCCTGGACGCATTCTTGTGTAACATTATCTAGGTGTTCCTGCTCCGGCAGGGGGATTGGACTAGATGATCTTTCGAGGTCCCTTCCAATCTCTAACATACTGTGATACTGTGATACTGTGAAGGGTGTTAAGTAGTTTGTCGATTAGATGACAACTAGTTCTTAAAACCTGCAGCTGTTTGTAATGACCAAGACAAAGGAAACCCCTGAAGGTACACGTACCACGCATATTGTGTTGGAAAAACTTGCTATTTATTACTTTTAATTTCATGAGCACAGGATTTTCTTTGCTTTTACTTTCTTTCTTGACCGTCAGATGTAATACATTGGCTTTAAACAGGCATATATTCAGAAAAGTAGCATAGCCTTTGCAACGCTGAGCACTGCAACATTTCCGATTTAACAGCTTAGCTCCTGAAGTAGGATAAAGAAAGCTGATCTGTATTTCCAAGGTCCTAGTACAATGAATAGCTAAACAGGTATCAGACTGGGATTCATAAAAGACAGAAACTATGTACCAAAGAGAAACATGCTGGAAGTTCTGCTTCGTAAAAAAATTTGTCTTATAGCTATCAAAAAGCTGAATACAGCAGATGGCATTTTGATGAAGGGTAGGGAAAAAATTGCAAAAAAGCTCTTTTTTTCCCCCGGAAAATTCTGTTTCTTCTTCTTACTTTCCATCCTGGGAAAATCAAGTGGGGAATTAATTTTTGATCATTTCTGTTGCTATCTATCCTTCATGTCTGGAAATCAGAATTACATTCAGTATATTGATAAAAACTGCATCCCATAATTATGAAGTGTGTGAGCTTGTCAATGCAGTCATTCTTTGGAGCAGAATATATTTGGAAGACTAAAATGGAATTTTAGAAGCCTTTGACTAAATCTATGACTTTCATTGACAATCAAGCAAGACTGAATCTGTTATTTAGCATATATTTCATAGGATCACAGAGTCATAGATTCAGAATAATAGAATCATAGAATGGTCTGAGTTGGAAGGGAACTTACAGATCATCTGGTTCCAACACCTCTGCCATGGACAGAGACACCTTCCACTAGACCAAGTTGCTCAAAGCCCCATCCAACCTGGCCTTGAACACTGCCAGGGATGAGGCAACCATAAATTTGTGAACAACTTGTGCCAGGGTCTCACCACCCTCATAGCCGAGAATTTTTTCCTGACATCTAAATCTCCCCTTTGTCAGCTTAAAGCCATTCGCTTGTTCTGTCACTACATGCCATTGTAAAAATTCCCTCTCTAGATTTCTTTTAGGTCCCCTTTAGGGTTTGAAGGGCTGTTCTAAGATCTCCCCAGAGCATTCTCTTCTCCAGGCTAAACAAGATCAGTTTTCTCAGCCTATCTCCATAGCAGAGATGCTCCAGCCCTCTGATCATTTTTGTGTCCCCCCTACAGACTTGCTCTGGGAACTAAACACATCTCCACTCCCGGAGTGCCCCACTTCAGGTGAGGTCTCACAAAAGCAGAGTAGAAGGAGAGAATTTAATTCATCCATATGGAAATTTACTTCCATGTTTAAAATCTGAATTTTTTTTTTTCTTTACACTAAACTGTCAACTTGATATGTCATTATGACTTTGTATGCATAGAAACGTATTTGACTGCATATGCAAACTTACAACCCACATTCCATGAACTTTCAGTCTGGGTAAGTGTTCTGGGTTCAGCAGCAGCAGTCATTTTTTCTCCTTCTTAGTAGCTGGTGCAATGCTGTGTTTTTGACTTTCAGCCTGGGAACAGTGCTGGTAACACCAATTTTTTTACTTGTTGCTAAGTAATGTTTACTCTGGCCAAGGACTTTCTGAGTCTCATGCTTTGCCAGAGAGGAGAGGAAGCCGGAAGGAAGCAGAGACAGGACACCTAACCCAAACTAACCAAAGGGGTATTCCATACCACAGCATGTCATGCCCAATATATAAAATGGGGACAGTTACCCAGAAGGTTTGGATCAGTGCTTGCCTTGGGCTGGGTATCAGTCAGCGGGTGGTGAGCGGTTGTATTCTCTTCCCTTGTTATTTCCCTTATCATTATTATTATTGGTGGTAGCAGCAGTGATTTGTGTTATACCTTAGTTACTGGACTGTTCTTATCTCAAACCATGGGAGTTACATTCTTTCAATTCTCCTCTCTGTCCCTCCGGGGAGGTGGGGGGAGGGATGTGAGAAAGAGAGGGGAATGAGTTAACGGCTGCATGGTACTGAGTTACTCACTGGACTTAAACCACGACAATAAATCCTGTTGCTTGACATATGGGTGGGTCCAAATCCTCAGTGTTTTCAAGTAGGGCTCAAAATATTGGATCATTAGGAAGAGCAGCTCTGGAAGTGTCATGGTTTAAACCCAGCCACTCAGCTCATTCACTCAGTCCCCCCCTTCTTGCCCTCCCCCTGCTCCTGGAGGGATGGGAAGGCAAATCAAAAGAATGCAACTCCCACGGGTTGAGATAAGAACAGTCCAGTGACTAAGGTATAACACAAATCACTATGGCTACCACCAATAATAATAATGCTGAAGAAAATAACAAGGGAAGAGAATAAAACACCTCACCACCCGCAGACCGATAATTTGCCCCACCCTGCCTGACCAAGTACTGACTGATACTTCGTCCAATCCCGCAGTGCACTAGCCCTTCCGAGTAACTCTCAGTTACATCCTGGGCATGACGTGCTGTGGTATGGAATGCCTCTTTGGTCCGTTTGGGTCAGGTGTCCTGTCTCTGCTTCCTCCTGGCTTTCCCTCCTCCCTGGCAGAGCATGAGACTCACAAAGTCCTTGGTCAGACTCAAACATTTGAGCAGTAACTAAAAACATCAGTGCTATCAGCACTGTTCCCAGGCCAAAAGTTAAAACGCAGCTCTGCACCAGCTAGTAAGGAGAAAAATGACTGCTACTGCTGAGCACAGGATGGAAGTCAGAACAACCTCATTGTCAAATGCACTCATGTGCACATAAATGGAAGAATATGTAGTGTGACTAGAAACCTGAAATCTATATTCTATGCTTTTATAAGGGGAATTTTGTATACTTCTTAGGTTTAAAATTGAAGCTGACTAAAATAATTGTGATATACAGGAAATCTGCCTAACACAAGAGAGGAGGGCAATGGAGGCATTTTTAAATTCACCTTTAGTCAGCTAATAGTCTAAGCAGAAAAAGAGAGGTGTGGGGAATTTCAGAGGACAAAAGGATCCTTTACACACAGTTCTAATCATCATTCAAGAAAAATGTTAATAAACTGAAGAGGGCTCAGAGAAAAACTGTAATTAAAGGACTATAAAGTGTGCCTCTATTCTAAAAGAAAGAAGGAGCTCAGCCTGCTTATCTTACCAAAGAAAAGCTAAAGGGCATGCTTCCTATGCAGGAGAAGAAATTAGATAATAGAGGGCTCTTTAATCTACTGCACAAGTGCAGAGACAAAATAAGACCCCGAACAAAGTTTAACAAATGAAGACAGAAATGATAATACAGTTTTTAGTGAACATAGCTAACCATATGAACAACTTAGGAAGAATTTTGGTGAGCTCCATGTCAGCTTCAATTGAAACAGGGTATTTGTCTTGAGGATGTACTTTACTATAAGTAGGAAGTATTTTGGGGAAATGTGTGACCTACCATGCAAAATTCGAACTGGAATCACTGTGGTCTCTACTGGAATTTTAAACAATGGCTGTAGAATATGTAACATCTTGCTTGTTTTGTGATTGATTTTAGTGAGTCAAGGTTTTCACTGTAGATTACCTTTGTTAATTTTTCTATATTGTGGATCTGTAGATTTGGGATTTTGAAATCTATATATTGGTTGGTTCCTGATACATGAGCCACAGATAAAAGAAACAAAATACAGGTAGCTGAATTTGAACTACATACAACTTAGTATAGTAACACTGTAGAGTCAACAGGTCATGGAATAAACTGGTAGAACTTTTTTCTTGGATAATATTTTAAAGTGGAAGTACATAGCAAGTCAAGTGCTAAAGTTAATGTAGCTTCTTTCAGTAACTTAATAAAAATACCCTGTTAACTAAGGTTGTCTGGAATTAATTATTGATGAGTTATGTTCAAGTCTTTAGTGAACTCACAAAGTAATTTTTTAAGTTTGTTGGAAAATAATCTTTTCTATTCAGTGACCGTCTCATAACAACAGATGAAACCATGGAGTCCCTTCTAACCCTCAAGAGTCACAAGGTAGACTACACTGTTCTCAGTAGTTTTACTGAAAGAATGAACAAGTAATGCGTGTGTGTATGTGTGCATGTGCGCAGGCATGTTATGTGTGCGTACATACAAACATACAGTAAGATGCAGGCAATTTGGCATTTAGGGCGTGCTCTGCAATACATGCCATGTGGTAGATGCACTATATCTTAATATTTGTAGGTATGTGGCACAGCTGAGAGTCTGTAATGTCAGTTCTGTTACAGGCTTGACAGAGTGTGACTTGCTTTCTCTGTGCTGCTTCCCGTTCTGCCAGGCTCAGTTAGTGGCCCTGAGGAAATTCTTCCCTGGTGAAAGCCGAGTAGTGTTTTAATCTGTCAGTAAGAAGAAGTATTTAAAACGCCTTGAAGGAAGAGAAGTTGCCAGTAGGTCTTGTCCTTCTTCCACATGCTGTTAGTCTTACATGTTCTATCATCCAGTTCTCAGTAAACCTTTACTTCTGGATAGTAGCCAGACAGCTAATTTACTATAGTCACTGTCTGTGCTAGTAACTCCTAATAGTCTTGTATTACTTTGTCTGACCTTTAACATTTATTCATACTGAGAGCTTAAGTGGGGATTTTTTTTATTTATTTATTCTTACCTATTGTAATGCAGTGCAATGTACCTATTGTAATGCTTAAAATCAGTATTCTTCAGAACAGTTATAAAAAATAATGAGACTCTTAATTACTTGTGAAAGTAAATAGTAGGTTTAGGTTTTCTTATTAGATGATTCATTCCTTCTAGAAAGAAGGATTGGTGCTGCTTGATAGTTTATCGTTGTCACAAATTATCAACAAGGTGATTATGGATGGGCTTGATCTTTTCTGTACTAGAACCTCCAACCTGGAAGATGCAATTGCCAGATCTCACTTCAGCTGGGGAATTTTAAACTCACATATCAACACAAGAGTTTTTCAAATGACCATACGAAATTAAATTGGTAATGTCTAGGTACTGCTGGCATCTTTTTTCACCAGACTTAATTGGGACTGATCAGAATTCCAGAATCTGGCATTTTTATTATGTCGTTGCTCATTTGTGCTTAATATTTCGTAGCCTCAGGGCAAGATGCAATCTCAAGTTACTTCCAGGTCATACCTGAGCTAGTTGTTGAAGATGTGATTGGGTCTTTTATATTTTTAGCTCCTAGTGCATTGGAACATCCTTTTTCCATAATATGATCAGCAGCATATTTTCCATAATATAATCTAGCCTGTATTATTTTCTGAATAAATGCTTATAAAACTTTTGTTATGTAGATGGATGTGCAAATTAAAAGCTTCACCTCAGCAAGAAATTCAAGCGAATCCCAAAGTTCTGCAGAAAAAGAAAAGAGAAGTCAAGTAATTCTTAATTTTTACCTAACATTTGGCTACATATTTTTCACTGTTTGACCAGCTCCCCTCAACAGGAACCAGTGTCCTCATGTTGTCAGCAGCATGTGCAGCTATACTAATCAGATCTTTCCTTGCCCTGCAGTTCCTCTTTTGCTTAACCTAGTTGGGTTCTCCATCAGCAGAGCTGATTGCTATGGTTACGGACCACCTGCTGTATGTTAGGACTGAAGAGGCTGTGAAAAGGAAATATTTTACCCCACACAGGTATATACTAGCCTTTCCTGACTGGAATTTTACACACATTTATTTAAACCATGTTTTGTGATTATTTTTCACACACACACAAAAAAAAATTTGGTCCTACTGCATGGGCATTTAATGATCAAAACAAATAATGACTTTTAACCAAACAACAGGACTTCAACAACATGGAGTATCTTGGTTTCATTTTGTTCTGTATAGTGACCTGAGGAGAATTGTGTGCTGCCTGCTAAAGGCAGAAGATTATGATCTTTTTTATAATTTTCCTTCATTTATTTTTATTGTTTTCAAAACATGTATCCTCATGTTTTGAAGTTGAGCATGCAGTCAGAACGGTGAAGCTGATACCAATGTGTGTAGCACGGATACTGTTGTGGTGGAAGCTCACAGCAAGAATGAAAGGAAGCATCTGGACTTCCCAGTCCTTGTGAGATGAGGACCATAGTGATCCATTAAGTATTGTTGCCAGATATATTTATTGCCTTAACCAAACCTGCCTGTTGCTTCTATCTCCTTACATTCCTGCATGCAAAATTTTCTGCAAGAGAATTTGGTTCATTTCCAGGCATGGGTAGAGAAGGATGGTTAAAATGAAATATTTCAGTCCTGTCACTGTTCTCCGATCATTCATTAGCAAGACAACACATCAAACTTGTTCACTTGTCTACCGTGCAATCTATTTTATAGGCACAGAATGTGAGCTATGAAGATAATTTTTAAAACATTCGAGACCTCTTTTATCAGGTCAAGACCTGGCCACAAGAAAGAACAATAAAGTGTCAAAAATGCTCACTTTCTTCCTCAAGTACACTGTGCTAGTTAATTTACAAATTGTCATGATTGATCTTCAAATGACTTTCTAATTATATTTCATTTTAGTCAATATATTAATTGCCACAAAACTGCTTCTGCTTGCAAACTTTACCACTGATTTTCTAGACTGGTCAACTGAGGCAAAAAATTTAAAGTCTTAACACAAATCCTGGAATAAGGAGGGTTTCTTAGAAATACCTGATCTTTTTGAATCAGATTTTATACTGATGCTTTTGATGTTGGTGGAGTAGTGGGATTGCATTCATCTGTCATGCAACAGGGCTGAATCATTCTGTCATATTTAAGGGACATCATTCATTCATTTAAAGAATTCCAGTTCAATTTTTAAACTTGATTTTGGATGGATGTGAATTTGCAAGAATAGTGCAACTTAAGGTTAAATAAAGAGTAAGCCAAATGGAAGTTGGAACTTCAGCTCAGGTGAATCATCCCGGTACTCTAAAATTCATATAGTGTCTTTCTACTGTTGGGCAGTGGTTTGCATCTCTAACCCTATATGTTGCCCAAAGCAGATGTGATTAAACTCTCTGTTTTACTGGATATAATATATTTATACATTTTGTCCATACGTTCAGTATAAGATTTAAGTAGAAGACTTAAGAATGGAAGAACTGAATATTTTTGTCTATCGGTTTACCTCTTTAATTTTGCTTTTAATGTAAAGATACAATATATTTTACAGCATAACCAGCTGAGAGGAGGCAGAATATATTAATCTCACATTTTTATAATGTGAGATTATAAAAATAATGTTTGCAATTATCTGTTTCTTTTATTAATATTAAAGTATCAAGTCATTTAATTTTACATATATGTGCACTTGGTAATAGCTTAATAGAACTAAGCATATGAAGTAAACAAACTACAAATTAACGGTCATATCTACAGCCATAGATCTTTGCCATGTAGTAACAAATAAATATGTTGAATGCCAGAAAATCTGAGAAAGACTTAGATGCTTAAGAACCCTTTATTACATAAATAGCTCTAAGTGCATGAATATTTAATAGACAACTTGCATGTCCAACCATACTGTGACTCTTACTGAACCCTGAAAGTACTTGTAGTTATTATATCTCGCATAAATAAACAACCATATTATGACAGGATTATTGTATCAAGCATAATGCAATCATTGTAATTTTATAATATTATGTATAATATAATAAACTGTTGTGCAAATTAACTGTACTTTAAAAGTCAAGCCATCAAAAATTTGATTGCCCAGTCAGTTTCAAGACACCTTATGAAAATAAAAACTGAAATTACATGAAACTGTGAAATGGAAATATACACTGATTTTTTATTTGATATTAGCATGCTTGAAACCTTAGGCTGCATAACACAGACCTCTGGGCTACTGAAATCCTGAGAAGCAGTGAGGTCATTGTGGACTGTGGAGAACAACCACTAAGCAGCCTTCAGTGGGGATGAAATACTTAGTTTCATTTTAATTGCAGACTACCACAGGACTGCAGAACTTACTTAAGTTGTTTTGTTTTCAGTTCTGTTTCTGACAGGTTCTACTAGGTACAGAATCTTCCCTCTGTGTCTTTGCACAGTCTGCATCTACCATGATGTCAGACTGGGGATTCACTTTGAAACAATGGTCTTTTTTTGGGTGTCTATCCTGATTTTTCAGCTTGATCTCTGACTAGGGTATTTAGACATCAGTAATAGTAGTCTAATGGCACATATGCATCTCAAGATGGTGATGATCTGCTTTAACAGAAACTAAAACAAGTCAATAGGTAACATTTAAGACTGATACTCAGCAACAAGCTATCTTTTCTTTTGTAAACAAAGATAAGAAGACTTTTATGGTTTTTTTTTAAATTCTTTACTGTTATAGGCAAAAGTGTTTCCTAGTTGAAACCAATTAAAAGTACATTTTTCACAATGCATCAGATGTGGAATTTGTAGAGTAAGTTTAAAAGTGCCATAATACAGAAAAAATTTGCTCATAATGTGCTTTGATTACGTATCTTGTAAATGAGTCCGGTGGTTTTGAAGGTTTCAGACTGTGCCTTGTCGTGAAATTTAAGTTTTCTATTAGAAGAGGGTAGACTACTCGCTTCTAGGTAAAAGTAACCCTTTGGTACTAATACAAACACATATGAATAGGGAAACCTATTCTCCTTTCCATAGGAAAATATCTAAAAATTTGAAAAAAATTCCATTAATTATAAAATTGCATCTCAGACTTTAATTTTGACGGGTGTTTCTCCTTTCATTTAACTTAGTTTGATCAAACAAATGAACTAGTCTTCTGAAATGCACTAGGTTGCAAAACACATTTTAGTTACATGGACTCTAGCTTAAAAGTAACTGAAAACAAAATATTTATAGCTACATGGGTTTTGCTCAGGCCAGCTAGGAATTCTTGCCTCTCTTGTAAAAGAGTAAACAAAGACCAAATAATATGGTTTTGTTTTTTTTTTTAAACATATCTTCAGGGATCACAAAAATAAAAAAAGAAAAATGTAAGGACACTCCCAGAGCATTGACTTCTATAAATCGGGGTTATGTAACTAGCCCACTGTATCCAGTAAAGTACTGCAGGCCACACTTACTTATGGTGTATGACTTTTAAAGTCAAATTAGATGATTTTGTTTTACTAGATTTTGACAGCTTTTATTAGATCCACTGGAATTGCATATTTAATAGAAACTATGCACCTACAGATAAAATCACAGCTTTAAAAATACTGGGAGTTTCTTAAGAAAGATATTTCCATCTTAAAAGAAAAGCTATAGTTTTATTTTAACTGCAAAATTTAGACAATCGTTCATCTTTACACTCTCACTATATCCCCTTCAGCAGCAATGCATAGTATCCACATGAAACAATACTTTCATCAGCAGATGCAATGATCTTTGGGAAGTATTTCTAAAACACCAACCAGCCTCTATAGCAAAAGTTCTTTTAAAACATTCTCAAAAGAGTGCAGGGAAAAAAAAAAACAAAACAAACAAAATAACAAAACAACCAAAACCACCACAAAACACAGAAGTTGGAGCCAACAGCTAAATAATAGTTTTTAAAAATTTTGGGAGCAAGCCAGTTTAACAACTGTTCTTGCACAGAATTCATAATCTGTTTTATCCTGTGTTAAATGTCATAAACTGCCTTTGTAACCATATTCAAATGTGCTGCAAGCCTGTTCAGTACTGTCTGAACAGCAGTATTATGTCACCCTGTAATTTAAATTTAAAGAAATGCTGAATGGACTTCTCTAAAATTCCTCGTCTTTAAAAAGTGTGAGAAGCATGCATGCACATAAACTTTGATAGAAAAGATGTACAATTCACAGGCTTTTTTCTGTCATGTCACAAGGGATGCCAGATATATCAAGCAGTGATAATAAAGGATTATAAACCTTTTAGTCCTATGGCAAACTGGCCTGTGTTGTGTTCTGTATGTCATAGCGTTTAGAAGCAGTAGGAAGCAGAGTGCTGCTTCTACTCTTGTAGATCTATAGGTAGACTCCATCTATGCCATCTTTCAGAGGTGGATGAATACCCATGGCATCATAGGATAAGTTGAACAGAAAATCTGAGTCCCCAGTCCAAAGCAGGGTTAGTTTCAAAATCAGATTAATTTGCTCAGGGATTTGTCCAGTGAAATTGTGAAAGTCTTCTAGTTTCAGAGACCAACCTGTTTCAATGCTTTACACCACTTTTTTTTTGTATCTGGCAGAAATTTCCCTTGCTGCAATTTTTGTTTGTTATCTCTCTTCTCTTTTGCCCTGTTTGTCCTCTTTTCTTCCAAAAAGACTTGCTCCATCTTTACTGCCAACTGTTTGGGATCAAAGAGCAGAAATTAATTTCTTTCCATTACTCTTCTCTTCTACAAGGTTATCTCTGTCTTCTAACACATTATATGGGATCAGGCTCATGTTTAGGGAATGCTTGAGTAAAAATCCTTTGTCTATGTGTCCTGGGTTCAGCAGTAGCAGTCATGTTTCTCCTCCTTGGTAGCTGGTGCAGTGCTGTGTTTTGACTTTCGGCTCGGGAACAGAGCTGATAGCGATGTTTTGGTTTGGCCAAGGACTTTGTGAGCCTCATGCTCTGCCAGGGGGGAGGGGAAGCCAGGAGGAAGCAGAGACAGGACACCTGACCCAAACTGACCAAAGAGGTATTCCATACCACAGCACGTCATGCCCAGGATGTAACTGGGAGTTAGCCGGAAGGGCTGGGAGACTGCAGGGTTGGAGGAGGTATCGGTCAGTGTTTGGTTGGGCTTGGGGGGCGAGTTATCAGTCAGCTGGTGCTGAGGTGTTGTATTCTCTCCCTTGTTATTTCCTTTATCATTATTATCACTGGTGGTAGCAGTAGTGATTTGTGTTATACCTTAGTTACTAAACTGTTCTTATCTCAACCCGTGGGGGTTGCATTCTTTTCGATTCTCCTCTCCGTCCCTCCGAGAGCAGGGGGAGGGCAAGAAAAGGGGGGGAAGTGAGCAAACGAATTACCTGACTGGGTTTAAACCACGACACTATGACAGTGTAGACTCTCTATCTAGTATGAACAGGAGGGATATATAGTGTCAAGCCCAGCTGTTTCTACCTACCTCTCCTGTCCTGATGGTACTGCTGCCCTGTATCTCATGAGAGGGCCCTCTTTTCACTGTAATGAAAATAGGTTTTGTAACCAGGAAGAGCTCAGAGATGACATGTTAAGCCTACCTACAATAATCCTAGACCTATCAAAATGGACCCATGAAACTAGGTTATAGAACAAATGAAACGTGTTTTTAACTTAAACTCAGTTGAGAGGCAAATAAAAAAGAGAACAGCTGGCACCATGTTTCCAGGTTTCTTATGAAAGAAAGGTGGTCCCTAGAAGATTTATTAGGTTTATAAAAAGCATAGGTGGCAATCCAACTTTTCAGCTGTCTGCAGAGATGTAGAATGTGAACACATGTACATACTGCTCAGGAGATACTATCCTCAAACAGTCCATCCTCTGCACATGATCCTGTTGGAAAATGAATCCTTTTACCTACACTTATGTGTCTAGAGCTTTAAGGAATCTGTATCCAGGGTCATCTCCTAAGAGAATGATTCCTCTGAGTGGAAATTTCATGTTGTGTAGGCAAGAACAGTTATTTCCTATGTGAAGTCTTCAGAGGTTAAAACTGCCTGAGAAATATGAGAAATACTGTTCTACAGGATTTTTTTAATCCTGTCAGACCAAGTACAAAAAAAAATTGGACAAAAAAAAAAAATTAGACTTTATGTTTTGCAAAGGATTCATGAAAAAGACTGGATATAGAATTGAGATAGCAGACAGAATCTGCATTTGAAAGGAGAAGTTTAAAAATGCTTTTAATAGGGAGGAGGAGAAAATGAGGGTGATGAAACTATGCACAATTATTAGTTGAAAAAATATCCTATATTTTCTCCTGTATTTATTCTGATGCCAACTGAGTCTGAATAAAAGTAACATTACTGGCACTAACATATGTCAGGTTCTGAGAGTGTTTACATGATTGCCACACCAATTATTACTAACCTTTTAGGTAAAGAACAAAAGGCATAACATTTGTATCCAATTATATATTTTTACTTTTCTCAATGGTTACATGAATAGTTCTTCTGAAAGGACTTTTTTTTTTCTTTTTTTTTTTTTTCTTTTCCTAGCAATGAAAGACAAGGCCATGTCCTCACCAAGATGTTACATTGATCCAGTTTGTTCTCTCTAATTGCATTGATTTAATGTTATTGAACTGAAAATTCTTACTACCATTGTAATGCAGTCTTAAGGTGGATTCTTTTATAACTGATATATCCACATGCCTCTGGGTTGGTTTTTTTTCAAATTCATCTATGATTTTTTCTTTTCTTGTAATGTATTGTGTGCAGCCTATCACAAACAATAAAATATCAGCCCACGGATGCTGCAACTGAGAATGTAAAATCATAAACTCCAGTAGTCCTTTTCAAGTATCCATTAGCTTGGCAGCTTAGTATGCACTATACAGTACATTGAAAATATAAATGAGATTGTATCCTTCATGGAGTAATATAAGGCCACAGCAAGAGTGTTGGGCACATACCTGCACAAATGAAGAAAAACATATTCTACCAGTCTTACCCTTTTCCCATACCCTGGACACTAATCGCGGCACAGCTTCTTCAAAACACTGTGCTGCTTCCACAACAAAGTCCTTCAAAGTGAAAATACCTGACAACTAACAGAATCCTACTGTAGGGGGGTCAGCAGAACTGCCACCTTGGACTTCTGGAATACAGACTTTTGCCTGTTTAGCAGACTGGTTGACAGAGTCCCTTGGGAAGCAGACCTGAAGGGCGAAGGAGTCCAGGAAGGCTGGCCGTTCTTCCAGAAGGAAATCTTAAAGGTGCAGGAGCAGGCTGTCCCCATGAGAGAAAAGATGAGCTGGTGGGAAAGAAGGCCAATCTGGCTGAACAGAGAGCTTTTTCTGGAACTCATGAAAAAAAATAAATGAGAGTTTATGACCTTTTGGAAGAAGAGGCAGACAACTCAGGAGGACTGCAAGAATGTTGTGGGGTTATACTGGGAATGAATTAGTAGGGCTGAAGATCAGCTAGAATTTAATCTAGCTGTTGCTATAAAAGACAACAAGAATGTTTCAGTAAATAAACAACACAAGGACAGATAAGATGAAATGTAGTAGGAAAGGATGAGGAAAAGCTGAGGTACTTAATGCCTACTTTGCCTTGCCTCAGACTTTAGGAGAAAGAGCAATTGTTCTCCACGTACCCAGCGCCCTAAGCAGGAAGACAGGGATAGGGAGCAGACTGAAGCCCTTGTAATCCAAAGGTAACTGAATCCTATCCTCCTGGAGGCATTAACGTCCTGGCTAATGTCTGTCCTCAAAATCCTAATGAGACATGAGCATTTTTAGGGTGCAAAATATGTGACCTATTTAACAGGTCTATCCTCTACCTGCCTGTTAGATTGAGGAAAGGAAATACTTCTGCCTTGCAGACAAGGGCACAAATAGAGTTGTGAAAATGCCAATCATTTTCGAAAGCCCTGTTTACTCTCCTCTTCTGGAGCCTTTCATTGGGCTAATGGCCAAGAGAAAGGAGGCATTTAGCTCTGCCCTAAGGACCTTCAAAAGTGTCAGTGATGTGTACTTTGGAGGAGTGATATGGAAGTGGTGATGCCATATGACAAGAGACATCATTACATGCTCCACATAGTGTCTGCTTCATTTCACCCAACATCTGTAAAACACAGAGATCCTGGAGGATATATCTGCTAAGAGGACATGAAGGACTTGGAATACTGGAGTTCTCTAGAAGGATGCACAGCAAAATGTCCTGCAGTGATGTGTATTGTGTTTCTCTGAAATTTAGAGGGAAGAGTAGGTACCGGTAACAAAGAGGTTGAAACAAATAAACTGTCAAGTGAGGGGAGCGGGTATTTTGTGAGAACAGTACTTACTGACTTCTTACTTACTGACTTCTCTTGCTGTATGCCAAAACGAATATACTGAGGGAATACAAATTATGAGAAACATTGTTTCTCCACAAAACCAGTAGAAAAGGTCAAGGCTGAGAGCAGGGTGACTACTTTGGGATAAGCTTTTAAGTATTCACAGATGCCTATGAGAAATATGATTCCCTTCTGTGGAATCAAGTATTTGGGATATATTTCAGACATGATTTGACTGATAACTACTATTCCAAGTATTTTGTACGTGTACTTCAGCATGTTTCCATACAGTAAGTGAGAAATGTCGTAAACCAGAGATACAACCCCCTTGTTTCAGCTAAGATTTTTCACTGGTGAAAACACTAAGTATCTAAATTCAAAAGCCTGTTGTGTGTAGCACAAAGTCTATTAAAGCAAACTATGTGCTTAAAGATTTCTCTAGATGCATTCTCAAGTGTATTTCATTCTCCTGGTAACCATGAGCAAGCTTAAGTCTCCCCAAAACTCTAGCAATAGATATATAGTAAGATTTTAAAGATTTTATAAGCTTCAGGAAACTATTCTTTCCTGTGCATATGGAGGTTTCTGTAGGATGCATGAAGAAGGTAGTCATTAAGGGTATTGCTCCAGAGCTAACTGCTTTAAGTTTGCTCCTGTGCTACACACAGCTATAATGTTATAATGTGTCCCTTCGGAACAAGAACTATGTCTGCTTGTTGCTTGCATTTAAAAGGTAAGCATATCCCAGTCTTTCTTGATTCCTCCAGCTGCTACATATCAATAGTAACATTAGATTCCTAGAAAACTTTGTCTTTTCCATCTGTTTTGGCTACTCCTCATATACAGAAGGAAGAGGACCTGGGAATTTAAATGAATATGCCCAGGGCCATTCTGCAGGGATAGGCCAAGCTTACTGCGCTGGCTCAGTCTGCCTGTTTGGGAAGATTGTACACTGTGGAGGCCCCAGGATACATATTAATGGACCCTAAATCAGGATCTCCCATGCATGCTTCATATGATTACTCTGTGACTAGCCTTTGTGATCACTTTATGGACACTATTTGTGAAAGACATGTGCTCCTCCACTGATTGTGAAGGAGGCTGTGGTTCCATGTGGAAACGTTTGCTGTAGTATAGACATGAGACCGGGGACTAGGCTCAACACAAGATACTTCACCATTCTAGCAAAGGGTTTAAAAAAAGCTGTAGAATTTCTTTTCTTTCCCTGTAGGTAGTACCAAACCAGTGACACCAAGCTCAATGCAGCATTAGTGTCTTTAAATGGCAGAGAAGCAGATGAGCATTAGCTGGTTAAATAAACACACTAAGCAGCCATATTTTGCTTCAACAAAGTATATTGAACAACATTGCCCTTTAGGGGTTATATAAAGTAGAACTAAGCTACTAAAAATGTAAATTTATTCCTCAATATATTGCTGTTCAAGCTGGGAATGTTCAGATGTCTCTAAGGCCTTTTTGGATAATTTTATCAGTTTATGGCCACAATACTTCAGGGCCAAATAATAATGTTATTTTCTTAAAATGAAATCAGAGTAAAGCATTTTTTTTTTCCTATTTGACAGTTCTTGGATCCCAAAGTCCTCTTCTACTTGTCACTTTAATTCACCTCTTTTCATCCTGTTTAAATTAATGTATGTTGCAGAATATAGGGAAATATGAACCAAAGTTAAGTAATTGATAGAGTCACATCTAACAGGTTTTGATTGTATTTTTATATTATATATAATCTAGGATCAGCTTGACATACTTCTGCAGAGCAAGGTGAGAGAAGCTTTGAATTTAATGGAAGTTTTACAATTAACAACAGTAGAATCATAGAATCATAGCATAGTTAGGGTTGGGAAGGACCTTAAGATCATCTAGTTCCAACCGCTCTGCCATGGGAAGGGACACCTCACAACAAACCATGCCACCCAAGGCTCTGTCCAACCTGACCTTGAACACTGCCAGGGATGGAGCATTCACAGCTTCTCTGGGCAACCCATTCCAGTGCCTCACCACCCTAACAGGAAAGAATTTCCTCCTTATATCCAATCTAAACTTCCCCTGTTTAAGTTTTAACCCGTTACCCCTTGTCCTATCACTACAGTTTCTAGTGAGGAGTCCCTCCCAAGCATCCCTATAGGGCCCCTTCAGATACTGGAAGGCTGCTATGAGGTCTCCATGCAGCCTTCTCTTCTCCAGGCTGACCAGCCCCAACTTCCTCAGCCTCTCTTCATATGGGAGGTGCTCCAGTCCCCTGATCATCCTCGTCGCCCTCCTCTAGACTTGTTCCAGCAGTTCCTTGTCCTTTTTATGTTGAGGACACCAGAACTGTACACAATACTCCAAGTGAGGTCTCATGAGAGCAGAGTAGAGCGGCAGGATCACCTCCTTCGACCTGCTGGTCACACTCCTCTTGATGCAACCTTGGATACAGTTGGCTTTCTGGGCTGCGAGTGCACACTGCATGTTCATTTTCTCATTGACCACCACCCCCAAGTCCTTCTCTGCAGGGCTGCTCTGAATCTCTTCTCTGCCCAACCTGTAGCTGTGCCTGGGATTGCTCCAACCCAGGTGTAGGACCTTGCACTTGGCATGGTTAAACTTCATGAGGTTGGCACCAGCCCACCTCACAAGTGTGTCAGGGTCCCTCTGGATGGCATTCCTTCCCTCCAGCGTATCAACTGAACCTGGAGAATCTGCTCCAGGATTTTGCGAGGCAGAGAGTAGCAAGACCTGAATTTGATATTCTACACATGGAATTTATTCATTCATCATGATGTCCCTGCCCATGGCAGGGGCTTTGGGAACAGATGATCGTAAGGTCCTTTTCAATCCAAACAATTCAATAATTCTATGATTCTATCACTTATCCATTCACTCATGCATTCATTCATTCACTGAAAGTATTCTCACTGACTTCCTTAGAAGCAGCAGTGCATGATATAAAGAGCAACTATAACTATTTTGCACAATTTTTTTTCCTTCTGAACTGCAGAGACTGAATAAAAAGGTTAAGTAAGTATGTTGGAAAAGGAGTATAAGATTAGTTACCCATATCCACAATGTAACTTAGAGGTAGTATAAAAGCAGTTCTTACTTTAACAAGATCTATGGATGTTAAAAATATTGCCTACAGTTGCAGAAACAAAGTCCAAAACTAAAAGTAAATTAAGAAAACCTTAAAAAACCAACCAACCAACCAACCAACCAGCCACACAAACAAACTAAAACCACAGAAATCTGGAAATATCCAGGTTATTTCAAAGTTTTACTAATTCATGTGAGAGAAAAATGGCTGTAACCTTTTTTTAAAAGGAAAAAAAAAAATATTCCTTTTAGTAAACAAATATTTGACCCTTTTTATCCCTGACATAGACATATACATACAAACAAAACTATTTCTGGTTGTATTTTAATCCCAGATATGAGTTTCTTCAGAAAGCCTGTTTCCATCATGCATTGTTTTCATTGCATGCTGACAAACAAGGGTCCTTCTGTCCAAAGCCTTGTTTCGCTTGGTAAACTTTGTGATAAAAACATTTAAAAGTGCTAAAAATTGGCAATTGCTAATGATTTTAAGGGATTTTTTTTTAAGATGACACTTATATTCCACATTGTAAAGCAACAGCATCAAACCCAAGTCTTTGTCAAGCCCCCCAACTATTGCATCCTAGACAAACTTAACGTTTGATCTAGTTCTCAGCATGGATCTCACCATTCTTTTTAGAAATGTCTATATCTCATATCTGCATCTATATTACCTGAGTCCCTCGTGATAGCTCATTATGCTGCAGCCATGAAAATGTCAGTGTAATACAGTACTCTGTCCTGGGATCCACACTTCAAAAATGATGTTGACAAATTGGAATGCATTCAGGAAATGACCTACAAGAATGCTCAAGGTCTGTAAAGCCTGCTATAAAATAAAGAAACTCTGTATCTTTTTAATTTATCTAAGAGCTTAAGAGCTGTCTTGATCCTATTCTACACAGGGAAGTTATTTTAGATAGCAGATTAATTTTTAATCTAGCAGAAAAGAGCATGAAAGGATCCAGGAGTTGAAAGCTGAATACAACTTTCATCCTGTCCTGTAATTATTTCACATCTCTTCCACTTCTCTGTTCTGGCCATTCAGAAATTGTAGGCCTCTTCTTTGGCAGTCTTCTAGAATCAGCACTGACCTGATCATCATAGGCTTGCAGATTTGGTTTACAGCCAATTTAGTATTAGCTGATCCCAAAAAAAACCTTTTTAAGGTTACAGATTTGTCTTAAGGGGTAAAAAGTGGTTGTAACATTTAAACAAGTGTTTCACAGCCCTTGTTTTATAATGTGAAGTCAATCTGGATGACAGTTCCCTTGTTAGAAAAGTATGCCTTCTTAGTGATCTCTCTGGCCTGTTTAATAGTACAAGTAATAAGGAAAACTTTTTAAGTGACTAGGAGCAATCAGCTGGAATGAATGTATGCTGAAATATAAGATTTTCCATGCTTGATATCTGGTATGGAGAAGTGTAATAAAGCACACTTGCACACTGGTACAAGGAGCTCTAATAAACCAGGAACAAGCTCATATAGCTCACAAATCTCTAAGTCTCTAAGGTCTGTCACCTTACAGCAAATATTGATCCCAGCTGTGGACCCTTTTCGAGGGAGAAAATAATTGTTTACTGTATTCCTGGAATCTGATCTTGTCAAGGGAGAGGATATTGTGAGGAGCTGGATATGTTTGGCAGAGAGGTAAAATTCACTTGAATACAATTTGGGCAGTCTTATGAATGGTGAGTGGAAGCTGACTTGCATTATTAATTTTACTGTGTGCAATTTATTAAAGGATTTAGGTGGCAGAATATGTAATATGTAAAATGAATCCAATCTGCCTTGCACCTTTCAAATTATTTAAAAGCCACTCAAGTCCTGTGATTGAACCTGCCTACTCTTCAGGACTCCTAACCCATTATAAACACCCACAAATTTAGTGACACTAGTGCATAATTTAGGCAAGTCCACTGTAGGAAAGAGTCTACCAGGATTCTTAGCTCATAGGGCACATGGTCTATGAGGAGAAGGTGAGAGACAGGTTTGTTAAGAGAAATTGTGGAAGGGGTGTCTAATTATACCTACAAGAACTTCAAAGGAAATGAGAAAGATGATGGATCTAGTCTTACCTTAGTAGTGACAGAGGCAAAACAAGGGACAATGATCACATGCTGATGCTTGGGAGGTTCCTGTTGAATATTAAGAAAAACTTCCTCCCTGGGAAGGAAGTTCCATACTAACAATAGTTTTACCCAGAGCTATAGAACAAACCCTATCCACAGAGTTTTTCAAGATTTGGTGAGTCACCAGTCTATTGATCAGTGCTGCCAATATTGCTTCTCAGAGATGAGGCAGGACTAGATGACCCCAAAAGACCCTTTTAATTTTGAAGGTTTTAGGATAAATCATATTTCTCTGATTCTATAAACCTCCGTTTTAAATTGTGTGAGTAGGCAGCTGGAAACTCAAAACCTTACATCACTTCATCAAATACAATACTGAACTTTTTCTTTTTAATGCAAACTTTACAACATTTACTCAAGAAGCAGGAATTCTGAAAGAAATTGAACCTCTCTTTTTTATGCATGAAAGAACACTCTCGTCAGTAGACCATGGTGGATGTTTGTCATCTTGTGTCTTGAAAGAGAGTAACAGGGTAGGCAGGACTATGTGTATAGCTTACTATCCATAAATATATAGAAACTAGTGGCACTAGTTATTCAAAATATTAAAAAATTAAAAAATATATTAATATTCAAAATATTCAAAAGCTCTGGGTATGCATTACTGTTTATGTCACTAGAAATATCAGAAATGCTGTTCTAGGTTCCATCTTTGTGCACACATGCAATTTTTATACATTAGAACATTTCCAAATTTATAGTTAAAATAAACCAAAAAGAAGTATGAGTACAGGAGCCAGGCCTCTAGATCTCCTTACCTTTCTACCAGAACACACCAGCCTCTAGGGAAAAATCAGGCTTTTCCTGCCTGATTACCTTCTAACTACATAGTGAATCTCTTTTAAGAGGACATATGGAGACTACAGCCACATCACTTCATGAATAAGGATTTATTTTTAATTTTCCTGTAGGCTGTATAAACCTCATATCACTTCCTAAGAGAATGCAGTGGTGGTAGAGGAAGTGACACCTATTTCCTGAGTTTCTCTGCAGAAACATGTGATTTATCACATGCATGTAGTGACTAAAACCATATAAATTGAGTGGATTAGATTATTTCTTGCAGGCTTCCAGAATATCCTTCTTTGATCAGTCATTACACTTAGAATCTGTGACAAGTTAGCCAGACCAAACCACCTCTCCCTCCCTCCCTCTTCTACCTGTCATGCTTACATACTCACAAAGTCTGGGACAAAACATCCTGAAAATACATCTCTGTAGTCAAGAAGTTATAAAGGAAAGGAGAAAGTTTCAATTGTATTTTGTGTTCTGAAAACTGTTTCTCCGTTTTAAGAGAAACTGTCACTGTGAAATATGACTATATTATTCTTGGAGCAAGCCTGCTCCACAGTCTTGACCTTCTCAGGTGAGCACCCTAACAAGTAGCATACAGAGAAACAAGCACATGTGATGCTCTTATGGCCCAAGATACCTTGAAATGTATTCTACATAGTGGGAGAAAGTCTGGAATGAGAGGAAAAGACTCATATGCATGCTAGACCTATATCCAGCCTATGTTGTAGATGGGTAGCTTTAATAATATTCTTCCCACAGGTGAGGTATTTGGACCTGAACCTCAAGAAGAAGAGGGGGATACAGAATCAGTTGCTGCTTACTGGACAATTATAAAATATGGGAAGCAACAGCAGCTTCTTCAAGTCTGTTCCTTCCCTGCTGTCTTTTAAAAGATATAGCTGCTGCTATTCTTTTTGTTAAGGAACTTGAATCTTCAGATTTGTGATAGGTGTCTCTGAGCTCAACTCCTGGACTTCATCCTTGCAGGACTTTGTATGGACTGACTGGGTTTAAACCACGACAATGAGAAATGTCTAATTTCTGGGTCCTTACTAAGCTTATGCAATGTTCAGACATTTCAGACCTTTCAAGAATTTAAGTACAAAGAATTACCCTGAGCACTCCCAAAAATTTCATGTATAAAGTGGGCACGAATGAGTTTAGATGACTGTCATTAAGGTATAGTTCAGTACTGAGGTCAGGTTGATACTGTTAGATTTAGCAGCCTAAATCTCACTTTAAGAATATAAATACTTTTGCCTATCTGGACCTTATACTTCAGGATTTTAAAAGATCTCAGCACTGTGCCATTCCCAGCTAGAGCTTTGGATACCCAACTGGTTATCAACTGCTCCTGTGCTCTCTGCTGCATGCAGATAATCTACTTGACAAGAAGTCGTGCTGAGTGACCCTCCTTGAGGATACATTAGTCCTTTACTACTTTTATTCCTCGTATTTCCTTTTTTAGCATCCTTTATCCACCACTCTCACAAATTTCCCATGTACCACTGGTTTCAATTATCTTTTTTTTTTTTAATTTTTCTTTGCTTTTTCTGCTTTTCCTTCTTGTCCACACTGGCACCAGACCATATTAACAGCACAATGTTGTCTTTCCTTTTTATTCCTGAACCACTTACATTCCTATTACATGGCTCAGACACTTCTAATTTGTGTACTACTTAAAACCTAGATATTTGTCTTTATTAAAGTAAGACTCCATTTAACTCCTGAACTGGAACCTCTTAAGAATTAATTTTTAATAAACTATTTTAATACCTAGTTTGCTACTAGGTATTTTTCATTTTGCATTTTGCATCAGTTATTGTGCTGTATAGTCACAAATACAAATCTCTTTAAGAGTTAAATATTGTTTATACCACAACTGTTCAGTAAGATAGGCAGTGAATTATTTTGAAACAGGTCATATTAGATAAAAAAATAAATTTATTTTTAATAATGTCAGCTTCCTGCTCACACTGTATTTCATTTCAAGTTAAGCTAGTTTAAATCTGAATCTAAGATGTGCAGATAAACTCTACAAAGGATGAAAAATGAACATATAAAACATATTTCAAAGACTGACTGAAAACAGCCTAATCTCTAAAGTAAAACTATCATTATGTTTTTATGAGATAATTTTTTTTAATTTTTTAAATATTAAAAAAAAAAATTTACAGTAGAGAAGGCCATAAATGAATGTATTCCTATAGCCATGTGCACACTATGGCTAATGTAAGTTTGATAGGTAAATACATCATTTTAACCAGCACAAAGATGAATATCAAAACAGTCTTGCGCTTGCTTGATTTTTCCCAGTGAACTAGATATGCCAGATTTCCTTTCATTCAAAGTTTAATCATTACATTGCTGTTTACCATTAAAGCCTGGATGATTATTTTAAAATTTGCTTGGTAGCTTTAATAAAACAGAGATTACACTCTGAGTTTAGTTGATTTTGTTGTTTTAACATAAAGGACTGAGTTGTACCATGCATCATGCAAAATGTGCCTTTCTTATAATGTGTTTCTGCCTGTTTTTATGAAGTCCTGAACCTATGTGCAGAGCTGCAATTTATTAAATGTCATGGATGGGTCATCTGACCAGTAGTTTGAGCAAGAAATTCATATCCCATGATTCTGAAGGCTGAAAGGTTAATACATAACAGATGCTGCTTTGGAGGAAACCATTACAGGCAATGCTTTTCAATCAATGAGATGCTATTATGAGCAATAGAGCCAATTTCTTTTAATCAATGAACCTTTATTACAACATTTACTAAGAGAAGTTCTATGCAGTTCTTATAAACCATTCTGCAACCTTCTAAAAAGAATTCCTTATGTTTTGAAGCCTTTTTGTAGCTTCTCTAGTTTTGCTCATTTTAAGGTAGCACGTGTCGGTTTCTACTCTACTATCCTGATTAAAAAAGGGCAAAAAAAACATGGTACAAAATGTGTATTTTTCAAACCAGTGATGCACTAAGAGGTGTATGTGAGTCCTGTCAGGCAGTGGGTTGCAGTGAACACTACCACATGGCTCTGAAAATCTGTCACAAGCAGTTCAACCTGCATTCTTTTGTATAGATTTCATCCAGTATGAGTGCAGTCAGCCTGCATTTTCAGTGCAGACCTCGCTGGAGGCTCACCCGCAGTCCATGCTATACTTGCCTGTGTGCCACCAACATGTTTTGCACCTTAGTTTCATATTGCATACTAAATGAAGTAACTTTGTTAAGAGAATTTTTCACATTGAAGAAATATACAGAGAGTTCCTCTTGACAGACTGTCCTACTGTCCATCACTCTCTCCATTTGGATTACTTAGTCCCTACTGGCAATGAGGAATTTTACTGTGAGAGCATTGTCATTTGATTAGCATTGCTTTTACCCTGTATTTTGATCTGCAGCTCTCTCCTCTGGGCAGAGGATGAAGCTCAGCAGTTTGATCCTGGATAGCTAGCACTCCAGGCAGATACCTAATATGCAGAGATTAACAGAATTCCTTTTATAGACCTCTCCTCACTTTTTTAATGAGGTAAAAAATGATGAGGTTATTTTAAATAAAAATGTGTCTAAACAAGGTCAGGAAATTTTTCAACTAAAATAGCAACCAACCAGAGGAGGAAGCAAAAGCTGAAGGAATGGAAGAGTGGAGAATCTGGAGCTTGTGCTCCATCATTTTCCCAGTGACAAAAGGGAGGCTGACCAGCCTGTAGCTCTCTGGATTGAGGAGATGAATGCAATATGGCTTCCCCAGTCTCCAAGTCCTTTAAAAAGTGATAGAGAGAAGCCTTGCACAGTTGTGCACACCCTCAGATGCACCCTGTTGGGTCTTGCGGGTTTGTGCGAATCAAGTTACCCAAGCAAACCCTAACTCCATCCTCATCCATTTATGGTAGACTCCATCTTCATTCACTACCCGTCTAAGCACAGAAACCCAAGAAAGTTCACTGGTGAAGACTAAAACAAAAAAGAGACACTAATTGCATCAGCGTTATCTTTATCTGCTGCTCCTGGATTTCCTGTCCTATCAATGAACTGATATTTTCTTTTTTCAGCTTTTTACTGCCAGTGTAGTAGTAGAGATTCTTGTTGTCTGAAATGTTCTGCATTTCAACTTTAACCTTCCTAACACCATCCTTACGTGCCCAGGAAATGTACCTTTATTCCTCCTTTACAATCTGTCCATGCTTGTTTCTTCCAGGTGTTGCCTCTTTACATTGGAGCTTTGGCATGAATTTCCTGGTTAGCCAAGCTGCCCTCTTGAAATGTCTTAGTTGTTTTCCTGACTACTGGACTAGAGTGTTCTTGTGCTTGCAGGAGGCTGTCCTCAAAGATTTGTCAGCTTTCCTCAGCTTCTTTGCCTTTAAGAGCTGCCTCTCACAAAATCCCACTAATCAGTCGCTAAATAATTTCAGGGTTGCTCACCAGAAGTCCAGGGCTTGGACTGCACCATGCTCTGTTCTCAGGACCATCCTCTTAGGACCACCCTCAGAACCTTTAACTCCACTACTTTAAAGTCACTACAGCCAAGGCTACTACTGTTTATCATATTCAAAATCAATTCTTCCTTTCTAGTGTTAATAAAAATCATGAGTCCTTGGAGCCAAGAATGGATGCAACCCAGCATTATCTATACCATTTTTCTCATCATTGCAGAATGATGATTCACAGGGATTGAGGTGAGGCTGACCAGCCTGTAGTTCCCTGGGTCCTCTTTCTTGCCCTTCTGGAAGATAGAAGTTATTATTGTTTTCCTCCAGTCTTCAGGCACTTCTTCCAGTTGCCATGATTGATCAAATATTACCAATAGTGACCTTGCAGTGACAACTGCCACTTCCCTCAGCAGGTGTGGGTGCATCCCGTCAGGGCCCATGGGTTATATGTCTCCAGTTAGCATATGTGTTTCCTGACCTGATCTTCTTCCACCAAGGACAAATATTTCTTGCTCGAGCCTTTCCCGCAATCTCTTGGACTTGGGATCCCTGAGGGCTGACCTGACATTTAGCACATCAGCCTTTTCTGTATCCTGTGCAACAAGGTACCCCATCTTGTTCAGCAGTGGGACCAAATTTTTTGTAGTCTTCATTTTGCTGCCTGTTTACTTATAGAAGCTCTTGTTGTTTTTGACATCCCTTGCCAGATTTAATCCCATTTGGGCTTTCCTAATGTCATCTCTGGATGCCCAGAAGATGTTGCTGTATTTCTCCCATGTTCCTCGTCCTTGCTTCCATCCTCTCTATAATTCTTTTTGTTGTATTTGAATTTGGCTAGGGGCTCTGTTCAGATGCATAGGCTTTCTGGGATTTTTGCCTGAGTTCATATTCATTGGCATAGACTGCTCTTGAGCTTGGAGGAGGTGATCCTTTAATATTTACCAGCTTTTTTTGGCCTTTCTTCCCTCCAGAGCTTTAACCCACAGGACATTTCCAAGCAGACTTTTGAAGAGGCCAGTGCCTAAGAACATGTTGTTCTCAGTGTGTGACCAGATGCTGTGACTCCGTTGCTTATCAGAAAAAGTTATTTAAAATTCTTTAGCTTCAGTGTGTTTGAAATCTTACTGACTGATTTTTGTGGCAAAGCAAAGCATTTAAAACCTTTAAAAAAGGCTTCAGGTAGGATAGATAGGACTTTTCAGCAATATGAAGATCCACAGAGATATAGTCTGCACTGTGTATGTAACTTACTCTATATTATAATATGCCCGTATTATACCCATGTGCATGAATATACATGAGAGGTGAAATAATCAAGACTCACTTGAAAATAAAATTTGTGCATGTGGTTTATTCTTAGTTGTGCTATTCTCTTAAAATATTGAGTCACTTTCTTGCAAGTGTGTGGATGTTATAGGGAAGATTTGTCCTAAAAATAGCCATTAAAAAAATTTAAGTTTGCACTCCTCTGTGCTTATTTCCATCACATATATTCTTGGACAACAGGGAAAACTTCAAACGGGTAAGAAGGAAAAGAAAAAGCATTAAAACAGTTATATAAAATGTGAAAATGAAAATGCTATCAGATCTCTCTTTTTTTTACTTGAGTATCTCCTATTTTTGTAGCAGTGTCAGTCTTTTACACTATATCACCAACTATATGTAGAGAACTCAAAAAATAAGTTTTAGCTGCACTGAGAATATGCAAAAAGTCAACTTTCACCATCAGCTTTGTAAAGCAAAGCACCTATGTTCCTTTTTATTGCGTGATTATCTAACAGAAGATACCACAGAAACAAAGAGGTGCAGCAAGAAAAGTTGTCTCCTTGGCATATGCCATGTGTGGTGAAAAAGTACAGCTTTCATTCAAGGATGTTTGCAAAAAACACTGGATTTTTTGTGAAATGCAGTCTTTTCTAAGAAAAGAAAACCATTCTGTCTAAAACATGTTAGCGACGCACCCCAGGTGGGCATTTGAAAAATAAAATACAACAATGTGAGATCAGCAAAATGGTGCTACTATGTAGCTCTGTAAACTAGCAAGGAATTTACGCTAAGGATGTCAGCAAGGGTTCCTGATGTCCCTTATTGAACAAAGTGACAAAGTGTGCTGTACCAAGCCATGGCTTGCAGTTTTCATCTCAGTATGAAATAGCACCAGGAACTCCAGATCACCATACTTGTCTGAAGGACACACTCTGGATTACGTCCAAGGGAGTAGTCACAGGAAATTTCAAAGATTTGGCTGTAATCCCTGTAAACTAACTCTATAAAGAGTAAGAATCTCCTCACTTTCACTTGGAAAAAGTAAATGCTAGAGAAATGCATGCACAGTGTTGTACTGCATATGTATAATGTCTTGCAAAACAATTGTCACAGTCTGACTCCCACTGTGAACATGGGATGAAGAAAATAAATAGAATTTTCAGTCTGGTTTTGTGGACCCTTAATTAATGTATGTGTTTTAGAAAACTATTTTAGGAAAAAAGGTTTTAATGCATCCATGGACTTGAACACTGGCACCAAATTATACATATTATGTTAACACTCACTGGCTCAGTGTTGGCCTATGTCTCTTCGAGAAAGTGGTAACTACATTAAATGTCCTACATTATCTGGAGCTCTTTGCTCATTTAAGTGAGAGCTCTTACATGTGCAGAGGCCTGATGCCATCATAAAGTCAGGGGAAACCTGATTCCACAGTTTAAAAGAGAGTGCTAATAACTGCTTATCAATACAGAGTAACTTAGGGGCATGTACATCAGGCTGATATGTATATAGAAAAGTGTAATTGCTGTGTAGAGGGAATATGGACTTATTGCTTACAGAATAGCCAGGATGTCATGGACTGCTTAAATGAATTCATACAGGGAAACAAAAACAAACAACAAAACAAAACAAAAACAAGAAATCAAAAATTAATGTCAAACGCCTGCATAATTTTTCATATTTTTTTCAACCATTTCTAAAAGGCAAACTCAAGAGCAACTGAGGTTACTGGCTTGCAATAACACTTCAATATCTTTCTAACAGTCTGGTGGAAGAAATGGCCCATTTCTTTATTAGTTTTTTACCCTGGTTTCAATATACAGTATGTGGTATATGTAGAGTAAATAATATTTACATGTGCTGGAAATTAATATTGCGAAATACTTCAAATTGTCTTACAGTCCTTAATGCATAGATTTTCTAAAAGTCAGTGCTATATAGTTTCTGTGATAATAGCTTAGCATTGCAAATAACAGGACATAATTCCAGCTGAGACATTTTCTGTCTCTATATCTCAAAATTAACACTGTATTTATGAATTTGTGACAAAGTTTACAGTTAACATGGGAGGTTTTTAATAACAGGCATGTGGACTAAAATTTAGTACAATTATTTTTTTAATTCTCCTGATCATTCATTAGCTTTTAAAAAAAAAAAAGTTCACAACATATGAAAATATTTCTTGTGAAATGTTTTCAATAATTTCTAATAAAAAGCAGTTAAAGGTAAATTAATTAGGAAATTTAGTTCTGCACACAGGGTAGCAAACAAGTTGCAAAACTAATTTGACAAAATCCAACAGACTTTTTCACTGATCAGTTTGCTGTTAGGATTTTATTTTATTTTTCAAACACGATCTGTACTTTCATGCTTATTTTCCACAAAAAAATCTTGAGAGATATATCACTTCTGATGATAGTCTTTAAAGTGCTTAATTTCCTATTGTTTTAATAAGTGAGTCATAGATTGTGAGCTTTATCTTTTGAATTCCCATCACTCCCCATATTATCTTTCTTTAGAAAGGATGATTTTTATACGTTCTTTCTAAAAAAAAAAAACATATCCCCTTTTCTTTCTCTGCTGTCCTCCTTCTTAATGAAAGAACTTTCCAGGGAAAAGTTTTTCTCATTAAGGAATTAAATTCAATACTTAGCATATATACTTAATATTTCATTGTTATTAAGATACATGAATATCATAAGAATATTTTAATATTGTTAGTAGTATGCTTATAATTTGAATACTTTAATATTATATTATTTTTATGTATTTGTCCTTTCCTATTCACACCTTGACCTGGGCATAGATATATGAATCTATAGCTCCAGTTTGTCCTATATTATTTCCTTGTATAAACACTTTCCACACACACATACATTTTTCAATAACTAGACTCCACATAGTTTTTTATAAAGAAGGATCACTTTATTTAGCATGAAAGAAGTATCCTTGCCCTGGGCTTAAAGTACAGGAGCTGTACGATTTTAAATTACAAATTAACGAACAATCTCGGCATCTGCATGGGGTACAAAAGAACTATTTCTTATGCCAAGGAAAAGCCATTCTGTCATGTTCACTGTTGTTTTCAATATTTCATTCTTAAGATGGTAGGACCTAGAGGTAAACAATGAATCCTCGAGTGATAGCTTATAAATTCCTAATTGCTTTTGCCAAAACATGACTTGCTGGTTTTGAAGGATACTGCTGTTACAAAGGCATGTAGCTGATCAGACAGTGAAACGGAGAGGTTCAGCCCTTCTGTCATTTCTGCTGGTAACAGTGAAGCCAGGAAAGCTGAACTTTTTGCTTTTTTTGTATGACATGACAATTAGACTGCAGTTGATAATGAGTAAATGAAGTCATCATGTCACAAAAACAGTTTGTGGCTACAGTTAAACATTGCATGAGGAATCACACCCCCAGTACATTTGATTTGGCTTCCAGAGGTTTTCTCATTTACCCCTTACGAATCCCTGAGATTTGTGAAGGACCCTAGGCATTTGGCGAGCGCGCATGTGACAACTCCTCTGTACATGTTCAGACCACAACAGCAGTTGCATCTCTGTTCTTTCTGAATCAGTATCACAGCAGAAGAGATGCAGCTGGTCACATTTCCAAAACTACTTGCCTCTTTAGACTTGTTCATTTTCAACCAGCACCAATAACCCCTCAGAAGTTACATGATGCTTTATGGACACCTACATGCTTGTCCCACACCCCAAACCTGTAAATCTCAAGGCTTCCCGTTTCATTTTCTTCTACCTTACTGTTGCTAAAGACACCAGCTTCCAGAAATAAAAGCAGAAATAGTCAGAATTCCATGAGACAAAGAAAAATACATAAAATTAAATTTTAATTGTAAAATATACCTCTTTACAGCTCTTCTAGTACTTAAACCTCTGCTGAGATTATCGTCTGTGCTTATTTGGGCACCCAGAAATTGAAACAAATAGAAGCATGCCAAAGTACTACTGTTTACTCTATTTTAACTCAGTTAGCATAGTGGCATACATGATGAATGAAATCAGTAGATCTAGGTCTCCTGTCATTATCTACCACAGTAAGAATAAAAAATGGTCAAAGTTATCAGTACATTTTCTAGTTTACCACCCAGATCCATTACTTCTAGCTGTCAGAGGTTTTATGGCCTGAGTATATCCTCACAGTGCAGCATGGCACACTAAATTGTAGACTACAAGTTTCTAAGCCCCTAAATAGTCTTCCTCTGGCCCAAAATTTAAAAGGGAGAAAAAATAAATAAAGGGATGTCATTTACCTTTGCTTTTATATTCAACACATGGGGCCTTGAGTCTAACTGGCTGAGAGTGCTCAACCACTGTAGTTACATGGCAAGGGACAGGGAAGGGAGGTTTGAAGCCTCTTCTCCTTCTTGGGAAGATCTCAGGGTAGGTGTCCAGGACAATTCATGGCCTGTGATCAGCAATCTCTCACATTTTATTAATCAGAACATGTTTTCCTTTCAATTTTTCAGTCAGCGTCTTTTGAGTGATAGTGGAAGGCAGGCTGCCGAATTGGATTATGAGAAATGCCCATGTCTATATCTCTCTTGTATCTGAGTTGTGTGACTGTCAGTCACCTAAGGAGCAATGGGGCTTAAAACCTCAGAGTTGACAGGGAGTAGCTAAATTTAAGTTTACATACAGCAAAGAGAAGGAGTAGATTTGGACAAAACCATGGAATTAAACTTCTCCCAGAAATCTATTGTCATTAGTGCTTAAAGACTTCATTAAACCTCCATTTATCCTGGCACTTATCATCTTTTCTGTCAAATGTAGCCTTCAAAGCACGTCTCTAAGCCATTAAGAGTCCTGTGCTGCATGACTACACAGTGCTCAATTTATGGCACACACTGTAAGAACAACAAAACTCTCAATTTTTGACCATTTGACCATCTTGGAAGCATCAGTTTCATTTAGCCAGTATCTCCACTTTTTTTTCAGTTTGTTTCTATGTATTCAAGCTGTTCTCTCCTATCTGTTAAGCTCTACATGATTCGTTTCTTGGCTTCCACCGAGGTGGCTAATGTCAAGATTGTCACATCATGTTAACAGCCTTTCCAAGCTGCTGGACACACTCGGAGTCAGATTGAATCATTTACTGAGGGAAGTTCAGTTACAATAGAGGCTAACAGCTGGGACTGCAAGTATGTACATGTACCTAGAAATCCAGCAGTGTTCCTGGAAATCTGGATACTAGAATAAATGTTTGTGGTTTTTTTTTTCTAGAATACATCAGATAACCTTAAAGTAATCCTGTTCTGCAGAGTAGAACATCTACTGAAAATATCCTCAGTGGAAGAACCTGGGAATGGCAAATGGGGAAAACTGAATGAATAAAGTTCTCGTGTACACTCCTGCTTTGTTTTTTTTCAAACAGCACATAAGGAATATGGTTTTATTTAATCATGTTACTGCATTTAGAGGTATCTGCAAACTAAGAGGATATTTTATTAACTACAAATTTAAGAAAATAAAAATTAATAGGTTCTTGGCATTACACTGCTGAGGAAGCAATGTGAAACATAAAATAATGCCCATAATGTATGGTTTTCCTAATATTTTTACTTAAGTTTCACTATTGCTGATATTCACTAGGAGTGACCATCAGCTCCCAGCAGAGCATGCATAGGCACTGGTCACCAAGCACTTTGCTGCACAGTGCACCCAGTTACAGACACATGACCCCACTTGCCATGAAGCAGTGAGCTGCAGTTTTATCTGAGTACCTCAACAGGAACAAGCAGAAGCTGGTGAAACATAGCTACACATTAGTTGTATTACTATACAGATTAGAAGATATGAAAAATACTGTACCATGAGGAAAAAAAAAAAAAAACAAACCCAAAAGCCACAAAGCAAACAAAAAAACCCAAAGCCAACACAAAAAATCTTGAGTGAAAAATTGTTTTGTAGTTGGTGACAATGAAAGGCTTTGCACATAGGAAAGAGGGTCAGAAGTTTGTTTTCTTTTCTCACCTAAGACTAACTTTTTTATTCTTTTGCCACTCTATAAATGGTCTGTAAAAAACCCAGTAAACTATATGGGGAATTTATTTACTGTCTGAAGACTTTTAAAATTATACTCTCTTGAGGACATGTTACAGGTAATAAAGCAGGAGAAAGTGGCCTTTTCTGCAGCAGTAACTTACAAAACACAGATTCATGAAAAAAGAAAGAGAGGGACCTCAAACAATATGGACATCTTTGGTAAAAAAACATTAACACCATATTTTTTGAAACATTCCTTTTCCAAGCCAGAATCTTTATTAGGTTTTTTATATGCCTGTGATCACATCACTGATATTTAAGGTCTGACTGATACAGAGTAGCATCTGGATACTCAAACAGTGCAATCTATTTCAGGGATACTTGCTTTCACACTAAGGTAAGACTTCAGGAATAAGCAGCTACTCAGATATTGTTAGTAGGTATCTAATTAGATTTTAATAATTAGTTCATATTAAATTAAATTGAAAGTTAAAAGTATCCTAAAATTAGACACCAGAAATACAACTAGGGCCGCTGAAATTATCCTTATCATAATATTGTTTCAACTTATTTCTGAACTGTGTTACAGGATAGAATTACAATGAGAAATACTGCTCATTTCTAATCAGTGAATATGAAAAATATTTTGTTACGTGTCAAAAAATATCTCTTTTGGAATACAGTTTCTGTGGAGATTGTGGAGATTTTTGGTCCAAGATGCAGTGTGCTTGTGTCCTATGTGCATGCAGCAGTTTGAGATGCTCTTTAACCACTTAGCATAACAGGGCTACTCAAAACTATCAGTCAGGCTTAAGAGAGGAATGACAGAACTGGGAGGAAAATAGACATAAGATGATCTGTGGTAGTTTTCAGGCTGAGAATTAATTGGGTACTTAGAATAAGTAATATTTGTTGAGGTAAATTTACTTCATCTAGTGTCTTTATAAACCACCAGAAACTCATTACAAAGCAAGCAGCCCAAACCCAAATACACTAGCACTGTCTTTGACTTGGTGCAGTCAGAGCCAACAGACTTTGGCTCTTGACATTAAAAGGCTCAAGATCAAATGCACAACATCTAATACTCTCCTGCTAAGAGCAAGCAGAAAAAGTTACTCAGGCAAGGAGAGAATATCAAGTCTTCCAGGAGTGATATTGCAACTCACTGAGGACTGTGGCAAAGCCTTGTTTCCCTCTTCCTGTGCATCAGGTTGAAAAAAACACTGTGGTGTTACTGATGTCAGTGGACTTGGTCTTATGTAATGGATGGAGGGATGTATTATGTTTGCGTGGCAAGGTTTTGGTAGTGGAGAGGTTATAGGGGTGTCTTCTGTGAGATCCTGCCAGAAGACTCCCCTATTTCTGATAGAGCCAATGCTAGAAAGCTCCAAGGCAGACTCACCACTGATCAAGGCTGAGCTCGTAAGTGACAGTGGGAACACCTCTGGGATAGCAAATTTAAGCAGGGTAGAAAGCTACAGTGCAGAAGCGATTGCAGTTGGAGAGAGGAATGAGAGTATGTGAGAACAGCTCTTCAGACACCCAGGTCAGTGCAGAAGGAGGGCAGGAGGTGCTCCAGGCAGCAGAACAGAGATTCCCCTGCAGCCCGTGGTGCAGCCCACAGTGAGGCAAGATGTGCCTCTGCAGAGCATGGAGGTCCACACTGGAGTAGATACCCACCTGCAGAATGGGGAGGACCCCACACTGGAGCACGACAGTGCCCAAAGTAGGCTGTGACCCCATGGGAAGCCTGTGCTGTAGCAGGGTCCTGGCAGGATCTGTGGCCATATAGGAAGATAAGCTCACACGGGAGCAGGTTTGCTGGCAGGAACTGTGAATCCATGGGGGACCCACACTGGAGGAGTCTGTTCCTGAAGGACTGCACCTGTGGAAGGGACCCACACTGAGGCAGTTCATGAAGAACTGCAGCCCATGGGAAGGACTCATGTTGGAGTTCATGGAGAGCTGTCTCCTGTGGGAGAGACCCCATACTGGAGCAGTGGAAGAGTGTGAGAAGTTCTTCCCCGAGGAGGAAGGTTCAGCAGACACAATGTGGGATGAACTGATCGCAATCCCCATTCCCTGTCTCCCTGTGCCTCTGGAGGGGGCGATGTAGAGAATTTGGATGTGAAGTTGAGCCCAGGAAGAAGGGAGAGGGAGGATAGGTATTTTTAAGATTTGGTTTTATTTCTCATTATCCTACTCTGATTTGATTGGTAATAAACTAATTTCCCCAAGTCAAGTCTGTTTTGCCCTGTAATAGTTGAAATAGTTTCTGTGCACATATTACACACCCAGCTCTATGAACAGCAACTGGACGGAACTCAACCATTATAGGATGAACATGAGAAACATGAAGAATTACTGAAGGGAAAAGGGGGAGCAGGGTACAAGGTGAAGGGAAAGTCATAACTGATTAAAAAAAAAAAAAAGAAAAAGGAGGGTTGTCATACATATATCCTGAATACCACAGAACAAACATGTATGACCTGGGGAATTACAGGCCAGTCAGTCTCACCTCTTTGCCTGGCAAAATCTTGGAGCAGATTCTCCTGGATGGCATGCTAAGGCCAAGGTGCTTGGTGACAGCCAGCTTGGCTTCATTAAGGGGAAATCCTGCCTGACCAATTTGGTGGCCTTCTATGATGGGGCTACAGAACTGATGAACAGGGGTAGAGCAGTTGATGTCATCTACCTGGACTTGTGCAAAGCGTTTGACACTGTCTCACACGACATCCTTGTCTCTAAATTGGAGAGACATCAATTTGATGGATGGACCACTCGGTGGATAAAGAACTGGCTGGATGGCTGCACACAAAGAGTTGTGGTCAATGGCTCAATGTTCGGCTGGAGAGTGGTAACGAGTGGCGTCCCTCAGGGATCGGTGGTGGGACCGGTCTTGTTCAACATCTTCTTTGCTGACATGGACAGTGGGATTGAGTGTGCCCTCAGCAAGTTTGCCGATGACACCAAGCTGTCTGGTTCACTTGATACCCTGGAGGGAAGGAATGCCATACAGAGGGACCTTGACATGCTTGTGAGGGGGGCTGATGCAAACCTTATGAAGTTTAACCATGACAAGTGCAAGGTCCGACACCTGGGTGGGAGCAATCCCAGGAACAGCTACAGGTTGGGCAGAGAAGAGATTCAGAGCAGCCCTGCACAGAAGGACTTGGGGGTGGTGGTAAATGAGAAAATGAACATGGGCCAGCAGTGTGCGCTGACAGCCCAGAAAGCCAACCGTATCCTGGGCTGCATCAAAAGGAGCGTGACCAGCAGGTCAAAGGAGGTGATCCTGCCCCTCTATTCTGTTCTTGTGAGACCTCACCTGGAGTGTTGTGTGTAGTTCTGGTGTCCTCAACATAAAAAGGACATGGAATTGTTGGAACAAGTGCAGAGAAGGGCCACGAGGATGATGAGGGGACTGGAGCACCTCCCATATGAAGAGAGGCTGAGGAAGTTGGGGCTGTTCAGCCTGGAGAAGAGAAGGCTGCACGGAGACCTCATAGCAGCCTTCCAGTATCTGAGGGGGGCCTATAGGGATGCTTGGGAGGGACTCTTCACTAGAAACTGTAGTGATAGGACAAGGGGTAACGGGTTAAAACTTAAACAGGGGAAGTTTAGATTGGATATAAGGAGGAAATTCTTTCCTGTTAGGGTGGTGAGGCACTGGAACGGGTTGCCCAGGGAGGTTGTGAATGCTCCATCCCTGGCAGTGTTCAAGGTCGGGTTGGACGAGGCCTTGGGTGATATGATTTAGCATAAGGTGTCCCTGCCCATGGCAGGGGGGTTGGAACTAGATGATCTTAAGGTCCTACCCAACCCTAACTATGCTATGATTCTATGATTCTATGATTCTATGATTCTACGTCGGCTGACTGCATCATTGCAGCAATGTCCATTTTCCACCCACCCCACAGTTACATCCACAGTGTTATCATGACTACAAGAGAGATTTTGCTGGTATTCAAGAATTCAAGAATAGCACAAGACTCAAGGGGCTGTTTCTCCCTGGCTCAGCCTTAATTAGGAAGCATAACTTCAAAATTGTTTCCTAGGCAAAACTTCTCCTGAATACAGGTGGCTAAATCACCTTAGGCTTGTATATCCTAGGCCACTGATTTCTGAGGGGGAGAGGTAATCTAAATGACATTTTTTCCTAACCAGGGAAGTAGTTGAATTCTCAGAATTTTCCATCACCTGATAACATTTAACATAGATCAAACTGCCTCGGTCATATAGTTTAAAGAGTATTTTAAATTGTGACTTTTCTCTTTTGCCCTTTGATATTTAACTTCTTAGTGTAAGTTTATGAAGAATATTTTCAAGCTGTCTTCGCAGAAAAAAGGTGCTATTGGGAATTTTGAAGTTGTATTCCTAAATATATTAAATAATTAAATAAATCTTCTCTGAGACAAGCAGTTTGCATTTGGCCTAAAAATTATATTCTGAGGAAAAAAAGGATTATAATTTTTTTTTTTTACTTTTTTTTTGTCAGGGATTCTTTATTTTTTAAATTATGATCTAAACAGATAGCAATGGGTGAATGTTAAGCTACTGCCAAAATAAACCCAAAGATTTTAAAAGAGCATATCCAAAATGTTTAATTGAATGAATTGTTTCAATCTGCTGGAAAAGTAGTTTTGTATTTTCCCCATGTTTTTTTTTTTGGTTTTGTTTTGTGTTTTTTAAGTAAAAAAAAAAAAAGTATTAGTTGGAAGTGTCCATATAAATTATATGCTACAAATCAAACAATTTTCAAAGCTGGATATGTAAGTAAATAAGTAAAGGCTTGAATTCTCTTTCAATGAAATTTCAAATGCTAGATTTTATTCTGTTATGTTTCAAATTTGAGAAGTTTAATTATTTCTAAGGATTTAAAGGACTATTTGAAAATCTTTGTCAGGTGTTTTAGAAGGAAGAGCATCACAGAATTAGACTATGGCCTTTGTGCATTTTGAAGTTTCGTTGTGGTTATTTTTTTTCCTGTTGAAACATAAAGTGGTCTCAGATAATTTTTCATAGACATTTATTCTGCACTTGTATTCAATAAAGTGCTAGTAGTGAATAACGTTATATGAACCCTGTTAGTTTTGGTGTAAGTGAAAAATGAAAGCAAAGAAGTAAGAAATTAGGGAAGAGATGTCTGCAATCTAAATAAAATCTGAGTGCTGTATAGGTTATCACTAGAAACTTTGACTATAAAAGTTTGGCTATGAAACATGCATGCTTTTAAAAAGATATCTGACAGCCAGATATCCAAGTTGCTGCGTGAAGCTCTGTGAAAGGAACAGTTGCTATATGAAATGCAAAAATAGAGATTAAGGTCATTTAAGTACTGTACTTTGGTTATTAGAGATTACATTTTTCTAATTTAAGGTACAGTATATGTTTCATTCTGAGTCATAGAGAGAGAAAAGTAGGGATATCTAGTTAATGCAAATTGCCAGGAATAAAAACTGGGGGGAGAAAAATCCCCACTGCCTTTATCCTAATTTGCATCTGCACTTAAGAAGAAAGAGTGAATATAATTGCATGAGAGGAGTGCCAGTGAAAGAAGCTAAATGAAAACTAGTTATGAAGCAAGATTAAAGAAGTTCAGCTTTTTTTCTCATTTAAGAAGAAGAGACTTCACAGAGACATAGCTCATGCTTCTAAAATTATGAAGAGTGGCGATTAGCCAAAGTAGAGAACAAAACATTAAGAGAAATATGAACTTACAAAACTGGCAAGAGAAAGAGAATATATACAGAACTACTTCAGATAAATTGTGCTGTTCCTACAGAATCTTTTACCAGAACAGAAGCAGACATGCAAACTCAAGAAAATAGACAGGGTCTTCGAAACAAAAAGTTGGTGCAATTTAATGCAAAGAAAACCAGAAAATGAAATTTAGATTTAGGAAATGAGCCTGAACAAATTGATAACCAAGAGAGGCTTCCAGCTAAAATTGAAACAAACTTTTTTCAAAGTCCCAAAAAATAAAGAAGAGTGGGGCTTTTTCCTCTCTCTTTACTTATTTTTCCCCAGACATACATAACCTTGCTTGTGCTCAATAATATTTTATTCCCAAAGCAGGTTTGTTGCAGTCAGTACTGAGCAAGAAGGTCAAAAGCTACACTGGTATCTACACTAGTATATAGACAGTAGCTGGAAACAGGCACTCAGTATTTCTGGAAGAATGAGAACATAATGGGGAGTAGTAGGAAAGAAAATCAATTATTTATAATATTTTGCATGTGATTTGGGTTAGGAGGTGTTATTACCTCAAGAAATTCAATAGTTTTTGCATTCTGACAGCTTTTATATGCATGGGTGGGCAACTGATATTACAGGTCTAAATACTTTGAATTTTGATTTATTCTTTACCAGTCACTGCATAGGAAGAGCTACCAACGTGCTCCTGCACAACCTTTCTACACCAGTACAGAGCAGTTTTCTAGTGGAAATTTTCTTCTATTTTAAAGAGAATGTGTAATACTGTGGTGCTCTACCCAGGAACACAGGAACACCTGTGATTCTCCCATCACAAAAAATGAAATAGTAGATTGAAAAAGATAAATTGAAAGATGAAGAGGATGACCAAAGATAGCAAATCCCATTTTTTCATGTCAGGGAATAGTAAACTGAGTCTTGAAAGTCTCAGTCTCATTCTGGGAAGAGGTGACTAAAAATATGAGATAACTAGCAGAAAGAAATTTATTCTGGAACATGAAGAGTCTATTTAGGAAATTATTTAGTCACTGTTTTCTCAACAGAGATCAAGGGGACAGAGGTGATTTGTATGAAATTGTCAGGTAGACATTAAATTAAATGTTTTTTTTCTTTCAGTGTCACTCAACTACATCATGGAACATTTTCTCACAATATGTTCTTGATACCATAGCTTTAATAGTTTTAAAAAAAGTAATTATGCAAATTCTTAAAAGAAAAATCTGTGCAAGTCTTGTAAACAGAAGTGTTAGGAATTCTTTCAGGCAGAAATTTGCTGAAAACAAAGGAAGCATACTGGGAGGAAAACATTGCTCTGTCTTTGGTTGTGTTTTATATGCTAATCCTAAACATACACTCTTATGCATTACAAAACACAAGATGCTTGGCTGGATGGGCCCTTACTTGTTAGAGAGCAACTGTTTCTTAGCACTGCTACAAGGACACAAATCACATACATATAGCACGATGTAAAACAAATATTTACCTTTTAGCTGAGTAGAGGAAATAAAATCACATACAGAAGTAGCAAAACTAATAGCTGTTACATGCTAACATTTTAATAAATATGGTTTTCAATTATATTCCAAAGCAAATGACATTTTAGATTTCCATTCATTAGATTTACAAATCAAAGTTATTTCAAAAACCTGATTAATTTCAAACTTTTTCTGACATGGCGCAAGAATGAGGTATACTGATGTTGTTCACGTGAGTTCACCGGAGATCCCTTTGAGATTCGAGTATCTCTTTCCTTAGCATTTTTATGGGGGTTTGGGGTTTTCATTATTTTTCACTTCTGGTTTGACTTTTTTATATTTCACTGAAGTTACTTTTTCTGATAGCTTCCTTGGATCGCTTTTGGTACCAGAGCTAAGAACCATATTCCTACCTACACATTTTGTATTACAGATAATCCTGCCACAAATCTTCTCTTGATCCTTGCAGTTATCTGCTGCTAGTTCAGTGGAAGCGATTTTCATTTTCAGAATTTCAAGGATATATACAGCAATGCAGCAGGTAAGACAGGCATGTTACTTTCTCTGCTTGAATGGTCAAACAGTATTCTTAGTTGCCAGGGTGATGTAATTGAATCTATCTGTTGTTTTATTAATTACATTCAGTTGTTTTAGCAGCAGATTGAGAAGTCACTTGCTCATTCTATATTCACAGAATCAATTAAAGGCAACCCGGAAAAACAAAAAAATAGTTTCCATGCCTTTTTTTATTTTTGTCCCACAAGAAAGATCATCGCATAAACCAAACCTTTCTTGGCAGATGTTTCTTTTTAAAACCTTTTCTGTAATACACATTCTGGTCCCTCCCAAGATCCTGGCTGTGGTGCTGAATGGTTCTGTTGCTAGATGTTTTTCTTTGCAATGTCCAAGATAGATCTTCCTTGCTGTGATTTGAAATCCTTACCTCTCGCTTTTCTCTAAAGAGAACAAAGATAAAGTTTTATTCCCATTTGCCCCCACTGGAGTTTTTCACACTTCTGATGACTTCTCATATATATCCTGTGTGTCCCGCTCTCAAATAAAACAAACCTCATTATTACTCTCTTTCAGGAAAAAAAAAAAAAGGTTTTCTAGACCTCTGATAATTCTTTTTGGTATCTTCTGGTTCTATTAGTTTTTGCAATTTTTAAAAAGAGGTCTCTAAAATGTTTCGATATGGAATACCTGAGAAAAAATCCTTTTTCCCAGTTATACTAGAGACTTCAATTTAATTGAGGTTTCTGTCTCAGTGTTGTCCTTGAACACTGTGGTGGCATGAGCAGGAAAAGAGAGAAGAAAAGCTTTCAGACTATAAAATATTGTGAAGATATTGTTTTAAAATGTGTTATTTAAATTTTTAGGTAATACATAAAGCTGTATGTGTCATTTAGTTGAAGACTTCATATGTTTTTTTTCTCTTTCTCCCTTAGAGAAAAGCACATTTATATTAGAATATTTTAATGTATAATAAAATTAGTATAAATAATAATGCAGTATATTAAAACTTCGCAACTGAAATGCAAATTTACAAAAACTAATGGGAACTCCTCTGTGATTTAAAGAAATGGCTGTATTGTTCTTTATTTCTCCCTAGCCTTTACCCATCTCCCATTTAAGGTTAAAAGCAAGCAAGCAAACAAACCAACCCAGGACACTGGACAAGCCCCACATAGCGCTTGTTTATATATGCTATTATTCCATGTGCTTATTCCATTTTATTCTAGGGTAGAACTGGTGTTTCAGCTATGGTCGTACAAATGCTTTATAGCTTGCTGAAATAGCAAGTTAAATATTACATCTGCATAAAATATAAACTACAAGAAAAACAGGGCAGAGTATATTTGTATGATACATTAAACTACTGGGCAGTTGTTTATAAGCAATCTGAGATATCAAAAAGAAAACTAATAATATTATTAATGCTGGAAAGGATTAGAAACATGGTTCTGAAAATAGGCTGTCATCTGTCAAGATCAAAAATAAGGTACATAGAATAAACATGGATAACGTATGAGGGATGTGGCATTGTGAAAGAGAGAGAAGTGCTGAAATCAAGGAAATATACTTTCACAAGTGAATAAGTGTAGCACAGGGACTTTGATTGGGAGATACAATTGATGAGGCAAAGCAAGAGGGATTCATCAATAGAGCAGAGCACAAAACAAGGAAGTTAAAAGAAAATCTTTGATAATGCCAAGAAGTATCCTAAATCACTCAGCCTTCACTGCAAAGTCATGAAGGCAGCAGATGGCAGGGACCCAATGAGGCTAGAAAACATCAATAACTGCTTTGAAAGAAGACTTTTGGACTTATATGAAACAGTGAGGGAGTTTCCAGGCTAGAGGAGGAGTGAAATGCCCTCTGTATAGAACAATATCCATACCTATTTACAGTCAAGCTACCCATTAAACTGAGTAAAACTAGTTATAAATTATATATATAATAGTATTTTACATGTTCTAATTATACAAAAACAATCTTTGCTTGAATTATCAGGAGAATATCACGATTCATGCTCCTTAGAGAAAACACCAGTATTTCTGTCCATAATTTTATGTGAGACTGCCTAAACAATTAAATAATATGTTATAAGGATATGGAGATTGAAACAGAGTTGATGTGCTTCTAGATGCACGTCTTCAGGATACATATGTTGCATAGTCAAGATAAAAGATAATTTAAGGACAGATTTTTACAGGCATTCAGGCTTTTACTAAAACTGATTTCACTAATCCTTTAAATTCTCTCTCCTCCCCTCCTTCTCCCCCCCTTCCCACGAAGTCTCTTGCCTTCTTCCCCTTTTAAAGGGATATTTTCTCATGTACTGCTGATCACAGTGCCTGTCCTGAATACCAGGGCTTGTGTTTGTGATACAGATGGATTTCCCCTGGCCAGGTGGTTTCTATTTCAGGTTTTTACCTTCTGAAGAATTCTATACTGCACATCAGAAGCTCTTTCTTGCCTTTTTCAATAGTTATCTATATTTATTTATAAAACTGAAATATATACATATGTATAGATATGTATTTATGCTTTTATGTTTTTTTCTACTTTCTAATAAGATATAAAAACCTACAAACGGAGCTAGAACTCCCAGATTGCCTTAAAATAGAAATGCTTTCTGAGTATTTAGAGAATGAAATAAAAGAATGAATTTTTCTCCCTAAATTGATGCCAATATTTCTTTTTTTTATTTTATTTATTTATTTTTTTTTTTTCTCCTGACAGCCATGTCCTACTTAAGGAGTGAAGATAATTCTCTTCTTAACTCAGTTTCTGTAAAGATCAATAGTGAGCTGATAAGGCAGACATCTGAAAGACGTGCAGAATAATTATGGGCACTGGCATATCATGATTAGGACTTTAATTACATGTTAGAAGTAGCCTAGATCAGATAATACTATATATCCTATTGGGTAAAGTATTTCTTTCTTAGCTTTACCTATCCTGCCTAGAATTTTCTTTTTTAAAGTTTTGGATGCTTAGTAGATTGATAGGTTTTGTTGATTTTAGCATATAATATGCAACCATTTGAGAGGAAGACACCAGGAAGTGCGATTGAGCTGGGTTTAGAATGCATTTCTTGTGACTGTTACTATTGAGTCAAAATTGGAACGTATTTTTGGCTATTTGTACCAGGTTTAAGCAGCTCACTGCCTGCTGCTATGACATCTAACCAAATTAGGAAGATAAAGTAACCAGCCCAATCCATATTTCTTTTTCAAATCAAAATCAGTAATCATTTCCAGCATGAATGTATTTTTCTACAAATGCTAGAAATGTAAATGAAGATGAAGGAATTTTAATATATAGCCTTGAATGAAGTTGTCAATGTACTAGACCATCAGAAAACTGCATGAAGACAACAAACAGTACACTGTAATATCATGATATAAAATACACAGGAGAGACAGATAATTTTGCTGTCAGCAGATATTTATTATGTGCTGAAATGCCTTAATATCAAAGCAAAAGAAAGAACAAGTATCACAGAATTTTTATGAATTCTAATGTCAAACCCCAAAAAGACAAATATAGCACAGGGTCTATATTACTAACTGCCTGACCGAGATGGGATATGCTGCGAGAAATCAGAGAGATAACAATGGTAGTAATGCAACCATATTGGGTGACTGCAGTAACCCTCATGTTGACTGGTCAAATGTCACACTGGAATGTGAATCAGAGATTACATTTTTAGGTACTACCACAGAGCGGCCTGATAACAGGCCCAGAAGAAAACTGTAACACTGGACTTGATTCAAAACGATGTGCAGGACTTGGTCAAAGCTATATGGGCAGAATTGTGAAGAAAAGGAATAAATTTCAGGTTAGTTAAACTTCACTAAGAGGAATAATGTGAAAATGCAGAAGATGAAAACACATTTAAGGTAACTAAATTCCTACATTTAGTTTTAATGTTACTGAAGGATGCCATAATGGGAGCACAGTATTAGTTCAAAACAGTTATTTGTAAAGACTTAAGAAGGAGTAGAAGGAAGCCAGCATAACAAAACAGCAATGCGAAGCATAATATTAGAATCAGGAAGATGTCATTCAAGAAGTTAAAGTTGCACCTAAATAAGGAAAATAGATCGAAATAATGAAATAGAGCGTATAATACAAAAGATCATAAACCCTGGAAATTTGCATGCAGAAATATAATATAATGCAATAAAATAATAATATAATCAGGTGGGACAAAAATTACTTTGTGAAGCTACTAGGTAATGGTATCAAAACTAGTACTCAATCCTTTTTTAATTCATTAGAAGTAAAGAACTTGCCTGGAGAGCCATTTAGTTTTTTAATAGTTAATGAATCAGTTGAATAAAGGTGTATAAAGATTATTAAAGTCAGTCATATGCATAGAATAAATATTTTAGACTTGGATCAAAACATTTTGATAGAAAAAGAAGGTAAATACTTCAGGATGAATCATGTGGTTTGAGCCATAACATGGAGCAAAATGAACTTCACCGCTGTTTTATTTAGAATTTTATAACTGTGCACTTTAGTTTTGTCCCTTTGCATTGTTAGCATATCAATTTTGTAAACTTTATAAGTTATCAGTAAACTAAATCCTATGAAATCTCTGAAGTCTTTGTGCATATTCTGCTCTACAAAGAAAGTAAGTGTTAATAAAATTTTAATTGTTCAAACATCCCCAAAAATCACTAATTGGAAATGAAAGACGGGTTTGACAAAGAAAAACATATTAATGACAAATTTGGCCTTTTTTTGCTTAAGGTGCAGAATTTCCCCTACAGATCAAAAACATATTGCTCTCCAAAGACCTCAATTTTTTATTCTTTTGACCTTTCAGATCACTCATAGACTTCTTTTAATTTATAGTTCTGTAAGTAATAGTTATGTTTTACTAGCCGTTGGCATTTTCAGCCTTTAAAGCTACACCCTTAAGATTTAGTGGCTGTATAGGTGTGTGTAGGTGAAACATGTTGCAGCTCAGGTACTGTTGTTTCTTGGTTACGTTACCTGTTAAGATTTCTAGTGCTGAAATTTGACTGACCTCCTTGTCAACTCAACACTCTTTCCCCACAGCTAATACTGTGGGAGACATTTCACTGCTGTACATAGCAATTCCCAAAGGAGCAGAGGTCAGTGTACCTGAAGTCTGTATAACTGACTGGTTTAGCTAAACTACACTTGTGTCTTTTCAAATATGAAATAAGATCGTTTTACCTCTATACAACCTTGTATTCTGTTGATCTTTGGCACTTCAGAGCAGCACACCTTTTTTTCCAGCAAATCAATGTAAACTGATAAGGTGGACATCTTTATCTATTAAAATTGAAACTGAGTTAGCCAGCTGCATGTGTGAATGAATGTCTGCTGTTATTTCAAGGAGTGAGGACTCACCCAAAGACTGTGAGAAACAGATGTTTTTTGAATTTATTTAGTCCAAAAGGTCAGTTTCCTTTAACCAAAAAGTTTTTAACATCTGTTTTGCAAGTTGAGCTATTGCAGGAATGATGCTTAGAAAACTACATTATTCCCTCTGGAATAATTTGCTCATTGTCAGCCATGTTTTGCGTGTACTTTGCTCTTTTTGTGTTTGCACACACTATACTGTTAAGGAGAATTTTTCTCCATATGATTTTATTAAGAATCCTTTGTGGGAGGTTATAAAATGACACTGTAAATGCTGCAGACATTTCCTTCTCTGTACAGGTCACAAAAATCCCACAGCAAGAAAAGTTGCTCTCTGCAAACCTGATCATTCAAGAAAATTTCTACAGTAATCTCCATCGGACGTACCACACACTTACCACCTGAATCATACTATTTGGTCCAGTGCAGTAAGTGGTAGCAAGTTTTTACTTTTTATTAGCAATATAGTATCTGAATATAACTAGTTATTGTTATGTGATACAAGCAGTAATTGAGTCCACTAGGGAATATACAATAAAATAGTCCATCTGTTGGAAAAACGCAGAAAGATTTTGCTTGTTGAAGTGATTTTCATGCATACTGTTTCAGATTTTTTTTCTGGGAAAAATCATTGCTTTTTTCTTTTGTAAACAGGAGTAATTTGTCATCGTGTTAATAAAATTTCTTTTTTTTTTTTCTTTAATTTTGCCTGTATGCCTTTGATAAGCACAGTTGAGGTTAGGACAATTTTGCATGGTGGGTTGCAGTGTAAAAGTCAATTTTAGCATACAGAATTCTCTGTTTCCTCTGCATAGAAAAAAAGCAAATAAAGTACATGAATTAGAACTTGAAGATTGCATCCTCTCCTTCCCCTTCCAGCTGGAAGAGGGAAATAGTTTTTCTTTCTTTTATCTTTTTTTGTTCTTTTCCCCCACTCCCTTTTTTTTCTTTCTTTTTTCCTTAGGACAGAATTACTTTTGCTGAGAACTGTCTTCACACAATAGCTTACAGAGTCAAATATGATGTCTTGTCTTATCACTTCTGAACAGACTCTGGAGTTTGAAAAGACTTCTGAAATTTGCTTAACTTGCTGTTTCCTAATATAATGAGGAAATCAATGTGTCCTGCTTTTAGAAACGCTGGTGGCTTCAGAGTAATTTGAGTCAGCAAGGATAAGCAGAAACGAACCTGTAAGTACTTGCTCATCATTGGAATATCTGAGGTGATTTACAGATAAAAATGCCTTAATTTAGTGTCATATTCAGGGAGAATATGTCACTCTGATTTACTTACTAGTCTCAGCGCTTTTCGAATAAGCTAATTTACATGTTAGGAGCTTCTGAATGAAACCTATAGGCATACCCACCATCACTGCAACTGGAAAAGATGGGATTGCAGCAGGGGAAACAGCTCTGTCAGAATGAAATACAGCAGTGGAAAGTATTGGTTAGCAAAGCCTTCACTCCCCTCAAACCAACCTTCTGGCAAGCCTCAACTCAGACCCCTTTACCAGTCATTGGAGAAAAAGGAAAATTGCTATAGAAGATACGTATCCATGCTTAAAGAGCATGGTCAATTTTATGGCCAATACAGGACAAAAAGAATTCTTGAAATAAATGAATAGTTTGGGAAGTGCAATTAAAATATATTTAACTTTACCACTGCATATGTACCTTAGCAGTGCTGCTGAGGGTTTGTGAGTGATTTTATTTTGTGTGTGGAGCTAAATTTCAGTTTGATATTCAGGCAATTTTCCAGTCAACTGCTATTGTACAGGATTATTTGAATAAGACTACGCTAATTTTAATGAAGTCCAAAGTTTAAATTAGATACACCAGCACCTAAGTTTAATTCGGAAGTTATTTTAAATGACATTTTACATCAAACTATTCACATGATTGCAGGTTAACCTGGTCTTTCAACCAAAATTTTGTGAAAAAGTTTATTTCAGAGTAACTTTTTTACAACTAAAACTATTTTATTTACGCTTTACACATATTCTTTGGGTTTAGTGTCATGTTTCTCAATTTTAAAACGGAAACTTAAAATGTGAAGGGAAAAAAAATGGAACACTGACTTTTTTTTCCTCAGCTGTTATACTTGTTTTGAGAAATATACTTTCTAAAACTGATTTGTTCCCAAATGAAGTGACCAGATGTCTAATTAGGTGCACTTTAAAACATACAGTTTCTGCCTGTTTATAAGGGCTGGATATAAATTTTTCATTGTTTCTTTGCAACACTCTCCCATTTTGGTATCCTCCCTTATTTTATGTTTGGTTAACATTTTTCTGTAATATGACTTGAGTATCCTCCTAATATTTTTTTGAGAAGTTCTATTCTACCTATCAACAGCTACTGTTATAAAAGGTCATTTTTATTCATCTGAAATCTTTCTCCTGACCTTAATTACACGTCTAGCGAAAAATCTTAGCAGACCTCCCTGCTTATCCTAATATGAATATTTTCGAACCTAATCACTCTGTACTTGTCCATGAAGACTCGCAAGGATTTCAGTTGGTATTTTTAGTGTCCTCTAATTCTCCATAACTGAATATCTTAGATTAGAAGCTGAAAACAGCTACAGGCTCCAGTTTTTGTGATGTCGACAGACATAAATCTTACAGGCTTAAGTTGAAAACAGTAGCCATGTTAGTACAACAACAAAAATGTGAAATAAAAATTTAGGAAATTATTTTAAAATGCCTGTTTGTGTTCATGAAGAATCAATGCTTAAAGTGTGGAAAAAAAGCTCGATTCAATTTAGTATGAAAGAGTAGCCTTTGGGGAGATTTTACAACTCAAACATAAAGGAAAATAATATCCTTACCACTAGAGAGAGCTCTCACACTAAAAGAATATTACTTTGGTCTCCTTTTACAGAGTTGGGTAAAAAATGTAAGAGGGAAAAAAATGTGCCATCTGGTGTCATGATAGGAAGATATGACCTGACAAAAAGAAGAGTCCAGAGGCTGGTTCCAGCTGGACATGGGGAGAGAAGAACATGTTGCCTTCATTCCTCACTGTGGCAGGTTCTGCCTGGATACCGTGAAAAGAAACAAGAAATATTTGAAAGAAAATAGGTTTATTTTTTCACTTTTGGCAGAGCAAATTTGACTAGATAGGGCATGTGGTAGATGCTCCTGATTGTTTTCTACACAGTGAAGCCAAACAGAGTGAGAACTGTAGTGTGTTTCACCATTTTCAGGAGCAGTCAAAATCTGACCCCAGAAATTAAGGATCAAGAACAAGCAAAGCTGTTCAAAGACGTTCATGCTTTGAAAAACATGTCTGAAAAGACTGCAATAGCTTTAGCATCAGTAAATGAAAATTAGTGATAAAGAGGAGCAGATACAGAATTGGTACCTGCTGTGAAGCAGGTTGTGACTACAAACTTCAGAACAAGTTGATGGAAGAGTTAAACTTGAGACAAGAGAAAGAACATTTTTAATAATTTTTTTGAGCTATTTAGTAAAGCTATAGACAAGAATAATACAGACTTTTGAGGAAACTACAACAGAAAATTTTGGAGGGCATTTCTTGTTAACTAGAGCAATATTTAAATTGCAGTAAAAGTGTTCTGCATTTCATCAACCTGCCAGAAGTATACATTTCCAGTAAACTTTTGCTGACTAAGAAATAGAACATTTTAGAGAAAGTATGAAAGGCTTAGAGGCCCATGTCCCTGTCTTTGTATACTTTCTCCCTCCTCCCTATTCCATAGAAGAAAAACTTGAAATCTATCAGTTCTTGGAATTCATATTTTTGTCATTTAGGTTCTGTTCCATCCTCTAGAAAGTGGAAATGCAATAATTTCTATTCTGTTTTCCAGGTCTTATGGTATTCATTACTTGAAAAGTCATATTCATTTTGTCCCTTTTCAGTAAAACATGTTATTTCAATAAGCATCTGAAAGATGAGAGACTTGGTATTCCCAGGGGATCAAAGAGGACTCAGGATGATCCTCTGTCAAATCCCAAAATTCCTTCACAAAAGCAGACACGTTCCAGCAGAAAGATGATACTTTTTGCTCAGTGTATAGTTAGTGGCATAAAAGACAAGTGAAGAAGTGTAGTTATAATAGTTTATCTAAGAAATGTCTCAATTTGCATTGTTGTACATCAAAACACTTTTTAAATGAGTTGTGAACTGAGTCATCTGTGTGACCAGAGACAACTTTGTAATTGTGTGCAAGGTGGGTTGCTAATTACTCGGAGGTCTAAGGCAACTAAAACAATAGAGTTTTCTCTTCCATCAGCTTTTCCTGTTTGACAAAATCTTCCTTTGTTTTTACATCAGACTGTCAATACTCTCTAAGATACAGCAGTAGCCTAAAATAAGTTAAGACTGAGAATGCAGGGATTCTAAAATTCTCCCAGTGCCTGTTTTTCTCTTATTATCCCAGAAGGTATTTGCTTGTTCACAATTTTCTTCCAGTCTCTTCTACCTGCCTTTTGCTTGGATTCTGTTTCCATATTCAGCATTATGTTACTGGAATATGTGTAGGAGTTTTGTGCAAATGAGATTTTAATATTATAGAAAGAAAGCAGGGGGGAAAGTAACTGGACAGGTAGCATTAGGTGCCTATAAATATTCTAGGGTTTTTGTAGTTACCCCTGCCTGTGAACAAATAATTCACTCATCTCTTCAATTCATATATTAAGAGCATAAGTATTTCTGTTGTGTACCTTACAACACTATCACTACTACACTGAAAAATAAATTCTTCAGTTTTCAGTAAAGTCCCTTTAGGACAGACATTCCTTTTCACAATCAATTTAATTCAAGTCATTAACCAAGAAGCCCAAAGAAGTTTATAGATCGTTAAAATACAAATATCAGAGTGTGCTATGTCTTTAATTAGCAGCACTCCAGATTTGAAATGGTGACCTAGAGGTATATAACTCCATAGCCCATTATCAGTCCCCTGAGCCACTCCAATCTGTCAGACACCTTCTCTCCCCTTACTCTTTTAAGTAAGGCAAAGAAAACCCATGACAATTCTTTTCCTTCTTTCTTTTTCTTGTAATTTTCAAATGCCTTTCAAAAGGCTTGAAAAAGCTCCATGGTTTGAGGTAAAATACAAAATGTTTAATAATGTGTTAATATTTAAGAAACTGTGATGGGCAATCCTGTGGTAAAAAAAAAATTCTTCAGGAAATACGTATGATAAATCTTCCTACACTTGCAAATATTCATATTATCTTGTTTCTGAAAGTAAATAGAAAACAAATACCACCTTTTAGCATGTGATTGATCATCTATTAGTGTAGTGCTACCAAACATAATCAACATGACCTCAGAAGATCATGCTGATAGTTTTCCAAGTCATAAGAGGGAAATAAGACTAGAAACACAATTTTAATTTCCTATGGAGATTCTTAGCACTAAAAATAATCATTGCTGTTCTTGTCCATCTTCACTTAAAGACAGCTTCAAATTCAAATTTCAGGAGTTCTGAGCATTGTAGCACTTAAAAAAAAAAAAAGGGGTTTATAGTCAATAGCAATCCTGTCAGTTGACTTTTACTTCTATTTTGAACAGAGCAGTCTCAATATTTTGTGAAATAAGTTATTCTAACATATTGCTTCTAACTTATTCAACACATTTTATTTCAGCTTTATCATTCTGAATATACCATGCAATATATAACATCATGCTTTATGCATATTTTGTTTCCCTCCTTCTTTCTTGGAGATCATATTCAAGAATTTCTAAAACACTGTTCACATCAAGAGAACACACAGACGTTCAGTGCTGGCAGACTACTGTAATCACTCTATTTGTTAAGCTTAACGGCAGTGGATTTGGTTTGATTTGGTTTGGTTCTTCTCTTTGTCTACCAACAGTGTGAATAACATTATCTTTCTTGAAGCCATCTGGTATCTGAAATGGACTGTGAACCTCTGCAAGAATTTTCAAACTCCAGCTTAGCAAATCAACCATTTAAGACTCATCCTCAGCAAATAACAAGGGAATAGGAGCAAACAGCTCCTAACTCCAGAATGGATATGAAGGTATTCAGAAAGGTAATTAATCATCTTCTGCCCTCTAGAGAAGGAATTTAATTCACTGTGAGGATGCTTGGAGGTCAAATATTTATGTTATTCCCATCTCAGCCTAAAAAGCACATAACATGAGATAAGAGCAACATATAATATACGGACATACAGTAATAAGGGATGTAATTAGCTTATGAACTCATGATAGTACTGTGTGCCTAGAAATATTTTATTATTACTCCTTTTTAGCAGACTAGCTCAGAGCACTGTATTGTTATTGCTATCACTTGTGCTGCTACTCCCACTGCTTAGTCCTTGAGATTATGTTTCTTTAATATATTTACACATTAATTTAATATGGTGTTCCAAATAATAAAATGTAGAAGGACAAACAACAGATGTTTCAGATTTCTCCACCAATGCCTTCTCTAGACAATAGGGAGACAAACACCCTTGGCCAGATGAACTAGCTGCCTGAAGGCAGAAGCAGAAGGCAAGTTAAATCCTTTAAATACTGAAATTGCAATAATGGAGGCTTCTGTTCTCTTTATTCCACAGCCTGGCCTTACTTCTGTAAATGCTTTCAGGTTTTAGATCTAGACCTAATATTTTGCCTCATCTAGGATGGCTTGCCAGAGTATTTTGCTACATACCTTTACATTATTTACTCTATATTTTATTTATTCTATGTGGAGTGGATTATTTCCATTTTCCATGAATATGTATTGGCTGTATGGCACTGATCAAGCCAGCCAAAGGATGCTTTCTATGATCTTTTAACAGCAGAGTAAGATTCAGTGTATCTTAACACAATGTTTGATAAGGCTGTTTGAATTATATATGTCTGCTTAATTATAGTTTTTCTTCTTTATGTCTCAACCACCTCAGAAATTCACAGTTTGCAAGCATTTTAGGATCTGTTGGAATGAAAGGGTTTGTCTCTTTCAGGATCTTTACAGATCAATCATTTCTGTCACATGGATTTTGACATAGTGTAATTAAAGTGTTGTAAACCTTAAAGCAAGAATGACGTTATATTTGCCTTACATGAGAGAAAGGGAGTGCACCTTACCATCACTAGATAGCTATTTTAATTTTTCTTTATATATTTTTGTAGTGGCTTAAGCCCAGCCACGCAGCTGCTCTCTCACTCCCCCACCCTTCTCCCCCCCCCCCCCCCCCCAGCCCCGCTCCTGGAGAGATGGTGAGGAGAATCAAAAGAATGTAACTCTCACAGGCTGAAATAAGACCAGCCCAGTAACTAAGGTATAACACAAACCACTGCTGCTACCACCAATAATAATAATGATAAGGGACATAACAAGGGAAGAGAATACAACCGCTCATCACCTGCCGACCGATACCCAGCCTGACCCAAGCAGTGATCTAGCCCTTCCAGGTAACTGCCCCCAGTTCTACATCCTGAGCATGATGTGCTCTGGTATGGGATACTTCTTTGGTTAGTTTGGGTCAGGTGTCCTGTCTCTGCTTCCTCCCGTCTTCCCCGCCTCCCTGGCAGAGCATGAGACTCAGAAATCCTTGGTCAGATAAACATTACTGAGCAGCAACTAAAAACATTGGTGTTATCAGCACTGCTCCCCAGCTGAAAGTCAAAAACACAGCACTGCACCAGCTACTAAGAAGGAGAAAAATGACTGCTACTGCTGAACCCAGGACAATTTGTTAGCGAAATAAACAGTTGCTAAATTGGATATTGGACCCATCTCAGGGCTGGGAAGCAGAGGGGACTGAGATAATCTTCCTAAAGAAAATAATTGTTCTATGTTGTCATATATGTGTACCAGAGAGAGTGAAGTTTCTCTGGAGGCATCTGGAAGGGTAGTCCAGTTCTTTTAAATCAAACAGCTAGATTAATGACATTGGATCATATATATTGCAGCAAGTGATCAGAGGAAGAGATTGTGTCAACATGGGCAATATGTTTTACTAAAAATAACCACCATATCATTACAAATAACAATAAAACTCTAGAAGACAACCTCATCCAGACATAAGATTTTTTAACAGTTTTTTTAGGTTCTGTCAGGTCATCCACCAGCTTCATGTCCATGTCTTACATGTCTTACATGTCTTAGCAAAAGTGATAGAAACTGCAAACTCCACTACTCTAGAGCATCATGAGAAAGAAAGCAGACTGGAGGCACTTCAGTGGAACAAAAAGGAACAGTAAAGTACTCAATCTAGTTCAAAATCACCAACTAACTTCCCCTATGCATCAGGAGAATTCTGAAATAAGTGAATAGTGAAAAATAGCTGAAGCATCAGGAAATGATTCAGGCATAACAGTAGTAATACAACAATTCTGATACTACCTTTTTATGTGGCAGGAGAAATGGTATATGAACCATAGCCCCATTTTACAGGATATATTGTAAAGAAAAAATTAAGCAATTGTTCATGAAGTTCTTAACTTTTAATCAAAACACAGATCAATGAGAAAGCAGATTACTGGAAGACAAGAAGGAAACCCTGAAATAGTGTGCATTAGCCCGAATAGTCCTGACAGGTAAATCATCCGAATAGTCCTGACAGGTAAATCATCCTCAGTGATGGGTAGCCTTTCTATGTGTTCAGTTTTAGATGAAAATTCCTATTGAATAAGAATTGTTTACCCATAATATATTTTCAGGTAGTGTATGGTCAGAAGAAGTAAAATAAACGTTTAAAAAGTCAGTACGGGACTCATTTTTACAAGCATTTTAAAATAGTGTTTGCTTGTTTTGAGTTTTTCTTAACAATCCAGTAAAAAAAAAAACTAATTTTATTTTAACTACTGATTAACAGTTTCATCTAAATTAACTTCCAGATCCTTTTCTTATATTGAATCAATGTGACTTTAAACAGAATTCCATTTATTAAATCTTTTATTAGGTCTTTCATTATGTATGCTTGCAAAGATCTTTAATAGAGATGTTAAGTAATGGAATTTTGCAAGTTCCTAAAATTTCATAAATCTCCATAAATTCTCTCTTTATGAGAAGCCTGCTTTCATTGTGTCTGATTTTTTATTCATATTCAACAAAAATGTTAATATACTTTAATTAAACTAATATGATTTATCTTTTCACTCATTATATAAGTTAATTTTGTTCTAAAGAAATCCTGTTTTCAAATTCTCTCCAGCAATGTAGAATTAAAGTAATTATGGTTTGGCACAGGAAATTAGTCAGAAAGGTCCATGATTTCTAAAATGAGTGGAAGGTTTCAGAGGCTGGATAAGCCCTATGCTTTATAAAAAGAGAGAGGGAAATAAAAGAAATAACTTGCAGTGCAGTTGGTGGAAGAACTCACATTTGGGGTACAAATTTGTCACAGAATCAGCAAAATGAAATATTAACAGATCAAGAAGTTTGAACTTTCTTACCTATTCTACGCTGCTACTTGCTGAGATCATTGACACCCCTGTTACTTTTCCTTTTTTAAATTCAGAAATTGTAGAAATCACAACAATGTAACCTCCATAGTTTCCTCCCCAGATCTCTAATTAATGGCAGAATACAGGCAGCTACAGAAGTGTGGACATACCCACTGAAGCTCATGGAAGTTCCTGCACATAAATTTGCTAGACAGATGACTTTATGATTCTTTTCATTGCGCTGTTAATGAAGTATTTGCCACATCCATGACTCATAGCATTGTTCACTGAGATCTTTGAAGTTCTGAAGTAGCCAGCTCTTACAAGTGTAACACTGGGCCCAGTGCTGATAAAGTGGTTACTGATGAGGATGAAATAACCACAGCAAATAAAAGACTGTAGCTGGTAACAAAAAATAAAGGGCTAATTATCAGCTCGATAGTAAGCTAAATGAAGTGAACTCTCCTTTGCTTAGAAAAGGCTGGCAACAAGGCCATAATTAGGTAAGTAAAAACACTGTTAGAGGACAGAGAATGAACATGCCTCAGAAAACTCATTGTCAAGGAGAAGAGAACAAAAAACAAAGAACTTTCTAATGCTTATAATATATTACATGGCAATGCACTCATGAACTGAATAAATTACAGTCAGTCATCTACCTCTACAAAACTCTCAGAAATGCACAAAATAGATTATACTCACTGAATGCACTTGAGGAATGCTGGTCAGGGCTGCTCTAAAGCAAATCAGAGCTATCTGTGAGATCTACTTTGGCCAGTGCATTAAATAAAATACTAAGTGAGAAGGGGGAAGCAGACTGGATCCTCCTCCTGACATTAGGCTCAGTTTCCAGCTCTAGCATGGTGGTTTCCTGGGGGATGAGATATGAGAGCAGGAGAGGCAGATGAAACATTTTTTTCTGAGAAATCAGAGTAATGGTTATCCTGGGTAAAATCTGTGCTCCTCTATGCTTGAACTCACACTGTTTAGTGTCACACAAGGTTGGCAACATCTAACTTCACTTTCACTGTTTTAAAATTAGGAGTCTCTAGAGACCAAATCATCCCACCTACATGGAATTGCTTGTCTCCCTTTAACTAGTGATAATATCAGACAGGTTAATTAGTTTAGACCAATGTTTTAGGCGGATATAGGTAGATTAGGTGAATGATCAGACATATTGATCCAAATAGACAAGAAACTGAGAGGTGTGGTTGAAATAAAGATGATGACTAAAAGTATTTCCTAAATAACAAGTAGCAGCCTTCTTTTCTATTGAGAATTTTAAAACAGATACTTGGATCTTGAAGAAGTCAGATGAAAAATAAAAACGTCAGATACGCGATGTTTTATGTTATTCAATTAAGTTGCATGCTTTATGAGAATTAACCCATGTTTTTTTATACAAGAGGCTTAACATGACATGGCTGACATGCAACTTCTATGCATCTTGACACATGTATCCATGCCTGAATAGAATATCTCAGTGCCGGACACAGACATCATCTCCTGTAAGAGCACCAGTCCATGACATCAATTATGCAATGAGTTTTCCCCTTGAACTTTTTTCCTCTATTATATTTTCATCACTACATTCAGTGTAGGAGTTAGGTTGGACAATTTTCTTGCTGCCATGATGGATGATTATGACATGTTCTGAATAAGAGGTAATTAAATATGAACTATGTGTTGTCCATCAATGCAGTTATCATGAAGGCTTTGGTATTAATATATTTTTAATTTCCCAGTTCATGGATGAAAGAATCAGTCTACATTAATAGTGCTACATAAAGGGGTAATTTAGTAGGATACCTGGTGCTTCAGACAAACTTGCTGTTAAGATATGGGGAAATGGCAGTGTGACTAAACCCTTCAGTTTGCTGTTAGACTCAGGGACAATCATGTTCTATTCACTACCAGAGAAAGTTTAATTCAGAATATTTATTCAGATTAAACTTTAAGATTCCATTTAAGGCATATGTTGAAAATCTAACTCTATAGATAATATTTTATTCATGTTAAAAGAAGCATAATTTACTTGATTCTCCACATGTATTCTATCCTTTGTAAATGGACAGAAACAATGGGTAAAGAAAACATCCTGACCAACAGCAAACAGAAACTTGCCTCTGCATCAGCTTGTCAGCTTATGTGATGAAATCAATTGAAAACTACAGTTTATAAAAATCTTCAGAGACTGACTTCATACATTTCTACTTTTTTCTTGTAGAAAGATAAATGTTATTCCTTTTTTTTTCCCTGTGGTTCAGAGAAATTAAGACGCTAGCTACACATTCCTTCTCTTTTCCATCTTTGCTTTTTTTTTCCCTTCTTAACTACAGTTGGTGAAGATACAGGAGAATTCATTTAGTAATATAAATGCACAATATAAAATGTTTTATGAAACTTGATTTTAAAAATTTATATTTTATTGTCTTTTTTTTTTATACAGTGTATTCTTGGTATACTTTCACTACAGAATTTTCAAAAAGTGTTAAAAAGCAGTGAAGAAACAGATTTTAAGGAAAATCTATAGTAAAATAAGTTTGATATTGCCAAAACATGACCTTTCTTTTGCTGGTAGACAATTCTATGCAGCCAAGTCAAAAGAGACTGATTTTCTAGTTAAAGGAGAAAGGAAGAAAAAGGACATGAGAAGGATATCTTCAACTTCAGTGAGCTATGGGAGAGGAAAATAATGTTCTTAAGTAAATGAATGCATTTCAAGAGCTGTGAACAAAATTTTGTGACAACAATATTCAAGCACTGTTTCAGCCATCCTATGGCACTTGGTGAGCTCCTACAAGCCTGCATGCACACTCAGTGTGAGAGCAGAGCTATCCTGGTGACTGTCCTTCTTATCAAATATAACCCTGATCAAAGTCCTTGAATTCATGGTGAACAGATGCAGCTCCTATATTTTCCATCTTGAATTTAAGGGGGAAGTAAAGGCAGGAAAGTTTAACATTAGATATATCTGAGAGAGGTATGGCTGAGGTTCATATCTTGGCATGTTTGTTTTTTTTTTTACATGCCATTGAAGTAAAATTTAGAGAGAGAAAGCAGTCTGGCATTAAAATAGAATGAGTGGGTGTTTGTTTGCCTAGGAATGGGCTATGTTTGCCCCAGTCCTCCCTGTCTGTTAAAAATTCATTCCTACCTTTTAAGTTGTGTTTCTCCATTCTGAAAATATTATTTGTCCCACTTAAAATTTAAAATAATATACAGAAATGTGTACTTATAAAAGAAAAATAATTTGATATAGAATCATAGAATCATAGAATAGTTAGGGTTGGAAAGGACCTTAAGATCATCTAGGTCCAACCCCCCTGCCATGGGCAGGGGTGCTTCACATTAAACCATGTCACCCAAGGCTTCATCCAACCAGGCCTTGAACATCACCAGGGATGGAGCATTCACAATTTCCTTGGGCAACCCGTTCCAGTGCCTCACCACCCTAACAGGAAAGAATGTCCTCCATATATCCAATCTAAACTTCCCCTGTTTAAGTTTTAACCCACTACCCCTTGTCCTATCACTACAGTCCCTAATGAAGAGTCCCTCTCCAGCATCCTCATAGCCCCCTTCAGATACTGGAAGGCTGCTATGAGGTCTCCACACAGCGTTCTCTTCTCCAGGCTGAACAGCCCCAACTTCCTCAGCCTGTCTTCATACGGGAGGTGCTCCAGTCCCCTGATCATCCTCGTGGCCCTCCTCTGCACTTGTTCCAACAGTTCCATGTCCTTTTTATGTTGAGGACACCAGAACTGCACACAATACTCCAGGTGAGGTCTCATAAGAGTAGAGTAGAGGGGCAGGATCTCCTCCTTCGACCTGCTGGTCACGCTCCTTTTGATGCAGCCCAGGATACGGTTGGCTTTCTGGGCTGCAAGCGCACACTGAAGCCGGCTCATGTTCATTTTCTCATCAACCAACACCCCCAAGTCCTTCTCTGCAGGGCTGCTCTGAATCTTTTCTCTGCCCAACCTGTAGCTACTCACCTCAGCAACTGACCGGCAATGGTCGATGATGCCCTGTTTAAATCTGCTCCTCCTGACTCCGCCCCCTGTGAGTCCCTGTGCGCTTCAGCTGAGCTGCCGGCTCCTGGGCAAGTGCTGTCGAGGACTTGGGGCTCCTTCGGTGGCTCTTGCCGCTTTGACTTGAGGCTCCTGGATGCTGATCTGGTGTTGAAGGCGTCCCCTCTCGAGCTGCTCACCTCAGCAATTTTCTTTATTTTAACAAAATGGTTTAAAACTACTACTGTACTTCAAAGAGGACTAAAAGGAGATGGGAAGTGGTAGGAGCTGTCAGCAAGCATAGTTAAGAAGAGATTTAATTCTCTTTGAAGCTGTGTATTACCTTACCAATAATTTCAGTGGCCTCAGAATCACATTCCTAAAATAAAGAAGCACTTGCAGAAAAAGCTTTATGTAAATATTTACGCATACTCGTATATTATCCATTTACAAGTTTGCTTTATCATCACAGTACACAAATCAAATGACTGCTCAATGCAGATCGTTTCAGCCAAATTAAATCTAAAACAATAATGAAATTTCATGTGAGGGGCAAAACAGGGATGATAAGCAAATCTGGAAATCACAAATAGACTTTACTAAGTCTTGATCAATTTTTAGTTAATGGTATATTAGGTAGGAGTAATTATTTAAGTTATAGGTTTCTTATTACAAATTACAGGTAATAAGGTTAACGTAGATGTGACATAGTTTCTTAATTCTAGCCATTAAGGAAAGTAGATTCAGTAAGTAACCATTAACTAACGATTAAGTAACCTCACTCAAACATGATAATAGATAAGTGTGGTCATTAAACTAATGACATCTGTCATCAACACTGATATTACCACTATGCCACACATGCCTCTACAGTAAAGATTATGTCAATGTTTCTGTTACAAAATGATTCAGGGGTTTGTAACTTGGCTATTTTAACTAATGGTGGAGGAGGAAAAAATAATTCAACCCAGGATAAAATTTATTAAACAGGGCTTGCAATAATACACATTTGGAAACCCTCCACAGCTTTTTGGCATGTGGTGGGGCAGGATGACTTTTGATAATGTAGAACTGTGAAATGGCGTTTAATATGTATATGCGTGCTTCAATCTGTGCTTCAGAAAAACTGTCCTTAGCACAGAGCTCCTCAAAAAGCCTTGTATAGATAAAAACTACATTGTTTAATCTCTCTCCCTTTGTTCTGAGTTCCCAGTCATTTTCAATAAGACTTTTCCAGCATACAGTCAGTATGACACATTTGCTTCTTCTACCTACAGACAAGCAAAAATGAAGCACTTACACATTCTAAACAGCACCTAATTGCGTTTGGTAAAAATATGAGTGATGTGTAATAAGTCTGCAATCTGCAAGAAGCTCAGCTAGAGGTACCCTCAGGGAATCTCCTGCTGTCTATACGTTCAACTTTACAGAATAACCTGCTATTCTCTAGCTGAAGTTATTAGCTCAGCATTCAAGAAATGCTGAAATTCTCAGTGTAACATTCCTTCCCTGCTATTTTTGTACACTCATTTCCATATACCTGTACATTCTTTTTACTGCTTCCTCAGGGCATATTTCTTATCTGGTAGGAAAAATAAAAGTGAGTTTCCCTATCAGTCTTTAAGAACTGGTTAGGGAAGAGTAGAAATCAAGCTAAAGAACAGTGAAGATGGTCAAATTTTAAAGTCCGGCAAAATAGTATCATTTAAAAACTATTCTTGCTCTGCAAGACAGGTTGGCATCTTCTGAATGAAGCTTGAGAACAGAACACATCCTCACTGATATCCCTGCTGACTTTTGGAGCCCCCTTTTTCAGTGCCTTTGTCTAACCAGTGAGCCTGCTCTTCTGACATTGCAACAACATTTCTCAGCATTTGGTGAGGAGACTGGGTTTGGCAACTCGAAGTATGCAGGGCTAATGTGTTTTTGGTGAAAGCAGCTTGCAGAGTTTTGCTTGTTCTCAGGCAAAAATTAGAAAAGACGGTTCTTTTTTTCTTCTCTTATAGCTTGCTATTTCAGCACTGGATTTAAGTTCTGCGATTTTTAGTTTTGTTCCTTTGAATTATTAAATAAAGGGAAAGCACACACATGGTTAGAAAAAACACTGGGATATACCAGCTTCAGCTTCCCCTTTTTGCTTCCACTTTTGCCCTTCCTTTCTAGCCCTGAACTGAGAAAACATGGGACCTCTACAAATTAATTTTCCTCTCTTCCCATGATAGTTTGCTCCACACAGTGCAGCCCTTCTTCTACAGGCAGGGCTAGTGAGAAGAAAGGTCAGGCTCAAATCCATGAGGTAAATAATGTATCAGCAATTCTCACCAACGGAGGAAGAAGGGAAAATGATGCAGCCTTTGCGGTGCAGTAACTGCTGAGCTGAACTCTATGAAGAGATACTGCTAACCATAGAGATTTGCTTATGATCTCTGGGCAATTTCTGCTGCTGTCTGGTGAGCAAGTACATAGTAATTTATAATACAATAAAAAAGTACTGAATGTTCTTTAAGCTCCCATGTAAATAGCAAGTGTGAAACTGCTGGAATAAAGCTATTATTGAAAAAAATCCCATTATATTAAAAAATACATTATAAAGTATTTAAAAATCAATTACAAGGGGGGAAAAAATGAAAATCAGGGAACAAGTAGCCTATTAGGACAATCAAAGTATTTAAGGAAAGGAAGAATCAATTTTTTCTAATTCACTGAAAGTCCTGTATTTTTTATTACCAGACAGGAGAAAGAGGTGAAGTTCATGCCAAATAAAAATAGAAATTTAAGCAAGTTTTTGCAATTCTAGACTGCTGGAGAACTTACTGCTACTTGCTACAGGCAGGAGCTTGTAGTACACAAGGTACTACAAGCAGCTCTTCAGATCACATTTTCTTCAAAGGCAAAATCAAATGTCAAAAATTCTGCTACTTTAGCTCAGTCTGTAAAATCACACATCATAAATTGCAGACCTAATTATAGTGCTTTCTATTGAACGTTTGACAGCTAACGAAATACATTTAAATATCTAAAAGAAAGATTTATTTTATGATTGCAGATGAAAATTCAATGGGAGTTCACATCTTAATTCTTTGAAGACAGGTCTACAACAGGTAATGGAGTACATGGCAGATGTCTTTGATACGTCTTCATCTCAATCAAATAGGTCTGCACATCTATCTGGTATGCCCAGTCTGTTAGCACTGCAGCCATACGGACAAGGATTAGTAGGAAAAGTGTGGTACCACGTAAAATGGCATTGATTAAAGCTCTGCCCAACCCCTGTTAGCAACAATTTGGTGATCTCTAAGACATGCTTTCTTAGGTATTTTGTTTATGCAATTAGCCTTTTTTTTTCCTCTATAGACACAGGGAATATCTGGGTAAAATAACCCTCTCCACATAGTATCCTAGATGTCAGAATCATTACTGTGGAAGACTGGAAAGTGAGTTATGAAAACTTGCTCTTCCTTTCTGCCTTGTCTCTCAGTGGCCTTCAAAGCTATCAAAATTCTTTCGGATAAGTTGATATGAGATTCATCTAGGGTAGTGAGAAATCTCTTTGCCACCAACTCCTTGCAAGCAGGACAGTAGCCACACATTATCAACCAGTACAAAAATCCGTAAAACTCTCATGCTGAAAAAAACTCAAGCTCTGAAAAAGCCTTGAGTTAAGTTTGTTATCTTTCTGATAAAGAAATGCCTCTCCTGTACACTAATAGGATATTAAGATAAACTTGAGTGGCTCATCTTTGAAGAAAAAGATGTGTTTCTCTAAAACCCAAACAAACCCAAGGACCCAAAACAATACAGGGTGGATAAATCTGAATTGCTTAATTACTTTGCTAAAGCTTTTTTATTAAAGTCATTCCATATGGCACCTCATAACATGAATGTGAAGTCATTGATGCTACAGAAGTTTTCACAGTTATGGCATAAAAGAGGCATGTATATGGCAAAAAAAAAAAAAAAGATATATTGCTTTAAGAAACGCAGAAGGCTAAAAGCTAATAAATAACAGTAAGATTCCAAAATAAGTACCCATCTGAGCATATTCTCAGAGAACTGCTGGCATTCATAAATTATTGCAGTTGCACTACGTGCATTTTATGATGTCAGCAGAGAATCATGAGTGAATTATTGGCTTGTATTCACATGACTACTACTCTTCACACAGTTTCATATAAAACACAGATAGCTAAAAGCAAAACAAATGCTGGAAATATGTGCAAGGTGTTTATTCTGAGGGACACCCTCATCAGGGAAGTATCTTCCTCAATATTTTTTTCAATTGTCTGATAATATGAGAATTACTGAAATAAAATGCCTCACACCTAAGAAGAAGGTATACCCAAAAGATAGTCTAGATCAGTTCTAGTGCTGAAAAATATTTACTCAGCTTTCAGTCAGGGCAATGTATTGTCTGAGGGAAGAAGGAAACTAACATTGGACTTAATTTCCCAGGTTAAATAATAGCCAGGATATGAAGAGTTACTAAAGAAAGATTGTGCAACGTCATTGGTTCCTCTAGGGAAAAACATGTTCAGGTCCCCTGGGGACAGACTGGATGTTTTCCAGATTACTCTCATTACAATTCAGAGGAAAATGGAACAGTAATAGGAGCAAGCCAAGGGAAGTGAAGGAGGATAGGTAGTCAGGTATTTTGTAAGCATTGGTATTTATAGTTGTGTTTGTAGTTGAATTTGCAGCAACACTTTGGATTCCTCCAAAGAAGGCTACAAATATTTATAAGCAGAGATGCAAAGCTGAAAACATTATTGCATGAAACAATGAAGAGAATTAATTACTTTCCTATGGAGGGACACAGAAGGTATATTCAGATACACCTAAACATACATGTTCAGAAGATTCAAAACTTTAAGTGGCCTTAAGGTATCTATATAAAATAAAAAAGTGTAAAGTAGTTTATTTGATAATGTCTCTATTTACTCTCTCCTTCAAAAACGCATTTTTTCCTGCCTTTTTTGTCAATGAGATAGCATGCTACTACATACATGTCCAGCTTGTTATTCGCAAGTGCTAAAGTTACAATAAGAATGTAGTACATTTCTTTTATTCAACAAGGTACTGTGTAGTTTCAGTGGCTCTGTTAGCTGGGAGATTCAAACTCTCTTGAGTTTCAGATCTTCTGCTTAATAGCTCAAACATGGAAATTTTGACTTGCTCTCCAAAAGGAAAATTCGTATAGACACTTAGAAAAAAATGTGCAACTTTTAAGCATTTGGTTTAGAAGGTTCCTAACGTGTACTGAGAAGCTCCCTCCAGCTCACATCCTTAACAAAATCAATGGAAGGCATAATGATGGTGTGTATGCTGCAAACGAAAGAATCAGTGTCAGTGAGTATAGCCCAATGAAACTGAAATAGGAATGAAGCCAAATCAGTACTCTACAAGAAAAAGCACCTAGCAAATGAATCTGAGACACAACAAACTCCAATCCATTGTTCATCTTGTGCCATTTCTTCTGAATCTAATCTGTAGTGCAAAACAGTCTTTAGTGTTCTCCATTCTAGGAGTCTGCCTCCATAGACACATTTACAAGACCCTTCTTTTTCTGTGGAAATTTATGGCTCTTGTTTGGCTTTTACATATTACGGCTTTTATATTGCTAGGGTGGGTTTTTTTTTGAGTGGGGAGGGTCCAACAGTCTGTAAAAAGCACTGTTTAGTTGGAGAAAAATGGAATTATATTTTTTAATTTTTATTTTTTAATTTTGAAAGGAACCTATTGACATTATGGGGATCTTAGATTTTACTGAAAACCTGATTAGTGTCTAACATCAATTTCTATATATTACTGTAAAAGCAACATCTTAGCAAACCCTGGAGAATTAAAAAATAAAAAAACACCAACCAATTAACTATTTGTTTTAAAATCATGACCACAGGCGGCTCACATTTGTTTATTTGGATTAAAAATGAGTTAAAATAATTGAAAAACCCAAACCACACTACCAACCAAACAACCCAAAGCAAAAAAAAACCACGTACCAAAAAAATCTTGTTAGTCTTTAACCTGTCTATTTTAGGTAGGTAGAGTTACAAGTCCTGTAGCTGGCACAAATTTGCAGGAAAGCTTTGAGCAGGGCAGTCATCTGGTATTTTGGAGATATGGGCCAGATTTGTACACTGTGTGCTCAGAGAAGACATTTGAGCTGGTACTTGCCCAGAAAATGCCCCACACAAATAAAGGCAAAGAATCCCCATTATACAGCTCTTTCAGTCTCTTCACTTGAAACTTTTCCAGCCTATAAAATATTTTAAGTAAGTCAAACATACTAGTGTAAATTCACTTTTTGGGATTCTTTTTTTTGTTCTTTCAGCATATTCAGATCAGTTTATTTTAACTTTCTGAAAACCTAACTGAAGAAAAATCCAAGGTATGTTCTGGGCAGCCTTAATTATAACTTTGATGTTTGACATTTGCTAGTGGGATTATTTGAGGTTTTTTTGAGGCTTAACTGAAATCAAGAAAATTAATAGGATCATGACTCCCTGAAGGAGTTTTACATTCTACATTAGTGCTATTCTTTACTACAGCTTACTTGCAAATTACTTATTTCCTAACTCATTTTGTTTGTTTGTTTATATGTATAAGAGAAACATGAGAATTTAAGCATTTGAAATTTAATCTCTGCCATGTAGCCACACAATTTACATCCCATCACATAATGGATCCTGTACTAGTAGATACGATTTATTTGGAAGACACAACAGGGTCTCAGTCATGTTAAATATTTGAATCTTTTTTCTTAAATTCCCCCCCGCCCCGTTCCTCTCACTGTAAACCTGAACAAAATTTTGAACTGTCTTTATTCTGTAACTTGCCCAAGAATTTACCAGCATACTCAATAACCACATCTTTTAAGCAGAATTTTACAAGGTGAACTGCATCTTCACACAGTGATGATAAATTTTATATACAAGATGAAAGAACAGTCAAGGTAATTGGTTTAGGTTAATATACACATTGGAATTTTTTATAAGGATGCTGAAAAATGGGGTTTATAGATTACAAACATTAGACAAAGAGAAGTCAAACTTGTTACATAAAAATGCATATGCATTTGAAGATTATTTTTCCTGTCATTTACACTGGTTAGGTCAGATGCCCTTTACTGCTGACTTTCCTGCAGAACATGTTAGTGTAGGAATAAGAAGTGGTTTTGTTTGTATGAGTTGAGACAGAAGAGGTGTTATAAGTACAGGACATGAAATATGTGAAATCTAGAAGCATCAATGATATGAGCAATTGATATAAAAGGGTACTCTTACTATAATGAGAAAATTTCAAAAAGATGAGAAAGAAGGTACATTGTAAATACTATTTAAAATGTTATTGGATAAGAATATTGTCTTACATATTTTTAGAACTTTGGAGAGGAAAAACTAATAAATATTTTTTCTAAGGCATTTTGTATAGCTCTGGATTTTGGAAAGGTGGACAAACCCACTGTTGGATGAAATAAATGCAGGAAGTATGAGGCAAGGTACTCAGATAGGTGACAAATACAGGATTCATAGGTCACAAGAGTGAGCTGAAATGCTGGGTGAATAAGAAAGATGGTCTTTTAAAAACTGATGGATTTAGGAATTGACTGGATGTGAAAAACGGTTAAAATTTACACATAATATCATAGTTACCAGCTTGAATGGCAGGAGTGGTAAAGATTTTCAGTTACAATGGGAAAACAAACTCTAGAGGTAAAGATAGCATAGAAAGGAAAAATACTTCAGAACAGAAAATTTTTGATGAATGAGATAAATATTTGATTTTTTGAGTTGCATTAGGAAACTGCTTTCTAAAGAACTGAAAAAGTGCAATGGATTGATAATACTTACTATTTTTTACTCTCATTTGAGATTAAAATGAAAATCTGTCAGATGCAAGATTTTTTAATCTCTTCATAAGAGAGATTTTAACTTTTCTAATCATATCCTGCTATATATATAAAAAAATATTTAACAGATGTTTCAGAGGAAATTCTTAAGCAAATGTCAGGTCAAATAAAATTACAGGGAATGTCATATGAATGTGGTAAAATGTTACGTTTTTTCAGCTCCACATACATTCACAGAAAATTATCCTTTCCCCTGTTGTCTAAGGCTTGAAGCCATGCTGAGGAACACTGCCTGACTCAAGGCTTGTGACCTGTGTTTCGAGTTCTGTGGTAGGAGCAGAGTGGATTGCTGGGGAGGGTAGGGTAGCAGAGCTGCTGCAGGACACAGTGGCTTTGAGGCCCTGGAAAAAGGTAGGGCGTGCAGTTGGAGGAACAATCGGTTTTCAGGAATAGTGAGTCTGGGAATCTCTGGTTATAAAAAGAACAAGTGAACACATGGTCTGTGGGAAGAAGGGACTTGGGAATGATGTTTACTGTGAAGGTAACATTCCTGTGTAACATTATCTAGGTGTTCCTGCTCCAGCAGGGAATTGGACTAGATGATCTTTTGAGGTCCCTTCCAATCTCTAACATACTGTGATACTGTGATACTGTGAAGGTGGTGAAGCACTGGAACAGGCTTCCCAAGGAACCTGTGAATGCTCCATCCCTGGCAGTGTTCAAGAACAGGTTGGACAGGGCTTGGAGCAACCTGGTCTAGTGGTAGGTGCCCCTGCCCATGGCAGGGGAGTTGGAACTAGATGATTTTTAGGTCTTTTCCAACCCTAACCATTCTATGATTCAATATGCAGGCTTATGGAGTATGGGGGCCTGTTCTCTCCCTGTCAAAAATATCATGAGACTTTTTCTTGTGTGTGTCTCTAAACACCTCAAAAGCTAGCAGGAGCAGAGAGGGGGCTGTTCACCTGTTGGTGGTGAGCAGAGCATTACCTCTTGGTCAGACAGCTGGAATCAGAGCAAAGATCCTTTTCTCCCAAGGTGGGAGATGTTTTTTGCGTGCTGCCTGCTCTGAGGCTGTGAACATCGAACATCGACTGCCTGGCAACAAACTGCCCGGAGAGAGAGGGGCAGAAACCACGGCGCCTATTGGAGCACGTGAAGGGACTGGGGTTTACCTGATATCCCTGTGGATAAGCCTTGCCTGTGGGAGGGGTCTGAGAGAGCCAACCGTATAAAACGGGAACGGCACACAGCCATGCAGTGTGTGTGTCTCTATTTCAGGGCTTGGCGGGGATACTGACAAGGATTGCCACTGAAAGGGCTTACAGCTACAAGGAATTCAATTTGTTGACTGAGAAGACATCACTGGATCCATAGGGTGGGTGGTGATCTTATTTCTTGCATTTCTCTCCTTACTTTCTTTTCTCCCTCTACTTTGGATCTTTTACAAGAACAAGATCTTGCCAAGGCCTTTGTTCCTCCTGACACAGTTTTAGGGAAGTTTACAGCAAAATTAATTGTTGTTTCTTTTTTCAACCACTGGAGGGCCTGTGGTTTTGTCACAGAAATCTGGGAAATAAATTCTCAGTCTAGAATGACAGCAAAAGAATGGTGACATTTTCTGTCAGTGAAAGAAAGATGACATTACTTTGTTACTGTACTGGGTGCATGAGGGATAGCTCCGCCTACCATGCACAACGAGAAGAGATATGGTTATATCTCTCATATATATTGTTATGATACAAATATTCATCATAACTCCCCAAAGTGCCCACCCAATTCCAGTTACTCATTCATATGGTGATCTGGGTGGATTGCAGACACTGAGAATTGGCAGAGTGGTTTCCGGGATTGTGGTCATTTGGGGAAGAAACGCCCTGCTCATTTTACATTTTCATGGAGAACCCTTAGTTAACAACTTTGGGATGCTTGTTTAGTCTTGCCAATTAACTGTATGATCTTGTTTGGGCAAATTTACGACCATGAGAGGCTCCTTCAGCTGTTTTCTGGCAACTGTTTACTTAGTTCTCAGGCCTTATCAGCGGGAGGAAAGTCCACATCCATTTGAAGGAAGACATCTGTTTGTTTTGTTGTGTGCCTTCCTTAAGAGTCCTTGTAGCCTTGTTCATGACTATGTCTCTATACCCATAGACACATTCTGTTCTATCACAGTATCACAGTATGCTAGAGATTGGAAGGGACCTCAAAAGATCATCTAGTCCAATCCCCCTGCCAGAGCAGGAACACCTAGATAAGGTTACACAGGAATGTGTCCAGGCGGGTTTTGAATGTCTCCAGGGAAGGAGACTCCACAACCTCCCTGAGCAGCCTGTTCCAGTGTTCTGTCACCCTCACTGAGAAGAAGTTTCTTCTCAAGTTTAAGTGGAACTTCTTGTGTTCCAGTTTGTACCCATTACCCCTTGTCCTATCATTGTTTGCCACTGAGTAGAGCCTGGCTCCATCCTCGTGACACTCCCCCTTTATATATTTATAGACACTAATAAGGTCACCCCTCAGTCTCCTCCAAACTATAGAGACCCAGCTCCCTCAGTCTTTCCTCAGAAGGGAGATGTTCCACTCCCTTAATCATCTTCGTTGCCCTGCGCTGGACTCTCTCCAGCAGGTCCCTGTCCTTCTGGAACTGAAGGGCCCAGAACTGGACACAATATTCCAGATGGGATCTCACCAGGGCAAAGTAGAGGGGAAGGAGGAACTCTCTCGACCTACTAACCACCCCCCTTCTAATACACCCCAGGATGCCATTGGCCTTCTTGGCCACAAGGCCACAGTGTTGGCTCATGGTCATCCTGTTGTCCACTAGGCCCCCCCAGGTCCCTCTCCCCTACACTGCTCTCTAACAGGTCGTTCCCCAACCTATATTGGATCCTGGGGTTGTTCCTGCCCAGATGCAGGACTCTACACTCTCCCTTGTTATATTTCATCAAGTTATTCCCTGCCCAACTCTCCAGCCTGTCCAGGTCTCGCTGGATGGCAGCACAGCCTTCTGGCGTGTCAGCCACTCCTCCCAGCTTAGTGTCATCAGCAAACTTGCTGATAGTACACTCAATTCCCTCATCTAAATCATTGATGAATATATTAAATAATACCGGTCCCAGTACTGACCCTTGAGGCACTCCACTAGATACAGGCCTCCAACTAGACTCTGCCCCATAGACTACAACTCTCTGGCTTCTCTCCTTCAGCCAGTTCACAGTCCACCTCACTACCTGATCATCCAGACCCCACTTCCTCAATTTAGCTGTGAGGATGCTGTGGGAGACTGTGTCAAATGCTTTGCTGAAGTCAAGGTAGACCACATCCACCGCTCTGCCATCATCCATCCACCGTGTTATTTCCTCATAAAAGGCTAAGAGATTGGTCAAGCATGATTTCCCCTTGGTGAAGCCATGTTGACTGCCCCTCATAACCCTCTTATCCTTGATATGCCTTAAGATGGCACCAAGGATAAGGTGGTCCATCACTTTCCCAGGGATGGAGGTGAGGCTGACCGGTCTGTAGTTACCCGTGTCCTCCTTCTTGCCCTTTTTGAAGACTGGAGTGACATTTGCTTTCCTCCAGTCCTCAGGCACCTCTCCCGTTTCCCAAGACTTGGTAAAGATGATGGAGAGTGGTCTAGCAATGACTTCCGCCAGTTCCCTCAGCACCCGCGGGTGCATCCCATCTGGACCCATGGATTTATGGATGTCCAGATTGCTCAACTGGTCTCTAACCCATTCCTCATCGACTAAGGCAAACCGCTCCGTTGACCTGACTTCATCTGAGGTCTCAGGGGTACAGGGCTCTTCAGGACTGCCTGCAGCAGAGTAGACAGAGACAAAGAAGGCATTCAGTAACTCTGCCATCTCTGTATCTTCTGTCACCAGGGCACCCATCCCGTTCATCAGCAGGCCTACATTGCCTCTGGTGTTAGTTTTGTCTGCCATGTATTTGAAAAAGCTCTTTTTGCTGTCCTTGACCCCTCTTGCCAGGTTTAATTCTAAGGAGGCCTTAGTCATCCTAGCTGCTTTCCTACATCCTCTAGCTGCAGCCTTATATTCCTCCCAAGTGGCCAGTCCCTCCTTCCAGGACCTGTAAACTCTCCTCTTCCACTTGAGCATACCCAGCAATTCCCTATTTAGCCACACAAATTCTATACACAATGAAATACTGTAATATTTAATTCAGTATTAGTTTCTTCTGCAAACTGTGTGGAGTATGATAAAAGATCAAAAAGATAACCTACCCACACATCTGCTGATCCAAATGGGACACCAACAGGTCTCAAACCATGTTCTTCTTTCCAAATTACACACTTTTCACCTGCTCCCTCTTGATTTCTGACTTCCTAACTGCCTAATACCACACTGGTGAAAGCCAGCCTTTTCCTGGTGAAAGCCACACAGCTGCCTGCTTTAGACATGCCTAAGGGTAGTTATGTTCAGGCTAAGCCCTGAGTGTGGCCAAAGTGATTTTTGAAAATATGTAATTTCTTCAAACTTTATCCCTTCTGGGATTTTTTTGCATTGAAAGATACAGAGTTAAGGCTTACAATTAATGAATTGATTATTCATTTAAATTATTTTAGATCACTCATCCACTTCAGCAGGTTTTAACATTATCAGGAAAAGTAACCATCCCTTACAGCTAAAGGTGGATTTTATTTGTGATTTTCTTACTAACCAGCTAGGTTGCCTTGGTAATAACTGATTGCATAAGGGAAGGCCATGAGAATCCTTGTGCAAAATATAGTTATGATTATCTCCTGTCCTACTTAGCACTGAAATAATAAAATATGATCCAAGACTTCAAAGCACCTCAGATTTAAGGTAAAGACAAAATATTATTTTGCAACTTGAGTTGAAGTTAGATAACTTTATTATTTATTTCCTTACATACTGAGAATTTGGAAGTGTAAACTGCACACTGTGTGAAATGAAGACATCTCATTTTGTCCTGTGCTCCTACAACACCTAATGTGACGGGAGCCCCAGGCTGGGTTGGAAGAAAAGTGCCACATAGCAGATAATGTGTGGAAATGATAACGGGATGTGTGTGTGAAGTAATTTCACTTATCACATTGCTTGGAAATTATAAAAACCCCACCAAATATACACATTTAAATAACACATTCTTTGTTTCCAGTTCCACTGAAGTCTGAGATTGCCTCTGAATACTGAGGTCCCAGTAAAGGAGAGTACCTCAGCCAGAAGAAAACTGACAGTTTTAGTTAAAATCACCCCAGTTTTGAATTTGCTATAGTGTACCAGGACTTACTGAAATGACATCACTGATAATTGTGGATGTCCTTATGCCTGCAACTTTGCTGGGCCTTAAATTACACTTGTCTTTACTTTATCCTAGAATCATATTTGCATTTAGATGCCCACTTTATATATTTGTTCGGTAAACAATACCTTTTGAAATGATCACTTGGCATCTCAGATAGTTCAGTAATGCTTTTGATCAGATTTTTGATTTGATTAAAGGCATCTGTAAATCCAGCAATAGATAATAAAAGCCAGTTGTTGCTACATCAGTACTTATGGGCTTCCCATACATAAAAAAGGATGGAAGTAGTGGAGAAAAGATCATTAATATATAGGTGAGATCCCCAAGCATTTGGTGAGAGAGGTTACCTTGGTTCCAAGAGAAATAGCAAAATGGGTGGTGTATTTATTTATTTTTGCCACATGTATTTTACATATAAGTATCCTCCAAAGATATAAGAATAAAACCTTACTTTTTAAGGGTGAAATTGCAAAAATTATGAGTAGAATCTCTTCTTAAAGAACATTAACAGTGACTGAGCAATCACTTTGAATTCAGACTTGGCTATTTAGGTGCAAGGAAGACTTTGTGTGATTAACTTCCAGGACTAGTAATAAGAACAAATTTGTCAAATTACGAACTCCTCAGTAGATATATCATGTGACATTAGATAAATTACTTCACCTATCTTCTTAATTTATAAAAGAGGATCCAATTCTTCTCTTCAGTTTCACCTTCCAAAAAATAAATCCTTTGAACAAAGTGAGAAATAGAGAATAATGCCGCAATCTTCCAGTTAAGGTAAATTTACATATTTAAGTCTTAAATACTTATTTCCAGTCCTGATGACCCATAGTTGTAGAGAGACCAACAGTACTAAGCATTAGCTCTATACATATCATAAAATTAATTTGGACAATATTTCAGTAGCATTAGTCCTTTGCTTTACATGGTTTATTGTTGTTTCAAACTTGTACTATAAGGATGGGGAATAAATTATGGAGGCCTCTGCCATGAAAAATGAAAACAACACAAGTAGATGAAAACACTGATCAGAAGACAGCAAATCTTCCATTCTTAGTAATTGTGTCTGTAATATGGCTCAAATATGAAAAACCTGCGTTTTACTGAATTAACAGAGTTTTTTGAACATATTGCTGATACTGAGAAATTTTAATAATTGAAACTAATGTCATATATGAGGAAACATTTTCTTAAGGAAAATAGATCTTACAGTCTCTCAGCAGGCAAAACTAATCTCTTTCCTTCCATATCTGCTCTGTCCCCCACTTCCCTGAGAAACTTATCTGTGATGGGGGGATCACAATGTGTGTCCACCTTACAAGGGGATGATGAGAGTGTTGTTGTCACCCTTAAGTGACTACCAGCTGCTGCTATTAAATCAAAAATGGCTGGAAAAATTGAAAGGGACATAAGAAAGTAATCCTTTCAAATCGCCACAATATTTACTGGAAAGAGAGGCTTTCAGGGGAAACCAAGCATGTAATCCTGTAAGCCCTCTGCCCAGTTATAGCAGGAGCACACAGGGGCACCTATCAAAATATGGTAATGATCACAGTTCTGCAGCCCGGGAAACAAATGAAAATAATGAGCACCCTTAAAAAATAGGGAGAGATTCACTTCTCAAGTCTTTTTCCACGGACTCAGAATGATTGTTACTATTCATAATTAAAAGCATCCAGCTATATATTTTTAGCTCTTATGAAGGTTTGTTTAGAACTGAGATGATAAAAGAGCTCTCCACCCACCACAAAAACATTTATAGAAATAGTCACAGCATTATCGTGCTGCATAATATCGAAAACATCAATTTTATGGCTGCACAATTTCCTCCTGATACTACTGTGCACCAGCAGTAACAAATACGAAAGCAGATCGATTTAAAGTTCAACTTAAGTTGCATGAGTTCCCCATGGTGAAGCAATTATTCCCTCAGAGGCTCTCATTTTCTTTATCACACCACGAATTCTTCAGACAATGAATGTTCAGTTTCCACCATGTGGTTACTTACATTGCAACAAAAATCTCAGGAACAGTAGTTAAGGAGAGGCATTTTTCTCTCTGTGATGCTTCCTAAATTTGAAGTTTGATCTCTCCACAATCAAAAGCATTTATTTTTAACAAAATCATGTTCCCATTTATCTAATGTGAGCCATCCTTTCCCCTTTAAGCTCAGAAGTTATTTACTTCTCAATAATAAAGATTAAACTTTATGATAAAAACCTGGGGATTATATAATAGCACTGTATATTGGGTTGCAATGAAATGATGCAAAAAATATTTTATACATCTAAGAGCTGAAGACAGACATCCTTACTGGACATTAACAATATACTTCACTGCATCTCATTGCAGGGTATAGACAACATTGGTTTCAAACCTGTCAACAAGCTCAAAAATGAGCTTCCCCCTTGCAACGCTCAGCTCTATATGGAGCACTAGCTTCCATCTCCAGCTGTAGCCTTCCTGTAACCACAGGGTCTCTATCTCTTTGTTTTTTTTCTCTCATTGGCTTTGTTTTTAGGGGGTAGAGAGCTGCAGTTTTTCTGTCCTAGAGTTGCAGGGTGACTCTGCAGAAATACATTCCTTCCTTGAGTCCATCATTTCTCGTTTCCATTTTGTTGGTTAATCCAGTTAAAACAACCTGCTTCACAGCAAATTTCCTAAGGCAATATAAAGTAGGTCAGATAATTTCACATTGCAAATGTGAATGGACTTACCAAACTTGTTAAAACTGATTATGGTTTTATTTCTGGTTTGAAAAAGACATCCTTGACCATCTTCAGTGGTCAGGAAGAGACATATTAAGCCCTCTGGTTCCAAGAAAATAATATGCTACATTAATAAAACTAATTCCATTAATTACATTGCTTTTCTGCTAAATGTTATTTCCTCATCTCTCTTTTTTTTATTTAATTGCAGAGTGCCAGAGAACTCACCTGATCAATTAGCAAAAAAAATACTTTAAGACCTGAATCCTGTTTTCATTCTTATACTGACTAGGCATGATAGGAATATGTTTTTTTGAGTTTTGATTTCCATTAATTCCTTTTTTTCTGAGAATTTCTGCTTCACTCCCCCCTCCATCACCTACTTCTTGGCTTTGAAACTGGGACTAATCAGTGTATGTAATTAGGGGGAAATATAGTAGGAAAAATCAACATATTTATTGTTCTTCAGAAAGAAAATTTGTAATTTCTACATTTCCCATGAAAAAGAAATTTTCAAAAATAATTCAAGAAAACAAATAGTTTAGTTGTATGAAAGTGAAATTCAACATCTTGCTGCTCCCTTGGGGCAGTTCCCTGCTGAACAAAACCAGCATCCAAAGAGTTATGGGTGAGTGATGGAGCTGCAATTTTTGCAGAGGCCCACCTCCAGAGCAGGCAGTAGGAAGGTTTACTATATTTGACCTTGCTGAGCAAAAGTGGCCTGAAACTATGCTTCCTTGAAATTTGAACTCCAAGCCAGGCTCTGCTTTGGTGAAAGTGCATCAACATCAATCTATTTCCATGCAGTACTTCAGTTTTGACAAAGCATTGTTTCCCACAAACAAGCTGAAAAATTAGTGACAGGCTTTGTTCACAGGGCTGAGCTCGATAAGAGCAGCTGTTTTTTGCAAGGGAACTTAGATTTTGACAGTTTTATAATCCTTACTAGAGAAAAAAGATATCTCCGAAGAATGTTATTTTTTTTTCTTTTAAAAGCATATTAGTAAGCCTTGTTACACCAAATGTATAATGGTGGACAGCTAGGTCATAACATAACGTTGCTGCAAATGTAAGTTATAAGAAGAGATAAAAAAGGAAAAAAAGCATGCATGTCATTTGAAGGTGCAGCTGAAACTACAATTTATCAACAATTTGATAACTGGTCAGCCAGCAGTGCTTGCTGGTTCATGGCTATTATCTACATGTTTTCCCATTTATTCAATACCAGCTGAGGCCAATTTTCAGCTGGGAACTATAGCAGCTGTCTCTGTGGAAAATAAAAGAATGTCACTTTAAATTTCTTTGCAGCATGAAAGAAATGTCAGCTTCTTGCTGGAAATGTACAGTGATACATATTTTTTCTGACCTGAGCACATTGCATCAATTCATGCTCATGAAAATGTCATTTGGGTTTTTTTCTGCTTTTTAACCAATTTCTAACCTAAAAAACCCTCATTTTCTAGCTGCTGAGTGATCACAGTTTAAATTCAACGCTAACCTTTCACACAAAGTCCTGAAAACTTTAAAGAATTGATATTTGTGGTGATATGGTTTGCATGGAATAAATTTTGATAGAGAAGACAATAAAAAAAGAAGGAAAGGAGGAGAGAAGGAAGCAAAACCTATTTTCTATGTTGTTTTCAAATTACATCAACAGTTTTCTACATTCACAGCCTGTTTTCTTCTCAAACTATGTAATGACCAAAGTTCTATAATTTTAGCTCATTTTTGGCCATTGCAATGTTTCATCAAGTCTAGAGTTGTAGATTTATTAGAGATCTGATCTTTTAATAACTACTTCTGGAACTATTCACCTATTCTTCCACTGTCATCAGTCACTATCCCTAGAAAGCATAAGCCTGATACAGGACTAAAAAAATAGTTTTATATTAAGTCACTATCCAGCTTTAAACAATAGGAGAGAAACAAGAAAAAGTCACATTTCATCAGTCTTTAATTTTCTCTTCTCATTTACGGAGAGACTCATCTCTGTATTCTTTACAGAAATATAAAGCCCTCCCTACCTCTGATAATCCTTTTATGCTTTCACATTAATATGACAGAGTACAGAGTATTAATTATTAAATACTGCTTATACGGTGCTGTAAATATACACTACTTTACAGAACTTAAGATAAGCAATGGCTCCATTCCTAATAAGCTTACTATAATTAAATTCATTGTTGAGTCTACATATGGAATACAGCTAAGAATCAAGCCACACAGGAAAAATCTTTAAAGCACATAGGAGGCGCAGATGTAAATCTCACTGGTTCCTGGGTTATGAAAGTCAATAATAACAATTTTAGATTATGATTAAGTATTTATTCATATAATTCATTGAACATTTTGGCTAAACAGTTATAAAATATTCAGACATACTTGTGGATGTTGCATGCTATACATATGCAGTGAGTTAAAAGCGGACCTGTGATGTCTAATGGCCCATAATATCACAGAATCATACGCTGGCTTGGGTTGAGAATGACCCTTAAGGCAGGGACACCTAGCAGCAGACCTGGTTGATCAAGCCCCTGTCCAACCTGTCCTTTAACACTGCCAGGGATGGAGCATTCACAGCTTCCTTGGGCAGCCTGTTCCAGTGCCTCACCACTCTCACAGTAAAGAATTTATACTCAGCCTAGATCTCCCCTGTTTAAGTTTGAAGCCATTACCCTTGTCCTATCACTATAGTCCCTGATGAATAGGCCCTCACTGGAATCCCTGTAGGTCCCCTTCAGATAGTGGAAGGCTGCTGTGTAGTCTCCACACAGCCTTCTCTTCCCCAAGCTGAACAGCTTTCTCAGCCTGTCGTCGTATGGAAGGCGTTCCAGCCCCCTGATCAGCCTCCTGGCCCTTCTATCTAATACATGTAATGTGTTTTTTTTTTTGCTTTTTGGATGAATATGCTGGTTGTAAAAAGTACATAATAGTACGCTTACATTGTAAACACGTTATTACAAGCCAAGATTCATTTTACCCTCAAAGCCTGAATGACAGAAATCTGTTTCCTGCCCACATCATACCTCGTGGCTGTGTCATAGTTGTGTGTAATATACTTTGCTTGAAAAGTGGAGCAGCAGAGTTGATCATCTGCTTCTAGAGGAGAATTTGCCTTCTTTTGGTACTCCACTTGCTTCACTTGGGGTAACATACATTTGTCCTTAAATATCTGCTCTTTGGGTGGTTTGGGTTAAAGACAAACACTTGTAAACCTTTGCACAATAGAAGGAGTGAAATGGGTCCTTTGTGTGATCAACCTCCTATTTATCACAACTATATAGATCACCTAATGAGCTGCTTTAGCATAGAAAGCCAAACACAGTCACACCCCATACCTGCAGTACTGACTGGCTTTATGCATGGCTAGTTTCTAGGCTGGGCAGATAAGTGCATGAAAGATAATAATTTTTAATCAAAAATCACAGCTGTCTTGGTCTTGATATAAATCAGTAAGTTAGAGATGAAACGCGTTGTACACATATGCTATCCACTTTACTATTCATTATGCATTAGTCAAAGTGCCGGGGGAAAAAATTCTGATTGTTAGTTTCATCAATAAAGCTTGGCAACATCCTGTTAAGCAAGTATATTTGAATACTCTCTGTGAAAATATAGGAATCTACTGTCCTATTCTGAAGTTTTATCTATATAATTTCTTTAAGAACTATACAGCATTCTTATTTCTAGTGGATTATCTTTACTGGGAGAATCTCTAGATTCCCAGTGTTAAATACAAAATCACGCTTTTCATGTTTATTTGCAGCATATGTTTCTTGGCTGTAGTACATGACACACACTATGTTGCTTCCATAAAACAGATGCAGCAAGGAAAAAAGAAAGCATGACTTTAATGTTAAAAGTACTGAACTAGCAGAATAGTAGATGCAGAAGCAAAATACCTGTAATTTTCACTAGCAGTTCAAATTGAAAACCATTTATACCATAATCTGTAGATCCAGCTTTAGGAAGGTGTTTTTCTTTTTTCTTTTTTTCTTTCTTTTTTTTTTTTTTTTCACGTTAGCTTAAGCATATTTTAAACTATTTAACTTGACTCTTTGGGATTTTTGTATATCGACTGTGCATCAATATTTAATTCTTTATTTTCTCAGGAATTTGCAGTATAATAAACTCTAAATCCAGTGGATTAACTGATCTATCTGGCATATTTATGATAATAGATTTTTATAAATTGTTTTCTGAGAACAGACACTTTTGTGTCATATAATTTCCTTTGTTATCATTAATGCTGTAGTTATTACTTAGATTTCACTAGCATTGATGTGGATCTCCTTGAATGCTTATTTTTAATCTCTTTCGCATTCAGCACAGAACTCATTTTACTGCTCTAAAATACTGATAATTTATCTTCCCACACATGTCAGGCAAACTGGTGGGGTCAGTGACATTTTGGTTGCTGTTAGCCAGAAGTAAAATAATCTAAGCTGAAGCTGATGTCTTTCCTGATTTACAGGTGGGCCAGTATGAACAAACGGTTGCATCTTATCACTACAAGCCTCTAAAAGACAAATAAGGATGAAAAATGCTTATGTTTTCATTTTTTTGTGAAATGATTGATCAGCTAGAGGAGTTGAGAATTCCTAAGAAACAGTCCATTCAACTTCTCTTGATTCATCAAATCATGACAGGCTTTTTCCAATGAAAGCAAGACAGTTTATCTCTTTTTAGCAAAAGATCTTCAAGTGAACTTGACATGGAGTATCATCATATTTCCTTTCTCAAGGCTTACGTGAATTATAATATCTGACACTTCACCAAAGCTTTCTTTATATACTTAAAGATTTTTTTTTCCCTAGGTTACTAATATTCAGCCTAACTGGAAGAAAGTTTCCATGTAAAAGGGTGGGTAAAAAAAGTTACATTAAAAAAAAAAAAATTAAAGAGGTTGTTTTCAACCTGCTGTAAGCTTTTAATTTTCAAGTGCTCTGACAGCCAAAAATCAGTTGGAAAGGGCGGAATGATTTTCTGCAGCCCTAAATGGGTGCTATTGCAATCTGAACTTCCATGAACTAAAATATTAAGAGACGTTTTGAAATTAAATTCTGTCTCAAAATGCAAATTATTTCCTTTGTTATTAATCTTTATTTATTTTTTTTTTTAAGGATCCGATCCTGATAGTCTCTATGTCATACAAGTGAGCTGCTGAATGGCTCATATCCCTTTTCTTCAGCACCTCACAAGACTAGGTATGAACAGCTAACCATACATCTATGCATACCCTTAGCATAGGAATCTCCTGGATTCCAAGGAGAGGAACTAAAATTGAGAAGGGATTTTTTATGCGCTGTGCATTTATGAGAGTGGCTTTGCTCAGGGAAAAAATCCTGTTTCATCTGAGTCAAGAGTCAAGGAATGTAGAGGCTAATATACTATAATAGATTAATTCTATTAAACATTCTACTAAATATTTTCAGACTACTAAGAAAAAAACAAAATAAAACTCAAATCTAATTTGTAAATAATATAGGAGATTTCAAGCTCAAAGCCTTCACTATCCTGAATTTTGAAATTCTTGTACTGGAAAGCAAAATGAAATCATGAATAGTCCAAAACTCTGGAATTACCTGTTTAAATATTAAGTAAATGTATGTGTGAAAAAAGCATGATCAAACTAGATGACACAATTCGTCATCCTCATTAATAAGTAGATTTTTACAATGTATTTATTATATGCAAAATATACACTTTCAAGAGGTACATAAATGAAATGTACACTTTACACATTATATTGGTGTAAGTAAAAATGTCACCATGTCACCATCCAGAAGTTGAATCTTTAAACTTTTGAAGAAACAAAATTAAATACAGCCTTCTTCCATTGTTGCTTACCATATCATAATCCTGTGCAATCCATCCATACGTAACAATAAAATTGAACTTTGAGTCTTGCATCGTACTTGATTACATTGTACTTGTTCATTTAAAGGTCAACCATTACTCTTAGAAATAAACAAAATGTTGTGACATAAGGATGTAAATTAAAATGTGTCTAAATCTGTAGTTATTATTTAAACTTTAAATGACGCTAAAGATATGACTAAAACCTAAATAAGATTCATTAGTATTTAGCTGGAAAATCGAGATCAGAGAATGAGCATAGTTTTTTTTTGAGCAGTCTGATAAGGGTGGGCATGAAAATTTGGAGATTTATGAGATTGTATTTTAAAACAAAACCTTGGTATTTTCTGATATTTGCTTTCCTCTTTAAGGTATGGATAGTCTTCTGAATATGGCTTGCTGTAGACAGCTACCTCAGAAAGGCCAAAGTACCTCTGAGTGAAAAATAACAGTCAGAACGATATACCTGTACTGTATCAATTTGAAATGTTAATCTTATTTTATCCTGACTGCTAATTGGTTATATTCTTCTTCCTCTTCATTAAAACAACACCACTGGAAAAAAAAATATTTATTATAATCAAAGGGCATGGATAAAACTCATACCTAACAACAAAGGCAAAAGACAATCAACTATCTTAGAAGAAAGTAATGAGACCTTCTGTCTAAGCAATGACAGTTGATCTGGTGCCCGAGTTTGAAGGGATGAAAAGGAAAAGTGAGCTCAGACTGGAACAGATGCAGAGACAAGGTGCTTAAATGAATGAGGGAATGCTGTATCTGTCATCAAAGTGTGAGCTCATAGCATGTGACCTATTTAGTCTAGTGAAACAAAGGCTGAGAGAGGTTAAGACTGCTGCCTATAAAGCTATCAGAGAGGGGTTTAGGTTTGGGGAGTAAGAAGGCCTGTTTAAGCAAAAGGATATATAAAATCATGACTATGAATAGATTTAGTTTAAAAATGTATGAACACTCAGAAATGTCAAAGCTCAAAAACGCATATATTTAGCAGGATATAAAATGTAAGAAGAAAGCCTTGTATTACTCTAAAAGTACAAAACGAAGGAAATTGTTCTTACTGTGTCAAGAAAAAAACTATCAAAATATGAAGCCTAGACCTTTGTTATTAATTTTTTTTAATGCATTATTTTGGCCATTGAGAAGGTCAGTTGTGATCAGCTGGCTAACTCACTTAACATCACTGACAAGGATGTAATACTCCTGTCTGGAAAACAGAACAGTGTGAGAGTGGTCAGATTATTTATTTTGCTTATGGATGGCATTGATAAAATTTACAAGGGCTGCTTAATGTGAGGATGTTTTCTTTAAGAACTTAGAGAGGTGTCAGAGTTTCCAATCCAACCACTCTGTCTTTAAAAGTAGGGCTGGTAGTGAGAAAGAGAACCTCGAAAATCAAGGCCATGAATTTGGCTGGCTTACTTTCAGTTCCTGGAAACTGGAAACATTACAGAAAATTATAGGCCATTAAAATCACCTAGACCGGTGGAGCTCTTAATATCTGAAACTGGTGGGAAATGCAACAGAAAGTTTTGTAATAGATGTGTATGTTTGTGTGAACGTGTGTGTTGAGTATGTGTGTGTACACAAAAAGCACCAAAGGTGTAAGAAGATACTAGCAAACAAAACAAGAACAGTGTAGTTTTCTATGTAGATCATATCCCCAAAGCAAGACTGCAAAATTATTATATATGAAAAGAACATATAAATACAAATACAAATATAAATATAAATAAATATAAATATATAAGGCCAATACCTTTTAAAGGACTTTGTCAATGCACCATTTTCATTAACAGCTCTAGTGGATGTATATCCGTCTCTGATGAGTTTAGGGATAAGCCAGCAAAATTCCCAGGGATGGCAACTGCAGAGGGGCAAGACAGCAAAGAAATCTACAGTGCATTTGCTGATTTTATTTGTCAACTCAGAAAATCTGCTTTATTTAATCTTGTAATAAGGAGCATTAAGGCAGGCAGTTATATGATAAATTTTCACCACTCACTGAAAAAAACAGTATCACAAGACACCAGGGTGTCCGTCAGTTTAAGTGTTCATTCCCATGTGTCACATACCTGACTCTGTCACGTTTGGGCTAGCCAGGGAAATTCCCAGTAGTGTTACAGCACCAGCACAGTGAGCTTCCTCTCCCAGCCTCTTGCAGAGCTGGGCTAGCTTGCAAGTGCACCATCTAAATTAAGCACAACAGAGAAATAACACTAAAAAAAATTTTACTAAGGGTTATATGGTTCTGGTAGGGATGGACATCTCTATCCCAAGGTGAGAGTCACCCTTTATGGAGATCATAATAGAAGACGATTATCTGCCAACATGGAATTGTCAAGAAAGTCACATAAATTTTTTTCTGTAATTAATACAGTTGACAAGTAAATCGGCAAGGAGTAGGTGTACACAGGATGTTAATATAACTGTCAGTCTTACAAAATGTGAATTTCAATAAATTAAGACAAAGAAGTGTAGATGAAACTTACTGGATGGTTGCAAATCTGTGTTGTAAAGCCATCCTTAGAGTTGTCTACAAAAATCTTCTGAGTGTGGGTCATACCACAAATGTTCATCTACAATTTTGTTGATGTAAAACTTAATTAGTTGCTTGCATGACACCATTGGTTGCTCAATACTTTTTGTACTTTATGCATGTGTGTCTCAAAAACATGAAATCTGATATAATATGCTATGGAATTTAATATGGTAATGTAAATTTCTATTTATAGACAAGAATATCATTCTTATTTGTACAAGATGAAGAACAAATAAATAGCTTAAAACACCATTAAAGAATTTGTGGGTTGTTTTGTGGTCAAAAACTGAACTCAAGGTGTTTGTGTCTTACTGTTTTGAACATTCAAATACAATAATTTAACATTTTTGAGCAGAAGACCTGTAATTAAAAAAAGAGAAATAATTTTATATTGTATTCATGGATTCAAGAGCCTCAGCCAGAAGAATAATCTTAGTTTTGGTCACTTATGTGATCAGCTGAGAATAGATGAGGTGAAAGCAGTAAGGATGCTCAGATGTCCACAAAAAGTGTAATGTTACAAGGAAAGTTTGAAAAAACTGAGGTTACTTAGGCTAGAATTATTATCTAGAAAATAGATGATAACATATGAAAAATTCATGCAAAATACAGAGGAAGAGATTAAAAATTTTCATATGTGCACAGAGATGGAGAAGTATTTTACTTAGAGGAGCAACTAGTGAAGTTTAGGTTTGGGATTAAGAAAAATGTTCTAGCAGTACATACAGGTGAAAGATCGCTTTTAAAAACTCCATTGAAAGATTAAAATATTTTATTGAAAGATTTTAATAGTAGTTTAAACTGATATGTTTAAAGAGTGATAGAAATAAATTTCACCTTGGGAACCTGATATTGCTTAAGTGGAAAAACTTTCCAGAACGATTTACCTACAGAACAGAAAAAGGATATTAAACAGTATGGTTTGGTGTACTTTTTCAAGTTAAGTTATGGTGTCAAAAATCACAATGATTTTAAAATGGAGTTTAACATGTCAGTGGAAGAGATGGTCATGCTCTTAATTTTGAGGTACTGACCCTGTTTTTCAAGCAGGTAATTGAGGCAGTTATTCAAAACTTGGCTTTGATACCTGTTTCAGTCAGCTGAAGCTACTGAAGACTGGAAAAATTTTCTCAGGTTTTATCAAGCCTCCTCTAGTACTTAATATCTCAAACAGTTCATTTGAAGTGAGTCTATCAGTTTGAAAAGCACAGGATTGCTCACTCAAAATGTGAGTGGTAGCATTTGGCCTTGAATGATTACTTGAATATCACTCCAGTTTTATCCCATGAATGAATACGAAACATGTGAAAGATGAATGTGAGGCTAGGAGTTTAAAAGGATTTTGAATGTTTAATGACCATATCCCAATGACTTTCAAAGGAACTGGAATCTTATTACCTTAACTACCTTTCAGCACCACATGTCATACAACAGTGCAAATGTTGTGATTTCAGATGCAAGATGTGTGCAGTTCTCCTCCTTTCTTTGGGGTCTGCAGATATACAAAGTCTAGTTTAATTCCATTTCAAGGATGTTCCCAATTAGTTCAAAGTAATCACCTTAATGCAAAAAGGATTCATAAGTGTATGCACATTTTCTAGCAAAGCCGTAGATTTTAGCAGTAAACTGAAAAGATTCCAAAGAGAGAGGTTTGGAAAATTCCAGGGGTCTTCTATAGCAAAATACTTTGTCTTAAAAATCATTTAGAATATTTTCTCATTTTAAAAATTATTTTTCAAGTGTACTTCATAATCTGATTGGGTTGTTATTTTTCCCCTAAATATTACTAGTCAATTCTTGCATTTCAAGATTTGTCTTAATTCCAAATATGAATGGATTTCATTGCTAGTTACTTGAAATGTTTCATTTTCATTTACAAAAATTTTCCAGTGTTTTTATTTTAATTTTGTGTTTAAGCCGTGAAGTGCAGAATGCCATCCTCCCATATAATATGTGCAAATTTCTGTGTAGTGTATTTAAACTCTTTATAGATATTGCGTACCACCTCTTTTTCCAGTATGCATCAAGACTTATTCTTGATTAGGCATTCACTGGTGATGTTACTTAACATCACAGTAACATGGACTCTGTGACTACAGTACATGTGGTTTATGGTGTTTTATTTCAGACTGCCTGTGATCTAATCTCTTTAACTCAATGCCTTTAGCAGCTGAAGCACATTTAACGTGCTCCTGGACATCAACTTTCAGTCCAGCCTCATGCATAAGGAATTCACTTTGTGCACTCTGAGATCATTCTGTGATGGGAACAGATGTGAGAAGAACTGGAAATTCTCTTCAAAAGTGTATGCCTGGTCTGAAATAGACATTAATGTACAAACACCCTATGAAAGGCAATTCCCAGGTGTAAGTTTTTATTAAACAAGAGAAAAATATCTTTGGAAAATTGTCCAAGGGAGATTAAAAATGAGATTTGTGTTTTCATTTATTCATTTATGAAACACATAATTTAGAGTGAAGGGGGTAACTGTGATGCAGTATAGAACAATGAGGCCATTTTCAGTTGAATACAAGAATTATTAATTGCTCCAGGTATGTATAAGCTAATGTGTGAATTCTACAATGTATTACAGAGAAGTTAATTAATCTAATCAAGGTTGTGATCAGTGGCACAAAGACTCAAAATGAATCAGCAGTGATGACTCCCAGGTGTCAAGAGACATGGACATGCTGGAGTGAGATCAGTGAAGGGCTGTAGAGATGATTAGGTCATTTGGGTAATTTGACATGTGAAGAAATGCTGAGAGAACTGGGGTTGCTCAGCCCCAACTGGAGGAGGCTCAGGGGAGACTGCCGGAACTTGCCAATGTGTATAAATACCTGACTGGGAGCAGGGATAGGAAGATGCATGAGCCAAGCTCTTATTGGTGCCCAGTGACAAATGGGCACAAACTGAAATATGGGAAATTACATTTAAAAATAAGATTTTCTTTTTTCCCACGACAGTGTGAAAACATTGAAATAGGTTGCTTAGAGTTGTGCAGTCTGCATCCTTAGAGATATTCAAAACCCAATTGGACATGACCCTGAGAAACCAGCTGTAGCTGACATTGCCTTGAATTGGGGAGTGGACTAGACAGTCTCCAGAGGCCACGTCCAACATCATCCATTTTGTGATTTTGTGTTTTACTAAGTTTCTTCCTTTGTATTAAAATGGAAAAAAAAAAAAATGGGTGTGTTTCAATTCTTGCAGAGCAGTGTCCAGGAATTGTAATTCTACCTGGGGGTAACAGAAATTGAGACTACCTAAGAGCGTATTTTCCAAGAAAACTCTTTACAGTGGATGTACCACAGTTAACATGCAGTGAGCTGTTTCTGTTTATAAAAGCTTACTATGTGATGCATTGAAGTTAAAAGCATTACTTTAAAACAGGGGCCTTTCAGCTCTTTTAACACCTGCTGCATTTGGGTTTGCTGTGACTGTAATATTTTTCAAAACTGTCTTTTACTTGTTCAACATAATCTAAATTCCATTATTTATTTACATTTGTGATGTTTAGTACTTAGCAATGTAGTCTTCCAGTGGTCAGAGAAATCCTGTCTGTAACAACTACAGTTATATATTTTTTGTTAATATTTTCATTAGCTTTCAGTATGGCAGTCTATAACTTGCAGCACTATGGGTACTTACTTTATGCTAACACATAATTGAAGAGGCTGAAAGATGTTTTTCTTTAAATTTACTATATCCACAAGCTGTAATTTTAAGCATAAATTCTTGCTCTGTACACTCCTCAGTAGCATTTCTCTCAAATGTTGTTTGCAAAGCCTATCACAAAAACCATCAAGAAGACAACCGTGAAAAGTTACAACTTTTTAATGAAGCACTAGGGTACATTGCAGTGAACTCTAGAAAGTCTAAATGATAACTATTGATTACTACATTTTTCTTTTTACATTCCAAGTTTCTAACAAGTCAAGTCAAAAATAGAAAAAACGCCTGTTCCATCCACAGTAAGTGAGAGAAAAGAGGCCTAACCCTGACTGAATTAAATTAATTACAAGACACATCAATACACTTACTGATTTCAGCCCTACACGTTATCCACAAGTTATTCACAGAAAGTACAAAAACCTGCTTATAATGATGGAGTTGTATGCAATTTGCTACTACTGGATTTGCTACTAGAGGATTTGAGAACAAACATTGCTTTGACAAGGTATCTAAGCAGTCTTGCTCAACTTGAGACAAATTCTCACATGGCCAATGTTGTCATTGTGAAAAGAAATGCTTTCAGGACAAACATTTTAGAAAATGTAGAAATTTTAAAAAAAATAAAAACTTAGAATTTCCTGAGAAGGGAATAGCACTATGATGCAAATTTTATGAGTAATCTTTTTTTTTAAATTCAGATTAATTTTTCTCTTATATAGAATGATCTAAACATAATAGTCATACAACCTCTTCAGTTATATTTTAGAATGCAGGTTAATAAAAATGTGGTACCAGGGGAGTTTTGCTTTCACTACTCGCGAGTGGAATGCCTCTGCTTTCTATTACACTGATGTATCCATAGAGCCGTTTAAACAGAGAGCAGAATTTTTTGCTAGATTCACTAAATAAGACCTCAGTTAGGGAAAAAAAAAACCCCACCAACTTTTAAGCAGATTCTTGATTCTTTAATACAACCCTGTTCCTAATATGTGTTAATTTGGACAATGGATGATTCATAAAATGACACCTTAATTATTTTGATAAGAGACTTGACATCTTATTTTTCATTTTCATGGCTGTTACTTTTGTACTCCATGTAAAAATTTAACCTTTCAGAAAATATTACTCCATAGAGACTATAAAATAAAAAAAAAAACAAACAGTAGGCTTACCCCTGAAAAGGAAATCTCACCAAGATATGTACAGGTCATTTTTCTTTTAATGCAGCCCAGGACACGGTTTTCTGGAATTTTCTGGAAATTTCTGTCTAGCTTTTCATCTACCTCAAGTCCTTCTTGCAGGGCTCTCTCAATTCATTCTTCATCCAGCCTGTATTGAAAGCGGGGATTGCCCTGACCTAAATGCTAGTACCTGATACTTTCTGGAAGTGGATGGATTTCCATAGCTTCAAACTTTATGTAAATGTAGAAAACATACAGAGAACAACAGTGCCATACTGATAACCTTATATTCTGATAAAGAGGTGTAACTACTTGGCTGTATTTACCTGGGAAATCTAAAAAGTCATTGTAAAAGCCATGCATTTAAAAAACATGCTATAATGACCTCTGCCTGAATTATTAACACCCATTTACTTGGCCATAGGTGTACTAACAATATTTTGATCACCTGGTGCTGTTATATCAACTCTACTAAATTGTAATACTTGTTAATTCTGGGGAAGTATGATACTCACTGCATTAGTCAGTGGTGTGCACTGTGTGAGTGAAATTCTCCTCACCTGACCTCTCTGGCAAAAAGTATGAGAGACATGGCTCTGATTTACTCCATCTGTTCCCGCCACATGCATATGAACATATAATCTACATGTTTGAGTTACTGATGGAGTAAATTCTTGGGATATTGTAATTTCCCATATTTTACCTATACTGTTCATGTTGTGCTATGCTTAATGTGTGTCTTTTATTAGACTCACAAACACTGGATGTAGTAGAAAATGATACTTAAATTATAATACAGAAGCTCTGAGAACTGCCAGTTTTGACACTCAAATAAAATGTGTATAATTTAATAAATTATAAAGCACTAATTCTAGCTCTATCTAGCAGTTGTATGACTGCAATAAATAATCTTATGCTTATTCTTTCTCATGACACGAACTTGAGACTAGGCTGTCACATAAAGGGAAAAGTAAATTGTGCTGGTTATGTGGTAGATGAGCTGTTTTTTCAGATGGGATGTAAAATAAGGCATTTTTTAATAATTCTATAACTTTCAAAGCTTTTATGGCACTGTATGAGTTGTGGGTCATGTCACAATGCAAAAATTGGACAAATATATATTGTAGATCTCATTTTTCTGAGACATTGCAGCTTCTAATTTAAAAGAAACCCTATATTAGGTTGCCCTGAAAGATGCATTATCACCTTTATTTGAATGAAGGTGATAAAAGTCTTGTGTGTCATGCGTCTTCTGCCTTGGTTCATTTAAATTCAGTAATTTATAATTAATTTGGAGATTCTTTGATGACATGTGCCATGCAGTAGCAACCAAGTGCCACTGCTGAAATTGTTGTCTTTTAGCTTAGCAAATAGCATTCTTAGCTTTTCTCATTCAGAAAAAGCCAGTATAGATGAGGTATACTTGACCTCTTGCCATTAGAAAGACCAATCGTGTCATCATGACTATGACACCAAGAGCTGGCTAGAGAGATTACTAGGTATGTTACTGTTATTTATTAGTAAAACTCAGGCAACTAGAGATGATGTACAATGATGCCAATTATATTTGTTCTCATCAGATGGTACATAAAGGCATTTGAACTTCAGTGGTGTTGTAGCAGGTGAAGAAAGGTCATACAGAAGCAAGGAGGATCCCTGATTAATACTGAGGCTGCAGGAACCTTTCACATCCTGTGAGCTACTGCAGATACTCTGCAAAGTTACTTTACTGGTAGATGTCCCTAGCCAGCTTGGGTTATTTTCCTGCGCTGGAGCTTGAAGGTTGCCATCTTCTTGATTCATGCTATGGTGGCCTAAGTTTAACCACAGTCCAGCTTCTAGAGAATATATTCTATTAAAATGCAGCAGCTTAGCAAAGAAACAGATTGGATTTGATCCTTAACCAGCTCCTGGGCCCCAAGCTGTCTAAGCAGTAATATACAAACATAACAAATCCGGGCTAACAAATGAAGCAATCACGTAGAATATGGTGACATAAATAAATATCAGCAGAGCTCCTGAAGAAAACACTACCCATGAATAGCTAACAGACATAATGTTTTAAGAAAGAGCAAGAGAAGTGAAAAGTTGCCAAAGAGAATAATTCAAAAGTTACCATAATTTGCCCTCTTATGCATATGTATTAGGCATTATATGAAATTCTATGAACTTACACAATTTTCCCACACATTCTTGTATCATTTAGTATATGGAATGCATGGTGTTTACTTTATGAGGAGCTATTCAAGATTTTGTTTCCCCCATGTGTCCCTAGGCTTTATTTATTATGGGAAAATCTGCCTTAAAGGCATAATTACTAATTTTCTCTTATTCTGAGACACTCTTCCAAGATGTACCTGAATGCCTGACAGATGTGGGGTTTGACACTATCTTGTCAGGCTTTTAATACGTTGTCTGCTTTAAGATGGTTTTGAAAAGACGTTGCCACTGGAACTAAAGTACTTGAGGGTGCTGGTCGATGAGAAAATGAACATGGGCTGGCAGTGTGCGCTTGCAGCCCAGAAAGCCAGCCATATCCTGGGCTGCATCAAAAGGAGCATGACCAGCAGGTTGAAGGAGGTGATCCTGCCCCTCTACTCTGCTCCTGTGAGACCTCACTTGGAGTATTGTGTGCAGTTCTGGTGTCCTCAACATAAAAAGGACATGGAACTGTTGGAACAAGTCCAGAGAAGGGCCACGAGGATGATCAGGGGACTGGAGCACCTCCCATATGAAGACAGGCTGAGGAAGTTGGGGCTGTTCAGCCAGGGGGGGTTGGAACTTGATGATCTTAAGGTCCTTTCCAACCCTAACTATTCTATGATTCTATGATTCTACTGTTTTAGCTTCAATTTTGCATGACAATTTACCAAGCCGAGGAAGAGACAGAGTGTACAAATTTTTCAGTTTCCATAATGAAATCTGTAAAAGTAGAAAAATCTGGAAAAGGTGAGGTATGTGAGGTTGTTGCTTTAGGGAAATTCTTCTCAGGGAATGAAGTAAGTGTCAAGCAGATTTAAAAAAAGGAAATGCAATCAGTCTTCTTATTGATTTATATTTAGCCTTATCTAATTCAGTACATAATTTAAACTTTAATGTATCTACCATCTACTGCTATGATTTCCATCCACTGGAAATTAAAAACTAGTTGTTTACCTCATGCTGAATTATTCTATTTACAGATACTTCATTTCTGATTAATCAGAAATAGCAATTGAGCCAGGTATATTCATTAATAATGCACATTGATGGAGCCCACTAATCCCAGCTCACAGATTTTAATGACCTCAAACTCCCTTGCTGTGTTTGTGCAGATATTTTGCTTCCAAACAGTTTTTTTTTTTACCTCACTTCCTACTCGACCCTGTAATTGGCTACTCAATTCCTAATTAATATTAATGACTCACTTTACCCTGGGGATAATATTCAACAAAGAAAAAGCCATGGATTGCACAGGGTTCATTAATATCACAGTACTTTAAATATTTGAGAAGATACTTCAAAACTACAAATAACTCATTAAACTAGCTACATCACCTACCCCCTTCAGTGTTTCTATACCAAAGCTGTCTGCTTCTTATGTAGGAATGTATTTAATCTTCTGCCTTAGCCACCACCAGAGCACATTCATGAAATTTATTTTTTCATACATTATTTTTGAGATCTAAAATCATGGATATAGATTAAAGTAGACATAAGATGGAAGGAAATAAATTTAAAAGGATTAAGGAAAATATCTTACTTGAGTTGCTCATGTTCTGTTCAATAAATACCAGGTTCAATAAACACATACTGCCAAATGCACAACTTCACCTGTATGAGCTGGTGCTAAGTACAGAAACAAGTGTGAAAAGAAGGAAAACCTTTAAATTTAGCAACATTCAACTTTCCTGGAAGTTTTCCAAGACAGGCTATAGAAAACATGCTGAAAAAACCTGATCAGCAGATGCTAGTGTGAAGGCTGCCTGTGCAAGTACAAGAAAACGCTGAAGAGAATTCCACATCTTATATGTACTTACCTGCCCCTTGGTACTCAGATACACTTAGATATTGATATCAAACATCTGTAATATACCAGATATTCATCAGTGAAGCATTTCCAGAAGTTCTATGTCCCTGTCAAGCCTGACTATTGTCACAAAGCTAAATGATGATTATTTTTTTTTTAATAACGTATGCACCAAAGATGCAGAGGACCTGTGTCCACTGCCTGGTTTGTAATACAGAGGTGGGCTGCAAACCTGACACAAAGACTGTTGGGTCATACCCAGGGATGTGAATTTACTTATTTTCAGAGTATAGCCCTGGGAGGGGTGAGGGGTAGAAAAAGAATTGTGTGCTAAAAAAATCTATGGATTGTGAATAGTGGGTGTCCAAGGTGTGAAATCACACATCAAGGCCAAGGTGAAAACATATCAGCATCTCAGAAAACATTCTTCTCCAAAAAGAAAAGATGTTTGGATTAGGTAGAGGCAGGGGAGGTAAGAACTAGCATACATGGCCCGAACTTTTTGACTGTCATATGAAGCCCAGAAGGGGTAAGGATTACAGTGTTTTTAAAAATAAAGCTGTAGGAAGTAGTCTGCACCACTAAGAAACTGTACGGTTTCAGGGAAGAGGACATTCCCTTTGCTGGTATCAGCCAGGCTGCCTGCTAGAGTAGGAGAAAAAGTGCTTGCAACAGCCATGCAGCATCTCAGAATGTCAATGAGGTGTCTGCTTGGCTCTCCTCTGCTCAGCACAGGGTCATTCCTGGGAAAAAAACCTCCCTGTTTCAAGCACAGAACTAATTACTTCTACACTGCTGGACAGAGAAAGGATCAAAATGCTCAATTGCTTCTGGAGTCTCAGGAGGACCAGAGCCTCACTAATATCCCTCTGCACCTGCAAGAGTGACAGGCCACTTTATAAGCTTCAACACTGATTAGCTGCTACGGGTATTTTTTTCTCTCTGTGTGAACATAAGCACTGGCTGGTTCCAAGCAAGAAACTGAAGAATTGCATCTATTCACTGCCACTATATATCTCAAATCTCTCTCAGGAAAGACTTTAATTTGCAACACACAAGCAATCATTTTTGTCAAGTAGCCTTATTGTGATTCTTATTTGTAGTATGCTGCTCTCAACACATTTATGCAAAGATGTGGGCCTACCTAAATGACCTTGCAGTAGGCAGGATCACACCGTAGCCAGAGAGAAAAGTCTTTTTGATGAGTGCTTTGGGTATTTCTGAATGATTAATTGTAGACATCTACATTTTCCAACTTTATTTTGCAGTGAAACTTCTGGGTTTATCAATAAAGTTTAGGCACTTCACTGGAAAAAAACAGAAATTTGTCTGGTAACTGAATGCTTTTATTGTAGTTTTGGTGTGCTCACTAAAAATGTTTCAAGTTCTTGATTAGTATTGCTTTTGTTTTAGAGTAGTTGGTAAGCAAAAAGTGATTTGTTTCTGGCTAATAGCAGAAAACTAATGCCAAAAATAATATAAGAATAATAAGTGCAGGAATATCAAGGATATAAGCAGTAGGATGCCTTTTGAATTCTAGCTGAGTTTCTCCTACAGTCAGCTGATTTCATTGAAGTTACTGATTTCAAAAGGTGATGACCAGTATCCTAAAAACTTTTCAGCAGTACAGTCTAAAATTGCAAATATTACAGGAGTTAGAAAGATTTTGTGCACTCTAGTGTGCTTAAAGAAAACTGTGCTTCCATTTATGACCTTAGCAAGCATAAAAATTCATGTACATTTATAACACTTTAGAAAGCATGTCCCCTTAGCAGCAGCAAAGCTCAATGGGAGAATTCATGGTGTGATAACATAATGTGCTAATAGCAACACCTGTACCTGGCTGAGTCTGCTACTCGTGTCCCTCTGGACATGAGGGCCTCATTTGAACACATTCAAATTGTCCTAGACTGTATATGCCTGAAGCTATTTTCAGCTCATTCCACTTCATATGTGCTCTAAAAATAAACTCAGAGTATTGACCTTCATTCATTTAAAAGCACTCACAAGTGGTATTCTCAGTTTAGGGATTTAGTAACATGAAATACTACAGGTAATGTGTAGCTGCTTTCCAGACAGCTTCTAGGTGTAATCTGTGAGTGAAACAATTAACTACCTACATAATTATGCTGAGTACATTCACAGTGCATTGTAACCTTTGTTACAAATGCACATAGTCCAAACGACCTTAGTGCCTTAGTATGGTGGACCTTTCTGTCTATCTCATATGAAGAACATATGTAGGAATAGGCTACTGCTATTGCTATTTTAACATCTCATTGCCCTACATTTGTAGCAATGTCTTAAGGCTACTAGCTAAGTAGTTGTGCTCCTCTTGGCATACTAAACTTACATATATTAAGAAATTCCTCTTCAAGGAGTTCTGAGACAAAAGAGAACAGGCAAATACAGCAAGCAGAGAGGAACATCTCTGGATACTGGAGGAACTGCTTTGTGTCATCAGTTGCAGTGACAGTAGACCAGCAACACAGCCATTACTTTTAAAAAGCATAATTTTAATATCAGTGGTTTCTATGTCTTTTGAGTTGTTTGTAAAAGCGGAATAGGTTATAGCAGGCTTCAGCTGTTGAATCGTTGAAATGCTTGAAATATCACCTAAGTGTTGCTTAATAGAAATGTCACAGTAGTTCTCAAACATTTTTGTTAATTATTCCTCCAAATGAATGAATTCCTTAAAGTTGACTTTGGGCATATTCTCCCTTTTTCTCACACTTGGAAAGCCATTTATGAAGGAACAGGGAAACCAAAATAGGCAGAGATAAACACCTGATGCACTCTGATGCACAGAGATAATGGAGGCTCAAGAGGTATGGTGTTGGACATCTGTGGCTCTGAAGTGAAGAATTTCCATCCTAAAAAGTATCAGCTTCAAGTTCTTCTAAGAAAATGGAGGAAAAAAGGTCAAAAAGGGAAAAAATACAGAGGGAGGGGGAAAAAAAAGTACCCAAAACAAAAAAATAAAGAAAATCTGTAATATAAGTTGATTCTTCTGCCTTAACATAGTTGAGTTTCCTATCAGTTGTACAGTTCCAAATCTCAGCTGTTGTTGAAATGCAGGACTGTAACTGACAGCAAAATTTAGTCTAGCAAAAATAGTTATATTTTATATTGCAGACACCTTACAACAAGCACTATCCTTTAGAAACAACCCTTTGAAATTGAATGTTCTCTTGCTGCCTTTTATCAGAGAACAGCAGCCTGCCAGACCTCTCTGCAGTTTCCCAGGGGTGTCTGCAGACATTACAAGACATGAGCAGGTCATGGCACATTAAAACATGAAAAAGTCCTGGACAGATCACACCCAGAATTTACCTTTAATTGTCCTCTTCAGGCAAATGTTCTTGCATAAATTCAACTTCATACACACCTGCCAGCAAGTCTGTAGAGTAAAAATACATCTTTTTCAGGGATGAATAATAAATCCAAGCAAGATAAGATAGCCTAGAAGTACAGACACGTCAAGAATTTCTTGGTATTGCTGCTGATGGGAGTAACATACATGCAGAAACTGAAATGCCACTTAGATGGGGAAGAAGTAGGACCATGGAGTAGATGAGGCTGGTTTTGCATGTATTTAATATTTGGATTTTGTAAGTTTCAATTTGTCTGGGCATATTTAAATGAGCCTCTTTCTGTGCAGGTCTTTACCAATTATGTCAATTTATAATATTTTCAAAAGCTTTTAGGCAGTGTAGGCCCCCATTTTTTTAAACAAAATTAAGTTCATATTTAGAAAAAAATGCATAGGTGCCTAAAGTATCATAAATGAATTTTTGATGGGACTGTTCATTGAGGTCATTTGCTGTTGTTTTGAGATTGTCCAGCTGTGATTTTTACTTGACGCTTGCCAGGTTAAATTACTCCCAAACCAAACTGTTGTAAAGGAAGGGATCATATCTTAAGATGCAAAACTATGAACTTTTGAACAACCAAGCTGCTCTCTTTAGCTTATCCTTTGAGATTTCCATCCTTTGTATGGTTTCAATAATTGCAATGTTCAGTCATCTTATAGACATCATTTCAGTGTCTTATTGACTGAAATTATGCCTCCTATTCGCATCTGATAATGGTTCTGATTTTGATTCATACAATTCAGACACTTCACAGCAGTAACCGCAAGAGAAGCACATTGTAATTATTTTGCAATCCCTTTGTTATTGATGTCATTTTATCTCTCATCCCTGCATGCTCTTTTTGTACATGCACATCCCATAATATACATTTAGTACTAGGAACAGGGAAACAACTATGGGGTGGGAGTCATGTAAAGTCGTGTATTTTGACCTAAGTGTTTTGTTATCACCAAACCCATGTAACTGAAGGTTTCAATTTTGTCAGACATTCATTTGGAGCTAGATCCTCTCAACTGCAGTGGGTTTATGCCTGATGCAGTTCGGAAGGGGCAGATGGGGTGCAAGCTCACTCAGACCTGAATGGTAGTCCAGTTGCCCCCTCCTGGTATGCTTTCTCCCTTCAGAAAAAAAAAAAAAAAAAAAAATTATCTTGATAGCACATAAAAATGCACATGCTAAGTCACATGCCTTGTATAGCTAAAAAGGAGATAGAAGACTCCTGACAAATTATGAAATCTGCTATGTAAACCTATAAATTTCAGGACAAATACTGCTTTTTAAATGATTCAGGGAAGGTAACTCCAGGTAGCTTAATCCAGGGTCTCAGAAACTTAACAAAAAGCTTTTTCTCATTCTTAGATTGAACCCTTATTGAACTTAGACCAATGCCCCCGTATTTTTAAAGAATGACTGATTCCTGCATTTATATGCTAGGCTGCTATCCCTTTTTCCAACTATTTTTTTTCTGCTTTCTTTAAAGAAAAAAGAAAAATCTTTTGAGAAAGCTGTGTTTTCCATAACTTTTATGTGTTTCTTTCCTCTAAGATATATGATTTATTTCCATATTCTAAAACGTTACCGGAATTAAGTACATACTATAATAGTTGTCTAACCTGTTTCTTAAGAATAGGTACATTACCTTTTTAACATTCTTTCAAGTATTAGATTTTTATACTCCCAGAATGAAGTTTTTCATTTTGGAAATAGCATTATAACATTGACTGTTATTTTACTGCCTATATACTTTAAGGTCCACATCCCTCTTTTCTCCGTATTACATTGCCTTTTTCTTTTTTCTCCTTCCTACTTGAAAGATCTTGTGTTTTCTTTGTTAATTTAATTCTCTTGATTTTGGACTCTATCTCTTAAATGCCAAGTTTATTTTTAACCTTTGATTCTTTCTTTTTATGTCTTTACATGAAACAGTCAAAATATTCCATAGACCTGACAGAAATCTGCACAAAAGCTGACTGACAATAATGTATATACCCACTTCACTACCTCAAGATAACTATGGTATTCCTTATGGGGATTTCCAGCAGCAGATGAACACAACATACAGGCACATGCATGATTTATAATGCATGTTTTATAATGACATACATGGTTTATAACCTCAGACCACTTTTTGTGCATAAGGCTCAATGGAAGATAGCTCTAATTATTGCTTTGTTTTAATGGTAGTTTGAGTGGGTTATGTGTTTATACTTGTGCAGAAAATGCCTTTCAGTCACACCTAACAAATGCCATACTTATGGATGCTGTGTCTGATACCCTTGCTATGAACATATGCATGTTTTGGCTTGACTTTGGTGTAGGCACGTTGATAAGCTCTCTCATGTCATTTATTTGCTATCATCTTGTTTATTCCAGTTTTGATTTCAGGTTATGGTGGCAGCAGTTTGTGCAACATCTAGTGCATGCTTATATAAAAGAAGTGGAGGAAGCTAAATATTCAGAGGTACAACACTGTCACATAGAGGATAATTTTGTAGATTGCCATCATCACCAAAAGCTGTCTAAAAATAAAAAATGTCAAACTAGTAATGCTGCATGTATGCACTCTTTGTAACAAGAAAAGGTAAAACCAGTATGTGGCAATATGTGGTTTTATGGACAATGTAATTGGTCCAAGGTTGATTTTAAATTTTATCTCAAAGTCAAGAGCATGAAATATCTCTTGTAAAAATTAAATTAGCACATATCTGAAATGTTTTATCCTGATCTGACGCAGATAGAATGCATCCATTGATTTTGCTGGGAAAAAATTCAACTCCTATCACTTGGGGAATCTGCCCTCTCATCGGCACTGAAGATCTGAGAGGCATTGGTGCTTACTAAAATTAACAGGAATAGCTGATGTTCTTGGAAACAAACCCTGTGGAGTTGCATTATTTTAATATGCTACTTTTTTTTTTCTTTTTAATGTGTTAGCTATTTTTATTATAAGGTCCACCAGAAAGATTACATCCTGCAACACAGAAAAATTTCATCTTTTTGTGACAACCACTTTAATGACAATGACTTTTCCTCTGAGAAAGTTATTCCACAATGTATTGAGCAAGATATAACCCCTTTCAGCTAACTGACAATGATACTGTGAAGTAACACCAGAAAAATGTTTTTTATCATTGCAATTTATAGTATTTGATGTGTGCTCTGGTTTTACCAAAGCTGAAAAAACTGCTTAGAATTTTTTACAGAAGAGAATGTTATCACCAGTAATGTATTATTTTGAAGTTTCTTGAACATACATTTGCCTATATTTTAATGTTAATATGTAGCTTTTGAGAAGAGAAACACTGAACAGAGATAAAAATCTCCGACCACTATTTGTTGTAGCAACGTTTGGGCACAGTTGTAGTGAGCAGAGCATGGCCCTTCCAGGGGATGGATCTGTCTGTAATGTGGATTTTTAGGGAGCCACTTCAGGAACAGATACTCAGCCACCCGTCCCTTCTAGTCTTCTCAGAAGAAACATTACTGAAGGTGACCAAATATCAGATCCATCTCTGGGACACAGCAGTGTCAGCTAAGCTTAGCTCTTACCACAGACACAGGCTGATATGATTGTAAAAAAAAAAATGGTTTCTTCTGTTTAAAGCAAATTTTATTCTCCTCTGATCAGCAGCAAGGGGAGTAGTTAGTGTTCACCAGACCTTTGAGTTTTAGAGATAAAGACCTTTCTTTGGCCTTATGCAGCTTATCTTGGATTCCATATATTAGTACTTAGAAGTCTATTAATCCTAACTGAATGTGTTTTACTAGAAACTTTGAAATAAAAAGGCAGGGTAACAGCTGAACAAAACAGAGGGTATCCACTTCTTACCTGGTATTCCCCCTGACATTTCAGTATCCAGCTTCTCTCAAACAGTGTAGCTGTGGCAGCAGAGATGGGGAGATACTGAGTGATTGAATCACCTCTGACATTTATTTTGAGTCTTGAAAACAGTATTATGCATTTACAGTGCAGTCATTTTTCAAATTGAATTTATCCTTGTGGACTTTTCCAGCTTTCTTCTTATGAGGTGATAAGACTGTTTCAAGTTTTGCTCACATTTATTTTCCAGTCATGCTTCATAACTGCTTGAAGATCTGCCATACCAGTTTTGTTATGGCACATGGACTAGTCCACCTAACCATGGCTGTGAATTGCAGGAAAGGCCAGCAAGCAGTTTAAGTCACTGATGCTCTGGTTTAGCAGTCCTTCACAAAAAAAACCCAAACATTATTAGTGCATTAAATTTAATGTGGTGCTGAAATAAATGTGTATAAGCTGTAAAATTTCAGCCCACTAATAAAAAATAAATAATTTGGTTTGCTTTAAACTCCTTCAGATTGTCAGTTGGTTTTCCCGCTGGGCAGTTTTATTCTGTTAATCCAGCCGCTGCTATGAGCAACTGATTCATTCAGCTAGTGTTTTCCTGTAACTGTTCAGAATTAATTCTGCACATCAATTTCAAACAAATTCCAAACATGCAAGAAGATGCCCCAATGGTATGAAACTTTGCACAAAAACATAGGAGTTACACAGAGTCCATTCTGTATTATGCTTACTATATTACTTAATGTAATACAATAATACTATGTTACAAGTGCAGAAGTAGCAAGAAATCTAATTTTACATGCAAATAAGTTATGAAAGTCTTACTAATGAGACCTGCTGTAGTTTCCTAGCTTCTTACCTTATTGCTTTTTAACTTTCCCTGAATGTCTCAAGTCTTAGAACAAATGGTGTGGTACTGAATTGGTGAAGGAGCACTTTCTCAAAAATTCCATTCTTTTTTCTTCCTCTACTATTTGCTGTTGCAGTTTTCTAATTATTTCATGTAAATACGGAACAAACCTTGTAACATCTCCCATAGCAGTAGTATGCGATGACAAGAGGCAAAAAGAAGAGTCACTTGCATAGTGCTATGCTACCCACAATAGCATATGCAAGTTTTATAGTATAGGAAGCAAATAATTGGGCTAATGTTTTACAAATATTTTTGATGTCTTGATGTTAACATTGAAAACCACTCAATTAAAAGGTGAACATATTTCAAGTCATAGCAAATCTCTGGAAAATACCTTTCACTTGAAGAACTTTTAATTGCTTGCTTGAACCAAAAATATATTATTTATGGATTAAAAATTGTCCAACTGTATTTGCGTGAATCATGGTGGAGATTTTTACTGTTTTAATATATTAACTGAATGTCTTGTATCACATCCAAAAACCAAGTCCATCCAGCTCCTATAACTGAAGAGCAGAAAGTTCCCCATGCCTCCCCTGCCTATAGTCTGGTCTGCAGGTGAACTTCTGTTGTTCTTCCTCTAAAGCACCTGTGTAATCAACTTTGAGTGGTCAGGAAGGTAAATCAATCCATTTAAAAGTTTTTCTTTCTAAAATGGTTAATTATAGCTCCTGATTATAACAAGTACTACATAGTAATATTCTACCTTTGTACAGCACCTTCTATCTCAATTAATTTTGCAAATGTACTTCTAGAAAAGTACAAACCTGCAAGACAGAGCAACAACCTTTCACTGAGAACTGCAGACATTTTACCTCACAACAGTAACTATCGAGGTTTATATATAATTTGTGCTTTGCTTCTACTTCACATCCAAAAGATGCTGCACTTAATACATTTGCTCAGTCCTACTCCATAAGGGAATAAACAGCAACAAAAATATGCAGTCAGCATTTTTCTTCTTAGCAGGCCCTGTAGGCTGTATCAGAGTGTTAATAGACAGCTTCAGTAGGTAGAGTAAATGGGCTGTCCCGTCTACTGTGTAGAGTTAAGGGGACACAGGTCCTCTAATGCCCTCTGAGATTTCTTTTAATGAGCCTTTGGCAACTTCTTTGCATGTGGAATCAAGAACTCTTACTGCTTCTCCTGCGCAGCTGCACTGTAATTGTGAATGTTGTATTACGCATAAGTTTTGTGATGGGATTCCTAAAACAGTTTTCTATTCTGAACATCCTTGAGTATAAGGTACACAAATCTCACTTTGTGTACCCAAACAGTATGTGTGTTTCACATATTCAAAAGAGAATTGGTGGGACAATGGTATTCTGTCTACAGGATGAACCAAAACAAGTTCGTCTGTGGGCTAAAACAGGTTTTCTTTTCCTTTTTAATCCTGGGATCCCTCCTTGTTTGCCATGAATTCTCACCAGGAACCGGATGGCACCGAGGAGCACAGTGACCTGTAAGGCTGGCTGGTACTTGCCTGGTGGCTGGCTGGCAGACTGCTGGCACGTAGAGTGCACAATGGCTGTGTTCTGCCTGGTTTTCCTTCAGGGTGAACAACTAGAATGGGTCAATGTCATCTGTGCAGCTACTCATTTTCTGATGCAGTTTGCAGAAAATAAATTATCATTGAGAATGCTGTAAAAGTGTCATGTTAATGTTCATTGGAATCCCCTATGAGCACTAGGTTTCATCTCAGAGTCTAAAGGTTTTTCCACCTTATATACAATTACCAGAAGAGTTCAGCATTAACCTATGGGAGGAAGATGAGACAGGAGACAATTAAGCCCATAATCTAGGGGGAAACCAGCAGCTATGATGCAAAAGGACAGGAACTTTTCCCTATTTTTGCCTTTACCACTATGTGGAAAAGGAAAGAAAGACTCCTCTCCTGCCCAGTGAAATAGACAGACATTGTAGTGTAGGAATTAAGGCATTCATCTAAAACAAATTACTTGAGATATGATTCTTGTCAACAGATTATTTAATGTAAAAATCAGAAATGTCTTGCTTATAAAGGTCATATCCAAAGAATTCTCTATTTTAGCTGAGAATAATAACCTAAACACCAATCCAAAAAAGCCTCCACAAGTCCTGTTCTCTTTTTGTTTCCATGAATATAGAAATCTTATGCTGTCAAACAGCACAGCTTTGAAAGCTGGGATAAGAGTGCTCTGGGCTGTGACCAGGAGACCAGAACATTTTGGGCAAGTGGCTGTCATGGTTTAAGCGGTTGAACCTAGGACCGTGGCTCTTTGTATTTTGGATTTCTCAAGCTTCAGAGAAAATGAACCTGGAGAACAGGTTTGAATTTTGTATCCATAGAGGTAAAATGTTTTCTGTGGTTCTTAGCGGTATCTGAGGCCCTAGTAAAGGGTGAATGGATATTACACAGGATGTAGCAGAAACATGTGACACCCTGCATTAGCACCTGGAGGCCAGGCAGGACACTGTGCTATACAATGATGTTAAGCAATCAAATCCCACCCTACCTGTGGGCCAAATATCATAATTTTATTTTAGAAAGCTTCACCTACCTCATTACTTCCTCCATGGGTGCTCCCTGTCATACACATTCTGTGCATATCCACAAAGATATAGCCATGCCTCTGCCATATTCCTGGACTGTATTTGGGTGACAGATATAACATTCAACAAGTCCACCTATATGCATTTTTTTTTTCCCCAGCTTCTGAGAAAGGGCTTTTTGCCACCTATATTATCACAAATGTCTTCTCAGTAAAATGCTCAGAGGCACTCACAATGTAAATGGTCTAATGCGGGGTTTTAATAATATACTTTAACTTTTTAACCCTACATGATTCATAGGTACTATTGAACTTCTGATCACGAAAAAAAACAACAAAACACTATAGTGGAAATTATATTGCATTGGACAGAAATACAAGAAAGTCTGAGTACACTGGTTCTGATGGCTATTCTAGGATAAAGAAGGAACCTTCAAGACTCCTGGTAAGTTACAATCAGAAGGCTGTACCTTCCCTTTAAAATGCTTTGCCACCTTGTGCTTTCCTAAATCCTTTTGATTGGATTGTAGCACAAATGTAACAATTTTGGTTTTTTGTAATTGAACTATATGAACATAGCCAGTTTCCTAATTTATGTTGTTAAACATTTTTGAGGAAATTGCCTATTGTGTTTTGTTGTGGTTTGCATGAATATAATGTAGCTCAGCTTCCCCTAAGATTTAAATCAAAGATGAATAACTTTGTGCTCAGCTAGAGCATACCATTTGCTAATTCTTCTGAGATCAATAATGATTAAATGAATAATTTAGTGAACTACTGTGCACTCTTTTTGGCTTCCTTATTTTCTTCCACAAACTAAGCTTGTTATTGGCAATAATATTACTTAATATTATTCATCTCATTTTAAAATATTATAATCTCATTTAGAGAGCTAGGGAAAAGAAAGAGTTCCCCCCTTTATTTTCCTTTATTTTTTTCTTAGTAAGCAGAAAATGAGTGTGCTTTTCTCTTCTGAATACTTGACTGTAAATTCTTCAGAAAGTTAAAGGTTCAATGTCAGGGGTTTTTTTTAAGCCTTCTTTGGACTTTATTTTTAGCTTTTGCTTGGTGATTGTTTCTATATTGCTCATTAAAATGTTGTGCAAATAAGTAATTATGAACAACATACCTAGGGTCATCAAACGTATAATGTTTTATACATGTGTAGTGAGTCTAATTCCACCAGACAGATACCACTTCTCAGACAGATTGATCTTGTGTTTCAAGTCCAAAATGCCTAAAAGAAATTATTTGGACTTGAGTGTGAACAAACCATTTGTAAAAAGTTAGGCAAGTGACCTAAATTAAGAAGCTTGGGTCATTCTAGGTATTCAGGTGTGATGCCTCTCTTCAGAGCCATTTTAATCAGGAAAGACTGAAAAAAAATCAATCACTTCTTATGTTTCTATCTAATTGCAACCTAAAATCTTTCTCAGCCAAAGTCTTATGAGTGGTCCAGCAATTATCCTCAGGCCACATGGGAAACCCAGCAACTATAGTTCACCTCACCCCCATAACCCAGCTCTTTTATTTTCATTTTTTATTGAAAATTCCATCAAAGGAGACAAGTACAGAGATTTTAACTTATACAAGTTTCCCCCCATTGGGTCAGGTCATGGAATCAAATAATAAAGATCTGACCAGTGAAATCTTCTTCCAGGGTAGGGTTCTCTGAGAGGTTAAGAGAACCAGGCAGGGTTCTCTTACAACGCTCACAATTTTTATTCCATATTAAAATCTGTTTTTTTTTTCCTTTTCACAGACAGTTAGACAGTAGAAGGAATGGGGATCTGGTATCCAATGCTAATGTTATACATTGTCAGTATTAAGTAGAAGGTTATTGAGTTGAACAAGAGTGTTGCATGACATGTCATTACCCTGTGTAAGTGAATTAAAGCAAACAAAATAGCTGGGAAGAGAAAATCAGTTTGGTAATACTGCTGGTAGTCATAAGGAAGTATTGATTGCATATTAACACAATAAGATATATAGTTATATGCAGTTTATGAGTTTTTACATTGATGTTCATTAACATTTTTAATCTTGGGTCTAATTGTCCCGTTATACTTTGTTTGATATCAGATTACGAGGTCTTTTCACTAATGGCTAACTTGGTATAATACTGCTTTCCATTTTATTTTCTTCTGGATTACAGAAAAGACAGATCCATGGTGATCTTATAGCTGATCCTACTGGCTACATGCTGAGCAGAACTTGGACATATAAGGGAGATTTTTCATTGGGCTATTTATGAACATGTGCTACTGTGTTACTGAATAATTATGAGTAAGCAACTTCATTTTAAACTTTGCATTACCTTTTTTGTGTCAGTGACAAACTCTCACCTTTGTGTTTATCTATCCATATTAAGTGTAAATCTGAAAATACATTTAATTTCAAAACCGAAGTATGTTATGAAGTGACAATGAAAAGACATCATGACATGTTTATTTTAGTGATTTTTTCTAAAGTAATTCAGTATGCAGCATTTCTTCAGTGTTCTACAGACATCATTTCACATGATCCAGTGCTAGGCAGTGTATTTTGGAGGCAGTTTCATGTCCCTCATTTGGTTTAGTTTCTTTGGTGTCAGATTGCTTTGTGCGTGAAGAATTCCTTTCATAAACCCAGTGTTTCCCTTTCCCTGGCAGCAGCAATGTCAACAACCTATCTGTCAGCCTGACTGAGGTATTTACAAATTGTTTTAGATTTGCACATTAACATGATTCAGAGTAACCTTTTACATCCAGTACCAAGAGATACGTTCTTAACACAAACAACATCTAATAAATGCATCCAGGCTCTTTTTGTGCAGCCCCTGGCAATAAAGGTGATGCCAGACAGAACAGCTCCATTGGGTACTTGTTTAAAACCCTGTATTTTTATTGCCTGCAAATGTCAGGTATCTAACCAATGCTTACAGATAGATTGATATAGGCAGACTTCATAAGTGTCTTGTTTATTTAGAGAAAAATATCAGAGAACTCACTGGGGAAAGAACTCTTACAAATCATACTAAAATGATAGACTTGAACAGCTATCGTGGAAAGATTCCTACATTTGTGTTAAACAAGCTAACTAGATTGAATACCAGAAACAGTCTTTCTGTGCAACATCAAGCTAGGAATAAGGCTTGCCAAAGTATAGTGAGTATATCAAATTATCCGGTGTGATGGATTACTATTTAGCTCTCTCATGTAAAGCTAAGTAGGTCATCCCTGTAAGAAACTGGAACTATAGTATAAACGTAAGGCAGGAATGGAATATCTTCCTATAAAATTGTTACTTTGCTTGGTTATTTTTTCTCTCCAGTTCTAGTAATTGATATAGAAAGAGAGAGTATTTTTCACGTCTGACCTCCTCATAGGCTAAAACAGATGCATAGAATGGTTAAATGACTATAGCAAATTTTCTCATGATTACCATATCCATGGGAAGATCAAATTTGTCTCCATATGACAAAAATATTATTTGAGGTTTTTTTTAAATGTTTAATATCAAGTAGAGTGAGTGCATCAATAACATTTCGTATGTTTAGCAATTCAGTAAAACTCCCTGTAAATTGTTGTTATAGTTTATGCCATAATTCATGACACTGTCATGTACCCTGCGTGACAGTTCAACTACACTTGGAAATAGTTGAAAATAGTTTGTTTTCCATAGTTTTGTAAGATGTGTCCTGAATACAATAGCAGGGCCTTCACTGCTACTTTTATGTTAAAGTGTTACGTATAAAGATTACCAAAGAAAAGCTACATTAATTTTCAGCTCAACTCTAAAAAGTGAGTCCAGGTTTGCTGTAACCTGTTATCTAAAACAATGAATGTCAGTAAAATCAGTGTGACAGATAAGGACTAGATTTCACATAATCTGATTTTAACTGTCTGAAAATTAAAAATCTAGTTTAAATTGCTCTCTGGTTAATGGGGACATTTAGGCAGCCCAGGAAGGGCAGCATGGGTAAGAGTGGACTAAAATATGACATTTAAGGTGGATAGGATAAATCATCCTGTGGAAATGCCTGTAGAAGTACTCACAGTCTGTGGAATCTGGATACAAGCATGATTCAGTCACCTAAATATTGGTGCCTGGTGCTGTTTAAGGCATCCTTACAGGGATCATAATTCATCACTGTATTTGCAACTAATTAAAAATAGATCTGACAGGAGACCTGAAAGTATCTCAGATGTTAGTGGGTGCGAATGATTAACAAACCAAGAATCAGGACACTAACTTTTAAAAATTCCAAATTAGAAGAAAATAGGCCTCAAAGATTAGAATACTTCAAAATAGTTCAAAACCTCAACCCCTCAAAAATCCTTATTTGAAGCAGCACTGTTTAACATCTTTGTTGGTGACAGGCTGACAGACTTGAGAGGTGGTCCTGTGTGAACCTTGTGGAGTTCAACAAGGCCTGCTCCCAGGTAGGGCAATCTCAAGCACAGCTACAGGCTGGGCAGGGGATGGATTGAAAGCAGCCCTCATGGGGATGCTGGTTGATGAGATCAACATGAGCCGGCAGTGTGTGCTCACAGCCCAGAAAGCCAACCGTATCATGGGCTGCATCAAAACAGCCTTAACCTCCCAGATCAAGGAAGGTGATTCTTCCCCTCTCCTTGGCTCTTATGAGACTCCCACCTGCAGTACTGCATTCAGCCCCAAACATAGGAAAGACATGGACGACTTGGTGCGAGCCCAGAAGAAGTCACATAGATGCTCAGACAGCTGGAACACCTTTCCTGTGAAGACAGACTGAGAGAGTTGGCTTTTTCAGTCTAGAGAAGACTCTGGGGAGACTTGATAGCCGCCTTCAAGAGGCCTACAAGAAAGCTTGAGATGGAATTTTTTCAAGGCCATGTAGTAACAGGACAAGGGTGAATGGTTTTACATTGAAAGAGGGTAGATTTAGGACCCTACATGCCTGGTTTTACTGTTTTCTGGAGATTTAGGCTATTAAGGATCATTCAGAGCATTAGAGTTAATTCATTTATTGAATTCATAGGATTTGGAGACCCTAAACTCTCCAAAATACAGGTCCTAAAATACCAGAGGAGGTTGGAAGAACTGCACTGATGAATCAATTACAAAAATATTGCCTATGACTGTCAAATATGCTTTGTATTTCCACCACTTTTAAATAGTATATTTGATGACCTTTCTAACCAGGAATAAACTCAGCCAAAACTCAGTTAAAACTTTAGAATAGGCCAGCTAATAGTAGAATTCAGACATCTCTTAGTCTCACCAGGGAATTGGCTTTTGCTTGCTAATTGCTTTGGTCTCCTTGATATGGTTCCTGCTGTGCGGCTTATAAGCCTGACTGATATCCTAGAAATGCCTTCTAGATGACTTCCTTATCAGTGACAAATTCTTTTAGCTCCCTGGAGGAGCAAGGAAGAGAGTTGTTCTATCCTCTTTTACTAGGATATGAAGATTACTACTGCTTTTCCAAAAATTTATGTACCAGCAGACCAAAATGCAGGTACTATGGCAGACACTTATTTCAATGCTGTTTTCCATGATGAAAATTGTTTATTGTGGATTCAACACTCTGTCTTACCTAAATCCCTCTAAGAAAAGTCAGGAGCACAAAATGACTTAAAAAATGTCATAAATATTCCTGTGTGGTATAGATAATTCCTTGGTTTGCTGTTATTTAGTTAAGGAAACCGGATAGGAGCAAAGGAGAAAAGACAGTGATGGAAGCAAGTGCAGTGAAATGATGAAAGAAGGTAAACAGTTTTGAGGAACTTCAGGTGAATAAATAGAAGGAAAAGAAGGAAGTGCATTGAAGGAAACAGTCATCAAGGTCAAAACAGGGAAAAATTAGTTTAAAATACAGTACCCTCAGAAAGAAACTGCAGTTGTTCCTCTATTTCTCCCTTCATAGTGCATCCTGCCTTCTTCATTCTGCCTGTCATTATAATATTGTAGTCTTTCAATAATGAAATTATATTTACTTTACATTTGTATGCTCTCTGAATCTTTTTTGCTCCCTGTGTCCTGGATTCAATCAAAGACAAACTGTGCAATCTAATAGGTGATCATGGTGTTATATTTTTTACCTGCTTTTCTGTTGCAGGAAGTTTGAATTCTCCATGATTAGTAAAGGAGCTTCAACTCTGGAATAGCCTGTATAGTGACACTGTGAAAATACTAGTGTCCTGGTTTGACTGGGTATCTGAAAGCAAAACTCGAGGTGGCACTGGCAGATCTGAAGATTAAGTTTTTAATTGTGCTTAAAGTTTACACTGTATTACAATATGAATGGAAGTGCTTACAGATGTATGACCCTTTTATATTTATCTGTGAGGAAAGATATTTGATATTTCTCAGTGATATTTGGTGACTACAAGTCATTTGTAAAGCAGAAGAATCTCCAAATCAGAGGTTTTCAGTGATGTAGCTTTGCAGCTAAACTCAAAGGGAGTGCTGTGATAATAGGTGGAAACAGAAGAACATCAGATGTGAAATTAGATACTGAAGCTTCAAATTAAGCCTCTTTCATATGTATATGAAATACAGTCCTTTTCATGAACTCCAGCACCATCCAATTTGACATTTTTGTTTGCACTAAAGGAAATGTCTTTCCTCTTGCAAAATAAATGTATCCATGACAAAGGTGTACCTTAGCGGTTTTATGCCTGTCTTGTCCCTTAGCTCAGGTAATGGTCTTTACTTCCGTGATCTGACAGCCAAAATATCCTTTCAGCTTCAATCTCCAGCCCCTGCAGGTTGACTTGAGGGGAGAATCCCTTGTAGCTCTTATTGATAAGGAAACAAGTTTAAAAAAGTGAGCAATACTGATTATCTTCAGCAGAGGTCAGTGGTGCAATTTGCTATGAAATTGGTTGTCCCAAAAGTGCACTGAGACCCAACTTTACAAAACTGCTTACCTAAACAAGGTGGCCTAAAGCACAGAAGCACTTGGCTTTCAGAGCGGTCAGAGATAAACAGCCACAAATTCAGCACAACAGGTTTACTGATACAATCGTCCCTCTAGTTAACAGGGTTTTGGAAGGTTTTGTAACCCAAAAATAGTGGAAATTTCTTGTGTGTTTTGTTCCTGGGGCACATGTCTAAGTTTCCAGACTCTCACTGGACATGATACTTACAATCTGCTTTCTCTGTGTTCATAAATTACAGTCTGCAAGATTCCACGATGCTTAGCATTAATCTATTTGCCGTTGTGAGGTTTTGATATTTCATCTCTTCTTACTGAATGTAAGCTAGGCTTTTGTATAGTTTAGATTTAGCTTTGTTCCTGATGGTATGCTGGGGATTAATGCCCAGTGGACCACTTCTTTCTGTGACAGTGCCTGAGGTCTGGGCAGAATAGCTGTCAGGTGCTTCATCCAGATGTTTTGGAAAGACACTTATAAGCAGAATGATTTTAGGAGAATTGTTCCCTTGTAGACTAAGTTACAAATCTAAAGTTGAGTGTTACAAAGTCTTCCTCCTCTGCTCTTGCCTTTTTAAACCACATTTAATTTCTCAATTACTGTGGAGTCTTAAGTGAACAGCTTTAGGTAAAAGAGGTAACACTACTTGCATAATGTCTCCAAAAAAGTAATTAGAACAGTGTTTTATAGCCTGATTCTGAGATAATCTATATGGAGTTTGAAACAATGAAATATATGTCTTTTTCTGCTATTCTTATTATACAAATTATGTCAGTTTAGGTTTCATTGTAATTACTGCACCAAATACAGAAATAGTGGGTGAATCAGGTATGATTTATATGTCAGTATCCAGATTTAAGTATAAAAAATTCAGACCAGATCACGTTTTTGGTCTGAGCAAGGGATCAAAAAATGAAGGTCTTTACATTTCCTTGCAACCCTGAGAAATTGCAGTGGGCTGGAAGCTCAGCTCCATGCAGACAAATATACAAACCTTTCTGGGAGGCATTGTGGTGGGGCACATACTGTTATGCTGCTTCAGGATCCTTTTGGGAGATGTAAATCTTTTATACTTGCTAATCATAGCCAGAGCATCCAAGCTTCAGGAGCCTAATAGGGAGTATTCTGCTTATATTGTTCATCAGAGAAAAATACAAGGGCCAAAATAACTAGTTCAGAACCCAGATTGCCTTCTGCACTTGGGCCATAAATTTGGGTTCATCTACCTCTTATACATTTCCAAGATATTCCAATTAACTGCAGCATGATAACAGTACAATACTTTGTAATTCTTAAGCATATCCAAGTAACAGCTGAATTTGTCCCACAGGTCTCTAACACTAGAGTTCACCAGCTAAAAAGCTAAAATAATAACTGTACTGCGGAGATTGAATTTGCCCCAGTGTTCAGTGTACGAGTGGTATAAAACAACAGTGTATAACCTCTGCTAGAAAATATATTGCTCTTATCTAATATTGTTTATCAGAAAGCATCTAAGCCCCTAACAGGAAATGCAGGTATTACTGTCTGTATTTTACAGGAAAAGAAATTATTTTGTCAAAGTCATGTAGCAAGCCTTTGGTATAAATGGGGCACATTTGTACATCTGACTCATCAGTACACCTTTCTGCCCTATACAATGTCCGGTAGGCTATGCCAGCCCTGCAAACTAGCTGTTAGAGTACAGCTATGACAACGACTGCAAGCACCACAGCCAGTGGTTTTAAGAGAAAAATCTAAATAAAATGTATTATAGTAATAAAATAAATTAGCAGCTGTTATCCTGAGGCAACAGTAATGAAGCCCTCACAAAACAGGCTTTATTGAAAGTAGTAACAGTAATCATAAGTTCAAGTTTAACTAAGTGAGCAATTAAAAGTGGAATGCTGAAATGAACTGAACCTAATGGCAAAGTAAAACATGCCTGGGGCAATGAACAGGTTTCAAATTTGTTTAACTTCTATCTCTCTGGTGTCTGGCTCTAAAAAATGATGTGACAAAAGACTCCTCACTACATTATAGTCTGAATGTTAAAAAAAATTAATAACAGGAGACTGTAGTACATACAGCCTATTCATCTCCCACAGTGCTGACATCACTAGCCCTCTATGTCTTTGTGCTTTGGTTTCCATTATTCAGAGAAAACCAGAGTGTCTCCATCCATAAGCAGTCATGGAGACTTTCATATAGGAAAGAGCTACCAGACCCCACAGACCCATCACTGTTTGTCTTAACAGAGGATTCTTACGCTCAAATTTAGCAGTAAAATCACACTGAAAATTTCCTGTACCTTTTCTGATTTTCTTGCTTTAGGGGGAGTCCTGTTGATGTGAACTGCTGGGGGTGTGACACCCCTCTGTGAGCACTTCCAGGCAGACTTGGCATCTCCTGGGCACTGTACAGGCTTATATCGTTCAGAGAACCGCTCTAGGACATTCTCAGAAACTGTTACCCCCAAATCAGAATGGAAAAGAACACCAAATCAGGTAAAAGCTACTTTTTTGAAACTTCTCTAGACCTTCCTATAAAATTCATAGTTTAGCTTCCTTTAAGGCAACATAGTAGTAATTTTGCAGTATAGTCATAACAGGACCGTTGTTTTGTTCATATTTGCTTCCCTGATTTTAATTCAAGACTGGGTTTTGCTCCTATAAACCTGTTTTGTTTCTGTGAAAATGCATTTTCTTGTGTACCAAAATATTAATGAAAAATAGTGCCAGAGAAATAAAGGTAACTGTGGTTTTCATACAGCATTTGTAAAGCTACTTTAAATGCTGTAAATAGCTATTTCCATTACCAGGCATACTAAAGAAAGTTAACTAGAAAAAAATGTCATAATGACTTTCAAGGATTTACTGAAGGCAAAAAATTGCATTTTATAAATCAAATTCCTTCAAAATGCTGACTTAGTTTCAAAATCATTTTCTCTACTTATCTACCGAGTTTTTCCTTGCTGTGCTAGAAATTATACAGTGAGCTTTATATGAGCTGTGAAAATGGATTTGTGATTTTTAAGCTGGCAAATCTAAACCAAAAGAGTAGTTACCATTTTAAAAAAACAAAAACCCTACATCAACAGCTTCTGATGTTAAAAACAGCAATCAAAAGCTGACCAGTCAAAATCTGGTTATTACAAACATCGTTACAATATGGAGATTTTTAAAATTTTGTTCTTCATTTATGAGTCAGTGAGATAGTTTCCTCTTGTGAAGAACTGCATGCTACTCTAAATGTAAATAACTTCTAAAAAATGCATTTGTGCCTGGAATACAAAGAGCTGTGGAAGCAAAACCTGAAAAAAAAAAAAAATTTCACTTGTTTATTAAGACAACTTCATAGTATGAGTTGTTGTAGTCTATATAAGAGTGTAAGAACTGCTGTAAGAACACTACATAAGAGTGCAAGAACTGTACAGTGTGTGATCTTGTGTAAATACTGAACGCACTGTGAAAAAATATTACAAAAAAGGGTCAGCTTAGCTATATGCCTCCTAGTCCCTTGCAAGGAATAAGGTAGGGGCCTTCCTGAATCTGATGTTGCATCCAAATTTTCTTGTTGAAGAGCTTCTACTAGACTTACAATAGTCTACTTGCTTTGTTTTTTTCAAACCACTGGTATCTCTGATCTCCATGAAAACCTGTGGCAGCCAGTTTCACAACTTAATATATCAGAGCATAAAAAGAAGTATGGAAGAAAAGTAGAAGGGTAAAAAAATCACCTTTCTCTTTTACACTTGCAGTACAGTAATTTTGCAATGGTAGCCAGCAGTGACTAATCACAGTTGTTGCCAGTAGTGACTACCCATAAAATATTCACTTTCGCCAAATAATTTTATAGACAGAATTAAATTTCCTATATGGATACATGAAAAAACTGAAGACTCACACACCATACTAGAAAAAGAATCACATACAACTGCAGCTTGGGCAGAATAGCTTGTACTCCCTCTTCATCTGCACATGCTTACCCTCCTGTGGGTAAAATGGTGGTATTCACACTACACAATATTTTATCCTGGTTATTATTTCATAGAATCATAGAATAATAGTTAGGGTTAGAAAGGACCTTAAGATCATCTAGTTCCAACCCCTCTGCCATGGGCAGGGACACCTCACACTAAACCATCTCACCCAAAGCTCTGTCCAACCTGGCCTTGAACACAGCCAGGGATGGAGCGTTCACAACTTCCCTGGGCAACCCATTTCAGTGCCTCACCACCCTCACAGTAAAGAAATTCTTGCTTATATCCAATCTAAACTTCCCCTGTTTATGTTTTAAGCTGCTACCCCTTGTCCTGTCACTACAGTGTCTAATGAAGAGTCCCTCCCAAGCATCCCTATAGGCTCCCTTCAGATACTGGAAGGCTGCTATGAGGTCTCCACGCAGCCTCCTCTTCTCCAGGCTGAACAGCCCCAACTTCCTCAGCTATCTTCATATGGGAGGTGCTCCAGTCCTCTGATCATTCTCGTGGCCCTTCTCTGAACTTGTTCCAACAGTTCCATGTCCTTTTTATGTTGAGGACACCAGAACTGTACACAATACTCCAGGTGAGGTCTCACAAGAGCAGAGTAGAGGGGCAGGATCACCTCCTTCGACCTGCTGGTCACGTTCCTTTTGATGCAGCCCAGGATATGGCTGGCTTTCTGGGTTGCAAGCACACACTGAAGCCAGCTCATGTTCATTTTCTCATCAACCAACACCCCCAAGTCCTTCTCTGCAGGGCTGCTCTGAATCTCTTCTTTGCCCAACCTGTAGCTGTGCCTGGGATTCCTCCCACCCAGGTGTAGGACCTTGCACTTGTCATGGTTAAACTTCATGAGGTTGGCATCAGCCCACCTCACAAGTGTGTCAAGGTCCCTCTGGATGGCATTCCTTCCCTCCAGCGTATCAACTGAACCACACAGCTTGGTGTCATCGGCAAACTTGCTGAGAGCACACTCAATCCCACTGTCCATGTCAGAGACAAACATGTTGAACAAGACCGGTCCCAACACTAATCCCTGAGGGGCACCACTTGTTACTGGTCTCCAGTTGGACACTGAGCCATTGACCACAACTCTTTGCGTGTGGCCATCCAGCCAGTTCTTTATCCACTGAGTGGTCCATCCATCAAATTGATCTCTCTCCAAATTAGAGACAAAGATGTCATGTGAGACAATGTCGAACGCCTTGCACAAGTCCAGGTAGATGACATCAACTGCTCTACCACTGTCCATCAGTTCTGCAGCCTCATCATAGAAGGCCACCAAATTGGTCAGGCAGGATTTCCCCTTAGTGAAGCCATGCTGGCTGGCACCAAGCACCTTGTAGTTTTTCATGTGCCTTAGCATGCCTTCCAGGAGAATCTGCTCCAAGATTTTGTCAGGCAAAGAGGTGAGACTGACTCGTCTGTAATTCCCTGTGTCATCCATTTTCCCCTCTTGAGTTATGTTTCCCTTTTTCCAGTCATCAGGAACTTCACCTGACTGCCATGATTTCTCAAATATGATGGCCAGTGGCTTAGCAACTTCATTCTCCAGCTCCTTCAGGACCCGCGGATGGATTTCGTCAGGTCCCATGGTCTCGTGCACGTTCAGGTTCTGAAGATGGTCTCGGACCAGATCCTCTCCTACAGTGGGCCCAAGGTCTTCATTCTCACAGTCCCTGCATCTGCTTTCCAAGACTTGGGTGATGTGGTCAGAGCCTTTGCCAGTGAAGATGGAGACAAAGAAGTCATTAAGAACCTCAGCCTTCTCCAAATCCAGGGTAGCCAGTTCTCCTGATAGGAGGGGGCCTACGTTATGCCTAGCCTGTCTTTTATTCATTACATACCTGTAGAATCCCTTCTTGTTATACTTAACATCCCTAGCCAAGTTTAATTCTAACTGGGCCTTAGCTTTCTTAACCTGGTCCCTGCCTTACCAGACAACATCCCTGTATCCTTCCCAGGCTGCCTGTCCTTGTTTCCACCTTTTATAAGTCTCTTTTTTCCTTCAGTTTTCCTCAGCAGCTCCTTATCCATCCAAGGAGGTCTGCTGGCCCTCCTGCTGCATTTCCTTCTAGTTGGGATGCAACACTCCTGAGCTTGTAAAAGGCCCCTTATGTTGCCCCTGTGATTTTAAGAAATAATTATTTTTGTGTGTATGAAATAGTAAGTGTAAAAATCTTGGGATAGTGGCAGAGTACATTGGAAGAAGATGAATACAGCCATATGAGGTGCAAACTGCTCCATGCTACCTCATGAAAGCAGATTCTGGAGTGAACTATATCCAGAACTTCAGCAGGGTTTTTTTGTTTGGTTGGTTTTTTTGTTGGTTTTTTGTTTGGTTGGTTTTAGGTTTTTTGTCTTTTTTTTTTTTTTTTTTAATTAGAGCAAACTAAAAGGTTCCTCAAACAAAAAGGAGGTTGGGAATGAAATAATATTTGTGCTCAATAGACACAGGAGGGAATTAGACCTCATAGTCCACTGGAGAGCCATCATTTGCCAATGCAGTTGTACTCACAAAGAGTATTTCATTGCTTTTTCCCATTCATGGGGAAACTGTAGAAACTTCTGACATTTCACGTTACTCAAGACTATATCAATCTGAAAATACCCTGCACAACAAAGCCTGAGCTAAGAATGTCTTTCCATGCCCCTCACAAGAGACACTTTCTGCCCTAAATTCAGGCAAAACACCCAAGAAAGCATCAGTCTTTGAAGTGTGATGTCTTCTGTGCTCAGAAAAATCAGTGTTGTCATACTGAAAATATCACTGCAGGAAAATGATTCCTGATTTTAAGCTTTTCCTTCTCAGAGAAAGTTCATTGTCTTACTGCTGAAAGTGACCCTTAAGCTGGAAGAGGAGATCTTATTCAATTCCTTTTGTTAAGGGACCACTATGTGCATCATCAAAAATTGCCAATCTCTGACTATGGGTTGATTTTTCTTTTTTTCTTTTTTAACATTATTTATGGCAAGCAAAGGCAAGATACTACAAGATGTATCTTGTAGTCATGATCTTTGTAATGGTAACGCATCTGAACACCCACCATGTATACCTGGCAAAGTTGTAGAGCTGGAAGCACTTTTCATTTGTGTACTTCATTCAGCAAATATTTGAACTGTATAATATTTTCCTGAGCATATAATTTGTGCACATTTGAAACTACAGGGAAATATAATTGAAAATTTGATATAGCAAGCTCTGCCTTTGATATGTGCCTACAACTTTTTTAAATATGGGTCTAAGTATTTAGAAAAGAAGTGATTATAAATGAGATAGCCAGCAAGTGCAAGTCAAATGATGATAAGGCTAATGCAATTTTGATCTTTCTCTTTGAATGAAATTATATTTGTTTTTTAACTGCTCTGAACAGACGTTTCTATTTAGTTTTACTTGGTTTTAGGAAATTCTATGTGATCCTGATTACACCAGTAGAAAGGTGGTGAATGTGTATGCCAATATTCAAAATTCTATAATAAAATGTATTTAACACACATTGCTTTAAGAACAGACATCGTCAAAATGGATTTGATCAACAGATCTTCTAGCATGATGTTTTTTTGGTTTTTGTTTGGGTTTTTCTTTTACTGTCTCTTGGAATCCTCTACATGTTTTTTCAAAGGAAGTTACAAGTTGGACAATAATTATTCTATATATGAAGTTTCTTCCTAATTTCCTAAGTTCACTTATGCCCTGAGGAATGCCTGTATTTCTTTTCTAAAAACATTATTTTATATCCTATCTGAATTAACTATGGATGTTCTCATTATCCTTATAAAGGTTTAATCCTTTTTTAATTCCTGCTAAGCTCTTGGTCTGAATGTTATATTGTGACAATGAGTTTTAATAACGTATTATTTTGCCTTTGACTATTTAAAATCCCTCTTAGTCCATGTTTCTAAAGTACATTTCACCTACCTTTTTTTTTTTCAATGCAGGTTTTAATAAAAAAGAAACGCTCTTCTTTGAAAGCCATGTTTGGCTAACCATTTAGATATGCACTTACCTCTTTCTTGCTTTTTATTTATATGTTTTAATTTCATTATTAATTATGATTGTTAAAGGAGACGCAGGTTCAGTGGTTAAAGTATTAGCTTGATCAGCCTTTCCTTATTGTGCAGCTTCTGCCTAGACAATCTTAACCAAATCACTAAGAAGTTTTGCCACAGTGAATCATCTGTACAAAGGGAATAGTAATATTTTATATATTAAACTACATTCAGCAATGTCCAATATGGTGACTGAGGTTCTCTATATAGGTGCATTAAAAACAATGTCACTAGATTTTTCTAAGATTTGGCTTCACATTCCTTTTTCCTATTTTAATCCTCACATTTTTATTCACAGTGTTTGTTTTTACATAATTCTTTTACTGAGGGTGTTGAATTTAATTATATGTTAATCACAGTTTACATAGAAACTCAAATATATTAATGAATTAAACAACTTCCTTGTGTTACAATATATGGCTATGTACCACACCATCCTGTGAGGTATAGAAATATAGCTACTTCAGGAAACATTTAGAGTGTCAAGAAATTAATTTACTTTTCATCTAGTTGGACCGTTTGACCAGTATATATTTGGGTGCTTCAAGGACTTCTCAATTACTGTTTTATAAAATGCTGAGTCCCTGCCTTTGGCTTCTTCATTGAGTGATAAGAACTGAATGCTTCGATGAACTATTTGCTTTATTTTGTATGGACATTGGTTATTGATTAACAACTTTGACAGAAAATATAGTTGTCAGATGACCACCTCAGAAAGAGTTAAAGTGGTTATACAATCTAATCATTAACACCATTCAAATAAAAAAAATGGAAGAATTATCCAGAGGACCCCAACCTAACTCTTTTCCTCTTAACTACTTCTCTTTATACGAACTACAAATGAGATATTCTAAGAAATATATGAATAATTTTATGCATGGATTGCATATTTTTTTTCATAGCAAGATTCATAGTGAAGAAAAAAAAGGTCTTTGTTCCCCTAGGTAAAGTCAAACAGGGCAGACTTCTCGTTTGGCCTTTTTCTAGTTACAGTGATTTACTGGAATCATTATTTTAAGTAAAAATTCTTGTTAAATACTGCATTTACAATGGAAGGATGACTCCTATCTACACCTTTAAGCAGTTTCATTACACTGTTAGTTCTGTTTTGTCAGTATTTCTGTGTTAAATTTTTCATATGACTAATTAAAATGTGATTCTAAATTCTATTTGTCATTACTTCTATTATCTTTCTTACAATATTTCGACATAACATGTTTATAGGTTCTGTAAGCTAACCTAATCTAATATTTTGCTTGCAAATGAAATGCCCTGAATAACAATAGCTGCCCTTGGAAAGCTAATTTAAATATATGTATACACACACATATATATATATTAGTCAACCTGATAGATTTTACCTAATTCTAGCCATGTCTCCTTGCTGTCACTCCAGAGAAGCACATCTTTCCATGTATGACATATTCAAATGGAGATGTTAATTTGTGTTCAATTAAAGGAAAGAGAATCAGGTGTATAAAAATCATATCTGTACTATATCCAAGGACAAAAAGGAAACAAGCATATAAAGGAAATGTATTTTGCTATTTCATGTTGCTCAGGCTGTGAAAAAGCAGATATAGTCTTTCTTCTGGGAGAATATTAAATATATTAAACATGCCATATTTCTTGGTTTCATGACCTTTAGTGTGTGAGCTTTGCATCTCCATCACCCTTAATCCTTTCTAGCAGGCAGTGCTGAGTTGCCTGTTGTATTTCTTCATCCTGTTTATATTTCTTCTTTCTTTGCAAGCATCATTTGACCCATAGATTTTAAATGGATCTTATGAAATTCAAAGTTAATTTAGGCTATATAGAACCTTAGTTTTGTTCCTGTCATATATAGCATATTCAATCACAATACTTTTGACTATTTCTAATTTGGATATTCAGACAAAGGTAGCTTGCCCAAAAGCACTTCCAGTTTGGTATGCTTGAAAGTAACTCCTTTAAAAAGTGGATTGTCCTCATCTTTGGTAGTAAAGTTTCCTCTTAATAACCCAAAGCAATACACAGTATGATTAAAGGCTAGTTGGGAGGTACAGAAAAAACAGTGATTGTGCAAAAATTTGTCAGAATATCTTGGGTGACTAAGAAATTCTTTAGTTTAGGCTTTGCTTGAACCAAAACCTCAGAGTTCTCAAAGTCAGTAGAAATCTTTCCATCAACGTTCAGAGAATATGAATATATTACAAAGAACAATTGTTAGATTAAAAAAAAACCCCAACAATAAAACAGTCACATTGTAAGACACAGAAAACTGAGTTTTCTCTGAAATTATGAAGGAATTTGATACATTGCAAAAAGGAATCTAGTCACCAGTATGTTTCTTTGAAGAATTTTATTTTTCTATTTTGAAGTAAAGAAAAATCAACAATTCAAATGCCATTCAAAATCTAATCAGTATCTATAGCATATATTTTCCAAGTTCTGCTTTAGTCTTGTTTGGGTCTGTTGTCTTTTCTGAGCATCTTGCAGCCATGTTTTAATTTATGTGCATTTACACCTGCCTTTTCTGTAGTTGAATTACACCCCTAGCTATGTCCCCAGAGAAGCTATCTCCCCCCAGTCCCTCCAGCCAGAAGACTAAGTAAGTGTGTCATTTAAAACAACAGTAACAGTAGCCTTTTAATGGACTTCCTAGGTACCAATGTCAATTTTTCAAATAGTCTTGGACTGAATGAGCAATTTTGTCTCATGGAAAATATTGTAGTATATCCTTTTCTAAGTTTTCCATTGTTCATGCAAGTGACCAGCTTCTTAAACTTGAAGAAGCAGTTAGTGATAGGTGATTCTCACACTTTTCATGAGACCACTTAAAGAGTGGTATTATACTGCATTATACTAGGCTACATTATACTAGGTACTGTGAAATGATATTTAGTGTAGAAAGAGTATCTCCTGCCCCAAAGAACTTTCATGAAACAAGCATGATAGATACAATTAAGGAAAATTACCTTATTTTAAAGCTAGGGATTATGGCAGGGAGAAAGCAAAAGCCATTCATCCAATATTGCAAACCATTCAGATTACAATAAAATCTTTCCAATTCAGAATAATACCTGCACCAAGGAAGACAAATAATTTATTTGCATGTGTTTATTTAGTATTGTGTTGCCCATTCCTGAAGTTTTATTATGACTTTTGATTTTGCCTGAAACATCAGTTTTCAAGGTTGTATGAATGTGTGTTTGCACACAGTGATTATAACGTATAGATGTAGTAGCTGGAAATAAAAGCCCAGTAATGTGATCCAAACGCAATTAAAATTTTAAAATAAATAGAACCATTTAAAACCAACAACAACAACTGCTTAATTTTAAACACCAAAAGAGGCCTGAATATATTAGAAGAAGCTTTCTCTCAAAAGATAAACACATTTTAAGGCATGTACTTTCCCGCTCTTCTTTTTTCACAGCATAACTAAGGAAAATAAAAGGTCTTCACAGAAGCTGTCTTGCTAAAGAAATAAGAAGCTGTTAAATAGCTAATTTTGGCTGTCCTGGATATGTGGTTACTTACTGAATGTAAAACATAAAAAAAAAAAAGAAATTTGAATGCAGATATTGCGAATTTACCCACAAATCCAAAAAGCAAAAGTCCAGAGTTAATACAACACCACATAGTCCTCGTAATTACAAGCTCGACATGAAAGTCCGGTGTCACAAGGAAGATAAATCTTCTAATTAGCCAAGATTTGAAAAGCAAAGGCAGAATTGAGATGTGGAAGGTTAGACAGGGAGAAGCAACATTGTAACATTATAGCGTGAGAAAATGACAGGATTTAGACAACCTGCAGTAGTCCATATGTCTGGGTATGTGATGGTCTCCACTGGGAATTTTGTCCCAAGTCTTCTGTCTCAGGTTTATCTGTAACAATAACAGCAATAATAACAATACTGCCTTTGGAAGACAGCTTTCTGTCAGTCCAGCACAAGTAAAGCCTGAACAGTTGGGTCTGGCATGAAAAAAGTTCTTGATTAGCATTTTGGTATCTTACATCAGGAAAAGGAGGTAAACCTGCACTGGTGGAGGCTTAGTGTGATAAGGATCTTTATATTACACCTGTTTCTCGGAGATCATATCTCAGCAACTTGTTTTGTTTTGGCTCACTAACAAGAGCTCACATTTTAAGGCAGTGAAATTTAGGGGGCCTAAATTGAGGGGGCCAGGACAGGTTGGGGGGGTGATCAGCAGTAGCAGTCATGTTTTTTCCTTTGTGTTACACTGGTGCCTTGCATTCAAAACACAGCACTGCACCAGTTAACACAAAGGAAAAAACATGACTGCTACTGCTGAACCCAGGACATAGGTTTTCTTCAAAAGACTACATAAATAAAAGTAGCAGTAGAGAAAAGACACAATATGGACTTTACTATGAAATTTAGCTGATACTTTCCATCAAGATGCAAAGATGAATTCTCTTATTTATAGAAAGTATCTTTAAAAATGTAGTTCAGTAATGGATGTACAGCACAGAAAAATGTAAGCAGGTACAATTTCTGTGAAGTTATCTAAAAGCTTTTATCAGGTACACTATACAAATAAATTACATGCAGAAAATAATGCAGTATAATTGATGGACAGATGATTACTGCATTTCTTCTTAATCAGGACAAATTCCTTTTATTTAAACATCTATTTGAACCAGATAATCCTAAGGCATGGTATTCTTCAAAACTAATTCTACCACAAAAAATGTTAAAATTTAATCTCCTGTGTATAATACTGCATCATGCACGTCTAAGACAAAAAATACCTTTGATTTCAGAGGGCCAAGATTACTGCTACTGTTCTCAGAAATACTGATAACTTTTGCAATATAGTTGCAATGTCGTTATGCTTTTCTTTATGTAGAAAGCATAAATTGTCAGTCCTAACATCTGATTTTGCAGGGCTAGTTCTTATCATAGCTCAGGATTTTAGATCCAGACTTTCAGCTGGAACATGCAACTTAATTTATTAAAGAGGCACTGGCAATTTTTTGTTTGTCTTCTTATGGGAACAAAAGGCATTCAATGGACTATGGATATTGATATGGAATGAAGAATGTACTCAGATGAAAAAAGGCTTGCAACTTCGGACCATATTATTCTGTGGAAATCATGAACATGTACTGGATTTGTTGAGCTATGGTATTTTCATCTGACAGACTCTATACATTTAACAGTCTTTGTTACAAATGCTTGCACAGATGTCTATAAATTCCAATACATTTTAAAGAGAGATTTTTCCTGGGCTGAATAAGGCATTCTATTTTATCCAAATAAAATGGCTGTATATCTGAAGGGGAGAATGTTGTTAGCTGCAATAGCATATCTAAGTGACTCTGAAAAAAGAACTCATTAATTTGTAGCTTGGGCTCATTTTGCACTGAAATATTCATGCAACATCTGAAGGTGTTGTCAGTAAAACATCTGGCTTGAAAACAGAAATCACCATTCACTATACAGAAGTGGCTGCTCATTCCCATCTCCCATATGATTCTTTACATGCTCAACTTGGCTTGATTATGCTCTTCTGCTTTGTGTCTGTGACATAGATGCATTGGCATGATTATGAGGATTTTCAAAGCAAAGTAGCTCTTGTAGTTGCTATAGGCCAACTTGTTTAGCCTGCAGCATGTTTGTAATGATCAGGTTGATTATCGCTTCTAACAAAACAGTCTCTAGTGACTCTCATCTGTATTTGCATATATTTCAGATTGGTATATGTACTGAAATAAGTATTTAAGTAACCTTAAGGAGAAATTATCTTAATTGGTCTACTACTGCAGTGCCTACTGCAGTTCACCACCTTTACCTGGAGCTATGTGCCTCCTCATATTGAAAAAGAAAACACATCCAGCTCAGTTATCTGTGTCTGGATTACCTGAGTGAGTTATGTCATGGACTTTTATCATCATGATATGTCTGTGTTATCCAGGCTGTGCTTGAGTACAGAGGCTCAGCTGAATATATATTCAGACCTGAAGCAATCAAAAGGGACTTACTACATAAGTTCAGCCTTAGCTGTGAAGTCAGTAATGCTGTTGTCTTTATGTATTAATTCTCTGCTATGACTCAGTGTGTGATTTTAAAGCCAAAATTAGGTTTTACATGATCTGACTAGAACAGCCTGCTTTGACCAGCCTGTTCTAGTACTTCTTTTCACATAAACAGACATCTGCACTTTGTCCCAGTGGGAAGTACTCCAACGCCTTGAGGCATTCCATGCAAACAGAAGATGCACCTCAGGGTAAAATGGCAATTCATAGAAATGTCATTTTGGCAAAACTTTCCACTCTAACAGAGACTAATTTTTTTTACAGGTGGATTTTGTTGTTTTGGGAAATTTTGTATGTGTGTGCAGATTTTTTTATCTGTGATTTTCAAATTCATGCTGAATATTTTGGCTCCAGAATCTCTTATTTCCCTCTTTTATTTTTACAATGTCCTAAAGTGTTTTTTCAAACTTTCAGTGTAATTCACTCATCAAACCTATTTACCTTAGGTGTCTTTAACAGTCACAAATTACTGGGGCAAAATAATTGGCCAAGCTTTCTTTTTTTTTTGCTTTTTTGTTTGCATGTGAAAGGTTGATTGGAACATTTTCCTGGATCTGTGACTCTCAGGAATGCACTGAAGTTGTGAAATACTTGTTAATGTGCTAACAATCTGATTGAATGCAGGTACTGCTGCTATAAAAGATTACCAGACGGACGTACTTAAATTACAAAAAATAAGGTTTAAAAATGTAACAATATTTGGAGAATATCCAAATGCCACAGAAAGGAGAAGGAAGGAGGAATTGAAATTAACTTTAGTGTAAATCATGTGGCAAAGGATGAACTCCACTTCTAACAACAAAACAACAGGGCAATAAATTCTAAGACATTTCAGCTTTTAAAACAGAAGATAGCTAAACAGATCCATCAAAATGTGTCTGCTGAGGAAGTGAGAAAATGTAACACTGAGTAGATCTCAGCTATGGAAAACCCTGCTTAACAAGGTATGTAGTGACAGGGCTGTTGAATCTGCAATTAGCCTTTACCTCTTTGTCAGGGGTAATGCATGTGAGTGTTGGTAAAGCCATGAGTATGGTCATCTGGAATATTATTCCCAGTTCAAATCTGCACTCTTCTCCATCTCCATTCCCAACAGTGCCTTCAGTTAAGATGCACACTGAATCCTGAATTTAACATCAAAATTTGGTGCACCAATGACACACTTTCAGTAGCAGGCAGCCACTTTACTCTTTAAACTCTGCTCAGAAGTACTCAGGCACTGAACTCCTCTGTATTGATGAATCAAATTAGATTCTCTCACATCTAGTTTCTAATCTGAATTTTCTTGCAATTGATTTCAACACATGTTGGTATTGTCTTTTTCATTCTTGCTACAAAAAATGTTAACAAATACCATTTTAGAAATATATCACCTATTTGGACTTTCAGTTACAAATTATAGCCAAGCTTTTCATATTTGGGTCAAGCACTCCTTTAAAAACTTGACAGGAAGAAGAGATAAATGTGTGACAGAAGTATATATGCTTCATTTCAGTTCCTCATGACAAAAAAAAAGACACAGGGGAATAACTTCACTACATCATTTATATCTTCTGATGCCTCAGGCTAATAAAATCAAATGATTTCTTTAAAATATAATGCTATTTCTTAATTCATGTGTTTGCAATGTTTCCAGTATCATTAAGAGCAGCTTTCTAAGTCTGCCCTAAGTCACTGTGTATTTCTTTCCGTGACAAGAAATCTTGTAGAATAAAATCAATTAATATATTCTATGCCACAATTAATGATACCAGAATGAAATTGCTGGAGAATTTTCAGTCTTTAGGTACATATTTTCAGCTTTACGCTTGGATATATCAGGCTTGCTAATAGTAACAGCAACTATGTATTTATTTTTGGCATTGGAAATGGAAAATCTTTCAAATAAAGAACAAAAACATAGGTGTTAATGCTCGATTTTGCAAGGAGAAGGAAGGTGTAACCCACTGAGGCTCACAAAGACACCAGAAAATTTGACAATGGAAAAACACAGAGATTTGGCAGAGGGCAGAACCAGAAGAGAATATATTTTCAGTGCGGCATAAGAGAGATTCAGCACTCAAAAAAGAAGCCAAATACAAAGACACCTGAATTCTTTGAGACTGCTCTGGCTAAAAAGGGCACTCAGAATTGCTGAAGAAACCTTGGTACATACTTGTGTGCTGCTATTATCCATATAGGTTCTTGCTAATGTGAATAGACTTTGATAATTGAGTCTATTACAAACTGTGTACATCCACTTGCTTCCACTGTTAAGTACTGTGAGAGGCCTCTACCAGTGTTGGAGGTCTTTTTTGTACACAGCAAGCAGGCATGGCCAGTTGTGAGACTGGACATCAGGGGAATTCATTTTGCAGGCTTTAGGCCACCAAAGGGCCTTCAAACAGTTGTAGCTGGGTCACATCCCAGTTAGTTAGCCAGAGGAATTGGTGATTCAAAGCCCTGCTCAGCAGGATGCTTGAGCACCATCTGAGCTTCAAGTGTCTGATCAGTGCCACTATTTAAGATGGGAAACGTGAGATGATTGAAACTGGCCCTAGCGCAAGCTTTGCTAACTAGGTCCTCAAAGAACAAGGGCTCTTGATAGCATTGTTAACTCTTACTAGTAATTATAACTTCATTTTTTCCCAAGCCTTATTTAAAATACATTTACACTGATTATTCACCTGCTTTTATGAATGCCAACGTTAATCAGTTCATGATGGGTAAGCTCCCAAAAATGCCACATCTCCTCATGTTCAGACATAAGCAGGATGGAGGTCCCAGGTGCTATAAGCCTTTGCAGCATCACATCTTCCAGATGTTGCCCTTGGCATCCCTTCTGCTGCCAGCCCATTCTCAGAATGGGATGGAGCAGTGAGAAATAAACTTCCAAATGTTTCCCAGCCCTCTGGAATGATTACTGCTCAAAAGGCTCCCATGAAGGTACAAAAAATCCTAAGGTATGAGCTTAAAGTTGAAGTCTAGAGGTTGCCAGACGCCTTTCTCACTTGCAGTTTATAGGGAGATTCACCAATATGGACATTAGAGGTAGTCTGACCTTAGGCAGATGGATGTAACTGGATGCAAGTGAAGTGTGAGCCCCATCTCTCTCCTCCTATCTATCTGATATCATGCACTGGTCTTATCCTAATTGTGTGACCTGTGTGAAGGTTGAAGCAGCTTTTGTCTCTCTTGTTTCTGAAACCAGGGCTGTTGAGGGGAACATGCAACTTGCAGATATCTGATAAAAATTTTTCTTCTGTATATCCTAGGAGAGGACAGAAACTACCCCTTCCAGTGCAGCTGGTGACTTTGCTTTCCTTTTCTTTTCTTCCTAAATCCCGGGAAGCAAACAGTGCCACTGAGCTGCAATGCTGTACTTGGGAAGCAAGGGAGAGAGCTGGTGACAATCTGTGCTGCTGACATAGTGTCACAGTGTAATGAGGCATGTTGGACCATCTCAGTGATGTGTCAAACCTGAGAAGTTTCAAATGGTTTGGTTAAACTGCCCTAAAGGATTAAACTGCACTGGAAAAGGTTTTATAGTCTTTTGTTGTTAGTGTTTAGAACAGGGTTGTACAAACAAAACAGTCTGTGGGCTTACCATGTTACCGGTGAGGGTTCTGGTGCATCACGATGGTGCACAGCATCTCCCAGAAAAGTCAGTAGTTTGGGGTTTAATCTGTTATAATGTCTTACACCAACACAAGTGTTTTATTGTTTTACTGTACAAGGGTGGATTTCTGTCACTTTCCCAGGTTGCATATTGCCAGCTGTATCTCCAGAATGAGAGATTTCCTGCATGTTCTGTATTTGTCTCCAACTTGTACAAATTGCTTACTATAGTTATATTTTGCCATTTTGAATCAGGAAATGTGTATGCAAACCACCATATTTGATTTAAGCATTTCTTAAACTGGTATTAAAGAGTGTCCCTGTCCCCTCTGCTGTGGGGTGTGCACGTTCCTTACAAGCAGCCAGGAAGGATTAGTGAAAACCTCATTTTCACTAACTAAAGGAAAACAAAAGAAAAAAGGGGGCCAATATTCAAGTCCTAAATGTTGTCGAGTTTCATATCTCAAAAGAGGCTTATGAAGGTCCCCCTTTATATCCCTTTGCTGTGTAAGAGAGACACTACTGTTTCTCCCAACATTGTTAGTGCTCTAAAAATCATTTGGCCTCGTAAGGTTTGATGCACAGAAACTGTATGAGGATATTATCCATTAAATACATAAAACATTCCTTGAACATCAGATGTCAGACACAATAGAAGTATAAAGGATTATTAATTGGTACTATACAAGGGTACCTGGAGGAGTAGTTTCAGTTGTTATATTTATTAAAATAGCTTGAAAAATGAAAAACATTATGTAAGGGGTAGGAATTATTGTCCTTATAGTTCAGGCCAGTCAGAAAGACTATTTAAAAATTAATTTGATCAGCAGCCTAACAAGGGAGGATGTCACAGTGTAAAGCATTCTGCTCTTACATGTGGCTCCTTTGAGTTTTCCATGCCCAGGAGAAAGAGCCAACTGCTTATACAGGCAGAATTATGTTAGTACAAATTGATTTACACATCCACAGGCAGCAAGGGCAGGTGTTTGATGTCATTTTTGTCATGGAGCAGCAAGGCTGGGCTGCTCCGCAGGGGAAGGTGAGCTGCGGGGAAAATAATAGCAAGGCAGTGTCCTTGCAGACCAGTGATGCTGTACCATGGTGCCCAGGCAAGAAGAGCAAAGCATGCCCAGCAACCTTGACCAGATCCAGGCAGCAGTCTCGATCGCTAGAGAAGCTCACAGTGATAAGAGAGAAGACCGAGTCAGAAAAGCAAGGGTCAGATCAGCAAAGTGAAAGGATATCTCTTTGCCTTGCTCTTATGTCAGTGGTCTTTAAGGGTTACATCTAAATTTGCAGTATAAGGTGTGCTTCACATATGTTGGATAATTGCTATTATTGCTAGTGCTGGTTTTACCTTTAACTCCAAAGGCTGTAGTCCTTTGTGAACCAGTATTTTTAATTAGGGCTATATGAAGTTCATATTGTACAGAACAAGCACTTTTTTCCTTTCTATTAGCTACAGATACATGTAAAACACTGACTGTTATACCACAAAAAGTAGTACAAAGCTAAGCAAAAGCTGAATCAAAAGAAGTAATAGTCAGCTGACTTAGACAATCGCAGTTAAACAAACCAAAAGCTTAAGGAAGGACAGGATGGATTCAGACAAAACCTGAAAAGTCCTGGAACTTGTATTTTCAGGTTACTACAGACTGTGGCTTGCTGCTAGTAATGACTACATATATTCCCTGGGTCACAAAGCTATACAGGGCACTTGCAGGAATAACACCTTCAGCCAAATGGTCTATTTTTGTTTGCAGTAGAAGAAAAATTTTAACTTTTTCCTGAATGCAATAAACATACTGCATTTTGTCTTCTAAAGAGGGTCAATATTATCACAGATCTAAAGAGATACCTTTTAAATAGAAGGAAACCAGCATTATATTTTTCAAATTGTCAAACTATGACAAGCTTATACAAATACATATGTACATAAAAAGCTATTGGAATTGCTTACATGAATAAATTTAAAATTACTAAATTACTAGGTTTGTGGCCATAAAAGTTTGCCTTCAATCCTCCTTCAAGTACTAGAATTTATTTTTCTTTCTACTAGTCCAAAAGAATCAGCATTTTCCTTTTGATATTAATATAGGAAGAGGAGCTCCTTTTCTAAGGTGTCATAATAATAATAACTATGATGATGGTAATAATGATAATAATAAAGAGTAAAATTTTGTTAATACAATTTGCATAAGGCCTTACTGACTACTGCTTAAATTCATGACCCATGGTCCTGAAGGCTCTATGGTACGTGTGTGAGTAGTGATGCTATTGGCCTCCTGTCTTTTTCTGTAAATGCTGGAATTGTGAGGCATCTAACAACATAGTGGTCTACAGGAGCCTGAGATCTGTGGGAGATCTCAGGTGCTTAAGTTCATAGCCATGATGCTGAGAGATGCTGAGCCTGAGCTGTAACTTAATCCTTGAAGCCGATAAACTTTGTAGGCAGCTGTGTCTGCCTTCAGGTTACACAGCTGTTCAGAGATATCTTTCATGCAGGCTCATTAATAAGCTGACATTTGGCTCACACCTTGTGGATAAGAACTTTAATATTTTGTGCTATTTTCTATCATTATATAAAGCCTTTCTTACATTACTGAAGCATGTATGATGGATCATGGATTTTTTCTGCATAGGCCAGAACCTAGCACTCCTATTCCTTACATTTACTTTTTCTGTCCAGATGACAATTATTATAAACAACCTCAACAGGAAGGATGTTTAACTCCCATACCCTTCCTACCCTAACATGGAAATGAGAGATGTGGTTTCAAAGGTCCTCAAGCACAAAGAGAAAAAAACCTCTGTGTCCTTGGAAATGTTATACCAGCCGGCACTGACAGTGCTGCCCTCTGAAAGCAAGTTTAAATTTGCCCTGCACACTTAGGTTCTGTTTGGTTCAAGTTTGCACAGGCACAATCTTTTTTCTCTCTTACACTGATTATGTTTATACTCAAATTTAAGTGGCAATGTCAAGAGGCAAGTATTTCTATTGAAAGTACAAAATCAAATCCTTCTGCATTGATCATGAAGCTTTGTCCTCACTTTTAAAGTCATTCTTTGGAAAGAGAGAACCACTGTATTATTTGCACTTCTCTTGCTTCATGTGTTCTGTATGTAATTGAGAATGTTAACCTGTAATGACAAGGGAGCAAATACATCTGTATTACCACTTGACAGTTTTGGCTGATGTTCAAATTTAATCTACAAATTCATTTTTTTACTTTAACATTTTTTTGGTTGTTATTGTGAAGCTCTCTGGTGTTATCCATACATATTTCAGCCAATTTTTGATATTTCTTTATGACTCTATAGGTACGTAGCAAATAAAAGACTAGGACAATATAGGCCCCCTCTGGAAGCTATCGGGAGAACTGGCTACCCTGGATTTGGAGAAGGCTGAGGTTCTGAATGTCTTCTTTGCCTCGGTCTTCACTGGCAAAGGCTCTGACCAAACCACCCAAGTCTTGGAAGACAGATACAGGGACTGTGAGATTGAAGACCTTGGGCCCACTGTAGGAGAGGATTCAGAGCAGCCCTGCAGAGAAGGACTTGGGGGTGTTGGCCAATGAGAAACTGAGCATGAGCCAGCTTCAGTGTGTGCTCGCAGCCAGAAAGCCAGCCGTATCCTGGGCTTCATCAAAAGGAGCGTGACCAGCAGGTCAAAGGAGGTGATCCTGCCCCTCAACTCTGCTCTCGTGAGACCTCACTTGGAGTATTGTGTGCAGTTCTGGTGTCCTCAACATAAAAAGGACATGGAACTGTTGGAACAAGTCCAGAGGTGGGCCACGAGGATGATGAGGGGACTGGAGCACCTCCCATATGAGGACAGGCTGAGAAAGTTGGGGCTGTTCAGCCTGGAGAAGAGAAGGCTGTGTGGAGACCTCATAGCAGCCTTCCAATATCTGAAGGGGGGCTATAGGGATGCTGGAGATGGACTCCTCATTAGGGATTGCAGTGACAGGACAAGGGATAATGGGTTAAAATTTAAAAGGGGGAAGTTTAGACTGGATATAAGGAGGAAATTCTTTTGTGTTCGGGTGGTGAGGCACTGGAATAGGTTGCCCAGGGAAGTTGTAAATGCTCCATCCCTGGCAGTGTTCAAGGCCAGGCTGGATGAAGCCTTGGGTGAGATGGTTTAGTGTGAGGTGTCCCTGCCCATGGCAGGGGGTTAGAACTAGATGATCTTAAGGTCCTTTCCAACCCTAACTGTTCTATGATTCTCTGATTCTATGACTCCCTAACTGAATAAAACCTAAACTCCACAAATCTAGTTATCTGTGAGATCTCACTGGTCACAAGTGTGTTAATATAGTTATTGATAACTTCCTAATTACTTTTTACCATCCTGCCTGAATTCCATTGGTAATTGAACAAGAAAGGATGTAATTTTACGTAGCCCTTTCTTTAAGTTCAAAGGCAGACCTAAATGACTAGTGGAAGCTATCACTAAAGAAGCAAAGTCCTTTTCCTATGTCTCACGTTTCTGTCTGGCAAAGCAGCATTTTCTATCTAATTATACTTTAATTACATTTGCTTTCTCCTTCTTCTGCAAGAAACATATTTAATAGTGAAAATGGCACTCTTCATCAGCATAGGCCATTTTTAAATTTTCACTTGATATTAAAATTCCCCCTGCTTTCAATCGTGAACTCTTCTGGTGCAATGTACAAAACAATTAGTTTTTAATTTTTGTGCTTGGAGTGGAGGACAAACGAGAGTTGGAGAAAGAAGCCAGTTTATACCTAGCCTGCAAAACCTACAGGAGCCAGCTCAATGACCATAGTCCAAGCAAACAATAAGATTTCCGTCTTTTTATTATTGCTTTCAGAAATGTTCCACTTCTCCAGCTACCCATTCGTACCTCATTCTTGTGAAACTTCCACTGAAAAATTTTTCTCTCATGTAACAGCACACACACACACATTGTCCGACATGTAACACAACCAGAGAGAATACGTGAATCAGGGCAGAAAATGAAAATGCATGACATGCTAACGGAGTAGTAATTTTCTCCATTTGTAGCTAATAAATCTGCATCACTAACTTTCTGTCCCCATCCCAAGTGCTCATTACTCTCTGTTCTGGAGATCCCATCCCTCCCACTTATAAAAAATGTTGAATTAATTGTATGTACAGCTGCTTTCTGATGGAGGGGTAAAGACAACTCTGGGGAGGAGGACTAGAAATGATAATTTATCTTTTATTCACTGGGTTCTTTGTATTCATTGCTGGTCGCATGAACAAGTGAAAATAAGAGCCTTCTTGATAGCAGGGGCCAACTTCAGTAACGGACATGTTAATCCTAATTTAGTTCCAGAACTAGAACTGCAAATTTCTTGTAGGAATCCATGTCCATGTGAAATGAGGATAATATTTCCATGTTGAAGAGGGATGAGTAGTTAATAGAAGTTGCTAAGGCAAAAAAAAAAAAAAAAAGAAATATCACTGGTATGTCTGAGGAATACATATCTAAATCTGTATATTAACAAGTGCTATTCCTAACAGAAGGAGAAAATACATCATTTGAAGTTTTGGCCTTGATTTCTGTGGACAGGGGTGTTGTGTTGGTTTTTTGTTTGTTTAGTTTTGTTGTTTGGGGGGGTTGTGGGTTTCCTTGGTTTTTTGTTTTTGTTTTTTTTTTGTTTTTTTTACTTAAAATATTGCAATTAAAGGGAGGAAGTTCTATGTGGTGGTTTTCATGGTTTTGTTTTTGTTTTAAATCCAGGTGCAAAAACTACAGCAATTAGTATTAATCTGAATTTGATTATTTGGCTTTTCAGGGTTTCATTGGGTTATGTTGACTTTGTAATTTGATTGCTAAGCAGATGTAAGCTGTACTGATTGCATTAAAATATGCAAAGGAAATGAAAAATTTTACCCAGCAATGTTCAGAAAACTCTTCTTCCTTGCTAGCTGTGAAAACTTCCTTTGGGAAGGTAAAAGCAAAGGATGTTACTAATCATACTCTAACGCCAGCTATTGAGTTACAAGTTACATCTACATAGACAATAAGTATTTAGGCTGCAATACTTTGTTTCTGGATTAATATGTTATATAAGTAATGGAAACTTACTAGACATGAGATATACAGTACACTAAGATATGATAAAGAACTGGCTGGATGGCCGCACACAAAGAGTTGTGGTCAATGGCTCAATGTCCAGCTGGAGACCAGTAACGAGTGACGTCCGTCAGGGATCGGTGTTGGGACCGGTCTTGTTTAACAACTTCATCGCTGACATGGACAGTGGGATTGAGTGCGCCCTCAGCAAGTTTGCAGGTGACACCAAGCTGTGTGGTTCAGTTGATACGCTGGAGGGAAGGAATGCCATCCAGAGGGACCTCGACATGCTTGTGAGGTGGGCTGATGCCAACCTCATGAAGTTTAACCATGCCAAGTGCAAGGTCCTACACCTGGGTCGGAGCAATCCCAGGCACAGCTACAGGTTGGGCAGAGAAGAGATTCAGAGCAGCCCTGCGGAGAAGGACTTGGGGGTGTTGGTTGATGAGAAAATGAACATGAGCCAGCTTCAGTGTGTGCTTGCAACCCAGAAAGACAGCCATATACTGGGCTGCATCAAAAGGAGCATGACCAGCAGGTCGAAGGAGGTGATCCTGCCCCTCTACTCTGCTCTTGTGAGTCCTCACTTGGAGTATTGTGTGCAGTTCTGGTGTCCTCAACATAAAAAGGACATGGAACTGTTGGAACAAGTCCAGAGGAGGGCCATGAGGATGATGAGGGGACTGGAGCACCTCCTGTATGAAGACAGGATGAGGAAGTTGGGGCTGTTCAGCCTGGAGAAGAGAAGGCTGCACGGAGACCTCATAGCAGCCTTCCAGTATCTGAAGGGGGGCTATAGGGATGCTGGAGATGGACTCCTCATTAGGGATTGTAGTGACAGGACAAGGGATAATGGGTTAAAATTTAAAAGGGGGAAGTTTAGACTGGGTATAAGGAGGAAATTCTTTTGTGTTCGGGTGGTGAGGCACTGGAATGGGTTGCCCAGGGAGGCTGTGAATGCTCCGTCCCTGGCAGTGCTCAAGACCAGGTTGGACGATACCTTGGGTGATATGATTTAGCGTAAGGTGTCCCTGCCCATGGCAGGGGGGTTGGAACTAGATGATCTTAAGGTCCTTTCCAACCCTAACAATTCTATGATTCTACGATATGAAAAATGTCTCACGTATAAGGAAAGCCCATGCATTAGGCTACTCCTGGGCAATTTCTGAGAATCATATATATTAAATGTAACACAATCTGCTATGTCATTGTTGAGGAGTTTATTAACTAATAACTGCTGTATGGTGGTTCAGTCAGAAATGGCTTAGTCAGTACCTGGGTGAATCCAAGCAGTAATTTCTGGGGCCAGCACCTATCACATGTTCTTTTTAAAATGAACAATGTTAAGCTGTGGGGAACTGAGAAACAAGGAGGTTCTTCCTATTCCTGCTTCTGTGGCCATTCAAATTTGCACTCACCTCTCTGCTGACTGCAACAGTCACTGAGTGGGTTTCTGATGTACATGAATTCTGTGTATGATGGGACACAAGTCGTTGTTGTGCTCCTTCTTCAAGTAGCTTTCATATTGAAAGCATTTTCTCTTAAGCAAACACTGTAAGGGAAATTTAAATAATCTTTTTCTAACTTTGGCTATAGAATAATTTTTTCACTCGTACAAAATCATTTTTTCAGTAATATATAGTTTATCATTGTATGGTTATATTTTTTTTTCCCACTGCTTGTTCAGGTGCCCCAAAAGAGAAGCAGAAGTAGAGAATAGAGTTAAAATGTTGAAATTTAAACTCTTCACTGTAGTTTTATGTTTATTTGCAGAATGAAGGGGAAAAAAAAAACAACCAACAAGGATAATAAAAATGTTAACCCTGTTATTTAGGCAACTCCTCTGTGACTGAGTTTGGAAAAGATGATGTAGTTCTAGTTGGAATATTGGGTTTGCTAGGTTTGTATTCAGATGATCATACTGATTTTAGAATGGCTGCTCATGGAGCAAGGTTGTATTTCACATTTAGAATCCAAGTCTCAATAAGGAAACAAGCACAAAATGCATGAAGATAACCAAAAGATGATTTTAGACTTTAGAGGGTTTAAATTTCATCTCCACTGGGCAGCCTGAGACACAGCACAAGCTCACCTGCTCTGTGGTCAGGGGAGCTGCCTTGCCAGTCTTGCTGCACAGTCCTATGCACAGATATGCTCATCCCTTCCCTGGGAGAATAGAAAGGAACCTGCAACCTGGGACTCATCCTCACTAAGTCTTTTTTTTTTTTTTTTTTTTAGCTCAAGCAGTCCCTTAAGAGCATTTTTTTAATAACTTAATAATCAGATGCACACATAGGCTTTCTAATTGCTTCTACAAGTTCCTCTGGTGTCTAATATTGTATTAAACCATGGTAGTAGGATTTCAGTTACTTATGCAAAAATCACATCTGCAATTGATAGAAATATTTATCAGTGTATTCACTAAAATGAAAAAGCATTGAAGCAAGTAATAACATTTAAAACAAATAGGAAAGCACAAATGAAAATGAAGCATCTGAATAATTTCACAATATGTAGTGCAGAATAAATGATATCAAAACTCCACTTCTGTTTCAAATCAATAATGCTGCAATGTGACAGGAACTTGATGATGGTGTGTAACTAAAAATTTAATCCAGTCAAAATATCTTCACAACACACTCAGACAATTGAATCTTTGCAATTATTTCTTAATGAAAAGCAATTGGTTTCTGGAAATGATTAGCTTATTTTATAGCCACAGTCAAAGAACATATGGAACTAGACAAGAGTCCTGTTCCCAAGTTAAACATTCTAATTTGCAAAGTAAAGCAAAATAGTGTATTGTAATATTTTACATTCACTGCTTCGGTTTCATTTTATGTGAGCTTTTGGAGATACATTCGTAAAGGATATTTGATAAAAGCACAGAAACAATAAATTAAAGCAGACCTGTAATGGCCAGTTCACACCAATATTATGGTAAAACAGGAAGAATAAATACTGAGCATAAGCCTAAAAGAGAGTTATTCTGTTCCTAAGATACCATGCTAAAAATGAATGCTGGTGTCCCATCACCAGAAAATACCTGAGACAAACTAAAAGAGATGTTGAAATGTACTTCTATGTTGAATGATTTATAGTTCCTGAAAAACATACATGCATAAATGCATAAAGCTGTAATTCTTGTCAGCATAAACCCCAAGGAGGGAAACTTTCAATTAGTTCACTATAAATACTGACTACTTTACTGCCGTGTCTTTCTTTTCCTTTTCTTTATTTGGTCAGTTTGTTTGTTAAGCTTTACCTTCTTCAGGAAATAGTTAAAGAAGTAACTTTTCAGAAGCAAAGAATCTTTATCTCAGAGGAAGCAGTAGCAAAACTTAAAAAGGAGAACAAATTTAGGTTAGGTATAGAGATGCAGCATTTAATTTATGGGAGTGCACTGGAAATGAGCTTCTCTAGCTAATTTAAGGAAGGAAGATTCATGTAAGCCCAGGGATAAGCAGGTCTTAAAGTTAGCATTTGTCCAGTCACAAGTGAGATACAGGCACTGCAGCTTGCTGCATCCTATGATCATGTAGAATAAACAACTCTTTTGAATGTCTAGCAGGGTTTGGGGTTGTTTGGTTTCATTTTTGTTTTTTCTTTTTCTGAACCATTTTAAAAATCATTATTGGAAGGAAGACAAGGAATAAGCAGCATGAATGTATATTTCAGAAGTAACTCTGTAGCAAAGATTTCCCTCAGAGAAAATAATAATAGCAAGCAGTTGCTGAGGGTTTATGGATGTATAGAAGTATACATAGAAAACACACAGGCAGGGTTCCCTTCAAGAAGAGGTAGGTTTTCTGTTCAGTTATGGCTAGCTTGTCTTCTTGAATTCATCTTTAATTCTCTTTCAAAGCCCTACCCTGCAATTATTATTACTTGTGCTGTCCCCGTCAAGCTGAAACCCATGCAGCTCAAACAGACAACAAAGCGAGAAAGAAATCCTTCAAAGTACTGTATCTTAACTTCAAATATTACTTCAACTCCTATGGTTTAGAATCCATGTAGTCACACAGTTGCTCAGAAGGATCAACTAAAGGATTTCATTCAGAAAAATGGTATACCAGAAAGTGTTTTTTTATATTGGCAATACAAGCAATATTGTCAGGCTAGTATATCCTAACTGCTACTGCACATCTCTTAAAGTGTGGTAGCTATCAATACACATATTTTTATTCCTTTATAATATGAACGCAAATAGCTACAATTTATTTGTCTGAAGACTGTGTTGAATTGCTTCATCTTTACTGTGGTCTTGGAATGTTCTTTTGGAAATTTACATCGGCTCAGTTAACGCAATGTAAGTTGTTATGCATCAGAACTTAATCATATTGCATATTCCTGAAGGCAACTCTTTTAGAATGAGCCTTCAAGTGTCTTCAAAGTGACTCAGCTTGAGCCTCTGTGCTAAGAATCTGCTGGTTTTACTGTGGTATCAGCAAAGCAGAAGTTATTCAGGGAGTTTCCTGAAGGTATTTTGCAATGATCTTTTAAAATAAGCACTGGCTGAATATGCCTCTTCAAAAAAAGCCAAATATGGCAACACAGTGGCAATATGGTGATTAGTTATACCTTTCTGCTTTACAGTAATGAATTATGAATGGCATTTATTTAACAAGCTTCTTTGAAGCTTTTATATATGATTGCAAATGACATGTGTGACGTCCAGCAGTCCTTTCTTTTGCATAATGGTCACAGATTATACGTAGGAAGAGTAACATGGAGGTAAAGTGACAACTCCAGTCACTTAATGAGAAGTTTATTAAGAAACTAGGACTGATTATCAGTTGCAAATTAACCATAATGCGAGTAATCAGCAGAGATGTCACATTGGTGCAAGAAAAATGATAAACAGAAGAATGTTCGTCCCTATGCTAATCAAAAAGTACCTACAGCTCATTACAGAATGTCATTTGCAAGAACCTAGTGATGCAGGGTTTGGGAAATGTGCTTTTGGAAAATATATTTGGCAATATCACCATACATACCTTTAAACTGCATTTAATATGCCAAAAGAATTTGGGTTTTGATAGACTCAATGGATTATCTGTGTGATAAAAGCTGTACTTGCAATATATAAAAGCTTGATTAGATTTTTGGACCTCTAAAGTAGACAGCGTTTTTGAAGCAGCAGTAAAACAAATTGTGATGTTTTAAATGCATCATTTTGCCAGTTCCATAAAAATAATTGTAAAATGCATGCAAAATCCAGGCCACAGTAATCAATCTTATATATGTTGTTCTAACAATTATTATATTCTTATTTTTAATTATTAAATAGTATGACTAGCTTTTACAAACTGCAAACTAGGATTCAAACCTCAAACCTGCAAGAAAAGACCCAGTCTGAGATACAGAGCTTACAGTTTTGTATTATTCAAAACATAACAATTGGTAAGAATATAGATGAGAGGACAATGTAACAGCATTTTGCCATAGCAATCTTCTTTCTATTGGTCCTTAAGTGCACTTTGTTCTACCATAGGTACATTGATTCCTTTAACTCTAGTTCTTCAGCTCAACTCGTGTGCAATATTCTGATTCTCCTTTTCCCTGGCAGTGCCCACATCCTCTGAAAACATCAGTAATATCCCTTGATCCTTTTTTCTCCTTTTGCCAGGTTCATTACTGGAAATATGAATTAAACCTTTCCTTTCCTAGAGAAACTTCTACTATTTAACACAGTGCTTTGTCAACACTTTTCCCAGATTTTACTCACGGTAATAGTATTCTGCAGAACAAAACTGCTGAAGTAGGAATTTTTCCTGTGGCACAGATCCACTGTATTATTTTTTTAAAGTTTGCCTACTTTAGAGTATTTTCATTTAGTCACTAATGAAATTGAGATAACAGAATAGTATTATACAAGCTATCTTTTTTAAAGCTCTGCTCCATTTTATCCCATTCATCTGTGTATAGCCATGTCTTTACCAGTCTTTCCCTCAATGTCTGTTCTAAAGACAAAATCAGTGACTGAATCCTAGATTTTGTTACTGAAATTTTTCAGTTAGATTTTCTCCATGAGCTATTGTGTTATTTTGAAAAAAAAATTCATTATCTGCATTTCAGAGTTTGATGGGAATAATTGACTATGTGTCCAGCACCCGTATACCAGACTCTTCGTATCTACCATCAGAAACAGGTAAGAGATTTCCTGAGTATTCTTGTGAGCTTGGCATCATTAAATCACCTCAATACGTTTTAAGAAAGCTGAGGTCTGTAGATATGTTTCTGCATTGACTATTTTAAATATCATTACTGTATCAAGACCCACCCAAGATTTCCATCGATATCTTTATTAACAAAAGAATTTAAATCCTCTCCAGTAAAGTGCTACATTAATTTCTTTAAATGCAAAAGATATTTGGATTTTTTTTTTTTTTTTTTTTTTGCCTGACTGAAATTGAATTGAGATGAGGGTCTTAAATTTTCCTTCCTATAATTCTTTCCTGGAGCAAGGGGGAAGCTTGTATTTATTTTAAATCTTTATTTACACCCTTTGATTAAAAAAAAAAAAAATAAAATTATATTTTCTTCAGGTTGTAAAATACTCAGTAAAATGGTCAGGTTATAGCTATCAGAGGAATCAAGGTACAGATTGTTTTTGAGAATACAAAAAAGATGTGATGGTTCCTGTTGTCCTGAATACATTTTTTTGTGTATACACAGACAAAGAAATAACGCTAGAAAAATAAACTTTTATTCTGAAATTACAGCTGTCTGACAAAAAAAGTCAAAATAAGTTTTTTTTTCCCCCAATTATGGCCAGATGTTTTTATAGGACAGTTACAAAATAAATTCTAATCTATGAAACAATTTGTCCATGCATGTTTCATCCCGTTCTAGTCCCAAATCTGCTCATTTTAATCAGCATTCATCTTTATGATGCTTAATAGCCTTCAGCAGACCCAGTATGTGACTTGTATGTGGGACAGCTCATTCTTAAAATTAGATGTAAGAATCTCCAGTGAGTGGATATCTGATAAGCACAAAAACATGCAGTTGTCTCTAGGCACCAAAACCAGCCAGGTACATTAAATATTTTCTGTTTCTGGTTTTATGATGTCTTAATAAAGTAACTAGGTTTTAATTGTTGCAAGTTTTTCATGATTCTCTTTCACATCAGGAGTTAAAATTTTTTCTTAGCTATTTTAACACTTCTGTCAGTGACTCACAACTTTGATGAATCAACAAGTATCATGATGTGCTACCTTGATTCAGAGTTCTTGGGAGAGCAAGAAAGGAGAAAACAGAAGCTGGGGCAGACAAACATATGGAGCTTAGAGCCTATAGACAAAGCTGTAAACTGTCGGGAAACAGAAAGGGCCAGAAGAGCAAGGAAATAATAACATTGGGAATACTGAAGAAATCACAACTCCTGTCCAAAGCATTGATCAACTTTAGTATCTGCTTCAATGAGAAAAAAATAGTGATTTACAAATAGTAATATCAAATTTGTGTTAATTAAATGGCCTAATGCAGTGCAGAGCTTTATGTACCAAGAGCAAAGGAGGAGTTGAAATGTGGTGTCTTTTTAAAGCCTTTTAAAACATATTATTTCCACTGTCCACAAACAAGCCAGTGCTACACTATGCAAGTGGGAAGGAAACCTTGGATTCTCATTCTGTCTAGCACCCATCCTGTCAAAGGCTGGTCCAAGCTACGCAAATGGAATCTTTTGTGTTCTGCCCCATCCCTATGAATATCTTCAAAAGACAAAGTGAACATGGGCATTATGAACAAAGTAAAACCAACAGCACTAAATTTAGAAGCTAATATTTCCTTCATGTCACACAAGGATAGACACGGTTCCAGTTTAAAAGGCAGTTCTGTGAAGGCAAAAAATATAATATGACACAGATACTGATGCCACACCAACAAGAACTAATAGCGTTTGTGGCAAAATTCCTTCTAAGCCTCCTAGTATTTCTGCATACTGACCTAATCTGGATGGCATGCCACAAAAAAGCACAATTGTCCTATTCAGTGACCTTAATGAGATGTCAAAGGGTTAATAAGAAAATTAATTTATACTTTTAAGCACAAGAAGTAATTAAAGTCTAAGGGAAACCTGTATCATAATTGAAAATGAGTAATGAGCAAGTGGGATGTGAAGGAAAAATGACTTTGTAATTAAGACAGGAAGTTCAGTATAACAAGAAGGAATAATGTATTTGTCACCTATGGCACAATTATATCATACTGATATTAAGTGGGAAAGCTTAAGATGAAGCAGAACAATAGAGCTGGTGAATGAGGAGGTGTTAGAAAGTGACACTGCAGTTTCAGCTGGCAAAAGAAACTACTTTGGGGACCAATAGTAGGTAGGCTCCTGATAGCATCAGGCTTTCAAATTAATGAAACTGAAATACATTAAAAAGGATTAAATAGTAATTGTACTAGCATTTATATTAAAGCTCTTAAAGTTATTAGTTCTTTGAACTTTAAGAAAAGGTTCCTGAAACACACACTAGGAACATGTGGGCTACTATTTTAATAGGATGGGCCACAATTGCCCTTGATATCCTTCCCCCAAAGTCAGTAGAGTTACCCCAGTGATGAATATGGTTTATTTCTTCCTATGTTTCTTATCTGAATTTTTATTCTGAAAGTTTGAAGCACAGGGAATTCTCGTATCTCCAGAGACATCCGAGAGGCTATAGCAATTCAGAAGGCACAAGAAAGCTTATGTATAATGTCCTTCGTTTTCCGTGGCAGTTGATGCCAATGATGCCTGGATGCAATAAAGACATGAAAGAAATTAGTAAGGTTGAATTCTGCAGATGACTCTTGCATTCCTAACTCCCAATACTGTTTATTGTGTTGCTTAGGAAGATACTTGTAAGACTTATACAGCAGACCTAAAATTAACTCTGCAAGCACTCTTTTTTCCTTATGTGTGCAAATGTGTGACATACTTTCCTTCTACCTTCTCATCTAAATAGATTTTTTTTTACAGGCAAGGTATTGTTAAAAGAAAAAAAAAAAGTAAATGTATACATAAAAGCAAAGATCATGTCAGCCATAAGCTTTCTTGCATATATGAGGCTTTTTGTCCTTTCAGAGTTGAGAGGATGGTAAGTAGCACTGAAGGTGAACATCATGATGAAGTCATTGCATATGTTCAAGTCCTATACTTTGTTCCTTCACCAGTCTTTCCAGCCTTCTTTTTAGAAGAACAAGACAAATAACAATTTAATTTAGAATCTAACACTGCAAATAGATTTTAATGACCAGGTAACTTATTCCCATTCCTTGACATCCTTTACTATTTCTGAGAACAAAATTCATCTCTTCAACAGAAACAAAGGAAGGCAGAGACCTGAGTATGGACAGTTGTGTTGATTCATGCGGTACTGAAAGAGAGTGAAGACCTTTACTGAATGAAATGAAACCAGCTTTACTTTTCCAACCATATACTGCTTTTTGCTGAGCTGGAAAATATTGAGTTGATTACATATTTCTTCATCATAGTTTGAGCAATGGAGGATTGAGTTTTAGTGAATACAAATCTATGATGGATAGGCATTATTTGAACACATGTATTGCTTAGCACATTAGTGCTCTCTCTCAAAGTATTAGGAAAAGCAGGATTATTTTAGATAAACACATTCAGAAAGGAGTCCAAACAATGGAACTCATATTCTATCAAACCCATAAAATTAGAGGCTATTTTATCAAAACCATGAGCCAAAATAAATACTTCAAAGAAAAACCAAAGCAACAATACATGAGTAACCGTACAAACTATTTTCTTACTTATCTTTACACTATCATTTCAATGAAGAAAATATTAAGTTTATGAAGTGTTCCAAAAATAATATAATAACAGTTATGTACAATCTGCTTAAAAAAATAAGACAGAAGACATCCTGGGAAAAAAAAAAAAAATCATAAGCTATGCTGCTTTTCTCCATAGCATGTAGAAGAGCTAAAGAACCAATCACTCACCAACTGGAGGGAATATTCCTATCCTATCCCATCCCATCCCATCCCATCCTATCCTATCCATCACGCTGCAAGCTAACCTCCGCAGTCTCCAGTCTCATGAGCTACATTTGCTAAACTTAAAGTTTTCACTCAGCTTATGTTATTGGTATTCATAAAGTCTCACGTGATCTTGATTTTCCATGCTCCAGAACATACATAAGGTATAGATTACTTGCATGTGATATAACCATGCTTTTCAGAGGCTTTGGAAAATAGTTGAAACAAAATTTGAAGTTCTGCAGCCCAGCTCATAAGCTGCATTCACTTATAGATACAGAGAATTTTATTTACCCAGCAAATTATACTGCCATTGAAGTTCATCACTTTAGAACACCTTTGCCTCTATGAAATGAAGCACTTCCACTTCTCAAAGCTGCATGTGCTCCAGATATGTCTTGTGTCCTATGCAGCTCTGATAAAGGAAGACATGTATCTGAATTACTCCCAAGTTAGCTATGACATGTTTGGTTTTGTTTGGCTGGGAAGATCAAACATCACCTTTCCCAAGATCTGAAAGGTGATTTAGTCTTTCTGACTCTTCTCAACCCTTATTCTGAGAAAAATGGAGCTGTCTGCTCCAGATTTTAAACATAAACAAAAATAATAAAACAAGAGATGGACAACAGCTGCTGTGTGCCTACAGTATTGTCAGCGTGAAATTCATGGTTTGCTGACTACCTAAATTACTCAGCACACTGCTAACCCTGAGCTTAGCTTTGCCTAGGTAAGCACCTGTCATTAAAGGGGTAATTAATCTACTATTCTAAGTAAGGTAATGTCAGAAAAGAAAACAAGAAGTGTCATTTAAGCGCTTTTACATTCAAAACCATGCAAATGTCACAATTCACAATAACAACAACAGAGAAACTTTTAGCAGGCAACCCTTCATATTAATCACATATTGCCAAAGGTTCTGTCTTAAACATTACTCACAGGTTAGACAAGTTCCATTAACCTGTAAAATACCACATAACTACTTACTTCTTCAAGCATTAAGGCTGAGAAAATCGTGTTTAAACAGAAAATACAACCAATTTGGGGCAGAAAGACTTAGTTTTCTTTACAGTACAGGAAAATAATAATTGTATGCAAAGTCTGTAGTAGCTAACCCCCAGTCATAATTGGGAAATCTTTATTCTTAATTTACTACTGATTTACATTTAACTGTATCACAACAGATACAATATATATGAAAGAGGAAACTCCTTGACAGTTTTTTCCAAGTTTGAAGAATTTTCATTACAGTATCAGGAACTAGTAGTGTCCAAATACAGCTGTGGTTTAGGAAAGATTAGGAAATCTGGGCTTTCATATATGCTCCTAAAGACATTCAGCCAAAGCAAGGAAATAATTTACATCAGAAATTTTTATTGGTTAAACCCAAAATCAGATAGGAAAAAAAAAACCAAACCAACACGTTACTCCTTTCAAAAAGCGCTGGTTTGTGCTACAGTTCCCACAAATTTCTAATGGATGGGAATGGGCAGTACAATACAATTCCTAATAAAGGAAAATAAAGATATTTTATTTCTACTAAAAGAAAGAAAATCCTAGTCTTCCTGCAGTGATAAATTTATAAGTGATCTTTACTGACAACAACAAATTTCCAAGCAACTTGGAAAACCACAGCTGTGATATCTTGGTGTGGCACAGTGACCCTGACCCACTCTGAGACTGCTGTGGTCAACCGTAGAGCAATGGCTGCTGAGAAACCTGAGATGAACCTCATCCCTTCTTCTCTTCAGGTCTGTGATCTTCCTCTTGCTCCCCAGCTCATCCACAAAACTCTCAGCATAGAGAGATACCAAATTACATTTATATTTTTGCTTATAATTTTTGTTCCTAATTGGATGTTGAGGACAACTTTTTTTCTTGGGACAGAAAAATTAAAAGCCACAGAGGCTGCTTCTCAAAACTCCTATACAGCAACTTGGTTATGTTTCCCCAATGTGCCACTTGCAAATTTAGGAAATAAATTAGAAAGATTAATAAGTTTCAGTAAAACAACTCTCTTCTCTGCATTGTCCTGAAATCCTCATGGAAATGAAGAAAATTAAAACTTTCAATACACCAATGTATTTTTAAAGTTGCGTCAAAGCAAGAGGGGAGGAGGTGGCTGCTTTTATCTGGACCCAGGCAGGCAGGATTAGATGTTATTCATGCAAGGTCATAAGCACAGTTTTTTGTTCTGTTCAGAGAAAATTCTTAAATTTCAAGAACTACCTCATTCTGAGCTTTAAAAACTATTTCAGCAAAACATAGAGGCTCATTTTTTTTTAAAGTGAAGCCAGGTCTTTTACCAAGAACCTCACTAACACTGAAGTTATTAACACCTGAGCTTTTATAAAAGACAACCTCTACTCCCAAGACCACTGTTTCAGACATACACTGGGGTGAATTATGACTCTTGAGTTTTGTAATGGCAATGCAGGCAGGGTATTTTTGCGTGAGAGAAAGACAGGTTGTCAGTACGTGATGTTGTCATGCATTAACTGCAAGAGCACAGAAAATATTCTCTGCAAGATGAAGAAAAATAGGCATGAGACAGAATTTAAAAAGAGATTAGAAGAGTGATGTAGTTTAGCACTTAAACCCAGTGAGTTGTAATGAAAAATTCAATGGGGTTTCTGTCCCTAACCCTCTTTACTCTTTTAAATTTTCTGTCCTAAGAAAAAATGTTATTGCTCAGGATATAATTAGGAAAACTAGTTAAAAACACAAATACAGAATTAATTCTATATCTTAAAAAAAAAGTTTAGCTACAACAAATCCTTCTTTTCAAGAAGATTAACACATTGATTTCATATCCAGCCTTAGAGGAAAGATAAACTAATCCTTCTGTAGGTCATTATATTTGACAAATCCTCACTTGATCTTTATTTTGTTGCCTAAAGAAATTGAATTGTGAGTGTAAACTATAAAAAACATTGAAGTCCCTGTAACTTTTTTATTTAGTAATTGATCAAATTCAGCAGTAGTTAATGGCATCTGGAAAGTCAGTAGGAACTGTAAGGCGTGATGTACTAATGCAGATGAAGAAACACTCCCAGACACAAAGGACTTCCCACACTGACAATGTTGTTATTGCTACTCTGCCTAAATCATAGCATCTGTAAAATTCTCTTTGGAAAAGTAATAATAAGTAGTAGGGACACAACATGATTATAAAATGCTGATAAACATATTATGATTTATTAAAATAGGAGTAAATTAAGAAAAAGTCAACAAAACAGTTTTAAAGGAGGTGGACTTACACTGGTAACATTTCACCATAGAGCTGCATACCTCTGAATTATTGACATCAGCAGGGGTCAAGGTGGGTGCAGTGATCCATCTGTATAAAGATAGCTGCTAGATAAAAATCTGAAATGGTGTAATTTTGTGCATATATATATGTGTGTGTGTCCATGTATACACATGTATATACATGTGTGTATATATGCGTGTATGTCTAAGCATGTGTATAAACATATAAAGATCTGTGTGCTTATACACATATATGTACACATACATATATGCATGTATAGGTACATATATGTACCTATACATATAGGTATAGGTACATATAGGTACATGCATATAGGTACATATAGGTACATATAGGTACATGCATATATGCATGTAAATGTACATACATAGATGCATGCACGTATGTATGCATACACACGTGTGTGTTCATGCCCTATCCCTGTACACACATGAATACACAAGTTTATATATGCATAAATGCATACACGTGTGTTCTTGTGTTTAAGTGAATAGATATCTATACATATGTACACATATGTATATCCCTATATGTAGATACATATGCATATACACACGTACATACAGCAGGAAATATATATATATAAAATATATAAAATATATATTTTATATATATATATAAAATATATATATTTCCTATTGGAAATGCTTTTGTACCATTACAGAACAGAAACTGATATTGTTTTCCCTGGAATTTGTCTAGTAAGAAATATATATATTGCTTGCTTTTTGTTTTATATTATTCTGGGCTTCCATCACTACCACCTCCAGTTTATGTAGCTGAGACAAAAAAAAAAAAAAAAAAAAAAAAAAAGGGTACGAGGAAACCAGAAATTACAAATGTAAAACCCCTATTTTCTTCTAGAAAATGGGAAAAGTGACTGTAAATAAAAGAACAATGTATATGATTAGATATGTAACAGTGCTTATTCTCAATATGTGATCTTCCTAAATTTATTCTTTCTGCAAGAAAATATGACAGCAAGAAGCCAGCTAGAAGCAGATAATGGACTATCTTCAAAGAGGATCCTTTTATTCCTTACACAGCAGTTAGTGATAAATGGTTCTAATGTCAGTGCTTACTATTTTCTTCTGGTCTTATTTTTTCCTTGCAGCATATGTCAAATCAGAGACTAACAGCCCCCCGAGATAAGATACCTTGACACAGCTTCTTTCCATCTCCAATGGCTGAAGCTATCAAATACCTGTCATGAACATGAAATGGGAAAGGATGTAGATATCTTGTTCCTTGTCAAGTGTATTTCTTTCAGATTATTACAGGGAAGTGAGTGTTATAATGATATTTTTCCATAAATATGTGTCTGTTTTACACTCTTGCTTATAAGTATCTTTTCTTGCTAGCTCTGAAGCTGTTCTACGGAAAAGATGAGAATAAGGAAAGAGCCTGAGTAGGTCTTGACCAAAGATGAAGAGCCAAAGTATTGTACTGACCTATTTATGACTTCAGAGATGTTTAGTGACAACTGTCATCCTGAATTTTCACTGGAAATTATTAATTAACATGTCATTTTAGGGTCATCCCACTTTCAGAAGAATTTTTAGGCATCAGCAAAACCTCTTTGCAGTGAACATGAAAGTGAAGAGAGGACATGCACTTGAAAGACCTGATTATTGTTCACTTACTGTTCAAAGTCTGTTTTCTCTGACATTTCAGACAGATACGAAGAATCTGCTGTTTCAAGTAAAACTTGGATTCAGTGCAGAACTCAACTACTAAGTATCTGCAGGCAAATCCCTTTGCATTTTTTCCTCTGTTCTCTGTCTGTTAGATGGGAGGAGGTTTCACATGCTTTGTAGCATTTTTGTGAAGACAAAATTTATGACTTTGATGTTCATGATGCTATAGTCCGATGATGCATTGGTTAGGGACCTGAGTACACATAACCGTAGCAGGTAGGATATTTTGGTTTTTTTGTAGAAATAAATTTTAATAAACAAATTCTATTAAAAATGAAACAGTTGAAAAATTCGATGTAAATGAGCAGGGAACCAGTAAAGAAGGAGTAAAGGTACGTATTGTATTCCTCTGGAAACTGCTGAAGACTTAGAATCATAGAATCATAGGACAGTTAGGGTTGGAAAGGACCTTAAGATCATCCAGCTCCAACCCCCTGCCATGGGCAGGGACACCTCACACTAGACCATCTCACCCAAGACTCTGTCCAATCTGGCCTTGAACACCACCAGGGATGGAGCATTCACAGCTTCCTTGGGCAACCTAATCCAGCGCCTCACCAACCTTACACAAAAGAATTTCCTCCTTATATCCAGTCTAAACTTCCCCCTTTTAAATTTTAACCCATTATCCCATGTCCCGTCACTACAAACCCTAATGAAGAGTCCTTCTCAGGCATTCCTATAGCCCCCCTTCAGATACTGGAAGGCTGCTATGAGGTCTCCACACAGCCTTCTCTTCTCCAGGCTGAACAGCTCCAACTTTCTCAGCCTATCTTCATACGGGAGGTGCTCCAGTCCCCTCATCATCCTCGTGGCCCACCTCTGGACTTGTTCCAACAGTTCCATGTCCTTTTTATGTTGAGGACACCAGAACTGCACACAATACTCCAGGTGGGGTCTCACGAGAGCAGAGTAGAGTGGCAGGATCACCTCCTTCAATCTGCTGGTCACGCTCCTTTTGATGAAGCCTAGGATACGGTTGGCTTTCTGGGCTGCGAGCGCACACTGAAGCTGGCTCATGCTCAGTTTCTCATTGACCATCACCCCAAGTCCTTCTGTGCAGGGCTGCTCTGACTCTCTTCTCTGCCCAACCTGTAGCCGTGCCTGGGATTGCTCTGACCCAGGGGTTGGACCTTGCACTTGTCATGGTTAAACTTCATGAGGTTGGCATCAGCCCACCTCACAAGTGTGTCAAGGTCCCTCTGGATGGCATTCCTTCCCTCCAGCGTATCAAGTGAACCACACAGCTTGGTGTCATCGGCAAACTTGCTGAGGACACGCTCAATCCCACTGTCCATGTCAGAGACAAACATGTTGAACAAGACCAGTCCCAACACCGATACCTGAGGGACACCACTCGTTACTGGTCTCCAGCCGAACATTGAGCCATTGACGACAACTCTTTGTGTGCAGCCATCCAGCCAGTTCTTTATCCACCGAGTGGTCCATCTATCAAATTGATGTCTCTCCAATTTAGAGACAAGGATGTCGTGTGGGACAGTGTCGAATGCTTTGCACAAGTCCAGGTAGATGACATCAACTGCTCTACCCCTGATCATCAGTTCTGTATCCACATCATAGAAGACCACCAAATTGGTCAGGCAGGATTTCCCCTTAGTGAAGCCATGCTGTTTGTCACCAAGCACCTTGTTGTTTTTCATGTGCCTTAGCATGCCTTCCAGGAGAATCTGCTCAAAGATCTTGACAGCCATGGAGGTGAGATTGACTCGTCTCCCCCGGGTCATCCATTTTCTCCTTCTTGAAAATGGGGATTATATTACCCTTTGTCCAGTCTTCGGGAAATTCACCTGACTGCCATGATTTTTCAAATATGATGGGCCGTGGCTTAGCAACTTCATTCAGCAGCTCCTTCAGGACCTGCAGATGGATTTCATCAGGTCCCATAGACTTGATGGAAGTTTTATACAGAAGCAAGCGAATTTTTACTATAATAAATCTGAAGTCATACATTCTCTTTATACTTCAGACTGCTTTAGTAGAAATAAATGATTCATCCGGAATCTATATCCAGAGTTCCAGGCATGCAGATACTTCCCTTATTTTACATGTGGGACAGTTTTGGATTGGTAGGCTGCACTGTAGTAAAATGCATATAGAAAAATTAAGCACAACTGTTCTTAAACCCAAATAATTTTTTCTATCTTTTTCAACTGAAAAAACCTCAGGAACTTCTGGTTGAATTATAGATAAGTTTCAGTTAGTAACTGTGGGTTTGAGACTACAGTTGCAAATGTAACTGTACTCAAATTTCCTGAGAAATTAAGAACTGGACTGTAGGAAAGAGATAAAAAAGGGATAAAATTCACCTACTAATCATTGAATAGAAGTTTACTAGATAACTAAATACTGCAAAAAAAAACCAACTTAGATATATTGGGGAAGTCATGTTTCCCATATTCCCAGAAAGCTATGTTATTCTTTCTGGAGTGCTCAAAGTCTTGGAAAGCTGTAATTTTGCACTTTACTGTGTTGAACACAAGTGACTGCCAACTTCTAGGCCAGGAGGAGGATAGATGCCCCAGGCTAGTCCAGCTAGGTAAAATTCATTTGGGAAGCTAAGGAGTGCTATCAGAATTCTCTGATCACACCATCCCCAAATTATTCCTTCTAACTCTTTCCATCTGCTACTTCTCTCCTCCTGGGGATGAGTGGTTGGTATTTTTTATTTTTTTGTTATAGATAAATTACTATCTTAACAATGGCTTACATATCTTAGGCTTATGGTAGTAAATAACACTCAAAACTGAAAGTGCTTTTCAAATTGCAGGTCTGTAGTTATACATACAGTGTAAGGAAGGAGAAAAGAGTGGTATGGTATATCTAAGAGAATCACAATGAGCTAAAGAAAATAATCAAGAAACAGAATTCATATGATTTTTTGCATTATTTTTTAAAATAAATTGTAGTGACAATATTTTAAGAATTATGATTCACTAAGACACCTCATTTATTACTGGCAGTATTTTAATGGCTACCAGGATCTTCCAGAAGACTGAAGATTAAAGGATTTCAAAGGTTTCACAAGCCTACTGATTTAAAGGATAAATTAAATCTATTTTACTCTGCATAACACAAGGCAGAAAGTTTCACAGAATAACCATAGATATTTTAGCTCTGAGACACATTTCAGAGGGTGATCTAAATTAAACACCTCTATCTCTGGTTTGACAAATCATTTACGCTAAGTACCTCAGTCAAAGGTTTGCTGGCCATCTATTCTTCCTGAAATTTCCATGAAATGTCCTCTAGTCATAATTTACTGGTTAGACTCTGATCGGACCAGTAAGTGATATGATATGGCATCTGTTACTTTTGATCTAAGAATAAAAGATGAGGGGTTTTTATAACAAGAACACTTGGTGTCTGAAGTCTTATAAGGAGATGGTCAGTGTGAATTTCCAATTGTGTTATGCGCTCTTAAACAGATGTGATTTTTTAAATGGAAATTACTCCTAAAAACTAGATCTTCTACTGGAAACTGGGTTTCTTAATATTGCTTGCAAGTGATTTTCTCTCCAGAAATATTTTAATGGGTTTCTCTCTTATGAAAAAATGTACATCTCCTATTCTCTAAACAGATTTTTAAAAAAATCTACCTGTTCAAGCTACAAGAAATTTGTCATGTGGTTGTTGGTTTTGGGAACCACCTGAATTAAGATTGGCCTGTGTGAATAAAAGCTATTGAAACCTGTGAAGGAAACACATAGCTGTAAATAAAATTAAAACCAGTAAATACATTTAAAACAAATTTTATCTCTTATAAAAGTAGTCATTCCTCTTTAACTTCAACCACAGGACGGTCATGAAAGACAGCCAAACACACTTTATCTTTTGAGAGAGGAATTCTAGTAAGGAAGGTCTTCTTTGTATTTTTAATGCTATGTGGCAGCTAAACAAATAGATTAGTGAATAGAAAGCTTCAAAGGGTCCAGTATTACAGCCAGGCCTAAATTTCTGTACACACAAATCAAACGATAAGTCTATCAATATTTTATATATCAGTAGATGCAAACACGTAAGTCAGGCCTGTTCTATGCTATTACCTTTTAAAACACGTACAGTCTTTTAACCTATTTTTTTCAAGGTAAAACTTTCTGGTAGGATCTACATATTAAAAAAAATAAAATAAACATATATGTTTTACAATTTTGAATGATAATGGAAATAACTTCTTCTATTACTATTAATAAGAATATCCTAAGATTATTTTCTACACTTCTTTTCTTTGGCATCTTTACAAAGCCGTTTGAGAGCAGAGTGTTTAATGAAAAAGCAAGGAAATTTTGCTCCTGAGAAGCCTGAGCATTTTTTTCTAATCAGGGAATAGCAACAAAGAAGTCTGTGAATATCTTTTCTACTGGGAGTACCAGCTTCTGTGTTTACACTTGCACCCAGGAACTGCAGCTTGGTGATGCGTGCTGCTCAGAAACAGACACATTGTGTTGTTTTTATTGATAGCACTTGAATACTTTTTCACTTCCATATGGACAAAACACATCACAGATTGCAAAATCCTGCTGTGTTCACAAGGATGTAGACCTAGCTCCAATATTGTTTTCCTCATGTCTAAAGTAACTCAAGCATATTCTCCACATGAATCATACAGTCCGTGTTGCTTCACTAATTTGAAGTCTGACACAGTATATATATCAACTGCAGTTTAGATGGTGTGTTTCGATATTTCATTGGCACAAGAGCCAAGAACAATAGAATTGCCATAACAGATCAGAACCAATGGTCCATCTAGTCCAGTATCCTGCCTGAGGCAATGGTTGCACGCTTCAGAGGAAAGCACAAAGGCCTTGGCATGCACACAAAATTTAACCATGGAAGCAAATTGCTTTTTGATTCTCTCTGTTGCTCAACTAATGCTACAAAGCATGAGCATTACTTGTCCCTGTAATTGTTATACTAGTCAGTGGAACTGTGCATGATAGCCTAATTTATAAATGTCTGATCCTTTTTTGAAATGCGTCACACAATGTTGTGAGGGTTCCTGTGAACATGTGTTGCTGACGTTAAGATCATTTTTTTCATTTCTATGTACTTTTTTTTTGTGGGTAAAAGATCTATCAGCAGATGGTGCTGTTGCAGAAAGCTGCGCTAGTTTTGAACAACCTAACGTATAGGCAATTAATTCTTTAAAGGGTGGTTTATTGTCAGGTATAATGGAGTCCTTTTGGTTTAATAAGAAGAATACCAGAAGAGTTGACTCTTCTTCTTAAAGATGCCTAATTTATACATTTTTTATTTTTCAGTTTCAGCTACAGCTCATGGTCAGTGCCCAGAAGCTCGCAAATGTAATTAGCCAAAATGTGAAGTTATGGATAAGTTCATGCTGCAATGATATTCCTGTCCCAAAGTGGATGAATAGAAATTTTGTGTTCAACAGAATAACCAGATTATCTCAATATTTTGCTACACCACAGAAATGAGCAATAGAACTCTAAACACAAAGATTTAGTCAGCAACAGGTGCTTTCTACCCCATGCCTGTGCTGGAGAAATTCAAAATCGTAGAATGTCATGTATCACATATGTGTAAAACATTTTTACTGTTATGGTTTTCCAGGTCCATAGGTCTCAGATCTGAGGAATTAAAGGGCAGAAAAATTGACAATGGCTGGCAGAAGACCTCAAAGAGAAAGCACAGAAGGTCACAGAAAGTTCTCAATAAACTAAAATATTGATGAAGACAGAAGACAACTACTGGGTATCACCAAGTATCTGGTAAATAAGTGCTTTGACAGAGACCTCTAGGTTGTAGCTATTCTCACCTGTTTGCTCTGTTCCTCTAGAAAAGGCTGAACCCGTCATCTTGCTGTGTCCTCCTCCCTGTACAATCAGCACAAGAAAATGTTAGCCTGTCTTCTTCATTCCCTAGTTCAGTAAATGATCAAAAGTCACCAGTGGATTGATTTTAAATCAATGCCTGAAGGACAAATGTTATTCCTTTCTTTATTACCATGTAATAACTTTGGGGCAGGTTGATGCCTTCTTCAATCTCTTAAACTGCTTTTGTGGGATTCAGCAGAAAGCATGTGTTGGAGTCCCTTGTCCTGGGATTCACTATTTTATTCCAAGACGAACTCTTGCTTGAATAACAATCTGGTGAAATAAGGGGAAATCCAACTCTAGCGACACAACTTGAATGATAAATCTAAAAGTGTTTGTAATAAATCCTCTTTTCTATATTCAAAAATCATGGCGATTCTAAATTATTGCTCTGCATCAAGCAGAAAGATTGAAAGACAAGGAAAAAAAATTGCTTACTAACCAAAACTAGTGCCAGCGGTTATATAGATACAGATTAAAAAGATGAAAGACATGTAAAAATTACTGTAAAAATAGCAGCCAGTTTGCTTTAATTCATTGAAGTCACAACAGTGAAAATAATGATTATCAAATTCCCTATACTTTTAGAATTCACAGCTTTTTCTAGATGATACACAGACAGATAGCATCTGGTATAAACAAAGTTAAAGTGAATAGAAGAATCAGAGTAATTAAACTCTGTGAAAAAAAAAAAAGTAAGTTTATAGAACAGACACAAAATATATGAACTTTATCATCTGCAAAAATGGTTGCCAGACAGGGAGTTAATTCAGGTTTTTTTTCCTGTCACTGTCTGAATCAAACTTAATCTTGGCCAGAGAACATTCAGGGAAGTCTAGCAAATCTTCACCAGCTACATGCTCTCCACAGATGCTGATTTTGGGTCGTATTTAACAGATAATTTAGCAGAATAGAACTAGTGGGGAGAGACACTTAAATGATTTGTAGATCTGGTTTGGATAAGTCCCCAAAAGACAAATGCTGGACAAAACTTGTCAGATCTATTTGGACTGCACATCTCACAAAAAAATTTTTTGTTACCATGACCACTGATTACAAGGTCATAGTTGAGATTTGGTTAGTTGCATTGGAAGTTTTAATGCTCAATACATATAGTGACTCATTTTTCCATAAACAGAGTGAAATTTTATTTTGATTCCTAGCAATGTGAGAGACAAAGAAATGGGAACATTCTTGCTTTTCTAGTATACAAAAAGCTTTGGGATGTGTATGTGCTATTTCAGGCATATAACCTCTAATTTAAGTGAAATTTCAAAACATGGGCAGATTTATACCTGTGTTTCAGATCACACTCGTGTAAATCATGGGACATATGTTTCTTTATTCCTCTAACAATAGTTTACTATCTTAATAACAGAGTAAGTCTTTTTGCCAAGTTCTTTATATCTGTAATAACCTTCATCTTTGTTCTTCTATCCCTCCACTTTTCTCCACAAACTAGACAAAATGTGCTTCCTTTGAACTTTTAAACATATAAATGCAAGCCACAAAGATCATATTGTTTCTCTTACAGCTACTTTTTAGACACATTAAAAAACTTCCTAGGAATATGAGTTTTGGTACAAAATTGACCTGGATGCTTTTTCTGGACATTTTCCCTTCCTCTAGTAAATATTGAAGATCTTAAATAATAACTTCAAATGTAGAGTCATTCCCCTCTACAACTGAATTTTCTAGGGTCTCTCTAGTGTACTGTGGGTAGATGTGTTATGACTTTAGAATATTTGGAAGAGACCATTACTGAAAACTCCACATTTCATTCTGTGCCATGATCAAAGTTGGAGAGCAGTTAAAAACACTGTAGTCCAAATTTCTTTATTAATGGTCCTCGTAAGATCTGCGATATTTTAATATATATTTGTAAGATTTTGCAGACACAGAAATTCATGGGGATATGGATGATACTTTGAAATAAATGTGTATAACTTTTTTTTTATTAATTTCATTCTCATGAGGAGCTATCGCTGATCTGAACTGAGGTTTAGTTTAAACTATAGTCTTCTGATAGTTGCAGAGATGCAGATAATAGACTGTGATTCCCCAGGGTATCACTGATTAAACTGCACATATATTACTTTTTTTATTAGCTTACCCAATGTAACATTATCTTTATGTCAAAATTCTTTCTAAATCTGAAGCTAGGTGGTCCTCTGGCTTCAGGAGATTTTGATACTCCTGTGTTTATTATGTAAAAAATAATGTGACCATCAAATGTTTATTATAATTTTCCTACTGACCCCATTTTCTTGAAACATATGGAGTATCTGTTTCATGAACAAGATTTCAGAGCTGGCATTTTTTATTGTGTCTTTGTGTCTTCAAATTTAAGTTATGACCTAACATTACAGATTTAATGTGATACTTATGGAAGGACCAAGCCTTCATATTACTGTTACAGTAGCTGAGTTCCAGAGGGATCTGCTTTTAACAGCTTTCAGACAGTGAAATCTGGCTTTTATAGCAATGCTCAAGTAGCTATGGTGCTTTAATGGTGGCAACTTCAGAGCTTCTGCAAAGATTAGAGCTTCACTGCAAACTCCCTTTGTCAAAATTGCACATTCCTTCATAGAAGAAATACTGAGGATGATCCTCACTACTGAATTGTTCAGCAGCCAAGTTATTTTATTGCCACAATTATTTCAATATACATTAGAAGCTATTGTCCACCTCCTTCATCTCCCTTCCCCCTCCTTTAACATTCAGAAAACATGGTCTGGGTGAGGTGTTCCTGCCCATGGCAGTTAGAACTAGATGATCTTAAGGTCCTTTCCACCCCAAACTATTCTATGATTCTATGAAAACAAATATTCTGACCACTGTTAGGATTTAGACTGCATCTCACCAAACCACCTTCTTCATCATCCTCTCTCTTTCTGTTTGAAAGCTTTTGAAGTTCACTACTAGTTTTCAAGAAGAAAATAAAGAAAGAATGTGCGTAATATGTTCATTGCGATAATGGCACATGAGACTCAGCTTTCAATGGTCAAACTCCCCCCATGTTATTCAGTGGCAATAAGCTATAAACATAATAATCTACAATGATTTCTCTGTTTCTGTCTAGATCCTTCCATATAGTGTTTTAAAACACAGCAAGGAAAATTCTGGCTTCTGGGGGTCAAAAAACAGAGAGCTTTCTCACTTACTTGTTTTTAGAGTAGGTGACTGCTTTGCTTGACATGATATATCTCTGGGAATATATCATGCAAATAACATACAGCAACATTTAGCCAACTTTTGTACTTATTTTCACTTATCCTATTAGCTTCCACTACTATGTTTCTCTTCAGGATGATAGATCTCTTTCCAACCCTCCCACCTAGGATTAGTAAATCCCTGAATTTATACTCTCATAAAAGTTCCTTTGTTGGTTTAAGGAAATAGTTTCAGATTCCTGTTATATTCAGATAAAACATTTTGCCTATTTTCAGATAAAGGGTTCTGCCATGGCTGAAACAGAAGCACCTCACTGGTCCTCTTCAGTATTGTCTTTTATTGGATTAACCTATATTTCCACGTGCAGTCACATAGCTGTTCTCACTCTTAATTTTCTACATTAATAAAAACGGAAAGTTACTTTACACTTCAAGTTTAAATCAAAATTATTTTTAGTGTAAATTGTATGCACAGAATTCTTTGATCCTCCATGACATCTTCTCATAGAACATTAGCATAACAAAGGAGAATAAAAGCAACTGGAATTGAATGGTTAAGAATTTCTTTTCTGGAGAATTTAAAATGAGGCAGCTGTAGATCCCAAGGATGTGAGAATGTTATTTCCTTCTGCAGCTATTAAAATGGCTTTTAATAAGAAGAGATAAGATAGGAACAAAGCATCAGGAGTTCCAAAGTAGACAGCAGGCAGAATCCATAACTTGTAATTCTGTGCTGACGATTTGTATTAGCTACCTACTTACTACTGACTACCGTAAATTTTGTGGTAATTAATTTTATATTTCTAAGAGGTCTACAGCAGAAAAAGATCTAATTTTTGTGTTCTAAATGCAGAAGTCTTCTAGTTTTTTTAAGAGTTTTGTTCAGAGTAATATAACTTAAAAATGTTAATAGAACTGCCCCAGATGAGCAACCCTAGCAGTAGAATTGAGTAGGGAATCAATAAAAAAATCTGATTTGCTTTCAGACCTTTAGGACAATATTTTTGTTTCAGATGTTTTTGTCATTTTTATTCATGGGGCATGTTTCAGGCAAGTTTTATGAAGACTGCATTCAGAATCAGAATGTAGGTGCCCTCTTGTTTTGTATTGCATTGAAATACTTGTTGTAAATGCCTCTGTACTGCATGAAGTCTTAATTTTACAACCAAATGACCTTCAAGGAAACAATATACAAACAATGGATTTCTTGCAAGACAGGTGTTTAAGATATCCCATGAATATTACCCTTGAGCAATGATTATCTTATCCAAATGATAAACTGTATATTTTCATTGGTTTATTATGCATATACAGCTATGATTACACTTTGGTGTATAGCAAGCAGTCCTATAAATATGCTAAAATGAATATGCTATTTAAATGAATAAATACCTTTTTTTGCAATAGCAAGCTAATCTGTTACTGGAGACAGTTTATAAATGCAACTAAGGAGTATGTGAGATTGGATTTAAGGGGAAAGTTATACTGAAGAGCTCAAGAGAACATTCTTTTTCTCCTAATTCCAAATGTCCAGTCTCTGCTGTCCATTTCATATGTTACTGAATCCTTTTGTATAATGAGTTAACTTTAGAGCCACCTGAAGATCAAACTTTACATCTAATCATATAGTTAACAAATAAAATGCTGTTCAGTATTTTCTTTCCCTTGTATTTCTGCATTGAAGCTTGACGCACCATGTTAAAGAGTAGGCTTTTCAGGTCATCAATCAGATGCAAGATAAGTGAAGCTTCCTTAAATGCTTCTAATGACTTTTTTATTTGTATACTCCAGAAATTCAACAACATAGACAATTCGTCAGTGTACATCCAGGCAAGCTCTTTTCAGCACCATAGTTTTCTAAGCAGTAGGTGGAATGAAAATTCTTCAGCTGTAATAGCAGAATATTCATGAGGGAAGGGGGAAAGGGCTTTTCTATGGCTCCAGCATAAGCAAGAACCTGCTTGCAAGCAGAATTTCCTATTCTTTAAAATAACTTGTGTGCTTGCAGTTGGTTTGAACACCTCAGTATCTTATTTGGGAACTAAAGAGGACAGATGATGATAAGTAAGCAAATACAAATTTGGCAGGGAGTTGGCAGGGAAGTATGGTTTTGATGAACTATGGCATTTTTCACAATATAGACTTCTTGTGCCTGATGTCAGCCTTTTCTTTCTGTCATACATAAGCACTGCTGGGTGCACAGTGCTGATAAGTTTACTTCTGTGCAGAGGGGAGAATATTAAATGAATATAAAGAAAGCATGCTTCATGGGAGAAAGATTTCATGCTTTTTCCAATTATTCTACTCTGTAAAACTGACATCTAAATGACCAATTTTAACATTTTAAGAATTGAATTCCGATCTGTATAAAATAGGATCTTTGCTAGCTGAGACTTACAGAGCTTCGTCATCCTATGGCTCTGAGTCACACACATCACAACCTACTGTGTTAACACAAACTGAAGTCAAAGGGATTTTAATTTAGCGTGTCAGATTGCAACTTGTGATGGCTAAGGAATGGACAAACTGCCATTTATGGCACTTCTGTGAGGGGATGGCAACCTCTGATCTAAATGCAGAATGGACAGGTGAAGACAATTGCTGTCATTACCCATCACAGGAAAATCCAAGAAGGACAATCAGCCTAAAACTTTATAGTGAATCAAAAAATACACTTAACCCAGGCTGTAGTGAACTTCCTTTAAATTTTGTTGAACATGGTATTCTATGAGAAAAGGAAAGCACACATCCCATTATACCCCCTGTACTTTTTTCTTTTTTTCCTTCACAGACCATTAACTTAAGGTTTCAACGATGTGAGAATTCATATCAAGGCTCTTTGTAAGGAAACACAAAAAAGATCATGATAGGTTACTCACAGAGGGAGAATGTAGTTCAATTTACTGCTCCCACAGAGTATAGTAAAGCTCCAAGCATCTTTTCTGGAGCTTTCAGGACTCTAGCAAAAATAAAACCAGTATCAGGTGGTTTTAATTTGTTGTTAACTGAGGCACCTGCACATTTGAAAAGAGAAGGTAGTATGATTTAAATAAGTAGAGCAGACCACATTTCCTCTGCAATAAAACCTATCTGCCTGATCCATAATATATTTCTGTCTTTCTTCTGCATAATGGGAAACAGTGTTTCAAAGATTAACAAACTGAATCACTGCAGACAAGGAGTAAATATCTATTTGTACCAAGAATTTATATAACACTCCTCATCCACAAAGCAAAACCATTTTATTATGTCAGCATTACTACTCTATTGCTATGAAATAAAACAAGATACTGATTTGTTCACTATAATAAGGGAAGTAAATAATAGAGCTCAAGTAATCTGATTTCCCATCCAATCTCTATATACTGAAGGCTTCAGCTATTTCTATATACTATTAATATTCTTTATTACATCCTGAAATCCACCAGAGGTTTGTGTCCCAGCTTTCTGGCTTCAGTAGAAACACATAAGAGGATATTCTTCAATGAGCACTAACTGATCAAAAGCAAATACTTAGCTTCTGTACTACTTCATAGGTTTGATCAAGCTTGCAGCAATAAGACTAATCTAATTTTTGTGGAACACAGTACAATGTCTCAGGTTCTAAAGGAAAAAATAAATTAAATTTAAGTGGAAGCACGGCTACACAATGAAATCACATGTAGAGCAAGACATTAGAAAATGTATTTTACCAGAGGTTCCCATGTAAAAACTAACTTGATTGCATCAGCTTGAAACACATTCCATAATAGGCTGTTTTCCCTAGTTTTAATAAAAGTGGAAAAATACTTTTTATGCTTGAAATTTTTTTTAGAATATACTGCTAATTTTAAAAAAACAAAAGGGCATAGCTGATACGGTTGGTAGTGCTTAAAATCAAAGGCAATATCTTTAAGTCTCAACTTAAAATGGTCATACTGTAATTTCAAAGCCGCATTTGTAAATACTGTTGAAAAACACAAGTTAAGTAATTCTACAGTGAACACTTTAAAAATCATATTAATATAAACTTTATACATGGATATAAACTTTATACATGGACAAGGCTAAAGTAATCCATATATAGATATGTTGATTTAAAATTTCAGAGAAGAAAGAAGATTTTTGAAGGTGAAAACAGCCCATTAAAGTGAACTATATTACTAATTTGATACCTATGGTCTTACTAATGGTGATAAAGATTTAGATTCCATTCTTAAGTACTGGAAAACAAAAGCTGTGTTTTGTATTTTGTATAAATTGTCCTTTGTCCTGATGAAGAGCCATTACATTTCGTTTCACCATTTCTTGTATTAACTTGTATTATTACTGTAATATCCAAACCACAAGAGGCACTATTTGTGAGACAACAAAAACATAGCAAAATACCCACATACCAGAACTGGCAAATCACTAGGAACATAACCAGACTCCAGAATCTGACTCAGTTTTGATGTCTCTGGGCACGTCGTCCCCAGTGCTATGCTGTTAGCACTCCCTACGTTAAAGAACAGACAGCCCAAAACTTATATATAATTTTATCACAGGACACCAGTGAAATAAATAGCAAACTGAAGATTATTTACTGCACATTAAATATATACTTGCTGGAGTAAAGAAGGCAAGACGAAAAAAAAATATGGGGAAAATGACAACAAAAAATGTATTACACAAGCAAATACAGTGTATAAGTTACATTTTAAATGGAATATAGATTTAAACTCTTAGGAGGGCATAGATCTCATGGAAGCATATAATGCTTTTTTGACAATAAATGAACAAAAGCAGTGAAACATGGAACCTGTGTGCCTAGGTTGGAAGGTTTATCCAATGCCAGCCACCCCTTCCATCTGTCCTTCCAGCCTGTCTGCATTTTGTTTTTTTAAATTTCTCCCACCATTCCTCCTGTTTTTCCTTTTCTGTTTGCTTTCTCATGTGTTTCTTTATGGTATGACACAATATTGAGCTAAACAGACTCTGAAAGTACAGTCACTTCTAAATCCTTCAGGCTCTTCTACTCTGGGGGGAAAAAAAAGTGAGTTAAAAGGAAGCAAGGTGGGAAAAAAAGTGTTGATTAGGACTCTGTTTTGTTCAGGGCTGTTTTTCCAGAAGCAATTCTTGCAGCACCCACCTCAGAGGACTTTCTTCCTGTAGCAAAGTAAAAACACAAAACATGGAAAAGATTAATGCCTGCAACGTCTCCAAAGTAACCCTGCGTTTTGAGAGGTTCTTAACGATGAGGCAGATCTCATGTCTTGTGAATATTTCTCATAACCGAGGCTAGTCTTTTGTGACAATATTTGCTCAAACTAGTATAAATTTGAAGTCTTGTTATAACAAACCTTGGTCTGCCCTGGGCAAAATGCTTCCATACAGGCAGGTCTGTTGCAGTGTGTTCAAAACAATAATCAGCCTTAACAGGTACTTATAAACAAACGTGTTAAAGCCAGACATTCACTAATAACTTCAGAGAGGAGAGGAGTCAAAGAGTCAGGAGTCAGGAACATAGACCTAAATTACATTAATGGCATTGCAGTAATCTTACAACTATAGGATTGATTTTGCTTTCACATTGTGTTAGTTGTCTACATGGGGGATTTCACTAGAAAAATTTCTAAACTCCTAAACACTGCTCTGTATTTTAATTTTCTATAGAAGTTTTGTCACAAAATCACTGTGGTCCTATCTCTGAAACATGCTGAGGATCCTGGACTTTCCACCGTATGAACAGGTATTTCTATCTACACGCAGCTGAACCCCACAGAGATAAAAGTCTCAGGCCTCAAAGGCATTCTGATTACACCAGCATGACACCACTCTTAAGCTAATTATCTCTGCCTTTTGATAGGACCAGCTATTTTGGCACATTGTAACATCAATGTACGTATACTGTTTCTGATTCTTGGACTAGCTTAGTATTAGTTTCAAGATATTTACCCAAATATGTCTTGGATGTCTTTGAGCAGATTGCATAGCTACTACAGCAGAAATCAAAGGCCTGAGAAAAACTTCTATGTAAAATCTATGTGAATAGCACATTGGATGCAATGCAACTGAATTAAAGTCTTTTCATTGCTTTGTTTTTTTGGTGGTTTTTTTTTTTTGATAGGAGGAATGGATGGGAGTTATGTTTATCGTCATATTTGTCACTTCTTTATATGTATGACATTAATAAGCATAGAAAGAGAAACAGAGAGTTAATACAATCAGCAGCCCTATTTCCTCTGTAGTGAGGACTAGGTGAAGCCACCTCTAGAGAAAACTGTACAGAAGAATGAGCACCATGGAGTGTTGGTGGGGCAGATCTGGTAAAGATGGAGCCAGTGTCTGTCACTGACCATCTCACTCCACAGTAATGCTGGGGCAGCAAATGTATACACCTACACACTGAAACCATGGCACTTATGTACAAAGGAAGAAAAACCTCATGGCTTTCCTGAGGAGATACCAGGCACTGAGTTGAGTCCTGAGTCCCTGACACTGAAAAAATTAAAATGACAAGTGCTTCAGTGAGGGAAACATATCATGATGCTGAACTTCGAGTAAAGGAGAATGCGGAAAGCATTTGTTATCATTTTTCCAAATGCTTGACATCTCCTGTCTCTGAACAGCAATCTGGGGTCACTGTTTGTAATGGAAATACCAACAATTGGAAACAAGACCTCAGGAGACCCTGTTGCTACTGGGCTGTAGACTTTTTCTTACACTTGAAAGGTTGTAAAAGAAGTCACAACCCCTCAGCTGAAGCCAGTATGGCATTTTCTCTGTTTGTTCCCATTGTCTGTGCCACAATGGCGCAGAACTGAACCCTATATATTTTGTAACTATTAAACCACTTATAAAGCATTAGGACCATAAATAAGTCTGAGACAGGTGTTCATAAAACACATTTTTTTACCAGACACCTGTTGATCCCAGACAAATATCAAAGGAGAGTCTAAAGGTCTTCTTGCCCTCTAACATTTTTATACTAATGCATAGAAAAAGATTTTGAGGAAGTATTTAAGTAATCTTGTATACTAAGGATATGATTGTCTGCAGTTTTACTGGAATTGACTGGAATTCACATTATGGTCATCACTGAAGATTTTTTAAATGGTAACACGCATTGCTGCGAAGGCAGTGAAAATTGGTTTGATTTGTACATATGCTCTTTAAAATGATATACTTACTTATACATAATTTTTTTCTGATATCATTTTCCATAGGAGCTTGGTGCATATTATTTACTCCTAGACTACGGTTGGTTTATTTTAATTCATACATCCCATGATATATGTGGTGGAACACTTAGAACTTTACACATAAGTGATGATTTTGATTCAGAAATTTTGCTAATAGAATTATCAATTTAAAACTTCAAAACCCCAAACTTATTAAAATTATTAAAACTAAATTAAACCTTATTTTTCCCCTCATAGCTTCCTCATGTTAAAAAAAAAAAATAGAAACCTGTTCCATTTGGGCAAAACAGTTGTATTTATTTATTTATTTATCTGTGCATCTGTAGATTTATGCTCAGAACCATATGAAAAAACAAATGTCAATGAATGCTTACATAAAAAAAGTGGTAAATGGTTTACTCTTATTCCTCTATCCCCTTGTTACAGTACTCAGCAAGGATGCAGGAGGATTCAGTCTAGTGACTTTCATAGTCTGAAACAATTTAAACATGTATCTTCCATTTTAACTCCATTTTAACTGCAGAGCATCTGTGTGGGGCTTTTTTCTGATCCTTTCAGTGGAGATATTTCAGTTCAGAGATGTATCAGTCCTGTAATTCTTTAACTTAGAAGCTGGGACATTTATTTTTTAATGTAGCTGTGGCATATATTAGTAGACTGTGAAACCTGAACGCAAGCATTGTCCCATGATTGTTTGCTGATAAAGTGTTAATGTGATCCTTAGCACAGTGTGGGTCTGTGACAAGTGGTGTCCTCCAGACAACTTCTATGTATAGCTGGGATTAGCAGTGGAATCCTTCCCAGTCATCAGACTGGATTCTGCCACCATGTTTTTGGAAAAGTACTTAACCATATGGATACAAGCTGTGTTGGTTGAGATCTGTTTTGACTACCAGCATACTTCAGAACTTGAAGAACTGTGCCAGATCTGTGTGCCCAACAAAGCTGAAGGAGGGAAATTACTAAATTTTACCAACCCCAGTTTTCCCTGAATCTTTTGCAGAGTGTACAGATGACATCTTAACTCAGTTTTGTGAAGAGGTAAAATAAAGAATACACAGAAGTTGAGATCATGCCCCAGACTTCTTAATTTGTATGTGGGCAGTTCTGCCCATGAATGCTTTAACAGCCTTTGTTTGTCAATTTTCTGTAATCTGTCTGACTGCAAGGGGATGGTGTATGCTATATTAAACACCCTACACACTCTACTTGTAAATGCAGAGTTTAAAAGCAGTGGCCACCAATCATTCATAGAGCTACTAGCCCTGTGTCATAAGATAATAAATACACTTGTTTGAAGAAAGGTATACCTTCTCAGTTCCCAAAGCATACCAATAAAACTGCCTCTAACGTTGTAAGCCAATAGTCACAGAAAAAACTGCTAAAAAGCATTGAAACATAATGGAATCAAAAAGCCAGCGTGAATCTGTGAAACATCACAGATATTTTGCTTATTATTTGTTTGACTTATTTAATGGTAATACATAGTTCCTGACAAATGCTTTTCCTGAATCTTGCTTAGACTTCCAGATAAGGTAGAATAAATATGCCTGAAAACACCATCACAAACAAAAGAGCCCTTTAGGAAGGACAACCCATTGGTTCTATTATGTTTTCGTTATTTTGGCATTGATTAGAATAACAAGTGCTATGTGAAGTTTGGTGATACCTTCACATTTAGATAAAAAGCAGTGCATAATTCCTGCAAAGGTATGTATTGTTCTAGACAGCAAAGCAGAATATATAAAGATGGTACTTGTTAAAATGTAAGAGCTTTTGAATTGAAGATTTTAGATGCTTTATCTTTTGATTACTTTAATAACATTACCCTAGCCAAACAATTATACACAGCATTTTTTCATTCTTCTTTCTTCAAAAGATTTCTACTGCAAAATTTTTGGACTATTGGACTAATTGATAATAAAAATTGTTTTGTGAAAGTGGAAAACAGAATGATTAACTGTTTTCATGATATCCAGCTAAAACTAAAATAGATTTTATAGTAAGCGTTTAATTCCTCAGAAATATTTGTATCTTTCAGCAGCAGTATGTGATACTTGAGATGCACCCAATAACTTGTAGGAGATTGAGGTTTGAGTTACAGAAGAGGCATGATACCAAAGTCTTCTTGATATCTGGACCTCACTGTTCATGAATGCATGCATAACATGTTCTCAGGTGTGCTTACTAGATCATGAGTCCTGGTGAAAGCAAAAAGGACGCAGATTTTCTTTTCTGTTGAGCAAAGTAGAAGGACAAGAGGTTTGTCCAGGTCATCTTAAACTTCTAAATGCAAAGGTAAATTGTCCATCATAAATGACCTGATATGGTAAAGTAAATAATATCCATTTTTGTTTGGTAAAAGTTGTGACATTTAATAAATTATAATTCTAAAAATGGCATGGCAATATTATTGCAATTAATTGTATTTCCTTTTATGTTATCTTATTAAAAACATCAATTTATCAACTAATTTCATTTTCAATTTAGTATAACCAATGATTTTTAACACTAACATCAAAAGTCATTGATCTTGAGAAGTACCATGCAATAGCCATTATTAGTTAAGTACTGTTTTGAAACCAGCTTGAAATTTTATAACATATTTTGGAGTGCCATGAATAATCATAGAATCATAGAATAGTTAGGGTTGAAAAGGACCTGAAGATCTTCTGTTTCCAGCTCCCCTGCCATGGACAGGGACACCTGCCACTAAACCATGTCACTCAAGGCTCTGTCCAACCTGGTCTTGAACACCACCAGGGATGGAGCATTCACAACTTCATGATAATACTTAATTCCTAATTTGTTGGAGTAATGTTTTGGTTTTCTTGCTTCTGGTTTTGTTTTTATGTTTGGGTTTTCTTTTTTTCATCTAAGTTATAGCTGCAGTGTTTTAGAAGTTCAGCAGAGGAAAAGTGATGGAGCTTACATTCACTACTGTATTTAGAATTCACTATTAAATTGGAATGTTTGTAAAGATGGGTCTAAATTGCAAAACTTAAAATAGCCTCTATCAGAGTGTGCTGATAAAGGTACATCCAAAATTTGTAAACATGGAAGATGTAAGAGTATTACATTCAGAACTCTGAAGAAACCTTTTCTGGTTTTAAAAGCTTCAAATGGAAATATCCAAAGGCAATGAAGTGGAAGACATTTTGGATTACAAGTTCATAGACAGAAAATTTTTACTGCAACATATAAATTATCTATTTATGTTTTACTTCTGACAGAAAACTTAGTCTCTTGAATACTGAAAATTCATGAAGAAAATTTATAATTTTGAATTTTTTTTTCTCTTAGGAAAGTCAATTTGAAGTATTTTGTTGAAGTCACCTGATGTTAATCTAAAAATCTATAATTGATCGAAACAATATCTCATTGTGCGAATGGGAAAAACAAGGGCCCGGGAAGGCTTAAATTACTGTTGTACCATTTTGCCTCTCTACCTGTGGTATTTCAGTCAAATAGTTTACAAAAATTCTAAATTGATTTCATAGCTTCATAAGATCTCCTTTTCACATCCCCCTATTTAAGATTTCTTCTACATTTTAAACAGGACAGCCTTCATTTACCATGACAATAGTTTGCATTTGCTGTTATAAAGGCCCTTTTAAAAATTAAGACAAATTTTTTTTTCAATTTCCACACATTTTTTGTTGTTTATCTTTCATTCACAAATTCTTATCAAAGTTGCTGAAAGAAATACGTCAGTCCACAGTGGATAAACCAGTTGAAAAAGAACATCTGAGCTATAGATCCATTATTAAATATAATTAATTCAGTAGTTATGCTTTGTGGATTTTTCGGCATCTAATTTACAACTCACCTACTTACATGTGCACTGAAATACCTATTCATATCAGCATTTTGCTTGAAGACAAACAATAAAGACTACACACCCACTACCCTGCTTTTCCTTTTTTTTAATGGAATGGAGTCGTGATTTGGAAATCTTTACAGTGCATTACTGTATTGTAATTAGAATTACAGGGCAAATCACAAGGTATAGTTTTCACCGTAGCCTCAAACTATGCCACTGTAATCAACTAGACTACTTCTGTCAGATCCAGAAACACTTGCTATGCAGAAATAGTGAGAAGATTTACATGCCAATACCCAAAATTTATGTTAAGCACTACCTGCTTCATTGCAGAACTGCTGGTTTAGTGAAAGCAGAGGTAAAAAAAACAAACAAATTCCTTTGCCATGTTTAACATGAGCAAGACCTAACTTTTTATTTTTTCCCCATGCTGACATTGGAAGGCTTTTCTTCACTTTAATGTTCCTTTGTAGACTGAGGCTATGATAACTGCTGCAATAGGGAATGCTGAATCTGCAGAGTATCACAAATAACCTTCTCAAAATGTTTTGCTCCCTTTTTGCCAGGCTGTGTAGACGTGTCCCAGAGAAACAAACGTGGGAGGAGGTATGGAAGCATTTGGTCGTTGTATATATGCCTTTTACTTTCTGAAAAACAAACACTTCATTGCATCTTCTGATCCTTACAACAACAGAAATTGCTGATAGTGTCTCTTGCAATCATTGGTATTAATGTATGACCTTCTTTACATTAGAAACCTCTGCTTTCTTGTAAAGTGCACAGCTGTGTGACCAAAACACTGACATTTAAAACATGTTAATGTGAGGTGGGAGAAAACATGGTTTAATTCTAAACCACTAATGTCCAATTTTAATCTGATTTAGAGTATTGGATGTGATTAAAACTGATTATAAATGAAAAGTATCTACTTCATTCAATCTACTTAATGTTTTTAACCTCTATATTACAGGATTTGTACTTTTCAACAGTACCCCATTTTAAGTCTTAACAAAGGGCTTCCATAAATCATCTTTCATACCTTTGGTTGCTCAAATAAGAAAAGAAATGACAAGTTGCCATTTGTCAAAAGAATCTTAGGTTCAGAGATATCATTTGCTCATTTTACTTATATTCTACATATAAGTTTGTGTGACAATCTTCCTCTTTTATTTGCCCTTTGTCACAGGGGAAAATAAAAGACAAGGATAAAAGGAATCAAGCTGGCAGCTATTTTTAGCTGTTCATAAATGGTTTAGAATCAGGCTGTTCTTTCTGTGCTCAGGGCCATAGAAAAGAGGGCGACACATCTGGTTGTGGCTCGCTTGTTTTAAGGGCTGCCCTATGCAGAATGTGAGCTGACAACACCTTAGTGGAAGATCGGAAAAGCAGAACAGAAGTCTAGCTTGACTTTCTCTGTCATTTATTTTCTTTCATGAGGACTATTAAGAGCCTGATGGCAAAGCACTGAATTCCACAGCTGTAGGTCTTCAAAGACTTCTTAACTTCAATCAAGGAACTATTAGTCATTCAGACTCTTCATTCACTCTTTAGTAAATAACAGATACAACAAATTTTGTCCCCCATGAAATACATAATCTCTTCAAAGAAAGTAGCTCAAACTTCAGAATTTCAGCCTCTGTTGTTAGAGAAAGTATGGCATATCTTTTGGGTTTTCTACCATGTCCACTTTCAACAGTTAAACATCTGACTTTATCCTCCATGTCATGGCAGTTGCAGACTGCCTTATTCCTCTGCTATCTACTTTCAGAATTCCCAAAGCAAAATTCAGGCTTTGATTTATAATATCTTTCACTATAGAAAATACAGTTTTTACCCTGTAATTCAATGCTTTAATTTTTTCCTCAGAATCTTGTCTCTTGACTAGGATCCAAATTCTTCTGAAGACTGAGATACATCTTTGTTCCAACTTTGAAGTTGGTAAATCTTTTCACTTGTGTCATCATACAATCTTTGAAGTCCAAAGGGCAAAGAATCAGCAAAATAAAAGGAATTTTCTGTTTTTCAAGATATGAAAATTAATGTGTGTATATATTCGCTAATACTGTTTTAATATATGCAGAAGAGTAGAAAAAAACTTTCTGTCTTTGGAAAAACAACAGGTAAATCAGGCATGTCAGTGGGCAGGTGTCTGGTATGCCTGGAGGGGACAGTTTAAAAAAAATCTCAGATAATTTCCTTAGACCCCCATAAGGGGCAGATTCTTTGTATGTGTTGTCCCCCAGAGAGATTCACATGCTCATAGCTGCTGGAAGCTAAAGTCATCATCCATGGCTGACTACTTCTCAGGTATGCTAAATATATGTTGAATTTTCAGTGCTTGAAAAGCAGGTGCTTCTCAAACAGATACCTGGTACATTTGTTTAGAGGCAGATGAATCAATAAGACAGTGCCTCTTGGGCAGCAAACTATGCTGACCTGCTTGAAAAGGAGGTCACTGTCAAGAGTGCCTCCAAGGTGTCGTCTGTTCAGCCAGCATGCACACCAACTTCAGAAGTTGATGGCGTGGCAAGGTTGTTTTAAAATGAGCTACTAGGCATGTAACTTGACTGAGGACTGCAAGGGGGAAACTTGTTCACACAACCAGTCTAGTCAGTCTATCTTAAAGGTCACATAGGCTGTATAATAACAAAGGGCTCATCACTAGACTGTATAATTCCTTTCCATTTTGCTCTTTTATTTATTTTGCCTGCTTTACCCTTTCTTCTCTCTGTTTCACAATCTTTTCCCCACAGTGAATCACAGCCTGAGTTTAGATAATCTAAAATAAATCCCCAAGGAGGAAATAACTGTTTTCTATAGTTTAAATATACTCTTTCTTCAATGCACTGTGCAGAATTGGTGAAGCCCCAGTACCAATGGAAAAACCTCTGGGCTGATTGTTCTGCCACTTGTGCTCATTTCCTCCTGGCAGAGGAAATAAGCACAGCAGAACTCAGGGCATGTGTCTCTCTCCTCCATACAGTTAAGTGGTATGTCTGGGGACAGTGGATTGACAGAGGGGTATATAAATTGGCCCTGTGACTGTAGGACTATCCGATGTTTGACTTCAAGCCTGCATTTTCTCAGGGAAGTTATCTATCTTAAGTGGAGCGCAGGAACTGGGGCAAGATCAGTGTTACAATTTACTCTTGGCAAAGATAGGGCAAAGAAGCATAACATATGACACGGTTCTCCTTGGCAGATGGCAAGCTGACATTTTACATTAGGGAATCAGTAACTACACTGCATTAAACCTAATCTTCTTGTGAAAGAGTTACTATGTCTGCACCCAGTGAAATGCAAAGCAGTGACCGCTACACCCACATTCAAAATAGAATAATTCAGAACTCCACGTCTGGGACAGAAAATCCGTCAGTTTTGCAGAGCTCATGTTTGCTTTTTCCAGATTTCTTCCACGGGTTGATACGGTTACCATTCAATGGAAGAAGTTACTCAAGAGGCAGGTGAGAAGCGTGTTGCTCTATCTGCCCTTCATGTATTGCTAGGTCCACTTTTTTGGTACGATGCCAACACTGTGTGGGCTCTGCTCCCAGCAGGATGGCAGCTCACCTAACCAGAAGCCAAAACTGGTTGTGACAGGTAGTTCCTACATGACAGGTGTTTTTGACAAATCCATGCTTCAAAAATAAAACACCATTACGAGATGATGGAATATAGAGTAGACTTGCATATGCAGAAGCATAGATACCAAAGCATGTCTATCTTCTGTATCATTCTTTTTCTCTGATGCTTTCGGTCACTCTCCCTCTAAGTATTGGCCTGAATATAAACATTTTTTTCACTTTCAGTGGGTTATAAAGGTTCACAAAAAACAGCAAGTCAAAAATTCTTGTGGTTACTGACTTGAAAATGTTAAGATAATATTGTCCGACTGGAAATTACTTGGATTAATTCCTTGCTATGTATGGTTTTAGCATGTTTATTTTATAACCAAGGCACTTGGTTTAAAAAGTTAAGTCTTTCAGTACAGAAGTTAAATATGCATTTATTTTCATCTTTATCTACCCCCAGAAGCTACTAAACAGAAGATATGTATTACAAACTCAATAGGAAGAGGATCCAACCAGCTGCTCAGCAGAGAATTTCTTAAAACAAAAAATCATTTAAATAAAATTCTGATAACAATTTTAATTCTGCAATCTTATGATTTTATTCAGACATATTGTGTTATATGCCATTTGTCAGAAATACTTTGTAAGAGCAGAAGACTATATAGATGCCACTCTTTGACCTGAGCTGCAAAAACTTTGTATATTATTCTCCTACATGCTTGTATTCTGCATGACTGGATTAATGAATACAAGAATAATAGGCCTCCAAGGTGATTTACATGCATTGATTAAATGTCATCATTGAAATGCAGTAGGTTCTATTGCTGCAGATGCTGGAAACAAAGACAGTGGGATTTTAACCATTGGTTAAACAAGTTACTTATTACTTCTTTTTAGCATATAATTACATTTTCTTGTTTTACCGAGAGGACACTCAAATAATAAAACCTTTGGAAAGTTGTACATAAATTTATTTAATTTTCAAATTGCAAGATATGTTGTTCATTCTTGTACTGTATGCTAATGTGTAGAGTACAGTAAAGATGGGGAAAACACTTTTGTAACTGAAATAAAATTCAAAATGTTCATGGGATAGCAAGTGATTGATACCAAAGGAAATAATATTAAACTTGCCTCAGTGTAACTTAATAGAGACACTGTAAAAGTGAATTAAATTTTTACCTCTTCAAAATATTTAAAAAATGTGATTTGGGCATGATGATTGTTCAATTAAACCTCAGTGAAAAAGTTACTTTTCTGTCTTTATCAGTATGTATCAAATATCCATCCTAACCACCACAACAACGCATCTAATAGCAAGATCTCCCAGGAGACTAAGTAGTCCATGACTGGCAAAGCTCCCTTCACAGCAAATAAAAAAGCCTGAAAAAAACAGTGACCCAAAACACACTGCATGCTTTAATATGGTGTTTCCCCCAAGTCCCAAACTATGTGTAGCACATCATATGTTGTATTACCCACATGTGATGTGTTAAATACAAGTTAAGTAGGTCTGCACAGTTACGGTCAGACAAAACCCAATTGGCTAGTAAAAGCAATTAATAACTATGGGACAATACTGTGTTGATATGAATCATTTATGCAAAGTCAAAGTGATGATTCATTCAAGTATATTTGACAGGATGAAGCTTTGGAATATATAAAGATATATATACATGCATATGCTATTTATGTTTTTTTTCTAATAGGCACAATTTATCATGTACTAACTCAGCAAGGTATTTTTCCCAGCTCCCCATCCTGACTAAATCAGACATTATGAAATTTTAATAGATTCTTCCTGTTACTACAACTACCTTGTTTTGATTGAAGGCCAAAAGATGATATGTCACATCACAAGTAGTAATAATAAAGAATATGTAATAGCTAACACATTCAGGGAATTGAGCTAGGTAAGTAATAAGTATAAAAGGAGACATATCAGATATCTGTGAACCATCAGAGAAAAAGGTGGTAAAAATCTAAGTACTTGTAGACAGGAAAAATAACATATTTGTTCTGAGAAGATTAGTTTAACCAGGATTTAAGATTGAGGTAGCAGATGTGCACAAAAGGAAACGTACGCAACACCATTAAAAAAACAAATAAACAAACAAAAACCTTAAGGCTGGATTGTTAAGAATTTGTGTATTGTTAAAGATTTACTCTCCAGCTTGATAGCTGATTAGTGACTCTTTTCAACAACTTATTATGTTGATGCATGTATGCATTACTCCACATTGTAACAGTACACCAACCTTAGGGAGGGAGGGGGGCTGAAAAGTATCTTCATGGATCAGTATTATACAAGTTATTTCTTACTCCAAAAATCATTCTTTCTCATGTTATTTTCCAGCTCCTGGTGTTTCTGAGTGATTTTTCTGTTTTGTGCTGTGGTGATGAATGCCAGTAAGAGCACAGACTTGGATAGTCACATCTCCTGTAATGCCTGGTCTTTACCTCCTTCAGGGTCAGGAAGGTGCCATGATCCCCAGTTATGAGAAAATACTCGGATGGAGAAGTAAACATTACCAAATCTGACATTCACTTTTAGTGCCATAAAAATTATTTGGGGGGATAATGGGAAAAAGACAGATGGTTTATAAAGACATCAAATAGTTAATTTCCAGTTGTTCAGAAAAGAAAGAGGTTCCCTGAGGCTTATACTGCATCTTGGTATTTATTGAACTTTAAGCTACAACCACCAGGCTGGTTAATAACAATTCATGCAGCTGTCAATCTTTTTGACCAATGTCATCAATATTTCACGCTGCCAAATAACAACAATTAAGAACCAGGACTGGAAGAAGCACTCAGGGCAAAAGTGTTTCTGCCACTATAATGAAATTGACGGTGTAGGACAGACATTTCCAATGGGTGTTCAGGGAAAGGTTTTGCTGTGATTTTCTTTTCAAAACAGTATGAATCAGTGTCTTTTATCACGCACTCAAAGCATTCACACACTGGACAAATTTCACAATCTTAACTCATAAAACTCAAATGTATTTTTTTGCATGCACATTAGTTAGGTAAAGTAGAATTTTAATCTGAGAGCAATGCCTAGATTTTTATTATGAGCAAAATTTTTCAAGTGTGAATTAAGCATTTACATTTTGGTAAATTCTTACTCTCAGCACTAGCTGAGACACCTGCTCCCAACCCAAATGAGTAAAAGCAACCAACTTTTTAAAATTCTTTTTCAAAAACTTCATTTAAATGTTCATATTTCACATTAAGAAGATCATACGAACAGTTCTGCTTCCAATCATAATCATAGACATAAAATATTTGATGGTTATGAGCAATATCTGACAAAAAAAGTTACAAAGGAAAAAAGGACCTATGCTCTTCCCATATTAAAACAATTAAGCTTTTATTTTAAGTATTTATTTTAATCATTTTATTCAACTATAGATACAAAACCCATATTTATCTAACAGTTTTTAAAGGGACATTTTTAGAGGACATTTATGTGTATGTATGTCCTAACTCTAGGTAGGTAAGACTATCCTAATAACTAAACTTACCCAGGATCAGGAAACATCATCAATTTTATTTTAAAGTTATGCAAGTTTACCACAATTTTTAAACTGTGTTAATTTACATTTCTTCAAGCCCACTCTTCACATTTCTCGGATGTTTCCTATGTCCAACATATGTTTTTGTATTTCTCCTGAGCTGTAACATGAATTTTATGAAAAGGATCAGATAAGTTTGAAACAGTAGCTGTAATATCTGTTTTGGTATTTGTTTCCTTTGCAAAGACCCCCAACACAGCTCTTTTAGATCACATGCATTTTATTTGATGCCATTGAATTAAAATAAAGGTAAAATCTCCAAGTAAATGTCAAAGTGCATACCAGCAGTCAACTTACACTAATTCACAGGACTGCAAACAATTTTGCAACTTCATTGTGCTTTTAAAGGTGTAATATAAATCCCTATGTCATACAGGCTTATGGTATATTCTGCAATAGCTTTCTTACAGCACTCAAGGACTCCTAATCTTTTGACCTGCTGAAACAAATGGAAGAGCTTTAATAAAAAATAGTTAATTAGACCACAGAATATACATATCTTTCTAAGCGAAGAAGAACAACAAGCAAACAAACAAAAAAACACAAAACAAACAGAAAAATGATTAAGAACTCCACAAGTGCCTGGAAACACCATGTAATGAAAATAAGTGAAATGAGAGACATTTTGAATTGTAGACTTGCATGAGCATTATTTTTTAGATTAAGTATTTATGTTACATACAGACAAAAAAGTCACAGCAAATCTGAAGACCCTTTCTTGATCCCAGATAAAAAAACCTGCAACCGAGAGAGTTCACTGAATAGGCATCTGTCCCATAAGGATCACTTAGATAATACTGGTAGTGTAGCAAAAGTAGTAGTATTTGTAATAATAATGTTTATATGCATTGCACTTAAGCATTACATGGCTGTTTACAAACAGGTCAAATAAGTCAGAGTTGTAAATGGAAAACTAACAGCAGAACAGAATGTGATTTTACAAGATTTCCAATAAGGATTTGCATATTACAGATGTTAAACTCCTAATTTTACTGCTGTTTCATTATTTTTCGGTTTCTACTACTGTGAAATAAAATATGAAATTACTAGAAAAATAAAGATTACTTACATAAGAAAGACCTTCCAAGGAAATCTTGCAGTAATAGTCATACTGATGATGTTTCTTTGCTAAATGTATAGAAAGACCTCATCTGGGACCTAGGATATACTCGTTAGTATATCACTACAAACATAGGCAAGATATTTGTAACTGTGCAGCAGAGAGAGAGATTTACCAGAAAGTCCAGCTTGAACTGGTTGATTTAAAGTAATGGGTCACCCTTATAATGGTGAGAATTGCTTATCCCCCAAGGGACAATACTTTATTCCCTTTTTGCTTTTTGCTGGCCTGTAGTTGTTTCATTAAACCTATTGATGTTTCTGTCCTCTCCATGGTTGCTAATCTTTTTTTCTCCTCCTATGTTTGTGTCTTGCTGACTTAAATACTTGGCTACTTGGCCTTTAACCTCTTATTAAAACTGTGGAAGTTTTCAGTGATAGGACTGAAATTTTGTTTGATTTTTTCCTTTACATTTTTTTATTTTGATTAACGTGCAGAATGGGGAATTTTGAAACTTTTGTTTGTTTTTTGAGAGGGACAATACAAATTCTGTCACATGGGAAAAAAGTTTTTTTTTTCTTCTGATTTTATTTTTTGTGGCTGAATAATACCCTGTGAATCTGATCTGTCATGAGGACAGAGCCTACATACAGATGCAGGATTATAATATGCAGAGGTCTGTAATTCTTACCAACCATTTTTGCAGTTTCAGAAAGACTTGAAAGAAAGTGGACTTTTTCCTTGCTGGGAGGAAGGACGGAAGCTTTTTCTTGTGGAAAATTATTTTAACTTGTGCTTTGCTGCTGAAATTTTCAATTTAAAGTAAATCTGCAGGAGTGACTGTTTCTAGTCTAGGCAAAGAGGAAAAATAGCAAATAATTATATGAAGTAAGAATTATGCCACTTATGTATCTCTCCTACTTGCAAGTTTGAAGCAAAAATTATTGTACTCAGGAATGAAGTTCTTTCTTTTTGATCTTTTCTCAATGTTTGCATATATGTATGGTTTAGCCCTGGCCATCAGCTCAGCCCCACAAAGACATTCACTTGTCCTCTGCCAGTGAGATGGAGGAGACAATAGGAAGAGTAAAAGTGAGAAAACTCATGGGTTGAGATAAAGACAGATTAACTGGTAAATCAAAAGCTGTGTATAAGCAGAATAAAATAAGGTATTAATTCACTACTTCCATCAGCTGTTAGGTGTTTATCCATTTTGAGGAAAGTAGGACTCCATCATGCATAACAGTGACTTGGGAAGAGAAATGCAATCACTCTGAATGTCCCCCTTGCTCCTTCTTCCCCCAGCTTTTATTGCTGAGCACAATGTCATATGGTATGGAATATTCCTTTGGTCAGTTGAGGTCAGCTCTTCTGGTTGTGTCCCCTCCCAAACTCTTGTGTTCCCCTAGCCTACTCATTGGTGAGGTGGTGTGAGAAGCAGAAAAGGCCTTGATGCTGTGTAAGCACTTCTCAGCAAAGCTAAAACATCGGTCTGTTATCAGTACTGTTTTGGTCACAAATTCAAAACAGCACCCTACAGGCTGCTATGAAGAAAATCAACTCTACACCAGCCAAAAGCAGAACCATACAGAAATGTTTACTGGTTATGAAACTATGGGTCCTGACTCTTGAAAAATTTTTTCTCCTCTCCCATCTTTCAAATTTGAAGTACAAAAAACAAGGTTCCCTTATTATTTCCTAGCTGTCTGTGTGTTACTATATGCAGAGGGTGTAACTCTTCAAACATTGTGCTAAGAATCCAGTTGATAAATACTTTCTAGCTGATTTTATCTCTTAGGAAAGTAAACCATTAAAAAAGTTACTAGGTGCCCTAGGTGATCCTTAATATTGAATCCCTGTTTTCATGTTGAAATAAGTCAAGACAATCCAATACCGACAAGGGCAGATATGTTCCAAATTTGTAACATTGGATTTTGTTGCTTTTATTGAACAAGAAAATGGAGAAAGAACAAGAACACATGACAGGCTATAATACAGTTTAGGCTACAAAGCAAAGCTTTTTCACAAATAACACTATGAACATAGTGTGTTACTTGTATTTCTTCTTTGTCTACATGAAATACCAACATTTCAGGATCTCTTTTGGACTACCTTTAATCAAGAAAAGGCATAGGCATACTGCACAGCACATTAAACTGAACTGTTGGTGCATTGGGTTGACAATATAACTGATTTTCTCTCTGCGGTGGGAGTCCAAAATCTAAAACTTACCAACCAGCACTCCATAGAACATGTTTCCTACTAAATATTCTGGTATTGGTTGTGGGGCAGAAGAAGGATTCTCTATATGTGAAGAATCTCTTAGAAGATTAAAGGGAATTTGCCTGCAACAGAAATTAAGTCTTATCTTCTCATCGTGGAGGAGCCAGAGCTAGAGGAAAGGGACCCCAACAAATCATTTTTTGATACAGTAAAATGGAATGAGCTCAGCGCTTGCAAAGAATCTTTCAAATACATATTCTTACTAAAGGTTTTAAGCTAAAAGCATTAGGTTTGAAAAATCCTTGGCTAAGAAATGTGCAGGGTGTAAAACATGTATATCTTCGCAAAAAGAAAATCTGCAAAAATAAACCCACTGGTTTATAATTATAAAAAGGAGCTGAGAGTTCTCATCTTTGCTTCATTTTCACCTAATGATCTCCTAGTGTTTTATGAAAGCAATCTGGAAAAGATTATTTCCTTGCTACAAGTAAAATACAGGCTAGTTTATATTTGCTTGGATTGGTTCAAATTTATAAATTATGCCAATAGCAAAGTAATCTATAAAAGCTAGATGACACTTTCTGGAAGAATAAGGAAAAAGAAAAAAAAACATTTAGGATTCCAGCAGTGTGGGTAATCCAGTGAAGGGTATTTTAGGGGAGTATAACTTTTAATTATTTCACATTTTATCTGATTGCCCCAAACGTTTCTCTGATAGGTATGCAAACCTGCTCCATTTGAAAAGTTTAGAAAACAGCCACTAGATATTCAGATTTTCAAGGGCTCAACTCTTCCATAATTAAGATCTGAAGCTGCTGTCACTGAAATGATACTACCTTTAGTAGGAGCTTGATTATATTAGGAATTATCTAAGTTTGTTCAAGTTTTGTTTGTTTTTTGTTTGTTTTTTGGGGTTGTTGTTTTTTTTTAGTTTGTGGAAGCATTAGGAATTATTTAGTGGCAGGTCTTAGTTCTCTGCATTTCACGGCCATATCAGACCCCATCTCAGTAGTGCTGAAACAGTGAGGAAAGAAGCTCTTATAATTAAAAATAAAGACACAGACTTTTCTGGAGTGTCCAATTTGCAAAATAATACCCTCAGGTTACAGGAAAATAGTGAGACTAGCAGACTGTACAGCACACTGTATAGTATAGTATGATGTCTCTAGTTAAGAAAGCAACTGAAGGATACAAAGTGAAGTGTAGAAGAACCTTTTGTCTCTTCCCAGTCACCAGGCTTGAAGTGAGCCAGCTCTCAGTCATAAGCTCCACTCTCTTCTGCTAAGTTTGTATGGTTAAGGAGGATCCTGATTCTCTGAAGTCAGTGGTTAATGTCCCATCAATATCAGCATACCTGAGATTCCATTTGTGCATTACAAATTCGTTTATGGGTCTGCATAATGCACTCAGAAATGAGAAATTTTCTGCCTTCTCAGAGTGTTTAAACTCACCTGGAGTAAAGCCATTGCATGCATTAACTTGTGTGGTTCAGTCTTCCCAGAGGAAAGTTCTATTAGACATTCATCTGTCAAATGAAGGATTCTTCCAGTACAGGTATCTTCTCATGATCAAGAAAACCACCTGCATGGACAAAGACAAAGACATGTTTACCAACTCAAATGAGACATAATGAAGACCTCAAATTGCTCTGAATAGTTGTTGCTGTCTAGACAGAATTGTTGAATGACATAGATGTCCTTCCTATGCTTAGCTTTTAAGGCCTATTTGGTACACTTAACTTTCAGCTAACATCTTCTGATAAAAGGATTCTTCGAAGTCTAAGTTGCCGCAGTTTTCTAGCACTTCCTCTCTTTACATATTTTGTGCTATTTTCTCCCACATCTGCCTGTTTCTTTGTCTGAGCTACGGCCTGGATCTGGACAGGCTGTTAGAGCTTAAGAATGGTCTGAAACCTTGATAATATGGAAAAATTTTTACAGGAGTTATTTCTTATTCAGTTGATGTAAGCAAATGGTTGTTTTCCTAGAAAGGACATTATCGTAATAAACCAATTCTTGATAATTCAAATTTTTACAAAGGCATCTCTTCTGGATGACCCTTTGGCTGCTGAATATTATAGTTAAGTTGGTACATGCTGTTAAAAATATTGCTCTATTTTGCCTTTAGCAATAGTGCAGCAAAATATTGCTCAGCATGAAAATGAAATGATAAAGATAATAATTGCAAGATATGCTACTGTATCTCCTGTTATTAAAATGAGTAACAAGAGAGGATTTGGAATGCATATACTTAATTATTTTGTCTGTCTATTGAGGAAATAGAGAACCAATGTAAAATAAAACCCCCCACCACAACCACAAAATCTGGTTTTATTTTATGAGATTAAAATAGTTTTTTTCTTTCAGGGCTTTTCCCATGAACTAAAGCTCTGTAATCCCAATTGGTATTTTAAAGTACTTTTAACAATTATTTAGACATAATTAACATATGCCACTGCAAAGACTAGGAGGGTTAATGTTATTATGGCTGGATTCTTCATATGTATCTCCTAAAAAATGGCTTTCCCTAGATATAAACACTGCATGAATTGTATCATCTACATGACAACATCAGCACTGCTGTCTTCCCATGCCATAGCTTCTGTTCCCATGCCATTTTGAGATAATGGTAAATCAAATACACAAACCAGAGATAAAATAAAATTCTTTAGAAAATAAGTACTTGATCATAACTTATATGCACCCAATCAGGTAAACTGACTAGTGCAGTGGTCCAGATATAATGAGGCAACTTAGGAAGAGTTTAAGAATAAAGTTAAAAGGCCTTTCTGCATTTACCCCTCTAGTTAATCAAACGTGATCACATCATAAAATTCTAGAGAAAAAATTACCGTGTTGTTTTATAAGAAATAGGAGCCTTGCCTGCTGAGCACATGCTGGAAAACTATTCCAGAAACTTACTCCTGCGACTTCTCCTTTCAGTTATTTCAAATATAAACTATCTGCAAATATATTTGTCCTGGTTTCAGCTGTAACGGTTTTTTCCTCCTTCCTGGTAGCTGATAGTGTTGTGTTTTGGCTTTAGTCTCAGAATAATGCTGATAGCACACCGATGTTTTAGTTGCTGCTAATAGCGCTTACCCTGATCAAGGACTTTTCAAGTCTCTCATGCTTTGCCAGTGAAGAGGAGCATGGGAAGCCCGGAGGAAGCAGAGACAGCACACCTGACCCCAGCTAGACAAAGGGTTATTCCATACTTCAGCATGTCTTGTCCAGTATAAAAACTCAGGGGAGTCACCCAGAAAGGCAGATCACTGCTTGTGTCAAGCTGGATATTGGTTGGCAGGTGGTGAGCAATTGTATTATGCATCACTGCTGCTTTTTTTTTTTTTCTTTCCCCTTTTAATTTCATATTCTCTGCCCTTGTTGTTTCCTTATTAGTGGTAGTACTATTATATTGTACTTTAGTGATTGTACTGCTCTTATATCAACCCCTGGGGTTTAACATTCTTTTGGTTCTCCTCCCCATCCCACCGGGAGTGGGGAAGGAGGGAGGTGAGCAAACAGGTACATGGTGCTGAGCTACTGGCTCATTCTAAACCACAAAATATTTAACCACAGAGCTTAAGAACCTTTACAGGTATTGCCTGAAGGGATGCCTCTGTCTTCTAATTTGATATGTGTTGTATTTTATCCAAACAGCATTCATATTTATTATAAGCCTTTTAGGGACTCCAAATAGCATGTTTTAGATGAGCCTAGATTCAAGAAAATTAGATTTCTGAAGTGATTCTCTTACAGTATTCTTCAGGTGGAATAAATCATTTTATGAAAATTGGACTTATCAGGCCTTCTGGAATGTAGAAACTTACTTCTTCCGTAAGCCTTTCCACCTGCAGTACTGCTGCCAAGTGCCTCAGTGCTGGCTTTCCCCAGCACTCCAGAAGTCAGATACACTCAGTCTTTCTTAATGGTGGTAGGATATCCCAATACTACCAGATATCTCAACTTCAGCTGCTGTCAGAAGAAAATTCAGGGGGCTCATCTTGATGGACCATTGCTTTTTTAAATGAACCTTCCATAACATTTTATACATTAGCAGACTATACAATACACTCTATCTCTAGACTAAGTGGCATATACTCTTTATGCTCACCATATACATTCTGAAGGATATTTACGGCACTATTGTTAATCCAAATTCAGAGAATATTTTAATAAACAGTATTTCAAAGGAAACAGCTTTTTTTATGTCTTTATTTTATTCTGAAAATAAAACTGTGCATCAGGACTCACAAGAGAACTTGATACTCCATAGCATAAACAAATAAATAAAAATTCATTGGAAATCTTCATTGTCCCCTTCTTTGGCCCAAAAGCTTTTTGTCAAGTTTTGTTTTTCAAACATGGTTACTGTTACTAAACCACTGAAATTTTATAAATCAGTTGAGCTCACATCACTTTACCTGACAAAATGCATCACTGAGACCTCCTCTCACAGTTCCAATGACTCTGTGATATCTGCTCTGTGGGTCTTCATGAGCAACTTAAAAAGAGCTGCATATTGTTGTACTCTGATTTCATGTTCCAAAGTCATCCAGACTTTAAAATATTTTAAAGCTTCAATCAACAGAAATATCAGAGACATATTTTAATATGAAAATTTTTAAATAAGTTGGGAAAGAAACCACTTATTGCCCTGACAGAGTACCATTCTTCTGGAGGTTCTACCAAACAGTAATAGGACATTGCAACTTTATGTGTTGTAAATATATTTTCAGCACATGTAACTCTCCTTGCCATCTATTATCTCCTAGCAGAGGCATCAACAGCCGAGCCTATTCCTTAATTATGTTACCGAATTTTAGTAGGTAATTTCTTTAGCTTACAACACAGGTTATGTAGCAATATATTTCTTTTATTAGTAGTGAAGGAAAAACCCACAGTAGTGGCCAAACCTTTTCAGCAAACATCTTTTAATTTACTTTAAACTGATTTAGGATCTAGGATTAAAATGTAATTCAAAGTGTAAGGGTCTTTATTCCACAGGGAACAATAACTAGTTAGTCAGTAAATCTAGAGTGTTAAATAAATATTGCTAGAAGGAACTTCAAAAGGCCATTTGTCTACCTCTTTGTCCTCAGGCAGGATCTTTATTATTGCCAACATATGTTTGCCTAATCCAACCTTAAAAGACCTGTCGTGTCCTGGTTTCCAGTTCTGGAAATTCCAAAATTATAAATTAGGGTTACTACAAATTAGAGGATATTTTCTGCAGTGTGTGTTCTCAGACTTCTTTCTTGCAGTGTGTGACCCCTGAAACGTGTTCTACAGTGTTTATAATTTCTCTTAACCTTGTTTCTCATATTTTTCGGTTGCTACTAACTTTGCTAGAAGAAGGAATCAAGCCCTCGTGAGGTCCACTTTGATAAGGAAGTGGGTCAATTTTTGGAATTACTTGAGATTGTTTCATCATCCAGCGTAAAGCTAGAAACAAAAGAAAAGATTAAAGAAACAAAAGTCATCACAAAGACAATCAGGTGTTCTTTCCTCTAGGTACTTTTACTTTAGGTAGTGGGCTGAAGATAAACCACAAAATGAGTAAGTACTTACCTTCCTTTTTTCAACTTTATCTTTGCAGTTTACAATCCAGACACAACCAAGACTAAATTATTAGTTTGCTTCCAGAACTGTAGGGCTTTTTTTCAATAAAAGACGTTCTTTTAATATCTTAAATGTTTTGGAATGAAATTATTTCTGGTGACAAAGGTCAACATTATATGTAAACTAGCAAAATATCACTTTTAAAAAAACACAAATTTTAGAAAATTGATATGGAAGGGAGCTGGAAACATTAATTCATTCTCCCTGCTGAAGGGAGATCAGCTGTTCCGGTGTAATTTCTGACAGACTTTCCCACTTTATTTTAGAAAGTACCCATGTTAGAAAGTTCACAGCCTTCCTGAACAGGCTGCTTCCATGCATAGGTTTAGGAGTTTGTTCTGATGTCTAAGCTAAATCCTCTTTTTTGCATTTTAAATGAATTTCAATGTGGTGAGCTTATATTCTTTCATTTAGTATGAAATAAGTTTGTGTTTGGTGTTGGGAAGTCCATCAGGCTTGTGGTATGAGAGAGTTAAAAAAGGTACAGACTCATTTTGGCTGCTCAGATTAAAAATTAAAGGGTTCACTATACATTAACAAATAATTACACTACTTTTCATGAAGTCTAATAATTTATAGTGTACTTCTACTCTGCTTCATTTAAAGCCATGCAAAACTATGTGAGGGTTATTTGTGGATGAGCAGGTTAATTAGTCATGAGAGTGGAGGGTCTAGTAGTCCAACCCCAACCAATCTATTGATGACATCCACTAAATTTGCACCTGCATCTTGAACAGAGCACAGTCCAATGCCATATGGATGTTCCTTTTTTTAAGCAAGAGGAAGGAGCAAGGAGGATGGTTGCTGGATTTTTGAGTCCAAATCATTCCCTAAGTATGTCTGTGGGTATCACAACCCAGCCTTTGGTGTACAAGTGACTGGAGTCTGAGGGTGAATCTAAGCAGCTTCTACAGTTTCTCTAAAATGAGAAAACATCTTTCTTACCATGAAGAGTCAAATTCTACCTCCAGGAGGTAGGAATTTTAAAAGGAATTGGTCTTAGACAAAAGGTTTTAGAGCATTGTTCTTTTTTTGCAAAGGATGTTGTTCAGTGTTCTGCTGAGTGCCAGGAGTGATCTCCTTCCCAAAGAGTTCAGGTTTGGCCTGGCCCATAGCGTAACCACAATGCCATTATTGTGCAGAGACCAGCTCTGTGCAAGGAATCTCCTCAGTAACACCTAGGAGATTCTTTAAATGACTGTAATAAAAGCTCATACTTTCAGTTTGCACTTGTTTACCAAGCTTGAGTAGTTCTACTTCATGTCAAGCCACCAAGGAAACATCAAAAATTAACACAAACTCTATGTAGTACCACCTAAGTGGGAAGCAGGGAATTACCTTCTCCCCTTATACCATGCTGTCCTTAAATTTTTTTGTCTGTCTTTATTGTGGGAGCATTCGTTTTTCATTAGAGAAGGATCTGACTACACATTCTTGGATGTCTGAAGCAACTCCAGATCTAGTCCTTTAGAAATGAGATTTGTTAGCCATTGATGACTCATAAAATAGGATCCTTGTTAATGGCAAGGGGTTAATGGCAAAATAATTCAATATAGTAAGAAACACATGAGATATAAACAATTACTATCAGTCTCTCAAACCTTCTTCCATCTATCTCAGTGCTCCACTTATCACAATGTATGCTGTAAAGTGTCAGTCTGTTCAGTAGTGTTGTTGTTTTATCAGTGAAAAAATTAAAAATATCATGCAGTCCAGACCACAATAAGCTAAATAATTTATTCCAATCTTTTTGCAGAGCCCTTTTAAAGGACAAAGAAGGAGGTTAAGTGGTGAAAATCAAAATATGGAAAATCAAAATATTGTCATTTTCATATCCTACATTTTCCTGCTCTATTAGTCCAGATAAACTGTAGGATCATCTAAATTATATCCCTAACAGTGATCACAGCAGGATAGGTAATGTGAGAACTGTAGTTTATTGGCAGAACCCAAGAAGAAAACACACATGCTACTCCAGGTAAAATCAAGGGGAGAACAAGATGGGCTCCTCTTAAACCCACCGTTAGTCAGCAAAAATGTCTGTATGGCAAAGAAATTTCTGCTGATAATTTAGGATGGAGTATCTTTATTATCCCATTATTATGCTCCAGTGATTATCCATTATTATGGGTATCACCAGATCATGATATATGGGTGCTTCCCAATCCATTTCAGGGCAGTGAAGTTATCCCAAATCACTTCTCTAGACAGTTCAGGCTGAAGTATTTGAGTTTGCAGACTCAAACACATGCTCTGAAGGCTAGCAATGACAGCTGATGATCTAGCTGTACTTTCACTGTTAACTTTGCAGTGCAGGGCCAGAAATCAGTGTCCGGAGTAAACAAGGCTTTTTTTGCTCTCCATCCTCCTCAGCAGGCTTTTCTACAGTAGGATGGACATATTTCTTTTATTGTTCTAGGTCCTCAATAGTATCAGTGGGCTCTCAGAGTTTTAAAGTTCCAGAACATTCCAATAAAGATTTACTTCTCCTTTTCCTTCCCAAATATTATATATGATTTATTAAAGTATGAGTTGCTTTGAAAATAATTTCAGACAAAAACAAAACAAAACAAAATCCACATTTTTAAAACATCGTGAACTACATTATATTTTTGATCATGTTTTAACGTGTTTGTTTATATTATCTTTGGATAGCTTGTTTTCTTTTTCAAATGTTTTACAAGGACTCTCAGTATGTGCTATGTACTGCTGATGACGTTTATATTGGGTAAGAAAAGTTTGATAATAACATTCTTAATAATTGTCTGCTGTGGTATGGTACCACACTACATATTTCATTTTTTTAAATCAGCATTTACCTTCTGTTATATTTGCATATATATCTTTTGTAGTAAATGCTAATTGGAAATGTCAGAGTTTTCTTTCAATTCAATTAGCATAATTGCACATACAAAAGAGTGGAAATATCTTCTCATTTAAATAACATTTATTACGACTGCCCAAAATATCATTGTTGTTGGAGTTTCCTAGGTAACCTTAAGCATCCAGTATCAACTTACAGAACAGCTTGACATCTGAAAATTCCTACAAAGTTTCAACAACAATGGCTCCTTGATTTATTCCACTTTTTTTGTCTTTTACACAAAACAGATTGGAGAGTCTGATTTTCATAATTTTCTTCTTTAATTGTTTCATATTTCTGACTTTTTGCCATATGCTTTTTGGGGACTGAAAGTCTCGTTTGGGAAATGAAGTCCCTGATCCGCTACGCTTGCAGGGAAAGAGAACCAGTCCCCTGTGTGCTGACAGCAGAGCTGATGTTGGATGGATGTAGCTGCTGCTGGGCAATTTCTAGTTCTATCAAGTAGATCTGTCAGTGGAGTTTGCTTCAATCAAAAACACAGGATCTAAAGAAAGCAGTTGGTACTGGTATTTTCTGCCACACGTGAGTCAAGTAAAGAATGCATAAGCATGTTTTTCAGCAATGATATGTGAGGTAGGTAGGCTGTGAAACTCAGCTAAAGAGAGATGTACGAGACAACCTTTTTACTCAGTGGCATGCATTCTGCAGGCATCCTAAATGTCCTACTGTATTTTAGATAAGCCATTTCTATTCTGCCAAATTTCCTCACATATGGTGTTCAGAAAGAAATTCACAGGAACATACAAGAGGAAAGGATTATTTCAGGTACCATGGAAAGGCCACAGAACCTCATTTCCTGGGTAGTACTTACCTACTAGAAATTCAGATCTGCAATAAGATATCCAAAACTACAGCTGAACCATCAAAAGTTTTCTGTAATATTTCTAAATTCTGCACAGGCAGACCATGGGAACCAGAAAATAACCATGCTAAAACTTCCAAATTCTCTAAAGGGGCCTTTTTCAAAGATTTTTATATTTCTCCTTCCAAAAAGCACACATAATCTGCATTAACTCTAAAGAGAACAAAACCTTTGTATATTTGAGGGCACTTAATGAACAGGCATTCAGTCATGGGCATACATTCATAGGGAAACCTGATGGAATTGATGTAAGGGTTAAACCACAGTAAGAACTCAGAGTATTTTTTTGAGTAAAAACATATGTGGGTTGAGCCGTCTATTACTACATGGAGATATATTCATAAATAGAATCACTTAAGGTTCACAGCTATTTAATTCTGAATTTTTTTAAGTTAGCTTAATTCCCATGCTTCAAGCTTTTATAGAAGTTGCTGGAGCACATTAAAAGTACTATCAAATTAATATTTTTTTTTTATTCTAAGAACAAGCTAATCAAATCTTGCAATAACATTTTAATGTAAAATGTGAAAAATAATTTTTTTCTTATTTTTAATGAAGGGCAGCTCAGTAAATATTTGTTTGTAAAAAGCATACAGTTTTGCAGAAAAGACTCTCCATTAAAAAATAAGCTTATGGAAGCTGATAAAATTTCATTCATGCTACTGAACTGTAATAAAAATTACATCTCTTTAGAGAGACCCGGAAATGATATACTCCAATATCTTATTAACATGAGTATTACCATGGAAAATATTGCAAGTTGTGCTATGACATTTCTTGAAAACTAACCCCATGTTCAGCACTGAATAGTGTGCTCTGTGGAACAACCCTGTTAGATGGGTTAACTGTCTGTTTTTTCCTAAAGCAAATGAATTACTGTCTTCAACAGAAGTAAATTTCAAAATAATTGAATTTATTTGCTTTTAAATATCACTTTGGAGTGTTACTAGAAAGACAGCCTATTTGTCAGTGTCAGTGTTGAGGTGGTTGTTCACCTTTGTGCAAGAAGAAATACTTCCAAGAGTAATCCATGGGCTACACAGTTGCTGTGGTATGGATTTCTTTTGCTCACCATTTGTAACTTGACAGTGCAGGTGGAACATGTTTTGAGTGCAATGGAAATGCTGCTCAAAGAATGCTTAAACTTTAAGATCTGTTTTCATGGGCATCTTAAGTAGTTTGCGAAAAATACTTCTATTAAAAAGTTCACACTGCATAGTCTTTTTCCATGATATTATAATAATACAGGGAAATTCCCTTCAACAAAAATGTATCTTAAGGGAAGGTGATTTACAGCTCTTTTATTTGTTGCTGTAGTTGAGAAAGGCAGAATGCATGGTTGCTACTGGTGTGACAGACCTGGAAAACAGAACATAACCTCTGGCTAAAGCTAGGTTGGCAAGGTCTGGGGCCTTATTTCATTTCAGCAAAATCACTCAGATTTTCTGCAGTGACTATATGGCTGTTAGGATAAGCCTTTCACCTGCAAATGAGACCTGGGCATGTTATGATTCAGTCCTTCTTGTACAACGCTAAGGACTTTGTGGGCTACACAAGTAATTGCCAGACCCTTCTGGCATGGTGGTTGCAAGATCAGATTGCCCTTTTATGTAACCTAGTGAAACAGAATTTGCAGCCTTGGGAAAAAAACCAAGAAAACGTGAAAGGCGATACAGAAACTCAACACTTGGAATGCTGAAGAATAGGTTAAATCCTGAAAACTCATGGGTTGGTAGGATGAGTAAGCAGTGGTTTGGGTTTTTTCCCCCCTTTTCCTCCTCAGTTAAACATTTCAGACATGTTTTGTAAGCCTACAATGTCTGGCTAAGCAGTTCACTAACCCTGTTCCCCCATTCTGCTTGTTATCAGTGATACTGTCTCCCGACTCATCAGGTTCAGAAACTATTACTGTTTCTGTATTTGCAACTTCTCTTTCCACTAAGCAGAAAAAAAAATGCTAGTGGTAAAATAAAATATTATTGAGAAGGGTGTCTCTAGATTGAGGGACATGCTCTGAAAAGGGTCAGGACTCTTCCCTGACCCATCCCACATGAGGAAGAGTGATGCTAAGCTGAATTGGGAACAGAAATCATTTGCATGGCTAGCAGTGATGCCCTTGGCAACGGGAGTGGGCCCAGTGAGAAAGAATAAACACTTGTCCAGTGTGGGAGGTAATCAGCTGATATTTCATCAGTATAATTTTCAATTCAACGTATTCAGGAAGAAATTAGTTACAAACACACGGCTATCATTAATCCAGGTTGGAAGGGACCTCAAAGTCTCTAGTCCAACCTCCTGCTCAAAGCTGGGTCATCTTTGACAGTGAAAAAGCAAAGAAACAAAATGCAAACATTAGGGAAAAGAAAGTCTAAATCAACACTGTACCCACTTCTTTCATAAAATTCATACTCTTTTTTTGAAATTTGCTGCAAAGCGCCAAAATATATTTCCTCTAAATTTTGTCTCCCTGCATCAATTCCTCTAGTTTCTTTTATTTTGAAATCATCTGAAGTATCCTGCAGTGACTCCTCTCACTGGGAAAAAGGGCCTCCTCCTCCAGTTATAGCTACCTCCAGTTATAGGTACCTAATAGGATTTTCATGCTCAGAGCATCCCACATTCCAAGTTCAGTATAGCAGTGGGCATCAATTTCCAATTTGTCTACTGTGCTATGCCTACTGTGGTTATGTTGTGCTGCAAGAAGTGATACAAGGGATGTCTTCTTCACTGCCAGATGTATTTTTATGAACTGGACCCATCATAGCGAGCAAATCAGAAGTGTGACTAGGAATTTACTAAAATGGCATGGACAAAAGCATAAATAGGGATGCGGAGCTTCAGCAAGCTGACTTTTCTGACAGCTTAGATCTAAGAGCAATGATGGCACTCTTAAAGGAGTTATGGGTAGCTGGACCTCACCAGAAAATAGAGGAATACTGATCAGAGACTTGGTGCATTCCAGCAAAGAAGAGAGTGCTGTGTAATGACTGCTTTCATCCACAGTTTCCATGACCATTTCCTCATTTCTAAGTAGTGCTGCTCCCTCATCCGGTTCCTCTCAGGCTGTTGCTTTTCAGCCATACAGGATGTTTAATTTGTTTCCAGATCATTTACCCTCTCCCTGTTTCTGTAAGCACTACCAGCAGCCTTCTCACTCCTGGCAGTTGTGATCAGCCTGTGCTCCTGAGACAGAGCTCAGCTCTAGCCCTCACATGGAAGCTGTGTGCATAAAATTCTCACATCCACTCAAGCCCAGAGTTATGCAAGACCCTGAATACACCAGCAGTCTGAAAAGCATTAGTGGCCTCCCCCTTCTCCTAAACCATTCAGAAATTAAGGAAGAAGGGGTAAGGCAGTGGAGGAATATTATGTTAGCTACATAGGACTTTGTTTTATCTCTAACGACTACAGAATGCTTAACAAGGTATGGTTGAAACAGGGTGTGACTGGTGTTAAGTGATTATATGGCTTCTGGATTATGACACTCAAGTTCAAAACAACTGTAATCTTAATCATCGCAACTGCCATTCACACCTAGGACAATACAGAAAACCAGGAAATTGCATGTTTTCTGTGGGAATTTATGAAAGCAGAGGAGGGAAGAATCAGACTTAGGTGCCTGTCATTTGACACGAGTGCCCATGAACAGCTCTTCATAATGCAGATGAAAAAACACCAAAGGTTTTTATTTAGTTGACCTGTATGTACTACCAAGTGACTTGTCAGTGACTTGATTTTGATACTGCATCCAATGAAGAAAAAATTTAATGGCACATCATATCAAAATTCATCTTATCCTCATTCTTGATTTTCTTTAGCCTACTGCTGGGCAAGCCTTTCTATCTAACCTGATGTTCTTGATTTGTCATCCTTTCTATAGTAGAAAGACTTCTGACACTGCACTTTACAGAAGGTATGCTCCAAGTAAGTTTTGGTATAAAGCTAGTACAGTGGACCCCTTTAAACTCCCTTTCTTATTGTATTTGCTACTGAAGGAAAATTACTGATAATTATAAGGAGCTCATGCTACCTTTCCACTTTGAGTATTTCTTATTAACAAACCCCAACTATTATAACCCCTTCTGCACTGGTTTGTGATGTGAAAGGTGGCTGGAGTCAGGTTGTACCTTGGCACCTTTGTAGGAATCCAGTGGCATGTATTTCAGGTAACTGATTACTCTGACTCTATCTTGTGGGTATCATTTTCTGTTTGTTGCTTATGTTAAATCTAACCATCATCCTTTTATTCTACAGATAAAGGAATTGTCATTTTGTCACTATCAAATTTAAAACTTTGGTGGCTTTGACTTTAAAGTCCTACTTTACAATGCAGATTTCCCAAGAGAAAAAGGAAAGGATCACAGTCTCTCAGCATTAACCAAAATAGGAAGTGATATCTGTAACTATGGTATAAGCAATTCCCTGACAATTCAGGCTAATGAAGTTTTCTCTGTGAATTGCCACAGAGGCTTTTATGACAGAAGAGAGACCAGTAGTTCCACCACTGAAGTCCCTAACTATAAAAATGTGGTTTCTTAACAGTCTAAATTCAGAGCTTATTTAAGTGATAAAACCGAGTCAATGATCACAAGATCTGAATGTGTCTTTATAAGTTGCTAACAACTAAGTAAAAACCACTTCCCAAAAGCTTCAAGATTTAGTGAATAAAACATAAGTCATGTTACTCTTTTCTCACAGCACAAACTTTGGTATTGAGATACAAGCACTGACTGCAAAGTGGAGTTTGAACATGACTTTTTTCATCTTGTACTGCCAAACTTTGAATAGCATCAATGCCCAAAATCTATCACAAGTTAGGCTAGGAGAAACACATTTCTTTCAGTAGAATGAATTAAGATATTTGCTCTTGAGTGGATGGTCTTAGCTTTTCAATTTCATTATGGAGGCACAAAAATTCTCATATAAGTGCGAGTAAGTGATTCTTCATTTTCACCAATTTGCCCTTTAACTTGAATAAAAGTATCACTGCAGGGGTAGAGGAGAGGGGAGGGACAGAGAATATGCTCTTCTTTATTTCTAATTCTGACACTGGTTACAGCAGTATAAGTTGGCAGTTCTCTAGAAGTCTGTGGAGACAGACCAGTTTGTGTTTGTTAGTCTGGAAGAAGAATTACGTACTAATCTGCCTAAAGAAGCATATCAGATGCAATAAGACTGCAGGACTTGTTACAGCTGTGGAAAACCGAATATCATTAGCTTCCCCTCATTTATTTTACTGTTAGGCTTGCAGCACTTGTATCGAAGTGGCACTCCTGAATAAAACCAGTCTGCTTCTCTTATGTCCTGTATTGTACTGTGACATTATTAGCAAAAAAAATAAGATATAGGTTACCTTGGTAAAAGGGAACTGCCATTCACATTTTTCTACAGAAGAGAAAAAGGTCCTTTTGACAATTTATTTCTATGAATATATTTATTGTAAGGTGAAAGGTACAGATGGCTTATGAAAAGAGAGAATGGAAATGTCATTCTTTTACACAGACTTTTAAATAGCAATTCTCCTAATATTTCTAATGGACATACAGAGCTCCCCATCCTTCCTGTTTCTTAGGACCATAGGCTAGATGTCATCTTTGACCTTCATTTCCTCTCATGTAAGTTTTCTCACTAAGATTGTCACAAAGTTATTTGCAGTACTCAGCTGATATATAGAGAACCTTTAGAAAACAGTGGTTTATACTTGTCCAGTATTTACCATATATACCAGTATGTCTTGTATGCAGTTTTTTTGTAGCTCACACTGTTTTGTGTAGCTCACAGGTTTTTTGATATTACCTATGAACTGCTGTTGAGTAACCGGAATTGAGACTGAAACTTTGCTTGTAGAATGAAGATTGAATGTTATCCAAAAGAAGCACTCAGTACCACGCAGGCAGATCTATTCAATCACTAAAAAGCAAATCCTCTTTTCTTAGCAATAAGAAGAGCAAACAGTAGTTGTAAAGACTGCTGTAATGAACCCATCAACAGGAATTTTGAATGCCTGGTCTAACAAAAGTGGAGCTGGTTTCTCCCCTGTCTACAACTTGTCCTGTTGTATATATTGTGCTTTTCTTTCACTTAACATCATGACAGGGCAATGATTCACAGCACAGTTAATGTTAATGGCAGAGTCCAGCACAAAAGGATGACAAATCTCACCTATGGGGCATCATCTCGAAATGCTGGTGAAGCAACCATTGTGCGTAGTATTCCTCATGGAGAATTCAGGGATAAAGCAGCAACTATCACTAATATACTATGATATAATATATTATACTATGATATACTATACTATACTGTAATGTAATGTAACATAATATATATTGAAATAACATATTATATAATATATATTGAAATAAAGCAATATAATCCATGTCTCAGTAATAGCATCTAAGATCATGTGGTTTTAATATTTATCTTCAGCTATTCCTCATTCTTAAAATTGCATTTAAGCAGAGTCTTCAGGTTTTATAGAATAAAATCAGGATTTTAATTTTAATTGCACAGAAACAGGGTACTGACATTTTGATTCTCTATACAAATGAGTTTATGATTTGCCTTATAGAGCTCAAATAACTGTCTCCCTGTCTATACTTATTGCAAATTCTCAGGGTGTCCTCAGACTAATACTGTTTTTGTAGAAGATCATTTCCTGCAATCAATCACAGCACCTTTCATGAACCTACTTTGCCATTTATTAAGCACTAAACAAATGGTCTAAAGCATGCAAATGGCCGGTTTTAAGGCCAGTGCAGATAATTCAAAGCAAGATAATAAATTATCTTTGTGTCCTTTGACTATGTACATTATAATTAAAAGAATAACTATGGGCTAAGTGATGGGGTTAGTATAAAAATACAGGGTTAGTTTAGAAAAACAGTGGCAGACAGTGATAAACTTGGCTAACTTTGCTCCAAACATGTCATAGTGACTGTCAAGTTATGCCCTTTCACTTCCCTTAAGGAGGTTTCTCTAAAGGGCTTTGATCGTCTTCTGTCTCATTTTGTCTTTTATACATATAGCCACTAACAGAGGTTTTTGCAAAGACTAAAAGAAAAGGCTGACTGACATTTCTGAAAAACATGCAATTAGTGACACATTAGTGAGCTTTCAGATATAGAATCATAGAATAGTTAGGGTTGGAAAGGACCTTAAGATCATCTAGTTCCAACCCCCTGCCATGAGCAGGGACACCTCACACTAAATCATCTCACCCAAGGCTCTGTCCAGCCTGGCCTTGGTGTTCATCCTCCAGGGATGGAGCATTCACAACTTCCCTGGGCAGCCCATTCCAGTGCCTCACCACCCTCACATTAAAGAATTTCCTCCTTATATCCAGTCTAAACTTCCCCTGTTTAAGTTTTAACCCATTGCTCCATGTCCTGTCACTACAGTCCCTAATGAAGAGTCCCTCCCCAGCATCCCTATAGGCCCCCTTCAGATACTGGAAGGCTGCTATGAGGTCTCCACACAGCCTTCTTTTCTCCAGGCTGAACAGCCTCAACTTTCTCAGCCTGTCTTCATATGGGAGGTGCTCCAGTCCCCTGATCATCCTCGTGGCCCTCCTCTAGGCTTGTTCCAACAGTTCCATGTCCTTTTTATCTTGAGAACACCAGAACTGCACACAATACTCCAGGTGAGGTCTCACAAGAGCAGAGTAGAGGGGCAGGATCACCTCCTTCGACCTGCTGGTCACACTCCTCTTGATGCAGCCCAGGATACGGTTGGCTTTCTGGGCTGTGAGCTCACACTGAAGCTGGCTCCTGTTCATTTCCTTATCGACCAACACCCCCAGGTCCTTCTGTGCAGGGCTGCTGTGAATCTCTTCTCTGCCCAACCTGTAGCTGTGCCTGGGATTGCTCTGGCCCAGGTGCAGGACCTTGCACTGGGCATGGTTAATGCAATCTGAAGCAGCTCTGCTTTTTATAAGCATTCAACAGAAGCTAGCCACTGGCAAGAGTATCAGCTTCCTTTGTTGTAGTTCATCAAATGGCTATGGATATCACAAAATTCTGTTTTAACTGAAAGTCTGTCACATATCTGTGGTGACAGGTGGCAAGGTTCAATCTGGCAGGCTTTAAATATACACCTAGGGAGAGAAAGTTCAGATCAGAGGGACTCACCATGCAAAGGTCATTATCTTGTGTATTAGTTACAGTGGAGTACTCCAGCTGTAGTAAGATGTTATTGGGTTTTCTTCCCTACAGTAGAACAATAGAGGTATTTTAAATGGTTATTGTACATGAGTTGTATGCACTGTGGTTGCATACTACCAGTGATAATTGTATTCACAATCAGTTGTCTTACTTCCATGTTTTAATGTGTGACAATGTTGAACAATATGATTTTGGTCTCACTTAAATGTACATGAAGTCAGTACAATTTTTCAGAGGAGCTGCTTGAATTATTAATACTGCTTTCCCCAAACCCCAGAGTCAAATTGGACCTAAGAATTTTTGGTGATGCTTTTGGGTAATATCAGTAGGTTGTCACAAGAGAGATATGCAAAATAGCTTTGTGTAATTTCTACTTTACATTTTCATGAGAAACGCAAATCTCAGACCAGTTTTGTAAGAAATTTCACGTGGATGATGAATATTTGGAGTAAATTGGCCAATTTATGGGTCTGAATAAAAATAATTTATTATGAAGGTTTGTGACATCTGGCAGTTCAACTAAGTTTTGCTTTGGGATGTTGGAACATGAGGTGAAATTCATAGACTGTAAATCTGTGAAAGCTCTGCATGAGAAAGAAAGATTTTACAATTGATAAAATTATCTCCTTTTTGAAACATAATCTTTGGGGTTTATTATTAAGAATGAATCTTCCAAATTGTCTATAAAATGAGCAGTGGACAGCACATTTAATGATAGAGACACAGGATCCATTAAATAGGAACATATTTGCTTGGTAAAATGAGTGATATATGCCATCATAAGGCTTAAATCCTTAGTACTGTGTGTCCTAGTAGGACAAGGGGTAACAGGTTTAAACCTAAACAGGGGAAGTTTAGATTAGATATAAGGAAGAAGTTCTTTACTGAGGGTGGTCAGGCACTGGAATGGGCTGCCCAGGGAAGTTGTGAATGCTCCGTCCTTGGAGGTGTTGAAGGCCAGGTTGGACAGAGCCTTGGGTGAGATGATTTAGTGTGAGGTGTCCCCACCCATACAGAGGATTGGAACTGGATGATACTAAGGTGCTTTCCAACCCTAACTGTTCTATGATTCTATGATTCTGCTACCTCTATAAATGTTTTCTTATTGTGTCCATAAACCAGGTTTACATAATGATTCACAATGACCAGGAATATTTTCAAAGCAGACTTAGGAAACATTAATGTAACATGTCCATAAATAGTGCACAAAAACAAAAAATTCTCTTTGTCAGCTTTTTGACTGTCACATCCTAAAATCATTCATGGACTAAACCTGGCAGTATCATTTAAGTCATCCACCTTGCCCCTAATAGAATCCTCAGCTTTCCCTAAACAATTCCTCGCAGATATTTCTCTTAACCGGCTGTCAGATATACCCAGTGAGAGACCTTGCACAGCATATACACACAACGTGTCCCAGCACTCATCTGTCCTTACAGCCAGAAATTATTTCCCAGTGTCTAAACAAAATCCAATCTCTCATCTACTTATACACTTGAGATCTCTTATTTGCTATTTCTCTAAATACTGCAACCCCAAACCATTTTAGGTGGCCTGCAATATATGCAATAAATCTTGTCACTAGGACACTGAGTGAATGATTACTGTTCTTTATGTACTAAAATGAAAATGCAAAGCTTGACATTTATGCCTGTTTCTGCTGTTTACCCACTGTTCCTTCATGGCTTCTAGCACTATTCCTTAATCATGGTTATCAGCCTGAAATGTGGCTACAGCTACAGTGATGTTCCTTACATATCCATGCTGTCACATACCTCGGAAGACCAGGACTTGTTATTTCTGACATAAGAGAATACTGCTAGAACAAAAAAAAAAAAAAAAGGCATAGCAGATATATCCTACAGAAGCTGCAGTCTTACTTACACTGGTGTGATTCTATTTTCAAAGTTTGTTTGTATAATTTCTGCCTTTAGGTGTTCTGTTCTGTTTTATTTGACACTTGTTTTTGAAGGTATGTGAAGTAGCAAATGTCCCCTGCTAGGGGTTATTAGCAAGAGAAACATATCTTTTATGATGGTTCCTAGACACAATTTTAATACACATAGTAGTAATTATATTTGGAAAATCATGTTCATTGCCAAGTTTCTGTGTGCTTAATATAATTAAAATTTGCAGTGTTTATCTTGTTTCACATACCTCTATACAAGAAACACTGTAGTTAGAGAATTTGCCATTTTGAAGTCGTATTGAATGATTTTAATCCAAAGCCTTGTAGCGTGTATCAGTAGGAAATCCAGTTGCCACAAAGCTATTACTGCTACGTCTACGAGCACCTATTCTGCAAGTTTCAAACACTGCCTTGCCCTGACAGACACCATGGAGTGATCAGCTATGAAGTAACTTTTAGCTCCCAAGATCCCTCTCTGAATTCATTGATAACCCCATGAAATACCGCAGTTTGACAGAGGCAAACATAATATTGAGGTTAATTTTTATTCATTCATTTAAAGCATTATCATTTTCATAACAAATTATACTAAAAAATAAACTTTCAATACCAAAAACTTTGCTTCTTTGCAGCTCTTAAATATGAAATGATGAAATAAAATTTAAAAAAAGGTATTTGTTAGTATGTTAGTATCTAGAAGCTCACCAATGAGCCCAGGCCTTTTGCAGTCCTAAGTATTGTTGTAAGGAAGAAATTCTGTGCAGTGCAAGGCAAAAGCAAACAGAAAATATCTTAAAATACTCTTTATGCTTCAACAGCACAATGTTCCAGCAGATATATGCTTGTGCCTCAAGAAACACCCCAACTCTCATCAAGTATCTCATTACCACAATTAAGGAGGCTTTGCCTTTCAGAAGTTAGAGTAATTCCAGAAGCTAACTTCATTAACCAGTCTATTTTGGTAAATTTGTGGTTTATGTACATGCAAAATAACTTTCAGTTTGTAAATCTCTACTCATAGCTGCTAAGTAGCCTATAAACAAATGCAGATTCTAGGATGAGACTCTAATAACCGAGTCTAATTTATCTTAAATCCCTGAAGTCCTACAGTACGTGTCAGATGCCCGGTAGGTGATTCACAGCTTGCTGACTAAAATGAAAAAGAATTGCTGGGTTACTGGAGCTAATAAATAACATTGCAGATTTCTGCCATTAAATGCTGCTGAAGTGTTAGAATGTACGAATGACAGAATCAGCTTTTTTAATTCTTTAATTCCAATGCACAGAGTTAATGATTTAACACCAACACCTCTGTCACAAGAAGACACCTTTCAATCCTGAAAAGCCTCATGGCTGATTGATCTGCTGCTAACTAGCCCTGGGCTGAATGGCACCACTGTTTTAAGAATGAAAAGGACTTCAGTGCAAGAAGTTAAAATAGTTGAAACATTGCGAGGGGTGGGAGGCAAACAATGTATTAAATAGTACATAGAAATGATGAGCTAATGATTCAATTGTTCCAAAAATATGTTTGATAGGACTAGGGAAAAGAAAAAATGGATACCTCACAGAGTGAAATCCAGGTATAGCAAAGTATGAGGTGAAATCAGAAAGGGACCAACAGCAGCATTAGCAAAGCACATTCTTCAGCCATTATACACAATTATTTCTTATTATAGAAAATGAGCAGTCTGTAAAAAGCACACAAGCCATTTGCATTTAGTACATTCTGCAAGATAAGAAATGACAATCATTTCTAGAAATCTTTCTAATGCAAACAAGTTTGCAAAAATAAATTTAACTGTCTAAATGTACTTTTTGCAAATACATAAAAAAACTGATAGCCATTTATTTCATTATTGTGCAGAAGAAATTCACCCCAAATCTTTTAAGAAAAACTTTACCTTCTCAATATTTTTGGCACTTTTGAATATTTTTATATGAAGAAGCAGATGAGAATTTTACTAATAGCTATATAAAAATGTTTATTGGATTAGACTGTAATCCTGCAATTTGTTTCTTTCAACTGCTAACATATTTTCTGTCTTCTTACAGAAGCACGTAATTTATTTAAACATTTTGCTAATCTATTTTTTTGCTGGGACTCAGAAGAATAGCTACCAAAGCATCCTACCTCCAGCTATTGGAGTTCTTGTGTGTTATATTGTAATATAAGAGATTGTACGTCATAGGAAAAAAATTTTCTCATACAAACAACAGATGTACAATAGATGTGTTCACTCTGAAAGAATCCATACAGCTGTATCAGGCTACAGCTTGTCCTTTCATTATGTAGAAAAGCAAAAGCCCAGATATTTCTTATATAACAGTACAATTTGCCACCACCACACCCCTAAGGAGTGGAGTTTCCTTAACATCTTGGACTACAGCCTGTCATTAAGATCTCTTTAGACTCTAAAATAATACAACAGTGAAATGAGAACTTTTTCATGTTGAAACATCTTTGATGATGAAAACTAATAACAAAGAGCTCATGCCTTTCCATAGAGGGTAGAATTATTCTCCAAAATCTTGACAGCATCCACTCCCACTTGGCATAGAGATGGAAGCTCTGTTATTGTCAGTGCTATAATCATATTATTTATAGACACTGTTTACAGATGAGGCAGCTGTGTGTGTAGTTCCCTATTTCAGCTGGAAGTGGAAGGCGCTGGGCACAATACTGTTCAATACATCTAGCAAGCTTGGAGGCATGACTGGACTGCAGGAACCTACTGCCTCACCTAAACTTGATAAATAGAGAATTGAAGCATGAAGAATACAGAAGAGATTGGGAAGACAGTGCATGCCTTTCAAATGCCACTCAATACATGTAGGTCCTTCAGAGTGTGACTGACACAGATGATGGTGCTTTGTTCCCTCCTTCATGGACTTTTCTCCATGGCACTTCCACCGTGTGCACCCACCCTTGAGCTTGTTTGCTTCTCCTTACTCAAGGTATTGCTAACTGCATCCTTTAACTTCATTCTTTACAGCACAGGGGGCTCTCCGCTATGATTTCTTTTTTATTTTACAAACAAGCTTGTCTAAGTGGTTCTGCCACACCACCAGTTTCATCCTCTTTTCGAAGCATAGTCCTGTCATATCTGAGTACTCCTCAGCTATTTCTGTCCTTCTTTGCCCATTTTAAGAGCCAACAGAAGAGATGGTTGAGACCTCCTTGACTAACATAGACGCTACAAATATTCCAAGCTTAGGTACAAATTGGCATGGATGGTCCTCCAGCTGAGGTCAGGCATAAACTGATCATCTGGAGGTGTCTGCCACTGGAATGATTTCTTGTATCTCAGTATTTTACTTCCGAAAAAGCTGTGAAAGTTACCAAGCAAGGGGAAACAGTCTGCTGAAGTGCATATTTCTACTGTTACCACTTACAAAACTTTGCAGATTTACCACTTGTGTTATGTCAAATCAGTTCTTCCCATGTGAACACAGAACAAATGAACTATATCTTTACTGATTTTAAAAATAAGCTTAATTCCATTTATTATATCAGTTCTTGTATCTTGTGTTACTGAAGATTTCAAAAGACAATTCACTAAATCAGAAAGTCACCTAGGAGAGGAAAAGATTTTATTTTACAGTGCTACTGACAAGGGATTTAGATCAGCAGAAATATTTTGACAGAGCATCCTACTTCCCAACAAAGCTTTAAAGAACACCCTTTTACTAAAGAATACTTTCCTTCGATATAGGGGGGTTATATTCTACTTTCAAAGCCTAATCCATCAGTGCAGATTCTGAGACAATTTCTCAGGTCTTGTGGACTAAATCTTTCTGTAAACAATGTTTATGTAAATATGAAATAGTTCTGCTGTCACTGTTGGAAATCTAACAGAAGTAACAAGCATGGAGCAATTTTTCTTTTCCATGGAGGAAAGGAACTGTGGAATTAGATATTTCTAAACACTTGGTGGGTATATGTGTGAAATACTGTCCACTGCAATCATCATGAAGAGCCATTCATTACTAAAGGCAAGCATGGCCGTGAATTTCCTAACTACCATTAACCTTTGAGTGAATTGCCTACATTTGGCTGAAAATACAGACCTTGATGGTAAGCCACAGGTCTCAGCTCCAGCATTTGTCCAGGACAAAGACAAGGGAGAAAACAGGGCTGAGTTCAGAAGCACTGAGTAACAGCAAGAGAAATTGTACCTTACATGTTTCGAAGAAGCCCGAAGCAGAACAGCATTGTTCCTTCCAGTGGAGGTCCATGCACCCCAGGCAGAAAGCAGTCCCTTGGCTGCAGCTAGTCAGATATGAAAAACTGCAGTTTGACTTTTAGTCTACATTAATTCCAACTTTCCAAAGGTTTCTTCTAGCCAGCTACAAAGCTGAGCAATTTCCTTTGCTGCTACTTTTCTGCATGGTTGCCTGGATACTCAGTCTCCTTGAAGATCTCACTGATTAAAGTGCTGCTGCAATTTGGTGATTTGAAGACCCTGATCTGTCATCTAGATACAGAATTCCTTAGCAAAAAAGAAAAAGACTGATTTGTCAAGTGCCTACTTTAGCAAAATTACTTAGACATGGTTATACACAAGACAACTTCATAAGTTATAGATTTTTCTCTTATATGATAAAGATACTATGTGCATAATGAAGTTCAGTGGTGTTAACTCATCATTTGTCCTATAGTGCAAAGCAGCACATTTTTTAGCACTTTTTATTCCTACACTATGGTGTCTCACTCTTGCTTAATATGCAACTTTATGGCTGCTTCCAAAGCAGGTAGCAACCTTTTCCAGTGGGAAAACACCACAGGCCAACCAGCACATTTTGATCCTATTTTCTTAGGGCTGTCAGAAGTTACAATTTCAATATAATCTTTGGACAAAAGTTCCAACAAACACCCCAAATTGTAGCAAAATAGGATTTGAATTGTGTTTGCATTTTTTCAGATCATGCAGAGGTCAGAAACAGAAAAATTCTTTGTGGATGGTCAGTGTTTGTTGCCCACTTTGCTCTTCCCTAGAATTTCAATATGTTTAGTAGTAAAAACAACCAGAATTGGAATCCATTAATTAATAGACAGTATGCCATAAGTTTATCTAAAGCCTGCAGGAATTTATAATCACATTAAATAAATAAATAAGCAAATAAATAAATAACAGTGAAAAAATAAATAAACAAATAAATAAATAACAGTAAATAAATAAATAAACACAGGCAAGAAAACGTATGATAAACATGGGATTTAAAAGTTGTCAGGAAATAGTTTCTGACAACACAAAAAATTTTCCTTCATGTCAGGGTGAGGGGAGAAGTATTTAGAAAAGGAAATCCAAGACAATCTATGAACATCAGATTGCCAATTTTACATTTAACTAAAATTTCTATCTCATATTTAGTAAATCTTTCCTGGCACAAATTTAGGAAAAATTATTAAATTACTGAGACAAAATTGGCCCTCATAAACAGAAATTAAAATATACTTAATAAATATTTCTGGTTAATTTACTTACAGCTTGATGTGAAGAACTTAACAACTTTTGTAATCTGGCTAGTCATCTAAACAGTATGATTTTGGAGGGGGATTATTGTCTTTGGAATACTGAGAACATTAAAGCCCTTGCCAGCAATGGTTAAAATTCTCTGAAGTCTTTATTTTTTTCTCCCTTACTTTTATAATTATCCATGACTTTTTGAAAGCCCTTGAATTTTGTTCCAGCATTCATTCAGCCATTTCTGGATTGCAGCAAGGCAAATAAAATGTCTTACCCATTTCAGTAAATTTTAAGGTATCTTCTTTACTCCTATGTAACTCAAAAATACAGAATTGTTACACATCAGAGCTTCCAAGGCCATCAGCTTACTATTCTTACTCAGCAACACTTAATGTTTGTGAATGATTTTAGTACATCACTGAGTAAACATAGACTTGAGGACATACAAAAAGATTTTCTTCAATGAAGTATTAATTTCCTTGTTTGGAACAATATAATATGACTATTATTTGCATTTAGAAATGCAGGTTCTGTTCCTTGCTTATTAATTTCCAGTATGTGAATTTTGTTTATTTTTATAGCTCTGACTTTTCCTCCCAAATAAGAGCAATTATGCAACATACCAAGTTGTGCAGAATGCCTAGCCTTATTTCCAGCACAGCAAGCAAATGAATAGGAGGGTAGTAGCAGTTGCCCCCCCATTGCAAAAGATGCAGAGACAATTACTACCTTTTCTGGAAAAAAGATTTTGCAGTTTTCCTCTCACAAGCCTGTTTATCCAAACATAAGGAGCACCAGTTCTTCTTCTCAGGTAGAGCAACAAGTAATAGAAATGAATAATTCCATAACACGTCAAGACAGCAAAGTGATAGAAGTCAGTTACTTGCTAGTTTCTTCGTTCGCCTTCAGATAATGTATAATAATAATCTTTTTTTAAGGCTAGACACAGTGATATGCTTATTTCTTTTACCAGTGTTGACAAGTGGAAACCTGAGTGCTGAAAGTCAGGCATCTAAATAAACTTGATTCCATGATTCCACCTGGTGTAAAAAGATACACAACTTTTCTTTAGTTGTGCAACTTTTCTTTAGCTACTCAAAGTCTTAGCAAGCTGTACTGTCAGTAAAATATTGGGAAAAATATGCATCCTTTTGTTTTTTTAGAAGAGAAGGAACATCTTTTTTTTTAATTCCAATTAACTGTACCACTGAGATTAATCTCAGGAAACGGTAGGCAAGAAGAAAACACAGCACTTAAAATGAAAAACTAAGCAATGCCATGTGACAAGTCTCCTGTAAATATGGAGTAGCATTTCCCATTTAGAGACCATTAGGAGATTTTAACACAGGTTGTTTGATTTCATAACCCAGGGTACAAAAAAAAGAAGTGGCTTGTGTTGGAAAAGAATAGCATAATAAAGTGAGTAAACAATCTCATTCTTATGGCACTGAGTGATTGGTCTTAATGAATCTTCAGTAAACTAAATATAGAAAGGTTCAAAGAGGATTAAATCTGCAGTAACTGAGGGTGTCTAAAAAGGTTATGAAATGAGCACAAAGTTTAATTAATTCAATAGATGAGGAACTGGTTAATAGCATAATTACTTGAATTTATTGCAGATATTTCATAATCTGTGTGAAATGAACAGTTTAACCCTGGTATTAGGGAGCTGCATGATTCACTCCTTTCTACTGAATAGATTATTCACTTAGTTATTAACAATTATTATATTCTTTATTATTATTATTGTGATTTTTTTAAGATATGTGTGCTTTGATTTACATCTCTCAAACACACCAAACCTCTTCTTTTATGAAGAAAAAATATGCAAATGATTTACTTTCTAGAAAAGCATACAATAACTGGGTGATGCTGAGTGTGAGGTTATTATTTCAGCTCTAACATCTGGTGAAGAATCCCTCTATACTTATACAGAAATGAGAATAACTTTAAGTTGTGCTACAGCTTTTCCTGCAGGGTAGCACAATTCAATTACCACAGAAAAGTAAAATAAAAATAACCTTTTAACTTAACAGAAAAAAAAAAGTGGTATAACCATGTTCTCATGAACTATGCTTTACTGTAAATAGAGAAATATGCATGCAGCTATAAATCTCACATGCCACACAGTTTCTGGTTACTCTTACTTACTGACCATAGTAAACATCGTGATCTCACAGGCTCTTTAAGGCATACTATGACACTTTTGCTTCCTCTTAAATGCCTCCAGAGATTTTCAAAGTTACATTTCTGTTTGTATCTTTCCTTGTTTCAGTATTATATACAAATGCCTGGTTCAGATCAGGTTCTGTCATTGCTGTTAAGGCTGTAAAGATAGAAAAGGTATTTTTTTCCCCCGAAGATGTATCATAAGCAATAAATTAATCATGCCATGAGAATGAAGCCTGTTGTTGGACAGCATTTTATGCACTTACTGAAAGTTTTAGAAGCATTTTCTGGAGTTTTGCACACTTAGAATGCTACTAGTGAAGCCAGCATGGCTTCACTAGGGGGAAATCCTGCCTGACCAATTTGGTGGCCTTCTATGATGGGGCTACAGAACTGATGGACGGGGTAGAGCAGTTGATGTCATCTACCTGGACTTGTGCAAAGCATTCGACACTGTCCCACACAACATCCTTGTCTCTAAATTGGAGCGACACCAATTTGATGGATGGACCACTCGGTGGATAAAGAACTGGCTGGATGGCCGCACACAAAGAGTTGTGGTCAATGGCTCAGTGTCCGTCTGGAGACCAGTAACAAGTGGTGTCCCTCAGGGATCGGTGTTGGGACCAGTCTTGTTTAACATATTCGTTGCTGACATGGACAGTGGGATTGAGTGCGCCCTCAGCAAGTTTTCTGATGACACCAAGCTGTGTGGTTCGGTTGATACCCTGGAGGGAAGGAATGCCATCCACAGGGACCTTGACATGCTTGTGAGGTGGGCTGATGCCAGCCTCATGAAGTTTAACCATGCCAAGTGCAAGGTCCTACACGTGGGTTGGAGCAATCCCAGGCACAGCTACAGGTTGGGCAGAGAAGAGATTCAGAGCAGCCCTGCGGAGAAGGACTTGGGGGTGTTGGTTGATGAGAAAATGGACATGAGCTGGCAGTGTGCGCTTGCAGCCCAGAAAGCCAACCGTATACTGGGCTGCATCAAGAGGAGCGTGACCAGCAGGTCGAAGGAGGTGATCCTGCCCCTTTACTCTGCTCTTGTGAGACCTCACCTGGAGTATTGTGTGCAGTTCTGGTGTCCTCAACATAAAAAGGACATGGAACTGTTGGAACAAGTCCAGAGAAGGGCCACAAGGATGATCAGGGGACTGGAACACCTCCCATATGAAGACAGGCTGAGGAATTTGGGGCTGTTCAGCCTGGAGAAGAGAAGGCTGCGTGGAGACCTCATAGCAGCCTTCCAGTATCTGAAGGGGGCCTATAGGGATGCTGGAGATGGACTCTTCATTAGACACTGTAGTGACAGGACAAGGGGTAATGGGTTAAAACTTAAACAGGGGAAGTTTAGATTGGATATAAGAAGGAAATTCTTTTGTGTTAGGGTGGTGAGGCACTGGAATGGGTTGCCCAGGGAGGCTGTGAATGCTCCATCCCTGGCAGTGTTCAAGACCAGGTTGGACGAGGCCTTGGGTGAGATGATTTAGCGTAAGTGTCCCTGCTCGTGGGAGGGGGGTTGGAACTAGATGATCTTAAGGTCCTTTCCAACCCTAACGATTCTATGATTCTATGATACTAGGTTTTGATGCAGTTTCTCTCTCTCAAATTAGATGCAGAGACTAAACTGGATGCTTTGAAGAATGGGAGTTGATCATTGGGTGATTGAAAGTCTGCAGAGAGAAGCAGCTCTGTGGAAGCTTGAGGGACTAAAAGAAGGTAAGGAACCACTTGCAATGTGATCAGTTGGGTTTTACCCTGGCTATTTCACCTATACTAATCAATATATCTATTCTTTGCTTTCAGAAAGCTTTTGAGGGGAGATAAAAAAATATTTACTTAGTTGCACTAAATGCCTAGTATCCCTAAAAATGGATTTAAATTATTCAGTTTCATTGAAGAAACATGCACTTTCCATGGATTTAGTGGCAAGGCACAGTAAAACAGAGGTGCTTAAACTGAGCAGTAACCTACCTGCGTCCTAACAAAGAACAAGTTTCAGGTAACACTAAAGATAATTTTGTCTTCCTTTATGAAGAGAAATTGTCCCCCTGACAATGGGTGTAGGTCTGTCTCCAGATCTAAATCAAAAAGTTTCTGGTTTTTTTTGGAATGGGGCTATCTATAGGTACTTTACTGAGTACAAGCTCAAAAGCTAGATACTGACCTACTTTTTTTTTTTTTTTTTGATGATGCCAGTATGCGATCATACAATTATAAAATAAAATCAGCATGGATTTAAACATCCAACAGTGTTTTGACCTTTCCATTGCATCTTATGGCTGATGTTCAGAAATCTTCACCATATTTCAAGCTAGATGGTCAATGGATTTTTATCATAGTAAGTGAAAAGACCAGGTGACAATGGCACAGAATGAAACTGCTCAGATGCTTGTGGTTTAACTCATAAATAAAATAACCACGTATTTATTTCAGTATTAGTTGCTATGCATTAGAAAATCCCAAACTTCAAAAATACAGTGCATAATGATGATGAAGTTGTTGCTAGATATCCATTTTAACCTATCTTGAACTGATTTATCAACCTACCAGTGTGGATTTCCCACTGTTACTCATGAGATTTAAATCACGTCTTGCAAACCTTCTATCTGAGAAACTACAATTTTTAAAAAGACAAGAAGAATGGAGTGACCAATTCCAACCTACAAATGTGGTTTAACACATAAATAGATATGGATCAAGTTTCTTAGACCCTTTAAGGTTCTTTTCTCCCTTCTTACAAAGAAGCAGTAATTCACATGAAAATGCTCAAAGGAAAACTCATCTTCGTATGCTTCCTGCTCACTTAAGTCCAGGAAGAGCAGCAGAACTCCTTTACCTTTCAGTGGTGCCAAACCCACTGAGACACTCAAATATACATGCGGCAGCTGTAATGACAACTTCTCCCAAAGTCCTCTGAATCATGAAAATGCTGGTGTATTTCTCTTCTGTTTGGCACAGAGACCTGGTACAGCATAAACTGGCCAACTAAATAGCATTGTTTGAACAAGACATGTTTCAAGCCAAAATCCATCACCTTCAGACTTAAAATATTCAAGTCTTTATGGAAGAAACAAATTTCACTCATCTACTCTACACTTTTTAATAGCAACAGCTGATACTCAGCTCCTATAAATAGTATAATTACCAAATAAGTCAAGGATGTTTAAAAAAATCAGTCATAACCTCTTGAATAAAATACTTCATATACTTAGTTTTTAAACCCAGTTCTCAATCCATTATCATCAAGATTAATCAACTAATATTCGGATATGAGGAAATACTGAGGAGTCATAATTGCACAGTGCTAATCAAAGACAGGAAGAGTGATGAGAAAACAAAATAAAGAGAGCAGAGTTTTTTGCAGTTTTTTTACAAACATTTGTGCATACCAATTTTCACTTGCCTTTGTGAAATATGATGAATGTTTTCAGATTATCAGTCGACAACAACAATGTGAATGAATGAAGCAATTGCTTAAAATAAATTGCCGAAATTGGTTTTGTATGACTCTTCCTCAAAAATAAAGAAGGGCAAACTTGGTCTCTCTTTACTCAGGTTACATGAATTCTCTGTTTGATTTTTGCCATGATATTTTAAATCAATTAATATACTTTTTTATGCAAAAGGAAAAAAAAAGATTGTGTATTTAGAATTTAATATAGCTTTTAGATATTCAAAAATTTTTTTTCTTGGTGTCCACTTTGTCATATTTCTGTTATGGCACATGGATTCTGAGTCAAAAGAAGTTGAACTCTGGAGCCTCCTACAGAAGCAGAGCATCTGAGAAAATACGCTAGATGTTGGTTTTGAAGCCCTGACCCAGAAAAGTGAGGATCAAGAAGTGCAAGCTGTATTGCTACGTAAATACTCCAAATATGACAGCAATTATTTGACATTTCTTTAAATAAGTCCATATCTTGAAAAAGTACAAGTCTCAAAGTTATTAATCTCCTTGAAAAATGAATTTGTCAAAACAAAAGAAATTCCAGTGCTTCCAACTGTTCATATATATTGCTTGTCTAATTCCAGCACCATTTTTAATATTTTTTTAATATATATTTCACCATGGCTTCTTTGCAGGAGCCATTCCTATGTCAGCTGTTTTTATTAAGTATTTTGTTTCAGTGGCACCTACTCTCCCATCTCAGATCAACTAAGAATATGAGTAACTTAAAATATTGTTATTGAACAAAAGTATTAGGACGTACTATCAATAGTGTTCTTATAGCAGATTTAAGTAGTATTATTCTTTAAAAGAATGTAAATAGTCTATCCGAATATAAAACGGCACCTGAGTGACATTTCCAAATTCGTAGGAAAATAAATGCTTATCTGTTCAACATCAAAATACAGAGATGTACTTTATAGTCCATTATTTTCCAGAAAGATAACTAAAATTACATTAGATTAAACTTGAGATTCCCACCTCAACCAGTTGTAAACATAACTAACTTTGAACTTGTAAATGTGTTCTGTGAGAAGTAAGCTGACTGAACAGTCTCTCAGCTTTTAAATTCATGAATTCACCTTGATTATAACTAAATTCTGGTGTTCTACATGACCTGGTCACCTAGATGACCACAGCCGAGACATAGCAAGCATGTATCACAATGTCCTGCAAGTGTGTTGACTCAAGTTTCCCTCCAAAGGAAACCAAGTCAGCAATGAAGATGATACATGATTGAATCTTATCCTGTCAGGGAGTTAAGATGGGGCTGCAAGCATACACTGCAGTGTTTGAGAAGATTAGGAATAACTATTGACGGGTCTCGGATGGATGTTTTTACATGCTTTAGGACAGGTGTTTAAATATTTTGTTGATCTGGCAACTACGGATGATCATTTTCTGGAACTATCTTCCAGATTTCTGGAATGACAGCCACTAGATATATATTCATCTGTCACTGATTTTTTTACAAGTCAAGGTTTTGTTTTCCTTGCCACAACTATCTGCTTAACATTTTGCAAAAACAATGCTTGGTTTCCAACTGTTCATACTTTATTCCATTTATTACTGACATTGCAAAATAAAACTCAAACAGAAGAGTACTGGGTTTTTTCTGGTTTCAATTTCCAAGTTTCTGAACAGTTCTGTAACATATTCTTTTGTATATTCAAAACTAGGCCATCAAAATATAATGCCAATTTAACCCACAACCATTATTTATATTAGCAGTGAAGAAGGAAAAAGGTAGTGGTAAATTAACCTTTGTGCAGCAAAGAACTCCTTAAAATAGGTTTTCAGCATGCATAGTAATGAACTATTGCTATCTCTCCTCAGCAGACATCTTTAAATACCTATGTCCAAAGTTGTTTAAAATCCTTTTCCTACAATTTCGGTTCTACTATTGCAAGGTAGAGTGATTCCACACGTATAACGCTGACCAACACAAGTCTCCTTTATTTATTTTCTGCTTAATATAGGGAATTCATGAATCAGCTATGACTTTTACATGCCTTGCCTTTGACCTTCCCACCGATAATCATAATAATGCTGGGCTGCTGAGAATCAATCAGTTTTCATAAAGGCAGCAGCCTTCAGATTAATCTCATATTATTAATTCTGCAAGTTAAAAAGACAAGCAGAAAGACAAGATGGCTTTCAGTGCTATTTACTTCCCTAAAAATATTTCCTGTGGATAATAAACAAACAAATTTCCAATCTGGTGAAGCTGTAAATTTGCAGCCTTCATGAAAATTAATTTAAATGGATGTGACTGTGAGGTTAGGATTGTAAAGATTAGGGAGACTCCTGTAGTTATAATTGCCTGTTCAGTTCATCTGCTGCTCTGTCACTCAAGAGTGGCACAGCTGCATTAACAACTCTAATCATAATCTAATTCTCAGATCAAATTCCCATCTTCAATATATCCTTTAATAAAGCTTCCATACCCCATCTTTTAGCCTTAATTATTGCTTCCTGTCTCCCCTGACAACCAAATTAAAAGGTACATGCAGCAGTTCTATAATAAAAAAATAGCATAGATACAACTACTGTACTGCAAATTCACACTAACCTTGTGAAGGTTGGACGGCTTGTGATAACTAGATTTTTTTTACTGATAGTGCAAGCACTAGAAGATAAGAAATACAATTTTATAATCACATATTGATTTTTCTTTTTTTCCTGCTAATATAGAAAATTACCTGGCCAGTTCTCAGATTAACAAAGTGAGAAAAGACAATTTTATAGGAAAACTGTCTGGATCCCAACATGTGGACTTATTTCTTAAAGCTGGAGCTCTTGACATGTCAGTCGTTGACAGTAGATATTGTACTAGTTAAAGCTAAATCCCTTTGCACAAGAACTGAGATGCCAAGTCAGCAAGATATTTAATCAGGTATCTACCTTTTGGCATATTAATAATTTCAAGTCAATAAAATTGTTAGCATGTTTAAAGTTGGTAAATACCACGGAATTTTTTAACAGAACCCAAACAGTCAGTGTCTTGTCGATGCAGGATTCTGTTTTGTCTGTTGTATTGTGCAAATGAGGATTACAGTAAGTGTTAAACTTTTGTCTCTGTAAATGTAACAAGACGGCATGTCAACATTTCTGAGACAGAAATACATTTCCATAAAACTTTAACAATGGATTAATACAATCATAGTATTAGTAACTGGAAAATGACTAGAAAATTAAAATTATGGGACAGGTATGGGCAACAAAAGATGATTGTCAGTGTAAGTAAGGGAGAAAAAGATTAATCAATTATCAAAATGTTTTAGCTAAGTTAGGAAGATTTTTAATGAAACAGCACACTATAGTCTTGAGGTAATTTTACAATATAGCCGGGGATTTCAAGGGCAGTAAGCAAAGTCTGTCAGGGAATGGTTTAACAGATAAGAGAGGCCTGCAAGAATGCCAAAACTTTAAACATGGCAGATTTTAATTATCCTGATACCAGTATTGATTTGGATAAGAACTGTTTCAGGGCTAAGGAGACAAATGTGTTTGAGAAAATAGCAAAGGATTTATTTTGCAAGCAATGTGCTGACCAGTTTTAGTGGCTTGGGGCTATCTTGAGAGTGAATGGATCTTGAATAAACTGGGACACGGGGGACAATGTAGTGCAGGCAATGAATCTGAAACAGAAAGTTCAGCAAAATGAAACTGGTTTATCTTTTAAATGGATACCTTCCTTTCTGACACGGAAAGAAATGTGTTTAGTTATTCTCGCTTAAGATATCTAAAAGTGAGAAATAAAAAATGTTGCATAACATTATAGGTTACTTTGGAAAACGTAGAAATTTCTCCTGTACCTAGATTTCTGTTGTCACACATCAAACTTAAACAAGTGATGTGAGACACTAAAATATTTAAAATGCCGATTGTACTGGATCAAACTTTTCTGCTGGTCTTGGAGACTCCCGACAGTAGACTTTTCAACTTCCCACTTGTCTGGAAAAAAAAAAAAAAACCACAAAAAAAAACACAAAAAAAACAAAACCTCTTTTTTCCTTTTGTTTTTCCATTTTTGGGGAGCTGAAGCATGACAATATTGAAGCATACAATTCAGTTATGTTTTCCTTAAAGAAGAAAACACGTAAGACAAGTGTAGACACATTACTTTTTAGTCATTAAGCTGAAGTAAAGAGAAATATTTCAGCCACTCTAATTCTTCATTCTTTTGTATCTGGTGGTTTTATGATTACCCAGGTCTTGCCAGACCTGAAGCTGTAGTGCTCAACCAGGGTCATTATTTGCCAATGTTCTTAAATGAATCTTTTTAAGAGCATGAATCATCTCTTTCTATAACATTTATTTGATGGCAGTAATTTCTATAACAATTATTTGATGGCTTCTCCCATCTTTGTAATGTATTTCTGTTTACAAGATTCTGTGTGTGCAGCAATGTGTTACAATTCCCAGCTTTTGGTTTGAAAACAAAAACAAAAGAAAAGGTGTGATTCAGCTCCAGTTTTAAAGTCGAAGTATAGTTTAAGAGGGGTGAATAAACTCGCAATAGTTAGTGGAGAAAGAAAAGTTGCGCTCAGAAGTGACTGTACTGTACCATATTAAGCAGTAGCTCTTGAGATTAATCATACTTTGGTGGAGTCTGAGTTTCTGCACTGATTATAGAGGGGGGTTCAATGGCTAGCCTGGACTAGACAAGAGTTATCAAGTGTTATACTAAAGTTCCAAGGAGAAACAAGAGGAGCACGTCTCTGAGCATTTCAGTCCCTTAACAGGCAAGAGAAGAGCTCTAGAGATCCAGGTGTGGAAAGAGTTCCTCATTCAGTGGCAGATCCTAAACAAGCTGAATAATGGGTAAGTAATCTGGAGCTGAGCAGTAACATCCAGTGCATCTGACTATGACAGCAATAGTAAGTGCTACAGTAGTTTGATCCCAAGCAAGACCTACACTGCCCCTTTTCACAGCTTACAAAGCAAAATCAGAAATTGAAGGGGAGAGGGGAGGCATTTCTGTATGTTGTAGAAATAGGTCTTATAACTTTCCCTGTAAAAACAAATCATGACCTTTTTGTCCTTAATATGGTTCTTTTGGGACTCTGTGTATTCGTAAAAATTAAAATTAAGAAGGATTAACTGAAGAAGATTAATGTCAGAACAGCAAAAGGACTTACTCTGGGCTCAGAAGCAGGTTTTACCTTTTTTCAGTTAGAGCTAGAATTAAAAAAAAATAAATCCCTATCTGAAAGATTGATATCCTTATGACAAAATATTGGCTATTCTGACATGAAAGGCTAGACCTCATTTTTTTTTTTTTTAAAGAAATGCTTTGGCTTGGAGAACTCTGAGAAATACTTAGAGCTGAAACCTTCTTTGAAATCAGCTTTACATTTTGCTGAAACATCATTTTTGGAAGAAAAATATAAGTGCCTGGATATCTCTTTAATAGTTCTGCTCTATAAATTTGATATTAAAGCTACACTTATAACTACAGGAACTATTGGATGCTTCAAAAGTTTAGGGCAGAGCAGTGCATTTTAGCACATAAAATGTAATAGGCTTATCTGTGGTACCCACATTTCTTGCGTTAGCAAATTCAAAGTACAAATTCTGTGAGAAAATTTTTTTTCAAGGTTTCTGACACTTATTGTTCTTATGGTTTTCTTTTTTTCTTTTTTTTTTTGTCTTTTTCCTTAGGAGGTGGAAATGGTACCAGAACAGATTTATTCATAAATTTATAACGATTTATAAATATATAATGTTATGTGAGAACTAAAAGATGTTTAGTGAGTTTTTTATCTTTTCACCTTTCTAACTTCACAATCTTTTTACACTATAAAATCACGGAAGTACATCAACACTATTCTTATACATACTAGGACAGATGGGTGTCCTCCCTGGCTCCAGATCCTTCCTGATCTCTCTTAACCCTCACTTAAAATTGCAAAAGGAATGTGCCCATTACTCCCAGCAGGTGATGTCACACGAGTTAGCGTAATTTTGGAACAATTACACAAATACAGGTGGTTAAGTAAGCACTGCATAAACCAGCAAATGTAAATAATCAATGAATTTATATTGTGCTGGTCACTCCCAAGGATTATTGGTCCAAGAAAAGAGAGGAAGCAATTTAATCTCACATGTTTAATTTTGTTAAGCTTATACTATTTTGTAGCTACCCATAAAGACATACAAATAAAGAAAACAGTAGTATATTCTATGATTCTATAATCTTTTCCCACTGTGTGTGCTTTAAGAAGACTTTGGAATGAATAATGAAAGATACTTGTATAGAGCTTCAACAATTCCATATTCAAGTGAACACTTTTGTAGGCCTAGAGCATCTTACTGATAGAAACTATTAGTACACATTTGTTGCATGCAGGCAGGTTATGGGGCAATTAAAGCACTTCAGTCTACATTTAGTATAGTAAGCATTCTTTGCCAGATCTAGTGTCCCTCTGTGTCTTGAAGACTTCATAGTATAAAAGCCGCATGCATATTCTTGAGCCTGTAACACCTTCACAAAGGAACAAGAATTCACAGGTAAAGAATCTTGCAGAGAGGTTGAAGAAAATTAGTTACAGCATTTCATCTTTGAGTTAACTGCTTATTCATTTTCTCTGTTTCCATTAAACATCATCTACACATTTCTTTCTTGTTACCTTATTTTTTTGCATTTTTATGTTGCATATAAAACATACAACTGACATTCACAAGTCCATGGGCCCGGATGGGATGCACCCATGAGTGCTGAGGAAGCCAGCAGGCATCATTGTTCTTGACTATCTTTGAAAAGTCGTGACAATCAGGAGAGGTGCCTAAGGACTAGAAGAAGCAAACGTCGGTACAGTTTTCAAAAAGAGCAAGGAGAACCCTAGGAACTACAGGCCAGTCATCCTCACCTGAATCCACAGAAAGGTGATGGAACAGCTCATCCTGAAGATTGTCTCTAACCATGTGAAAGACAAGAAGTGTATCAGTATTCAGCAATGATTCACCAAAGGAAAATAATGCTTAATCCACGATTGCCTTCTATGATGGGATGACTGGCTGGATAGACAAGACAAAATCAATGGATGCTTTCTACCTGGACTTCAGAAGGCTTTTGACACTTTCTCCCATGACATCCTCATAAGCAAGCTCTGGAAGTGCTAGCTGGATGAGCAGTGAGGTGGATTGGTAACTGGCTGAGTGGCAGGTCCCAAAGGGTTGTGGTCCGTGATGTAGAGTCTAGTTGGAGGACTGTAATTATTTATGTCCCCCAGGGGTCAATAGTGGGTTCAGTATTGGTTAGTTTATTCAGCAATGACTTGGATGGTGGGCTAGAGTGCTTCCTGAGCAAGGAAGGAATGTCTGTTACCCAGTAGAACCTAGCCAGGCTGGAGAGATGGGCAGAGTGGAATCTTTTGAAATGCAGCAAAGGCAAGTACAGGGCCCTTCACCAAGGGAGGAATAACCCATGCACCAGTACAGGCTGGAGACTGACCTGCTGGAAAGTAGGTCTGCAGACATGGACCTGGGGTTCCTGGTGAACAAGTTCCCATGGGCCAACAATGTGTCCTTGTAACCAAAAAGGCCAGTGGTATTCTGGGCTTCATTAGGAAGGTATTGCCAACAGGTCAAGGGAGGTAATCCTCACACTCTGCTCAGCCCTAGCAAGGTCTCATCTGGAGTATTGTGTCCAGTTCTGGGCTCCCTAGTACAAGAGAGACATGAAGCTCCTGGGGCAAGTTTAGCAAAGGGCTACTAAAAGGATTAAGGGTATAGAGCATCTCTCTTATGAGGAAAGGCTGAGGGAGCTGGACCTGTTCACCCTGGAGAAGAGACGGCTCTGGAGGGATCTGAATAATGTATATAAGACTCTTAGTGATGCCAGTCAATAGGGCGAGAAGCAACAGGTATAAACTAAAACACAGGAAGGTCCACCTGAACATGAAGAAAAAATTCTTTATCGTGAGGGCGATTGAGCACTGGAATAGGTTGTCCAGAGAGGCTGTGGAGTCTCCTTCCCTAGAGGTATTCAAGAGCAATCCAGACACAATCCTGAACAGCGTGCCGTAGATGACCCTGCTTGAGAAGGGAGGTTGCACTAGATGGCCTTGTAGTGGTTTAAACTCAGTCAGGTAACTCGTTTACTCACTGCCCCCTTTCTTTCCCTTCCCCTACTCCCAGAGGGATGGAGAGGAGAATCGAAAAGAATGCAACTCCCACAGGTTGAGATAAGAACAGTTTAGTAACTAAGGTATAACACAAATCACTACTGCTGCCACCAATAATAACAATGATGAAATAACAACGGAAGAGAATACATCACCTCACCACCAGCCAATAGATAACTCGCCCCCCCCAGCCCAACCAAGCACCGACCCATACCTCCTCCAACCCTGCAGTCCACCAGCCCTTCCGGCTAACTCCCAGTTACATCCTGGGCATGACGTGCTGTGGTATGGAATACCTCTTTGGCTAGCTTGTGTCAGGTGTCCTGTCTCTGCTTCCTCCTGGCTTCCCCTCCTCCCTGGCAGAGCATGAGGCTCACAAAGTCCTTGGCCAAACCAAAACATCTTTGTTATCAGCTCTGTTCCTGAGCTGAAAGTCAAAACACAGCACTGCACCAGCTACCAAGAAGGAGAAAAATGACTGCTACTGCTGAACCCAGGACAGGCCCCCAGTGGTTCCTTCCAACCTCAACCATTCTATGATTCTGCAAAATAGAAACAGAGTCCAGAAGCACAGATTAGAGCCAGGTTTGTTCATTGTCTATTGTCTTCTGGCTCTGTGAAACTGGTATTCCTGGTTGCGTGTGAGTCCAGTTTCAGATAGGCAAGGGAAAAGTATTCCTGCACGAATTACCTTATAGCCTAGATACTCTCCTGAGGTGATATAGATAACAACCCTGTTTTCCCAAGACTGAGAAGATCTGGATAAAGTTCAGAACCCTCAGAATATTACCCAAATTTGCTATGATTGGAGAACTGATTTGTGGTTTTGACTTAGAGAAAAGCCCTTGTTTTCTCAATTGTTCCTATGTTTCCATGTGTTTGGATACTTGACGAGCACTCCTGGGAATCCCCATCCACCTGGCCAGGCTGGGACATCTGCTACAGGAACTGTGCTGGAGCCTAGGGAAGTTCCCGTCCCTCCAGTAACTGATCACATGGGAGTGGAGACCGCAGGCAAGCACCTCTAGATACAATACCTGCCAGTCCAGCTGATGGTAGCACTGAAGTGCTGAGCCAGGAACTGCGCCTGAGACCCTGTATTGAAGTAAGGTCAGGTGACTTCATCCACTCAAAACCTTGAGAAAAGAATCCTATTCTTGAAAAAAAAAATAAAATAAAATTGAACCATTCATGGCGCACAACGAAAAACTCAGGATTTGTAAGATTTAAAGCTTCACACAAGTTTTAAATTACCCAAGTAACAGCACTTAGGAAAATGTTCTGAAGTTATTCTCTGCTAGAGTCCCATTTCGAATTTTTCCTTGACATCAATATACATTTTATACTTGTTGTATTTCTGTGTTTCATTTCTTGCCCTAGGCTATTGACTTGTGCCAAAGAAAACCCCAACTTCTTAGTAAATAAGAAGTCTTACTTAGAATTTTCCAGTGCTTCTATTATGGGTTTGTTGGTTGGTTTTGTTGTGGGGTCTTTTTTCACTTATTTTATTTTAAAAATATTTCATACTTTCCTGTTTCATATTTGAAAGTGATTGACAATTTTTTGTTTTTTTTTTTTTCCTAGATCCCTGAATATTCCTCTAGTTTCTTCTTGATTTTTGTGTTCTCTTTGCAATGAGTTTTGTCCGTAAGTGCGTGAGCAGCTATTTGCATATTTTTATTCAGTTATACTTTTTGCCTATGAAGAAGTCTTTCTCCTAGAATGCACTGAATCCAAATAAAAATAAACTACTTGCCTGCAGGTAGTACTATCATAGAACACGTTTTTTGTTGTACAAGGGTTTGTTTACAGTTGCCTAATACATCAAATCCCCTGATGATAGATCAATGAAAAGATGTCTTCCTGCACCTGACTATTTCTGTTTTGATAATAGTAACTATTTTATTTCTCTGTACTTAAAAAAGCAATGATTACGTTTACATTCTTATAGGTATATTTACTATCTACCTGGTAACCTTGTAAGTTTATGATAAAATATGATTCTTTTCTTGAACTTAACAAAACCTTGTCCTCTTTTTCTGTCATTTTCAATAAACCATCCATAGTCTGCCTCATTTCCCAGTGAACAAAAATGTGTGGTTCAATTACAGGAGCTGATGCTCTGAAGGTTAAACCACTTCACTGTGTCTCTTGTACTTTATGTAAGGAAAGACTTTGATTAACCAAGTCTTTCACATTAACAATGATGCTCTACGTTGAGTATAGTATCTTCGAATAAAAATGAGCATTTGGATTGCCCTGCTTAATCTTTGTATCATTATAATGTTAGGGTTTCATAATTTTTTCAAACACATTCATAACCACAGTTCTTGCTTTGGAGAATAATGCCAAGGCTACAGCCTTGATTCTTTGAGTTTACAAATGAGTGTTATGCTCAAAATGGATTTCGTGCTGAGGCATGAAAGGTGGCATTTTCTTGTACCAGTATTTACTCTTCTCACTACTAGTTTCTGAATGTGAGTGAATATTACCCCTTAAAATAATTCTTTCTAGAGACTTGTTTTCTATACATCAGAAAATTTGACAGAGGACATTTATGTAGCAGTTAATAAGTTTACAATCTTCAGCCCTATTGTAACAGCCTAATTCTATTTTAATCATTCCAAACCACTTTTGATATCTTTTTTTATTTCGTACTAAAATTCCTCAGTGTAAGACACAAACAAAACTATAATTATATATGTATTTTTATACCTACTGGGACAGTATTTCACAGCTGTTTCATGCCATGTGTATATTTCTAAAGCATAGCTCAAATGCGGAGGAGCATATGTAAGCAATTGTTGGCTATTTTAACCAGTATACAAATTGTAATCATTGTGATTGTCTGTATTCCATTTTTTGCTTACTAGGTCTCTATATATTCAGACTTGTATGTTTTGCATGGATGGCCTCTAGTAGCAATTCTCCAGACCTCACTTATAGTCATCCTTTTATTTACATCTAACTTTTCTTCATTTCATTCAATCAGTTCCAATGTGGATATTAGTAATAGAAATAAACCACTCTTACACTGACCTGAGCTTTGTCCCAGCACATATGAGATTGTAAGGCAGTTTTACAGTTTTGTTTCTGGAAACTCTGGTGTCTCTCACATGTCTGTCACTTCTTCCTCAGTGTTTCTTTTATGTCTATTATTTTATAATTAGGCTATTTTTTTCTTTCATCTTCTCTCCCTTATGAAAAAGTGAAAAACCTATTGTGGTTCTATTTTTTCTACTTTAGTGTTTTTCATGTGGGGTTTTTTCTAATTAATATATTGCTTACATTTTCATTCTTCAAATGTTTGTTACATTTTTAGTCATCATTAATATGGCTTGTGGTAGTAGCCTCTGAAAAAAAAACCTCGTTAACTAGCTAAGTTTCTTAATTTAAGCAGCAGGACAGTCTTAATTTCTAAGATGGTGCTTAGTGCCTCTGCCAACTACTGAACCTTTGGAGCAAAAAAGTACCTTTAGGACACAAAAGCTAAGCAATGTTGTTTTTCTCATAAAAATCCATGAGACATTCAGCCTCCCAAAACAAAAGAAGGTCTATCGCATACATGGAGATCATGCTGACTTTGGCTTTCCATGTAGCTCACACATGAGAACACTTCCTGAAATTGCTGTGTATCTTCCTATCTGGTTTTCCACATGACTTCTGGTTGGCCACTAAAATGTATTTGTAGGGCACCAGCATGAACTGGTGTAAAAATGTTTTTCAGACATTGAGGAAATGGCCTTGCTGCTGTCTTGTCTCCTGTGCTGTTTCAAACGGGCCTTTGGTTTTTCTGTGGCTCAGCCTGAGAAGGCAATGCAGGACGCAGACTTGGAATTTCATAATTAAATTCTGAGCATGAATCAGCCAAAGAAAATTCTGTTATTGCCTTACAGAAGGTGTAATGTAGGACAAGACAAATGAAACTGAGTTTGAACAATAGATTCAATGCAGCAGATTTACTATAAATCATGTGCAAAGTTAAGGAATTTGGCTTGCTTTTCCCCTTTAGAAAAAATGAGACTTTGAGATGAACAGAAAACAGTTTTTAATCTATCAGAAGGATTGATAAAGTTGCTAACATCACCTCTTTATGAATCCTTACAAGGGATTTAGATAAAAACTAGAGGGGAAAATCATTTCAAATTGTTTTATAAACAGTGTAAACACTTCCATAGACCATGAAATAAAATGACTTCATAAAAAGATCATCAAAGTCTATTATATTATTTTTCCCTGATTTCTGTGTACTTTGTATCACATCCTTAGCTGGCATTATCTTTGAAAAGTAGCAGTAAACTATAGATATATCTCACGCTATTCCAAATATGCCATGGATTTACATTCCTCATTTTAAGGTTGTGTTGTAATCTTTCCTGTACCACTAGGACAATAACATTAAAAATTTATTAAAAATAGACTGACATCTCCTTGGATTTTGTATTTATTTAAGACCATTGCAAAATGACCTAACTCTGAATTAGCATTTGATCTGGAAGATATCTGAAGGCAAATTACAGAATACAAAATTCTTAGAGAAATCATAGGGCGGTTTCTAGATTTTCAGATCATTTAAGACTCCATCCCATAATTAAACTGACTGGAGAGGAGTTATTTGAATCAATAGAATGCTGCAAAATATGTGGAAGAACGGTACAATTTAATATGAGATCATGCTGATATACAGATACCCCTTTAACTTCAGGAAAGAAAGACTTAATAGTAAAAAAACCCTTACATGTAACAGGGGCACTGTGAAGGTTTATAAGCTACAAGCACAATCCTTCTTCCCACTATTTAAACATTCTTATTATGAAGATTTTGCTCCGAAACAAATGTTCCTTCATGTCTGCCTCTCTTCCAGTATTTTTGGGTTTTTTTCCTTTTCAAATAACAAAGACCCAGATTTCATGACAAGTTAGTGAATTCACATACAAATAAGAAAAAAGGTATGGAAAATCCAGCAATTTCCATTCTCAAGCTTCTAAGATACATATTATAAGTAACAGCAAGAAAAATACCTTTGAGATAAGGAAAATTGCTTTAGCAGTATCTTTCCCTCAAAGCAGAATCTTTGAGCATACAGTGTACACGACTGTATCAACTTTTGAAGCTCTAGCTGTATTATTTCATTAGTTAATGCAAAATTTAGAATTTCTTTTTCTGGCATAAGCCATTGGCACTGCTGTATGCAAAACTGAATGTGCAAAAGTGTGTTATTTATTTGCCTTACAATCATTTCCACAATCTACAGCCATGGTCCTAGCCTACGGTTTGATAAGATCCAAAGCTTTTCTTTTCTTGTAAGGAAGAGTGGCTTGGAGCGGAATTGAAGGCCCATAGGTTCAGTCATTGCCAGATGCCTGACACCACTAGTCTTAAGAGCAAAATGCTCCTGACAAGAAAGGAAATTGCTTAGCAGCTGATGTCTTGGAAGAAAATGGGGTTCCTGATGGGCAGCTGGGCTATCTGACCTGATAGGCAAGCTTTCTCTGAGAGGAGACCTGTACTTTGGCTGCAGGACTAGGTGTCAAGTGACTCTGTTCCAGGGAGGATGATGTGGAAGGGGACTAAAGCCCTCATCCCTTGCATCTGCAACCCAGTCCACTGCCCATAAGCTCACAGTTAAGACCTCTGTCAACTTAGGAAATGGCACTGTATCACATCTGTTTGTTTCTCTAGTATTTTGCATTTTGGGAGGGTGGGTTTGTTTGTTTTTCTGTAAACAGAGAGTTTTTTGCAGACTGGAGGATATCTTTCTCCCTCTGGAGAAAATTAGGCATAAGTGGCTTTAAGACAATACTGTTGACATTTATGGATATCCTGCAGCTCACAGAATATAACCTACCGTGATTATAATGTGACTTGTGCAAACTTACTATCCATAGGAGTATGTTTTCAGTGGTGTAAATCAATTTAGAAACTCACTATGGATTTATGTAAAATCTAGTCCATATCGGAGGAGCTGCAAACACTTTGTCTCACTTTCATCACAGCACAACAGCTTTGTTCCCTAGGATGCTCATTTTCCTTAGGTCTTCAACATAATACTGAACAAGTGAAAATCCTGTCAGTGTGTGGCTTCCTTGCCCTTTCCTGTCAACAGTCATATTTGTACTTAAGCAGGAGTTATTGTTTCCAAGTAAAGGAAACATCACATCTCTTTGACACTGCACGATATGACCCGCTGCTTTAATTAGCAATTTTTGCAGACTACAATCTGAAATGACAGCAAATATTCAACATTTCTCCATCGCAGTTGCAAATATAATTAAAAATCAGTTTCCATGCTATTGGAAATTTAGCTAAGCAGTTTTGCCTGTATAATGTTGTAGACATTTGTAAACTCTAATATGATCACTTTAATTTGTTCTCTGATTGAAAGCATAAAAATTAGTTTTCTGAAGTGTATAAATTGATTGGAATAAAAAAAGGCATAACTATATGTTGACCCAGAACCCCCAAATATTAATACCTCAGGGTATTCTAAACAGCTTGCAAAATCTTCTGGTGTTTCACATTAACAAAGTTGGATTTAACATAATCATGAAAGCTTGATCAGTGTCAATAGAATGTACCATGTTATGATCTCTCTGCCCTCCTGAGAACATCACATATAACCCATTATTATATATTACATTATAAAATGCATTTGAGAAGTTGTCAACCTGTTTGCTGGTGGCATTCTGTTAAAATGCTCTGCTGCAATCCTCCACTTGCTGTCCTTAAACAGCCATCTGAATCAGATGTAACTTCTTAGTTTACTGTCTCAAACACTGTGAGAGGCTGCAGGGCACTTTCGCTGCTTTGCCTCAGCAGAGATGATGGAGGGATTTATCTTGCCTTTTGGTGTTCATATTTAATTTAAGATAAAGAAATAAGCCTCACTGGGATCCCTTACTTAACCTAATGTTCAAATTCTGCCTATTGAAAAATACGTATTCAGACATGAAGCTATTTCCCCCCAGAAAATTAGGCAAGACTAAATGAAAGAAAAATCTACTGATTTTGACCTCATGATGATGTAGCCTTTAGTGGGTGAGAAACTAAGTAATTGTTCCATCTTGAAAATGCTTTTCTTACTAGCAGGAGGAGGGCCACTTCCTATACCCATCAGGCTCTGTCTTAGCCCCTTCACACCTTTCACAGATTTTGAGGATCGGTTCTAAAGTCCTCTTGTCCCTACACTGGCAGATATTTACTATATACTAAATCTAAAACACTTTTTATGACTAGAGACAGGTACAAAGCTATAGCCCGTAGTTGTATTCTTTCTGATCTCATAAAATTTTGTCTGGAATTGAGAAAAAGCTGTTTTATAACCACCCATGTTTTATGAGGTGAAAAAACTCCAGAATTCAGCATCAAGATACGTATACCTGCATTTATCTTATATGAACAGTAACTGCAACTGTGTCTGTAATTCTCAATTACATGGATGTAATCCAACAAGGATGAGAATCAACTGCTTCTCAGGAGGTTCTTAGGTGTAAACTGATATGGCAAAGTTTTTTCTGTGACATTTATTGACAAATGAATTTTGGCCTAAAAACATCCCAAAAAATGTTTTCAAGAAGAAACAAAAAGTGAAGAAGAAGTGATCTGAATTTATTCGAATAATCAAAAGTAATTTTTAAAAAGTGACAAGTTGTTTTAGTATGGATTCTAGGACAGTTTGAGGCACTGAGATTTCCCTATAAAATAATTAATTATTTGAGATTTCTCATGTATTCTACTTTATGGAGACTGGTTAATTTCTTTCCAATTGGCACTAATAACATCTGTTGAGATTCCCTCATGTCACAAACCTGGGAAATCCAAAAGACATTTTAGATGTATTTATTTGCCAACTTCTTCTCTAGTTTCTGCAATGCTTCAAACAGATCTTTGCTATAAACTTACACAACTCCAGTGAAACTATGTGTGCCTTTCTGGAGACTGGTGACCCAAACTGTGTTTATTTTAATGTGTTTTAAGCCAGCTCTTGAAGCAAGGCTACAAGTATTGCAAACTGTGCAAGCAGTACCACATTCTGCATAAACATACACACATACATACATAAAGTTTACTCATTAAACTTAAATGCCTCCAAAAAAACATTCTGAATGATTCATAAATTCTTATCAGGCTTTCTGGATGTTTCCACTAATGAATTAGCACAGTGGCCATTGCTGGCAGCCCCTATCCCCCAGAGCAGTGTCACCCTGTGCCACTGCTGGTTCAGCAGAGCACACGCAGCACTCCCTCAGAGTCAGATGATGAACTGCAAATGCCATTTCAGATAAGCATCCAGAAGTCGCAGATGGAGGGTTAGCCTGGGAGCAGCTGACTACGCCAGTATAACCCTAGAGATTCAGGGAGCTGCGAGAAGGTGAGGTCCCTGAGGAAATGGAGCTGCGCAGGAGCACAACCGACCGTGGCCCCATCCCACAGCATATGGGGAAAGCAGACCCAGAAACACCCCCAGAGCTTTGTTTAGAAATGTATCGCCTTATTACTCCTTCACTAGCCAACACAGTCATGGTTAGGTATCTTGACAGGGTCCTACTTTTCATGCCTAAGAAACAAGCCATATAGACAAACTTGCCAGCCCTTCTAAAAATGTATATGAATCAGACCTGACAGAAGAAGGTAGGGAAATAGATATCTCATTGCTGGTGTTGCTGCATGGAAAACCAGACTCATTTGGAGATTCTGCCAAAAGGAGGTCCTTGCAAAGCCAATGGTCTGGCCTTGTTAGCCACCTAAATTGATCATCTGCCAATGTTCTGTGCAGAAATACCCAAGAGAACAGAGACTTGGATATCTTTCTTAACTGCTCAGTTAATGAGTAGTTGGTCAAGCACCATTAAAGCACCAAAGGGTCTGAGAGTTGCATCAGACAACAGACTAATTATAAATAAATGCCATAATGTAGACTCAAAAAAAGAGATAAAACTCAGTCTCAGAAGACATAAGGGATAGTTATTTTGCTCTATTCAGCAGCTGAAATTGTGCCCGATTTTGGGAAGAACAATTTAACAAAGATGTAAACAAGTCTTACAATCCAGGATGGGGAAAAAGAAAGAAAAAAAAGACGAAAATATTTCAAAGGCAAGAAACAGACAATACAAGAGGCATTTTGAATATTCTCCTTACATATTAAATTCCACAAAAGCTAGGACTTTTCACTAAGGCTTGGTCTTTAATGAAGCTATATTTTAGCCTTACATAATTTACACTGATTGCATATAAAAATTAAAACCACCTTATTTTAAATCTGAATAGGCTATTTTTTTTCTTCTTCATCTCCTTCTTCCTGTGTTTTTTGGGTTGGGGGGGGGTGTTGGCAAATATTAGGTTAAACTACAGAGAATCAATCACATTTGTAAAAAGCCTGCAATTTTTAAAACATATGTTTGCTACAACACCTGAGACTGTTTACTCCAATGGCTTACTGGTAAAGCCACACAAATAAATATACAAGGTTGTGTTGGTTAGCTCCTAACATATGTAATCTTGCTAAAACCTGATCTGTATATTTCAGTTGCTTTTACTTTGAAGACTTATTTGTGCTGCAATGTGCCTCATTTCTAAATATCTCATTTGAATTCTTTTACATAAAATGGAAGTTTTACTAAGCTATCTTATCTTAATGTAAAATGCTGTTGCTTAAATATAGTGCCATTTGAGACTCAGGTTCTGAGACATGCATTGAAGTCTACTGCACATGCTACAGTACTTACAGAAGACCTTCATCTGAAGTCATTCCTCTTTGAGGAGGTTTAACAGCAGGAAAACCCTAGAATGCAATTGCAGTCTTGGCATGGCATGGAGCAGACCCGCCACAGAGGGAATGAGCTGAGGGTTTAGCTGTCAAAGTCTCACAAGTGCTGCTTGAAAGCTCAAACTGATGGTGCTATAGGATACAGCATCAGAGAAGGAATCACTGATTAACAAACATTACAAGGTTTTAGTGTTCTTTAGGACTTTATTGTAGAGAAAAAAAAAAAGGATATGTAGATAACAAGTTTTCAGCAACTCATTCTGAAGAATTTCTAAATCATTCTCTAAATTTCCTCATAAGGTTCCCCAACCAACTTCACCTGGAAGCACACAAATATTCAGGACAGACTTTCAGTTTGGAAAACTATTGGAAACCAGTAACAATCAATTAATCAATCTTAATTTCAGGCATTGCTACCAGCTCCTCTAAGTAAAAAGGAGGCATCACTTCTGACCTGATCTCATATTAAAATTCAGAATACAGAATACCCTGCAAACATTTTCTACATGCAGTGGAGTAAACAGAGGGAGAGAAGCAGAGCTGAGCTAGGGGTAGGCATGGTAGGAATTGTTAATTCTAACATTTGTTTTATTTTATCTACTACAAGGCACAGGGTACATCTGCAGTTCTTCTGTTGACTAGTGTTTTAATCACAACAAATCCAAAAGCTGTCTTTGTACCACACTGCGAGGCTCAAGTATGCTTTCACCTGAGAATCTCTTGTTTGAAGGATTACTTTCTGGGAGTTGTTAAAAGCAATTTGTAGATCACAAATCTTCAGTCAAAATAGATTTTCAGTTGTAAATGTTTTTTCTTTCCTATTACATGTGGCTTCATGATGAAAGCCATTGTTTATTACTGAAAACAGTAGTCTTTTTGCTTCATTAGATAGCTGAGTTCTGAACTGTAATTTCCCAACGTACTTTTTTCTTCCCAGACAGGATCATCTGATTATAGCATCTGGATGTCCTGAGTATGACCAGAACCCATCACAGTCAGTGGCATACCCCCATGTGCTGTAAGAGGTTTTTTCTGAGCAAAAGAGCTAACATTATACATGAACAGGACAATCAAAGTTCAAAATGAAAGCCTCTTCAGTAAGATCATGCTGAATGACAGGTAACACAGCAGGTTTTGATTTTACATATTGAGAAACCTAAACAGGACTGCATGATACTTGGTCACAAATCTGATGTTGCCTGTTGCCTTCCTTAGTAACATATTAAAACCAACTAAAAAGGCAGGAAATTTGGTAACAGTAGTAGAAAAATAAATAAAAACTTCATGAATTACAATGACAAAATATGTTCTCATTTCTCAGCTGTCCATTCTGCACAGTGCTCTTTGCATTGGAGAAAATTGCATTAAAATGAAAGAACTACTTGATCCCATGACAGAGTACCTAGCTATATTACTGAAAAAAATATTACTACTTTTTCACTAAGCAGGAGCAGGCATCAGAACATTATAGATGATCTTCTTGTTGCCCACATATAATGTTAACTTTTCATGTTTAGTCATTTGCAGAGGGAACAATCATGTGATACTCACTGATCTGTCAGTAATTGCTTTCCACACCTATATCTTGTTCCCTAAGGCACGTCTAACTCCAGAGTTCTTTGATTGCTGTAAACTACATTTTTTCCTTCCTGCCCCAAAATATCGTCACCAAATTAAGACAACACAGACTCTTCTTCAAGATATAAAGTCTTTGAGTATCAAGGACAAAGAATTGCAACATAAAATAGAGTATTTCTGCCTTGAAACACTTCTATTATGGTATTTTTCCCTATTAAATAATCTTGGATTTGAAGAGAGAATCACTGATTGTGGCAAGTAGGTGACCCAAGGATTCTGCATCTGTGTACACAGCTCAATTCTATCAAAGCCTTTTTTATAAGCAATATGTTGTTCCGAGAGCCAGGTCATCTTTAGAAACACAGAGCCTTTCCAGATTATTGCACAACATGGATGAGGTACAACAGCCATGTTGGCACAATATGGTAGGTGGCAGCACCCAGTCAGTCTAACAAAACGTAGGAAAAATGCCAGACAGGTAAAACAGCGCCTATCATGAGACAGAGCAGGTAGGATGTGAGGTTCAGATTACCAAAGATGTTGTTGGATTTCCAGGCAAAAAGTCCTGATTAAGGGAAGAAATTAATCTATTGCCAAATTAGGAATTGCAGGCCTAAATTGGATTGCAAATTAAAAGTATGGTGAATACAATTACAGTGAGATCATGAACAGAAAAGTTGGGGAAAACAGCTCTGCCTAGAAGTGATTAGCCATGCTGGTTTCTGGAAATCATAGAATCATTTAGGTTTGAAAAGACCTTTAAAACATAGAGCTCAACTGTAAACCTAATAGGGCCAAGTTCACCAATTAACCATGTCCATTTAATCTACATGAGTTTTAAATACCTCCAGGGATGGTGACTCAACCACTTCCCTAGGCAGCCTGTTCCAATTCCTGGCAACCCTTTCGGTGAAGAAATTTTTTCTAATATCCATTCTAAATCTCTCCTGGTGCAACTTAAGGCCATTTCCTCTCTTCCTATCTCGTTACTTGGGAAAAGGGGATACCTCAGAAACCTCTTGTCACTTCTCTCCACCAGCCTCTGCAACATCACGATTAAAAAAAAAAGTGCAGAAGATGGTGTTTTCGCCTTTGGCACTTATGATCAGATACAGCCTCCCTGAGCAATGGGGTACTTTACATCTTGCTGTGAAGGGCAGATGCTCACTGTGGCATCCCTAAATTGGAGCACATTTATAGCATGTGAAAATTACTTGAAAATTTACCAACATTTTCTCTGTTGCATATTTGTAAATGGTTATTTTCTGAAGCTCCTGACTTATACAAATAGAAGATTTTTCTGAAAAATCTGACTGAGATTTCCTGCTCCATTTTGTAAGCCCCTACTCTATGACTTGGGTGTATTTTGGGAAAAAGGTTTTACCAGGCTTAGCTGGTGAAACACTGAGCACTTCTGCCACCTACTCTCTGAAGTTGCTGCACTATTTTTGCTAAAACTGAAAAGAAATTTTTCAGGCAAAATGTGAAGCAGACATCTAGCAATGGAATGTTCAGAAAAAAAGGCATTAAAGTTTAACCATTATAAGCAACTAACTCTTGGCCTAATAACAGCAATTTTGGGCCATCATAATTGACATCTTTAATCTATAATAGCTCCAGATAGGAAGAAAAAGAAATAATAAAAAAAAAAGATGAGCTCTTAAGTGGTCTTCAGAAGAAGAGGAGGTAGGAAAAAAAAAACACCAGAACATTTTGCAATTTCATTTAAAATACATTTTAATGACTGTTCCCTATCCTTTGTCAACTGACTCCACTGGTCTCAAATTAACTGTATTTTATTCACTGCTAACTTTAGGAAAAAAAAAAAAGGATTAAAAAAATACATAAACTATTATTCTTCTTCAGTATAACAAACTATACAAATTTCCGTAAATAAATAAAAAGTATATAAATTTTGGGCACAAGAGAAGTCAAAAGAAGATGCCATGAAAGATGCATTTTAATTTGCCTCTTCTTTGTCTTGGAACAATCTTTCAAGTTCATTTGAAATTAGAAGAGCTTTGAACTCATCTATTGAGGGAGAAAAAGAAAGAAAAAGTTTACGCCAGCAGCAGTTTGAAGACTGTGTGATTCACAAGAGTTGAAGAAGGATGTATCCTGAAACATTACTCCAGATCCACATCTGTGGATCCTGTTGCCATTTAACTGACAAAGAATGAATTGATTTGCCAGTACAGAAAAAAAACTTTTTCTGTTCTTCATATGCTTTTATTCTGATCCTGAAGAAGTCATTTAGGAGGAGCATCTAAGTGTGATTTAGACATCTCAAGACCTTTGAGGGCAATAGAACCAGATACTGAAAGGTGCATGGATAAATAATGAATCAGATAGGTGTTTTCTAGGAGTTAAGGATGAAAAGTAGGCCTGAAGAGTAGAAACCCAGGAAGCATCCTTTCAGCATTGTTTGATACCAAGTCATTATTATAACATTTCATGAAACAGCCAAAAGTGAATAAAATATCCAAATTGCAGAGCTTTAGGATACAAATGTGCTGCTACTCCTCGGCCTTCTTAAATGTATGTGTCTCTTCCAGTATTTTAAATGATGAATACATACAAGTGAAGCAGATGATTAAATCCAATTGAAAATTATGCTTAAACTTAAGTATATTATTAACAGGCCCCTGTTAACTTAATGACTTAAATCCCTGATCGCAGCCTATCCCCAGCCCTTCCATGTTTCACAGAGCAGCAGGTAAAGCCCAGCTCCTCAGGACCCTGCAAACATGCAATGCCACGGTTATGTCCATAGAGCCTGGCCATGGCTCTTCTTACCTCATGCCGCAGAGTTTGGGTTGGCCCCTGGGGCAGAGATGCTTCCTGCCCATCCACATATTTCAGGGAAGGCAAACTCCAAGGGAGCAAACAAAGGGAGGTTAGGATAAGCCTTCTGCATTAAGGATAAATTTTCATATATGCGTATGCATTGTATAAAACCTACTGGAAAGGTACAATATAATCCCTTGAGCTTTGCTTTTTCTCTGCTTTCAAAGGTGTTCTTTATAGGAATGGTGTATTTTATAGAAGTCAAGTATGGAGAGTTTATTTGCATAATGCTATTTATCACAGTGTACAGATCCTTTGCAGAGAGTTAGAGAAACCCTGGAGGTGTACATTCTGAGACACAGAAAACAACTACATGTTGTCCAGAAGTATTACATGCACGAATATTGAATGTATTTTTAGCAAATGTTCCAGTTTTTTTTTACTGTCACTATGTGTGGTGGGTTGACCCTGGTTGGACACCAGGTGCCCACTAAAGCTGCTCTGTCACTCCTCTCCTTGGCTGGATGAGGGAAAGAAAACATAGCAAAAGGTTTGTGGCTTGAGATAAGGACAGAGAGACGTCACTCACCAGTTACCATCATGGGCAAAACACACACAACTTGGGGAAATTGGTTTAACTTATTACTAAACAAATCAGAGTACAATAACGACAAAAAAAAAATCTAAGTCTTAAAACACCTTCCCCCCATAGCACCCCACTTCTTCCTGGGCTCAACTTCACTCCCCAATTCTGCAGCTCCTCCCCCCACCAGCGCAGGAAAACATGGAATGGGGGTGGTGATCAGTTCATCACACATTGTCTCTGCTGCTCCTTCCTTCTCAGGGGAGTACTCCTCACACGTTTACCCTGTTCTGGCCTGGGGTGCCCCCCATGGGAGGCACTTCTCCATGAACTTCTCCAGCGTAAGTCCTTCCCATGGGCTGCAGTTCTTCACAGACTGCTCCAGTGCAGGCTACTCATGAGGTGGGCTGCCCATGAGGTGCAGTCATTCAGGAACAGACTGCTGCAGCGTGGTCCCTTCCATGGGGTCACAGATCCCACAGCCAAACGTCCTCCAGTGTGGGCTCCTCAACCCATGGGACCACAGGTTCTGCCAAGAGTTTGCTCCAGCTTTGGTTTCCCACGGGGTCACAGCCTCCTTCAGGCATCCCCTGATCCAGTGTGGGATCCTCCCCTGGCTGCAGGTGGGTATCTGCTCGATGGAGAGCCTCCATGTGCTGCAGGGGCACAGCTGCCTCACCATGGGCTGCACCACGGGCTGCAGGGGAATCTCTGCTCCAGCACCTGGAGAACGTCCTGCCTCTGTCTGCACTGACCTGAGTGTCTGCAGGGCTGTTCCTCTCAGGTATTCTCACTTCTCTTTCTGGCTGCAATTGCACAGTTTCCCCCTCCCACCTGCCCCCTTCTTAAATACATTATTTTAGCATTTTAACTGTACACTTAATTTCAAATTTGAATGCGAAGGTTTCAGATCATGTACTTCAGGCAGAAAACTAACTAAAACAGCAAAGCTCCAATAACAAAGGTAGGGTTTAACTCTGACAGGTTTCCAGCCATTGAAAGTGAGCATGTAAATATTCTTTCAGTATCTGAAGACACATGTGGCTGGGTAAATGCATAAGGTTTCATGGCCAGTCTGCAAAGGGATATCACCAGCAGGTTCCTACAAACATTTATTTTTTTCCATCTAAATTCTTAGTACTTGTTTCAATCTCTGCTTAAATAAATTAAAGGGAAAAGACGGAAAATTAGATCTGCTAAAAAAGTGCAGAGAGCATTTTATGCTCCCATCCCCTAGATTATTACAGATTGTAGCAAACCAGAAGTTTCCATCAAGTGCATTTTCAAGCACTTTATAGATCTGGCTACTTTGAGATATATGTTTCAAGCACAGATGAAAAAAAAACATTTTGTAAAGAAATGGCTTCTTAGTAGGTGCGAGCTAACATGTAACTAGCCTCTAAAATTTATGCAGATATTTAGTCAATGCAATAGAAAAGTTTATGTTCTGTTACAGGTTCCCTCAAGCAACAATGTAACTCCATAAAACAAAAGCCAACTGCCATGCAACAAACATCCTAATTTTCCCTGTCATTTCCATCCACATTGCACCAAATAAAAATAGCCACTTTACTCTCTTTCTTCATCGCTTTGTGATTAAGAAATGACAATTAAAGGCTAAGGGGTAAGATCATATAGTATGCTTATGTAGAGTATATGACCAAATGTTTAAGAATGCTGGCTCAAGGGAAAACACTAATTTTAAAATCTATTTTATAAGACTACTAAATTTTATTAATGAAATCACTTTGAAAAGTAATAGTTTATCACTGATGTAATTATGGTCCATATATATATATCTTTCTTGTTAAGAGAAATCACTGTGCAATACATTTAGCTATAGCCTTCTCAAAAGGTTAAACACAAGATTTCACAGTCGATGAGTTTCTAAAGCTGCTGTGCCACATTTTTACATTTCAGTACAAAATTAGAGGTATCTTAATTTGAGATAACTTTTCAATTGAAAAATAAACATTAATCACAGGATGTTCCACACAAGTCCAGACTTTTCTGATCTGTTAGGCTCAGGGCTAAACCAGCGGTTAAAATCAGAACCATAGAAAAACAAGGAGGAGAACATTCTCTTACCTCCATTATGCATCTAAAGTCTTTCCAAGACTGTTCTGCTCTTTTTCTCTGGTGCATCCATTCAGCTAAAACACTCACCTGCGACAATGAAATTTTCAGTCTCTCATGTGAGGCATTGTGAGTCCTGCTAGAGTAACACAGAAAAAATGCCCAAAACATTTAAATAATCAGTGGCACTGTGATGCTTATTTCATGTCATGTCATCAATTTAAAGAAATTACTTTTCCTTGAGAGAGGTAATACAAGTAAATAGCTGTACCCAAAGAACATTTTGAATGAATCCACAACAGTTTAGATGTGCACCATTTAAATCCCTACTTTCAAGTTCTAAATCCTTCTCAGGCTTCTAAAAGACCATTTATTGAATCAATTAGCTATGGAAAAAACAAGTATCCTCTAAATAATGCAAAATAGCAAATGCACGGTGAATAATTCTCTTCATAAAAAGCAAGATTGATTTTGCATTTGATTATCCTTGCTATACAGAAACACTTTTTCCAATTAGGGTTAAAAAGTTAATGTTACAGAGTCAACAACTTGACAAAATATCACATTAATCAGGAAGTATAAACTCATTGAAATTCTACGTATTATGCTGAAAGAGCTATTTCTGGAATATCAGAGAGGTGCCAAGATACAGAGGCATGTTCTGGAGCACTGATTAGCAAGTTCTTTCAAATAGTAACATGTTAACTGTACCAATAACATATTGTCAAACAAGGTACTAAAATATTCAGTCTCTGGTTTTTTTTCAGGAATAATTAGGAGCCTAAACATTTGAAATGATTTCTATAAAAATGTTACATTTCATACAATATTTTCTTTAAAGTTAGCTGGATGTATCTATTGTAACATCGCTACCACAATCAGCTCTTAACTATGAAGATATTCTTCCTGTCTTGGCACTCAGTGCTGCGGGAACCTTGCTGTGGTAGCTGGTGTGGGAGTATTATTGCCACTTTGTCCGTAAGATGGAGGCAAAGTTAACAAACTTAGTTGGAACCTGTTGTGACTGGATTTGCATTAGTTTGGGCTGTTGGCCTGGCCAAAAAGAGTACAGGATCTCACAGCGGCTCTCCTTTCCTGGAAGGGCTCAGAAACAGGTAGCAAGTGAGCAGATCAGAAGGAGAAAGAGAGGGGAAGTGATGGCATCCATCATTGTGGCTTCTTCACATGTACCCTTGGTTTGCTGGCCAGTCTCCATTGGAGTTATTGGCATTCTATACCTCTGCAAATCAGGCCACAATGGCTTAAAGTATTTGTAAATACATATAATCGAAATGGTCCCATAGTTGTGGTTCTGTTGTTCCAGACTGAGGGCAAAATACAGTTTTCTAGACAGTAGAACTGTAAACCAGATGGTCTATACTAAAACAACCCGACAAGAAAATGCATTTCATTTTAGATTCAATTGTTGTCTCCCGTCAAAGTGACAGACACTTTCAAAGGACTGTGATAACTTCAGGGTGTTATGTCTTAGTGCTGCCACACATCAAATTCAAAATAAGATGCTGAAGTAATGTTTGAATAACATGTTGTCAAGTGTATAGGATTATAGTAGCATAATGATGACTGAGACATAAAAATATGTGCAGGAAGATAATGTTGGCTATAATAAAGGATGGTATAAAAAAATTAATATTAAGAAAGGACAGTTTCATAAAAATGAAACAATTGCTTGATAATTTTGTTAATGGAGAGGGAATAGCACTCTGATATTTGGTTTTATACTGATAAAAGTGAAGCAAATGAAAGAAGTAATAGGGAGAATAAAATAATGATGAAACTTGTTTTCCAGGTAAAGTAATAACTCAAAACACTATTAAAAATATGGTTGTTATTATTTTTCTAATTTTTCTGCCCTTCACATATTTTTCTATTGTAAAACCAGTCATAAAAAGATGCAATGAAAAGAAAAATTATGGCCATTAATTTCACTTTGAAAACCTTTTTTCTTTAACCCAGAGTGTAGCTACAGAAGGACAATTTGTTATTTGGCCTCTGGCAGTGAGATACTCAAAAGGAATAAATAGAAGGCAAGAATAGATGTCTTGCCTGCTAAGAATTCCTCTGAGAAAGACAATGATGAGATCATAACTTCATTTGTGACAGTGAAATGTTATTTGAATTGCTATATACATCCCTGTCACTCATATTGCCAATTTCAGCATACATGGCATTCCCATATCTACCTCTCTGTCTAAACTCTGCTCACTTCTACATAAGCAGTCCTTTTAAAATCAATGGGATTGTATAGGTTAAACTAAAACAATTTGGTTAGTACACCAAAGAAATTATCTGTGGAGAATTCAGAATAGCTATTCACAGGCTGAAGAACAAAGCCATTAGGCAAGGAAAGGAGGAGGTGGGGTGAGGCCAGGTGAGGTGGGGTAAGGAAAGGAGTAAAAGAAAACAGAAAAGAACCTGCAGACCTCTTTGAAGGAAATAGTCGAACAAATTGAAAAAGAGGGGATAATTCATCCAGAAGAATGTAAGGGGAAAAGACACATACAAGTCATGATGAAATTTTTTCATGAAAGATATCTTAGCAATTTGAACAAATGGTGTGTGGATAACATCACCATAAAGAAAAAAAAATAAGGAAGGGAATAAAAGATGTCATTAAAAACATGCTTGAAGAATGGCAATTGTTCTTTATTTTCTTACCTCTGCACTGAAAAGAAATGGTCATTCCAAGTTTTCATGGTGTTCAGAAAGACATAACAGTAGAGACAGAGAGGGCTAATTCATTTCTAGTAACTTCAGAAAGTCTACTGTGTACAACTGCAATGACTTTATTTTACAGAATGGAAAGGCATAGAATAGAATAGAAGAAAATGGAACTTAATAGAATGGAATGCAATAGAGAAGTATAGAATTAAAGGAATGGAATGGAACGGAATGGAGAGGCATAGTACACAATGGAATGAAATGCAATGCAATGCAATGCAATGCAATGCAATGAAATGGAATGCAATGCAATGGAATGCAATGCAATGGAATGGAGAGATATAGTACACAATGGAATGCAATGGAACTGAATGGAATGCAACTGAATAAATGGAATGGAATATGAATGTTCCTATTCTATTCTATATTCCTATAATAAGAATATAACTATAGTCTATTCCATTCTATTCATTCAGTTCCATTGCATTCCATGCCTCTCCATTCTATTCTGTTCTATCCATTCCTTATGCTCAGTTTGAGTTGAATAATGAGACTGTTATTTCCCTGCAATGTGGGGTGGGAAGTAGTTTGCTTTATATCTAGGTAGGTACTTATTAAGACACAATTAATACTAAATATTTGAGGCATCAACTTCAGTTGACTGAATGATGTAGCTTATTTCTCTGTGTCCCCTTCATTAGCTGCAAAGGAACCTGGAGTGACCAGCACAGAACCGATGCCTATATACAGTTAACTGAATCCCATGGGAAGAGTCTTGAAGAAGGACTGCGTATCTGTGAATTCTGTTATGAAATGGTCAGATTCCCAGAGTTTTTATTGAAATACTATCTTTTGCTTTCAAAGAAGGAATAATATGATTAGCCTGACATTGCCTTTGATGCATCAGATGCCAGAAGTGGAGCCCAGAGAGACAACTGGACAGACACTGTACTTAGGGGTGTGGATAACATGAATTCTTTGAATCCACATTATAACAAATGCTGCAAAGAACTAAAAGTTAAATAACATAATCCTAGCTGTAGAATAAATACATTTTTAAAGAAAAATGCCAGTATGATCATGGGTAATTTCCATGTTCCAAAGAGAAGTCATGAGAAATACTGCTGTCATTCATGGTCGACTTCAAGTGCTGGGGTGAAGATGTGAAGATGCATTGCCTCACAGTCCCCATACTGTGACCCTCAGAAATCTGGAGGACTTGTTTTTGCAAAGAACAAACCCATCACCACTCTATTCTCTTTTCCACATTGATAAAGTTTCAATGCTAAGTGCTCTGTTTTATCTAACTGTTTATGGAATTGAAATAAGATAAACAAGAGATCCATAGCTAAACAGTTAGATGGCAAATTAACAATTATTATAAAACAACAAGATAAGCTTATATAATGATTAATATTAATACCAAGCTTTTAGATATATTTCTCTCTGTTAACACAAGATAAGGAATAGAGGGCAAGCATATGATGTCAGGAAAAATTCTTCCTAACTGTAGTAATTTTATTCTTAAACTATGTAAATAACATAATTTTATATACTCCTTAAATTACTTCTGCATGCAGTTATGGTTTCTATGTCTCAGGATGTGGTAAAACTGGAAAAGGTAGAGAGAAGTAAGGCAAGGACAGTCAGAAGCATGAGGTGACATCTCTGGTGAAGCAGACTAGGATTCTAGGATTCTTCAAGTTGGAAAAGCTCTATAAAACATAGAGAAAATAAGGAAGACTATTATTGTCTCTCCCTATGCAATAAACAGCATACATCGAGTGGAACTAAAAGGTGAAAGGCTGAGGCTAAACTTAAAAGAGTTTAGCTGAGCTATGAAATTACTTGTGACCAGTTGTGGAGGATGAGTATTAAAAAACGACTGGCAAATTCACAACAGTACTGTCCATTGAGGGTTATTAAATAAGAAGGCTGCGCCATGAAGTTCCTGAGTCACAGTTGTTGGGAGTTAAGAACAACACCTGGAAAATACTATGGTTTTGTCTCCCCAAACATCTGGCAAAAATATTTGTCTAAAATGTCTTTGGTCAAATGTTGTGCAAGGTATGCAAGAATTTTTTTTCCTAAATATGTTGGTTGAGCAACACAGTGTACTTGATGTAAATAATACATGTATAGTGAAATGAGAAATGCCTTCAAACCACTGACTTCATTATATAATTCTATTTGGCACTATAGGATCCTGATACTTAGCTTGAGCTTTCAAACTAACCCAAAAATTCACAATTTAATCTGTTTCTTTTTTATTTCATTAGGAGGAAATGCTTTCTTTTTTTTTTTTTTAAATGTACACTGTTAATACTTGCTCTTATGAGGTTTCATACCTCTTATGAGGTTTCAACCCTCTGTATAGAAAATAACAAAACATTTAGGTAGCTCTCTCAAAAGACTGTTTCTGTTCCCATGCCTGTTATTGCAGTAAACTTTGGCATGACAGTGCTTCTCTTTTTAAAAGTTTTCTTCATATGTAGTATTGCAAGGCAGGTTCTAATCTATATATTAATAACCAAATTCAAATTAGCAAAATCAGTAGTCTCAGGCATTATGAAAGTCTGCGATGTCATAACAAATCAAATGAACCATATAGATTATATAGATACAGATTTATACTGTACCCCATTGTCAGGTACTGGTATTAACAATTATGCTTTCATTAGTCTATCAACATAGAGGTGGGACCTGACTATTTCTGCCATACAAAGTTTGAAGATAAGTTGATGCTGAATATGTATGACGTGGTTCATTGCTCTTTGCAGTGTAAACTATACATACCACTGTGACTTCTAGTACCCAGCTACACTGGGGACTTCTGCAGTATGGTGCGGTGTGCAGTACAGATCCAGAACAATCTGCCTGTGTCTTTCCTAGTAAGTAAATATTTCAGCCAGAAGCAGAACACAAGCAGCTCTGGCTTCCAGCTACCATTAGATCAGACCTCTGAAGGGATTAAATGATGTGTGTTAACAGATTTCAGCTCAGCTGCTTCACTTTGAATGCTCAAGTTCTTCATTAAAAAAAATAAAATCTAATCCTGGAGTTCCTCCATGTATTCATTTAGATTTGTAAACAGTGAAGAAAATGTAAAAGCTGTACATTCCCTGCTTAGCTGCAACTGACAGCTGCAAGAAGGACAAACTGTGCTGGAAGAAGAAAAGAAAAAATAGAAAAACTTAAAACAACAGTTGAAGCAATTATGTCTTCCAATAACCCTCTCAACCACTACCACACCTGCTTTCCATCTATCCTTATTAACAAGTCTAATGCAAAAGATTAAAAATTAGAGGCTTTCAGAGTCCAAATACTCATTACCAGCTGTTCTGTGCAGATGTCAAAAATTAGGATTTTCAGGTGGGTTACCTGAACCACAAACAACCTGCAAAAGCCTGAGTCAGTTTTTTTATCTCCTTGTATAAAGCTCATCAAAAAGAAGACCTGTCTGTCTGGGACAAAAATATCATTTTAGTAACATGCAGTGTGACTACCATGGACGAAGGGAGAAAAGAAACACTAGAAAAAAGGCGGTGGCCTCAGCAGGAAAATGTATGTCTACATGATATATGTGAACTTCCTCTTTTAAAAGTTTCCACTCCTATCCCATCCCAAGTAATGCCATTATCTTGTGGCCCATGCTGTGCACTTTTAAAATTAGCAAACAGGTGTTAAATCTGGTATTTGACAGCTATAGCAAAGACATGCATTGTCTCCACAGCTGTGGTAACTGGCAGCCATTGTCATCATAAGAAGTGCTGGCAATTGAAAGAATAATTTGCATTATTTTGCAATTTCAGAGAAATTACTATTGTGCAGCCACTGCAGCCATCAGTCAGCTCTCTGGGCAGAGTATTCAATATATTTTGTATCAGTGGAGACAGTAGTCCATTTTTCTTGCAAACTGGCACTTAGCATCAACTTGTTACTTAGTGGATTAGGTAAATGTGTGAGCATAATCTCTGTAGCTTCATGAGTTATGAGATCTTCAGGCTATTGCAGTTAATAATGGAATGAGACTAGAACATCCACTGTGACCTTTCTCTCCAACCTTGAAAAAGAATGGTCTTCTGATTGCTGCTTTTCAGTATAAGGCTCAAAGATTAATTTTTACTTGAAACTGGGAATTTCTAGAACTCCATCCTGAGATTTAGGCAGAAGCCCAGATTCACATTCAAAATTAAAGGGGTTATAATGCTGGTGTCAAGGCAAACTTTTCCTGTTTTGAGGCACAATTAATGCAGACACAGAATTATCACAGGGGGCAAGGAATAGGAAATCTCTTGAATGCTTTCTGCTTTCTCATTCATTTTTTCATTGCTGACTTGCTGTGTGTTATTGAAGGTTACCTTTGGACCCCAGTATCACTTTCCTCCTTTCAAAGAGCTCCCACAACATTTTCATGCACATTTTCTGCTCCAGACTTCAATTCCAGACCAAACTCAAAATATTTTGCTTCCAAACCCAAAGTATTCCTTATTAATAGTACCAAAAGTATTCATGGTATTTCTGTTTGTGGAAAAACAAGTGTTGCTTTGTCAAATCTACAGGTCCACAGAAGACCTTTTTCAGTTTTGTTTTTTTTACTAATATGTCAGACAAAAAAGTAAATGATTTGATATGAAATTAACCATCAGAATGTGTTACAACAGAGTTATAATTAAAAACTAAGTGTTTAAAAAAGGAAATTCGTAAATCAAACTATTTGTTTAAAGTTATGTTTAAATATATCCTAATAAGCAACGTATTTCCACAGCTAATCTACCATTAATCACTTCCTGGAATTATTTATATTTTTGGAATATGCAGCCCAAATCCATAAATATTATGTTTAGATTGATTTATTTTAGTATTTATACACAGTCTGTTCTTCAAGCTTCTGGGCTTTTAATTAATCTGGATTTGGGGCATAAATTCCTTATGCCTTGATTAATACCAAGCAGGTTTTATTTAATTAAACAGACAGACTGGTGAGAGACATTTTAATCAAAAATTTCATATGCATACAGTACATCTATATTTTTTAATACAAGCTCAGGCACATTAAAACAAGATTTATTCTTTCTCAGCTGTTTTCGTTTTTGAATTATGGCATATTTCTGGTTCATGTGAGGAGTTACCTTCATGCACTCATTCCATGCCCTGCCTCCTCTCTCCTCAGAACAGCAGAGCAAGCAAGATGAAGTGACAGGAACAAACAGAAAAAACAAGGACAAAAGTAAAATAATCACATGCTGAGAAAAATCTTGTTGAATTTTTTGAAAGCAAAAAGGAGTGATATAAAGGCCATTTCTTGAGGAGCAAAGTAATTCCAGGAAAATACAGAGAATTATTTTGTTTCTTAGGAAAGAAATGGAAAATCAGAAGATTTCAAGAAAGATTATCATATGGTCATACCTTCATTATCTTTTCAGTCATGCTGGTAAGAGGTTAATTTTAAAGCTTGATGCATCTGGTTTTCTATGGAAAATAATTGTTTGAATAATAAACATTCAGCTGAGGTTTTGCATCTATCTACATTGTGTGTAGATATGGTCATCAGCATAATATCATCCTAGTAACCTGATTTTTCAGCATATTTATTTGCCACTCAACTGTCCCTATCCATGTTTAATGTTTTTAAATATCTTTAATATGACAAACTGGTATTTTTTAAAATAGAAAGAATAGTCTTCACAGCTCATAGCTCAGATATGGGCCTTTTATTTTTCACAGATCTGGGATCACAATTAAGAATCATCAGCACTGTCATTAAAGTGAGACTATATTATTTTAGGAGGGGTAAGATCAATTCAAATGAAAAACAAGTAAGATCTGTGAAAGTATATGTATATACAGGTTCAATATATACTGTTGTGTAAATGGATTTAGCTGACTACTAAAGAGTAAGTGTGAATGACCCCCTATTGCTGAGAGAGGATGATGGTCAAGTGCAGTCCCTCTAATCAAGGAGGACATTGTACCTGTCCAACAGGCAATTGGGAATGGCCAAAGGAGCTTGCAGACCAAGTTGCTTGATAAAGCAAACACTGCAAAGGAGAATCACGGCACTTGGCTTTAGGTGTTTTTAATGCACTCATGCAAAGCTGAGGTTACCCTAAGTTTGGGGTGTTTGGGATAACCTAAGTAACCTACTTTTTATACCTATTTTAGAACAGCTTCTTTCAAAAAAAATGGGTATTAAAGCTTCTACTGAAAGACGCTCTTATAATTATTGGAAGTTTTGAGTAATGAGTTTTCCCCCAGAGGAGACAGTTTAACTTTTCCGAACTCAGGCACAAAAGCTGAGAGTTTATAATGATTTGTTTGCAAATATCAAAATAGCTTAGCTGACATCCAGGTTAATTTTTTTTCAAAAACATTTTCTTCTCCTCTGAATTCACTGTTTTTGGAGCAGAAAATTATGTCTGAGGAGGGTCCTTTAAATCTAGCCATGATATCTGCACCTAAATTTCTCATCCTTTGTTTCCTTTATGATCAAAAAACTGAAACAAGCCAGATCACTGTTTTTTCTCAAAGTGCTATCTTGGTACTCATCTATAAAGGAAAACCATAAAAACAGCTAAGATTTTTAAATTCAAGTTCTTGAGACTAATGTAAGTGTTGAGGAATGCATCAAATGGCAACAAGTGGAAGAACTCATGTCCAGTAATCAAGTTGATCCAAGACTAATTTGTGTTGTTGCCTTATCAATATACATTTATAAATAATTATATATAAAATATATATATAAAATATATATATAAACTATAACAGACAGCAGGTAGCTGGTAGCATTATTGACAGTGAGTAACTGTCACATTTTTACAATATTGAACAGAACAATATTTCTCTGAACAAACGCTAAGGCTTCAAAACCAACACTTACTAAGACATCTGAATTCTGAAATCTATACTTATTTGTCCAGGCATTACTGGTTTTCAAAGCAGACATTCTACACTAAACATGTGTTTACGAATATTAATTTATGGAAACACAGGAGAAAAAATATCTCTAAGTGCTAGTACATGAACAATGAACTTTCTCTAAAAGACTTGCAGTTGGATTTAAAAGACAAAATGAACAAAAGTCACAAAGGTTTTTTGTGTTATTGCTTGTTTGTTCTGTAAAGGAAATACCTCCTCAGTGTGTGATCACAAGAAGTAAAATATGATCAATCAGAACATCTAAGCTGCAGCCTGGGTATTCTTGGAAGTTGCTAGTGCACTTCTAAGGGGTTTACAGAAGTTGACTGAGAAAAACAGTTCATGCTGCATGGTACCTCAAACAGAAAGAAGAGGAAGGTCACAAACAGAAAATAAATAAATAAATAAATAAATACATAAATAAATTAAAACCACTGGAAACCACAGAGCTGGATAAAAAGGTAACAAAGCCATCTACAAACTGACATTCCTCTTTTTAATAACAATCAACCATCATTAGTTATATTAAAAATAAATGCAGGATTAAACATATCAAGCATCATAATAACACTCAAACACAGTTCACGTGGGGTCTTTAGATAAAACAGATTAGACCAGTCGTTGAAAGATGAGAATTAGAAACTATTTCTGCTCTTTGTTGATTTGGGATGGGGGTAGATATAGGAAGTTTTGTCTGCCTTCACAAATCTCTTCAGTGGTCACCCCATTTTCCACTGTGAAGTTACCAAGCAGTATTTGTGACAAGACTTTTGTGTGTTCAAGCTGTGCAGCAACTAGTTTTAAATAATAGAACTACAGAGCTGCTCTCTCTCCCTCTCTCTGACATACTCTTGAACACTGATATATTGTGCTTCATCAGCTGCCTGTCAGTATCTTCCATCTTTCAGACGAAAACTGCTTCAAGGTTTCATGCTTTGCATCATCTTATGCGTGGGCATAATCCAGAATATCCTGGTGAAATAAAATAGTCATTGTATTCACATTAGCAAGATGAAGCCTCCCAGCTTGCTTGCTTGTAGAGCCTCCCAGCACTACAAACACACAGGGGCAGCTGGTTGTCACTGCTATTCTGTCTGCTCCTTCCTCTCCATGATAAATCATGTCTTGGTTTATCTCCACAGCAGCCTCCTGCAATATCTGTACCTATATACTAGTTACAGAAAAGGGATTTGTGGGCTTGCCTACCTACAAGGCAAAGGACACCACCAGACAACATATGAATGAAATATATGTTGTATATGTTATGTAATACATAATGTTCCTTTCTTCATCATTCACAAGAGCTCTGGGTTGGTCATACTCTCCCTCTTCCCAGTGGAAGCTAACCGCATTTAGTAGAAACAGCTGAACACCTCACAGCAAGAATATGGTTCATGTTCTCCTTGAAGTTGTGAATGATTCACAGGCAGTTGTGTGTTGCACCTACAGTTTGTTGCACCTCTACTTTGTGTTTAAACTACAATCAATACTTGTTTGTTTGTTTGTTTAGGGCTATTTCTTATCATATCTGGTCAGGAATCATGACACGCATTCCGACTTGTCAGAAAGGTATGAGTCTTGATTTTGAAAAAAATCTTAAGATAATTTCACCCAAGCTTTCATAGAACATGCAGTTTACACAAATATCCTTCAAAAGACATTACCACTCCTATAAATAATTGGAGGAGAAACTATCCTCATGGCTCATTATAAGCCTGAAAGCACAACTAAAGAATTCATTTAGAGAAATGCTGGTAAATACTTTGTGTATACCAAATGTGCTATACTGCTGAGAACGTATTTTTCCAAAAGGAAATAACAAGTGGCATACAAATGTTTTTCGTTTTTTTCTCCTCAGAATTTTACATGTTGAAAAAAATCCTCTGTGACTGGTTATAAACTGGTTTATTTTAATAAAAAATTCAGTGGAGACTGACTTTTTTATTTAATAATTACAGCTCATATCATACATTGTGACTCATTTGGGGATGATTAGTTGCCAAATATACAATAAATATATGTAGCTCTGTTCGATACTTTGTTGAGTAGTAGAATGAGAATTTATTTGGCTTTTAAAATAATATGCTAAACATTCTGTAAAGGGAAAATATAATAAAGATCAGGAGGAGTTTTCCATTAGAAAGTCCAGCCCATATCTCCACTGAAATTCATGGAATTCTCTGTGAAACTGGAGTCAAGTTTTGTACAAGCTTCATCAAGTCTGCACATATTTTGAGCAGAATTTTATCTTATACTAGCTTTAAATAACACATACCTCCTCTCCATTCATACTGTCATTACTAGAAAAATGAGTGGTGCCCCTGAGATCCTTGAGGTTCAGATCAGGTTGAGCAATGAAGACAGCAAGTGTTACTTTTACCCCTAGATTCATACCACCTCCATGAGTGACAGTTTCCCAAGAATGTCCCAAGAGGCGGCAAAGTGTACTACTGTCAAGCACTGCACTTCCCTCACAACTTATGTCTCTGAGATTCAAAGGCATTAAAGATCATGATACATTAGCACAAGGAGTCAGCAAATGGTAGGGTTTTCTTTGAAGAGAAAAAGAAAATATATGCTTCCAGTGGGTAGGAAAATGCATAGTAATCTCATTTTGGTTGCTGGGAACATCTTTTGAACAAGTTTTCTGATACAAAAAAAAAAGCAAGCTATATAACTGTTCTGAGAAGAACCATGTCACACAACAATTATAAAAAGCTGTTTTTATGCATCTATTTCCCACCCCCACTTTTTAGCAGATTAATGTTGGAGTTTGTTGATCATTTTGACAGAGAAATCGCTTGCAATGTTCCAAGTATCAGAGTTAGATTTCCTGTGTAGAATGAAATTCTGAATTTCATTAATTACTTTATTACCACAAATTGTTGGAAGAAACATGTGTTCTTGGATGTTAATTAATAGCTCATTATTATTATACAAATTAACTTGGCAGCACTATGTACCGTATATTTGTGGAATAATGAATTACATTAAAGGGAAGCCAAGATGGCAAACACTGAAGTGTATGCATCTATTATCTGCTCCTCATAAATGCATAAGCTTTTCCTAGGGCATTAAATATAGACCCTAATAAGAGGCACACTAGAGTCAAAAGAAAAAGAAAAAAGAACAGTAGGGAAAAGGATAAAGAGCAATGCACTTACAGCTTGAAGTACTGAGTATAGCACTGAGAAGCAATAGCTACTGTTGCAGTCCCACAGGCATTTCTTCTTAAACAGCTTGTCATAAAAGCTGGGAAAGCCAACAATGTACTGCACAGTAGTGTGAGGTTTGAGTCTGACCTGTGAAACTAACAGTACACACAGACTCATCTCAACTGCTCTGAGCAGCTGGCATGTACAGGAACACAAAAATACAGGGGTTCAAAAGAGAAATCAGCAAAGTCTTACCTACCCTGGTGCAACAAAAGGAAAGTTTGCCTTGACTTACCATTCTGTTTCTTTTATTTTCCCTTTTTCACTTTGTTTTTTTTGCTTCTCTTCTTCCTTCCCTTAAATTGTACCAATTTCCATATGTTTTTCCTCCAATTCAAACATAGTCATAATCTTTGCACTGATTCTCAATAACTTGGCTCGTCCCTGTTTTATTTTTGATTTTAAACCAAGGGAAATATTTATCTGGGGGTCCTACTTAGATTCTCTCAAAATTCTATTTAATCTCTATATTGATCTCTCTGTACTTGTATACTGTTTTAATTTTTATGTATTTTAACATCTTTATAATTTGGTATTTCATATGTCATTTATATAAAATTTCATATATCCAGGGTATTATATTCTCTGGTGTTCTACTCTTTATAAATTTTCTACTTATTCCTAATAGCAAAAGACTTTCTGCTAACTTCTACCCCATGCAAACAAGACTATTGAATTGTCTGGCCTGAAAGGTATTCCTTAGAAGTGTTTCCTCCTCCTTTGCAAAGCCAACTCCAATATAGCTATAAAACTCCTTCTTCTTCAATAATTCTGAGTATTGAAAAGGGAGATATTAAATTCTACTTGGTCAGATACCTGAGATCACTTCAAGCACAACTGTGCATCCAGGAATAATATTTATGTTCATAGTTCTTGTTTTCTAGTGGACAGTTTGGCTTATACTTCAGAGCAGTCTGAAGTACGGGAAAGAAACACCACAACCTCCCCAAAGTTTATTTCACAGATTAAGTAGCTTAGTAAGGTTTTGAGAATCAGATGTATAGATATATTCTTCAGTAAGAAAATGTTCGATTTTGTCCAGTTGTATATTACTTTTTCCTTATTTATCAGGTAGCAAACTGAGTTGTCAATCTTCACATCAACAGGGTTATAGGATTTTTTTTCATTATTTCAACATCAAACAGTATTTCTTCAAAATTTCTTTCATATTTGTATAACAAAGGGAGTTATGATGAAATGTGAGTTGGAGAGATGGAAGGTACAAAAAGTCAACCTTAATACATCCTAGGGAATGTAGTGAAGGTAGTAAAATTTTCTGATAACACTAAAGTCAAAGACTAAAGTAATCTTGATATGATCGATAAAGGGGGTTGAAAACAGTTTCACCTGTCAAAAGAGGAGACACTTACTTTGATGACACCTTGACATTGACTTTTCGTTAAGTTTCTATTCTCCTAACTGAGATAAACCTGCCTGGACAATTTCTATCAATTTTTACTTTGCATTTTTAATTTTCAGTCTGCTGTGGTTAACCTAGGTGCCTGAATCATTATTTTATAAAGTTCAAGGAAGAATAGTTTAACAGAAATATTGGACTGTGAAGTGGAGATAATATATGCATGATAATCTGAATCTTGAAATTAAAAAAAAACAACCCAGTGAACCCAATTGTCCTCTCAGTTAATCCTGTACAATGGGGAAAAAACACCGGGATCACTCACTCTTGTTGCAGGGACAGGGGGAGAAATATATGCCAAAAAGCTGCTTTTGACAGGGAGATCACTTACAGATTTCCATTATGGGCAATATAGACTCAGCTTGGGGAAATTAATTTATTGTCAGTTAAACAGATATGGCTAATAAGAAATAAGAAAAAAATTAAAAACAACTTCACTAGTCCTCCTGTTGTGGCTTCACCCATGAAGGCATCACACAAAATTCCCTTGCTGGCCACAGCCTGTGTTCAGCCAATTTTATTCCTGTATAAGAGAAGCATTACTAACGCCTAAGGTCTTCATAACTCGCTTTAGAGAAACCCTATTTAGCACACATTTCAAATATGCTAGGGGAGGATCCCAGACTGGAAGATGACAATTTTCACATAGGGAGAATTCCATTCCTACATTAAATGTCACAAAAGCAAAATTCAGAGGTCATAAATACTTCAGCTTTCCTTTCCCTTTTGGGGAAGTATAAGGAAGATCAGAATACACCATCAAAATATGTTGAAATGAAGAATAATATATTCTCTCTGCTGGTGGTCATCTAAAGATAGAGTAAGTACTTTGTAGACAGCTTTAATTGTCTACAACATGTACCTATCTGTAATCACAATGCAAATTGCTGGATTATAATAAATATAGTGCTTAAAAATTCAGTTCTGTGCAACATCTATTCTTTATTTTCCCATGCGCAACAGGCAAATACAGATAAAGTTTGCACAGTTTAAAGCCACAAGCAGGGAGAATGTACTCAGGATTATCTCTTTCACATGCCAGTTGACAACCAGATACCATGTTCACACACATAGAGGTCAGACCTGATGTCCCACCTACACAAGTGCCAGTCCTGCCTTTGCTGTCTCCTTGTTTCCTTCAATTAGAGAAAGGCATAGAATCACACTCCATTATTATTTAATTTTACATCAAAAAATCTTGGGAAACACAGTAAGAGTATGGTAATCACAATCCCTGATTGGGTACCTGCTTAAAACTTGCGAGGTAACAACTATCCAGTGACTGTAGCTTAAAGATTCCCTATTTTTTTTGATATCAGGGATTTAATGATCATCTTTTTCAGTTTGCAACAGGAATATAGAATTTTTTTTATATAACTCTCTATCAACAGTCTTTGTACCAGAAGAAAATAATGTTGAATAAGGTATGGTGTATATATATTTTGTCATTTTTTTCATATTATTGAAATGTTTCAAATCTCAGTATAATATATCACCTGAACAGATAGTCCTGAGCAGGATTTGGAAGGAAAATAAGCTGATTTTCCAAGGGATTTCCTGGCAATCGCAACTCTTTTAGGTAAGAGTGCTTACTGACTTGCCATGGAACAAGAGTCTTGTAATTGCCATGTCTCATACCATACTTTTGCACTACTAGGTGTTTTCAGGGAAGGTATACCAGCAGGTCATGCTTTCTGAAGTTGTATAGATGTAGCCAGTGATTACAGTCTGGATATCAATAATTATTTATAATGTACATAATTTCTTACAAAGAGGAAGTAAATTACATCAGTGGGACCCAGAGCTTACTCATAATTTTGAGTGATCTGGACTGTTACTATTTAGGTCTTTAGGCAGAATTCACAGCTAGCACATTTTATAGGCAGAAGCTGGGTTTTGTTTCAAAAAGATGACAGATCCCACGCAATATCTTCCTTCAGAGTCTAGTTATAACCAAGCTTAATTTAGACCATACAGGTAAAACCAAAGCATGTCTTAAGCTGATTCTTGTTATTCACAAAATTCCAGATATTACATTTATTTTGTAAGACAATTTTTTACAGAGGGCTAATACCTTTAATATTATGACCCTAACATAAAAAAACTATCTTCAACTTTCTGTATTCCTATGGCAGCTGGCATTCGTGAGCCTACAGACAGAAGTAAAATCTTCATCTTCAAATAACATCTTACATTCACTGACCTTCACTTTCCCAAGAATCCAAAAGAACAATCTGCCTGATCTCTTGACTGGACATGTGAAAAATCCAGTTTAACTATATAATCAGTCTGGACTGAGCTTCATTAGTCAGCCCTGTGGAGCTATGTGCCAAAATGCCTTTCAGGATGCTTTGAACATCTCAGTGCCTGTTGAAACTTCCTGAAAGTTAAAATACAGAAAGGTACTCACTACCTATCAATTCCATAATCCCGCACTACTGGATGCAGAGTTTCCCATTGTACTATGACACTTACAAAATCTTTTTTGGAAGTGTTTTTCAGTTTTAGTCTTTAAGACTAGATATCTGTGTATGCTTTAATATTTTGAGGGGAAAGGGTTATACATAAAACCAGGTTTTGCTTTCTGTGGAAAATACTATACTTTTCACTCAAGGTAGAGCAGGGTTTTGTGTCTTCAGAAATAATGTTATAGTATTTTGCAAGAAATTTATTTCAGTTTTCATATTCTACTGAGGCCTAGGCTTTCCAGCCTGAGATCTCTCACCTTCTCACAATCTGAGGCATTGCAACAGCTTTTCTCAAAATATTTGGTTTTCTCTTAAGCCCCACTCCCCCAAAAAGATCCAAAAGTTCTGTTTTAAATTAATGCAGAAACTGTGTGTATAATTACAATAATTAAAAATTCTGTAAAAACCCCTAAACCAAAAATAAACTATCAAAAAACACAAACCCAAACAAAATAAAGACACAAGGATGATATTCTCCAAGTCTTCAGGCACACACACAAATATTTCTTAATTTTCAATAAAGAACCCAGTTTATGAAGGTAGTAGAGTACAGCATGTATGATGTGTTGTGTTTCTGTAAATTTAATTAAGTGAAGGGAAACCGTGGGTTGATGGGTAGGAGTTGGCACATAAATCACTTTATGTGTGAAACAGCTAAGATAATTAAGATATTTTATTTCATGTCCAAAGCTGCAAAATGTTAAATACTCACAGCTCACGTTAAAATTAAGAATCCAATTTTACTAAGTACTGAAATTCTTTAGTTTTGTAATACGTGTAACTTCTGAGGATCACAGATTCAGTAGAATAATATTAGTATAGTATTAATATAAATAGGGTGACACATTCTTATTTTAAGGAACTGGGTTTTTTTTTCATGAGTAAAGGCATACATTATCTGAACCTGGGAAATGCCAAGTGAAGAAGAAAACTTGCAGAAAAGGATATTAATGAGTGAACAAATAAATGGTTGCATTGTCTGTTCTTCATTTAAAGGTGCAGGTTTGGTGTTTTTGTGTGCAGTATGGTGTTTAAGATGTGGCAGAAGCTCAGGACTCTCTGTAGATATCCCTGTCGTACAATGACGTCTCACCAGAACTTCGTGGATATGTTCATCCCAACTCAATAGGCTGTGAAAAGAGCAGGACTGCATAGTGGAATGAGGAAATTTTTTATTTCATTTCACTGCTGAAGAAATTGGAGCAACAATTGGTGACAGAATTAGAGAAACAAGTTTCTTTTTTGCTTAGTTCGTCTCAGAGAAGAGAAAGCGTCTTCCAGTTCTGCACTGAAACTCTTGCTTGAACCCGGAAGGACATCACCATAACAAGGCAAAGATCAGGACTGTCATTACACCCTTGCACTCTTGTTTGGAGGAACTTTTTCAGCAATTGATTAGGCTATATTTGCTGAAAATTATTTCTTTCAACAAACCACCAGCTGAGATGCAGACATCTGCATAGTATATGTTTATTCAAAAATTCATTTTGATTTTTATTTAATCACTTTGTAAGTATTTTTTTATGTAAGATTCAATTTTGATTTTTTTCTATGGTAATTCTATTGTATCTACATTTGAATCACAACTTCCCTATATATTCCTTATTATATGAAAATTAAAAATTATTTTATTATTTATCATTACAGTTCTTATAAGCTAACAAAAGTTGTAGAGAGAATAGCATTTGGGTACTAGTGGTTATGTATATATGAGATATAAAGGTAGCTCTGATGCCAAACTGAGACATAGTCCTGTATTAAATACTTTAGTCATATTACTTTCTTACTCACACTCAGTGCAATAGCAAATACAAAGGTAAAATTCCATCAACACAAAGTAAAGCGTCAGAAAGCATAGTACTGATATCTTCTAGATTTAATAGATAAATCATATAGATGTTAACACTGAAATGGAGCTGGTCATAATTCTAACAAATCTAAGAATTAATCTGATCTTCATGTTTTGATATGAAAATGCAGAAAACAGTGTGGTAGCTGCTGAGAAAGCATCTATACCATAGTATTGTCATTCAAATGAACTGCTATCTTGTGACAACAAATCAAATACTATAGTTTCACAAGATTTACTTGTAATTAAAATGATATATTTTGGTGGGGTTAAGCCCATGTGTTGTCAGGATTATGAGAGGCATTTCTCTCCATTTTTGGTTCTGCCTTTTTCCTAAGAAAATATTTAAATGTTTACACCTTGAGACATATTTGGGAAAGGAATTTGACTTCTTGGTTATTTTGACCACAACCCTGGAACTGTGCTAGAAATATTCAAAATTAAGCAAGTGTACATCAGTGGTTGAACTGAACTTTGACATGCAGTAATTTTCAACTGATAAAGACAATGCAAATATAAAATATTTTATATTAACCATATACTAACAGTTTTTTTAACAAAAATTCAGTCCTGCTGTTTTGCTGTTTGCTTTTGTCCATATATTTTCAAAAACATTTTCACTTGCTATAGAACAAGTAGGTGGTGTAACCAATATGAAATCGTGATATTGCATTGTACGACTTTCTCAGTCATTATCTAAAATCACAGCAAAAGTAAAGTAACAAACTTGTTGATTCAAAGAATCACTTGAAAAGTCAAAACAACATCTGCTTAGCCTGCCTTATCTTGACAGAATGAATATATTGATCCATTCCAGTTGTCTATTTTCCCTAAGAATCCTTTACGAATATAAATCTTCATCACATCAAACTTCCATCACCTTAGATTTCAAAAGATTTTCTGTTATCTTGACAGAATAGTTACACAGTCCACAGATTTTTATGTGCCATTTCCGACATAGTCCTCTTTTATATTAGAATTCAACCAACCAGGTTAGACACTATATACTGGGCATAATTTTATAGGATAATTTGTTGGCAACACTTCTAGCTGTAAGGGAAAGGATCCTTTGCCCACTTAATCAGTTATTTCCTCAAAATTATCAGGACTTATTTGTAACTTCTCTGAAGCTTATTGCCAGTGTAAAACCGATATCAGAGAACAAAGTAGAAGAATGATACAGCCGCTCCATGCTTACCAAAGTGATTGGACAAGGCAAAGAGTAAACCCCCTACATCACATTTTATTATGTGCTCAAAAGCAAATAGAAAGGGGCAATTTGTCCCATTGAAGTGAAAAGATGTTTATTAACATCACCATGTTTTAGTAACATTTTCCACTGGAAGTGATAATTTTCACAGCTCTTAAGTAGGTGAGAATGTTGGGCACTGGTGAGGCATATCAGTAGCCCCACTGTATTGTTGCATTTATTGTATTAATACTTTCATTATTACTGAAAAATACAATATTTTTTCTTAAATTTTGAAATAATAAAATTACTGAAACTACGAAATTTTATTCTCTTTTGTAGCTTTGGATTTGCTTTCTTACTAGATGTATACATAAATATTATTGAAATAGGTACAAATAAAATAAATAGCTTGTTTTATATCACCTTAACAAGCACAACTCTATATGTTTAATATAGCTTCACAAATACCATACAACTCATACATGCTTAAGGCAAACAAGGGTCATTCAAACGTGTGTCTATTGTTAAATCCACATTCAAATTAGTTGATGGGTTGAAGTAGCATTTCCAGAGATCACGAGTCAAGCAATCTGTGCGTTTTACCCATCTTGTCAGCGTGGTGTGCCTGAAAGGCACTTGGTGGTTGGTATGCTAGGACATTTGGTAACTTCATCATGTAGATCCGTCTGGAAAATGCGGTAATATTTAATTTACCACTTTTGCCAAAGCTTTTTTCCAGAACTAATTCATAGGCCTGTCATTTGTGTCTAATCTTCAACAGGAATATGTAGGCTTTTCATAAAAGCATAGCTGGAAAGACTTTAACAAGATGTTTTGAGGTCTGACAGCCTGCTAAAAATGTCCTAAAATGCAAGACTACACTAAGCTATGGGACACCTATAATCTATGCTCACAATAACATTTTTCTAGCAATAATGACAGCTTTTTAACCATTCCTATAAAACTTCTTGCTGATGGCTGATATAAGTGCATAAAGCCCAAAGAGCAAATTAATCATTGCTGTTCTAGTGTTTTATGATTTCTGTAACAATGTAGACAGTAGCTACCTTTGCCAGGGTCAAGCATTAGATGACTGGGGAAGCATGAGCTGTTATTGCTGCATTGTCCTTCAGGGGAAATGATGATTTTCAGCTGTTCTTAGCAATGTAAACAAAGGTTAACACAAAATTTAACACTTGAGATTTGGACAGTGTAGAGTGAAAGAACTTGCCAAGGATCACACACCTTGTTTCATACTCACCACCTGTGTGCATCTGAAGGTGAAAGAAGTTTCTTGGATCTATTCAGTATCTGTCACCATCAAACATGTATGTGCTTTGGGAGGAATTAGAGTGTCCATAATGTAATGTTCCCTTGATTTTCAGAGAGCACTATCAACTTTAACTCACTGGTTGTTTATTTTTTATTCTCTGGATTTTCAAAGTGGCAAGTGTGACAAGTATTCCTCCTCTTTATCCTCCCCTTTCCCTGGCCCATTCTCCTTTCTTTCCTTGTTTATCTCAAGGGATATAATGATTTCTCATGCTGCAGGAAGGAACAAAACAGCATGGTTGAGGCACACAGACTGAATTTGTTTGATGGAAGCTGTACCAAACCATCTCTAGTCTTGCTATCTGTCATACAGCATTCTCAATATTTGTTATCAAGAGTTTTATCTACTCTGCAGGAAGACATGCTTTATCAGAGCACAGCTGCTTTTATCAAAGCTGCTAGAGCTCAAAATACCTTCTTTTTCCCATGAACACTCTTTGCCACCCACTAGATTTCCCAATGTTCCCAGCACAGATTTATCTCTGCAGAGTTGCTTTGCTCTCTCATAAATGGACAATAGTTCTTTCTGAGTTCTGACACCCTGATAGCTACCAGTTGGCCCTTTTTTCTACATTTCACTGGAAATTTTCACACCTCCGAGTGTGCCATTTTTCAGTTGAATTTGACTTATAGTTCACAGATAGAGAGAGACTCCTGATAAAACCTCTCTTTAGAAGGCAGTGCAAGAAAACACATTTCTGCATTGTGACAGGTTAATATTCTACGCATTGATCTGTTCATAGCTTTCAGGCTGTGATGCCAAAGCCTTTAGTAAATTGGAGTCAACTTCTTTGAAAGTACTATAAGGGAATATAGTCTTACCAGAAAAAAAGGGAAAATGACAAACTTGTTATAATATAGTTTCCCACCTGCATAGGAAGTAGCAATTAACCTTATAACTGCATTTGCAACTTAGATCTCAAAGGGTGGTAGATCACAGACATTATAAATCAGAAGATATTGTGGCTATCTATTTTTTTCCAAAGAATTAATCAGCAAAGCACATCTGCATATTGATTAATCACTGCTCACACAAACTGTTACATTTTATAAAAAAATCTCCCAGTAATTCAGTCTTTGTTTCTACTCCTTACATTTATAGCACCAACAGGGTCAACAGCACAACTCAAGCCTGTCAAAATTAAAGGCTTGCTTTACAATATGAAACTAGGACATTAAAATGTGAATATAAAGAAATACAAAATATAGAGAAGATTCTTCAGAAAATTGGAGCAGGGTCCTGAGCAAATAATGCACAAAATACCTTTCTGGGAACTTTGTCAACACTTTTAATTTCAGTTGCACTCAGACCTGATTTTTCAAAGGACGGTTGTTTGAACTATATACAGCTACCCATGCAAACCCCACTTTTTTTTTTCCTAGCAGCCAACATTCCAATTGTACCCCATCTATCTCCAGTTCAAAACTAGTATTTTCCTGGCCATCTCAGTGTACAACCACTTCTGCTCTTTATTGATCAGAACAGCCAAGCAGCTCCAGAGCACCCTTGTTCCTTCAGTGCCTGTGTTCTCACCTATCAGCTTAGCAAGAAAATAAAATTTTCATCAAATAACAGCTGATTCTTGTTAATTCATGTCTGACAGTCACAGCTGTGGCTGCCATCACTCCTATCACACCTACTTTGGTGCATCACTAGAGTTCATTTTTGAAGTTACACATGTTTTTCTTAATAGCAATATCCAAGAAAAAGGTTTGGAAAGATCTTCAATGTATTAAGCTGGATTTTGACAACTATGGACTCAAATTTTGGCTTGGAAGCCACCTCTCAAAATCATTAGAACAACCACTAATCCCAGACTTTCAGATTAGGCACAATGATAAGGACTTTGAATGTGATTAAAAGATTTTATATAAGAGCAGGGTTTGCGGATTTATACAGTGGAAAAATTTCCCCTTTCATCAAGAGAAACAAATGAAAGCTGAACTTATTTGAATCACTCAGTTTGCATGCATGTGCATACTCGTCACACATTTGTGAATATATTGTAAGAGAAATAAGGTGATTTTCATATGAATAAGTTTAAAGTCATCTTTCAGAATTAAATTTTTACACAGACATAAAACTCTTACACTTTTTCTCAAGAATAGTACTATTGTTATTAGTTCAATAATAATTATCTAGTCATGTGGAAAATCTCTACTAGTAAACACTCAAAAATCAATTTTACTCTTTACTTTGAATATCTTTCTGCTGCACCTTTGAATGTAATTTTGCCATTCCATTTTGATAGTTTCTATTCAGTACTATGGTTTCATTGTTTCAGTGGGCACCAAGTTATTATGAGGCTTAAATTTAATAAAATTTTTATGATAGCTTGCATTATGGTAACATGTCAGATAAATTTTACTGTCTTTCTGCTTGTCTATGGGAATTTCCTGCAAAGCACCTGGGAACACCTTACTTGTTTTCTGTCCTAAGTGAAACTCTGCAAGCTACTTTCTGTAGAAGGCAAGAGATTGGGTTTATTTGAGAGCACTGAATTTGGAAATTCTAATTCATCTTGGGTACTGAAGGGTGTTGTGGAAGTGCTCCCTGAGCCAATTTCAGTAATTTATCAGCAGTCCTGGCTAACTAGGGAGCAAATGTGATGCCCGTCCACAGGAAGGACCTGGAGGACGTGGGGAACTGTAGGACTGTCAGGTGGACCTTGGTGGCATGGAAGATAATGGAGCAGATCATCCTGAGTGCCATCACATAAGGCGATCAGGTCCAGATGATAGCATGGGTTTATGAAAGGCAAGTCCTGCCTGACTCACCAGATCTCCTTCTATGACAAGGTGACCCACTTAGTGGATGTGGGTAAGGCTATGAAGGTTGTCAGTCTAGACTTTAGTAAAGCCATTGACACCATTTCCCACAGCATTCTCCTGGAGAAACTGACTTAGATGGGAGTACTCTTTGCTGTGTGAAAAATTGGCTGGATGGCCAAGCCCAAAGAGTGGTGGTGAATGGAGCTAAATCTAGTTGGTAGCTGGTTGCAAGTGGCGTTCCCCAGGGCTCAGTACTGGGGCCAGTTCTGTTTAATATCTTTGACAATAATAATACCAGTGTGCTCGGTTTTGCGTCCATCACTACAAGAGAGACATTGAGGACTTGGTAGTGTTAGGCTAATGGTTGGACTCAATCTTAAAGTTTTTTTCCAACCTAAACTATTATATATGATCTTTTGTGCATTTCATGCACAAGGTTCTTTGGTGCAGATGGGTAACCCCTGAATAAAATATTCAGCTGAACTATAAAAATGGAAGATATTTCAGGGGATAATCTATTTCATTGCCTTATGATGTTTCAAAGGCCACTTATGGTGGATATTTGTCTAACCTTTTTGGAAAATGCCTTATTAAGGCGGTTTAAAATTTGTCCATTGCTTCATTAACAGTTAGCTTTTGTTCTTTACCTAAATGATGTTCAACTTTTCCTCTTAGCAGACATGGACATAAGCCTATTCTATATGAATACAGATGCTAAGAGAGAGAGTTATGCCATCACCAAAAAGAACCACAAAGCCTAATCACAGTAATTCACTATATATATATATCCTTATAGTTTGTCCAGCTGTGAAATAATAATTTTAAAAAAGTAAGTTTAAAGTAATGCTGGGTTAGGTGAATGCAACTTGATCATTCCTCATCATGTGCAAGTATCTTGTGGACTCTACATCTTTCTAGGAATCCTGTGGTCATGTTGCCTGCTTTGGAAATGAAACAATGAAATACTGATTTGATGAGTAGTTCAATATTGTGTTAGTATATGCCAAATAAAGATAAGGGGACAACCAAATAGTAAAATATTTTGCACTGGTCAGTCAGAATGCCTGGGAATTTGGTGATGCAATGAATATGTCATGTGTCTGTGTTCCTCCCATCCCTGTCCTAACGAAAGTCGTGTTCTTCCCTGCCATCCTCCTCCAGGCGCACCCAGAATGAAGGTAGGAGCCAGGTCCTTATTGTGAGCAGTGCAATATTGAAGGCTGCTGGCTGGTAGCATTTCTGCAATCTAGTATTCACAAGTATTCACTAGCTGTAAGTATGTTTCTTATTAATCACTTGTTCATCAAGAAGTTTCACTAATCAAATCAAAGGTCAGAAATAATGGTGTATTTCTTAGGTAAATAGTTGAAACTGGTCTTAGTTTTCATTCTCATTTGCAGATTGCTATCCAAAATATGACATAATATTTAAAAAAGAATCACAAGGGGGCCTATCAACACCAATATCCTGAATCAGTAAGTTTGAAATGCCCACTTCCAATTTGTCTCACTCAGACCTAATAGAAGACACTAATTCCTCTATATAAGATCAGCAGAGGAATTTGCGTCAGTAAGAAAAAATGGTTTATGATCCTTAACTACTAGCTTCTTTGTCATCATACAAGACACCTCACAAAAGACTTTTTTTTTTTAATTTTTAGTGACAAAATTTTAGACTTAGTGCAGCAGCTTCTGCTTGGCCTGCAATACCTTCCGAGTCCCTAAAAACCTTTTAGATTCACAGAATTGAAAGTCTGCCTAAATAAAATAGAAGAAAATAATAATAATAACAATATTTAAGTGTGCTTTTAATTTTGGGGAAAATCTGTTACTGCTTTTGAGGAAAAACTGCTACTCATGACTGAATCTTATTAAAGAATGAAGTAACTTTTTAAAAAACTAAGTAAATATTTATACCATATATTTAACACTTAATCAGCTTCATTGTATTGCCACAGCAGCATCAAAACTGTAATGATGAACTCAGACGTTTCCTTTTACTAAGCAATGGTTGCAATTACTGATACAGTCTAAGTATTTTAGTACACTCTGGCTGTGGAAGTCTTTTTGATAAAAAGACATATATCCATTTTTTCCATTGCTTTTTATCTCTTTTGTATAATTTTCAGAAAGGTTATTTTAATGTATTTCGAAGTCAGCTTAGTGAACTAAGCACAACGCCTCTACTTAGCCAGCGTGTAAGTGAGAATTTTCATCATGGACAAGTTTTTCCCCTATATCTAATCAGCTCTTTTCCATTCATACATCTTTTTCATACATCTTTATATACACAGGGTCTTTCTGAGGCTTTTAGGAGATATTAGTTCAATAATGTGAGCCAAAATCGGTTTCTTCTTTTAATATAGCAGTAAGTCCCATGCTAAAGGAAGAAAAGGTTAGGGCATTCACCCAGAGTGCTGCTACATGAGAAATACTCTTCTGAAAATCCAGTGTCAGATCTGGCATGCTGGAGTTCTGGTATGACAGCCCAGTGAACACTCCCTTGACTCAGCATCCTTTAAAATTTACTACTCACTACACTGCTATGTTCAAAATTCAGTTATAGCAGAATCACAGACTGGTTGAGGTTGGAAGGGACTATTGGAGGTCATCTAGTCATAGAATCATAGTCATAAAATCATAGAATAGTTTGGGTTGGAAGGGACCTTCAAAGGTCATCTAGTCCAACCTCTCTGCAATGAGAAGGAACATCTTTAACTAGATCAGATTGCCCAGAACTATATCCAGCCTGGCCTTGAATGTCTCCAGGGATGACTCATCCATCGCCTCTCTGGGAAACCTGTGCCAGTGCTTTACCACCCTCAGTGTAAAAATTTTTTCCTCATGTCCAGCCTGAGCCTCCCCTGTTTTATATTGAAACCATTGCTCCTTGTCCTGCTGCAACAGGCCCTGCTAAAATCTCTCCCATCTTTCTTAGAGGTTCGTTTTAAGTACTGAAAAGACACAGTAATGTCTCCCCAGAGTGTTCTCTTCTTTAGTCTGAATAACTGCAACTCTCTCAGCCTTTCCTCACAGGGGAGGTGCTCCTATACTCTCCTGCTCAAGCAGGGACACCTAGAGACTGTTTCCCAGGACTGTGACTAGACAGATCTTGAATATCTCCAAGGACAAAGACTCTACAACCTCCCTTGACACCCTGTGCCATTGCACAGTCACATTTGCAGTGAAAAAGTGTTTCCCGATATTCAGAGCAACACCTTGTGTTTCGGTTACTGACTATTGCCTTTGGTCCTCTCACTGGGCACCACTGAGAAGAGTCTGACACCATCTTTTTTGCACCCTGCTGTCAGCATTTATACGCATTAATAAATACCCCCTTGAGATGACTTATTTAAGCTAAACAGTTCCAGCTGTCTCAGCCTTTCCTCTAGGAGATATGGTTCAATCCATTCATCATCTTAGTGGAGGCCCCTTTGTTGGGCTTTCTCCAGTACCTCTATGTCTCTCTTTTGTACTGGGTAGTCCAGCACTGAACACGTCACACCAGGTGTGGCCTCATCAGTGCTGAGTAGGAAGAAAGATCATGTCCTCCTAGTGCAGGCCAGGATACTCTTGACCTTCTCTGCAGCAAGCCTGTTAGAAAGATTAGCTCCTTGACATTTCAAGTTACAGAGCTAAGAGAAGGCTATAGGATAAGCTGTTACTGTCCCAGTGACTGCACTGATTTATGATATGATGAGATAATGTTAAATACATGGATTTAACATTATATAAATTCCAGCTACAATCTCTGCAGGTTTTTTCTGAGTGGATTATTAGGAAAAGTGTGAGCCTTAATAAAGGCCCTGGTTTTCAAAAACCTTTTTGATTCAATTCAGAGGATGAATGGGAAATGTTTTTCTAGGGTCTTTCCAAAAAGTCTGCAGAACTATCTCTGTATAAAGCAGTAGGGTTGCTATGCAGCTTACAGGAAAACTGCAATCTCTGTTACTGGAATTTATATTAATTTTCAGATTATTAATGAATTTCTAGGAAAATTCACTGGTGAACAAAGACAAGGTAAAGGCTTAAAGCAACTTTGTGTTTAGTATGCTTGGATTAGATTAGATTAGATTAGATTAGATTAGATTAGATTAGATCAACACATATTTTGATGCACTGAGAATCATATAATTTTAAAATGTGCCTCCATTGAAATTAAATTACAGAAGCATAATTGCTTTAATATGTGTGGGAAACCCTTTGATGACCACAGTTAGGCTTCACTCCTCAGTACTGGAAATCTTAAACATTAATTGCTTACTTTTCACATTCCAACCCAGCAAAGCAATCAGTTTTCAGCAAGAGCTACCTATTCAGTAAAGCATTAAGGAAAATGCTCAAGTCCAACCATGTGCAACAAAGCACAGAAGCATATGTTAAACTGTCAAGGGGACATAAGCCTATGCCAGAAAACAGCCTTGTTGAATATGGATGAACTATTGTAGATTGGGTGATAGCTATCCAGCACAAAAAACTTTAAAGACCATGTGTAAGTTAGCTTCTGTAAGATGGTGAACTCCTGCAAGGTGATGAGAACCTCCACATTTTAAAGGGAGATCAGAATACTCAGCTGAGTGGCAGTTCAGGTCCATGAAACATATTTCTCTTGGAAAGGCAGGTATGTTTGACAGCCTTGTCCTACCTTACACAGATTTCCCAACCTGAAGACTTTACAGTTCACATGTGTGTGATGGTTTTCTGCATTGCAATAAGAAATGTGCAAATCATAACTCAGGAACAAAGTGCTCATTTGAGCTGACATTTATTTATATTTATTTCACAATCCTTTTACGCTGAACAAAGATGCTTTGTGCTGCAGGACTTTTGCACTTTAGCTCTGTTAAAAGCTGTTTTGTGTGTTTTGTAGTGTTCAGCCATGAGAAACACGAATTCTTATAATTTCATCATTTCACCTATCATTTAACATACACAATACCTTTTGGTAACCCATAGTAACAGACTTCCTTGTTCTCTGTTGCAGGTGTGGAGGACATGGCAAATGGCTGCCTATTCAGTTTAGACCCCCTAATGGAGCTTTTAGGGCTAGTCAACATTTTCATTTAAATTACACAAGGATATTGTACATGCATCTCACACAGTGAGCTTTGCTGGAAAGCTGCAGGGATTCAATAAACCCTACATTACACAATCTGTCTCTGCAGACATTTTTAATACCAAGGGTCTAGGCTGCTCTTATGTTTGCCCTGTTTAGCTTGAGGTTTTACATACATTAAACAAGGCAGACAGCATGAGTCAAAATCGTTCCTCCTACAACCCAGTCAATCAATTTATTCCAGGGATGAACTGGTTCACTGTGGTCAGTTGTGGTGGGTTTTTTTTCTATAGGAAAGTATATATCTCAATCTTGGAAGCATTTTTACATGTAAAGGGAAGGATGTGAGACTAAGCACTATGCTTTAAAATCTTTCTTCACACCTTCTGTCTGAGCCCATAATACCATATGACCTGTATTTGCCATAATTCATGAAAACAGTTAAATATCAATGTCACTGTTTATGATGATGAAAGTTAAAATCTGAGAAATTCATCATGCAATACTAAGAGTTTGAAGAAGACAGAATCGCTAAGGTTTTGATGACTCACAACAATTTCACTATAGAGAACTGTTCCTTCTCTGATGTACTTCCTATATTTTTAATCAAAATATTTTCCTACTGTCTTTGGTCATTCATTCTGTCAGAATTAATTTTTAAAACTAGGCCATCATCAAAACATGGGTCTTTTCCTGAACAAAGGATACAGACATCTTCCTCCTGTTACTTTCTACTCCAAAGGTGAGGATGAAAGTGTTCAGCAATGGAAAGAAGACTAAAACTGGTATTCTTCAGCATAGAATGATCTTTTAGCTGCTGCCATTTTTTTACAGTGATGCAATACTTGTGAGTCTGTTCCTAGAAAAAAAATAAAAATACCATGCAACAAATTTGTACAGAACTCGGGTAGTCTGGGCCAACTACAGCTGTATAAGTAATTCTTTATACAGTTGCCCTTTTCAGACCTTGCTTCAAAAAATACTGTAATTTTATAGGTCTTGAAAAGTTATTTGTCAGTTTGTGTTCAGATGTCAGCATGAATTCCTTACCAATGGCTGCAGATCCAGGCTCAGCATGACTCAAATAAAGGTTTAGGGAGCCCTGTCTGCAAGTTTAGCCACGCAGTCAACTTCTCTGCCACCCCATCCCCCCCCCCCCTTTTCTTCCCCCCACTCCCGGAGGGTTGGGGAGGAGAATCAAAAGAATGTAACTCCCACAGGTTGAGATAAGAACAGTCCAGTAACTAAGGTATAACACAAATCACTGCTGCTACCACCAATAATAATAATAATAAGGGAAATAACAAGGGAAGAGAATACAACTGCTCACCACCTGCCGACCCATACCCAGCCTGACCCAGTCATGATCTAACCCTTTCGGGTAACTCCCAGTTCCATCCTGGGCATGATGTGCTGTGATATGGAATACCTCTTTGATCAGTTTGCGTCAGGTGTCCTGTCTCTGCTTCCTCCCGGCTTCCCCTCCTCACTGGCAGAGCATGAGGCTCACAAAGTCCTTGGTCAGAGTAAATATTATTGAGCAACAACTAAAAACATTGGTGTTATCAGCGCTGTTCCCAGGCTGAAAGTCAAAAACACAGCACTGCACCAGCTACTAAGAAGGAGAAAAATGACTGCTACTGCTGAACCCAGGACAGATATAAAGAAATGCTTTATTCCAAGCTGCATTTTGAGCCCATTGCAAAGGAAGAACAAGAGGAAGCCTCATTATTTTTCAACACGAAGTATCAGCTACACAATACAGTAGTCTTTTGTTCTTAAAGGAAACCTTTGTATTGCTTCATTCTGACTTCAGGGTGGTAGGTTTTTGTGCTTTTCTTTAAATAAAGCAATATTCAGTAGTGTAATTGGTTATTTTTTGATCAGATTTATCCAGCTGCTAACTTCATTACACAAAATCTTGGCCTAAAATTTATTTGACATCTAGCATTTGCTCTAATTCTAGCAACACCCTGCTGAAATAAAATTTAAGTTCAATTTTGATAGACTTTACGTACATCAGTTCAACAACTTCTATATGTGCCACACTCCACTGCACAGGCTTACCTAAAGCACAATGACATTACATACTGACAAGGCTCTGAAGATTAATACAAAAACTCATTGATTTCCTGCTATTCCTAATGAGCTTTAGAGAACTCAAAGCAGCATAATTGTTCCTAAAGATCAGCCAAAGAATGCATTGTGTCATCAAGTCACAGGTAAACAGGTAGAGATGGCATAACATTTGCACATTATACACAATGTAACAGCAAGCAGGAGGATATATATTTGCCCCTTCCCAAATATGATTGACATTATAAGCGGATTTCTGACACTAATGGAAGAGTCACATTTTTATATTGTTGAGCTGCAGAAAATAAGTTCATTTTACATTTCAGTGTGTGGGAACTGTCCTTAAATGCTTCTAGAAAGAGTTCCTCAACACCAGGGTTGTATTATGTCTCTTTACCAGAACTAATTTCTTGTGAGAAAGGCATGCCAATCCAAAGATGTTTTATCATCTGCCTATTTTGCATTAGTAGCTTAGCAGATGGAAGAGTTTAGTTCTGCGATGCTAATAAACACACATATACACTTTTTATGGGTACTTTGAAACATTCCTTAGTTATTTATATGTTCCTCATATCTATATGGAGACAGAGAACGACAAAAGGATTTTGCAATGTTCCACAATTTTTTTCACTGATAATTTAGGCAAAAGTTCTGGGCTCTGGCATGTTTTCACAATACCACAGATAAAGAAATGATTATACATTGCCTGGACTGCAGTAACAGTGTCTTTGTGCATTCTCAGCCTCTGGTAGGACTGTATTAACTTTCCTCGGTTTAGTCTTAGAATTACAATTGAACTCATGGTGCATTATCTGGCATGTGTTGTAGACAATGCCTGTATGTGTATATGTAGCTCTGTGCACTAGCAATTACTATAGCTTAGCTGATACACATGCATGTTCCACGTGATCCATCATCACATCCTGAATTGCTTCTTCTTTTGCCCAGTTATAGGATCAGCATCTTAAATTAAATCTTTCCCTAATCACCCACCATAAAACATGGCTCCATTCTCTAAGATTTAGTAAGCAACTGAGATACAGCCAGAACTGGCATGGGGACAGAGAAAGAACATCTTTCACTGTTCAGTTCAGTTCACCTGATATCCTGAAGAATGCACTTTCCAATTCAGCAACATAAAGAGCTCTATTTAAAAGCAGTTCCCTTATTTTTTTTACTGTATTCGTTTTGTAAGGCTATTGCTCAGAATTTTCTTTTTTCTAACTTCCATCTTATATCCAGTGAAACCAAGCCTTACCCATACAGGTATTGTCAGCACTGTTGAAAAAATAATTTTATTAATTGCGCATTTCAGGAGTTTAATCCCTTCATGTAGAATTTAATCCCTTTATGCAACTGTGAGCAGCATATCCCTTCTATACAGTATAGCGAAATAAACAATAGAACTTTTAGTTTCCTCTGAAGAGTCATGAGCTCCTGGCTGATCCCACAGCAGCCATGCGCCCTGAGTGCCAACACTGTGCCAGCTGCCCAGGGCTACCACCAGCCAGTTTCTGCCTTGGACATCCTGTCCTGCCACTAACTTCTTTGATGTTCCTTAGGCTTCTCTTACCTCTGTAGGAACATTTCTGAGAGAAGCAGTTCAACTTGGAGTAAAATACTCTATAAACTGCTATCAAAGTTATTATAAGGTAATCCTTCAAAGGACAATTTTAAAAAATATTAATTCATGATAAAGTCTTCATATTATATAGCATGAATCTGTCCTGTTACAAAAAATCGGGCACTTTGTATATAAAAAAAAACCTTAGCCTGATTCACATACAAATTATGGAATTCCTGTTTTGATTCAGGGGTATTAAAATGTTATTAAAAGTTCCGGACAACTTTCATCAAACTCATTCTTGCTTCATTACCATTTGTCCCACTACTGAGGGAAAGAAAGGAGCTCTGGGAAAGAAAGGAGCTCTCTTGAATTACTGTGTAAGTAGAGTTTTATCGAATTGTCTGCCCCAGAATGTGCTGATGGGGGGGGGGGGGATTTTAACTACACTATCTGTAATGCCAAAGACAGGAACTATTTAGAGTCTCATCCTCCGTCTGTAAAAGAATTGTCCTCTTTTACACATTTATGATTTAACTGATATGGTAGAGGAATTTTAATCTGTAAAATAGGCAATATACATGACTCGGTACAAATGCTAATCTTCTTTCCAGCAATGCAAGATAAGTTTTGAACTTATCAGAAACATTTAAACCTGTTAAAAATGATCTATATTCATTCTAATAGCTACTCTTTTGCTGATTACAGTTTAGTTGTTCTTAATTTTGTTTCATCTTCCTTACAACTGTAACATGTATGAGTCTTATGACATGCATTTTCAAAATTCTTGCTCTACCTGAAATGTGAATGATTCAAACAGAAATAATGTGTTTTCAAGACCCCAAATCATGTTTAAAAACCAGTTCTAATTTAACCTGTTTGTATTCTCATTTGTCTAAAGCTATTTTATACCATTCTGATACAAAAAGCAAGCCTTCGGGTCATATAAAATAGATGAGAATTCAAGGCTATGCATAAGTGCTTTGCTGAATCAAGCCTCAATTACTAGACCATTATTGTAATATCATGATGGTGTATTGTAATCTTTAGGTACCCATCATAGCTGCTTCCAGACATCTGTGCTTAAATTCCAAACAATATAAGGTAATATCTTTAAAAAGTTATAAGTAGTAAGCTTGTGTTTCAGTCATGTTAGATTATCTAAATTAATAACACAGTAATTAGATTATTTAAGCAAAGAAAAAGAAAAAAATAAGAATATCCTCCCTTTTAGTAGATGATCTCAGATACTTGCAGCACCTTCTGAAACTTTAAGAGAATGCGAAATGTTGAATGCAGGCTACCTGTGTTTCCATGGGTCATGCAAATTTTATTCTATAAGCTTTGTCAAGTTCAATAACAGAGAGTGGATTCATGGAGAGATTCTGAGGAACCGTTCAGTACTTTTGTTATACCATAAAGTAAGGAACATATTTAATTTTATAATGTCACAGAGTTTTGTATGATGGACTGATGTGAGAATTTCTCCTCTTAACTGGGAGGACATCTGCTGAAAGTGGCAGAACAGGAGAAAGAATCACAAAGGATTTGGGGAAATAATATTATGCACCTGTGAAAAAAGCGAGTGGATATAGGAGGTAAGGTATTCTCCATAAAAGTCAAGAATTAATAACATCACTATGAGAAATTCTGAAAATGCTACAGAAAATGCTGTTTGCAGAACCAATAAATTCACACACTTGTCTGTGTGTGGAAATGCAGGTACTTAAAATCATATGCACATACACATAGTCACTGAATATTAGACATAAATGAAAAATAGGAGATTTCTCTCTCTATTGCTTTTTCCTGCCATGGAAAATAAAATGAAAAATTTAGATGGAAACAGAAATGAAAGCATTTCTATGTAATGTTTTTTCTTACAATGACTATGAATGTGTTTAGAGTATTATACAAAGAATTTTATTTGTCTTTAACCTTATAAAAATATATGTCTGAAATATATTTTGAAAAAAATTACTTCATTTAAACTGATATTTTTGCAGATATATATTTTGGAATATATTTATTTTTGGCCCTCAATATTATGTTATACAATTTACATTATGATGAATGCATAAAAGCACAACATACCTATTTTTCAATTTTTCTCTCTCAAAATGTGAGCTTCTGCACTATGTCTGCACTGTAATTGTACAAGTCTAATTATTGCAAGCATGTCTCATAAGTCAAGCTTGTTGCAAGAAGGCTTGGTAAAGCACACTAGCTGTTTTTGAAAAGGCAAAGAGCAAACAAACAAAATAACCTCTGAAACCTGAGCTTTTTTTCTGCTCTTCTCCAGCATGAGTCACAGTGCCATTTGGGGAAAGGAATGAGTGAATGAAAGGGCACAAGACATTATTCTTCTGGTCAAGATGAACTACCGCATTGTCTCAAGCCATCCTGCCTATTTTCCAGGTTGACAAGAGAAATTGTGCATGAGTAAAAAGGTTTTTTTTATCATAATAAAATGAGACAAAGGGAAGATATAGGAGTGTTGTCTATGAAAATGGGAACTGAACATTGTCTTGAAGTAAATCATATAAGGTGATGGAGTCTCATTAGTCACATCCTACAATACCCCCAGCAGATTTGTTTTAGCTAACATCTTTTTGATCAAAGATAGAGCCATTTCAAAATAATTAAATTAGATACGGATTCTCTATTTCAGAACTAGAGGAGACTTTTGATCACCTCTGGTGTGTCTTGATTTAAACTCCTAAGGTTTCAGTTTAGGTTTCAATTTATGGTGGAAGTACAGGGAAAGGGACGTTTCTGGTTTTGTATTGCAACATCAATAAAAGCAAAAAATATGATTTCTCTGATTAAGGGATAACACTCTGCTTCAATCAAAATTTCTGGAAGCTTGGGTATTTGATTTCAATGGAGAAGAATCAAGTCCCTAACAGACAGAAAGCAAAATACCTCTTTGTCAGGTATTTGTTTATTGTTTACAGAAACCTTATTATGTGGGTGAGAAAACGGCGTGCTTTTTTCATTCCTTGCTTCCATCTGCAGTTCTTATTCTTGTGGGAGTTTAGAAAAAGCTCAAAGACAAAACAACAAACAACCTGACTGGAAGGAAACATTGTTTAGCAAAGTATTCTCAATGTGAATAGGGTTGAAAGAATCAGTCTCAGAATATTTGCTGAAGGAAATGCAAGATAAGAAAAGTAATAGCAAAATAAGTAAAGATGCTGTAGGGAATGACCCATGGCATGGGGAATGTTATAAAACAGATGAGTAGATATTCAGCTGCTGAAAATAAATTTAAATCCTTATAAATTTGAAAGCTTATGCAGTAATTAAAAGAAGCAACGCTTTCATGTGTATAACCTGTATTCCAGGGAACTCACGGCACTTCAGAAGTGCACAGCTTAAAAAAAATTATTCCAGACAACCTGCACCATTCAATACCTAACAAAATGAGAGTATTTTGAGGGTTGATATGCCAGAAAGAGAGGAACCCTCTAAGGAATCATGCAGGGATGGGCTGAGGGAAAAGGACTGTAGAGAGGGATATTCTGAAATGAGCTTCCTTCCATAGTAGCTTCACGTCCATATAGCCTACACTGCTTCACAATTCCAGGGGTTGTTTGTATTCCTGAGACAAACTTCTGGATATAGGTAGAGACCTGATTTTTCACAAGACTTGTTTCTGTGGATTTTATTTGAACAACGCACATGGTTGGAATGACACTTTATTTCATGTTGACCTTAGTTTGTAACTGCAAAAAACATCACCCCCCAAACTCCCCTTTTTGACAATCATTTTATTCAGAAGAGGGGAAAAACTACATCTCTCTTGGTCAACTAATATTAATGATAAGGTGCAATTTTTGAAAAATTAATAAAATTCAACTTTGAATTGCACCGATTTGGAAGAATAACAGAATCACAGAATCCCAAGGGTTGGAAGGGACCTCAAAAGATCATCTAGTCCAACCCTCCTGCAAGAGCAGGGTAACCCAGAGTACATCACACAGGAACTTGTCCAGGTGGGCCTTGAATATCTCCAATGTAGGAGACTCCACAACCCCCCTGGGCAACCCATTCCAGTGCCCTGTCACTCTCACAGTAAAGAAATTTTTCCTGATGTTCCCATGGAAGCTCCTATGCTCCAGTTTACACCCATTGCCCCTTGTCCTGTCACTGGACATCACTGAAAAAAACCTAGCTCCATCATCCTGACACTCACCCTTTACGTATTTGTAAACACTGATGAGGTCACCCCTCAGTCTCCTCTTCTCCAAGCTAAAGAGACCCAGCTCCCTCAGCCTCTCCTCATAAGGGAGATGCTCCACTCCCTTAATCATCTTTGTAGCTCTGCGCTGGACTCTCTCCAGCAGGTCCCTGTCCTTCTTGAACTGTGGGGCCCAGAACTGGACACAATATTCCAGATGCGGCCTCACCAGGGCAGAGTAGAGGGGGAGGAGAACCTCTCTTGACCTGCTAACCACACCCTTTCTAATGCACCATAGGATGCCATTGGCCTTCCTGGCCACAAGGGCACATTGCTGGCTCATGGTCATCCTCCTATCCACCAAGAACCCCAGGTCCCTTTCCCCTTCACTATTGTCCAGCAGGTCAGCCCACAACCTGTACTGGTACATGGGGTTGTTCTTCCCCAGATGCAAGACTCTACACTTGCCCTGGTTGAATTTCAAGTTTCTCCCCGCCCAACTCTCCAGCCTGTCCAGGTCTCGCTGAATGGCAACACAGCCCTCTGGTGTGTCAGCCACTCCTCCCAGTTTAGTATCATCAGTGAACTTGCTAAGGGTACATTCAGTTCCCTCATCCGGGTTGTTGATGAAAATATTAAACAGCACTGGTCCCAGCACCGACCCCTGAGGGACTCCACTAGTCACAGACCTCCAGCTAGATTCTGCCCCATTAACCACAACTCTCTGCCTTCTTCCTTTCAGCCAGTTCTTGATCCACATCACTACCTGATCATCAAGCCCACACTTCTTTAGCTTATCTGTGAGGATGCTGTGAGAGAGAGTATCAAATGCCTTACTGAAATCAAGAAAAAAGAAAAAAAAGAGTTCTACTACTGCTACTGCGTTAGACCTATTTCCTGCTTTTTGGTGAGAGATGGTGAAAAAAAGAAAGTAATGCTTCAATGTTTAACGTGTAATTTGTAAACAGGTTAAATTGCTTGTATTATGTCTTCCCATTTCATGATTTTCTGCATTCGTAGACAAAGACAACTCTTCTATGTCTTACCAGGGGTAAGAATTTGTTTTAAAATACTAAGAAGGGAAAAAAAGATATTCCAAAGCAAGGTGCTTGCAACTTTACATCACTTCTCATATAACAATATAATGAAACCATTTGTTAATAATATTAAAATCGAACCAAATGATGACTGAAAATGGTCTCAAGCAGAGCTCAAATACTGGTTCAGTGGGAAGTTATATGCTCTTCATTATTACATCTTTCAATATCAGCTGAAAACTCTTACTGTTTTGGTAAATTAACCAGAGCAGGATGATCATGACCAAAAATCCCTTGAAAAAATAGAATAAAAATACAGATTTGCTTCCTATAGTGAAACAAAATTGAAAAAAAAAAAAAAAAGATTAATCCTTTTACTATTTTTTTGTATTAAGAATACTTTCTTCTGACTAAGACAGAAGTCTAAATCAAAAATTCTAACCTTTAAAGGTCCCTTTCTCAAAGGGAATTTCTCAGTTGATCTACATTGCAGCAAGTTTGGCAGATCTATTTGCACTGGCAGAACTAGTGATATTTTTTGCTAACTTTTGTTTGAGCTATGTCAGAACACCTGTTTCTTTGCTGGCATACCATTGTCAACACAAGATTTTTGCAGAAAGGTGATCTTGCTTTTACAGTAAGAGAATTTTATAGGGAAAACTGGACTAGTGCACTGCACTGCATTACATGGCGCGTGTGCACCTTGTCACCCCAAAAGAGATGTGAGTGAGACTAAATGCAAGTAATCATTCAAAAGATAAGTAGAGAATTATAGATTCACAAATTAATGTTCTTCTTACCACTTAGATTATGTCTGAAAAACAGTGTTTCTTATCTCATTGGTTTGGTTGGGTTTTTCTTAGGCTTTGGATATTGTGGTTTTTTTTTTTTATTTTTAAATGTTTAGCTTCTATTGAACCCTTGTAAAGTCTTGGGATGTACAAATCTCTCAGAGCAAGGAGGTGTACAAGAAAAAATTAATGTGGAGTGAAACAATTTATGTTTCACTACTTTGCATTTCTCATATTTCTATTTCAATGCATGCTCTTTTTTATTATTGGTATAAGAAGAGATCACACCATTTTCAACACTGTATTAGCTATATTATTTGTTACTTTGTATATCTTCATCTAAGTTTCCCTTACTAGTCTTCTGTGCAAAGCATGCGAGGCAGGTTAGAGAGTTTTTCTTTACATTGGCTTTTCCAAAGCACTCATGGGAAATTTATTGTTGGCCATTTCCAATTGCAGACATTCCTGCCACAGTCTTAGGGTCTCCTTTAGTAAATAACATTGTTCAGAAATTTTACAGGGACAAAAATGAGCAACCATATTTCTATAACATTTTCCTTCAGCTCTTTAATTAAAACTGAACTCTATAGCCCTTTCAGTTTATTAAATGGTATTCATGTTTTAATATATTCTTACAGAATGTCCTCTTAGTAATTTTCTTGATAAACTGAATAAAAACATGAACATAAAGGGGTTATTTACATACTGTGCATTAAATAGTGAACACATTCTTATCTATTTTGTCAGTTTGATTAAACAGTGACTGTCTTCTGTCTGTTAGACAGAAACCCGGGTATCCTAACTTGAAAAATATGCTCATCATAAGTGGACAAATAGTGTTTCTCCCTAAATCATTTAAAGTCAGATTCTTACAGAGCCCAGAGCTGACAAAGTGAATGTTTGCAATCCTCAGATGTCTGTTCTTTTGGAGGAAAGATGTTAAATGAAAAAAAAAAAAAAAAACACAAAACCATAAAGCAGTTCTACATTCTGCTAGGAAATACAATTGATGGGCTCTCTAGCATGCTGTATCTAAAGAACTGAAAAAATAAGGGCAGCAGCAGACTGATTTCAAAATGTATGTTAAATACCAATTTGTGTCAGGATATTTTATCTCCTCCTTCTCCTGCTCCCCATAATCTTTTTTTCACAGCATGCTCACACAGCAGAAGATAATAATTAAGCTACTGTGCATTGTCTGTCACTGGCACACATTAGAAAATTATGAAATAAGACTGAAAAATAGGCAAAATTGCCTTTTAGAAACTCATTTTTTTCATTAGTTTTCTGTGAATTCAGGTCATTTAAAAGATGCCTTTTTTTAGATCTGGACAGAAAACAGTAATTTTTCTTTTACAAATGATTCAGAAGTTCTGAAATTTGTTTTCTTCCCAACTTGAAACAGATCTTTTTTCCTGTGAAAAAGTAATCTGATATTAAAAATAATTTTCTAAATTAGCCCATTATGATAATTTGAAAAAAATTATTTGTGATATATTGAAAGAGAGCCAGAGACCCTCAATGAAGAAGTTTACCACCTTGTATCCTAAGAACTTCTTACACTTCAGTATTTTTAAGTCAAGTGAACTGCTCTGAGAGATAGATGTTAGAAGTCCTGGGGTTCCCAGCTGAGTTTAAGTTTTATGGGAAAATATCCTAGAACAATAAATCATGGAAATCTAGGGAGGAAAAGAACAAAATTTATTTGCGAAGAGGTGATATAGGCTAATTGGCTCGTTGATTATCTCCCAAAATGGTCTTTTCAACATTTCGCTTTTCTATTTAGATTGAGAGTTTGTTGGGAAGCCCATAGGTGTCTGGGAAAGAAGAGCAGTGCCCTTTCTGCTAGGCTGTGGGCAAGCTAGAAGATTCAATACTCCTTTTGCTGATGGTTGGAGTGGCTGCAGCGTCCCTAGGGTGCACCCCAGTTTTAAGAGCCCATAGGCGGGATTCTGCAGTGATCCAACATGTTCACAGCATTTTTTTTTTTCATATTGTGATTGAAATTTGGCAGTCTATAATGAGCATATTTAAACAAATTAAAATTTTTATGACAAAGATGATTTTTTCCAGTCTCCTCTGAAAATTCTACCTTTTCATAATTATAATCCACAGTAACGCTGATTCCTTAAAAGCATATTTACATATTTTCATTGTATACAACATAAAAATCCATCAGCAAAGTCTTCACTCCTGGAATAGTTAATCAAATGTTTGAGAGTTTCCATGTATGTTTTTAAAAGAGAGTTGTAAATAAGGAATCCACTTTTGGTTTCACACACAAAATATTAAGGCACAAAAAATAACAAGCTCATACTTGTGCAATTCTTACTGAAAATTTATTCTAACAAAGTATTAATTGATTCATTGATTAATTGATTGCTTAACAAACAATCTGAGATATAAGCCATCCTTGTTTTGTAATGCTGCAGAATAGTCTAGGATTAAACTGAAGGGTGTTCAGAGCATTTAGAAATTCTGGGTTAGACTGCCAAATAGTTTTTGGAGTAATGGCATGGTTTTCTATGTCTGAACAAGGAAGAGAAACATAGTCACTTAAGGATATCATATAGTGTTCTGTAAAGTTATTTTACAGTCCCCCAAAACCAGAAGGAAAGGCTGACATCTAGGATTTCAAAATAATACAGCTATTTGAAAATAAATGTTTGAACCATGGAAATGATTCAGCATTGTGGATGCTTTTCCTGGGTCCTATGATGATAGGCATCTGTTTATATTTGGTGCTTAATACTGGAGGAGACAAAGTGAAGATGGAAGGTAGGTAGTTTAGGCTGTCCTGCAGAAACACCATGCTTGTAGTGTTTGCTAAAGAAACAAAATATGCTGTGTTGTAGGAACCTGAAATACAGTTTCCCCTTGAGTGTAGCAGTGGGTGCTGAGACCAGCTGGAACTGTTATAGTACTATGATGTTAAAAGTTTATCTGGGCCTTGATTTCAGTGTCCGAGCACAGAAGCATCTTTTGTTTCTCCTTTTCTCTTTGTAGCCCATATGTAAGTATTATAGATAGTTACCAAACAAGATGACAAACTCTTAGCTCATTGTCTGTGTTTATTGTTCCATAATTACATATGAAAGCTAAACTCACAGTTAGAGACTGAGATACTATGTTATCGGCACAGCAAAACACAGAAGAGAGATTTATAACATGGATGGTATTACAAATTACCTACACATGAAAGGAAGTAGAAATAGCTTATAGTGGGACTAGCTATTAGGTGTACAGCTATTCTTTCATAGCTAGATTCTCAAACAGGGCTGTCCACCACAGTTCAAAGCCATCATCCACCAGTACATTATTTACTTTCATATTTGTCATGTACATGCTCTTTTTCCTGAGGAAAGCATGAATAGTTCATGTTTTGTTTCCGTATTTTAATTGCCTTAGGGAAAGAATCTGCCATTGATACAAAAACATTTGAAATCACCTTTGTCCAACTGTTCTTGGAAAAGAACCTATCATGTTTATAAAATACAAGACAGATTTGGCAACTTTGGATGGTGCCTTCCCACAGATCATACAGTGCCTCAGTCTATTAATGACCTAAATTCCATGCAGCACTGCCCTTGTAAAACTTCTGTTACTAGCAAATGCTGAATCAGAAACATTCCCAAAACAAACCTGGAGTAGATTAACATAATTATATAAGGCTTCTAGGGGTTTGGAAGTTTGCAATGAAGCATATTTACAAAAGAAAAAAATCCCCAAGAACTAAGTAAAAATTAAATCATTTTCCAATCTGAACAATAAGCAAGGCTTGGTCATTCAGGTCTCATGTATGTACGGCTAGCGAGGATGTTAACATATATTACGGGTTGTTGCAGAGTGATTTACTTTTTATCAGTCAGTAAGAAGTCCCAGAAACAAATGCCTGGTCCCTGAAGTCAAAGAAATGTTTTATATTGTATTTAATGGTCACACACATTCTCCTCCAGTCTCTGCACCATCACTCATAGTCTTCCATTCAATGCCTATGCCATTTCCATTTGCTTTAGCAAAAGGACTTTTTCCATTTTCTTAAGGAACTATGTACTGATATCACATAATACCCCCAGTAGCTAAGGTGCATGTTTATGTTCTCTAAGTCTGCATGTTTGTTGTAATTAATTGCCTCCCTCTATACATCTGGTAATGCCTGGAGACCCAGCATGCTAAAAGAAGTTGGAGTTCCATTTTACACACAACACTGACAGACCTAAATCAGTGACATGAATGAGGATCATAACTGGCACAGAGCACATAAGGAACTGAATTTCCCTTACTTCTAGTGCAATGAAAAGCAGTATAATGACAAACAGAAGAACCATTCATGTATCCATGTGGGATGTGCAACCTAAATGATCTCTCAGTTAAGCAGGAGCCCAGCAGCTGATGTGATACAAGGCTGCTTTTTTTTCCTTGTGAGAATACTACAGTTGCCATTCTTTCAGATGTGTAAACTGTGTCTCAATACCTGCCTTCCCTCAAAAGTATTAGTTCCTGAAAATAAGTATAAAATATCCTGAAAAATCAGGTTATCATGCTGTAATAACCCCTATAAAATTCTGGGTATAGAGCTCCAAATAAAACCTGTGGGAAAAAAAAAAAGATAAACATGGGGGAGCAGAGGCAAGGAAATTATTAAGGAATGGAATTTGGGTAAACCTTCCATTGTAATGCTTCACTCTATAGCCTACACTGAAGTAAAATCATGAAGTAGAGAGGCAGGTTAATCTATAGGAAAATAACAGGTGGTTTGGGGAATGTCGTGTTAGACCCATTGGATCGTTTGGGGTTTTTCTGTATTGTGGATGGGATTAATGGAGTGTTTCTCCTTCTATCTGAAGAATATTTCATGAAAGAAAAAGAGAGTTTTGTAACAAGTGCATTTTCTGAATTGGTTTCTACCATGCACTTTAATTCTCACTGTATTTCTCTAACAGTCATGCACTATCGTTGTGAATGACAAAGGCCATTAGTCGAACAACCATAACAATTCATTACCATAATTAAGGAGACTATTTAATATGTCAAACTCTACATTTTCTAATAGATTTAATTAACATAGTATTTTGCATTCTTTGAAAATTCATAGTATCCCTCCAGCATGAGGTTGCTGACCTGACCAAAAGATGGAGGAGGATCTCCTTCTGTTAGTTTTTGAAGAGTTACAGAAGTAACCTTAATAACCCATTCCATTCCTCACTGCCCATTGCCCATCCATTAGTACTACTTTTATCTCCTCAGTTCTATATCACCTTCTTTTGGAACAATGTGGATATAAAAATCAGATTTCGACCCTGGAGAGTAGAATATTTCTTCTTATCCACTAGGATTTTCACATTTCATGGATTATCTGTTGCACCCTTTCTTCTCCTAACAAGTGGCTGAGTCCTAAACTGATCGTTATGATTTTTGCTTATGTAAAATACCATAATGTGCCCAAATGCAAGGTCCTGCACCTGAGTCATGGCAACTCCTGGTTTCAAAACAGGCTGGGGTTGAATGCATTGAAAGCAGTCCTGTGGAGAAGGACTTGGGGATACTGGTGGCTGGCCATGAGCCAGCAGTGTGTGCTTGCACCCCAGAAAGCCAACCATATGCTGGGCTGCATCAAAAGAATCATGACCAACAGGTCAAGGGAGGGGATTCTCCCACTGTCCCTCACTCTGGTGAGACCCCACCCGGAAAACTGCGTTCAGCTCTGGAGTTCTCAGCATGGTAAAAACATGGACCAGTTGGAGAGGGTTCAAAGAAGGGCCACAAAAATTATCAGAGGTCTGGAGCATCTCTCCTGTGAAGAAAGACTGAGAGGCTGTTCAGTCTGGAGAAGAAAATGCTCAGGGGAGACCTCACTGCCGCCTTTAAGGACACATTATTGCAGCCTTTAAATACTTAAAGGGGCTTATGAGAAAGATGGGGACAAACTTTTTAGCAGGGCCTGTTGCAATAGAACAAGGGACAATGATTTTAAGCTAGAATGTAGCTTAAAATCTAGAAAAGGTAGATTTTAAAATCTAAAATCTGAAAGGTAGATCTTAAAATCTAAAAGGTAGATCTTAAAATCTAGAAGGTAGATTTAGGCTAGAACTAAGTGGGGGTTTTTAATTTGTTTTGGTTTGTGTTTTTTTTTTTTAAATGAGGGTGGCAAAACACTGGAACAGGTTGCCCAGAAAGGCAGTAGATGCCCCAACCCTGGAAACATTCAAGGTCAGGCTGGCACAGGACTTTGAGCAACCTGATATACTTGAATGTCCTGGCTCACTGCAGAGGAGTTAGACTAGATGACCTTTAAAGGTACCTTCCAACCCAAACTATTCATGATAATGAGGTATCAGTTTATCATATTCCTTTGACCCATACACCAGCCCTCACTTATGATGAAAATCCTCCATGAATCTTCTGCTCCTATAGCCAGGATTAAATTTCTGCCTTGATACTCATGACTATTTATACAAATATATACGTATGATGTCTCTGTGTGTTTGTGTGGTTTATGACACTGCTGAAGTTAAAGGAAGCTTAAAAACAGACACCAGAAAAAATTTTTAGGTCTGAAAAATCCAGTCAAAATATGCTTATTTTAATTAAACATATGTTGCAATTTAAGCAGTCTCCTGGTTTTGACATTGAAGTATTTTAAGTGAAGTATATTGATCTCTCTGAATATGTCTGCACTGGCCTTCTCTTGAAGTGGGACCAGAACATTCACAAAATCATTTGTACTACCAAAGAGCCTGGCCAGCACCTGCTTCACTCCTTTGTCCAAACACCTGACTGTATATTTAATTCACAACCCTCTGAGCTGATGCTCATCCACAAATTGAAGGTGTTCATAATAAAAAACACTTTGCATTTCTATAGTGCTGCCCATCTGGTGATCTCAAAATGCAGCAAAACACTAATTAAGCCTCAGAAGTTGTTGGAGGATAATGAAGCTAAACATATTTCCTTACTAATGAACGTTTCCTTTATCTCACACTCAGATGTGTCCACTTAAGCTAATATTTTAACCAATTTTTTTTCCTGAATTCCATTCTTGGATAAACTCTTTTTGGTTTATAAAAATGTATCAGTTAGTATGGAACTGCGTAAGAGAAACATTAACAGCATAAGGAAAGCCTATTTACTTTCTTACAGAAGGGGAACTTCCCAATCACCTCAGTTTTATTGGCTCCATCTGAGTCCTTTTACCTTTCCTATATTGGTTAGAAACATGCCTGCCCTCCATCTTCAGTATCGATTGAAATAAAAGATTTTATACACAGCACTGAAGAAGAAAATGAGAAAGTAATAATCCTTGCACAAGCCAGCCCAGCCCACATTTCACCCAGAAGGCTTATGCCAGGAGCTGCCCATCCAAAGCAAAGTCTCATGCGCGTGTAAATCTGCAATCTGTTAAAAGTCGAATTCTCTTTTCTTTGAAACTGAAATTATAGCTATTTGGAAATAATACTTAAATGACTTAGAAATGCTTATGAAAAGTTTCACTGACTGTAAAAGGATAAGTTAGGGCTGATACAGAGCCTCTGGCAAAAAGACATAGTTCAACAGATTGGAACTAGATGATCTTAAGGTTCTTTCCAACCCTAACCATTCTAGGATTCTATGTCCAATCCAAAGGAGAAGAAACAAGATCAGAACTCCTGGAACTGTTCAACTCCTTGACAAATGCAGGCCCTGCCCAGAAAACAGGGTCTTCTCAAGTGCAGAAAATATTTGCACCCACATGGTAGGTTCACTTCCTAGTTTTATACCTACTTTTAGGAAGTGGGTTTTGTTTTTCTTCTGTAAACCTAAGACAAGCTTTCTCAATTTGAGCCAAAAATTTGCCTGAAAGTCTGCACTGGCACTCTTACAAAAGGGTCTTGAGAGGACACCAACAAAATGTTTAGCAATATCAAAGAAGCTTCAGGTCACCTCTACTATGTCAATTTATGCCAATTCACCATAAAACACTGCACACAACATAGTCTGTTTGTTCTGCTCAGAGCCAGTTAGGAGATAAGACGTTGGCTGGAATACTGAAGGTGATCCTTGTGCTGATTGATAGAGATCACACAGGCTTAGTTCAGGGACTCCAGCCAGCATTAAGTGACAGAAATGCTCTCAACATTTTCCACTCAAAGCAGCCTTTTAAAGGGCTGTAATTGTTTTGCTCTACAGACAGTAGGAGAACTTATATCTAAAATTGTGTGAGCCTTCCTATTGTCTGTGATTAATACACTGGGATTTTGAACATCAGCAACATAAATTAGTTTTAAAAAATCAGTTTTAAAAAATGAAAGTCTAAAATGGTGGATGACAATGGAATCAGATCCTAACAGATGAACAGAAGCAGCTAAACTTGGGTCTCAGCTCATCTGTTTAAATAAGGATCATTAATAAGGCAAAGTTTAAAATTTAGAACATATAGAAATAAAAGCAAGGGTATTTCACTGGCATATATCAGGGAACAGAACAGAAATCAAAACAGTTGTGTATTACTTTCTACATGCTTGAGGGAGAATTCAGGCTGAAAAGGACCATGGAAGGAAGAAGGACAGGAAGCTGTTATGGGGAGAAGTTACACATTACCGGTACTAGGAAACAAAGGGAGGGTCTCATCCTTTTGCAGATATTCAAGTTTAAAGGCAGTCCTTCTGCAAGACACAATACTTTTGTGTGGATAGAATGAATGCTGAGTTGTCACTTCCACTTATTAGTTTGCCTTTTCTTTAGAATTTTATTTGTTTTACTGTGATGAACATAAGGACATCATTTGTCTACAGAAAGGCAAACAGAATGGCACATATTTTTGTTGCAGAGAGTAAACATGATCTGGGAAAAGATGTGGATGTGATATAAGTATCAGTGTCACGTTGATGGAAATTTTGCTGTGTAGACAGAGGGATCTGCTTCAAACCCAGAATTTCTCGTCAAGGCCTGAATGTAACGATACAGTGTGCATCTGATGTGTTTCATAGCTTTGTGAGTTCCTCAGATGTGTAATGACTATTCATCCTTGAGACTGGCTTGGATGAGTCATTCAGCTCTTTCTCTTCATTTGCATGTACAGGACAAGGTACGTTCTTTCTTTATGTCCATTGCCCTCTGGATTTGCTCTGTAATGTGCGTCACACATACTGACAATCTTCTTTATGTCTTTATCTAAAGCCTCTGCTCAGCATATCAGAGCTCACTGCAGAGAAGAGAGAAGACTTTGTATTTGCATATCTCTACTGAGTCACAGATTTTCTTCTTCCTATGGGTCCTTATTTCTTTTCTTCTCCCTCACACAGGCTTGGTGTCTGGTCTCTGTTCCAGTAAACAATCCCTATCCACAAGTCACCACAGCTTTTGCAAGTATGTCCTGCCCTGGTGGGAAAAGGTTTGCTAGGGGCCTGTTGCTCCCTCAGGTTCCTGGGCACAAAGTACAAATAAGCTGTGATGAGGTATCTGAACTGGACCTGAATCATTCTCTGAACTCTTCCTTCACGGAGGAAACTGGACCAGGCATGTGTCCTGTTGGCCTGCAGGCCAGCAGAAGGAATATCTTCCCCCACAGTTCAGTGCACCAGCTCTTTGAGAAGAGCAGGAACAAATCTCAGTTAGGAGCAAATTCCCACCAGTAATGTCAGAGGTGTGAGAATAACAGCAAAGAATCACAATATTTGAGATCCTTTTCCATTGTTTTTTTTTTTTTTTTTTAAGGAATGACTGACAAGAAAGAGGGATGAGACAGACTTATAAATTAGATGTGTTACTAGATTACACTCTAAAGCATAGTGGATGTAGTGAAGAGAATTAACCAAAACCAGAATTAACTGCAAATTCCAGGATTTTTTTTTTTTTTACTGTTGTAAAAATGGATGAATATTTCAATTTCTACTACACATTAGGTCATCATACACCTGCTTTTATTTTATAAGTTACATTGCTAGAGGTCAATCCTAACCAGGCACGAATAAGATGTAAAGAAGAGCCTCCTCCATTTTTCTGGTGAAAGTTCACTGCTTGATTATTGCTGAAATACCTTAGAATTTGTAATTACTGCCCTTTTTATTTCCACCTCACAGGGAACTTCAGGTACTCTCTAAGTGGCTCCTTTTTGTCCTAGGATCATTGCAGAAGTGCACAAGTTAGCATCATCGTATTTTCTAATTGCTGCAACTAATTTTTCCAGTCTGTTTGTATCTTCCTGACAAGAGAAACTGTTTTATTTCTTTCCTCTTTGAGGTTATCATAGCATGAGGAGAAAACACCAGGCATAATGAGACAGAATTATGTTATAAATCCTCTGGAGGCAAGTATATTTTCTCAAAATTCTTGGCACAGAACTTTGGAGAATGACCTAGTTGATAAGTGGCAAGAGACAAAAAGTTAAGTAAGTAGAGTATAAACAAAATCTTACCCTAAGGAACAGTAGATGAAAAAATAACCCAACCAAAAATCAAACCCTTGCACTGATCTCTTAAGCATTATCCTCTTCACATTTCTCATGTCTTTCATGCAAATATGTTTAAATTATGGAATGTCTGATTTCATTTTCCAGTGTCGTGTATAGGATTACTATCCACTCTCTTTTTGGCTTGTTTCATGTTCATATATTCCCCAACACAGGAGAGTCCTGACCTAGAACCAGCCTGCCCAAAATAAATTTAAAAAAAAACAGCATAATAATAAAAAACATATCTCTTAAAGTCTAAAGGAATGTACTTCTCATCAAGTAATTTAAATGCCTCCAGTCACATACCTCTATCCCAAATAATGACAATGTTTTCATTTTACCTATTTCCACAGAGTTATTACTGAGTTGTAATTTGACTTCCACAATGAGACTGTACATAAAATGAGCTCCCACAAATATTCTACAGGCTGCCTGAAATGCATTTTTAAATGTCTTTTAAAATAGAAGTGTGTTTGGGTTAATTAATTTGTAGGCAATAGAATGGTGTGGGAAACGCAGACATTTCCAGACATTTCTTTTTTAAATACCTTTTTAAAACCAAAAACATCAGAGCTCCACTCTCCACTATATGTAAAAGTCAGAAAAAGGGAATCAAATGTAAGTGGATGACAGAGTGAAGAAAATAAAGGTTACTCAGGAAAAGCTCAGATGTGTAGTTTACTCAAGAGCCTTCCTGGAGGTCCCCATTCTGGTCCTAATAAATTCAGTGGCAAAAATAATAACTTGAAAAATGCAAGGGCATAACCACAACTTGGAAGAAAAGAATCACAGCTTGGAAGAAAAACCAAAAAACCTTGGTAACTGAGATGAACAACAAGAAAAACAGAGTTCTAAAGATCCAAAAGACATTGAAGCACACATTTCCTGATGACTTTCAGTAAGAATTTTGCACATAGCTACCCTTGAAAACTTGGAGATCTGTGCTGTAGAAAGTATTTGATGACTGCAGACAACATTTACTGTCCTTGATGTCTCTTTTGCTTACACTTTTAATCATGCCACTAGGCATACACTGAATATATGAGTCTATAACTGCTCTATCCTGTCTGAATCTGGGAGCTATTAATCTTTCCAGGCCTTGTTTTTAGCCACACTACTGATGATCCTGTAGTCTTTATAGTACTAGCAGTTCTTGGGCATAGCACTAAATGCACATCAAACATCTCTAATTTACAGTAGAGAAGCATCTCTTAGTTTCCTTTTTAACTTGTGCTCTTATGTGTATGTTCAAAAGCATATTTCAGTCCATATATAAGTTTAACCTTTGTATTTCGTTTGTGTATATTTGTTAAGGATATTTACCTTCAGTTATCTCCCAGCCTGTACACCTAGGTTACACCTAACATTGAAAACAGTCCCGGGAACAGCCTTGTTATTGTTTGGGTTTTTTTTAACTTTTAGCCTAGTCTCAATACGTTCTGGCTATTGAACAAAGAAGTCACTGTTTTGAGTGAAACTAAATCTGGAAGAAAGAAACTGCCTCAGACACATGGGCAGGGGAGCGTTCCTTTATCACCATTTTTTTATTTTTTATTCTGTCTTCTCCATTTTCTGACAGTTTTAAATATTCTAGTTTATGGCTTAATAAATACAGCTTTTTAAGTGTTAGCAGCCTGTCTTTATTTTCTCTGGTGAGGTCACTATAAGGAAAAGGCTGACACAAATCTTTGCCACCTTTCACATCTATCCCATAATTACATATGTGTCTTCTGGAAGAAGCAGTATGTTAGCCACTCATCACCTAGGTTAAGCTTTAAAAGCTTTTCTTGATGTGGGAATGGTTCGCTTAAGGACAGTTACAACCTATGATCAGTATTAAACATCAGCATGCATCTCTCTTTTTCAAAATGGAAAATATCTGTAACTTTCCTAATGCTAAGGACAGAGAGGTACCAGAAAAGATTACTAAAGGCTTTTGTAGAACCTTTGTCATGCAAGTTTTTAAAAACATGTTAGAAAAGTGCCTTATTGAGAATATTTTTGGTATAAATTACCCTGCTTGGGGCAAAGAATGGACTGGATGATATCCCAGGGTGCTGTTCCCTCCCATTTCCTCCTACCAGCCATTCTGAATGATCGTCACACATCTGTATACAAATCCTCCTTTAGAATATTTTTCTCACTGTGACTGATGTAGAAAAAGCCAGTCTAAACCAGCTAAAATAAGAAAGCTGTACATATGCTGTTTATCATTTAGCTAACTCAAACCTCCAAGATACAAATAGGGTAAAAGACCTACAGATAATTAACCTTCAGGAAAGCATAAAAAAGTCCAAGGACAACATCACTGAAAATACATGGGATTCTTAATTCCTCCAGGTCAATATGTATCATTCTACAGCTCTCCCAAGCTTCATTAAGTGGATGCAATATTTAGAGGAGTCCTGATTCTGTGAAATATCCTATTGTCTCTCTAGCTTAGTCTTATCACCTCATACTCAACTATGAAAAATTAAAAATCCTGTGGGTGAACTCCTCCCTCCCATATGCATATTGTTTTCACAAAGCTTTTCCATAATCTCTGAACTCTTTTGGAGTTAGCCTCATGACAGATAACCAGCTTCCACAGAGATTTCTTCTTAGCTAAGATCATAGAGCTTAAGTTTGTCATATCCTACATAACTAAGCCTTCCAGCTAAAGTATATTTATAAAGCTTGAGGCAGATTAGATCCTTTCTTGTATTGTCAACAGACTTATTAAACATGATCTCCTATTTCTTTTGCAGGGGAAGGCTGGGAAGTCACATGTGGTAAACTTGGTCCTTAAATATAATCATATTACCATTTTAGCATTAGTGGTGTAGGAAGGAGAATTTTTACTTCAATATAATTTTAAAGAAAAACTTAAAGGAATAAGGTCCAGAAGAAGGCTGAAAACAAAGTGCAAAATGAAAGGATAGCTTCAGGAAGAAGAGAAACCAGGGAACTTTTGTAAGGAAATCTCTGGCTTGGAGGCAAAAGATTTTAGTTCTATTTCTCACTTTATTGCTGACCAGCCATGTGCTATGTGTGTTAGAAACCTCAGCTGGCTCTTTCCTCTCCTCAGAATAGATCTCAGCATCATGTCACCCTCCTCCTGGATGAATAATGGTCACTCTTTGCTAAGTGGAATATGAAATTCCCTGCTATCAAAGCACTAGCATTCTCCAGGGCAGAACCCAGAAGCAAACCGCAAGGTTGGCTTGTCCTACAGCATCCCCAAATTATTTCTATGTTTCTGTGATTTTGGAAATCCTCAATTCAAGCTGCCCTACATGGCCTGTAAACTGGGTTACCTGGAAATTTGTCATCTGGGCAGTTTTGATTTCTGTGGTTTAGAAAAGCTGCAGCTATATACCTCCGTATATAGATATACAAAGCTAGAGACTTGTATGTGAGCTAGGTACTTGTGTTCGCATTATAGTCAATAGAGATCTGGTCAACACAGTCTGAAGAACAACTGAGTTCTAACACTTAGTTAGTCATAATGTTTGATCACATATCCAAAAACTAAAGAGAAAGAATGCATATCACTTCCACAGCCTCTGGATGAGTCCACCATATGACTCACCATCTGATCTTCAAGCCATTTTTCAAATAGTCAATCAGGTCAGATATCTCCTGAGCATTCTCTCACATTTAAAATAAACCCTGCATGCTATAGATTGTGTTGGGTTTGGTTTTTTCTGCTAAAACTCCCCAGCCAGTTTAAAGCATAATAATCTATTTACAATATATGGATGGCATTTACTTATTGTCTGTTTGGAGTAATTTCTTGCCTTTATCAGGTTTATGAAGAGACAGAAAATCCAGACAGCCTTCATGTGTCTTGCACTGTACAACAGCAGGAATATGGCATTTTTTCTTATCTCCGATGTTGCTTTCACTGAAACACTGACTAAACCTATTTACATATGCCCACAAATATCCATCAATCTTTTTACAATAAAACCCGGTTAAACCTTGCAAATTTCTCCTTTGTCTATATGCATTTTTAACTCTTTTAAATATAATTTCAATTTATCAAACACTATCTTGTTATAGAATTTTTAAATAGCTAACCCAGGATTGTCTTGCTCTTTTCACACAGGGAACATAACTAATAAATTAGCTTTAGCCAATCTGGGTTTTTTTTAAAGCAACCTTAGACAAATAATATTATATAAATTGTTTTGCCGATTCCTCCTGCAGAACCTTAATAATTGCTTCCTCTTTTAACACTTTCTACAATCTGACAAATAGCCCTTCTAAAAATGGCATATTTCCCCCAGGTAAAAATGTGCTTTTCCTTCCTCTGAGATCATAAATAAGAATTTGAAAAAGACTAATTTAACATGATTTTTTTTCCTAACAAATGTGAAACTCATCTTGTTCAAACGTTGAAACAGACTGAAGCTGAAAACAGACAAAATAAATGGTAACTATTCCGCCATATGAAAAAAAAAAATCTTATGGCCATAGCCTTTACATAAATTAAAGTAATCTGGACCACTGTCAGGTAATAACATGGGTCGAATAATTTCAGCTACCACCTCACCTATGAATCTGATTAATCTCATTTAAGCTTTCTGGAAGATATACGTTATTGCCCACTGCAAAATACTCTAACTGTAAGCTCTCTAAGGTGTAAACCTCCCAGTGTTTGGATAGTACTTAGTTCAAGCAAACCTTGGCTGATGCCTAACTTTCCTAAACATTAAGACAGACATCAACTGTTCTCTACCTAGATAAAAATAAGCTTATGTTGCCTCTCAGGATTTTTCTGACTTCTTATTCAGAATTTACTGCTGATATATATCCAGAAAAGATCAGCCTCAACACTGAGAATCCAAAACTAACTTGGCTTTGCTGAAAAGTTGGATATACTGTCAGAAGGAAGGGAAAACAGTGCATCATTAATTGCCCAACCATACTATTTTCCAGCTACTTTGAAAGACAACCATCTCAATAAAACTAGACAATGCCATGGCACATTTCTGCCTTCTCTTTATGAAGGAGATCAACAGCTGGAATTTCCCCCAGAGTCTAGGATATTACTCTTGAATAACTTTTATTACTTCAACATTCACTTAAGCTCCCTTTCATTTTCCATAATTTCAACCTGATCTGGGAAGTAACTCTGGCTACTTCTGAATAACATATGTTCAGAGATCCCTCAGGATAGCTGCCTAAAACAACAGGCTCAGTTTTTGGGCACACTGCTGCCAGACACTAACATACATAGGAAAGGAGAAAAACCTCTCCGGTGTGATGGACAATGATTTAAAAATAGGACCTATGTTAACAAGAATGTCTGTAAGTATAATAAACATTCATTATACTTTTGTGATTGCAGTTTGAATGTTTGAATAAACCCAAAAGTTTGTCTGACCCAAAATGCTATTTCAAGTTGAGCGAAGCTATTACTGACTCTGCTGAACCCAAGAAGGAGCTATGCCCAAAAATTAAGTAAGAAATATAAGGCACTGAATATTTTGTTTAAGCATATTCAGAATTATAGTTTTCTAACTGGAAACACTTTGTTGTAAGTTTGCCTGGATTCAGTTTTAAATTTTATCTTCTAGATATTTGTCCCTCAGTCACTTTCCAGGTTTTATTTGTGGAGACAGGTAAAGCAGGTTTTTTTGATACCTGCTTTTCAGTTTGCTGAGTGAATTCAAATTTTAGAAATTTTCACAGTGCTAGCTAAACGACAGTTATATTTATAAATAAGGTATGTCAGTTTATGTGACAAGAGTAATTGGGAACTGGAAACTATTCTATATTTGTCAAAATGTTTTCTTGATGTAGTTCACAGGTAACTAATTCACCGTCTGCACATAACAGGTGGTTCTCATCCATTTTTTGAGAACCCATCGTGTGAGGATTGTGTATAGTAATTTCAGTTGCAACTGTTTGTGCCCTACAACAGAAACTTAAGGCCATAAAATCCATGTCCTTCAGGACAGAACTATCTACAGTGCAGGAACTTTTTGTAATTCAGAGGAATGGACTCTGCAGAGAAGATTATTCTATGTATTTTTAAAACCTACGGTCTGTATTCTCAGGTAAGCTTTAGACAATTAAGCTCCATGATGTTTATAATATTCATACTGAGCAAGTATCTGTTTAAATATGATAGTGACATTAAAGCACAGGTTAGACCTTATACTGAAGTAAAAACAGTCTTCACAAATTAAGTCTTAAGATCATACAATTAAAAGTAAAGAATAATAATCTGAAATTGTCTCACATTCAGTGAGTCTTTAAAATGATTACAGGTTTCTTAGCCAATGCATTGACCATGCCCACTGTATGACACTAACATATTAGCCAAAGAACATTTATTATAGCTTTTTACAAACCCATGCAACTTTGATTTAAAGTCATGCATTCTAATATGTTTTGACAAGTAAATTGCTTGCCTTTTTTCCTTGATAGCCAACCATATAAATAATGCATGCATAGCAATAGCTAGAGCAATAATGTAAAAGTCAAGTAAGGAGACACATACAGCATGTTAATGATAAAGGTGCACTACCCATTTCAAACAGGAAGAAAAATGAAATAACTGTAAAATATATGAAAGAGAAGAGCCCAATCCTTAAAGCAACCCAGTTTTTAAATGACCATGGTAAATGCCAATTAATAATGGAAGTTTATTTATTAAAGCCCATCATAAACAAAGATATTTTGGCATCCTGAAATTCTTTCTCTTCTCAAGTGAGGACTTACTCAGCATGCAGAAGCTGAAGTACGAGGAGTAGCAGAAACACTTCACCAAGTATCTTCACCATAGGAAGCTTGATGGCTTGACTAGGTATAGAGTCCAACAGGAAGGCTTACAGTCTCCAACTGAAGACCTCAAGAGAATGACACATCAGTAATTTGCCAAAACAGGGCTTAATGAACCAAAGAACTTGGGTAGACAAAGCACTCCTGAGAATTGAATGGGAATAAAACTACTTTTAATATACAAAAATCTTATTTCTGTGATCTTTCATCCTTTTTTATAAGTAACCTTTCACATTCTGAACCAGGGGAATGAAATCCTACAAATATTCCAGAAGAGCTTGGACATTTTCTGACATGCTCCTTTTTTTCATACCTTGGGGTCTAGCCATAGTCACTGCAAATTACTTAGACTTTAATGTCTGCTATAATCAAGTTAGACAAGCACTGCCAATTCAGCCTTTTTCTTCTAGCTAAAAATCAGTTGCAAACCTGCCCTGATATTTTTATAGCTGTTACTCACAAGATGTTCACTGAATAGTACTAGCAAATTCTGAAGTTTTTCCTTTGGAGTGATCATGTTCATGGCTTGAAACAGCATTACAGTGTTACTTCCTGAGAGTTATGGGACTTGCTGACAAAGGATAGAAAATAATTATAAGCATTTAGAAGATTTTTTCCTTGTTAAGCCTTTCAAATTTTTCTTAACATATTAAACCAGAATTTGATGAACATTTGCTGCCTTTCACAGAAAACTGATTTGTTTCTATCAGGTCATTCCTGAAAAGTAACCAAAACAGATAATGTTTTGAGGTACTGTATAGGTGTTTATGTGACTGCTGTGCCTGAGCCTTCTCTTCTTTCTCACAGTCACAGGTCCCATATCATATGTTATTTCTCAGAAAAATTCAGCCAACTCCAACTGGAATTCCTTATCCTGGATACAGCTGGCTTATATTACACTAAAACCGATGGGGAGATAAAGATGTCACATTTCTCAGCTATCAGAAACACAGGCAGTAAAGCAACACAGCAAATAATTGCTAGTTTTACAGTTTGTCTCATTTGGTCCATTTAGAATAGTTTAACTGCTAACATATTGTATTCCAACCTTTGTAATCCAATCCAATTCAAAAAGGTACATTTTCTGCATGCTTTTCAAAAATATTTGATATTTTTCTCTTACTTTTAGGAAACTCTTGGACTAAATCGTACCTATAAAAGTAACATTCCATCATTCACATTGTAAGGTGTGTTTTTTAATGATACAAATTTTTGTGTCAATTCTTTCCATTATTGGTTCTTGTCCATAAAGTAATATAAAGGAAAGTGGTTTGAAATGCAATTATCGTTTAAATAATACCACAGATGCAGAGACATCATCTTTTGTTTTGTATTTTTAGTAGCTGCCAGCATTCGTTTCTGATCAGTTTATAAGCATGTTATTTAAATGCTCATATCTTCGCAAACTGTATGATTAGCCACTTAAATACCCTCATTTTGTTCTTTTAAACAATCACTATAAAGAGCAACTCTTTGCTATATCAGCAGTTGATTTGAACATGAATTATGCAATATGTGTGCTGCAGTTGTAAATAATCAGAAACAACTGATAAGAATATTTAATATATAATTTTATTGAAATCATGTTGAAACACACATACAGCACATTAGTTATAATAATGCTATTTTAGCAGAGAGAATGCCTGTGCATTGCAAACAGATAACCCATCCTTCCCTCTGTCCATTCCTCCTTTCAACGAACAAGGAAGATGGAAGGAAGTTCAGAAAGGCTCTTACCTGGAATAGCCACACACAGACCTAACCTGTGGTGCCAAAGTGAAAGATCACGAGACTATGTGGTTATTCTCAGAAGAATTAAATACCAGACCTTTATAAATATTACAATATGCTTTCCAAAGTATGTTTTACCTTCTTCAAACCTTAGATCATAAGGGGTTTCATGTGTGTCTGTTTTCTTGCTATCCTTCTCTGGATTCTTCTCAAAAGTTAATTTTAATATCATAACTCTGCAGGTATTTTCAATTAATATCTATATTCCTGTAATAACTTCTGGGTTATGTCTACAGCAGCACTTTTCCCACCCTAAATTTTTGACTTGCTAACTTTAAAATTAATGGAATTAATCAGACAGTAGATTTTAATGTTGTCATGTTGTGGCCACTTCAGGGAGCCATTTGAACTCTAGTCATTGCATTGTATAATTGATACACTCAACTACATATTTCATCATGCAGCTATCTCAGCTTAACAAGACTTCTATTTTTGATAATAGTGAAAACAAGTGAGCTCTTAACACACTGATTTTTAATTATTAATATTTTTTCTTCATTCACATGAAGATTTTTTAATTTTTTTTAATGAGTAAGAACTTATTTTTGTAATGCAGGCAAAATTTGCACATCACCTATTTGCCAGAAGTATGCCTGAACAAAGTAGGGAGTTTCAAAAGGGAGTTTATTAGTCTTTCATCAAAATCTTTTATCTTGACTAGTTGAAAGTATATTTTTGCAGGGGCCCTTGAGTAGTAACAGCAGAACTGAATGCTGCTGGAAACTTTCTGTCTTTTCCAATTAAGTAAAATTAAAAATGGATGCTCCAAAATGCTTTTAGATGATATTCCTAAAAAATAGAAGACTTGGCAGTGAGATGAGAAGCAGGTGCTGAATTTTCTTAGGATTGAAGACAACCGTTAGATCAGAAACTACTGAGAATCACTCAGACATTAGCAGGAAGGGGCTCTGAACCAATGGAGAAGTTTGGAATTTAGTTGACTCAAAATACCCTTTGGCCAATCCTGCTTTCTATCAATACCAAATAACCAAAAAAAAAAACCAACAAAAAGCTTGTTTTCTTGCCACTCAGTCATTGCATAGCTGAGATCAACTGAATTGTATTTACATGATGCTTCTCATAACAATTATTTAACATTCTAAAGGTCTGAGAACATATGTGAAACCAGTTGGCCAGAAAATGAAAATTGCAGAATGGCCAAAAGGTTTTATTGTGATTACAAACTAATGAACACAAAATATTTTTCATAAAGTAGCAAAGCCCTTAGGAGATGCTCAAGTCTACCATTACTTGGTAAATTGGTGGGGGTAAGGGGAAGAACAGAAGAATAAAAACAAACTGAACTGGCACAAGGGGAACAAAAATTTCCATATTGATCTGTTGAAGCAATTGATGGGATGGAAAAGCTCAAGAGATCAAACTGAGCTTATTGTATCAGGGGAGAGAGAGAAAAGCAGACTACATTTTGGGTAACATCTGTGGAGGAAGAAAAAGAATGCAGAAAAGCATATTTTCTTACAGAATAAAGAGAGTCCACTCAAACACAGACATTGTCACATCCTTGGTGCCTGTGCTTCAGCAATTTGCAGAAACTGGCCTAGTTGTTAGGCAGAGCATGTTCAGAGTTTAAAAAGGTCATCGCATCCAGGTTGATAAATCTTGTTAGATTATTTGATGTCCAAATGACTTACTCAATACGGTATTATTATGTTGCTTTTTGGATAATTTTTGACTACATGCCACCAAAAAAAAAAATTTAACTTTATTGTATTTGACACATACTGGTTTTCATTTCTATGAAGTCTTTCAGCATAAGGGTTTGAGCAGTGGTTCAGAATTGTGGCTATGACACAGCATCGAAAAAAAAAGCAGCCTTCCAAAATGTACAACTGCTTCTAGGTTGTAAAGCAAGCTCAATTGAAAATAATACGAGTGATAGATTTCAGAGGGAAACAGAGTTTGTGTGGACTTTTTGGCCTTGTCTTGGAAGAAAGATAGTAATTGAATGTACAGTGTCCTTTTAAAGCAGGCAGCAAATTCTTAAAAATACTGTGGTGGGGAAGTCCATTCTGATAACAATAGAATGGTTTCATTTAATATCATCGTGGGATTGGGGAAATTAATGGCATGAGTCAAGCCCAAAAGAAACTGAGTCACTGCTGCTGAGGAATCTAGGGGTTTCTGTGGTAGAGCTTAAACAATTGTGTTACTCATCTGGAGTGAACTTTGTAGTGCATCTGGCTGACAGAAGTCACCTTAGCATGTAATAAATTTCACTAAAATTTGGGCTGTTTTCCCAATAAAGAGAGCTGTTAGCTTTCTTTAAAGTTGACACAAAATCCTATGCGAGAATTAACCACTCTTCCGCCTTATTAGTTGGTAAAATATTAAAATTCACACATCTACATAACTTCCTTATAGTAAACCATATACTAAAATATTAATTTTAAGTATTAATATGTGTGCTATTATGAAAGCTGTATTATTCTCAAAGATTTGAATAGGAACTGTATTTACCAGAATGGTTAGCTTTACTATGACATTCTGGCAGCAGGCGAATTCTTTTGATGTTTTGATAATTGTCAAACTATATCTCAGATGAAACTAACACATTATTTTGAGAATGGTAACATCGAATTCTGTGATGTTGATTGCCTTCAGTTGGTAAAAGAATAGCACACAGTAGGTATGGTCCATTGCACAGTACGTAAAAAGTAGTTCTATCACTGAAACAAGAAGACAGCAATAATCACAATCAAAACAATTGATAATTATTTATTATTATTATCATTAACATTATTTGACAGGTCAATTTAATCTGTATCTAAAATAAACCTCAAACCAAACAAACAGAAAAAAAAAACCTGAACAGAAAACAGCTGGGTGAAGGAGAAGAAATGGATCTTTGCTTCTAATTCTTCTAAACCCAAAAGGGATATTTTTAAAGAAAAAAATTACAAGCCAGGTGGCACTCTATGCACTTTTACACTCTGATGGAAGATCAGAGTCTTTGTGTTTAACTTCTTATTATTTGTCTTTCAGAGACAATATAATCTGCGCTGGCATCTGTTTCATTTGACAGCTTAATGTAGTCTCCGTAGACTTACTTCAACAATACTTTCTTGTGATTTGACAGTGTGGGTGTCATCCCCAATGACACACACAGCCATTGCTGAGTCTGCATTTTGACATTTAAGTGGGCTCAGCTGTGAATAGATATCTAAGATGTTTACATTCACATTCTATTTTGACATTGTGTTATTTTATTAGGTCCAAATTCTTCCCTAAGTAGGTTATTCCCAACCAGAGAGAAAAAGCTCTTTGAGTCTGATGTAAAATTTGATGTCTATGTGAGAAAATAGAACTAACTTAGCATATCAAAAATACTGAGCTTTACTATGAGATTTTCTTGTAAGAACAAGTTTTCCTTTAGCATGTAGAATGTGCAAGACCTCAAAGTGGACATGTGGGCTTTGATTTTTGCTTTAACATTTGCATCAGGAAAAGCCAGCTGAAGTCAGTGGTATTATTAAAATTTAAAATAAATTATGATACCAGAATTTGGGTCAATGATGCCAAACAAAACAGTAATTATTATACAGTCAATTAGTATACCCTGCTATCTATTTATACATGACTTTAGATGTAAACATCGAATCATGGAATGGTTAGGGTTGGAAGGTACATTAAAGTTCACCTAGTTCCAGCCACCCTGCCGTGGGCAGGGACACCTCCCACTAGACTACGTTGCTCAAAGGCCCGTCTAACCTGGCCTTAAACACTGCCAGGGATGGAGTAACCACAGCTTCTCTGGGCAACCTGTGCCAGTGTTTTGAACGTATACATGTTCATTCATCACTCTGTGTAGTACACCATGGGTTCACAAAACATATCATTAAGAATGACTGTGAATGCTAAATTCTTAACTTTTTCTGAAAAATGAAAGAAACCATAAGCACTTCATGTAGGAAGAGTCAATAGCAGCCTTGTTCTACATACGTTCATGTGCATAGATTAATAGTGAATCTTCCAAATTTGAAGTACATCATCTTCAGACTCAAGACTGTAGAATGCCGGTACATGTGCTAATTTTCACCAGACAGTTCCCTTTTCTTGTCTGCAGGCATAAAGCTCAAGTACAGAAATAATACCATGAAAATATACTTTGTTAATGTAAGGGAAGCTAGACATTCTGATTCAATCTTCTATGGAGGAGCAAAGCATTTTTAACATAATAGAGATAATACATAATATATTTTTCTTTATAAACACAAGTATATTTGTACCTGTGGCATATACTTACAAGTAAAAGTTATATTTTATGTATGCCTTTATATGTTCTTTATGCCTGTCTAAAAACTTTAAGTTTATATTATTTACTTGTCAGTGCTTTCCCAAATATTGAAACATTTGGGATGGAAGGGGGAGAAAGAGAGAAAGATAATATAAAAATGACAGAGTCATTATCTCAAGAAGAAAATCTACCACAGTCTGTTATTATCCCAATTTCTTTTGAGTTTACTCAGCAAAATTTGACAGTTCAAATCACTGAAAGGAATGGTGAGAAGTGAGGTACTAATTCTTCAATACTATACATATTAGCATCAGTTTCTCCTGCCAGAAATTACTTTTCAGCACAGAAAAGGAATAGCCACTGTAATTATGTGATGTATGGTTTAGTGAAAGCTATTTGACCTCCCTTCAAATTCTATCAGCTCAAAGTCCATGCATACCAGCAAGTAATCTTTCATGAATGTGTTCTATGTAACTCAAAACCTATTACATCTGTGTCTGGCTTTAGCATTACAACAACAACATCTACGGGAAGTATCTAGGGAATATAATAAAGTATCCATTGCTTCCGGAATGTGAGACTGGGGACCTTTTATTTTCCCTGCCACTCTGTTGACAGAAAGTAGAAAGATGCCAGTGACAATTCCAAATCAAAGGAGTAATTTTGCTACATACACAAATTATATTCCTAATAATAATAATGAGAGATATATTTTCTCACCACCTTACATGCTTTCTGTCCCTGTCACCTGTTGACTAAAATTGGAACCAGTAGTCTTCCATGGTTTGGAGAGTATCTCAAAGGGGAATTGAAGCAATCTCTAATCAATACCAAATCTTGAGTAAGTAGGCTCTAAATAAATACTTCTTTAAGTTGTGGTACCTATCTATGTGGGGAAAAAAAAAAAAAAAAAGAAAGAAAAAAAAAGCCCAAAACAAATCCTACCCTAAATTTTCAGTTTGGTTTTCAAATGTGTTTTATGAATGGTGAAGGGCCTTAACGTGAAGCAACTACAAACAATATCATGCCACAAAGAAAAAAAAAATGTTCCTATTTAAATTCGTCCATGTACTGACAACATAATTTTTATTAACTTCTACAAAACTTATGACTACACATTTTGAGAAGCAGATGAAGAATCGTTAATTTTTGTTGCAGCTTGGATGGGCTCCAGACACAAGTACAGGTGGCTGGCAGGGGGAGGTAGTGGATCATTCCAGGAGGTGCCTACCTGGCTATGGCTGCACCACCAGCAGGTAAATCATTGTTTTTGTAAAAGTCTACCTTAGTTTCACAGACATGGAGCCTCTGCAGGCAATGCCTGCAACATGAATATTGAGAAGTAACCAATAAGCTCCAAAACAGATCATACTGTTACCTAAAGCAAAGTCATAGAGCAGAGCAAAAGGGTTGTTATCCTTCCCACAGAATAGTAAATAAAGGGCAACGTCTCTCACTCAGTGCCTTGCATTACCTCTGGTTTGCTGAAGAAAATTTTAAAGACCAGACAAAAGTGGTGGAAGAAGAAAAGTATGAACCTACCTGAATCACTCTTCTGCCTTTACTAAGATCTTTTAATATGGAGAAAGCCTAGAAGTTTGCACTTATCACAGTCAAAGTCTGTACAGGAAAGAACAGGCAATTTGAAGACTTCATTGGTAACACCTAACAGCATCACAAGGGAAGGTTTTAAAAGGAGACAGGAAATGAGTTTCTCTTTCAGACAGAAGAGATTCTTAATAAGCAAGGTAGCTGGTTTTGAAAAGCAGCACCAAAACCAGAGATTGTTGGGGTTTTTTTAGAGGAAACACCATTTAACTCTAATCTCTGGAGGCAAAACCTGGAAGATATTTCCAAAGTCTCAATAACCTTGCAACCACTGGCCTCTATGGATCTAATAGCCTGTTTGATGGACTGCAAAGAAAGGTGAAATTCTGCCTGGGATTCATGGGCCTAAGACACGCCACATTGAATATAACAAAAATTAAATCCCAAGCCACAAGAATCCAGTGAAAGTAATGTTAATAGACTCAGTATTTCAGAGTTGTTCTCATCAACAACTTTATATGCCACCTTTATAAATGTACCCACCACATACCCACACATACCGTGTGACTGCTGCTTCCAGACATTTTAAGGCATTGACTGGATGTTAAAAGAAAATAAGTAATTTACAGCAGGATTGGCCTAGTCTGACTATTTTGGGTTTGTGTGTAGGAAGAAAAAATTGCCGCATCTCACAAACGGTGTGGAAAAACAGACATTCCAGAAAAACCATACATGCCTTCAAAACCAATAAATATATAGTAAGTTTTCCCATAAATACCTCATTCTGAGTGACTCTTTCATGTGTAAGATTATTCAACAAAAATTTTAGAAATAGTAATATTTTAAAATATTAGGATATATGCCATTTTCAAGAGAACTTCTATTGCAATTCAGCTGTCATTTAAAAGAAAACAAGTAAAGGGGAAAACACAGCCAGATCGCTACTTTTTGCAGGCTTTGTTTCTCACAGGAATTAAGGAAAACAAAGAAATTCAGTGGAAAAGAAACCCCAAATGATATTAATATCATTTTCCACAAAAATGTTTTAATTAGTCCTAGACTGGTCAAAAAACCCACACAGAATCTAAGCTCACAGAGAATATAGCCCCAGTGGCTCAAGTACCTTCAGAATTGTTACTAAAGTTTCAAGGAATATTTTATTGTGTTCAGAAGCTGCCTGGATATGAATACTTGACCAGCTGGTGTATGTGTGAAACATTTTCAATGTGAGTCATTGCTATTTATTGGAAAAAGAATAATACCAAGGACTCTGTGCCAATGGGTCTTATTCTTGATCAAAACAATAATTTGGTCCATATTTTAGAATTTGTGTATGTGTGAAATTTCCCTCTATTTTGCATTTTATAAGCAATCATTTTTTTAATATTGCTTAATTTGTTTTAATTCCACCCTGAGAATGCACTGGAAGTTCCAAAGGACATCATACAGACTATGGAAAACATATTTAAATAAACTGAAAGGTAATTATTTTGCAAAATTTGAAGTTATGTACGCTCATCTAAGTTTCTAGAATTGTTAAATTATGTAAATTAGTCAAAAATATTCATAATTCTCATGACTGTATCTCAGTAGCACCTCATGCTTTTAAAGGCATTCTTATTTGAAAGGAAGGGCTCCAAGAATCCATACCTTCAAATAACCAGAGCCATGTAATCTGTACTTTCAGTTAACTTGATGAAAATCAGAGGCTGAAAGGATGTCTTGTGGAGAAGAAAGAAGGTGTTTCATGCTAATAAGGCTATTTAATCATAATTCTGTGATTCAGGAAGAAGTCTGTGGACTATATTTTCAGTTTGTGTTGCCATAGGTGGATGCCTGAAAATAAAAAGAAATTTTACTACAATACCTTTCAATCCTTCATCTTATTTTCCTAATAAATCACTTTGAATTTGAAGTGGAAATATTGGCCATGTTTTACATATATTTTAAGCACCAACACCTTATTCCCCCAATGCATTTTGTGATAGCTCCTTTCATCAGGTTTTGAAACTCTTGGTAACACACAGTTGTTTCTGCAGGAAACTGATGAAGGTGTGAAACGTATAACAAAAAGGAAAGTTCTGACCTAGCATCTCCCACAGATGACAGAGGACATTCTTCCTCTAATTAAATGTATCCTCAGCCCATATGATGTAAGCCAATTAATACTTTTTTTCTCATTGACCAACTCCACTCTTTTTGCATGTTAAGGAGGCTTTTACATCTCCAACTAATTAATTGTTCTGGTTTTCCCCCAAAGCTCATTTTTATTTCAACTTGCTATTGACCTCCACTTCTGATCATCATGACCATTTAGTACAGAAAAGAAAAATATAATAAAAGAGCACACAGCAAGAAAAAGGGCTCATCAGGACTAATTATTTAATATAACTGCACAAAATCAAAACCTATCGTACAAGTATAATGCATTAATTAAATTCTTCAGCAAATGAAGAACCTATCTGTGTTAGGTCCAGTACTCCTATTACAGGATCTAAAGGTATAAAATACAGTCTATGCTGATTCCATTTGAATTTTTGTGTATATAACATTTCTAGAGATCTTGGCTTAGAAATCATACCTAATGCAAGCCAGATCAAATTAACTTGCTGTCCTGGGTTCAGCAGTAGCAGTCATGTTTCTCCTTTGTGGTAGCTGGTGCAGTGCTGTGTTTTGACTTCCAGCCTGGGAACAATGTTGGTGATACCGATGTTTTCGGTGGTGGCTAAATGATGTTTACCCTGACCAAGGACTTTGTGAGGCTCATGCTCTGCTAGGGAGGAGGGGAAGCTGTGAGGAAGCAGAGATGGGGCGCCTGACCAGGCTAGCCAAGGAGGTATTCCATACCACAGCACGTCATGCCCGTGGTGGGGGTAACTGGGAGTTACCCGGAAGGACACGGGCTTCCGGGTGGGACTCGTTTCTTGGCCGGTGGTATCGTATTCTCTTCCCTTGTTATTTTCCCTTATCATTGTTGTAGTTGATAGTAGCGGTGGTGATTTGTGTTGTACATTGGTTGCTGGACTGTTCTTGTCTCAACCCGTGGGAGTTGCACTCTTTCGATCCTCCTCCCCGTTCCTCCAGGAGCGGGGAAGGGGAGAGCCCCGGTGGGGGTTGGGGGGCCTCTATTGTTGTCAGCCTGGCACCACTCACTGGGAGTGAGTGAACAAGTTGCCTGACTGGGTTTAAACCACTACACTTGCATCAGTAAAACTGCATCCAGTCGTACCATGCCTGCATACACACCCAGTTTCCTCAAAAATGTTTTCTTACATTAAAACATATATTATTTAAGCTGGGAAAGAATTTCTCATTTGCTCCACACTCAATTATAACACAGTTTGTGGCTGCATTCTCATCTATACATAAATAGAGGGAATGCATGTCCATTTCTTCACTAGAACTTAGAAGCACATAGTAAAATAAATGAAAAAAGAAATAGTTATCCTGGCTATAGGGCTACTAATTTATCGGCATCTTCACTCTATGCTTTCCCCGTTTTCTGTGTGGGTTTCGGGTTTTTTGGCTGCATGGTTTCCTGCTGGTGTGTCACACAATCTTCCCTACTTGTTTATTTATCACGTGTCTGGAGTTGGTACATTGAGAAATAGAAACTGGAGATATTTGGCAACAAAAGACCCTTTTCTGAACCAAAGCATTGTTTATTTAAGCACTGAGAACAAAGCATAAGCTAGAAAGAAGGCATTTCAAAACAACCAGCATTGTAAACATATGTCTATTTTACATAAACTCGAAAAGATGTTACAGTCTGCTCAGCAGGCCTGGTTTTTTTGGACACCCTCAGGAGATCATTTAACATCAGTCTGGTTTCCTGCTACTGAGTAACCATTACTGAACTCTTGAGACTGTGCTCTTTTTAAAATTGCTACAGCCCTGTAGATTTCTGAATTGCCAGTTCTAGCTTGTACAAACATTGACTCTCAGCAACTCTCAAGCATTTAGAATAAAGTAGCTTAAACTGAGTTTCAAGCCTCTCTGTTTTTATTTTTTATTTCTCTTCCTTGCCCTTGCTACCCACTTACAAAATAATTAAGACACAGCTAATCATGGGCATACCAGAGACTTAATCAAGGTTAGTCCTAAACATAGTCCAAACTCTAAAACAGCCGCTCTTCTGTTTTATAAATTTGCTTTTGTAAAAAATTGAAAGGATATTTGTTACTAACTAATCCAAAAAACTGTCCAGCAATTTATTACTGAGAGTTAGATCCACAAAGTAAGTTACATGCTCCCTTGCTGCTCCATGGCTGCCTGAGACCAGCACCCATGGACTGGTGAGACTCAACAAGTGACGTATAGCTGTCTAACATTGGACTGCTTCAGTGTTTATGCTCCCATTATGGTAGTGGAAACCAAGCCAATCTTTTCTGAAGGGTCTAGAGAATAATTTATCTGTTTTGTGAATATGTGGGCCCAGCTGTCACCTTGGGGATGGTGGGGTTCAGCCCTAGCAGAACTTGATAGTCCTTGCAAAAAACTTTGAGTCTCATCCCCTTCCTATACAGTGCAAGGATAACACATATTCCTGCACTAAGCCCAGCCCCACAATGCATAGGAACAGGGAACATGCATCCATATGCACAACTGGCACTGTAGTCTTCGGTGGGGATAGCTATCCCCAGCCTTGTGGAGACAAGCGTGTGGCGACACGGGCTGCATGAAAAAGTAACACGAAGGAGAGAGCAATAAGGTCAAAGCACTGAAGCTACCCTGTGATCTCTTTCTGAGGTAAGTGAGGAGGATCTGCTGTATGGTGCTGTGTGGTACAAGCCTCCTTTTTGCACTGCTTTGTGACACACAACAAGTTAAGTAAAGGTTTGCCAGAGTTACAGTGCACTCATGCACCTGCAGAGCAGCCCTGAGGGGATTTCCCTGGCCATCCCCAAACTCAGAAAGACAGGCATGTTAGCAGTCATGGCTTAGTGCCAAAAGGAGTGCATGGAATGGGCATTCGTCTGTTTCAGACATGCAGCAATTAAATGTTAGCTTATTGTTGTGTTTAATTTGGTAATAAAGCACCTATCCTGTTCATGTCTGGTACAATCCCTGTTGCGCTGTATGTACATGTGTGCTCACACATACACACAAGCACAGGTCTACCCCAAAATTTCCTACTGAGATCCCCACAAACTAATGAACTGTTGTAGTACATATAGGGCAGATGTATCAGATGCCTTAGAGTATTTTAAACACATAAAGCACCTCTATTAAGAAAACTGATTCTCATGTCTATTGTCACCATGAGGAAATATTTCCTAGGCCTTGATGACTCCATTGGTCATAGTCAGAAGGGATCATAGCTAAGACAGAATTCACATTTAAGTTAAAATCCCATTACAGATGGCTTTAGGTCCTCCTTGCACTAAAATCCTCTAGGATTATTCATTGAGTGAGCATCTGTAAAACCACTTGCATTCTTCATTACAGGTGTTGCTCTTAGAAATATTTTTCAGCCACAGATTTTATCGCCTATAGTTTTATTTCTTCCACACTGAAATTAAAAATATTCATTAGCTCTCAGGATAACTATTTTAAAAATGAAAAGACTTTTTCGCCATGACACAATTACATGAGAAATTTATCATATAGCCACTCCATTATACATTAATATTTATTGCATTTCATACATTTTTGTTAGCTATTGTAAAGAACTAACAGATGTACCAACTTATCAAGTAGAACTTAATTAAAAGTCTTACAGCTTTATCAGCTAGCTTTTTTGATGTGACCTTTTTCACAAAACTATGTTGAATTACAGTAATTAAATCAATATTCTACTATTGCTTACTGAATCTTCTATAAATTTTCCCCTTTTTCTGACATGACATTTAGGTCAAAGAAACCATCCTTCAATCATCTAGCTCAAACCCTTTAGCCTTTTTTTATATTAACACAACATTGACATCCTTTCATTTTTTATGAATTTTCTCAGTACTTCAAGAATTATTAGCAATTATGATAGAAGACTGAAGTTCCCCTCAGTTAACTCTTTTAATGTTGTTTTGTTTTTTCTTTTTGTGCAAATCACGATTCTGGTTGTAAGATATTTATGTCTTTAGCAGACGTTGATTTATACATTCTTTAGTTACTAATAGAGCAGAAAGTACTTCATCTTGTAATCTGTTGCATTTCCGTGCAAACAGAAAGGAGAAAAAACTTTTTCATCTGGAAATGGAAATTTGCTATTTCTTTGACATCTTTAACTCCTAATGGACTGCTAAATTCCTTCCTGTTGTCCCAGGGCACACCTAACAATGACAATTTTTTGGTTGTGGTTTTGTGTTTTGTCATTTTTTTTAATGGATTTCACCTTTCTTTGGCTGTTCCACTCGGTAAACTTGATTTCATTTCCATTTGATTCAGTCTTTACCACTGACCTGCAAGGTGCTTTTATGCCTTCTAGTGACTGCAGTCCATTGTGCCGCCTCTGTCAGGCTTTGTGGCAGCCTCACCACAGCTCTCACAACTCATTCTGATCATTTAACTTCATAGATGCAATTAATCGATTTAGCAAATAAATACACCATGAAATGTGCAGCATGGACAAGAGCGGCCATACTTGAAAAGGACACTTGATTTGTAACCTGTTGAGTCACCACGGCTCTTCATGAAAAGTAAATTTAAGGTAAAGCAGACACAAAACTGTTAAGATTTACATAGATGTAATGAATGTTATGATTTTATATATCTAACCTGCTATAAATCATGCATTTGTAATATAATATGAAGAGAAGTGTGGAATTTTGTAAAAAGTATGTTTTTCTTCCAAGTCACAAAACTGCAGCAGAAGATTCAGGAACTAAAACTTCATTTTGTCCAGGTTATTTTATTTTTCCCTTTTAACAGTCTGGAACTCTGTATATTGCAAGTAATAGTAGAGTACTTTGCATTGCTGTCTCAGGTAAAGTGATGCATTGGTTAATTAAGACTTTGCAGTCAGGCAATAACAGTGGTTGAGCTCATGGAATTCCCATATAAATACATAGAGAGTTCAGCGACTCTTTGCAGAATGATTTTCAAGCCTACCTGTAAGTCTTACCAGCTGCTATTCTCAGAATATATCAATATTTAAATGCAAGATCACTGAGAGTTAGACTAGGTAGCCCAGCTTTTATGCACATCTTATTTAGCTCCTCATGACTGTTGTGTGTTCCAACATAATAGGAGCGAATTGTTTTTCTGTGAGCTTTGTCAGCTTTTTCTGGCTGAAACTGTGCCTCCTGGGAGTGATCAACCATGTCACTGAATGCCCCCCAGTCAATCTGATAAAAAGCTATTTGATAAGTGCTGATGCCACTTTCCTTCCATGCCTCTAAGGCCAAGAATAGAGGAGGGGGAAAAAATTACCCTAATGCAAAATTAGCAGCTATGTACAATTCCCAACAAGATGGGGAAAGAACGACATTGACTGAGATGTGTCTGCGGTTCATTAGCATTGTTTGTCTTTGAGAAAGTTCTTGTCAGCCTGACAGATGAAGAGACATTGCTGAATGAAGAGAAAATGAAAATAACTGTGGTGAAAATAGAAAAAAAAAAAAAATGAAGGGCATGTTGTTAAAAATAGTTACATTAGGATTGATATCACTTAGCAGAAGAATGTTACCTCATCTCCAAAAATCCAGGAGCTTCCTGCATTTTACAGGCATTAATAAATTTTGCACAAATGTGTGATTTCAGTATTTTGTATTTTAGTAATCAAAACAGATTAGCAATTTCTGGACTGGAGAACTCATTCTCTGCATGAGCGATATTACATAGACCCTAAAACAAGCTCTTCATAAAAATAACAAATTTCAGTGAATCTGCACGTAAGCTTTGGAACTTTTACAGAACTAAGATACTTAGGCAAAAAGTAAGAACTTAGGTAAAAAGGAGAAATTAATATTCCATCTTTAAATTTGCTCATCTCTAGGGCCTGTGGCTACACAACCAATACATAATGAATAAACAGCAATAGCAGTGTCCATTAAAAAACAGTCCATAGTTATTGTGTGTTTACTTATTGCTTATCCAAATTTCAGATTGCTAAACTGTAATTCCACATGTGAAGTGGAATAAGGTTATCTTTTTGTTAGGATGTTTTTTCTATTCTTGGAAGCAACCGTTATGTTTATTTCTAAGACCAAAGCTGGGGGAAGGGTACTGGTTTGTCCTTGGGTAGTACATTTTTCTGAAACAGAATCTTGAGCTGTGGCTGGTGTTTGTGTCAGGGGTATAGCCTTTTGCTGTTCTCAGATAATCATGCTCAAATTAGGCCTACACATAAAAGTTTTGAAAAGCATGAATGAATTCTGTTCTTGACTCTGCTGTCCCTTTTACAACAAACTCTTCACTTCCAAGCATGAAGGGAGCCACCCACCTTACTTAAGTCCGTAATCACATACCACACAAATGTTAGCAGTGGCACAGGCTTTAGGAGGTCTTGCCTGCCCTACTACATGCATGAATGGCCACTGTTTTCCATCTATGTCTTCTTGTAGCCACACCATCAGTTGTATAAATCATGTCTAAAATAACGCTAGCTTAAAAAAAGCAAAAAAAGAAAAAGAAAAAAAAAGACAGAGAGGGAGTGTGGTAATAAGGCATAGGATCTGTATTGGAAATTGAAAATAAAAATAACTGATGGTCTGCTCTGTGTAATAGAAACAATACCTTATGAGCCTGTAAGTAACTATTATAATATACTGCACACATGTGAGATGAAAGAAGAGTAGCAGTTAAAGTAACTTAGCCTAATTTCATTCTTATATGATTTTTTATTAAATTACTGCTGGATTATCATTCTGAGTACAGGGTGCAATATCCATCATGACTGATACTGAGGTTGTACAAAAGTCAGGAGTTATTAGCACTGTTTCTTTGTTGAATATTCATACCTAAAAGTGTACCAAACAAAACCTGTCCTGACAGATATACAATGCATAATCATACAAATCAATGCATTATATCTACAGGTGCACACACTTGTATCCATATGTCATGATGATTACAGTGCATTATTTGCTCGTGTTATGATAGCCCATAGGCTTTTCTCATTATCTGCTATCCAGACCCCTGATAGCAGCAAAAGCTCATGGCTTATCTGAGTTTTATGGCTAATATTTGTCCAAACACATACTAAATATACAATTCTTCCATGGCAGCGTGAAAAAATGCCTAACTAATTATCTCTGAGGCATCATACAGATACAATTTAGAAAGAATAAATCTTAAGGATATAAATCATTTGTTGGTAAGTGAAGAGCTTAGGAAGACACTTCTAGACAACCAATAAGTGAAATCTGCCAGTTAGATACAGATTTCCAAGTCTATGCATGAAAAATACTATTATTCTCCTGGCAGCCGAAAGCATAACAAAGCTAATCAATGTTTAAAACAAAACCACTCCACATAGTATCTAGGGCTCAAAGAATGCAAGAAGAAAATCTGAAAGTATTATTCTCCAAGCACTTTGCCTACACTGCAAATTAGAAATGCATGCACTTGCTGCAGCCAGAAAACAGTTTAATTATAAGAGCTGAACACAAAATCTCCCATTGGCATAGATTGGCTTTGAAGTGCTATCACATAAGTGAGGATTTTGAAAATACCCTTGACCAGTTTTGTTGAAAGTATATCACACTTCTGTTTGTGTCAGCCTTAACCATGTATCATGCCACTTCCTTTCACAACATTAGAGAACCTGATCACAGTTCCACAACATTAAACTAATTATGCATATTTTATGCAAACATTAACCTCTAGTGTTAATCCAACAGCATTAAACCAAACCTATAATGAACCATAAAGGTGGTTTATAACATATTGTCATTGCTTTATATGAGTATTTTCATTTCTCTCACCGTAGTGTTTTAAACCTTAGAAAGAAATAGAACCCAGATTTTTACAGTGGAAGTTTATGTAAATAATACTTGTCTCCTTTTCTGAAACAACTGAGTTATTATTTTACCTGTAAGCAAAGCAGATGAGCTTTCAGAATAATTGATTCCCTAAAACTTTAGTACCTCATAAAAATGAACATTGTTAAACTCTTTCCTGTGAGCTTTTTATATAGGCAAATTTCCTGTTTAATTGAATGTTTAATCTGTCTTGTTGCAGTTCATTCTAACAAGAATGTTGTTCCTGTACAGAACCTTTCATGTTACACAGCCCTGCACAAGATACACACATCTAGTATCAATTATGACGGAGATGTATTAGATGCATAAAACAGAAACATTAAACTAAAAGTGCTATGAAGTGTCGCAATAATACAATGGGCCTGATCAAACTATAAGAGTTGTGGCTGTCTAAACAGCCAAATAATCCTGAAATTTTCTGTCAGTGTCCAGCACCTTTATGGCACCTTTACCTTATATCAGAAAACAGCTAATTGGTAAACATTATTCATGTCATAATTACATTAAAACCTGCATAATAAATGTAAAAAACTACATCATGAGAAAGAGTGCAATAATATCAATATTTCAACTCATTCTGCTTAGGCAATAACATGGCTTTCAACACTGCAATGCTCTTAAAATCTCATAATCATTTGTAAAAACTCATATACCCGTAAGAAGAACTATTTCTAAGTTATAACTGGGGATTTCAGGGTCAGACAGAAAGTCTATAACCTAAAAATTGTATCTAAGTAAGTCCTATACTAGGCAAGCCTTCATTTATTCTGAGTTTCGACTCTGAAATGAATAGGAAGTATTTGAGGAGAGAATGGTGAGGGGGTAAGATACTTTAAAATATAAAAGACTGATCCCAAACTAAAATAACTTGGATGAAACCTTCCGAATAGCTTCATTGTCTTCAGAGTTGATTTTGGCTCAGTACTGGTAAAAAATAAGCAAACAGGTGTCTCCAAAATTTAGGTTAACGGAAGCAAAATCTACAGTTATGAAATACTTTTGATTAGTTCTTCTGAAATACAAAAGAGAGTAATTTGAAGAGCATAAAATGTGTCAATGAAATGTCCACACTTTTCCATACATGGTCAGACTGGGAAAAACCTGTCTCTCTGTAACGGTAGCCAAATTGGCAGTGCAGTGAACTGATTTTCCTCTAAACAATGGTAAAGATGTAACATGTGATGCTTTTTTATATTCAGTACAATTTCTCTTTTATCCTCAAGTGATGTATTAACAAGTGTTTTCAAATGTTTTCTTTCCTTCTGTCATTCATAATTGTCATTTCCCTCGAGGCTCCTTCTGGCATCTGACGGCCACATGTAATTTTGAGGTTAAGAAGTACAATACTTTATTTAAAAATTCTGAAAAAGTTCCTTCATAAAAAAGATTAATGTTGTGGTGAAATTAAGCAGCATGTCAAAGAGATTAAGCATTTCTTAACATCTTACTTCAGTAACTGGCTAATGTATAAGTAGATATTCTGTCCCTAGAATAGAAGACCTCCTGGTGTAAAGAGAAATGACATTTCCAAGAAGAGATAAAAAAAAAAAAATTGGCAGTAACTGGCTCAAGGAGCTTCATGCAAGACTAAACAAAGAGTAGAGGAGGCAAGCTGATGTCTGATGGAGACTTCTTTCCTTTTGTTGCATGGTTTCTTACCCCATAAAGAAACTGTAAATTGTTCCATTCCATACTGAGAAGTCAAAATGGAAATTTTCAGGAATTAGGGCCAAGGACCAGCTGCAGAATGTGGCTTGTGACTTTGAATTCTAAGAACTTTACTTCAGCTGTGTTTGATGCTCTGCTTTAGTTTTTCTTCAATCTCTAGCTGCAGTCTCGCCCCAGTTCCTTTGGTCTTTCCTTCCATCCACTTCAACTCTTTACGTAAAACTTCCTCTGCTCTTTGCTGTAGTCATGCACGTCAGCTTCTGTGCCGTTTCTGTTTCCTCACTTCCTTGTACATGTTCTCATCCTGTTGTAAACAGCTTTCATAAAATCATATCATAGAATCATAGAATGGTTTTGGGCTGGAAGGGACATTAAAGATCTAGTTCCACCACCTGCCACAGGCAGGGACACCTTCCGCTAGACCAGGTTACTCAAAGCACCATCCAACCTGGCTTTGAACACTGCCAGGGATGGGGCAGCCCCAACTTCTTTGGGCAGCGTTTGCCAGTGACTCACCACCCTCACAATAAAAAATTTCTTCCTAATATTTAATCTAAATTTAACCTCTCAGTTTAAAGCCATTCTCCCTTGTTCTATCACTACTTGCTCTTATAAAAAGTCTCTCTCCAGCTTTCTTGTAGGCCCCCTTTACTTTTCTTAGGCCCCCTTTACTTTTCTGAACTCAGTGATAAATTCTAAAATTACAGAAAATTGAAGGGTGGATAAAGCTAGGTTCAGTATTAGATTGTCAAAGTACATGACCTCTCTGAGTAACATGGGTTTTAATAATATTAGATATTATTAGATATCTTGCTGACACCTTAAATTAGCAGTTTGGAATATCCACAATGTAAATCAAGCAAAGCATTTTGGTTTATGACAAAATTTGCTTGAGAACCTAATTTTCTGATCCTCAAAGGTAAGATACAGTAAGGCAGTATAAGGGAAACAGTATGAAGAGCAAAACTGAAACTTTGTGTCTGAACAACAGGTACTGAATTTCTCATATCTCAAAGCAAGAATTAAAAGATAAGATCTCAAGATAAAGAAAGTTCATGGTGCAAATTTAATGATAGAATTATTTTAAAGTCATTTTTAGTTATTAGTTTATTTCCTGTGAAATATACTAATTAATTCTAAACATCACTTAAATTGACGGTAATTTGTGTTTCCTATTCAATAATTTATAAAGACAGTAACAATCTAATGATGTAGAAAGCTGGAAGTAACAACCAAGAATCAGGTGTATTTCTTTGAGTTGGTGGTGATGCTGCAGATAAACATAATATTGGTACTACTCAAATTAATAACAGACTCTATTGCTTGGCACATTCTGTCTTTGACTGTTGTGCACGTGACATTTGGGCCTCTGAAGGCAAAACAAATAATCATAGCAATAAAATCCATCCTCTCCTGAGGTCATAAAGTTCTCAGTCAGGGCTTTCTGCAGAAGTAAAAAAACACAAAGTTAAGGTGCAACCAGTGATTCTTGAGAACAAAAGAACTATATAGGCTAAAAGATGGTCATCTTGTGTCCCTTCACATGAAGATGAGGATTTTGTTAATACTGTGAAATGAACACTTTTACTGGGGATATTTGATATCTGTCTGCTTAAGGAACTACAACAAATAGAGAGCACTTAAAACTGTGGAAGCTTATCAAATAAAAGAGACTCAAAACTGTAATCAGAGGCAGGATGGAGGAAGGATTTCCTTTAGATACAAATGTCTGTGTTCCCTCTCCTTCACTGAAGATTAAATGTAAGTCATTTTATCCTAAATTTAAAATCAATATTTTACAATTAATTGCATCCCTGGAAATTCCTATTCCTCTCAATGGCTATGGACATGTTCACTGTAAGTATCTGAAGACTGGTGAAATAAGTACCACCCATAGCTTTCTTATATACATATATACAAAAACTAAAGAATCTGAAATAGGGTGTGAGGTCAAGGCAAATATAATCTTCTTAACATTAATATATACATTGTTCTGTAACACTTAATAAGCTATGTCTTACTCTCTTTATGAATTTTGTATGTGGGTGAAATGGCAATAAACCAAGTTAAAATTCAAGAATTTGTATATTCATTGCAAACACTGATCTCAGTGAGCACAGCATGCTACTTTTCAACCTTCAGCATTTGAACATTTGAAAGGCAATTACACACAGGAAACTGGGGATTTCAACACCAGAGCAGACTACTAATTAGCTCTTACTTTGAGACCTGAATCCTTTTCCTAACTGGTTTTATTTCATTCAGAAATCAACTGTGAGAAGTCCAGACAGGTAGATTGTCACTTTTAAAATGATTTCTTGGTATCATCATCTGCCTACTGAATCACTCAGTTTTCCCCTTTACCTTCCAGGGGTCCACAATCCTCTTAAACTTACCTGATCGACAAAGTAGTATCAATTAAAATTTCACATTTTTTCTTGGAATCACTCATAATTAAATTAAGTAACAGCTTGCCTTCTGTGTAAGTAAAGCTTCATTTGTTTCCCAGCTGTATGACTCCAAGAATGCAGTCCTGAGCTGGAGGCCCATGAATGCTGCATGAATAAAGAAAAAATTGATTACTCTGGCTCCCAGAACTTGCAGTCTTACTATACGACAAAGCAAGAGAGCATTGGTAAGAGAGAAGATTGAAGATAGAAAATTAATCATATGATTGGCAGTAGTCATAACATGTGAAGAATTGTTTTACAGCATCATAAAGGCTCAGGTCTGTAGGTGGTAAAGGGAGACTCCTCCCTAGATTTAGGAGAGAAGCACTGAACAACACAAGAAGATGGAGAAGATTATTTCAAAGATTTATCACAGTTGTTGAAGGAGGCTGGCACCATAGTGCATCCAAATGACTGAGAAATGATAGGTGGGGTAGAAACAGGCCATGAAGGACCATTACTTCTGCTTAATGAGACAGAAAGTTGAGCCAGTGGAAGGAGGAAACGGAACAGGCTACAGGAACAATGCACACAGCAAAACTCTGAATTGGTGCTACTGGACAAGTTCAAATTTGTTAATCCCTGAAGAAAAAAGTTTTACAGCAAGGTAGGAGCGGTAAAAGCCTGACGGGATTCTTTTACCATGAGCTTTTACTCAGATGCTATGAAGAAGGAGTTGGCAAGTTTGAGACTGAACAGAACATGAGAAATGTAATAAACCAGGAAGTGCTGCAAGTGATGTTCATGTGAGTGACCATCAGGATGGGGATCATGTCATAGAATCATAGAATAGTTAGGGTTGGAAAGGACCTTAAGATTATCCAGTTCCAACCCCCCTGCCATGGGCAGGGACACCTCACACTAAATCATCCCACCCAAGGCCTTGTCCAACCCGACCTTGAACACTGCCAGGGACGGAGCATTCACAACCTCCCTGGGCAAGCCATTCCAGTGCCTCACCACCCTAACACAAAAGAATTTCCTTCTTATATCCAATCTAAACTTCCCCTGTTTAAGTTTTAACCCGTTACCCCTTCTCCTATCACTACACTCCTTAATGAAGAGTTCCTCCCGAGTATCCCTATAGGCCCCCTTCAGATACTGGAAGGCTGCTATGAGGTCTCCACACAGCCTTCTCTTCTCCAAGCTGAACAGACCCAGCTTCCTCAGCCTGCCTTCATATGGGAGGTGCTCCAGTCCCCTGATCATCCTCATGGCCCTCCTCTGGGCTTGTTCCAACAGTTCCATGACCTTTTTATGTTGAGGACGCTAGAACTGCACACAATACTCCAGGTGAGGTCTCACAAGAGCAGAGTAGAGGGGCAGGATCACCTCCTTCGACCTGCTGGTCACGCTTCTTTTGATGCAGCCCAGGATACAGTTGGCTTTCTGGGCTGCAAGCACACACTGAAGCCGGCTCATGTTCATTTTCTCATTGACCACCACCCCCAAGTCCTTCTCCCCAGGGCTGCTCTGAATCTTTTCTCTGCCCAACCTGTAGCCGTGCCTGGGATTGCTCCAACCCAGGTGTAGGACCTTGCACTTGGCATGGTTAAGCTTCATGAGGTTGGCATCAGCCCACCTCACAAGCATGTCAAGGTCACTCTGGATAGCATTCCTTCCTTCCAGCGTATCAACCAAACCACACAGCTTGGTGTCATCGGCAAACTTGCTGAGGGCGCATTCAATCCCACTGTCCATGTCACCAACAAAGATGTTAAACAAGACCGGTCCCAACACCGGACCCTGAGGGACACCACTTGTTACTGGTCTCCAGCCGGACATTGAGCCATTGACCACAACTCTTTGCGTGTGGCCATCCAGCCAGTTCTTTATCCACTGAGTGGTTCATCCATCAAATTGATGTCTCTCCAATTTAGAGACAAGGATGTCATGTGGGACAGTGTTGAACGCTTTGCACAAGTCCAGGTAGATGACATCAACTGCTCTACCCCTGTCCATCAGTTCCATAGCCCCATCATAGAAGGCCACCAAATTGGTCAGGCAGGATTTCCCCTTAGTGAAGCCATGCTGGCTGTCACCAAGCACCGTGTTGATTTTCATGGGCCTTAGCATGCCTTCCAGGAGAAACTGCTCCAAGATTTTACCAGGCACCAAGGTGAGACTGACTGGTCTGTAATTCCCCGGGTCATCCATTTTCCCCTTCTTGAAAATGGGGGTTATATTTCCAGTTTTCCAGTCGGGAACTTCACCTGACTGCCATGATTTCTCAAATATGTTGGCCAGTGGCTTTGCAACTTCATTTGCCAGCTCCTTCAGGACCCGCAGATAGATCTCATCAGGACCCATGGACTTGTGCACATTCAGATTTTTAAGATGGTCTCGAACCAGATCCTCTCCTACAGTGGGCCCAAGGTCTTCATTCTCACAGTCCCTGTATCTGCCTTCCAAGACTTGGATGGTGTGGCCAGAGACTTTGCCAGTGAAGACTGAGGCAAAGAAGTCATTCAGAACCTCAGCCTTCTCCAGTTCCTGTGTAGCCAGTTCTCCCGAGAGCTTCCTGAGGGTGTCTATGTTCTCCCTTGTCTGTTTTTTATTTGCTATGTACCTGTAGAATCCCTTCCTGTTATCCTTAACATCCCTAACCAAGTTTAATTCTAACTGGGCCTTAGCTTTCCTAACCTGGTCCCTAGCTTCCCGGACAACATCCCTGTACTCTTCCCATGCCACCTGTCCTTGCTTCCACTTATTATAAGCCTCTTTTTTTCATTTGAATTTTCCTCAGGAGCTCCTTATCCATCCAAGGAGCTCTCCTGGCCCTCCTGCTGCACTTCCTTCTAGTTGGGAGCTTGTAGCAGGTGATCCTTGAATATCAACAAAGAGTCTTGGGCACCCCTGCCCTCTAGGGCTATATCCCATGGAACCTTCCGAAGCAGGTTCCTGAAGAGGCCAAAGTCTGCTCTTTTGAAGTCCAGGGCAGTGAGCTTGCTGCATGCTCTTCTCACTGTCCTGAGGATCTCAAATTCGACCATCAAGTCCATAGAGACTGACAAAGTATGCAAGAGAGAAGCCTGATAGGAATCTTTAGGAAGGGATACCAAGGACTACACAAAACTATGCTGAATGAGATCCAAGAGAAAGATATTCCCAGGGCTGGTCAAACACAGGACAGTTTAAAAACAGGAAAATAGCACTGAAAGAGAGGTGTAGGTCTGTGGATATTATTTTGGAGATGTCAGTTGAATACTAATATTTTATGTCTTTTTATTGTTCAGTCTGTTGCTCACAAAAAAGTTTTACCTTTCGTCCCTTTACTCCTCTTTCTCTTTAAAGCTTCCGCTCTGAATTTTATTTCAGTATCTGAATAAATGAATCGTCATGTGCAAGGAAGTCCTTGTTATACAGGAATAACAGTCTTAAAGTATGTTGAAAAACATACTCCTTGTCTCAGCCCACGTTAACTCCTCTACCCCCTTTCTGGTTTTCATTATACAGAGTGATTTTCCAGGGTTTTAAAGACAGAGAAGTCTGATTATGTTTCTGTGATTCACACATACAGGAGAAACTGGAACCAATAAGCATTTCATGGTTCTTCCTTGTAGCATGAAGGATCACTCTTCCTTGTAGAGAAGTCACTTTCCCAGCTCAGGTAAATATAGTTTAAGCTGTGGGGTCCTTGCTGTTGGTGGCATTGCCTCCTCTCCTCACAGATGAGTGGATGGATCTGCTGACAGGAGGGCAGATCTCATATTCCGGAAGTAGAATGGTTTTTAAAGGAAATGCAGAAAGAAACCCTCAATTTCTACTCTTTCTGACTTATCTCACACAGGTAATTAGGCTTCAAATCAGGTTTTTTTATTTTTCCAAAGGGTGAAGTTTTTGGCTCACTTACCTAATAAGTGAAACTGCTGTTACATCATGAGTGTCTTGGTATTTACTGTCCTAAAATGTGCTTTATTTTATTGAGCATAGGAAATGATGACACAGGGCATAACCCTGAGTTTTCGTGATACTATAAAAAAATTCTCAAATAGTCATTTAATCCAAGAAATATTTTGCGCCTCTGCTTTCATACTGGAGAGCCATTTTTCATCTACCTAGTATTTAATTAAATTCTACACTCTAGAAAGAGTGTTTGAACTGATGTGTTGATGAAATATGCAGCATTTTAAAGCCACACAGTGGCTTTAAAATAGTTGAGCCTGAAGAGACCATTTTAACCAACTGACAAATTTGGTGGCCTTCTATGACAGTGTTACAGCATTGGTGGATAAGGGAAGAGTAGCTGACGTCATCTACCTGGACTTGGGCAAAGAATATGATACTGTCCTGCATGACATCCTTGTCTCTGAACGGGAGAAACATCGATTTGACACATGGACCGCTCCATGGGTAAGGAGTTGGTTGGATGGTTGAGCTCAAACTGTTGTAGTCAGAGGCTCGATGTCCACATGGAGACCAGTGATGAGTGGAATTCCTCAGGGATCAGTGTTGGGACTGGCAATGTTCAACATTTTTGTTGATGACGTGGACAGTGGGATTGAGTGCACCCCCAGCAAGTCTGCCAATGACACCAAGCCGTGTGGTGCGGCTGACATGCTGGAGGAAAGAGATGACATCCAGAGGACCTCGACAAGCTTGAGAGGTATGCCCATGTGAACAAGTAAAGTTCAATGAGGCCAGCTGCAAGGATTTGCATGCAGTCTTTGAGTACCTAATGGAGGCCTAAAGGAGAGCTGGAGAGGGACTTTTTACAAGGGCATGTAGTGATGAGACAAGGGGGTAAGGGCTTTCTTAAATTACCTACACTTCAAAACACAGTACTTAGTGCAAAAAAAATTTGTTTAGTGGGCCTCTTCTACTCCTAGTGCAAGTTTTGCACTGACCAGGAGGTGTACCAGTGGTCCTACTTCTTCACCAGAGGCTCTGACTGCACACTTGCTGCAGAAAAGCTGCCTAGGTCAGCCTAAGAGATATCCCTTTGAACAGCTGCTTATTCCGACCAGTAACACAATCTCTGTCCTGTATTAGCAAAACTGAATTAACAATAAAATTGCTAAGCAAAAATAAAAACAAATTTTCCTCTTTCAGATTCCTACTCTAACTCTAGCCATGTGGCTACATAAGCACTTGTGCCACCCCAGTGGATGATGCAGTTTAAGGTCTCAACAACTATATGAGATAACCACAGGGAAAGACTGGGCATTTTCAAGCTGGCACCAACACAGAAAGGTATTACATAGCCTTGGAAGGGATTGCTCTTTACCAAATAACCAGTCTTCATTGGATCTGAAAGTGAACTGATCTTCTTTTCCTGACAAGTAAATGCTGCTAGCTCCCAAAGATTCTTCTGTATTAGTAGAAAGCTAAATTGAGTATATACACTATTGCAGATAATGGACAACATAGATTGTAAGTCCACAATCAGACCCTTCTCATTTTTTGTGGTGAAGTGGCAGACACATTCTGAAGACACTTTTAACAACGTTTTCACAATTTGAGACCCAAAAAGGTAAAGTGTAAGTTTCTGTAAAGAGGAAGCATTGTTGTTAAAGTCAGAATTTTCTTGACCTAAGGCTTTTCTTAGGAAAAAAGAAACAAACAAACCAAACTCCCTTAGCAAGCAAACAAGCGAAAAACCAAAAACACCAAACAAACAAAAAAAACCCACACACTGATAAACCCCATAGAGAAACCTTTCTTTGCTCATGACTGTAAACCCAATTTCCATCAGCCTCCAAAATAATATGTCTCTTTCTCTCAACCTCAATTGTCTTTTCTTCTCAGATTCATACTAAAAAACATCTCTGGATGTGGTTGGAGTCTCTTTGGTTTTCCCCCTTATTTCTTCCCTTTCACCATCCCCAACAGAACTGCATGAGAAAACAACACTTTGCCACTCTACTTGCCATCAGACCACAGCAAAGTTGACAGGGGACTCAGAGTTCCTGAGCAGACTCCTTGTTTAAGACCAACGTGTTGTATTTTTAAAGCTACTTGGAAAGAGAGGTTCATGTAATAGCTCTTTCATTTAGCCTGAACAGACTAAAATGTTATGCCTACCACTTTTAAGGAGCTGTGTTGCAGCTCTCAGCATAACAATATTAATTGCCTACTACAACTCTTTTGCAAATGAGTAAATCACGTGTTGCAAGGGCCATAATATGGAAGGATAACATCATGTTCTGCTAAGTCATTTTAGAGCTGCTAAAGTCATGCATACATATTTTACAGTTCTGGTAAATTGTATGCACAGATCCAATTATTTAAACGACTAACTATCTAACTGTGAATATTAATCACATATTTTAGGGTCTCTACCTACCAGTGAACCTCAGAGATGTGCGCAATTTCAAAAGCTATGATTTTCATTTGTTCCTAAAGAAAGCTGGATAAAACTGTTTCAATAAGTTTTTAGTAATTCATATTCTGTTTAACATACTATAAAACTTCATAGATCTGATCCAAACTGTGCTAATGCCATTGAAAAAACTCCCATTCAAAAGGCTCTGACAAAGCCATTCTGAGATTAAAAGTAATGGATGAAGAGCAGGAGTTTTATTAGTATAATTTGTTCTGTAAGAACTTCTTTTACTTTTCATTTACACAAAAAGTTAACATTTTCATTCCCATAAATAATTTAGGTATCAACACAACAGCCATAGGTTGTAGAGAAGCCTCCAGCCATATCTATCTGTGAAACTGCTCTTCTGTGGGGAGCTCATTTGCTCATTTGCTAACGAAACATCTCCCCTGGCTCTCTTTACTGAAATGAATTGGTCTTGCTGTTTTAGCAGTGACCAAAAATGGTAGCATGTGTCAGCCTTCATGAAAATCTCTATCTTTTGGATCCCACTAACAGTAAACAATTTTCTGAGAAAAGTCACTGCGGGATTCACAGCAGGGTTTGACAGCTGCTTGTCTTTCAAGAGATTGCCCTCTATTGAAGTTAAGTGTCAATGCCCAGAGAATATCAACATCTATCTCCTATTAAAGAAACCTCAAACATCTGAGTTTATTTCATCAGAAGGGCTTCCAGACTGAACTTCTCTATTTATTTATAAGAGCCTGACTGTTTTTAAAACAATATGTTGGATCTGGTGATTATTCTCTTCATGTCTACTTTCTTCTAAATTATGCAATAATCTGGAAGGATAAAAATGCATACTTGCTTTTTATTCATCTTTCAAATTATTCTAAAGTGTGAATTATAACATCATTATCTTCTAAATAACAAAGTACTAGCAAGCCATTAATTACTTTCTACACTCAATGCATTATTAAAATTATCCATTTTAATGGCATTATACAATGCTATTATTATTGTTATTATTATTATTATTGCCTAAATTAAAACCCTGGATCCAAATAACCTTCAAATCATGCAGTTCCGTCTACAGTGTTCACCCAGTTTTAAGTTTCCTATTATTCTTTGCCCATTAACACACCAAATGTTTATTTTGTTACTATTTTTGCAGAACAAGATTATACAGAGGATTTAGACAGTATAATATGCCATGTCCCATATTTGATAAATTTCCAAGCGATTTACAAGATGGTGAGCGGTTTTCATCAAATGAACATGAGATTTTGGAGCTTAATTTTGTGAGACAAACTCAAGAAATTCCAACAGAGCAAATGACACCTGATTACATATTTTCATTCTGACAAAAAACTCCTAAACAGCAAAAGAATCTTAGGAAATGCATGCAGTTTGCTCTCACCACATTGAATAATACCTAACCCCCTTATTTTGACCATCATAGCATTAATGAACACCAGATGAAGACCTTGCCCAGAAGCAGCTATAGAAGATCAGAGTAGAATTATTCTAAACACCAGGTTGGGAACAATCTGACTTGCAGAAAAATGAGAAGCCAAGAAAGTATAAGAGAATTTTGTGAGCACAGATAATAACCAAATGACAAAGCAGAGCAACTGATGATCATCACTGTTGAAAAAAGTGACATTAAAGTGTTGGCGTCTCCAGGTTGGTGGTTAAGTCTCACCTGATCAGAAGCATTCTATAGACAGTGGGCCTGCATCCGGGTTGTCAGTGTCTGGTTCAGAGTAACTCCCACATTCCATACTCAGTCTGCCCGGCTGTAACACCCAGCAGTCACAGTAGAAATGAGACAATTGCAACTGGAGAGGTGAAACAAAAGAGGGCACCTGCCTGATCCTAGGTTTTCACATCCTGATGGAGTAAGTAAACATTTGTATCTTGTGGGATTGGTCCTTTCATTCATTCTTCCATGGATTTTTTGGAGAATAAAAAAAAAAAAGTCAAGCCACACCTCTGTTTTTCTAACAGAATGGTTTTGTTCAGGCAGCCATAGTAAGCAACACTGACAGAAGATTGAAACAGGATGTGAGCATTCAGCTGACAAGTGTACATCACATTTTTTTTAATACCTTTCCAAATCTTTCTTAGGTCAGATGCATTATCTCTTAACAGCACCCTTAGTTTAGTGAGGTAATGCTTCACTAACATTGTAAAAACATAAAGAAAATATAGGTCAAACACTTCATCTTTGAACAAAACCACCACCAACAACAACAACAAAAAATTATATAACGCACATATAAAATGTTTATTCAGTAATTTATCATCAAATATCTACACTGTCCTCTTCCATTTGAATATACTACCATACTGGCAAATCAGAATGTAGGAGTCATTAGATCTTGACTGAGTTTTCCAAAGGGAAACATTTATTTCACTTGAAGCATTTGTTACTGCATTTACCATAAGAGAATTCTGTCTAGTCTTTTTTTTGAACTAAGCAGCTTTGCAACATGTCAACAATCCAAACCACATTTTATCTGAGAACTCACTGAATTTGAGAGCGTGAGGTTTAGCCAGTATGAGAAAAATAAAAGATCTGGCCAAGCAACTTTACAAAGATTTAGAGTGATTAGAGGGACAACTTAAATTCAAATACATTGGGAAAACAGCTCTGTTGTCTGCAGGTTAATTTTAAGGAAAAAGGCTCTTCATGTTTTACATTGTACTAAATGCAGTCCTACCACACTAGAGAAAACCAAACCATGATGTAAAGTGTCACACAGTTAATATCCCAAATAAGTTTTAAATATAGATTAAAGACTGCCATTTTACCTTTTGCATCCCTCAGGACATAAAAATTCTCTGATAGTTCTTATGAATCAGAATTTTAGCCACAAATCTGGGCAGAACACTTTCAAATATAGGATCTAAGATTTTAGCTTAAAATCACCAGACGTGTGTGGTGGGTTGACCACGGTAGAGAATCTGGGAGCAGGAGTTAAAAACAGAGAGGAACAGCTCTGCAGACACCAATGTCAGTGCAGAATGAGGAGAGGAGGTGCTCCAGGTGATTGAGAAGAGATTCCCCTGCAGCCCATGGTGCAGCCCATGTTGAGGCAGGTTGGGCCCCTGCAGTGCATGGAGGTCCACTTTGGAGCAGATCTCCACGTGCAACCCATGCTGGAGCAGGGGGATGCCCAAAAGAGTCTGTGATGCCATGGGATGCCTGAAAGGGTCTGCGGTGCCATAGGAAGCCCGCACCGGAGCAGCAGAGACAAAGTGTGATGAACTGACCACAACCCCATTAACCATTACCCTATGCCACTGGTGGGAGGAGGTAGAGAAAATCAGGATTAATGTTATGCCCAGGAAGAAGGGAGGGTGGGAGGAAGGTGTTTTTAAGATTTGGTTTTTGTTTCTCATTATCCCACTCATTGCTAATAAATTAAACTCATTTCTCCAAGTCAAGTCTTGGAGGATGTCATGACAATAATTCCTGAGTAATCTCTCCCAGTCTTCATCTTGAGTGACAAGCCTTTCATTACATTTTTTCTCCCCTGTCCGGCTGAGGAGGGAAGTGACACAGTGGCTTTGATGGGAGCCTATGACAATGCAATAAATAAAATGTATTTCAGCCTGTCCTGGGTTCAGCAGTAACAGTCATTTTTCTTCTTCTTAGTAGCTGGTGCAGTATTGACTTTCAGCTTTGGAACAGCACGGATAACACCAATGTTTTTAGTTGGTGCTCAGTAATGTTTATTCTGACCGAGGACTGAGTCTCATGCTTTGCTGGTGAGGAGGTGAACTAGGGAGGAAGCTGAGACAGGACACCTGACCCAAACTGACCAAAGAGGTATTCCATACCACAGCACATCATGCTCAGTATATAAACTGGGGGCAGTTACTCAGAAGGGCTAGATCACTGCTTGGGTCATGCTGGGCATCGGTCGGCAGATGGTGAGCGGTTGTATTCTCTTCCGTTGTTATTTCCCTTATCATTATTATTGTTGGTGGTAGCAGCAGTGATTTGTGTTATACTTTAGTTACTGGGCTGTTCTTATCTCAGCCTGTGGGAGTTTCATTCTTCTGATTCTCCTTCCCACCCCTCTGGGAGTGGGCGTGGAGCAAGGGAGGGAGTGGTTCTGATTTACAGCTGGGTTTAAACCACGACAGTTATACCTTCGTTACTGGACTGTTCTTATCTCAATCTGTGGGAGTTACATTCTTTCCGTTTTCCTCTCCATCCCTCCGGGAGTGGGGGGAAGGAGGAGAAGTGAGCTAGCATCTGCATGGTTCTGAGTTATTGGCTGGGCTTAAACCATGAAAGTTCTTTGAAGGCTACTAAGATTGAAGTGGCTCAGATGGACATAGATTGGCAACATAAGGATGAATTATTTTTGGCCCAGTGGGCCCATGACACTTTAAGCTATCAGGGCAGAGATGTAACAGACAGATGGGCTTGTGATTGAGGGGTGGACTTAACAATGGACACTATTGCCCAAGTCATTCACGAATGTGAAACAGGTGCTGCAGCTAAGCAACCCAAGCGGTTAAAGCCTCTTTGGTATGGAGGACGATGGTTGAAGTGTGGGGAGACCTGGCAGATTGACTATATCACACTTCCATCAACCCACCAGGGCAAGCGCCATGTTCTTACCACTGTGGAAGCAACCACCGGATGGCTGGAGACATACGCTGTGCCCCATGCCACTGCCCGGAACACTATCCTGGGCCTTGAGAAACAGATTTTGTGGCGACACGGCACCCCAGAGAGAATTGAGTCAGACAATGGTACTCATTTCCGGAATAACCTTATAGATATTTGGGCCAAAGAGCATGGCATTGAGTGGGTATATCACATCCCCTACCATGCACCAGCCTCTGGGAAAATCGAACGGTACAATGGGCTGTTAAAAACTACACTGAGAGCAATGGGTGGGGGAACTTTCAAGCATTGGGATACACACTTACCAAAGGCCACCTGGTTGGTCAACACCAGAGGATCTGCCAAAACGGCTGGCCCAGCCCAGTCAGAACTTTTACATACTGTAGAAGGAGATAAATTTCCTGTGATGCACATAAAGAATTTGCTGGGGAAGACAGTCTGGGTTATTCCTGCTTCAGGTAAAGGCAAACACACTCATGGGATTGCTTTTGCTCAGGGACCTGGATATACTTGGTGGGTAATGCGGGAAGATGGGGAAGTCCGATGTGTCCCTCAAGGGGATTTGATTTTAGGGGGAAACAGCCAATGAATTTAATTGTACGGTGTTGCCTGCGGTGTAGCACTTTTATAGCCCACCAACTAGATGTCTTCAGGTCACCAGCGTCTGGCCCTGATTTTCCTCCGACCATCATCCCAGCAAAGAATGAACTTTGGCAAAACCACATGAGCTCAGCGGTGACCAGACGAGTTCCATGGTGTCATCAGCAGGCAACAATCCAACACTGCACACTGTCTCTCCTCCTCTGAAAGACTGTTACAAGAGATGGAGCCCAGCACAGGACCAGATGAATTCAGCAGCTTTATAGGGATTGGTCCATGCACTAAGGAATGATATCTTTCTCTTTGTTTGTGTGTGGATGTATATATGTATATATATGAGAGAATAGTGATGGTCTATTGAAAAATGCGGGATCTGAGCTGGACGTGAATGATATGGTATAAGGGGTGGATACAAAAAAAAACCATGAAGAACTGTTGTGGTTTAAGCCGAGCTGGTAACTCAGAACCATGCAGCCGCTTGCTCACTCCCCTCCTCCTTCCTCCCCCCGCTCATGGAGGGATGGGGAGGAGAATCAAAAGAATGTAACTGCCATGGGTTGAGATAAGAACAGTCCAGTAACTAAGGTATAACACAAATCACTGCTGCTACCACCAATAATAATAATGATAAGGGAAACAACAAGGGAAGAGAATACAACCGCTCACCACTCACCGACCTGAGCAGTGATCTAGCCCTTCTGGGTAACTGCCCCCAGTTTATATACTGGGCATGACATGCTGTGGTATGGAGTACCTCTTTGGCTTGTTTGGGTCAGGTGTCCTGTCTCTGCTTCCTCCTGACTTCCCCTCTTCCCAGTCAGAGCATGAGTCTCAGAAAGTCCTTGGTCAGGGTAATCATTACTGAGCAGTAACTAAAAACAGCGGTGTTATCAGCACTGTTCCCAGGCTGAAAGTCAAAAACACAGCACTGCACCAGCTACTAAGAAGAAAAATGACTGCTACTGCTGAACCCAGGACACAGCCCTTCCAGAATTTCCCTTTAGGGAGCAGCAAGAATAAAATAAAAAGGGTTAGATCCATATCTCTGTAACATCTGCCATGTTAACTTTAGAAAGTGGAAGTCATCCAACTCGCTGATAGACAGTATAGGCAAATTTAAGTAATACATTTAGATTCACCTACCAATGTCAATGACATTTCTACTTTCAGATAAGGTAAATTCTGCTTGACTGGTTCAGAGCAGATGTTTCCTGTGACTGTTACTATATAACTGTTTTCACAACATGTTACTACAGCAGCACAGATGTGGTCTTTTCCAAATGGCCGTTAGGACAATGTTTACAGACAACAAAGGAAGTTCATCAGGTAGGGCAGTGGCTGTGGGACACACTGTTCTGCTTGCTACACATCACACCCAATGCAGCATTGGCAGTGGTGTAAAACAAACAAAATCTGTATTAGTCCCAGGGAAAAATACAAACTAACAACAGTGAAAGCACCTCATGCACTCTCTCTGGATCCAGCCTATTGATTGCAAAACCTTTCCCCTATCTACCAGATAGAATACTTCTTTTATGCCTGATAGGACTTCAGGCATTAATGCACAGCAATCATCAGTCATCACCATCAATCAATCATTTAAATGGTATACAAGACTTAGGTTAATACTTTTGTACTTGAGCAATTTTATTCATACACAAGTGCCCTTGTAATCAAATCTGAGGCATCTTTTGTGATAGTAAGTATGATACTTCTTTTCTGACAGATGTTCCATATTTTGAACAGAAGAAGTGGATTTCTCATTCTGAGGGGAAAGTAAAAGTATTTAATGGCTGCAGGAAAACCAAACATCAAATCACCAGCTGTTGCTGTCATATCTGCATAAGGCTCAGAGGAACAGCTGGAACCCAGGAGAAAGCTAAGCTGCATTCATCAAGAACTTCAGTGAGAAACTGCAGAGAAGTAGATTGAAACTTCTGCTCCCTCTTTCTTTACCACTCTGAATACTCCTCGATTTTGTATTACTGCTTCTAGCATTGCATGAGATGACAGAAGAAAGAATGAGTTGTACCAGCTGGAAGGTTTGCTTTTCCCTCTTGGTAGGAGCTAGGACAGCATCAAGAGTAGGAGCAAGATAATTACCCTATGTTTTGTACTTGCTACTCTTTACCTGGGGAAAGGCACAAATGCAAGGAAAGTCCCTTTACCTTAAACATATTTGCTGCTGAGTTGTGCAACTTGTTTGTTAGAATAACAAAATACCTTAAATGAGCATCTAGAAACAGTTCGTAACAGCCAAACAACAGTATCCCAACAAGAATTCTAGAAATATTATGATCTCTGCTTACTCTGCCATGTCAAATTCAGTCTCTAAGTCCAAGGTCAATGCTTGGTTTTCCAGCAAGGGGCATCACAACACCCTGTCATAGAGGCCAACTCCTGTAGATGGCAGGTGAACGTGAGATCTCTATGCGAAGGCTGGAGTTAAACAGAAGTAGCATGATAGCAGTTATCTATACAGAGATGATTTGGAACTTGCTGACAGAGTTTATTTTTAGGACTGTTATCCTGCACAAAGATAAGAGTTTAGGCTGTACACCTGCACACTTTTAGCTGCTCCAGAGCAGAAGTGCTGATTTAGCCCTCTGCATAAAGAAAGGCTCTCAGGCTGACCCAAGTGAAACTAAGTCTAGAAACTCAGGTATTGTGACACTCCCCCTCAAATCAGTGGAGATAACAGGAATACAATATATAGCAATATCTTACTTATAGAATATTCTACCTTACAGCAAAACTACAATATGTATGCATTTGTGCGTATTCTTTTCAACTGTTCCTCAAAGAAGTTAGTGTTAAAGATTGTGTTCCTTTTAACCTTGTTTTTCTCCTCAGATTGGAAGACCTTCAAAAATGAAGAAGCAGAATCAATGTTAGGACTTGAAGAAAAAATTAGGTTTGGGGTGGAGGGGGGAGGTGGTTTGAGCCCAGGATATTAGCAATGTTATAGAAAATGTAGAAGGGGAAGAAACGGATGCATTAAATAGATATCTCTTATTCAGCAAGGATCTGGTGTTTTCCTCCCATTCCACAGTTAAAATGAGTTTCTGCAGCAGAGTCCTTGTCTTGCACCGCACGCACACAAGTCTTACCTCCTGTCTGAGGGTGAAGGGACCAAAGGCACTATGTGCTGCATGTTTTAAAACCTCATCATTCTGAGAGCAGCCAATGATTTCTGTGATTCAGAATTACGACTTTTAAATACCTGAGATAAGACAAATACAAAACCTATTTTTTCAGAATATAGCTAAACTGTCGAAACAACTGTTCATTTTTTTCCAACCCAGGTCAAGTGAACCATTCTGCTGAACTGATACAGGTGGAGGTTACAAATAAACAAATACATTAATTATTCTAAGACTGAGGTACCATGGGATGTTTTCAACAAGAATTTTTAAAGACTGAAAAAGTCATAATGCATTGAAACAGTACATTACTGGACTACCAGGTTTACTGTCATAATATTAGGTTATATATGTATACCTACACTTACACCTTCACATATATATCACCTTCACATATATATCAGCTGCACATACAAATGGGTGTGCAAGTATAGCTACAGGTACAGATACAGCTACAGATACAGATGTAGCTATAGATAAAGATACACAAAATTATAAAGTTAGCCAACAAACACTTCAAAAAGCAATTAACAAGTATTCTATAAAACTATCCAATTTACAGGTAAGTACACTTAACTGCAAGGAATAAAACCTGAGCGCTGAGGGATTTCCTCAAAAAATAAGAAAGAGAGAAAATAGTTTTGAGATACTTTTGAAAATTTCCTCTGTGATATTTCTCAGACAAAGGACAAATGCATGACATGCCTTTGGTAAACATGGAAATCAGCAAGTCTAAGAATTTGTCTATGTAACATGTAATTTGAAAAGCTTGATTGTATGTCACCAAGTGAAGCAAGATTTTGAGTATTTTCAACGTTGTGCAGAAAGGTTTGGGACACATTCTAGCTTTTGAAAGTGCTCAAAAGATGTAACTGGAATGTATAATATACTTACTGAACAAAAAGATTTATGTGCAGAATCTATTACTCCATTTTTACCAAAAAAAAAATAAATTCTATATATAGCATAAATACCGATCCATTTATCTTTCTTACCTTTCATATTAGATATTTCATTTTATAGAACTGTCATAAAGCACCAAGTAATTTATATTGTACATTTTATATTTTCTATCTAAGTTGAAACAGATACTGGAACAAGAGGAATCTTTTTAATGTTTTTATGTTATCTATCCATCTATCTATTTATCTATCTGCTATTTGTGCAAATAATGTTGAACAGCAAATTTTGCAGCCAGGATTGCATCTTCTCTATGTAACTAACAAGAGATTTATTGTAAGTTTGAGACTAAAACTAAACTTGCTTATTGTTATTTATTGCTACTATTAATACCTTAGTGTATTCATCTTCTAATTTTGCCAAGTTAAAGGGCACCCTCATTTGAGAACAATAAGTGAAGATGTGAATATCAGATAATACAAATTGATTTTTGTTTATCTCTAGAAATGACAATAAAATCTACTGTAATAAATGGCACAGGTAGGCTTGATATTTTAAACTTTAGATGGCTGCATAATTTTAATCACCAGCAAGATAACTTCAGAGTATTTTACAGTAATTAGAATTACCATTACAAAGAGAAAGGAGATGAAAACTAGTTATTTTTCAAAATAACCTTCCAGCAACACAAAGAGGAGGGTACAGCAGGTTCCAAAGATTTCAACAGAAAAGAATTTATACAGGAAATAGTGTTTTATAAACTATACTTTCTCAAATAATGGCTCAGTATATTTAATGATTCTTCTTTACACCTGAGAAATTGCAAGCAAAAGACATTTGGAAAAGCACAGAACATGACTTAGGAGAAATAGCTCTCCAGAGATGATTCGTGTCCCACTCCTCCTGTGGCATGAAAGGAAGTGTGCTGACTCCTTGGGTTTTTTTTTCAAACACAAGAAGCAGCCCCCAAACAAGCTGTGGAAGTGAGGAGGAGAAATTTTAGGACCAAAATGTCATCTGGTATACAGGCAGAGTTCTAGTGTTTTAAGACAGACATACAGACAATCATACTCCATTTATGACAAATATATTTAATTTTAATGTCATGCACTGAGATTAAAGCACAGGTGAGTCAAAATAACTAGTTCAATTTATTTTGTCAGGCCAGATCCTGCTAGTGTGAAGATATTAAAATTAACTAAGCTGGAAATCCACAACTTCTCTGTGCAAGCATAGCATAGTGAATGGGCAGTTGTTTTGGGGAAAGAGAATGTGATTTCTCATGAAAGAAGTGTTGAGATCTATTCACAGCTTTCACAACAAAGCTGTTTCCTATGTGAACTGGCAGAAAGCACAAGATGCTCAGTGTGTGTGGAGTGAGTTCTTAGGGCTAAACACTACATCAACTTCTTTGTTTTTTTAATGGCTGAATTCTTGAGGAAACTAGGCTTATGTACATACATCTATTCACCTACCCTCAATAGCTTTGAAACTGTTAGCTAATTTAATCCAAATTTCATAAAAGCAGATCTCTCAATTATAATCAATTATTTTGAGCTTTACAAATATAGCTACTGCCTTACACAAAGTAAAACTGGATGATTGTTTCTCCTACAGAAAGTCTTCAACAAAAAAGTACTGAGAAGAGTCACACTCAGAACTAGCCACTGGAGAATCCGTATGCGCAAGGGCTCCAGGAATTCAAGCTTCCTTAGTTTTGCTGTTCACAGTTGGCTTGCTTACCTTTTTTCAGCTAGGTTTCTGATGAAGTTACTGCTTTAAGTACTGGCCTTTTATTTAATCATTAAATAACTTATTTTCTAAAATGTTTTTCCAACGTGAACATAATTCCAGGCTCCCTACATCTGTCCTCATAGTTCTTACAACTTCATACATAGACACATGCATCCTTTCCCATCATCTAACTTACAGTATTCTCCCACTGTCAAAGCCTGCCTTTCATGCTCACAACTTTCATGGGTTCAGCATCTTTACATTTATTTCTAAGTCCACCTTGTATTTTGACTTAATCAGGTAAAAAAAAATAAAATCAATGTATATAAATGCTAAGAAGTCAGTATCTTAAAATTGACCTATTTCAGACATTTATTTTAGGATGAGATGAACTGAGCCCTAACTGGTCTACTTTTACATCAGTTGTGAAGTGCATTCAGATGATTGGCTCAGATGCCATCTGATAAAATTCACAATCCATTGTGCTTAATAATCTTACAGTTATAAGGTCATGTCTTTCTCAACACAGGAAAACTACAGTTTCCACAATTTCCATAGCAAAGAATTTCACAGTTTAAAGAAAGACTGTGTAATAAGGGAGTTCTTTTTACCTGTTTATCAGTTTGCTTCAGGTAGAGGAGCACAGGAGGAATATTAGATAATATTAAATGATAATGATTTCAGCATACCAATAATGAGCTCATCCACGGTTGCAGTCATCCTAGAAAAAAAAATCTGAGTTTTCTTGGAACAAGACAGTGACATATAGCCTGAAGAGCCATAGGAGAGATGAAACTGAAAGATGAATGCTAATTGAATGCTAATTAACAATGCTAATTTTGTTCTATGCATTATTAATTATTATCATGCAGTCATTTTTTTTTCATCCATTCCCACCTCAGCAGAATGGCTGCTTCAAGAACTTCATCCTTACATGCAAAATAATATATTTTTCTAATTTTAATCAGTGGATTCCTTGTTTCTTTTCCCTCCCTTATTGATGAAGGAAAAAGTATTTTCTAATACCTGTACAAACTCATAAACAAATCTCCAAAAGAAATGGTGCATATAATGAAAAAAGTGTGGCAGGGAAATAAAGCAAATATTTCCAGTATGCTTCCAGGCTATCTTTATTAGGTAACCAGACCACATATTTGAATGGCTATATAGAAAATAATTAAATATGGATGGAGTTTAAGTACTGTAAATTACTATGGACAGCTTGTACCATGGTGAGGGAGGCATTTAAAAGCTAGCATGTGGGGAGTTGAAATTGAGATTTACAAGAATTAAGACCCTTTAGAAGAATTAAGCTTTCCCCCCCGCACCCTGAATAGAAGAGGGAGGTTTTATTCACTGTTTTATTTCTTTTCACATATCCTACTTTATATCATTTATATAGTTTGAATGCAGTTGTTGTCATATAGACCTACACCTTTTTATAGTTGTTTGAGACATGTACTGTTGCTGTATGAGTTCACATTAATGTAGATTCAGGCCTGTGGCACAGCAGATTTTACCAATAAAAATCTCATTTAAAATTCACCAAAGATCCGTTTTGTTCTATTTCGTACTGAAAATACAAATCAGTTTTTATTACAGTTATATAGTTTTTATCCATTTGGGTCATATGAATGTATTTACCAGGTAAACAAAATGTAGAGTGATAACAATTTCTTTGTTTTGTGACACACCGCCAAGCATGTCATCTATACTAAATGTTACCTGAAGAAAGCCTATTTTCTTTTGCTGTTTGGAGTAGCTTTCACATCTTGTGCTTTAACGTGTGTCTTCTTTAACCAGCTTTCCAGCTTTCTGATCCATCACAAGAGCTCACCCACTTCACCATAGAGCTAGAATCAGTTGGGATAAATAACAACTGTCTGGGGACAATGGGAATTGCCTGCATGTTTTTTTCTTTGGTTTGCTCTTTAATGTCTTCATATCTGGCAGTAAGTTCCTGGGCCTGTTACTAGTATACCTGGAAGGAGGAAATGCCTGCAAGGAAAGCTTTTAAGGAGGTGGTGTATGGTGTAGAATCTTTGGATGTAGGATTGCTGAGCCCAGAGAATGCCTTCCATAAATATATCAAGCCTCACCTTAAATCTTACTTATGCTGCCAGCATTTCAATTAGTTTTTTCCAAGCTCTCTTTAATTTGCAATAACAAGCTTCTCATTTTTAGGCTAATATAAAAAACAGCCAATTAACACCCATTTGTTCTTCTGCTACACTCTGTGTTACTTTAAATCCTCACAATTCCTCCTGGGAGAATACTAATTGTTTTTGCTTTTTGTTCTATTTTACTGTGAAATTGATGTCTTCTGATCAAGCATAAGACTACCCCTGATAAATACACTGAACTAATTTCTGTGAGCATGAAATATATCTGAAAATCATGGAATGTACTGGACAGATGTTTCAGCAGTGGTTATGCATCGATAAACAGTGACAGGTCCCATTACTGACTGAAAGTGCAGACTCAGGTTGCAATTAAGACAGATTTAACTGTGCAGTGTCTCAATTCCCTGATTCGGTTGCTGACTAGACATAGATGTTTGGTGGCACATAAGATGCCCTAAGGAGATCAGGATGGGAGGTGCCGTTGCAGATTTCCGCAGTGTGACATCTGATGAAATACATGAGGGTATCTCACATGGCACCCGGCAGCGCCAAGGTCCTAGTCAGCACAAAGAAGTCAAGAGAATTATTCACTAAGCAGATAAAAGCATATTTTAGGATAAGCTAATTGCTTTGTGGGTTGATCTCCATATACAAGCTTATAGCCAGATGCCTAGTCTTAAAACCAAAGCTTCTAATTCAATGTGACTCTGTGTGATTTCGACCAGCCTCTATGTGTTACCAAAAGTCAAGAAGGTGAGAGATCTGTAAGCTTAGTCTTATTTTCTTAATCACATATCTACACTGAATTTTACTAATTGCAAATCAACTTTCTGATTATAAGCTTAATTATGCTGCTCTTTCAAGAGAGGACACTTTCCCCATTTGAAGGGCTTAGAAAGGCCATAGTGATATAAACAAACACCCTAAGGGATGAAAGCAAGGTAAGCTTCATTCTTTCTACAATACACTGCCTCCAACCCAAGATGCCATGTAATTGTTTCCTCTACAGATCCCAATTTCTGAGAAGCTAGAAAGGCAAATATAAATATGGAATAGAAAAAGATCGTAGAATAAAAAAGGTTTAAATCATGCCCGAAGCTATGTGGTATGTAGAGTAGAAGTTCAACAGGTAGGAGAAATACAAGGAAATACAGGGTATGATAGAAAGGGATTCCATACTAAAAGCTGGGGAGAGAAGGGTATCAGCATATTATAGGTAATTAGGATACATCATTTCAAAGATAACATTTTTTGAACCTTCTTTCTAACCCATTTTCTGTAATAATTTTAACTCAAAATTAACCACCATCATCTGAGTTACATAACTCAGGGTAAAACCCTAGCACAGAAATAGCACTTTTAATTTCTCACATAGCTTCAAGGGCACTCATAATTTTATAGAGGTTTTAATTAAATAATATTAAGAATAGACATTTGTTTTGTTTGCTTCTTTAATGAATTTAAATATTAAAATCTCAGTGTTAGTTTCTAGCTTATCTCTACCAACTAAGATCCTTCTCCTTGAGGAGGCAGACTCCATGTACTTTTGTACACCCCCCTGCTCTGTGAAATGCTGTCCAGCCAGCAGGAGTATCTCTATTTACATATGACCTGCTTAAACTCAAATGCAATGTTCAGAATTCAGTGAGTTTCTGGTAAGTGCTATGTAGTAGTGCTTAGACATTTATCTCACACCCAAATCAGCAAGCTGTTCCAAATTTGATTACCAGCCTCCACATTCTTCTCTCAACAGCTATTCATACTACCTTTTCTAACGCATATAGTCATGTAAGTCTGTAATAAAACCTGAGATGCTGCATATGTATTCCTATTTTTCATGGTTTATTATCCTGACATTTCAAATTGCTCTGCTTAAAGTTTGATAAGTGTTGTATGATAGAGAAATCAAACTTTTACATAAGAAATTGCTTCAATTAAATGTCAAAGTAGACATAAAAATTAATATTAAAGCCATCCAAGCTTCTTTCTAAATACCCTGTGCAGGGGCTGACTCAGGAAGGAAAATCCCGCTCAGCATCTTCTTATATTTGAATGCTATTTTCTAACATTGATCTTCACTGCAGTGTTTCAGCATTTGCTGTATGTTGAATACGATTTGCAAGACCTACAAATTACTATGGGCTTTGGGGTTTTGTTTTGGTTTTTTTTAAAGTGTCAAAGGCTATTTAAATACATAAGGGAGCGTGTAAAATCAAGTCTTGAGGAGCATCTTCCATAAACATAAGTTCTCTATCTGTTCCTTTTCTGCTTTTTCTCCTATTATTCCATTCATTTTTCCTCACATTTCCTGGGTTGTGTCCACATACAAACTGTCTGTCTTCTAGTATGGTCATCCTAAATATTTGTTACTTGTGTAATAGTTTTCACTTCCACGTCTTTGTTTTATTCTGCATATTTGAACTATTCATATAATTATTACTGCTATAGCTATAGGTCTCCTTTTGCCATATTACTCTTTCCTATCAAACTCCTTTGATCTTCTTTCTTTTAAAGCATCTTTTTCCTGAGTTTGTGTCCTCCAGTTAATGGCACATTCTCTAACAACACAGTACTCCTCTGGTTGATTTTCTTCCCCTGAAGCTCATTCCCAGGATTTTTCTCTTTTTCAAACTCCTTTGTTCCTATTCCCTGTTAATCCCCTGATCCCCTGCTTGTACTCACCACCACATATTCTTCAGCCTCTTCTTGCTGTTTTACTACATCCCCTTCAGCAGACTGATAATGCAATTTTAAGTGAATCTAAGAAACTTTAATATTACTCTGATCCTTCTTGGATTTAAGCTTGTGGATAAAGCCAGAAGAAAGATGGAAAGGGGAGGGAGGGTGAGGAGGAATGATGAGGAGGGATGGGAGGAGGAAAGATGAGGAGGGATGGGGGGAAAACAGCTGAGGAGAGACAGAAATGCAAACTTGATAACACTTCACAGTCTGTTTATTTCGCAAAGAGTGTCCGCTCAGCTGGGTAGCAGAGCAATGTGAGTCACCAGATGCGCGATTTAACATTGGTGTCAGCAAGAGCTGCTCATGCGGCATTTGGCCAGCATATGATGTGGGGTGTCATTGCCTTTCTCTACAGCCAGGATGCACTCCAGCAACTTAGCAATGCCAGTAACTATTAAACAGAGTTGGATAAGTAAACAAAGAATAGAACTATCTTTTATGAGGACAAGAGTATTGAGGAAAAACCCACAAAAGTCAATATAGTAAGAGAAAGGTGGTTGTCTGCTGGTTCTGCTTAAGGGAAGATATGTATTATTGACAAGTAAAGGCAGGTCCATACTGCAATGAGTTGACCTCTACTGGCAGAGACACCTAGGCTAGAAAGTCCAATATTGCAAGGCCCTACTTCTTCAGTGCCCTAACTCCATTCCCAGCAACGCAAAAAGCAAGGAAACTTAGGGCCAGTATCCCAATCTTCTGCACTTCTAGGCTTGGTTTTACCATGGGTATTGCCTCAGGTATCCCTTAAGCATGTTCTAAAAGACTTGCAGCATTGATTTGCAGATTTGGACTACTGAGTTTCTAGATCTCAATGTGGTATGGATATTTTCAAGAATCCATGAGATGAAAAAACAGTTTTTTTGTAAAAACTGCTATTCAGTACAGGTGGAAAAACTAGTCTCCCTGAAAATAAAAAGTGTAACAAGAAACAAAGGATATATGTTTTGTTTATGCTAGTGATCAGTACAGACGAGAATGTGGCCCAGAAAAGGGCTCAACCCTGTCACAGCACTACTAAGATTAGGTATTAAATTCATTTAGCAAAATTCAGACAGGAAGATCATTCACCTGTTATTCCTTTCAAAAATTTGGCCTGCTGTGTTATATGTAATATAATTAACAAAATGTTACAGCATGTTTCAATGAACCCAGCTATGTGCAATTTCTCCAAAGTGTGATTAAATAAATGATTGGAGGGCAAATGGAACAGCTTTTACTGAGACAGCTGACAATGAGACACATTGGATTCTTATTATCTGATATTAGCTGCTGCTTTTAGGGGAAAAAAATACATTTTAGGAATCATTCAGTGTCCTATTTTAATAATTCCTGAAACATACCAGTTAGTAAGAATGTTGATTATTCATTTTATTTTACATAATATTTTCACAAGTATGTACAGCCTGTGTAAAGCTAGTCCAAAAGATTTGTTTAAAAGATCAGCTTAGAAGAAATCTCTGCATATTCCACAAAGGAGCAGAGACATTAACAATATGTGGAGCTGGAATTAATGCTCTAATTTAGGGCTTGAAAGCTGAGTTTGTTTTTGACATTGGAGTGGGACACTTCTAAAACCTTTGGCAAGTGTTATTATAGCTTTCAAAATCCCTGGCTGCTAGGCACCTACTTAGTAGTTCCGGGACTTAGTCTCAGAGTGAGTTGTGAGTTTATCAGTGTGCTGAGAGCACTGATATACCCCAGCTAACATTGCCCACATGGGTCAGGGATCCAGCCCAGTCACCCCTGTGGAGGCTTGCCTTGTATTTTAAGCAAACTATTACAATTTCCAGGTGGCATGCAAGGCCTCTTTTTACTTTCTTGAGTAAGAACCTGAGCCTGCTGGGAGCATCTCATCAAGAACAAGGAGATGTTGCCTGTTAAAGAGGCAAGCTTCTGCTGAGCAGCCACCCCTAACTTCTACCAGACTTGTACCTTGAGGAGAGAACCCCTGTCTCCCTCATCTTTCACAACTGTTTATGTCTGTCAGCTCCCAGCCCTGGGCTGACCCAGACTCACACCATTCAAAATGAACCAGGTTGTGACACCACTCACTAGAGGTGATTTATTCCTTCTCTAGATACTATCATAACACAAATAATGATAAATGCACTGCATAAGCTGTGGTGTGATCCCTCCCTGGAGTTCTAAAAGCCTTTTGTTTCTCCCCAAAAGACTATTCTAGACAACTGACTCTCAATTGCTCTCCTCTTTTGCAAGGACACTTACTTGCTCCTTTCTGCTTTCAAATTTCAGCTTTCTATTTTTCCTTCCACTTACTGACTGTACGGTACTTTCTGTTTAACTGAAAGCTTTTGTAGCTGAGTAAAGCTCTGTATTGCTGACAGTCCTGGAGGATTAAGATCATTTTCCTCAGAGAAGAACTGAATGTTATTTCCATCAACAAGAGAACTTGAAATTGTCTTTAGGAAATTAAAACACTTTAATATGTGGCACTTCAAAATGTGTTGTCTAAGGACAGTCAAGAGCCACAAAAAGAAACACTTCCCCTTATCTAAAATCTCAGCCCTTCTCATGGAAAACAATCCCCTAGTTTCCATGACCTGTTAAGGAGTCTCGTTGAGATTACTGTAGCAAGAATAGTCCCAGGAGTGTTTTTTTCAGTCTCTATCAGCTTCTTCTAAGCTTCTGCTTAGAACATTTTTTAGTCACTGCTTGTTTTTCCACTACAGATCTCAGTATAAGAAGTAGTACATAGATTCCCAACAGACATCAAGAATGCTTTTACCACAGTGCTACAGCAAAAATGAGACAGATGTAGGTGTGTCAACTTCCATGCAGCATGTCAGCTTTCACTTGCCAAGTCCAATAGCTATTGGTGGTCACCAAGAACTTGCTTCGAAAAAAGTCTGCAGCAGATGATGTGTGACTTCTAGACAGGATATGGAAAGGAAAATTACTGATGCAGAAGTTTACATTGAAGGCAGGTGTTTTGGTTCCACAGCAACTAATTTCACCACTCTGTACTTGTGGACCAAGTTCACACCCACCTGCATATGAGATTTTAATTTTATTTGCAGTATCCTCACCATTTTCCCACAATTGGAGATCTCCAAAGAAAAATGTAGGAAAATGAAGACTGAAAAGAAAATTCTCATACAGGTCAAACCCAGTTTGCCCAACTCATGGGTCAGAAACGACATCTTCCACATTTACTACTTACTTATCATGGTATCTCACTGACTACTGATGATTTTCAAATTGCCTGATTTTTGTTGAAATAGCCAGCAGTGGTAGAGCCACTGGGCTTTGATTTCCTCTTGCAGGAAAGGCTCAGGTCTCAGTTGTTACCTTTGATGTTTCCTGTACTACTAATGACTACTGCAGAGCACCTCTCTGTGGGAGTTATGACACAGAAAGCCATTTCACTACTGCTATGAAACACGTTTAGTCAAGTTCCTTCAGTATATATATCACTAAAAGAGTAGGCTCAGACAAAGCAAGGTACATAATTCTATACAGATTTCAGACAAACATTTTCAATTAACCTGTGTAAAAAACAGCATGTAAAAACCCATTTGTTTAAGGAGGCTGTGGTGGGTTGACCTTGGTTGGAAACCGGGGCCCCATCAAAGCTGCTCTGTCACTGCCCTCCTCAGCTGGACAGGAGAGAGAAAATACGACAAAAGGCTCATGGGTTGAATTAGAGACAGAAAGAGATGATTCAGCAATTATCACATGGGCAAAACACTCGACTTGTGGGAGTTGTTTAATTTATTACCCATCAAATAAGAGTAGAATAATACGCAATAAATCCAAATCTCAAAACACCTTCCCCCCATCCATTCCCTCTTCCCAGGCATTTCTACTCCCAATTTTCCCTACCTACTCCCCCCAGGCAGCACAGGGGGAAGGGGACAAGAAATGGTGGCTGTGGTCAGTTCATCACATGTCTTTTCTGCTTCTCCCTCCTTAGGGTCAGATTCATCACACTCTTTCCCTGCTCCAGCCTGGGTCACTCCTATAAGTTCTCCATGAACTTCTCCAAAGTGAGTCCTTCCCATGGGCTGCAGTTCCTCATGAACTGCTCCAGCATGGGTTCCTTCCATGGGTGCAGTCCTTCAGGAACTGACTGCTCCAGTGTGGGTCCCCCACGGGGTCACAGCTCCCACCACCAAACCTGCTCCAGCGGCGAGCTCAAATCTCCATGGGACCACAGGTCCTGCAAGGAGCCTGCTCCAGTGCAGACTCCCCATGGGGTCACAGCCTCCTTCAGGCATACCCCTGCTCCAGTGTGGGTTCCTCCCCAGGCTGCAGGTGGGTAACTGCTCCACCATGGACCTCATGCACTGCAGAGGCACATCCTGCCTCACCATGGGCTGCAGGGGAATCTCTGCTCTGGAGCCTGGTGCACTTCCTGCCCTCCTGCACTGACCTGGGTGTCTGCAGGGCTGTTCGTCTCATGTATTCTCACATCTCTCACCCTCTGCAGTTCTTTTTCCTCTCTTCTTAACAATGTTATCCCAGAGGCTCTACCACCGTCACTGGTGGGCTAGGCCTTGGTCAGTGATGAGTCCGTCCTGGAGCCAGCTGGCAGTGGCTCTGTTAGACACAGGGGAAGCTTCTGGCAGCTGCTCACAGAAGCCACCCATGTAGCCCCCCCACTACCAAAACCTTGCCACACAAACCAAATACAAAGGCAAAATAGTAGAAGCCATTTAATGTACTCGTCTACTACCAAGAGATCAGTAAGTTCTACATAAGTATTCTTTAAGATTTAGGCATAACTTAAAACAAATGAAGACACCTATTACAGTATGTGATCCAGATTCATGTTCTCAAGAATCAGCTATGAAAGCTTGTCTGTTTTATATAATCTCAATAGTTATAAACTTTTTGTAATGTCCACAGCTGAGAAGAATTTACAAGAGTACTATGAAAAAACAGCCAGTGACTCCAGGCAGAAGCATATACATATTTCAAATGCATGACAAGGCCAGATGTTTTACTTCCTGACACAACCTTCACTATCACTGAAATACTTTTTCAATATCAGAATAGCACTAGAGCTGCTGAGCAGTTACAAATCAGCAAGAACCAGACATTCCTTTCACAGGCTTTTGGAGCTGGATTTAGGTGCCCAACTATAGACACCTGTGACAACTTCAACCACCGCTTCTTCATACTGGTTATTTTAGACCTATCATCTCTCTTGGATACTGTAGACCATGTGGTTCTGCTGACACATCGTGAGAATGTTCTTGCAATATATAGATACACTCTTAAATCATTATTTTCCTTTCATTCCATATGGTCTAGGTGCCCTTGACATAATTTAAAAATAACAGTGCAGCAGCACAATTTAAGATAAACTACTACCAATAAGCCAGGCAATTTAAAATCTCATATATCCTTCACCTTCGAATAAATCCCCCCAACTTACAATTCCTTTCAACCTTCCTGGAGAGAAAAAAATAAAACTCATGAACTCAGAAATGTGCCTTAAAAAATCATTTGAAATTATGCTGCTGTTCAGTAGTAAAACAGTTGGCTGATATATTTGATCAACAGCATCACTGTATCATAGAAAAGAAGTTGCAGATGACAATCTTTCAAATGCAGATGATGAATGAAAGATACAATTTTGGATAAATTTACAGTGATGTCATTCTGGAGGGTTGTCAGTTCCTTCTGTCTTGAGGTTCCCTTCTTCATTTTCCTGTGCAATGGACCTATACATAGCACTTCTTAACCCCCAGAATTTTCCCCACATGAAGTTCTCTAGGAGGCTACTTTGTTATTTTTTTTTTATCTTCAGCTTTACATGAATTGTGTCCTTATCAAAAGTCACTGGAGCTGTTAAGAGTCTATTCACACGATGGGCTCAAATCAAGCCCTTCATAGAAAGTTACACACTGTATCTTTTGGGCAATGGCTATATATCAGTGTTTCAAATGATCCAACCATAGCACTCAATCCATTCGCATTTTTCACTTACTTTTCCTAGGTGCAAACAGTGAAGAATTGGGCCTTCAATCACTTCCAGCTGTTACAAGGCTTCAACAAACTGGGCAACATTTTGCCCCTTGTCTCACCCCTGAAACTACATCCCTGCCACTAGTTCACAGCAGGATAACTGAGCACGGCATCTGGCAGAAAGCCCAGAATTCGACCCGCCAGGTTTATGGCGTATGAAGATGATATTAACACACATCATGAGCCAAATCTGCACTGTGGCTGCTTAATAACAACACTACCACCTCCATCATTATATTTAACCTCTTATATTAACAATAAAGTTGGCCAAACGGTTCATTAAGAAAAAGCCCACAAAATGTACTATCTATCAGCCGCAAGCAATTTGTGGTTTGTAACCTTTTTACTATTAACTTTTTGAGTAACAGGTGGATCAGCAACATTTCACAACACATTTAGAATGCGGTTGCAGGTACACTTGAAAAATATAATCACAGAGTGAAATTTTCACTTGAAGTTAATACAGGGGGTTTACTTAAGTACATACATCATCATAACCAACTGGCTTTCAGTGCCATGACTAGCCTAATTTTCTGCAGAAAAATTATCGTGATCTTTTTTCCTCACCTAAGACACTATAATAAAATAAAGTAAAATTTTAAAAAAAGTCAACCAGAGCATTCTGTTTGGATTGAAAGAAATATTTCCTTTTCTCTGGGACATCTTAGCTGTTTCTGTTATTAAGTCTCAGCATTTTAATAAAGAAAGTCAAGGTATTTTGAGACATGGAATGATTTCATGTAATGTAAAAGATGAAAAATATCAGTCATTAGATGAGTGGTCAGCACAAAGTGGCAGGATGGTCAAAATCCATTTTCTTGCTTGTATTCAGCTAATTCTAATTAAGCAGAAGGTATAATAACATGTGAAGTGAAACAAATATGTACTGCACATTGAATTGCTCCCTGGCTTTTGTTATACCATCCTTCCAAGCCTCTTAACCACTATTCTTCCAGCCAGGTTACTGTATTTTACTAACGGTTGAACACAACAGCACTAGTACTGGGCTGAATTAACATCAATTAGCATTTAAATTGCATGTTTAAATGAGTGCATTAATGGGTGTATGCAATTTATAACTCCCTCCCCTCCACTTCCAGCCTTATCTAGTGCTAGAGATTTGTCAGACAGCTGGTATCAATCTGCCTAATCTCAGAGTTAGAATGACTGCTCGCCTGCATACATTTAGCTGGCATGCACTGATTAAAGGAAAATACTTATAGGTCGACTTCGGATTTACAACGCAGTTTGACATATATTTTATCATCTGCGTCTGATTTTACAGCTACCTTCCAGGGGCCAAATACTACCTGATTTACAAGCACTTCCAGTGCCTTCAGATGTGCTGCACTTCACACTAGACTGAAGCAAATTTGGCCCTATGTTTCACTGTCTATCTGTACAGACTGCAATAAATTACTGCCTGTGCCATGACATCCCTTCCTTCCTCTGAGGTGATGTTCTGAATATCAAACATGGTTCTTGAAGGGTGGTAAGAATAAAGTACAAGTAGAAATTGCCTACCGCTAATTGCTAGTGCCATGAATGAGCTCATTCTAATCTGTACACCAAAGTTTTTAGTGAGGGAGATTCTGGGGGTTTCAATTACAGAGTTTCTCTTCCCTGAAATGAATCTGTAATATCACTGTGTTATGAGAAATAGCTAGTGTCATTCATGGTATCATTATTATTATTACATTAATTTATCATTATTTTATGGAAACGAGGAATCTGTACCACCTCAGGCAATGAGATAAAATAGGTGCTGAGATAAAACAAAATTCACTTCAAAAGCTTTTTCTGCTTTGTCTGTCAATTCTGGCTCCAAACCCAAAACCACATCAGTGTCACCAGATTATGATTTTAGAAGTTCAACTGGAGACCCATCTTCAGTGTATACATGCTCCATATATGCACACATTGCACAGGTAGTACAGCAAGCCTGCTGTCTTTGTGCTCAAGATGACCAGAGACAGACTAAAGGGTGTCTGTGGGTTTTCTTTAAGTCAATTCTGAGAATAGAAGGCTACATGGACTTAAATAGAACTACCTCCAAATTATGCTATCAGTAGCAGACATGCAGGTCAATTGTGTAAAGACAGGGATCCAGCTCTAGACCATACGAATATTAGAAATGTGACACCTATACAAATATCATATCAGAATAAAATTTCAAAAAGCAACTTTATATATCCACACTGAGATATAAAGCATCACAAACAATAAAAGCCATTCCAGATAGATCTGATGGGAATCATCTAAACTACAATCAGCTAAGAAAAAACACCAAAAGAAAATTAGAGTAGGCAAAGACTTGTAGGTAAAGTGAAACAGCAGTGGCAATTGTGTGATAATTTCATTTTATTCTAATATCTGGCCTCAAAGTTGTTATGTTTTTCTTTAGATATTCTACCTCTATGCCTTGTCCTCAGATTTGTTATTTGTACAATAGATGAAAACTCCTAAGTTTTTCTTGAATAACATAACTACTATGGCAAACTGACTCATCAAGGTTAACTATTCTTCTTGCCTACTACCTTCAAAAATTGTGTCCTCAAGAGGAATTGAACAACTAAGTCAGATAGTGTGGGCAAATTTAATTAACTAAATGTCAGAGTCCACAGTTATTACAGATGACATAAAGAGTAAAAAAGATAGGGCATAACCTTGAGGTACTTGTTATTGCTGCCAAATGCTTTAAAGGATTGTTCACCTGGACATGAAGTTTTCAGTCTGTGGCACAATTAATATACGTGTGTATCACAGCATGTCCCTCAAAACAGAATTTCAATATGATGTTTCTTACCCTCATTGAAGAAAGCCTAGGGTATAAGGGAATAAAATCCAAACGGTTCTGCCAAAGCAGCTCTGACTGCACACTCGTCAGACGGGAGAGAGCTGGGCCCAGTGCTGCTCTTTAATTGCAACCACGGCAGGGAAGCCCAAGCTTTGCCCAGCTCAGGCTCACGCTGGCAGACAGCCAGCGACCTTGGGCTGGCCACATATTTGCATCAGATGGTGAATCTGCTGCTATCCTCTGCCATACCATGCAAGCAGGGCTTCTAGAAGTGGGTTGGTAGGCACAGGCTTGCTAAAGCCACCAGCCAAGACCAAGCTAGGCAGCAGGACCCCACACATTATCCTGAAAGCTCTTTTTTCATATCACAGCATACACTATCTTTGCTGTGTACATTAAGCACTGAACAAGTCTATCATTCCCTGTTCTATCTATACTGCTTTGGGGGGGGGGGGCGGGGAATACAGTATTTGTCCAGATTATTTTAAATCATATTAGAACAATTAAAAATCTGTTGCTGATTGAGCTCTAATATCCTGCTGTTCTGTGCCACTGAAAGCTCAAGGTGTGAACATCAAGTTTAGCCCTTTCCTGTGGGGGAGAGAAAGAAGGTAGCTAACTTCAAATTTTCCAGTTTCAGCAAGAGGGGTCCTTACTGGTCCCTCATGGGAGCCGTTGGTGTTCATTCACTGCCTACCCATGGAAAAGGATAGCACAAGTCTAGCACTTGCTTTTCCTCAGCAATGTACACCCAGGAGGTGTAAAGCCTATACAGGACTTCCACAGAAAAAAAAAGACCTACTCTCCCCCTTGACATTAAAAGTTATTTAGCTGGAATGACACAATGAATTGGCATTGTGAAGAGCAGTTTAAAATAAACTTCTGTATATTTTCCGACAAACGTATTACAGCGTACCATAGTCATTTAAAACTAGCCTAGGAGTGGTGGAAGGAAGCAGCAGGAGTACTAAAGTGTTAATTAAGTTTCAGAAGCAGAATGGGAAATTAATCAGAAGTCACAGAGAGAAATAAACCTTAAACAGGATTTCTAAAATTATCTGAAATAAACTAACTAGCTCATGCTAAACCCAACAATGAGATGGAGGGAGGGAGGAAAGAAGGGAGAAACTGAATACAATGCCTTACAGGAGTACTCTTGCCTCACGAAATTCATTTTAGTACTTACAAATGACAGAAATATATCAATTCACTAGTTTGAACTATCATAAATATATAGGAGAACACTCTTCAGACTATTAGGTTTTGGAACCACAACATAAAATGCTTTGAGTTTGTTTTTTTCTTTTTGTTTTTTTCTTAAGAGAATACTGGATATTTACAGCAGAACATAGTGATCAATGGCAACAAAATAATTATTATTAAGGTTTAGTAGACAATATATTTGATATTACAGTAAGAAGCAGTGAGGTGGAGGGGTTTTTATTATTATTTGCTGAGAAGTCCATAGAGCCATCTCTAAGGATTTATGGGAAATACAGTTGTAATTCCTAGGCAGAAACAATCTTCAGAATTTTCCAGGAAGCCTCACAATGAGAGAAATTTTCCCATAACATAAACAGTAATGGGAAATTGCTCTTTCTAGATATACTTCCTTAGGCTCTGTTCTGATAGGAATAAGGTAAAATAAAACCATAAGAAGGGAATATGCAGGAGGAATATTTGTTGTTTGATTCACGTTCCCCGAAGACCATTAATCCCTTCAGAGGCGTCAAATCATCATAAAGGATATACTTCACAAAAGTGCTGTGTGAAAAAAAGAGATGGTTATTTTAATTCAGAAATAATATGGTTGACTGATACAAATTACATTGATTTATATCAGCTAAGATTCTCTCTTTGCTGGTGCTTTTGATATGCATCTTGAAATGCAGTCTGGTTATGCAACCTTTTAAAACAATTGTTACATACAAATACAGTGCTAAAAGCACTGAGTTTTCATACAAGTGACCTACAGGTTGCCTGAAAAACTTTTGTTAAAGATTCATGTGGGCTATATATTAATGAGGGGGAATCAAGGAGAGGTTTGCTGCAAAGCTTGCTCTCTGCTAATAGGCCCTGCCTGTGCTCCCTGGTAATGTGTTCCTACTCCCCTGCAGCCTCACTGCTTCCCTGATCTCTGCTATGCCCTTCACCCCCACCCACCAACCCAGAAAGGCATAAATGAGGAAGAGAGGGAGATCAGTACCCTCTGTCTGCCTCACACACTTCACATATGTAAAGCACCCTACAGCAACAGAGGGAGGATATCAGAAGTAGCAGGCTCTACAAGCATGTGGCTATATGAGTACTACTATAAGAAAATACAGTAATTTGCTGTAAATCAAGTATTCCTAAAGCTAATTATAAAGGATAAGAAGATTGTCCCTGCTCCTGCTCAGAAACTCTACTGTTTACTGTCAGGCTGAGGTACCAATCGTCACACAAAGACAGGTAAGCACAGAGAAGATGCCAGTTAAGCCTGGCTGCGGACTTCGCTCAGTAAACCTAGGCACAGTGAATGCTTGATAAACATTCTGAATTCAACCATCCTCTTCACAAGTATAAAAGAAAATAGCTATATACTGGCTGTCTGCCACAGAACCCTTCATCCTAACCATGTTAGTTTCCAGGCAAGCCTGGTGAATAGCACTGCAGATGGATTTTAAGACTACATGCTGAATGCAGCAAAAAATCCATTAGGATAAAACCTCAAATCTGAAGGGGCTGAGCACTGGGGACCTTCATTACCCACAAAGTAATATAGAACAGAACAGACAACCTGCATTCAATTGTAGGCCCTGCTTAAGCACTCTCACACACAACTGCTAAGCACTCTCACAAACACTGCCCATTCTCTTTTCAAGGCAAAAATAATAAGTAAACCATTAAAAGAAGATGTCTATGTTACCATGAAAAATTAGCCTTTGTTGAACTTAGATAAAATAGTCCTCTGTACAAAGGTTGAATCATTCAGTACTGTATCATGAATCCCAAAAGTACAATATTAATATGAAAAACTTCCTATTGTGACATATTGGAAAAAAGTAAATTCAAAATAATAACAACAAAACAAAAAAAAAAAAAGGAAAGATTGAGCCTGAGCAAGGACGATACTTTTGTGGTATCTCAAACACAATAAACTAATTAGAATTATTTTATTCATTCAGACAGACTTTGCTTCCATTAATATTTTTCTATGATTCAAGTACCTGAAAAAGAACTCTTTACTTCTTTTTTATGCATCCCTGCTCTTGGAATTAACCCTTCAAGGAGCAAAGAGGCTGATGGAAAATCTTGCAAGCGCTCAAAGCCAATTATGCTACCTACTCCTTTAGATCAGCTTCAAATCAAATTGTAATAGACAAGCAATTGCTCACTCCTAAGTGCTTATGTGTTTCTTTTCTTTAGATCTTGTAAGACTGTTAAGCAGTCACTTCAGGCTCACTGGTAAGAGCTACTGTCAAATTATTTTGTAACAATTGCATTCATGTATGTCTATTATTTACCACTTTAGTGATTTAAACCACAGCAGAAATTTCAGTGGTTTTGCTACTGAACTGAGCTAGATTGGTTGGAGAGGGAGGAAGAGAGAACTACATGAGCAAAGTGTGCACCACGCTAGTTAAATGAGGCTGCTGGTTATTTTTGTGTTTGGACAAGTCTACCACAACAGGTATAACAGTGTGCTTTGCAGTTTTGGAAAATGCCACTTCAATTATTTTTTCCTGTTAATCCTCTCCCATATATTAATCCTTTTCCTATATATTCCTTCTCTTTTTGTGCTTGCCTGTTGTCGTGGTTTAAACCCAGTCAGGCAACTCATTCACTCACTCCCCCCACCCCCCTTCTTTCCCTCCCCCTACTCCCAGAGGGATGGAGAGAAGAATCAAAAGAATGCAACTCCCACGGGTTGAGATAAGAACAGTTTAGTAACTAAGGTATAACACAAATCACTACTGCTACCACCAATAATGATAATGATAAGGGAAATAACAAGGGAAGAGAATACAACACCTCACCACCAGCAGACCGATAACTCCCCCCCCTCAGCCCGACCAAGCACTGACCCATACCTCCTCCAACCCTGCAGACTCCCAGCCCTTCTGGCTAACTCCCAGTTACCTCCTGGGCATGACGTGCTGTGGTATGGAATACCTCTTTGGCTCGCTTGTGTCAGGTGTCCTGTCTCTGCTTCCTCCTGGCTTCCCCTCCTCCCTGGCAGAGCATGAGGCTCACAAAGTCCTTGACCAAACCAAAACATTGTTGTTATCAGCTCTGTTCCTGAGCTGAAAGTCAAAACACAGCACTGCACCAGCTACCAAGAAGGAGAAAAATGACTGCTACTGCTGAACCCAGGACACCTGTCCTTTAACACTTTCAAAGGGCAAGTAATACATTGACATGAGTAAAAACTTGAGCCCTTTGCTGGTTTCTGTTTTTCTGAAAGGACAGTGTGAGATGTCTATAGCTATGCAACTTAGAGATGGAGCTAGATCCTGCAGTCCTCTTAGCTTCTGCCCAGTACAAGATTTACCTTCACTGTAGCCCAGTTCATTTTTACGCATCTCAAAAGATGGAGCTTTCCCCTTCACTTCTGCCATAGCCTCATCTTCATGATGGTGTCTCTAAAAGTGGCCAGAGTCTTAACCCGATTTTTTATGGAAGATACATGTTTTTATTACAGCTGTGCATAGCCTCAGGGTAGTGTGGGAGCAATCAGTGACTATTATATGCAAATACCACTTTGTTAGTAGTGGTGCATGTGCTGTTAAAGTACATAATTGGTGCCCTGCAATACCCTTACCTTGTGCATAGGTATATTCCTGGACATGCTGTAATAAGGCAGTTCAGGAGGTATTCACACCATTTAACTTCAGCTGGCCTACATATTCAAAAGCAAAAGGTAGGCACCTAACTCAAGTACTTCAGATCGTTCTCTGGAGAAGCTTATTTTTTTCCATTAACTGTGTAGGATGTTTAGGTAGTTCATTTCGGTGTTTCAGTTAGATGCCTGAAGTCTGAAGATGTGAATATCCTACTTTGTGACTTTACTATCTTAGATCTCCACTGGCTGTTCTATATATCATATTACTTGACAAATTTGGGCTTACAAGATGGTAACTACCAAGGTCTGTTGGTCTTTTTTTTCCAGCTTGCTCACCTAAATTATATTTTTACAGCAGAGAACTGGCACTTATTTCTCATGAACAGAATTGCCCTTCCCTACTGCTTTATTTCTGCTCTTCATGCTTCTGCTGTATTTCTCACTCTATAGTAATTGTTTCTAATTCCACTCAGTCTGATGTTTGTGTAATTTGCATAATAACTTTTCTTCATTTTGAATCTGAAACCAACGGTGTTATTATCTATGAGGTTTGAAGAAAGTCAAAAAGACAGATATTTCTTCACCTATCAGGATATTAATATTCTGTCTCAAAAAGAGTATCATATATTGTAAACCACTTCTTCGCCAGATCATGTAATTGTCATAAAGCAATATTCTATGCTTAAACACATTCATTGCCTCTGTTACTTTCCCTTCACTCTTAAATATTTTTATTATATTGGCTATCTAAAAACTTATGATTTGTTACAGATCTTCCAGTGCTGCTGACAGAGCTAATTGCTAAATTGCCACTGATCTGAGCTCCGGGTAACTTTATTATCAGCCTTGATGTCACCTCCAATCCTTTTGCGCAGAAGCCTTATAAGGCTTTAACATTTATTGAATTTGACCAAACAAATTGACCATCCTGTTACATGTGGGAACAAGATTTAGTAATTTGACTGTATCTTTTACCTGGGAAATATCAAGCCAGCACATCAATTTTCAAAGGTCATCCTCTTGCTCTATTTCATTTCACTTTCCTTTCCCCAATCTGTTTGCTTTCCAGTAAGTCATTCTTGTGACTTTTCAGTCCATTCTGGGGTGACAAAGCTTATTACTTTTGAAGGAGTCAGGAGAAGAATACACTGCATGATCAGTGTCATATAGCAGGACAGAATCACTAACAATCTTCACCTGCATTTGCTCATACAGGAGGGGATCTTCACAAAACAAAAAGTTTTTTAAGGCCACCTACATTCTTTGCTGCTCATATCATGAAGTAAGAAATAATGCTTGTGAGGTAGACACAGGTAAAAACCTGGCAGAGGAAAAGATAGTATTCAAATACTAATTCTTTAGCTTCAGCTGCTAGAGTTAACTGAGAATTAGTACAGCTGAATACAGTAAAACAGTATTAAAGGCTGGGTTTCACACTGGTTTTTCACTTCAGTAAAGTTACCTTTGGCTGCTTCCCCTACCTAATGCTTTTTCCTAAGCTCTTCAACTGATACTAAGTTTGTTATGCCAGCATGTTAGTCAATCCTATTGCAGATTTTATCAAACTGGCAGTCTCTAAGCTCTCTGGTGTTTTTATGATATGATTGCTCTGACAGATTGCTCCCACATGACACTGGAAAATACAATGACTCAAAGGAGCAGGTGGGAACGTGCACTTTAAACCAGCTGATCTGATGAATGAAAAAAAGTCTCCCAGAAGCTTATCTGAGTGAGAGGTTATAATGTTGTCTTCCAAACACATTCACTTTCAACACAGCTGTACTGAGAGACTCTGCAAATTGTTGTCATACTAATTTCAGAGATGATTCAAAAAAGCAGAAACCCCACGTTTCTCTCCATTCTGTCTCACATATGCACATGTAGGAAGTTTCTTGATCAGACCAATACTCTTTATAGTTAATTACCCTTATTCTGCCACTATTAGGTGTTTCAGAAGACATGCACAAAGTACTCACAAAATAATGGGTCTTTAAAGCTACTAAAATAAGTTTATTGCAGCCCTCACTGTCTAAAGGCAGGTTTATGCCTTGAAGTATGTAAGATTGCAATCAATGAAAAAACCTCTGTTAAAGTTTACTGTTCTTGGTATTGTAGTTCTTGGTCATTTTGTTAGCTATTGAAGAGTCTTATTTAAGAGCCCTGCTAAAATCCAAAGTGTCAGAAGCAGCATACAGCAATTAAATCAATAGGCTGATTACTCCTGGAGTGGAAAAAAATATTTCCTTCCAGCCACTTTGAATTTACCAGCTTCTAAATTGTTGTGTACTTTTCTGTCCTTGGATTACAAGCCTGGGTAAAAACAAACACCAAACTTGGGTAGACAAACTTGAATAAAAACAAGAGGACAAATAGTTATCCTCTTCTAAACTTCTCATAATCTTTACATATTTTTGTTATGAAATTTCTTATTTCCTTCCTCCTAAATGAAGGAATGTCCAGTTTTCTTACTTCCTTTTTCAGTCACTATGTCTATAGTTTCCTGTCTCTTGCTTTGACGTTCCTTGTTTGGTGACAATGATTTTTGCTGCCCTTGGCCACAAGTCATACTCATATGTGCAGGACATAAATCTCCATATATACATATAAAACACACATTTAGGGTCCATACTCATACAGGAACTGTTTGTATTGTTTCTAAGAAAAGGATGTAGTAGTATGTGCAGGTAGCAGGAGAGGGAATGAAACCAAATGAGCTTCTACGGCGATCAGAGATAAAATGAGCAGTAATGATGTTTCCAAACTTGCTAGCGGCTGCAGAAAGCCCATGTGCCTCCTCACAGGTTACATTCACCTTGGTACTTTGGTACAGAAATCTCCAAAGTCCAGAACTACGTTGCATTGCTGTTAAGTTCCCCTTCAGCGAACCTTGATGTTAAATGTACAGGGAATCCCAACAAAAAAATATAAGTTCTTTCTTCTTCCTTTCCTCCCCCAACTTCCTTCTTAATTTCTTTTACACCCACACAATTTTTTTTATGTAGATGTTTGGTGCCTCATTGTTCAACATGAATATTTGTTTCTGTGAAAATGATCTCTCTGCATTTCAGGTACCTATTGGCATCAATAGAGTATTTGTATGTGTTGCAATTTAATCAGCTTTGCCATACAAGAATAGATGTTCATTTATATTACCATCTTCAGAACTCCTATCTTTTGAACTCTTGAAAAAGTCATCCATTAACAAATTCCTTCATTAATGGTTAAAGATTGGTCAGTATGTTACACCTTGCTGCATTTATTTACTAAAATTTAAACAAACAGTATGAATAATTTCAAGATTTTATACTCCTTGTTATTCTTCTATGTACACATACCATCTATTATCAGAGATTTATATGTAGGCAATTGAAAAGTTTGGCATGGTCCCTAAGCCCAGATTTTCTGGACTAAACTTTCTGAAATCAGTTTGGTTACACTGAAGAGACTTTCATCCATAATACAGGAATTTTTTGCTGTTAAATGCAAAGCAGAAAATATTGAATGTCTATTTCTAAATATTTGTGCAATGCACTATATTAACCCTTTCAAAGACAAAATTACCTGAATGTTAGTGACCACTTTAAAGTATTTAGACTTCTCTAATTGTAACCTGAAAATGTGTTTTGGGGGGGTGGGGAAGATGGTGGTGGTGTTGTTTCCTTCTTCTCCCTCCCTCTTCAATGTCTATCATGGCAAATGCTAGAAAAGAGATAAAAAAGCAGGTTTTCCATTACAGGACTTATGGCTTTGGGACTGCAAGGTGCACCAAGAGATAAGAATTCAGAATTAAAAAAGAGCATGATAAGACTCTCTAAGACCATTTCACTCTCTGAAACTACCTGTTCCAGGAGACCTTTTCTGGGTGTGCATTTTATTTATCAGAGACCTGTGGTCAGTGAAACAGTAGCAATTGGCTAGTGCAACCCGACTGGAACCAGCAAATAATACATCTGCAAAGAGCTGTTCACTGAGTCAAACTCAGCTGAGCAAACAGTTATAAGTACTCCTAAAATATGTGGACTGTGATGGGAAAGACTGAAGCAGAGCTTTTAAAATAGCAATGCTTCCTCCAAATTGAGAATACGTCATGAAAGTTCAGCTGTACACAAAATTACACCTAAGCTAAGTGTAGGCTAGTGCTACTACAATGCACCATTTTGTGAAATGTTTAAATATGGATCAGAATATGAATGTAAAAACAGTGTACAATCTAGTCTGTTTCCCACACACATGCCAGAGCAAATAATGATGTGATTTGAGAGGCATAATGACAATATTGTGCCTATAATGCCTTTGCCCAAAGGTACACTTGTGCATATGTTTTCTATTCATTTTTGTTCTCTATTGCACATTTCCCTTAACTTAATTATTCCATTGATTGTAATTAAGCTCCCTCTAAGCCTGTGAGTGTGAAGTGCATTTTCAAAATAAATATGAGCAAGCTGACTTGCTTTTCTAAACTCTCACAGCTCCATAAAATGCCTAACAGGCACTTTATCTGAGAACACAAATGCATTTTATTTTAGAGGCTTTCAATGGCTTTATCCATTTTAAAAAGAGAGAGGGAAACTCTGCTGATTTTCAAACTATGGAACTCAAACCTCTGACAATTTTTTTAATCCATTATTCTTATTATTTGTGTTACATTAGTGCCTATTACAATGTGGGCATTCCTACAAAGATTAATATTCCTTTATGGTAATTGCTGAACAAAAATAGATTACAGAACACTACCTACCCAGAAATAAGGCTTACACACAGATATCTTGGATGGACTGAAAAGCAGAAAACATGATAGTAACTAGATAGTAACAGAACTAACTGTGTAACTAGATGTATTTTTTACATAAAAGAGTAGTCTCAGTTTGCCACCTGTCTAACCATCTCAACATTGCAACCTATTTTCATACCTTGAAGAGATTCTTTGGATTCTCAAATGTTCATAGAATATTGATCTGCTTCAACTGCACTGTAGCAACCAATGGCTGTTTTTATCTCTGTCTCCCTGTCCCCACTTCCCCACTTCCCCAAGCTGTCCAGTAAGAACAAATGGTGCTGCAGGAGTTTTATAATATAAAAAATAAATGATGTCATCTGTGTATGCTTCTGAGGTGAAGGTGCTGTGAGAAGCTTGCATGAAGTCTGTTTTCATCTAGCTTAATTAATGGCCAATGAGATTGTTTAACGCCTCAGCAGTACAATGTATATCAATAGTGCACTAATATTATGGTCTAAAACAGGATAATTTGAAATCTATAGGTATCTAAAGATTTCTCATGACAGTTGATGACAGCTTTGAACTAAAACAAAATGGAACATATCTAATTAGAAATAGCTAGCAAAATTTCGTTATATGATAGGGTACTGTGTTGGATGCAGTATACCATGACATGAAACATAGCATGTAAAATATCATACTGTAGCAGGGTAAAGTCCCTTTCTTACATCAAGCCCCTTTTTTATCTTCTGGTAGACAAAAATTGAATGATTATCCAAAAGACATATTTTTACAAATAATTGATGTTTGATGACAATATGCATTTGTTAAAACTAGTAATCACGTTTTTACACACTCTGCATAATATTTTAACTATAGCATACCATCTGGGATTGATCAATGTCTACCTAGTCACCCTGTGTATGTCACAATGTACTGGAAAGTATATATTCCTTGGTGGAAATTTAGTCATCATGGTCACTGATATTTCATAACTTCAGTTTCATAACTTTAGTGCTTCACTTCATAAAAATGGATGTCTAAGGATCAGGTGAGCTGCATCTCAAGATTTATCCATTGGGTATAAAAGGAGGGTACATCAGCTGTCAATACCCACACTGTAGAGATATAAAATTAAGTAAGATAGATCTCAACCTTTACGACATCTAACTTGATTTTTTTTTTTTCTGTCCAGTTGAGAGCAACTATGAGGACTCTGCCCTTTGCTAAAGCAGATCAAGTAGTAAGTACAGAGGGCTTTGCAATAATTAGTAAGAAACATGCCTTGTCATTTCATACTTGTTTGTGGGAGTACACAGAAGAATCAGAACATGTATTTCATTGTCTCTGGTGGGACACATCAACTAGCAGTTGCCTGTGGACTCTTCACTGCTCTCCAGTTGTCTGGCTCTTTTAAAGCCTGAGTGGAGGAGGATATGGTGCAGTGCCACAGTCCTAATCACCGCTTGTGTCATACACTGAAGTTTCGGAAAGAGGAAAGTAATGTTCTTTTCCTGGAGCAATGTTATTTTCACTGACCTTTTTGCATTAGTATTCCCAGAAAAATGCTCAACAACTTCTCTTCCTTCTGCACCTATCAGGAGTGAAGTATCACTGTTACCTGAAATACCACCTTGCACACGTGGGTTGTGTAGTAGGAAATGTAGAAGGAACATCTTGTGTCAAGATGGGACAAACAAATTGCCAGCACTAAGCTGTCCTGGGTTCAGCAGTAGCAATCGTTTTTCTCCTTCTTAGTAGCTGGTGCAGTGCTGTGTTTTTTACTTTCAGCCTGGCAACAGCACTGATAACACCAATGTTTTTAGTTACTGCTCAGTAATGTTTACTCTGACCAAGGACTTTCTGAGTCTTATGCTCTGCCAGCAAGGAGGGGAAGCTGGGAGGAAGCAGAGACAGGACACCTGACCCAAACTAACCAAAGAGGTATTCCATACCACAGCACATCATGCCCAGTATATAAACTGGGGGCAGTTACCCAGAAGGGCTAGATCACTGCTCAGGTCATGCTGGGTATCGGTCGGCAGGTGGTGAGCGGTTGTATTCTCTTCCCTTGTAATTTTCATTATCATTATTATTATTGGTGGTAGCAGCAGTGATTTGTGTTATACCTTAGTTACTGGGCTGTTCTCATCTCAACCCATGGGAGTTACATTCTTTTGATTCTCCTCCCCATCCCTTTGGGAGGGGGGGGGGAAAGGGGGGGGGAATGAGCTAGCGGCTGCATGGCTCTGGGTTGCCGGCTGGGCTTAAACCACGACACAAGCATTTAGCATTTTTGTGATGACTCAGGAAACATAACCAAATTTCTGGTTGCAGATTTAGCATACATGAATCACTGTTTTATCATAAACATATTTAGTATTTTGCAGAACATATGGTAAGTAATGTAACAGCTTAGATGAGCTGATTTTGATGACTTGGATACACTCCGCTATAGTAGCTTACAGACATTTGTGTTTTGAGAGAACTGGAAAATTTACTCAAGATAATTATATGCTGCTGCTCTTGGACAAACTTGTAGATGGATATAGGGAATAAATGGTGCTTCTGTGTCATGATAAATCTAAGGTGGTTTATTTCTGTGCTGGCTCTGGCTGAGATGGAGTTAGGTTTCTTCACAGGTTTCTGTATAGCGCTGTGTTTCAGATTTGTGGCTAAAAGTGCTGATAACAGACCAATGTTTTAGCTATTGCTGAACAGTGCTTGCACATTGTCAACACATTCTTTTCCCACTCTGCCCCCCAGCAAGTAAGCTAGAGTACAGCAAGAAGTTATAACGGTACAGAGCTAGGACAGCTGACCCAAACTTGTTAGAGGAATATTCCATACCATATGATATCGTTTTTGGAAATAAAAAAAAAAATCAGTTAGAGGGAAAAGAAATGGAGAACTTTGGCTTTTATGGTGACCATTTCTCCTAGACTGGCTGGGCATTGATCTTCTTGCGGGAGGTGGTGAATGACTTCTTTGTATCACCTGGTTTCTTTTTGCTCTTTCCTTCACCTGTTTTTATCTTAATCCACCAGGTTCAGTCCTGCTGCCTATGAGTTTTCCCTGTTTCTTTATAAGGGGAGGGGCAGAAGGGAGAGGGAGCATGGAAAATGCTGACCTGAATGTTAAAAAATGCATACAGAAGTTAAATAAAGATCTGAAGAGGATGTGAATATTTAGGGTAACTCTTCCTTTTCTTGAACCCTTCCTGTTAAATGTCATCTTTAAAGACAGCCTAAAAGGTCTCTCAATAACATATTTCATAGCAAAATAAAATTAAGGAATTAAGAAGAGTACATCCCACCTACCTTTATGATCAGCTAAAATATAAAAGAGATTCACCTGGAATTCTGAATGTTTCATAAATCAGTTAAATAATGTCTAAATGACTATTAACAAATATAGCTTTCTAAAAAGCACAATGGTGTGGCCTGCACTTTTCACTGAATTCCCAGAGGGTATCTGGGGTATAATCACCCAGCTTGAAGCATAGCCAGAGAATTTTGCCTACCACACGCATATACTTAAAGATGAGAAAACGAAGGAAACTCTCAAGAGTTTATGAAGACTCAATAGCTGTACAGAGATAACAGCCCTGTGGAAACTGTTGCTTTGTCTTTTCAGAACTCTTCAGTTCACTTGTAATCACTGCTTTAAGGAATACTGTTGTATGCAACTCCTCAGGTGAACCAAGACAGCCAAGATTTGTTCACTTCCAAGAGAGAGAAACCAGTTCCTCTGGAGCTCAGCATGACACACGGCACTGGAAACAACTACTTTGTCAAGAAATTATTCCAATTCTAGATAGAACAGGAGACAGGAACAAAATGTGACAAGATTATGATATTGTAGTTAGTGTCGATATTTAGAAATTATTGAGAACTGCGCTCTTGCATTCCTCTGCCCTGCTGAACTCCTAGAAAACTCTACATTCATATTTCATAGGGAAGAACAGTTTTTAACAAATTGCATTTCAAGCATAAGAAATTTGATCTTAAAGGACACATTCTTGATCCCTTTCCCTTTCACTCTTTAGTTGATGTCCTTAATAATGAAGGTAAAAAGCATACATTTCATGTACAAAGATATATTTATTTTCACCCTGTTTAAATGTAGACCTCCAACAAATATTCATACAGCTCTAAAGATGAATCTTCCTCTCATGTAGACATTTTTGTACAAGTGTAACTCAGCTGACTACACAGGAGTTATTACCTATTTATGTGTGTATAAATGAGATAAAAGTCAGGGCCATATTTTACTACAATGGCACACAATGCTCTGTTTGTGAACTGGAGACTGAAAAAAATCAGAGCAAACATTTTTCATTTTAAAGTATGCTGCATTGTATACCTCTTAAATGCTAAAGCATATTTGCCATTTTGTATTGAATTCCATCACATCTATACATATATACATATATGAGGGGTTTAATCATATCAGAAGAATTCCCATTTTTTTTATAACCTTGTAAAAGTAACATCATGATTATATCAGGTGTGGGTGAAGTTGAACATAAAACAACCATTTTAAAGCAAATAAGATTCAATATCCACTAGTTATAAATTATTTACTATAATGAACTGGTTAATATCCAGGTTTAGAAGCAAAGCAATTTATATCTAAGTTCTCTTTTAAATACTTTATTCTCAAAAGATGACTAAAACCTAAATATATATATATATATGAAAGAACTTTCACTGCTGTATCTAAGTAGACCTTAAATTTTATGTAGTAGTACTCGTCTTTTTCTGGCATATCACTAACCTCAGCTCAAGCTGCTGTAGTAACTGTAGTTATTTATCATAGACTTGTGGAATGGTTTGGGTTGAAAGGGACTTTAAAAGTTATCTAGTTCCAACCCCCTGACACAGGCAGGGACACCTTCCACTACAGCAGGTTGCTCCAAGCCCCATCCAGCCTGGCTTTGAACACTTCCAGGGATGAGGCAGCCACAGCTTCTCTGGGCAACCTGTGCTAGCACCTCAGCACCTACATAGTGAAGAATTTTTTTTCTAATATCTAATCCAAATCTCCACTCTAAGTTTAAAGCTATTCCCTGTTGTCCTGTTACTACATGCCCTTATAAAAAGTCCCTCTCCACTGTAATAGCAATAGCAGCCTACTTACTCAAATATAATTCCAGTGTTGCAGTCTACTTCAGTGCAGTCAACACCATTTGTCTAAATAAATGATTCTTCAGGTTTGAAGCATTTCTCATTATTCATGCACACTGCCATTAATTTGTTATGCAGGAGATTCAGAATGAGGGAATGAGCTGTGTTGCTGGTTTTTATGTGATTTGACTTTTATTACAGCAATAGTGATTGTCATAATTATTCCCTTATCTACAAAAACATGAGCAGACTTATGCAACTTTAATATCTACAGCTAAGTCCAGGCAGATAGTTCAACACAGGATTTCAAATATTCTCACACAGATGTAGTTATGCAGAGGTTTAGAACATCCCTTCATTGTCAACAGCAATCATTGAGGTAACGTATAATGTTTAAATTACATTTAAACATTTGCAGGCAAGAAAAGCCAGCTTTCCTGACCAATGTATACCAGTTAAGGTAATAAATTACTGTAAATTCAAGCTGGTATCTTGTTTCTGATCTTGCTGTTTTGTATTATCCTGACACTGTAATCCAGACAGGTAACCTGCTTATTCAACGCATGCTATATCTTGACCACCTGCACATTCCCCTGCAGGTTACACCAAGTCTCATAACTCCTTGACAAGAAGACTCATCTATGAGTGGTGTCATCACAGAACTTTTCCAATAAGGTAAGGAAAAGTGCAGGAAACCCTCAATAAGCTTTCCTGAGTTCATCCACCCACTTTTGATTTCTCAGCTTTCTTTAGTGCTAACTTCTTTGTTTTAGCACCCCATTTCTTTCTATTCTGTATCATAAAATCAGTTTTCTAACTAACTGCTTACACTACGTCTGCAACAGCTCCATTTATCCTCACCCACGGCTCCAGACAACACCATGAATGTAACAGTATCTACATAACTGTAGCTTACATGTTGCAGAAAAATATTAAATGAACTATGTTTTAAACAATTGTGGGGAAGATGAACTGGATTAGGAGAAAACCAACAAAATTCACATGAAACATTTGAGAGAAGTGGAAAGAATCATTTTTCTGTATCACTTTTGGATGTTATGCTCAGGAATTCTACAAAAAGTAATAAAATACATTTATTTATTTGTCAGTCTGCATACTCCCAACATTCTCTGATACTTTTTCTCTCTGTGGTATTAAGACTTTACTGTACTTCAGAAACAATTTCTTAATGAGACCTAACTAGTCAATATAGGACAGATTTTTTTAATGCTTCTTGTATCTTAACAAATTAATTGATATTTTTTGTTTTTCAAATTGTAACTGAATATTTGTTACAGTTATCCTAATAGCCATTAACCTATGTTGCTGTACTTATGTACACTGTGGTTCCCTTAAGCATGTTAAGCCTCTCTATTTGTGTGCAAACTAATGCACAAATTTCTACAACTCTATTAAAATACTATTTAGTTAAGAACCCCATCAAGTAAAAGCATTATAGTTTCCATCATGTATAACAAAGAATGAGAGCTGTCTGATCTCATTTCATATGTTCAGAAGGTTATATTCAACAGCTGTCTAGGATAAACCTTGTTGTGGAGCTCCATCTCTAATTAATGGAGAGAAATTATTAAATTCACCTTAGTTTATATTTTCTAAGAAATTTGAACTGGTGCCTGTTATAAGCATGACTGATAACTTTAGTGAAATAGCTGGTGTGTGTACTACCAAACAGTTTTCTCCTCCCCACTCCTTCACAGATGTATAAATTGTTATTTTTGTATTAAATCAGATGGAGAATATTTCATACAAAATTAGCTTTTCCTTCCATAGATCATTTCTTGATGATCTCTATCTCTTCTTTCTTGATTTTTCTAGACAAGCCCTCTACCCTCAGAATAGTTGTTAAACATCAGTGCTTTCAATTTTATATATTTTTGATGAGCAAGTATGAGTTCAGATCTCCCTAATTGTTAAAGCTCTTTATGTCTTATATATCCATCATGCATAGCTGCCTAACACTGAAATTTAAGAAAAAAATCAAAGAATTAATAGAAATCTGAACATAAACAGTCTAGTATTTCACTCCACTACCTCTGTGGTAACATTAGTCTATTTTACAGGTTTGCTTTTTTCAGGTCACCTATAGGAACGTTAGCTAGTATGTTCTTCAAGTATTTTTTGGCTTTTTCATCAGTGCCTTTTATCTAGTCTTTTGATAATGAACAAGGAAAGAAGTAAGTGTGTTTAAAACTTGACAATAGGAAAATATCTCTTCAAAGTCATTGTAGCTTAGTAGAGGTATGTGGTACCACAAAGTAGATCTATTTTCTAAAGGAAAGTCGATTTTGTCAGAATAAGTCACTGTTACAAGACACAAATCTGAATGAGATACTACACTATTTGAAGTTGGGAAAAATAATATTTTGTCAGTCCTAATGAAGCTTTAACTATTGGTCAGTGTTGATTTTGCTACTGAACACTGTTTATGAAAAAAATGTGCAGAATTTTTCTTTAAATACATTACATGATAATTGCACCCACTAATGTAACTTCTGCTGTGAGGGAGAACATCTAGTCACTCTGCATTCATACACTGTCAAAATGCACAGTAATACCCTACATTTTGTTCATTCACTTACTAAGGGGACAACATCTGCATTGTTGGGAACTTGAGATGGTTTATTAAACTGAGTTAATCAATGCTCCCATTAGCTTGGCATTCAGCATCCAGACACTTCCAGTTTAAAATGAGAAACAGAAAAAGATTATGCCACATTTTGGAATAGGGAAAAAGGGAAAAAAAAAAAAAATCAAAAATTCACTGCTATTCTGCCTGTAGCCAAGGAAGGGATCAGAGCCGATCTGAAAAGCCAGGAGATGTTTAAAGTACACATTGCCTGAACACTGTCTGACTGATCTTTCAAAATAACTTCTGAAAACATATCAGATTTACTGTTATTCACATATGTTACCAAATTTTATTATTTGGTCTTTCTAATGTGGTGAGACATCAGTAAACTCTACCTGTGGAGTTTCAGAGCATTGTGGCTGTCATACTGTCTTCTGCAGAATGGATAAAACAGAGCTACTTTTCTGTTGGCCCTGAGTGAGATGATAGGAAAGCTGTCTTCATAAATAAAGTATGCCAATATCTGAAATAATAATAAAATTCTGTCAACTGCCAGGAATAGGGATTTTTTAAGTATCTGCACATCTGCTAGCATCCTTTAAAATAAGTGCTGGCTTCTAGTAGCAAGAGAAATTGCTCAAATAAAAGGATAAAGAGAGTGTGCATGAGTCAGTGAAAATGAGCTTCTCAGTTTTCTGGCTGCAGTTGGTAATATTTATACTGCTTTTTAGGGAAGGATTTAGGAACACTAATAATTGTATCCCAATATGGAGAAGACACTGTAGAAATACAGAAATATAGTCCTGACATAAAGCCCTTTTGCTCATGTTATAAACATGTTAAGATAAAGGAGAGAGGCAGACTCAAAACTGACCACTGTGATATAAAAGGAAAACTTCTCATAGGTATAATTAATAGCAATTGTATTCTTAATGTGATTTAATTAAAACCAAGTGGAATTTTAGTCATGAAGGATTTCACCATCATCATACTTTAACCCTACATGTCCACTGAACTGTCAAGAAGCTTAACTTTGCTATCAAAAGTCTCCCATAATCTACATGAAAATGTTTAAAACTTTTATTTTTCAAAATAGTCCTTCTAAGCACATTCCAAGAAGCTGGAGAAGTATCCAGTAGAAGATAGACCATTCTTTTAGGTTGGAACAATGCAGATACAACTTCTGGGAGGGTTGCTCCAGAACTGTGAAAGAGTGCTCCATATTTACAGTTTTGCACATTCTTTTGCCTCACACTGTCAATACACACAGCCAGCCACTGCTGGAGGAAGGATACTGACCCAAGTATTTTGTCTGACCCAAGATGCCTGTTCTCATCTTCCCATGAGATGGTTATTCCTTACTAGAAAAAGAAAAAAAACAAAAAAAAAAGAAAAGAAAAGAATTATAACATCTTTTCTGAAGACAATGCTAGAGGACAGATAAATTTCCCAAATGTGCATAAGTACTCTTCAGTAGGTTAAAAAATAAATTCATAGATCATTTCACTTCTAGCTACAATGTGGACAGAAGTGGTTCACCAGTATATTAATGGACCTTTCATCTGATAATTCAAATTCTTAACAGCTTTTCCTTAATAATACTCACATCTAACTTAAATCTGATTCTCAGGTTTTTTTCTTGTGGTTTATATGAGAGCTTGAATATAAACAGAAATATTCTCATGAAGATTCATTTGTTTTAAAAAGACATTTCCATCAACATGATGTAATGCTGGTTTACACTCAACCACAGCTGTATTAAACACATTCAAAATAAATTGTGCAAGCAAATGGTTTAGCAAGGTCTTATGTTCCTCAATTTAGCAACAAAATCCAAAGGGAAAATTGCAGTGAAATTCTGGACCTTGAGTATGTGCTTTATCACTATGTATAGTCATTAGAAGTCCCAGTTTTGTCCTTTAAAGTCACAGAAAATGTGACTTTGAAGAATAACCTAAGGGAGCATGTACAGAAATGTGAATGAGAAGGATCATCTCAAAGGCATTCTGAATGTCTGATGAAAGAGACACAAACCCAAAACAGTCACAGAAGACAAAGCAGAGCACAATTTTAGACTAAGATTATAGTCTACTTTGTTGAGCATAATTGATTTTTTAGGAACGTGAGGTTGGAGGAACAAGACTCTTAAAAAAAAAAAAAAAAAAAAAAGGAAGGAAGTCTTCATTACGCAGAATGAAGCAGAAGAGAAATTCCTGAGAGAAATTCAGGGCATCTGGTCTAAATACCTTCAGTGTAAAAGGTGAAAAGTAAGACAGTAAAAAGTGTGAATGAGACACCAACAGTCGTGATACACTGTAAACCACAAATACAGGACATGAAATTTTTCTCACCTAATTTACTTATCTTAAATATTTGGCAAGACTAAGTCATCTCAAGCTTTTTCTATTCAAGTCTTCAGTAAGGATCAAATAAAAAGTCTTCAGCTGCATTAATCTCTTCAGCAGCCCAGTTCCAACATCCCGAAAGATACCAACTTTCAATCTTAATTCAGTTATGTTAGTTATTATCTGTCTTTTAGTTATCACAAGTCTACTATGCATTTAATTAACCACATGCTAATAAAATTTGAATCAAATCATTGCTATATACCAGTTCAACTATAAGGCTTTTTTTAGCATGCGCATTTACAGCATAAAGTGACACCACCCCAGCTGCAGACTTTCAGTAGCTTCGTGGAATATTGCAGACATGCAGTTTTTAGGCTGTTGCCCAGCTGCTTAGCAGCGCACTTCAAGCAATCCAGCACTCTATTTGCACAGCCACAGTAAGGCAGTTCTCTGCTTTTCAGTACATGTACTGCTTTTTCAGCAATTAATTATAAAAATGTCCATTACAGTGTACAGCAAAAATCAAGTTGGGTAAACAGTTCTTTCAGCAAATGGTGAAGAGGAATCTATACACCAAGTCAAAAGAATTCAGAAAAGGAAATACAAGATTTTCAGTCTGTACAGGACAACAGCATTGATGAAGTGAACAGAGGAAATGAAACTGAAATGTAGGCATCAAAATCAGAGTAGACAGAAAATATCGCAGGAAGATCACAACTATAGCAGAATTGGCAAATCAAAGGTAAATCATGACAAAGAATAAGTACAAAGAGAAGAGAGAGACTGATACAGGTCAGGGAGATTTGATCCTAATATTCAATGTGATTGTGTGTCTGAAAGTTATTTTGAAGACCAATGCAAATACATACTTTCATAGTTGATTGTTTCTAGGGCATTAAATTTGATATTTTCTGTAGGCTTAGAGAAGGGCTGTATTTGTTCTTTAACCTTTGTACCATAAGAGAAGCACTCAACTTACCCTTTCATTTAAGAATACCTAATACAGAAATTATTTCAACTATGACACCTGTAATTTGCGTACTTTAACCAAAATAAAACTTGTTTAGCCAACAGCTGAGCTAAGGTTTTTACAGTATAGACAACTAACTCTGGATTATCTTTCTATTGTAATTGGAAGTATTCAATATAGTCTATTGTGCTGTAGTAAAAATACCAAAACAACTTTTCAGCAAAACCACAGAAGGATGGTACAAAATCTAACAACGTCAAGCAAGAAAAACTAGTGTGTCATAAAGCTACCTGCTTTTCTCATTCTTTGAACACTAAGTAACAATATTTCTAATTTCAGATGTTACTAGTATAAAGGAAGAGAAAGAATATTTTTAAACAACTTCTTGTACTTTTATCAGCATTCCTGCAGCTGAAACAGCTTTGGAGGGAGCAGCTGTGTCTGTCAGGGCTTATTTTAAACAAGGGACAGAGTAGTAATTGTTTGTTTTGGTCTTCTCACCTGGGTTTTTTGAATTGGAAAAGACTGAGGGAAATTTTACAGAAAAGAAAGAAGTACAAGTATGACTATTCCATCAAAACCAAGAAGAAACTTGTTGAGATGATAGGCTTTCCTGCTCATTGCAGTACAAAAGAAAAAAAAAAAAAAAGAAGCATGCAGCTTGTTACAGAAAGGCAGTAAAATGGCAAGAGGGGAGAATAACAACCTTTTCAAGGAAAAATGATGATTTTTTTTTTTCCTCTATCATTTGGAATAAAAAATAAATTGTAAATTAGCTGCTCTGATTATGTGTTTATATAGGGTTCTTCTTTGAATGCACTAGAAGAGTAGGTTCTACCTAGAAAAGACATATTCATCTCAGTATTAATGAAGAGGCTTTTCATAACTTATTTTTCTTTTTGTGAGGACTTAAGATAGCTAATTTTTGAAATTCATCAGAGATAAAGGGTGAAAAAAAATGCCCATTATTTGAGAGTGTGTTCAGCAATTTTCTGAAGGAGTAATTTTAAATTACTGGTTTAATGGTATCTAAACAATCCAAAGGCATGTTGTTATTCTAGCAAAACTTCACACAGAAATATATAAAGTGTTTAAAATAACAAGAGCTAAGTCACTATATTTGAAATACTTCATTGGAAAGTTTCTTTAGATTTTCTTTCCTTTCTAAATTTGAAAATCACAAATATAATAAAAGCCAAAACCAAACCACTTTTATTAAAATCATCCTCTTACATTGACACAGGCTCAATTATCTGAGAATATTTTGTTTCATAAGAAACTCCAGATATAGTTACTTTTTATGATGTAACATGAAGAAAACAAATGTCAAAGTGAAGAAATTAGCTGCGCGATGGGAACTCAGTTACAGTCAGTTCTACTGCTTACCTTCTTTCTTCTCCTCCAGTCCATACCCTGGATTAGCCCCAGACTAAAAGTTGCCCCTCACTACAACCTACAAGCCTTGTGATATTCCAGCACTGGTGAGGCCGTACCTGGAGCGCTTTGTCCAGCACTTAGAGAAAGGCATGGACATACTGGAAAGAGATGGCAGAAGGAAGCAAGGAAAGAAGCAAGCAAACAAGAGAAAGCGTCAGCTGCCACCTAAATTCACTGGACCTCTCCTTTGATCACAGAATTCTTTCGGGACCAATCACTTCCCCTCTAAGCATGTCCAGATATGTCTTGGACGAGGTGAATTTGTACCTTGCACATCACCCTTGATCTCAGAAGCCAGGCACTGCCCTGATAAATTCCCAGTAGGGAATGAATTTTCTGCACATGCCTAACAAACCCACATAGCGTGTTTGGACATCTCAGTAAACACAGGCACAGGCCATAGCCCAGCTTCTGTGTAATTTTCCTTGTGCCTTACAGTTTAAATCAGAATCCTTTGTTTCCACTATATGTTGCATGAATTTTATAATAAAGTAAATTGGCTAAACTGAAAAATATTCCTAGGATTTAGGGATTAAATTTATCATATCCCCAGCCAAGGATACTGAATTTACCTCTTGCCTATTCTCAGCTCCCTTAATTGTGTATTCCTTCAACAGAGGGCTGAAGATCTATAATCTGAGTAAATCACTAAACACAAGTCTCTGATCTTTGACTAGTCTCTAAGTATTAGGCTAATGTGAAAACTGTGAACACTGCCAGCATTTTTCCAAACCACATCTACGATCATATTTTCTACTGTAAACATGGAAACAAATTCTTTCAGGTCCCTAAACTCAGTTGTACAGGCCAAAAGTCTTCAGATTTTCTGTTAGCTGTGCTGAAGTGAACACTTTGAAATTCCATATTAGTGAATACAGAAATTTATATTACAATTTTCTGTAAATTTGGTTGTAGACTTACTTTACTGAGTGATGGAGAATGACCATTTCAAGGCTGCTGGACGGAACCTCAAAGCTCAGTAAAATTATGAAAAGAATTAGTCAGAAGGAAGGCATACAAAAGTCTTCCTAATGAAAAATATGTTTGGTCATAAAATAACATTTTTCATTGGAAGACACCACAGATTAATATTGTTCATCTTTAAATGCAATGTCAAGAAAAAATAAGAAAAAAAAACCTTATAATTTTGAAAAGTCTGAGCATTTTTATTTCAATTTTTCATCTTTTATTCATAAAATATACAAAATAAATTACTTATTGTTGAATTCCATTCTTTCGATTCTCCTACCCATCCTACATGGGGGAGAAGGGGAGGGGTGAGCAAGTGATCACCTGGTTCTGAGTTACTGGCTGGGGTTAAACCACAACAAATAGGCACATAAAAGTTCCACACATTGCAGATTCTATTATATATACTGATAAGGAAAAAGGCATTGTTGTGAAAGTGACACAGTTAGATTTAACATAAAAAATGTATTAAAAAAGCCTAAGAAAGTGTAAAATTAAATTTGGAATTATTTTCAAAAAGAATATCCTTCATCCCCAGTTCTTCTGGTAAGCCATTAATTATTCTTTGCAGCCTGAAAACCATGTATTTTTTTAACTGTTCTAAGTATAAGGGTACAGATAAATCACCAAGTGCCTTTTTGTGTTTCTAATACTATAAATAACTTTAGAAATTCACCTATGTATCCCAGGGACCTTCTCAATTTTTTAAACATTCGGAACAAATCAGTTTTGACGTATGTTTGAAGAATGGGCAAAGGTTAAGGCTTGTTCCTATTTCATCTGAGTTAGTTTGGCCATGATGATTTGGAAGGAAGTCATTCGTTCCCATGGCAATGCAGTGAAATCTGTAAAACTCTGCTTCTGTCATTGCAAATGAAGCTTTTTTTTTTTTTGTGAAAATATACCAGTTGAAGGAAAATAACATACAAACCTAAGGTCCTTGAAGATAAATAATTAATTTCAAAGGGATTTCCAAGTAATTCAGAAATGGAAAATGGGGCAACAAAAATTTGAGAGTATGCCAGTATGAAAAAGTGCGAAAGAATACAAGGTTCTTAATAAAGTAAGAATTTGAAAAGTTCTCATCTGGTACAAATTCTGCCATGGAGCTTCCTTCTGGGTGTCATGAAGGTTTCCTAAAGCCAGCACTAAATAGATACTGAAGAAATAGCAATTAACTTCTTTGCACCTCAAATTCCACAAGAGAAGGAAACCATTCCCTGAACATCACCTTGGTAGGGCTTTAGAGAAAGGACGACTCATCGCTGCAAGAAGTGGCATGCCTTGACCTGTCAGGAAGAATGAATCTTCTCTGAGAAAATAGGAATAGCCTTTTTGGTATGAGGGTCAGGATGGGCATTTCTCTCCATGTAGTTTTTTCCAACATCACCACAGGGCATTACCCAGAATATTACATCATGAATTAATGTAACTTTAATCCAACACAAAAAGGACATTTCTCAGAAAAGCTTGAGCCATTCCTAGCAATATTCCTTCCTATTACAGCTACAATTGCTGTGAGCCTTCAGATTGTTAGAATGATAATGAATCTAGTTCTGTCCACTTATTCATCTGAAACAGAGGGGGAAAAAAAAACAAAAACCCAAATTCAAAGCTGACAGCAATCACTTGAATTCAAAAAGTTCAAGACTCAGTAGTGAAGAGCAGCACATCTACAGTTAATACTAGTATAACACATGTATCATTTCACGAAAATAAACTGGATTTTCAATGTATAAAATGTGGGTTTGCTAGTATAGTCTGTCTTATTCTAAAACAACTAGAAATAATTGTATTAATTATAATAGAAGTTGCCAAATATTTTTTCTTTCAATAACACAATAGCATCTTAGTTGAAAAGAAAACCATACTAGGTTGTGTTTCAATGTTTCACTTTAAAGAAGAGATTCAGAGCAGCCCTGCGGAGAAGGACTTGGGGGTGCTGGTTGATGAGAAAATGAACATGAGCAGGCAGTGTGCGCTTGCAGCCCAGAAAGCCAACCGTATCCTGGGCTGCATCAAAAGGAGCGTGACCAGCAGGTGGAAGGAGGTGATCCTGCCCCTCTACTCTGCTCTTGTGAGACCTCACCTGGAGTATTGTGTGCAGTTCTGGTGTCCTCAACATAAAAAGGACATGGAACTGTTGGAACAAGTCCAGAGGAGGGCCATGAGGATGATCAGGGGACTGGAGCACCTCCCGTATGAAGACAGGATGAGAAAGTTGGGGCTGTTCAGCCTGGAGAAGAGAAGGTTGCGTGGAGACCTCATAGCAGCCTTCCAGTATCTGAAGGGGGACTATAGGGATGCTGGGGATGGACTCTTCATTAGGGACTGTAGTGACAGGACAAGGGGTAATGGGTTAAAGCTTAAACAGGGCAAGTTTAGATTGGATATAAGGAGGAAATTCTTTCCTGTTAGGGTGGTGAGGCACTGGAATGGGCTGCCCAGGGAAGTTGTGAATGCTTCATCCCTGACAGTGTTCAAGGCCAGGTTGGACGAAGCCTTGCGTGAGATGGTTTAGTGTGAGGTGTCCCTGCTTGTGGGAGGGGGGTTGGAACTAGATGATCTTAAGGTCCTTTCCAACCCTAACTATTCTATGATTCTATAATGGGAAGGTTTTGCCCACCACAGCAAAACCTGAACTAAGTTTGCTGCTCTGAAAGTGATTTAAGGTGGAACTGCTTTGTTTGTTCACAGAATAAGTGAGTCACTAGACACAGAATATGTTTTCATCACTTAAGAATTACTGAATGGCATAATCAAAACAGTTGCTGTTTCTCTCATTCATTCTTTCCAAATACACACATTTCTTTTGTTATTTTGTTTACTGCTTCAAGCATATGTGCAGTAACTGAGTTCAGGTCTGCCTCTACAAAGTAGTGGCATAGCTCTGCAAATACATCTAGCATAGCAATGCTGAACTGCTGATTATTTCACCCTCAAATGTAAAGGCTCTACATGGACCTTAGAACTAAAACCACAGCCAAAACAAAATAAGCTCCTTAGCAATGACAGAAGACAGGTAAGACTTATTTTCAGTAGGAAACAAGTAGCAACAAATTCTATATGTCATGCACACAGCTGGCATTTTTATTATTTTAAAACCCTATTTTAAAACTCTTTACATCCTACTATAACATGCATAAACTGAAAAGCCTGGAGAGGTTAACCAGGCAGACACTAAGCAAAGGTGTATGAGGCATGCAGGAATTCCACTGTTCCTTAACTTCATCAAGAGACCAAAAATCCTCGTGACCTGGTGATCATTTTGACTTAACCATGACCTCTGGTGTTGGCGTTCTCTCTGGAGGCAAGAGCTGAAAACCACAAAAAGAAAGTGACACTTGCTCAGAGGAAACAAAAGAGTCAGATACGAATTAATAATTTATGAATCACATTGCTCTATCCATGGTTCATAGGTAATGTCAGAAACAGTAATGCAACTAATGGCCACCCAGCTAGCAGAGTTCCTTGGGACCATTCCCCTGAAATTTAAGAGGAGCAATTCTTGAACTAACAAACCATGGACAGATTTGTTTACATTTGACAATGACCACACTTTTAATCTTGTTTTGACTCATGCCAGCAGAAGAAAGAGGGTGCTCAGATATGCCACTATCCTGAGTTCCTTGCAATACCTTGTAATGACACTGCTACATGGCATTGCTATAGTGAGAATGTGCAGACCACACTGGAAGGTGTACAAAGTCTCTACAACTGTAGGTGGAAATAGCACCTATTATCACACTATCCACATTTCCATCACCAAACACACTGCTCCTGTTGCAGTGCCCTCTGTCTTTAACAGATTTTCCTGTACAGACCGCACATGTATTCGCATGCTGTGGCAAATAGACCAAGTTAATATTGTACCATACAATCACTGGGGGCCAGTTTTGTATGGAAATGAAGTAAGTCTTAACAAATATCAATATCTGCTTGGGAGCGAATGATTATCTTGTCAGATGGAGATTAGAAAGCTTCTAGGAACAAAAAGGATTTTAAACAGTTATCCCAGTATAAAGCCCACCATGGGAATCTTCTCCCCATGAACTTTTCATGTTGAGTAAAAAAGTGTCTTATAGTAGTATAGTAGTATCGCCTCCCTAGATAAAAATAGCTGTACTGCAAAAAGTTCTTTCATACAAAATCCAGTGATAACCATTTGGAGGTGATTTTTGTTTTCTTATCATTTGATTAGCTGTAGTGGTGGCCTTTTAATATGTAGACAAGGTTTATGTTGTTTCTTTAAATAACTGACATGAAGAAGGGGTCAACAACAATTTTACGATAATTTTGTAAAGTTGGTATTTAGTTTCACTTCAATTTGGAGCAACACCTCCTCATCTCTGCCTAAATTTATAATGAAAAAGAAAATCTGGCAGACCACAGTTCCAGGCTGTCCCAGACCTAGAGATTTAGAGAGCAGCTGAATTCCAAGTGTGGAAATTTAGAAGTGACTATGCTCACGATTTCTGAGTCCATATGCCAGGAAAGTGGTAGCCCAAAGCAATGACAATTTTTGTCACATGAACTGCGAAACCCTGAGCCTAATAATTTGAGAGCTACATCTTTGCTGTCCTTAGGAAGATTGCTATAAATGGGTTATACAATTTTGCCAAAAACAAACATTACAAATAGATACCCACAACACAAGCAGATTTAAGCCAGAACATCACCTAATGAAGCTCAGAGCTTCAATCATACCAAAGCAAGACCAATTGATATTTAATACATCACAAATCAATGTTTTTTAATGAAACTATTACATCAGTGAATACCCCAATAACTCTATATCCAAACCATTGATTTAAAAAAAAAAAAGGAAAAAAAAATAAATAGACAGTTGGAAGCATTTATTGATTTCAACTCAGATCTGAATCAAAAGTAAAAACCTTCCAAAGTCAGGTGGCTGGTAAGAAGGTAGTGATTCATACTGCTATTATAGCTAGGGAAAAATGAACCTATCTGGATATGAAGCAGAAGTAAAACTTAGAGATGTTGGTTGTACCCATGTTCTAGTAAACTAAATTGATGTTAAAGAAGTTGGCAACACAGTAAGTGAAAATCTGAGATTATTAGACCTGTAGACTGATTTTGAAATCAAAGCCTTTTGGCTTAAGGAAATAAAGAAAAAAAAAGATGAGGAGGGAGGAGAAGGAACATGAGACATTTTGGTTGAACCATCTTCAAATATGTCTGCATTTATTCAGATGGAATCTCAAAACTTTTTGAGGTCCATTAATTGTTACCCTAGCTGCTCAGGTTTCCATGTGTCATCCAGCAGAGATTTTTAACCTTAAAAAGTATAGGATAATGAGTGCTTATGTGACACAAAGGAGCTACAGTGAGCACAAAAAATAATGGTTCTGTCAGTTACAAAAAAAGTATTTAGTACCATAGAGTGATTTTTCCAGTGTTGCAGTCGACTGCCTTCGATGTCTGTTGTCTCCAAGGCTGAGTGAATCACCTTTTAAATATATATAAAGATCTCCTGTGAAATCACTTTGTCAGAAGCTCAGCTGCACAAGGTAGAGATAATCTATATCAAAAATTCCTGACAGGGACTGCGCTTCCTTAGCAGGTCTTTGAAACCTTCCTACTCAGTGACCTCAGGCTTTAATGAGTCACTGTACAAAAGTCAAGCTGCTGTATGTAGGTAATGAATGCACAAATTCATACTGCCATTATTGCAGTTACAAAAAAAAAATAAAAAGAACATTTCTGGAAATGAAAATCTGTGAAGTTATATTTGGAAAAAGAAATGTAACAAAATCTCACTGATTTCATAGTATGCACCTATACTGTCAGATAGGTTCAGTGCCTCCTTCACTTCATGACACATATCTCCAAGTCATATGCACTGCATATACTCTGCAAACAAAGTTTTTCCTTTAGCAAAAAGAGACAGAAAACATTGTTGCTCAGGAGACTACAAACAGTACGGACCTGGCTAGCCTAGTGCAATAAAGCTCTACTCTGGCATGTTGACAAGACATGAGCTTGCTTTTCTGAAGCAACAAAGACACAATGAGCATACTGTACCTAAAAAGCAGCACAAAGGAATACCAGCTGCTCCAGACAGTAAGTCAGTTTCATAGGTGGCCCCAGCTTAAATGGCCTGTATGCAAATGTACATAACATGGAGTGTAAACAAGAGGAGTTATACATGCGCACATGGCTGCAGGGCTGTTACCTGACTGTAAAAGTGGTGGGATGGTTTCTATGACTGGAGTATTAGAATAGAAGGGTACAGGCTCTTTAGGAAGAGACACAGGGGAGACAAAGAGGGGGTATCACCCTCTATGTCATTGAACAGGTAGAGTTGGCAGAGCTCTGCCCACTGCCCATCGTCCCCATTGGGGATGAATGAGAAGCCAACTGAACTTATGGGTCAGGACTGAGGTCAGGGAGAGGGGATATTGTAGTGGGGGCCTACTACAGGTGTCTCAACTGGAGAAACTGAGCTGATGAGACAGATAGGAGAAACGTCACTTTCACAAGCCCTGGTCCTCACTGGAAACTTCAGCCACCCTGATATCTAACAATACAACAGAGCATAAGCAATCCAGAAGGTTCCTGCATCACGCTTTGATGCACTCCTTTTGCAAGTGATGGAGAAGCCAAAGAGGGGAGCCTATGCTGGACCTTGTTTTCACTAACGCAAAAGGGTTGGTAGGCAGTGCGAAGCTCAAGGGCAGCTTTGGCTGCAGCGACTATGACAAGGTGGCGTTCAAGATCCTCAGGGCAGTGAAGAGGGTATACAACAAGCTCACTCCCCTGGACTTCAGGAGAGCAGACTGACCTCTTCAAATATCTACTTGGTAGAGAATCATTTGTCCTGTCCCATCCGGCAGGTGTGGGGGAGCTGACCTTTTACAATAAGCTGTGTTACTCACAGAAGTAACTACAGGCTCTTGTCCTGGGTTCAGCAGTAGCAGTCATTTTTCTCCTTCTTGGTAGCTGGTGTAGTGCAGTGTTTTGACTTTCAGCTCGGGAACAGAGCTGATAGCGATGTTTTGGTTTGGCCAAGGACTTTGTGAGCCTCATGCTCTGCCAGGGGGGAGGGGAAGCCAGGAGGAAGCAGAGACAGGACACCTGACCCAAACTGACCAAAGAGGTATTCCATACCACAGCACGTCATGCCCAGGATGTAACTGGGAGTTAGCCGGAAGGGCTGGGAGACCGCAGGGTTGGAGGAGGTATCGGTTGGTGCTTGGTCGGGCTGAGGGGGGGCAAGTTATCGGTCGGCTGGTGCTGAGGTGTTGTATTCTCTTCCCTTGTTATTTCCTTTATCATTATTATCATTGGTGGTAGCAGTAGTGATCTGTGTTATACCTTAGTTACTAAACTGCTCTTATCACAACCCGTGGGAGTTGCATTCTTTTCGATTCTCCTCTCCGTCCCTCCGAGAGCAGGGGGAGGGCAAGAAAGAGGGGGAAGTGAGCGAACGAATTACCTGACTGGGTTTAAACCACGACAGTTCTTTTTGGTGCCCAACGTGGGGCACTAAGGGTTGAGATAACGACAGATCTGACCAGATTAATAGTCACTCATCACAATGATGATTTATTGGCTCTCAGAGTTGTTCTTGTTGATCTCACAGCTTCAGAATGTTGTAACTTACATAGAGCCGGTATTTGCTGTGATAGTGTTTATCAAGTGTGGGGCCTGGGCTAAGGTTCTTGTCTCACTGTGCTTTATGGCAATGGCTTGTAATACGGGCGGGCTCCAGCAGCAGGGCGGGACGGACGTCGCTGTGGACTTGTACCTGGCCGTCCGGCTGCTCTTCACCGTCCTGGCCCTCACCCTACTCTCCATCTTCGTGAGGCTGCGGGGACCCGAGGGGGAGCGGCCCCGAGAGCCGGCGGCAGCCGAACCGGCCCGGGAGAGCGGCCCCGGGGACCAAGCGGCGGCGGGACCGGGGCCGGAGGCCGCGAGGGGACGGGTGCCGGTGGAGGAGGTCGGGGCGGTCGAGGAGAGGAAGGAGGCGGCTGCCGAGCAGCGGGAGAAGGCGGCGGAGGAGCCGAGCCCCGCGGAAGAGCCGAGCCCCGCGGAGGAGCTGAGCCCCGCAGCCGAGCCCAGCCCCGCGACGGCCGAGAGCATTCCCCGGAAGCCGCCCGCCGAGCCCCAGGAGGATGCCGGAGACCACGCAGCACTTCCCAGCAAGGCAGAGGAGGAAGAGCTGGACTCAGGAAAAGAGAAGCTGGCAGTGGGAGAGCCGGCAAGCACAGCAGCTACACCAGCCCCAGTGACAAGTACAGCAGCATCAACTGAGAGTTCTGAAGGCTCTGAATGGCCTTTGGGTATCCTTGGGACCTGCCTGCTGATTGTGATGGGGATCAGCATGTTGGCACACACACAGGCTGTGTTCTACCCACAACCATTTTGTCTGATCTCAAAAGTTAAGCAGAGTCAGGTTCGGGTCTTGTCTGGGATTAGACGACAATATAGGGGGACCAAGAGGTTTTCCCCAAGGCTGGACAGTCATGAGTGGCAGGGTGTGTGGGACAGTATGGGCAAGTATCTAGTCTACTGGGCCCGTCCAGTGCTTTGGAAGCGTCAGAGATGGAAGGCAGCTGTATGGAGTCCCCAGCAACAAGCTGCAGAAACTGCTTAAGGGGACAGTGAATTATTTTAAGCCTGGTGGGCCCATGGCACTTCAGGCCATCAGAGCAGAGATGCAACACACAGATGGACTCATGATCGAGGGGTGGACTTAGTAATGGACACTATTGCCCAGGTTATTCACGAGTGTGAACACTGCACACAGTCTCTCCTGCTCTGGAAGACTGTTACAAGAGGTGGAGCCTGACATCATGGACCAGATGGACTCAGCAGCCTTATAGCTACTGGTCCATGCACTAAAATAAGAGTGCACTGAGATAAGAGTGATGGTATATTGAAAATGTGGGATCTGAGCATGACGTGAATGGTATGGAATAAGGGGTGGATAATGTCCTGGGTTCAGCAGTAGCAGTCATTTTTCTCCTTCTTGGTAGCTGGTGTAGTGCAGTGTTTTGACTTTCAGCTCGGGAACAGAGCTGATAGCGATGTTTTGGTTTGGCCAAGGACTTTGTGAGCCTCATGCTCTGCCAGGGGGGAGGGGAAGCCAGGAGGAAGCAGAGACAGGACACCTGACCCAAACTGACCAAAGAGGTATTCCATACCACAGCACGTCATGCCCAGGATGTAACTGGGAGTTAGCCGGAAGGGCTGGGAGACCGCAGGGTTGGAGGAGGTATCGGTCGGTGCTTGGTCGGGCTGAGGGGGGGCAAGTTATCGGTCGGCTGGTGCTGAGGTGTTGTATTCTCTTCCCTTGTTATTTCCTTTATCATTATTATCATTGGTGGTAGCAGTAGTGATCTGTGTTATACCTTAGTTACTAAACTGTTCTTATCTCAACCCGTGGGAGTTGCATTCTTTTCGATTCTCCTGTCCGTCCCTCCGAGAGCAGGGGGAGGGCAAGAAAGAGGGGGAAGTGAGCGAACGAATTACCTGACTGGGTTTAAACCACGACAGCTCTACAGAGAATAAAAAACAAATTATAAACTTCCCTTAAAACTGTCAGGAGGAACAAAAATCTCTGCAGATTCTTATACAAGATCCAAAGTAGAGGATGGAAAGAAGAAAGGAAGCAAAGAAAGAAAGAACACAAAGAAATAGGATCACCACCCACCCCATGGATCCAGGGATATCTTCTCAGTCAACGAGTTGAATTCCTTGTAGTTGTAGTCTACTCAGTTACAGTCCTTGTACCCAGCAATCCTGCCAAACCGCAGAGTACAGGGGCACAAACTGCATGGCTGTGGGCCGTTCCCATTTTATAGGGTTGGTTCTCTTGGACCCCTCTTACAGGTGAGACTCATCTGTAGGGATATCAGATAAACCCCAGCCCCAGTTCATGTCTTGCTCCGATCGGTGCCACAGTGTCTGCCCCTCTGTCTCCGGGGAGTTTGTTGCCAGGCAGTCGATGTTCTCGGCCTCAGGGCAGACAGCACAGGAAAACATCCCTCACCTTGGTGGAGCAGGATCCCTGCTCTGATCCCGGCCTTTTGCCCAAGCGGTAAAGCACTGCTCACCGACAGGCACTTAGCCCACCTCGGTCCCTGCTAGCTTTTGAGGTGTTTAGAGACACAAAACAAAAAGGGTCTCTTGACCATCACACCACAGAGAAAAGCCCTGGAGGGAAGAAAGGGAAGAGAGGCTGAAGAAAGATATTCAAGGATCACCTCCTCCCAGCTCTGGATCCAACAGAGCTATTGACATGTAGAGGAGAAAAGCAGGGAATGGTTTTAAACTGTCAGAGGGGAGATTTAGGTTAGATATTAGGAAACAAATCTTCACTGTGTGAGTGGTGAGGCACTGGCACAAGTTACTGAGGGAAGTTGTGGCTGCCCCATCCCTGGAAGTGTTCAAGGCCAGGTTGGGTGGGGCTTGGAGCAACCTGGTCTAGTGGAAGGTGTCCATCCCCGTGGCAGGGGTGTTGGAACTGGATGATCTTTAATGTCCCTTCCAGCCCAAACCATTCTATGAATCTATGAACATATGAATAAGTCACCCTGTAATTCCCTGTAACTGGTCAATTTAGGGATCACCTGTCTGAATTCAGCAGCTGTGTAAAAAGGTTATGGCTCACGAAGCAGTAGGATGGTGGTTTCTGTAACTTACAAGTGTTTCAATTGGCTTCTTCTGCTAGGAGTAGGGTTGAGGAAACACATCCATGTTGCTCTCTCAAACTGCTTTTGAGCAGATGCTCTCATTCTGATCTAACTGTGTGGAAAGCCATTGCAGTTCCCCCCTGCGTATCCATGGCTCCTGCAAACACACAGCACACTGAGATTTCTGAAATTCACCCCAGAAGCAGGTGAAACAGAACCCATGTTCCTTGTATATCATTTCTTTTGTCTAATTAATATTCCACACAGTCTCTCAAGGTCAGAACAAGAAATCATGAGATGCATTTTATAGAAGCTCCATAGAAGTTCACAAATTGCCCCAACTTTTAATAAAAATTGTTTTTATACATTTAGATAGATACTGGCACACATACACAAATGCGTATCAGCAGTCACACCTTGGAAATCCATTATTACAAGCATTTCCAATTAATTACAGGTCCATCTGGTCTCTGTGGGTTGTTAGCAGGGTAGTTTTATAGTTACAAATTCAGAAGCTCAAATTCAAATCCAGATTGTAAGCAGTGGTTTGCACTCCAGTCTGCAGTCATTAACTGCTCTCAGCCTGAGGGCCATGCTCTACCTCCAGGGCTATTTTTGAAGCATAACTCTCCAGTCTTGGGGTTCAGCTCTCCTACATATTATTTTTTCCACCCATGTGTGTAGGATTTATTATGCTTTCACATCTGTTTAATACAAAAACTGCATACAGCACACAAGGACGTACAGTTTGTGTATTTTATGACAATTAGTATTTGATCAGATGAAGTGATGGGTATGAAAAAGCTTATTATAAAGTACTAAATACATATATATATACATATACATAGTACATATGGCACACATCATTATCAGGAGAACTGACCAAATAGGACAAACAAATAGAACAAACACAGCTTTAACGATCTGTAACTTTTGACAGTCCTGGAATATTTACTTAAAATAGATAATAATTGTACGGATAACTTGAGACTTTTCCTAATAAATTAGACTGTGCAGTCATATGTTTTGACACATGTCGTGGTTTAAGCCCAGCTGGTAACTCAGAACCATGCAGCCACTCACTTACTCCTCCCTTTTCCTTCCTCCCCCCCCCCCCCCCCCCCCACTCCTGGAGGGATGGGGAGGAGAATCGAAAGAATGCAACTCCCACGGGCTGAGATGAGAACAGTCCAGTAACTAAGGTATAACACAAATCACTGCTGCTACCACCAACAATAATAATAAAAAGGGAAATAACAAGGGAAGAGAATACTACCGCTCACCACCCGCCGACCTGAACAGTGATCTAACCTTTCTGGGTAACTGCCCCCCGTTTATATACTGGGTGTGATGTGCTGTGGTATGGAATACCTCTTTGGTCAGTTTGGGTCAGGTGTCCTGTCTCTGCTTCTTCCCTGCTTCCCTTCCTGACCAGGAAAGCATGAGACTCAGAACGTCTGTTTTGTCTTCAATTAAGAAAACATTTATAATGTGTAACAGTGATGCCTGTGTGCTTGTGGGAAGCACAGGGACTCACTTCTGGCTGTAAAATTAGTGGTCTGTAGTCTGGTTTAGATAGTCTAGAAGTCACAGAAATAAATTAACATTTCTTTGGCCAATGTACAGCCTCATCTAATCTTGGAAGACAGCAGATACAAGCACAGGAAAAGGCATCCACCATCACTCAAAAAAATTCTAGATTTGAAGATAATGAAGAACATTCCCATTTTGCATATTTTAGCTCTTCAGCATTGTTTAAGTGACACATTCCACCTTTTTGGCTGCAATGACCAATGTTTTTTTTCATTCCAGTTCTTTTACTTAGCTTACAATTTTCAGAAAAATATGTCCATTGACTTTGAATTAAGAATTCAAATTTGGAAAGATGAATAGCTTCTGAAGTTCTCCTGGCAGTTTTCCTACAACCAGAAGGCTTCTTCTAATTTTCTTTAATGATTTTGGATCTGCTTTTCTATTCTGTTTGCCATCTGATTGAGCCTTGCTTGTTTCTCACCTTCACTGCATTATCTTTTCTTTGTATCAAAGTAGAAAGTAAACATATCTTTTCCAGTCTGTTGTTTGCATATCTCTGGACTCAGATTTATTGTATACGATTCCACTTCCAAAATTTAAAAGCAAGAACTGTGTCAAGCTCCTAATTACCTGAGGTTCCCTTCACAGTCAAAGGAAGTGAGACAGAGTGGGAGATCCTCATAAACTGACCCTGCATGATTCTCAGCAGGTGATTTTCTTTCTCTACTGACTGCAGACTGGGAAAGCCTTTTCACAGAGAAGGCAGCTGTACTCTCCATTTAGACACTCCGATTATTTGTCTAAAAGTAGACAAAATAAACCAGAATCTGATTCACTACTAAGCACTGAACTCTATCCATTTACCTTCAAGTGCTGTTACTTGCTTTTCTCATTGCATTGGCTTGTACACCTCTGTCTGAATTTAAATCTATATGTTTTCCATGTTATTTCAAATTTATAGCACATTTGTCTCACTTTTTGAGATATTACCATTATCTTCTTTTTCTGATCTGTTCTTTCCCTTCTGGCACTTACTTACAAACTGTTACAAACTGATGTAATCCACCAAAGTAGTTTTTGCCATTTTCCATCTCCTGTGAACCACCGTTGTGTTCTTTACTGTGAACTGCTCCCCATGTATCCCTCAGGTATCCATCCTTGCAGTGCTTCACCTCTAACATGCAAACACTTACACAGTTCAGGGCTTTAGCAGACAGTTTCTTACTGGCCTGCAAAAAATGACTCTGCCAATGGTGCGTTCTGAATCTTTTGGAGTACTTTGCCTTAGATTGTCTCATAATTTAGACAGATGTTAAGGAGCGAGTTAAGACCAAAACTGAAAGATAGATTTGTAGAACTTGAAATTTTACCAATTCCTCCACAAATTCTTGCAAACCTTTTTTTCTAAGTCTAAAAATCCTTCACATGCTTCATTTTTATGTGAAGTGTGAAGTACTCCTTGAATTTCGTATTGCACTTTCAGAGTTAGCCTCTCTGCTAACTGAACTGTTTCTGAGCTACTGAAAATCATTAAAACGTCAAGTAGTTCAAAACTACCCACTGTCAGAAACAAGGCTGCCTTCTCTCTTCCTTTATGCTGCTGCCCATTGCTTGTAGTTCCTTTTAAACTTCCCCCAGTTGTCCTCCATGTTTCCCAAGGGGTTTAACTTTGTCAGAGTCTTGAAGAACTCCTTTCTTCTATTCAGGGCGCACCTCAGTTGATTTTATTCCTGTTACAGTGTTTGTCACAGCAGCTGCAGAGAACAAGGAGATGGAAGAGACCAGCTCCACTCCATGAAAGCATTCTTAAAGTGCCGAAAAATCTCAGTCATCCTTTCTTCACAACAGGTCATTTTCCTACAATTATTACAGATAAAAATATCCTAAAGGGGGAGTTTCCCATGAAGTGAGGGGTAGCAAGAGACAGGACATAGAGAAGATGGGAAAAGAATGTCTGTGGAGAACTCAGAACTGGCTATGGTCTACTGAGAAATGCTGGGCTTGTTAGAAGGAGAATCAAACATAGCAGCTAATGAGCCTAAATAACAAAGCATCGTCTTTTCACTTGTGATTTTTCTCTTTGTGTCTTCCCTGATACCTGGGCAATAAATACCCTTTGGGGCAGAAGAGCGCAATACATCTCAAAAGAAAGGGCAACCTGAGCTGGAGCTGTTATTCTATTGTGATTTGTTCTGACATCCTGCAAGACCAGCAGCAGAGGAAATGGGCATATCTCAAAAAGAAGAAATGTTATCATTTTTAGCAAAAGCATATGAAAATTCTATGATGCTGTTCTCAGCTTCACCTTTTCATTTTTCTGAGAATTCAGAAATAGCTTCATTATCTATAGAAAAACAGCTCCACTCAACTGTCTGTTATTGACATTTGGTTTTGTACAATAATGGCATAGGACCAAAATATTCTGAAGGTTTTCAATAAGAAAAAAAAAAGTAAAAGGCAAATAAAGATGGAAATACAGCCAGTGGCCTCACTGACTATGACACTTGTTAAGGATATGAAGTCTTCTTGCTTTTGTTTCTCTTTGTATAAATAATTAAACATTCACTCTGTTAGAAAGGTGGAGATTATTTATCTATGGCTGATGATAAAGGGCCTTGGTTTGGCTCCAAGATACTTATGGAAAAAACCCTTTTCTTAATTGTGTACAACAGAGACTTGGTTTATCCATAAGACCCAACTGAATCTTGTAGTTACCAGCATGATTGTCCTGTGATGAAGATCACCCTTTTTGTCTCCCCTAAGTTCTTTCCCTGATGGCAAAAAAAAGAAAGATAAATACATTCATTGCCTAGAAGATGCTACATTTTGAAAACGCTATTTATTTTCCTGAATGTTTTAATTGCTAGACTCTAAGAATTTCAACCAGTTGTGGAAAAAGCTGGGGTTTATGAAGCTTAACTGTTGAAAATAGGTGTTTCATGAGAAGACATTTTTTGCAACGTATATTTTTTCATTTTTTTCATTCCAATATTTTTATTCATTTTTATTTAAAAAATATACACATATATATATATTTGTAATTTTTCACTCAGAAACATTTCTTCCAGGGCAATTCTATATTCAGAATTTGTATCTGAAAGGTTACTGAAAGGTTTTCTTATTGATGGAAATAGAATTACTTCAACACTACAGTATTTCCATTGTATGCTGTTGTGATGGGATGGAAATAGCCTACTTATGCAATGGTAAACATAGATTTATGCAAGAATAATCAACATCCCATAAATGAAGAATACTTGCTTGCATATGAGGCAGTTTTTAAAAGGCCATCTAAAAGGAATTTTGATTTGCTTTTGAGGAACTAATACATAGAATCACCACAGAGGGTCCGGTGCTTGCTCTTTGTTACAGTGCAAGGTAGGGTTCCTGACCAACACGCTTTGGATTCCAGGACATCACAGTGTCCTGCTGTTGTTTTGATGGGAAAGAAGGAGTGATGAAACAAACTAGGCAATCCAGTCTCTGCTCTACCTCAACTTAAAACATAAGATGCTGTGAGTGTTGTTTTGTTGTACACTGATCAATGTGATTGTAGCTTTGAAGCTGGCTGTACAACATGCAGCAAAGGTATCTTTGATTAATCCCCTCCTGGTTAGTTTAAATGATAGAAAGCCCCTTAAGGACTTAGGCTTGCTCTCCTTCTTTGCAGAGATCAGAGACAAATAGTTTCTTCCTGTGTTATTCTTGTCTTGTGTAAAGAGGATTTGTACAAGGAAGTCCCTAGTGTAAACAGTATTGAAAAATTGTTCTAAAGGATTAAAGCTTCTCTAACGATCTGACCCAGGGAGTGTGTCTTCTAGCAGCTTGTACTGAGGTACCAAGGTTTGGGCTTTGAGTAATGAGGCAATACACCACACATAATGTTTTAAGAAGATGTGAATGACTGAATCCTTACTCATCGATATATTTATTAGAATAAATATTACTTACAGTATTTCCAGCTTAAAGAGAGGTAATTTTGCCCAATATACTATACATGCAAGAGCACAGTAGTGTAGCATCTACTTTTTTGCTTCTTCCTGTGGCTTGAGAATAAAAGCAGGTGAGTACTAAGGAAAGAGGGTGAGGGTGAAATCCTATAGCTCTGTTAAATTCTCAGGCTGTTCCTATACTGTTACTTTAAGGACACATTTTTTTCCTGTATCAGAATGTCCGATGTCATTTCTAATTCAATAAACAGAAATGCCTGTATGACTGCAAAAAAAAAAAAATAATAATCTCTGCAGCTCACTTACATTTCAACAACTTTGTGCAATATAGATGTCTTCTTTTTAGTTACTGCCAAAAAGACGAGCTTTTGCACCTCAAGTAGAACTTAAGTGAGTTTATGCTTAGAACATCTTTCAAATCCATTTCCTGTCTTTTACCAAATGTGCATTAGTTTTTCTGTTAACCAAGATCCTAAGGAAAAGGTAGAACAATTCAATTTAATGGGAAGACTTCTTGTACAAACAAGTCCAGCCCATTATTATTTTTTGGAAATATAGAAGCACTGAACTATAAGGTCAAATTTGCTTAGAGCACAATCTCTGTGTCAAGATTTCAGTCTACCTGTAGTTCTTTTCTTGCAGCAGGGAGACTACAGAGGGAAAAAACATGCAGACTAAATGCCAAAACAGCACTTTAAAGAATTCTTGTTCTTCCACAGAACAACTCAGGAAGGGGAGATAAAAGAAGTAAAACAGTTGATGCATTTCTGTATAATTTGTGGCTCTGGAAAAAACTACTCTTTACACACATATATATATACACACTGAGATCAAATTAAGATGGCCTGGACAAACTCAATCCTGTTTTTTCAGAACTTCCTACATCTTGACTGGGCAATTCGAGTATTCTTTATTGGTCTTTATTTATTGATGTGAATGGGAAGATTCTTCTTACTTTTCATGAAAAAAAAATATCTATATGTGAAATACTGATGATGATATGGATCAGAAGTGGTGCATTTTTTTAAATTTACCACCCAATAGCTGTCATAAAAGTCAGTGGAAGAATAGGTAACATCAGTTACTTTCTTTACAGACCACCTCTTTGGTCTGGATTAGTCTGAGAGTTTCAGCAAGAAATACAGATACTTGAGTATATATCTGCCCGATGTCACAGAAGCATGGCTTCTGCTTCACAACTCCCTTGTGTCTCTTCTGGCATAATTTGCTTCCTGTCTCCATGATACTGGATCTGTGCTACCCTCATCCCTTCCAGAGTCTCTTTGTTCTTGTGTTGTCTCACCTCTCTGCTGACCTCTACCTTTTTCATTGCTCAGGTGACATCAACTCTCACATGGACATCCTATTTGAATAAGGTATAGCAAACTGATAGATTCTTAAAGCTGGCACTAAAAGGTGTAATTCCACCTTTATACCCTCCCCATTATTCTGGTCTTAGAGCCTGAGTCAGCCTCAAAGCAGTCCTGATTGCAGTCTGCCCACAGATCATTTGACAGTATCCAGCATACATACTCCTTGCCCAGGTTTCCTACCCTCATCTCACCATTGTCCTTCCAATGGACTTAGCTGTCATTTCCTAACTCTTCACAGCCTCTTCACATCTCTTGTTCTCCTTGCAGACCACATTCTCTCATTTGCTTCCTCTGCCCTGCTTTCACTGCTGGCTGGATAGGAGAGTAAATTACTTGTTCCTCAGCTGCTGCTTCTGGGTTTTTGCATCAGTGTCTCACAGGTTCCTACCCAGACATGAGCAGCAAGATTAGTCCATTACAGTGAATCAGAGGTGCCTGCACTATATTTAAATGGAGAATTGAAAAAAGTAAGTTCTTTGGCAGATGTAGAGGTGAAATCAACCAGACCAGACAGGATCTTCAGTTAATAGAATTCAGCATAGTTCTACAGTTTGTATTTCCAAACTTCCTATACTTGTGTATGAAATTGCCAACACAGCCCCCATTTCATCAGGACACTTAAGCATATATTAATAATCTATATTTATTCATCAAAGTATTCAGCAGATGTTTTACTTGAGGTAAACTCAAGGTTTTACTTACAGAGGTCAGCATGCAAGATCATATTTAAATGCTTACCATAATAGAATCAGGATGAAGCATCTGGGCCTAAGAAGAAAAACAGACTGCTGCACAGAAAGTAAAAGAACTTCGAATCGATAAAAGTATCAGATTCATTCTTCATTTATGTAACACCTTGTCATAACTGAATAACAGCATATCAGGCACAATGTCTAATTTTCTGTACTTTTGCAAATTTGGTGCCTTCTGTAAATTTATTTTCTTGGATACATTTCTTGGTCAGCTGAAATGATCCATATAAAAGTTTCAGCTACATTCTCCCATCTGTACTTTCCTTTTTTTTTTTTTGCCACATTTAAGATATGATCAAGGAAGACAAAACCAAGAACACAGAAGCACTCAGGAAAGCAATCACAGATTCTCCAGTTACTGCTGAAATAAATCCCTGAAGATGATGTGTTATGCTTCCTTTCCAGTTTTACTTGGCAGTCCTCAAAAGCACATCAGATGGGTGACCTCTCCGGCCCTATCCTTGTCCTCGAACATTAATTAGTTTATGCTTTGTGACTGACTCCTGCTGACTAGTATCTCTGAAGTTAATCATGTCACTAGGGACATTTGTGTAAGCTTAGGTTCTATGTAACAGCACTAATTATAAAAGGAGATGTAAGGTTATTTGGCTATGGAAGTGTGTTATTTGTGAGGTTACAGAAAAACAAGGTAAGTTTTCAGACAGTGCTGGTAAGAGGAAAAGACAAAGGTGAACTAGCTTTGTGCTACTCACTAGTTCATTAACACGTCCATTTGTCTTTCATGTCTTTCTTCACTCGCTTTTACCCATGGCAATGTCCTGTGCCAATGTCATTACTCCTTGTCAGGGGAGGGGGGAGAGAAAGGAGTAAGGCCTTAGTGCAAATTTCTACAGAAAAGCTTACTGCCAGGAAGAAGGAATGCAGGAGGATAGGTTTCTTGAGACAATTTTTATATGGATGGAGAAATATATCTCCCTCTTTTCATTTATATTTTGGTAATGCCATCGTGTCACTATGGGGGTGCTCTGTATCCCACTCCTATGAAATGAAGTTGTACTCTGAACAGCTTCTGAAGATGTTTATTTTTGTACTTGGAACAGAGAATTTTGTAATGTAAAATGGTTTCCATTGCACTGACCCTGAAACGCAGTGAGGTCAACTTTTGGCCAAAAGCTGTAGTTTGGGCAAGTGAAACCAATGGGAGTTCTAATAAAGTTAGCAGTGGTCATTCTAGCAGTAGAGTGTAATGTTTGTCCTTGCTGTATGGCTCTGAAGTGATCTTCAGTTAGACCAGTGGTGCAAATATAGATGGACTGAGAAGTGGTTTGAAACTTTACTGATGACACTCATTACATTACATCACTCTGTGTTTACAACAGCAAACTGAAAAACAAAACCACTAGAAAGCAAAAGTATTAACACTGGCTTGAAAAGAGGAATGAATAGCATGAAATTTTACCAAGTGCCCAGTGGATTTTAAATTACAAAATGTGACCTGTCTAGTTAAGTACAGGAAAAAAAAAAAGTAATGCAGAAAGTTGAAATTATGTCTAAAATTAGTGAATGATTCTCTCATATTTCAGATGGATAGGATAGGATAGGATGGGATGGGATGGGATGGGATAGGATAGGATAGGATAGGATAGGATAGGATAGGATAGGATAGGATAGGATAGGATAGGATAGGATGCCTGCATTTTATGATGAAAGTGACAGAAAATATGCCTGACTATGAAACTGATGGCCAAGGAGGAGAAAGCACACGGTGAGACCATCGCAGTTCTGACCCTCATAGTACACCTCCTGCAGTACATGTGGATAAAAGAACAGCTGCTTCAATAGCTAACACTCCCCATAAACAACAATGTCAACCATTTCTCCTGATGCTAAAGCAAAGCAATTCTCTTTCTAGTACATCTTAAGTGCAGAAGAGAGAACCTCACTTACGTATGCTGTCCTGTCAAGTACAGGAAACCAAAACGTCTTCATTTGCAAAATGCTGGTGACACAATCCAAGCTCACCAAAGACCCACTTGCAGTACTACAGCCAGAGAAAGGCTGCGAGACAGAAATGTTCTTCAAAGTTTCAGTCATCCAGTGTGTGAAACGACGGCATTTCATCCGTATGTTCTCTTGCACACATTTTAAAGGGACAGTTAAGCAATTTAAATCAGGGACAGTCCTGATCACATAATTATACCTAAATATTTTCTGAATATGTGCAGTGAAAATGTAATTTCTATCTGGGAGACTGGTTGGCTTAGCACATCCTCTAGCAAGCTTGTTTGAATTCAGAGCAGACTGAATTTCTTGGAAACCATCATGCTTCAATATGCTGTTATTTAGCCTAAGTAAAATACATTAAAAACTTCATTCCAACATGGTCCAAAACTCCCATCACAAGTAGGAGTTGTACATGCAATTTTTGTCTGTGCTAATGAGGAAAGAAAGAATTTTCCAGCCTTCTCATCCTACAAAGGTCATGCAGATTTTGTTCCTTGAGACAGGATGCTTTGAGAAATACAGCACTACCACTATTCTTCCGCATGAACTTAGTAGATAGAAGATTCATGATAAGATGTGAGCCAATCTCCTAGCCACCACTGAAGTCATTATTTGGTTTTCTATTTCTAAAACCATTTCCTTTGAATTAGTAATTTTTTCACTATCTACACAGAATCAAGTAAAATGATGGGCTTGAGTTAACAGACAGGGTATTAGATGAAGGTTTTATCTCTGAATCAATAGAAAGTGCTATATACTCTTTTCCAGGATCTGCCTAAGTAGTTCTAGTAGCTTAAAGAATTATTTTGCATTCACTTAGAAGGACTCTAGTACTTTATGCATTTGCTCCTTAATTTGATTTATAAAATTTTCTTTGTAGAAAATTGTTTATTTTCTGGATTTGGCTTTGCTGTTGTTTTGCTTTTTTGGTTGCTTGTTTTCCTGTCAGTGGTGAAAGCCCATCACTTCCACTTCTGTTCTCTTTAGAATTTATAACTCTTTGTGGTTGAAAGGAAAGGGATGATGGTCAAAGATTAGCAGGGCATTAGTAGCATTAGTAGCATCTCTTACCATAAAGATGTACTTCTTTGACTCTGAAGTTCTAGCTCTAAAGATCTGGAGCAATCAAGTACAATCTGGAATAATCAGGAATGTACATCAGATGTAAGAAATTAAACCAACTGATCATCTTTTTTAAATACCTTGGAAACAAAAATTTCTTAACTCCTTCCTTCCACCCCTGCCCCCCACCTGAAATCTAAGTATCTTACTCATCTGGACACCCAAACAATGTATTGGAACAGGTTCATTTAATAGAGTCCCCTTTACACAAAGCATAAGACCACGAGAATGACTGCAGTGGTGAGCTTAAAGTTCCATGTAGACCTGCACACTGTATTTATGGTCTAAATTGTTTTCATCATAAAGAACCAAGAGTTTAGATTTTTTTTATGTGAAAAGCTAGCCCAGAAACTTTCTAGAAACACCTGAAACAGAGATACTATAAATGTTCTCAGAGGAAATAGACTCAGTGTTTGTGTCTTTGCCATAAGGTTTATAGCTGTGAACCCACCAGCAGATGAAAGAAAGAAACCTTAAAAGTTTGAAATTCATTGCCAGAATGTGATCGCTTGTATCATCAAATAGGAAATGTTGGGGGTGTGTTCCTGTTTGTGTAGGTTTTTTTCAGCAGTGCTGTCCTGACATTATCCTGTTACCTTTATCAAAAGCTGCCACACCCTCACTGGACTTGGTCAAACCCATGTGCATACAACAGAATGCAAATGAGCTGGGCAAACAGCACCAGATTTGATCCTCATACTTGACCCTAGTACTTAATTCTCAACCCAATTTTCAAGCTCTCAGGTTATGTCAGGTTCCATCTGTGTGACAGCACATATGTTTCTAGTCATCAAGATTGTATAAGAGGAAGCAGTGCATTTAAACCTCAGAGTTACATATATGGCAAAAATGTGAGAGGTGTCTTTATCAGTGCAGTCTTCGTACTGTAGTTGAGGCAAGTGTTGCACATAAGCGTCCAAATATTAATGACTATATCTATGTAAATATCTATTAATTTCATTGGTATCCATAGAAAATTAACCTTCCTAAGCTTGCTCTGACAGAGCTCACTGAAAAAGTGGACTCAAGTTTTCTATGAATCAGCAAATTTTATTATGACACAGTCCATGGGATTTTAAGGCACGTTCTTAATACGTATATTCTACTTGAGCAGTATTTAGCCTGCATTAGTTCTCCACACTTGATCCTCCAAAACCTAACAGTAACCTTTTGCTAAACTGTGAGAAGCTAATGGAAGAACCTCTGATGCCCTGGAAATGGAAAACACCCAGTCAGGAAGAAATGGGGTTTTGAGGTGGGTTTTATCTTATTCAACTTTAGCTTAGGAAAGGCAAAGTTTCTCAGTTTTCTGTGGTGAGAAATTGTGATAGACAACTATCCTAAGAAAAATATCTCTGAAGGTTTCTCTTTCTCTGTTGACTATTGGAGAAGCCTGTAAGCAGCCTTGGCCCAGAAATTGATTTATTTTTGTGTCTAAAGCTTGAAGAAATTAATTCTGTACATGGCCATCATAATGACTTTCACAATAATCTTCAGTTATTACAATAAGTCCTTCAGCACAGAAAAGATCATAGTGGATCAGTTTTTCTGCATTTGATTAATTATCCTTTCTTCAGTGTTGTGCCCTATTTAGAGCTCTGAGTAATCTCTATAAATGTAAATCAATGTAAAACTTCAAATGCACCTCTGTACCAATATAAACACTAGTATTTCAAATTCCTTATGCTTTGTATGAGATATGATACTCATCCCTTTGAAAGGTAAACTGCTTTTGCAAGGGCACCTCACTAATTCAAATAGAAATGTCCATAAAAAAAGAGTGGCACTAACTAGCTAAAAGGGTTAAGTGGAAAATTAGACTTCAGATATTCAGGCTAATAATAACAACTAATAACATGAGTTCTATATTTGCAAGCAAGCCCAATCTATAAATATCTTTCATAGAACACCATTCATAGTAGTGTAATGACAAAGTAATTCCCACCTTACGCAAGAAGAGTAACGCCCCTAGGGGCACTAGAGCTGGTTTATCTGTGCTCTGGATTTTAAATTGGAATGAAAAATTACATTTACTCTTCTTATCTGAATAAGGATGGCAGAAAGGCAGGAAGGGTCTGTGTCTTAAATAAATACTTGCTCCTGATAAAAAGACTGTGTTATAGATCAACTGTCTTGAAGAACAGCAATGCTGCCTCTTACAAATATTTTTGTTAGACACATGAAATCCTTTGGAAGAATTACAGCATAGAAACCTGTGGATTTGCCATAGAAGAGTTTAGCTACCAGCAGCATCCTTTTTACAGCTCCCCATGCATTTATTGCAATGTCAAGAAGGCAGAGGTCAGAAAGACAATATGAAGTGTATTGCTAACAGTTTACTCTCTCAGAAAATAGTGACACACTGGGGGCCAAATCTTATTTGCTTCACATGCACTGGTCCTGAATCAACAATGTGCTTCAGCAACTTCTTAACTTTAAGTGCTTCATCTCTGCTTTAGAATATACGCATCCCCAGACTGAGTCCTGAGATGAAAGCTTTTCCACACTCCAAGGTCTATAATTTAGAGAACCTGCACAGTGGAAGATACTGACCACACTTGCCACACAGGATAGACACCCAGTTTGAGTTGGAAGGCTGCAAATAGAGTTACAGTTAGTCATAAGCTAAAAGAACTTGCAAATTGTGGCCACTTGATCCTGTCCCTCACAAAATGCATCAACTTTTGAGGGATTATGCTTATGAAAAAGCTGATGAGAGTCATGCTTTTTACATATAATGCATCCTAATTGAAGAGATTCTAAAGGAACTATCCTATTTCCTACTGACTCCAGTAGAATCAGTCCATGTGTTATGACAGCAAAAAGTCTTTAAAAAGACAGGCACTTTGAGGCAAACTCTGCTACTAAGCCTTCATCCCCATTTACAGGATTTATTAAAATAATATAAAAGAAATAATAGAAGCCGTCATTTTATCAAGGTGACATTCAGAAAGGACATTTCAAAAGAAGCTTCAATTCTTTACACATAATACATAATGCGTACTGTCCACAGCAATTTAACTCTGCACTTAGAGCTTTCAGCATGTTGCTGAAAAGAGTAGGTATGTGAACTGCATAACTGCAGCTTTATATAATGGTATTTATGTTAGATGAATTTATAATTTGCTATTACAGTATGTTGCAATGTATTAATAATATCTACTTATCAGTCTATGAACAACCTTGTATGCATCACACTGAAACTCACTTAAAGGTAGAATAATCACACTAATAGAATAAATGTACCGTTCACAGCGCAGTCCTTTTATTTCAAAGAACATATGAGGCATCAGCAAGGACAGAAAGTCCTTGAAAGGGGCATCTGTCCAGTACTAGCCTACAAGATGTATCTGGAGAGGTTCTTGGCTTCTACTGAGAGTCAAATTTAGCATAATCTTCATCCATAAGGAAAAAACAAATAGTATAGCAACACTGTCCTTTTCATTGCTGAACATACGGGATAACTCCCTGCAGTTTCACAGTCCATCTGAATACTGAAGAGTGTGAATGGTCAATTAAGTTGATAAGGATACAGGGCATCAGTACATTTGCACCAAGCCCATGTATAAAATACTGTCTAATGAATGCCTGATAGAAATAACCGAATTTAATTAACTCTTATCCTGTTGAAATGGGACTTTTTGCACCCTTCATCTAGATTATTTTTATTGGCAGTAGATTTTCCATCATCAACATTTACCTCTCCTTCTAACAAAGCTCACAGTGTAAACAATGCAGGAAGAGCACTGAATCAGAGTACCAAGATTAAGTATTTTAAATTTATTACCCACAAGAATAATACCTAGAGTATAGCTCTACTGGACTATTTGTGGTTTTACCTAAACTAGAAAAGCTCATAATTTTCAAAAGCAGAACTGCACACCTCATCACTCCAGGAACTATGGTGGCATGCCATGGCTCTGTCTCAATGACACACTGCTACAGGAATATGACAATATTAGTATCAAGTAATAAATAGGAAGATATATATATGCTGCACAGGTTTTTTTTGTTGGTTTGTTGGGTTGATTTTTTTTTCCTTTTTTTTCCTGTGGTTCGTTTAGAAGGGACAATTTCAGCATTTTCAATATCCCAGCAATAAATAAATCCCACATTTGTCTCATCTGGAGTCTCCATATCAGTATCATGAAAGCACTGTGTAGGACTAAGGGTTTAGATCTGTATCTGAGGTAGTTGTGTCTTTACCTGTAATAGTGAATAGATATAAATAAGCACTGCTAGGGTGCAATAGATCTTATCCTAAAATATACATCTAAAATAAGTCACATGTATAACAACCCAGAATTGCTTATTTATCTCCATTGACAAGAAGGATAGCCAAAGGTTACATCTCGAATACACAGTTCAGGCATTTTATTTTTATTGAAATTAATTGGAATTTTGATGAGAGTTAGATTTCGAAAGAGTATTGATGTTTCATGTTCTGCTCTCTTTGACTATATCTACACATTTTAGTGAAGACAGAAAAGAAGCAGCAATCCACAGCCCAAGTACTGTGAATCAGCTTACAACCATGCTACAGACCAGATACTAGACTTAGCCACACAGCATTATTTCCACATCTAAGTAGAATTGCAGCAGCAGTTCAAAGTTCAGACATATCTAGAAGAAGCTAAAAGGAAAAAAATAATAATGAAAAGGCAAAACACTTTCAAAGTGCAAAAGACACAAAACATTAATTAAGAAAATAGTAACGGTAGCTGAAAGCCCTCTGCCAGAGTACCTAACAGCAATTTATACAGGCAAATAAAATTCCTATATGCGTTCAGAGATGTCAAACACAAATTTAAATGTGAAGAAATTCTTCAAACACTGCAATGTGACCACAAGCAAAACACTTCCGTATCCGGTCACTGTGTTTTAAAAGTAAAATGACCTAAATGAGGACTGAGGACAACCAGAACAACAGAGATTCAAAAATTCCTTTGGCAGCTAAGAAAGGTTAGAGAAATCACTAAGTAGTCTATTAAGAGAGGGAAAACTTCACTGAGAGTAATTAAAAAACAACTCTGTGAGAAATTAGGGTGTTTGAGTGGATTCTGCAGTCATACCAGCAATGAAAACAAAACCTACAGTATTAGACTGGTTTGAAAATTTCTTTTTTTCTTTTTTAAGTAGAAAGAACTTAACTTGTTCCTCACCTGCTTTCTACCCCAGCCCCCGCATACACAGAACTCTTCTTACAAAAGCAAATATCCAGAAATTAATTCATTAATTAATCAATTAAATAAATAAATAAAGTCTTTGTCCATATAATTAAAAATTAGGTTAGACCACTGAAGTTAAGCCATTCTTATTTACATATCCAGTAGTTCCACAGGGAGCAGCAAAACATACTTGGCAGCCATGGAGTAACATGCCTATAGCATGTGTTCACAGCAGGTGTCCAAAGCACATGCCCTAAATAGGACTGAAGCTTGCACTTTACGTTGGCAGCAAAATACTCTAAATACTTTAAATGCATATGCATACCACCATATGTCAACAGTGGGGTAAAGTGTGTTGATCACAGTATCACAGTATCACAGTATGTTAGAGATTGGAAGGGACCTCAAAAGATCATCTAGTCCAATCCCCCTGCCGGAGCAGGAACACCTAGATAATGTTACACAGGAATGCGTCCAGGCGGGTTTTGAATGTCTCCAGGGAAGGAGACTCCACAACCTCCCTGGGCAGCCTGTTCCAGTGTTCTGTCACCCTCACTGAGAAGAAGTTTCTTCTCAAGTTTAAGTGGAACCTCTTGTGTTCCAGTTTGTACCCATTACCCCTTGTCCTATCATTGTTTGGCACTGAGTAGAGCCTGGCTCCATCCTCGTGACACTCCCCCTTTATATATTTATAGACGCTTATAAGGTCACCCCTCAGTCTCCTCTTCTCTAAACTATAGAGACCCAGCTCCCTCAGTCTTTCCTCATAAGGGAGATGTTCCACTCCCCTAATCATCTTCGTTGCCCTGCGCTGGACTCTCTCCAGCAGCTCCCTGTCCTTCTTGAACTGAGGGGCCCAGAACTGGACACAATACTCCAGATGCGGTCTCACCAGGGCAGAGTAGAGGGGAAGGAGGACCTCTCTCGACCTACTAACCACCCCCCTTCTAATACACCCCAGGATGCCATTGGCCTTCTTAGCCACAAGGGCACAGTGTTGGCTCATGGTCCTCCTGTCGTCCACTAGGACCCCCAGGTCCCTCTCCCCTACACTGCTCTCTAACAAGTCGTTCCCCAACCTATACTGGAACCTGGGGTTGTTCCTGCCCAGATGCAGGACTCTACACTTTCCCTTGTTATATTTCATCAAGTTATTCCCTGCCCAACTCTCCAGCCTGTCCAGGTCTCGCTGGATGGCAGCACAGCCTTCTGGCGTGTCAGCCACTCCTCCCAGCTTAGTGTCATCAGCAAACTTGCTGATAGTACACTCAATTCCCTCATCTAAATCATTGATGAATATATTAAATAATACCGGTCCCAGTACTGACCCTTGAGGCACTCCACTAGTTACAGGCCTCCAACTAGACTCTGCCCCATAGACTACAACTCTCTGGCTTCTCTCCTTCAGCCAGTTCGCAGTCCACCTCACTACCTGATCATCCAGTCCACACTTCCTCATTTTAGCCGTGAGGATGCTGTGGGAGACTGTGTCAAATGCTTTGCTGAGGTCAAGGTAGACCACATCCACCGCTCTGCCATCATCCATCCACCGTGTTATTTCCTCATAAAAGGCTAAGAGATTGGTCAAACATGATTTCCCCCTGGTGAAGCCATGTTGACTGCCCCTCATAACCTTCTTATCCTTGATATGCCTTAAGATGGCACCAAGGATAAGGTGTTCCATCACTTTCCCAGGGATGGAGGTGAGGCTGACCTGTCTATAGTTACCCGGGTCCTCCTTCTTGCCCTTTTTGAAGACTGGAGTGACATTTGCTTTCCTCCAGTCCTCAGGCACCTCTCCCGTTTCCCAAGACTTGGTAAAGATGATGGAGAGTATATGATGATGGATAACTACTAAAAGGCCAAAGGGCATGAATGCACACTTTTGGTGACATGCAGGCAGCGGTTGGATGTAGCTCAAGTTCCAGTGAGCCTAAGTGCAGCATTAGCTCATGAGCTGAGACCAAACAACTTCTTACAGTCCTCTTTACTATCTATGTCATGATCAAAAATTAGTTATTTTGTGTTCTTTCTCTCATTTTAGTCCATCAGCTGCATTTATTCTCTCTAAAGCATCACATATCTGAACTAGGGTAAATGGATAAATTTACCTGAACAAGAACAAATTAAATGGGTAAGCATTGCAGTATCTGCATAACTGTTAACAATTATTTTTTAAAAGTCAAAACAGGGAGTGTTTCATCAAATTAAGAATTCTTTTTGAAAAAATGTATGTCCCCATTCATTATTTTAAAGTTTCAAAAGCTCATCTCATTGTAATATTATTGTGTTGCATCAAGAAACATGTTCATGACTAGGCCAATTTCAAGTCTTTAAAACTTTAAGCATCAAAATCAAATTTTAAACATTGTTTAGAAAGCATAGATAAACCCACCAAGGATCACATATTCTAGAATGCTCATGCACGGTGCCACAGCTCTGTTTCCTTAACAGAGGTGAAGAAAAGGCAGAACATTAACCCGCCCAGAATGTGGTCTGCCTGCTCTACTAGCTAGTTTCTCTGAGTTTATGCAGACAGGCAGTCATCTCCAGAGGACCACGTGTCCCATCTGAAGACAGGCATGTCAGATCTGGGGGTTTAATTCCTCCTTTGAGTTACTTCTGCCTCTCACAGGGAAAGCTAGTTTGGACTAGCCAATGAACTTTCAGATGACTGGTTAAGTGAGATGATCATACCAGTGGCACACACATTCTACCAACAGAGCAGCAAATAGAGGCAGCTAGTGATTCCAGGGCTAAATCATAATTTGTTAATGCTTCATAGGAAAAGATGTAAAGCTTTCATTTTTCCTGTTACTAACAAGCGATAAAAATAATACATTAAGTTTTAGCAGTAAAAGATAATGAAACAATAGCAGGCAAGCCAGTACTTCACTTACTAGCAAATACCATGTAAATGCTAAAGAGAGCTCATGTGGGTCTTAGAGGGAGTGTAGAAGAGGAAGGATTATGCTTAAACCGTCATTCTGTGCTGAAATTTGGAGTGTGCACCAATTCACACCTTGCAGACCAGGAACTCAAGCAAATGAAGAGTGACTATTTTAATGTATTCTTCAAACTTGGGGTTGTAATGCAAGACCTCCCAGAAGAGTTAGGCAAATAAACTTAGAAATGAGGACGCATTTTTTTACGGTTTACTCAGCATTTAGTTATGTAGACTGAGGGGAAAAAATGTAAGTGGAAGGAATGCAAAGAACATATTGTTTCTTTCAGATAAGGAATGTTTTATGAATTCCTATGAAGTTTAGGAAAGTGCATAATGACAAAATATGCCATCAATAATGTAAAATTGAAGAAGAGAAAAGGAACAAGTTAAGCCTGAAGCATTTTATTTATGTAAAATAGCTCTTCTATAACTTTGTCCTGATAAAGAAAAAATGTTTTAAACTTTTTTAAAATAAATCTTTATGTTTTCACTCTAGTGGTGTAATAAGATAGACATAAATTAGCAAAAAATACAGCAGCATTTCTTTAAAAGCAGCATATATGAAAGATTTACTTTGGCAGTGTTGAAGTCTAGGGTTTAGAAAGGAAAAAAAAACCCTCAGCTTACTACTCGTTTCATTGTAATACTTCCTAACTGTAGAAACACAGTGGGAGACACTTACCCTTACTTTTTCTGGAGGTAATGTTGTTTGCACAGGTGACATAACAATTTTTATGCTCAGAGGCACATTTATCAGTGATACAAATATTTGTCTTAGTACTATGTATTAATCTGCCTGTAAAAACTGTACCCAGTAAACATGCAGGAAAAGATAAATGGCTATAGTAAAAATACAGCATGGTCAACTTTTGCAGAGCGAATATATTCTGTTGTAGCTTATAGGAAATTCAGTCTTATCCTTGCTCCTGCTAGAGTATGCCACCTATGAGATGGGAGGTTGTACCCATGTGTCAAAGCTGTTTTCCTCAGAGTGAGATCAGTTAAAAGGAAAGATATCCAACTTCATCCAATATCATCGGCACAGAACGGATGAACAGAGTTCTGCCACCTTGTAATAGCAGAGGACCAAATTAGAGGGAACCCCAGTTATCTGTCATGGCTCTGTTTGTACAATGGCAAGCTACAATAAAATTAATATGAAGAAATATAGGCAGAAGTGTTCAAGGCAAAGAATAATTGTTGGTCTTTATCAGGTTTTAAGAATGCTCTAAGAGAACTGTATGGTATAAAGGACACATTGGATTTATTCATAACATAATAAAACCAAGGGTAAATAAGCTCTGGCAGCAAAGACCGGATCTTTCTTGATTTTTGTTGAAGTTAAGAGTCAAGAAAATGTCAATAGTTCAGATCTCTGCAGTTATTTATATATTGCACTTTGAACATTACTTTCTGTCTGCAGGAACAGGGAGTGAGGCAGCCCGTGCTCTAGATGATAGGCCTCCAGAGATCAGTGGAAATGGCTGGAAGCCATAGAAGTGTGTAAAATGGTTTTTGTGCCTGTTTTTTTCTGCTTCCTGTATAACATGGGAGTGATCTCTGTCAGCTTAAGAAGGTGTTTTGTGTACTTCAGCATTGCTAGGCTGAGGTTAGAGGTTGTGTCTAATGCTGCTAATGAGAACTCTGCAGTCTAGCCCATTGTGGGGGACAAAAGGCGTTTTTTTAGTTCAGAAGAACACCATTTTATGAATGCAACTTCTTTAGAAATAAGTAGACGATACTTAAGGCATTTCCTAAAAAAAAAAAACAAATGTAAAGGTGCCTCTGTATTAACTGGACTGCTGTAAGTTTAGATAAAGGATGAAAATGTTGTTTGGAACTGTGATGCAGTTAAAAATGGTCAGTCTGGGTGCAATCTCTAGCTAAGTGCCTGAGGACAAAAATACTGCTTCACCATTCTGATGCTACTGTTTAATGTGAAATATCTTTGGAAAAGAGTTCTTTGTTTGACACATGGAACTTTTGTTTATGAAGTTTATTAGGGTTTACCGGTAAAGGTGGCTAATGCAGGGTGATAAGAGCATTACTATTTTTTTTCACAAATGGCTTTCAGATAATTTCATTTGTGAATTGTACATTAGACTGCAATTTCATTCATTAATTTCCTCTTCTTACAGCTATGTGTTACTGATTCCACACCTATCATACCGCAATTCTAATGCTCACATAAAATGAAGTAGCATAGAGAGTACCCTTTAGCATCCAGCCCTCATCCCCAAAGCAACACTCTCACAACTATGTTTGGTTTAATGGGACAAGTTCTTTGAGATGGAGGCCTTCATTGTGCTCTCCTTTGATGTAGGATATTTTAAGAGAAGCAAGTCCGTTCAGCTCCTTATGAGCATAAACTATCTAAGTCATACTCAATAATAATTGCACTAACTTTGTCCTGTATCAGGAAGCAGTACATGTGGATGACATTAGAGTGCCTGTAAGGGAGGTATTACTTGTCTTCTAAAGCTGGGAAATGAAAATGACCCACTTTGTTACATAACATGAAAGTAGAGGTCTCTTCTACTGCCCCAGAAAACTGAGGCACTAAAATGGCCCTGAATGGCCCCAGAAAATGGCCCCCAAAAGCTGTGCCTTTTCTCTTTGGAGGCAAAGGATTCTCCTCTTTCAGGCTCCCAGTGGTTTTTGTTGCTGGCATGGCTGAAACATTGTCATGGGCTCATGCATATTGGAAATGATGCTCAGCCCAGATCCAAATCCTTTTTGTGCCAGCATGGTAAAAGAAGTGGGCTTCCAAAGATTCAGGAAAGTGTAAGGGAGTGTTTGTATTGGAAAATGTGCTAAAGGTAGATTAATTTTTGGTAGTTACAGCCAGACAAACTGCCAGCAAAGGAAAGAAATGGGAATCATCTGCCACGGATTCTATATTCATTGCTGCCCAAGTAGTTGTCAACTCTCACTGTCTGTAAGTCAGGGTCAGTTTTTTTCACTTAAGGGTTCAGTACATTTTAACAATCAATACAGTAACCCATATACTCTTGAGTACTTACCCCCTGTGTGGTCGTTATGTCACCCATAAGTTCCTTGATTTTTTAGCATTTCTTTTCAATATCAATTTCAACTGCAAGACAGAAGATAATTGTTTGAGCTGCAACAGAAGCTGTCAGTATGTGTCTTCTCTGCTGTTCTAATGCATGTGTAAAGGTTATCTTCACTCATGACAGCTCATAATGTTGTTCTCCTGCTTTTGTTACTTATAATTCAGTATCTGTATTGGGAATACCAAAATACTCATTGGAGAACACTGAAAACCCAAGAAACACAGTTTTTAAGAAATTCCAAGGCTGCAGAGGTTTGAATGAGCAAGTGCTGGAAATTTCCAACCATTATTATAGTCACCTTGTCTATCACTGATCTCCCTGTATAAAAAAATATCATGTAAAGCTGAAAGAGGGTGTGGTGGGTAATGAGAAATAAAACCAAATCTTAAAAACACCTTCTACTTTTCTGCCATCCTTCCCCTCTTCCTGGGTTTAATTTCACTCCTGAGTTCTCTACCTCCTTCTCTGTAGCAATGCAGGGAAACGAGCGTTGCAGTCAGTTCATTAAACGTTGCTGCTGCTCCTTCTTCCTCAGGCGAGGACTCCTCAAACTCTTCCCCTGCTCTAGCCTGGGGTTCCCGCCATGGGAGACAGTTCTCCATGAACTTCTCCAGCATAAATCTTTCCCATGGGCTGCAGTTCTTCATGAACTGCTCCAGTGTGGGTTCCTTCCATGGGTGCAGTCCTTCAGGACCAGCAAACCTGCTCCAGTGTAGGCTCCTCTCTCCACCAGACCACAGGTACTGCCAGGAGCCTGCCCCACCATGGGCTTCCCATGGCGTCACAGCCTCCTTTGGGCATCCTCTGATCTGGCATGGGGTCCTCCCCAGGATGCAGGTGAGTACCTGCTCCAGTGCACACCTCCATGTGCTGCAGGGGCACCGACTGCCTCACCATGGGCTGCAAGGGAATCTTTGCTCTGCTGCCTGGAGCACCTCCTCCAGTCCTTCTGCACTGACCTAGGTGCCTGCAGATTAAAAAAGGAAAAACATGATGTTTACACGAAAGGAGTTAAAGGAAGGTCAGATTGACCCTGGGAATTATGAGCAGCAATATGAAAGAAAAAAAAAAAAAAGAAAAAAAAAGAGAAGGTTATTAAAATGCATATAGACAAGTGGAAAGAGCTTAGCAGCAAAAATAAGAGAGCTGCTGGAGTACACACATTTGGAACTTGTGGAAATAGCCCAAGTGGTCCAGAAAATAATAATAGGGAAAGTTTCGAGGAGAAAGGAAGGAGGTGTGGTGAGAGAGTTCAACAGTATTACAAAGGATAATTCAGGAATTATATAGATAAGTTTGAAAGTTAACTTATTGTGGACATATTCCGATACACTTCAGTGTAGTGGATGAGTGATTTTAAAAATCAGTGTGCAGACTACGAAGAAAGCGATGTACATACTTAGAAAGGGGTAGTAGGTGTACTGGTACAATTTGACTCTACACATAAAATAAGATGCCAGAGATGCCAGAAGAACATTTATGCATTTATACTTGTTCTAGCTATTCGGAGTTAAAACTCCTAATATTAGCAATGAGCACAGTCAGCTCTATGTCCATGAAAGTTTTACTCCTGAGGGAATAGTTGGCTTATTGAATGCCTCAGTTCCCAGATACCTCCTTAAATATGGAGGGCACTTCCATTTGAAATATCCTTTATCTGCAAAATCAGTCAGTCAGTTTGTTAACATAAGAACTGGCACATAACCACCGGGATGGTTATACGAGGTGCTTTATTGAGGTTCTGGGAACCAGGGGTACGCACCCAAATCTGGTTCCGATTCCCGTCACATCGCGTTCGCAATTTATACACTAAAAATTTTGTAACTAATACATATTCAACACAGATTACATCATTGACTAATACATATGCATCAAAGATTGCTACATCAATCTATTACGACATCAGCCTCTTCTGCGCTTGTGCCGCCCCCTCTGGTGGTCGCCCTGATGAAGTAAGGAGTCTTCCTCAGATGAAGTAAGAAGTCTTCCTCAGGTTGTCCTTTTCACCTTTCCTCTACTTGGCCAGGTCCCAATCGTCTTCCGGACGTTAGCATTCTCTTATCTTCACCAGGATGCTTCTGGTATGCCGTTTTTGACTATCTTAAACTTAGGTTCTGCTTGGGTAGAGTTTTACAATACATACACCTATACTCCCCTCACCATATGCAGTTATGTTAGCTCTTGCTACCAAGACTACCATCGTATCATGTAGTTACAGAGTAACTATGATACAAAACGGCAAAGTTACAACGTCTTCTAATATACAAAGCCTCACTATTGATTTATACATTTCCCAAATATAATTATTTTACTATTTTATATGATTATTTTATTGTAAAAACTTCACCCTCTCTAACAAGTTGAGAAAGAGGCACACAGACAGAGAGCACAGGATTCCTCAGAGGAGAAAGTGTAAGTAAAGTGAAACTTCTCTGGAGAATTTGGAGGGTTACAGAGGAGGCAAAAAGAGGATGTGCAGCTCAGAGGGAAAAAAAAATAAGAGTTCTTCATTTGATGGCTGACATTTCTGAAATATTAATATGCAGAGAAGTCGTCTTAAAAAAAAAAAAAGTAATGGAGAACTTAAGGGAGGAAAGCGGGATCAGCACTTGGGGGTGCTGCCTAATCAGACCCAAGAGTGTGAAGCTCCTCTGCCTGCCAGCCTGCGCTTCCACGTGGAGGAGTCATGCTTCGGAGGGACAGTGTTATCTCTTGTCAAGCTCACTTGGGAGAGCAGCACGTCACTTGCTCCAGCTCTTGAAATCAACATTATGTTGATCTGTGGTAGGTGGACTGACCAATTACTGCTTCTATATGCATCCTGAAGGAGTTTCTTTTGCACATAGCTACTTTATAGATGAATCTTTATGAGCTGGTTTAGATCTGGGAAGGAGAACCTATAGAAAGGAGACAAAGCCTTATCTTAAAAGTAAAGGTCTGCAAATTGCGCTAACTTTACCATGATGGCTGCTACTTTAGAAATAAGAAAATTACCATAACAATAGCCACAATCACATCAAAGCCCAGCTAGTCTTGTACCCTGTTTCCGGCAGGGGTTTCTTAGGTAAATCAGAAAGAGCTGACAAGCCTACAAGAAGCCCTCCCCATTTTGGTAATCACCAGTTTACAAAGCCTTGCTAACACAGGGATTGAGGTTTTGTTTAATGGATATTTTTCTTTATTGAATTTGTCTCAACACATTTTTAACCCATTTTTTTTTAATTATAAACATAGCAGCAACAAAGACAAATCAGATCCTGAGCTGCATCCACAGTGGCATTAATAGCAGAGATAGAGTTGCTATCATCCTAATCTACTCAGGATTGTCAAACCACACCGGGACACTTGACCACATTTGGAAAGGGAAAGGCCCTGTTTCCTACAAAAGGTTACACCAGGTGGTCTTTTGAGGTCCCTTTCAACCTGGCTGATTTTATGGTTTGATTATGTGCTATGAAAAAATACTTCTTTTTGGTTAAGCTTGCTACCTGATCATTTCATTTGGACGCCCCTTAAATCTTTCATGAAACAATGAATAAATGTTTCCTGTTCACATACCATATGAATAATTCATTATTTTATAGATTTTGTCTTAATAATCTTTTTTTTTCTTTTCCGAATACAGAGAGCTCTAATCAACATAAGCCATTCCTTACCTTTGATCTCACTAACTGCCTTTTCTTTTAGTCTTTATAGTTCCCTATGTTTTTAGTGATAAGGGACACCAGAACTGTATTTAGATACCCAAAGAGTGGGTGAACCACTGAGCTGCAGCATGGCATAATAATATTTTCTAGTTTGTTTGGTGGCCATGATTGTTTAGTGCTTCTTAATGAATCCTAACATTTGTTTTGCTCTTTTGACTGCTGAACAGGAGCTGTTAGTTTCATAAAACTGTCAACTATAACTCTGACATCTTTTTCCCACATCGCAATTTGCAATATAGAGACTATCTCTGTTTGTTTATAATGTTGGGGTTTTTTTTCCCAAATGTGACACTTTGCATTAATGAACACAGAAATTCATCTGCCATTTTGTTATATTTTATGTATTTACTCAGTAATGTAAACAGCCAAATTCCTTTAAACAAATCTGTTCTCATAAAACCCACATTTGATAACTTAAAAAAAAAAGCTGTTTATGCCCTCTGCACCCACTACATCCTATGACAGTGTGACAAGAGCAAGCTGAGAAGAATGTAGGAGAAAAAGTCTTCAGAGAGAAATACTTATGTCTAGATTTTCCAGGGTCCTCTTCATAGAAAATCTATTTGCAGATTCCAAGCTGGCGGAAAGATAACCTGTCAGTCTCCCTTGTGACTGTGAAGCTGCCACTACTGAAAATTACATATTCCTTCTATTAGGACCATCCTATATGATGTCTGAAAGGTGGGTTTTGTTTGATAGAATTGGTTGGATATGTAATACAAGTATGAGAAATCAATATATATAGTTTTAAGACTTTGGATCACCCTATTTTAAAACAGACATTATGTCATTAGCCTGAAGTCTCCGAAGACCTAGATTTAAGAGCTGAATTGTATATGTGTAGTAATATTACCCTAATTGCATAAAGAAATACACAGGGAAAGTGCTAAATTTTGCATTTTGAGAAAAAATCCTCATCTGTGTTGAAATATATAACTCATGGTAAGAATTATGATTTTTGGATTAAAACACCATGGAAATGAGTTAACTTAACCCATCCAAGACATTGTTAGTGTTGCCTAACACAGCAAAATTCCTTTCACCTAGTTTAAGATAATTGCATTAAAGAAACTTTTCAAATTACCATAGATTGTTACTGTCATGACAGAGAGTCAGAGTTTTCTTTGTGTGGATCATCTGACCTGCTTTACCAAAGGGTGAATCTCACTAACCTTCATTTAACTATATTGACTAGATCTTCAGTGACCGTAAGGGGATTCAGGGTAATGGGCTAAGTCGGAGCCCGTCACAGATTGAAATTAAGCCAATACTCCTCAGCAGCTATTCTAGGCTTTAAGGCATACTAAAGTGTACTCAAAAAGATCATATATTCCAATCAAAATAAACAAAAGGCTAAAGAAAGAAAGAAGGTAATGGTCACTGAAGCAAGAAGCAAAGATGTCGAATAGTTAAGTACTCTAAGAATGTTACTCCACTTCGCATTCAGGCAGCAATCTGGAATACTGGCTGTCATAGGCTGGAGTTTAAGACGTATTCTTTTCTTGATAGTTTTAATGTGCTTGTCATCCTGCTCAGCAGGAAACACATTAGTGAAAAAATGTCAGATGTAGTCTCACTGGAGAATTAGTCATATTAATTTGTACAAGGATCAAATAATTGAGAGGGAGTAACAATGGCGAAACCACTACCGGAATAAAATTCTCTTTGCTAGGCTGAGTAAATTAAAAGAATGATCTTTATTTCTGCATAGATACTCAAACTTTGATTTTGTGTTATAATTCTGTCTCTGAATTTTCTGTTTCGCTGATTTTGGTTTTAGCCTGTCTTCTTGAGGAATAAAGACTATTTGATTGTGTTGACGGTTTGTGTGCTCTTTCCTACCATATTTTTTACACTGTTGTAATTAAATAAAACAAAAATCTCAGTGAAGCTAAGCTCCTAAAACCTCTCTGAAATCAGGGACAGAAGAGAGAGAGAGAACTACAGTTCTTGAAAGTCTACAGGAAGAATGCAATTTTTATTAGACAATAGAGAATTAATGAAAGAAAGCAAGCATGATAGTGTCATAAGTCTTCTTGTATAGCCACTTGCATTTGTTATAATTATTTTATTGAATATATTGCTAATATGTTTATCAAAACCAAGATGAAATATCTGTGTATTTTCTGCATCAAAAATAAACAAGGAAACAAACCTTGATGGCATGGATGATTTTTATTTAGTAACAAAATACCTAGTTTCTGTTTGGAACATTTTACTAGAAAATAAATGAACACACAGGCAGTCTAAGATACCAGTCAAAATGATGGGAATTGAGTTGACACCACATCTTCCACTTTCTTGGGAAATAAATTATGCACATATGTGCATACAACTGACGCATCTCCTGGCCATTCTAATAAGACCAATACATATGTCACTGTTAATCTCCAAAAGCTGAAAGTAATACTCTAAAAAAAACAATTAGAGAAAAATTAGAGCAATGAGAATTCAAAAAATCCTTCCATAGTTTTGTTTTTTTTTTTTTTGTGTGCTGCTAAATTGCTGCCAGAAAGAAAAGTGACAGATTAAATTCCTCTGGATTTGCAAAAGTCTCTTCTAACTCTTTGGATGTGCTTCAGTGTCACTTGTCAGATTAAAAATCTTATGTTCTCAAAGCATAAAAACTATGAAATAAAACTGAATGATTCTGTCACCCTGAGGACTTACTACAGACACTAACACCAGTCATGATCTGACAAAAACTCAGACAAGCAAGGACACTGAAATATTCCCACGTTAATTTTTAGTCATTAAATTTTCTTTTTTGTAAGTATTACATGACAAAGCTGATTCAAGATATAAAAGAAGACTCTTGAATTCTGATATATATTTTATGTAGAGAGAGACTACTAAAACCAGCTCAACAAGAAGTACTTTCCCACATTAAGAACATCCATTCACATTCCTCAATGCCTTGGGAAACCTACAAGACTGCATCAGTGCATGGTGTCATCAGTAGAACTCTGAGTATCTGAATCTATCAACTACATCACCACCATCTAAAGAAAAGAAATTTGGATGGACTAAGATGTAGAAACAGAATTGCAAGATTTTATGAAAATAGTATTTAAATAGTAGTTTTCCATGGCTGGAGTGTTCAGAGCATACTTGCAGGCTAGCAAACTCTTCAGATGCCATCATACAGTCACTGTATGGTTGCGTTCCACTGAAATCTTCAGTGAGAGGAATTAAAATTGGAAATGATTCATGTCTTTGTGTTTCTTCTCTCCAGTCAAAGGACAGCAACCAAAACTATAATCTGTACTTCAGTAGAAGTTGACAAAGTTGCTCCATTAACTTCATGGGAGATGGAGCAATTTTTACAAACTGAAGACCTGACCTTATGTCAGTTGACATAAGAGTAGTAGGGAAGTTGAAGGCAATTGAGTCTGACACAAATCCTGTTACTGCAGAAGATCTGTATGCCATGTAGGCTCTATTCCTCCATGAAGCCAACCCCACCAGGTGCTTTAGCATTTGACTTTGTGCCAGCCCAGCCTTACATACTTGCTTAGCTTTAAGCTTGCCTCCTCCTTTAGCAGTTTTACAAGGTTTTGGCCAAAGTGCCTGCAGGACTGTTCCCTTTTTCTATTGGAAATGCAAAATTCATGTTAAGAATAAAATCAAACAGGTCATGGCAGCTGACAGAAAGGCAAAACCACAAGCTGTATAAAAATGACTGGCAGGATATTTCTGGTGCTGTCACATCACCAAAATGCTCATAAAGCTTTCACAGCGAGCAGCACCACCTGATGCCAGCTAGATTTCTGGGACTGCTCTTCACTTTTCCTGTGTAATTCAGAGGCAAGTTAGGTATTGCTCAAAAGATTCCAGTTCTCTCTTTAATTAACTGTCTTTCTCCAGCCAACTTCAATTCACAGAAGAGCCTCATTCTTAATAATGTTGCATATTTTATTCTTTCCAATTGTTTAGCAAATCCCTTACTCTGTCATAAGTTTTTCATCCCCCCCCTGACATTTCCCCCACTATATTATGGGCATCATCTGAGGATTTAAATCCAAAAGCTGTTATTGTGGCTCCAAAGCTTCAAATCAAAATTGAAAGATGTAGTTCAGCTGTTCTTCTATAAATATGCAGCAATTATAAAGAAATAAGGGTCAATATACAATCCCAGAGAGCTTTGCAATAACCTGCACTCACTATATTTAACTAGAGACATGAAAGCTATTTAGTTTCAAGGAAGCATTTAAGTATTACAAATGATAAATTTACAAATTCATGAATTATTGATGAAATAGAAACCTCTCCGGAATTTGAGCATCATTATTTGAACACGTTTCCCATATTTATGTACAGGCATCTTAAGAGTGTTTTTCAATTTCAGTTTGGGGTTTTCAATATACAGCAAGAGTCTTTCATTTTGTAAGCATCTGGTGAATTTGTATTACAAGTATGGTTTGCACCAGGGGTTGTGAGTTTATTGTCACCACAGCCTAAAATTCTCCAGCTTACAAGCAGTTTCCCTCTATCCTTCCCACTCTGCTCAAGAAGGTGTCATTGGGTGTACAGAGGTGTCCCAGAGGTGTGCCAGCATGGGGCCCAGGCATCACTTGTGAAGTATGTGGCTTATTGTCACTGCAGCCTTTTACTCAGGAATGAAGTTGCTTTCTAGCATTTTCACTGCTGAGTTTCAGGACTGTGCTCTTTCCCCAAGAAAGAAAGAATCTGAGACAAAGAAGCCCAGGCCTACCAGCCCAGACAATACCAATATGGCATCCTTTCACACAATCATTATTATTTTATAAACTACATTCCACCTTAGGCTCTGATAACCAGAAGGAACTTCACTGCCAAAAGTTGCAAGGACACTAAAAGCCACAAATGAGTTGTGCACACCAAGGGATGAAACCACTCCTTACAAACTAGTGCTGGTGGCACTGATGTTTTTACTAGAACAAGGTACTGTCCTAAGCTGTAAAATCCAATCCTAACATGGCTACCCAGCACAAGAAAAAAAATCTACTCACAGGTCCTGCCTGTTGTTAGTAGTTCCTTTCATGCCCGTAACAAAACTCTTCTGAAATGGGGGATATAGAGAATGTTCTCTGTGTCCAGAGAAAAGCTCTAATGATAAAACCTCACTGACTGTGGAAAGGGACTTCTAGTGATGAAACATAAAGGCAAAAGGGAAGAAGCTGTTTTTTTGTGGCTGGTTTCCTATCATAATTTTAACTTGAGGCTTAGTAGTTTTAGTGAACACTTGCTGTGAAATGTGAATGCCTGCTGGATTAAACCTGAAAGAACTCTCTCCCTTGGGTCTTTCCTATCCACACTGGTAAATGGTCTGGTAAAATTTCCCAGTCTGCTCCTACATTACATTTTTTGGCTAGCATGTATTTCTGTCCCACTGGGGCAGCCTAAGAATTTGATGGCTTCCTAAGCCATGAAGGAAGACCAAGGTTTTTCACCATTCCTTTTGTAGCCCCTCAGTCTGGGACCAAAAATGATGCTTTTCTTTTGGTGAGTCTAGTAATACAGGCAGGGATAATTGAGGAAACAAAACCAAAACAAACAAATAAACAAAAAGTAGTCCTTTTGGAGCATAACAGCAGTTTCCTTTACCAGGCAGGATGAAGAAAACAGGAGATGAAAAAGGAGGTCATTGCTATAAGAAGAGCAAAACGTTAATTTGGTGTCTCATTTCTGTGGCCCGAGACCTAGAACAGTTGTTTACCATTTCATCCCACAACTACCTGACCAACTACAGACCTCAGTGACCTCAGCACTGTCTCAAACTGTTTGTAGAGCTGTGCCAGCCATGCCGTGAGGCTGACTGCAAGCTGCGGAGGATACATAGGACAGTGGTGGCAGGCAGAGTTGCTGGCAGAATATATTACTCAAAAGGTGAGCCCCTTAAACTGTCTCTATTCTGTTCCATGGTTTTGAATCATTTACTTTGCTTTTAACAGCATAAGAACTAAACCTTACAGGATAATGACCTACTTTCAAGTAGGTAGGAATCAGTGGACAAAGGACATGGAGGAAGGAAAAAAGGTATGTAATAGAGGTTACTTCCCCAGAAAAAAAAATTAATGGGACTGCTGGCCCCATTCATTCTTTGGTCTAACGCAGTGCTATTTTCCTTTTATACTTCATTCCTTTGCAAGATGATTCCCATGATGTGTTTCTAGAATGAAACAAAATTACATAGCATCACTCAATCTAGAATGACAAATTTACAGCATTTGACCCTTCTTATTAAAGAAAATTTTGCCCTGAGAAACTACTATTTATTCCATAATGTTTGCTTAATTTCTGGTTTTGTCATATGAAGAGGAATTCTGTAGTTCTATTTATGATATCAAATGCTCTGATTTTTCATAATTAAGAGCTTTGTTTGTCAAATTGTTGATGTTTGCACACCACAGCAATAGAGAGAACAGTGCTGTGTACACATGGAGGATGTTCACAGAGAATGCAACTGCTTTCTGTTCATGTTTGTGCAAGCCGTAGCTCTCAACAAAATCTGGGGTTGTGTATTGGGACATCATTGTATAACATACACATATCCCAAACTTTCTTCTCTTCTTGTATTAGGGAATCTTTCATTCAAACAACAACCTCAGAACTATAAACCTATTTCCTGCTTGACTTAACACTGTGGTTTTGTTAATCTGGTGTCTAGGATTATCCAATTTGCATGTGAAGCAGGAGTATATTCATTATGGGACCTGGATGAAAAGTTTTGCCCATGAAGTGAAAATGACCTTTCTGCAAAAAGAAACAAACAACAGAAGAAAACAGGTTTAGTTTGTTATCACTCTACAATCAGGAGAAAGACTTACATACTTTGTATGATTCTTAGTTCTTTAAAAGAAAAGGCAGCTGAGCCTTTCTTGTCTGTGTTGTTAGAGGGAGAAGATGGTCACCCTGAAGCTTTTGTTTTAGCTTCTTCAAACAGAACTCCTGAATTAACTCCAGTCTCCTACTGTTTTCTATTATATAGAGAATTATATATATATGTGTATCAGTAGGTTGATTCCAGTCAGGGAGCAACACAGGGCATTCCTGTTGGTTTTCTTGAAATATGGAAAAAGTCTGCCTAAAACTTCTAAGTGTCTAATTAAAGGAAATTAGTGTTCCCTCCTGCTACTACAGAAGAGATGTGCTGAAACGTACAGTTGGTGACAGTCTCCCACACATGTGTGGCTGTCTTCAGAACTGTCCATAACAAAATTCTGACTTTCTGTCAAAGTTTTGAAGAATGTTTCATCTCTTCTAGATTCTGTTCTGGCAACCACCCTTTCACAAAATTAAACAGCTTTGATCATTTTCTTTATTCTCCAACATCTCTTCATGATTCTTGTCAATGCTTATTGTGAAGACAGTATTCTGAAAACAGAACTTAAAGCTGAACAATCTTAAAAGTCAGAGCTGAACAATCTCATCCACCCCATATTTTTCATGTTAAAAAAAAGCAATCCTTTTTTTTCTTGCATACTTTTTCATGTAGTTTTGAAACATATTGGTGCACAAAGCTTTCATTTCTGATAGGAGACACCTCTGTGTTCCAATAGGCCTCATTATTGAGCATTTTCTTAATAGCCAGAATTTACTTACTTTCCAGTTTTATACTTATGGCTCAGTGAAGAATCTTAAAGTTCCTCATCCTTCACTGAAGCATTAAAATTCTGATCTTGTGCTTCATCTGATGAAAACTTTACATGATATGAATTGAATTTCCTCTTGTAAAAACAATAATAATGAGACTATAGATAGAATGAGTTAAGCCTATGTTTTTCTGAAGTGTTTATGTGAGTGACCTGTCCTTCTTCCTTTGTGCTGTGTGTAATTCCTTACACTATTAAACTTACATGTTTCAGAGTGCTGCTACATGGCGTTATTCAGTTTTACTGCTGAGGAGTAAGAGGTGTGCATCAGGGAGAAACACTGCTTGCCCCTGAGATGATACACAATTTTTTTACAGAAGAGGGAATCAAAACTGTCTACAAATTCCAGATAAGTATTAGAAATATTGCAGTATTTTAGTTTAGCATATAAATTCACTTTGCACTTCTGAAATAGAAATTTTTCATTTAAAATTATTATCTGAAATCATGGGTAGTAGTTTGTTTCTGATTTGGGCAACAATGGCTGTCTTTGTCTAGATGGCTATCCATGGAAAACTGTGGAAGACATTCTGACAGGAGTATGCCACCTTGCCTACTGATACCCTGCCCCTTGACCAGTATCAGCAGCAGAAACAGACTGACTGACATCAACATATTCATGTATGATATGATTCTTTCAAATCACGCTACCACCGGTGAAGCCAACAGGCATTGTGACTTACCTGTATTCAAAAGGCATTTGCATTACTAGAGTTGTTGTCAGATGACCCAGAGATTGAGTATTTCCTGGCAGTCTTCTGAAGCCATGGCATTGCCTATGATCCTGTGTTTGCTGTCAGCGGTTGAGTGAGTTACCTTATGGGCACAATGTTGTCCATCTTTTCTACTGCCTCAATAAAACTTGGGTTTCTAATGTTGTTTTAGACTCTCTTACTGTTCAGACCACAGGGTATCAGTTTGAAGAACTGTACTAAATATATGGTCCCTTTATGTTGGAGACATTCCCTAGGTTGCACAGTTCCCACTCTTGTGTCCCTGACTGACTACCCCAAATATTCACCCATTGCTACATGTACAAGAGTTTAATTTAGAAATAATATTCTAGCTTTAGTTGGCATAATCCAGCATAAGAGTAAATAATTCAATAGAAAAGTTCTAGAAAGAAGGTTCTCTGGTAAAATTGCATCAATATAGACTTAATTAAACTTTTTGAAAAGAGTTAATGTAGGTTTGGATCTATGTATGTCTCAGAGCAGCAACTAGCATTCACAGCATTTTTCAATGTGCTTTTCTTAAAAGCACATCTGAAATTCATTCTACTGGAGTTTTTTTTAAGATTCTTAATAAACAGAGGTTTCTGATCATTCTGTAGAGAATCAATAGTTTTACAAAATATTACAAACCTCTTTTTTTGAACTGCGTCAAAACTTGTGCAATTTCATTGGGATTTCGTTAATTTCCATGTCAGCCAAGGAAACTGGTAGACTTCTAATTCTCAGCAGTAACACTGTTGATGAAACAAGAACATTGAAAAGCTAATTAATAGTATGTGGTCTTATCTCTTTTAATGTGCATTTGAACATGGCTCATTCATGAAATAGGCTGAAATGCAGTACCTTTTATTGTTTACAGACATTATCTTTCCTCAATTCTGGAAGAACTTTCTGAGTTAGTTTTAATAATTCTTCAGTTAGCTCTTAAGTTTGCAATAGGGAATAGCATTACTTTTAGTGGTAGAATATCAAGCAACTTTTCTTAAGACAGTAGTAGTTAATCTGTAGGTCATATTAAATTTTCATATCAAACTGAGTCAGAGATACCTGCATTTTCATAAACAATATGTGCCTCAGTTCTTGGAAAACTTTCGATTCCAAACAGCTGTTGTGATGCTTCCTGAAGACATATGTACGATGTAATATTTTAAAAATAAATGTCTTTAAGGAGCTAAATCACAGCAGTAAAGATGCCAATGAGGGAATGATTAATTCTTACACTCTTCTATTTTCTTAACATCAATTTTTGCAACTCTTCTTCAGTAATTACAGTTCAGAGCTTGATTTGTTATCTTGCGTTTTGGAGAAGAGATTGGTCTTTGAAGTAGCCTAGTAACTACTTCTTTTGGCACTTTATTAAAATTTAACATTTCTTTAAAACCTTGCAGGCAAAACACAGTAGATCCAGCAAATATTTTTGTTAAGCTAAACTACTACAGCAGTTTTGTTTCTTGGAGATATCATTCTGAAATGAAAGTGTGAGTAGGTGGCACTGCACATATGTTTAATTTGCAGTAAAGATTTTCTAGTACAATTATTCTGCTATTTTGTTCATATCACCATATTCTAATAAAATATCTTTTCATAGACAAATCTCAAAAGATATACCTTCCTTTCATTTCTTTTTTCTTATTTTACATTCTCCATTGCATGTTTAATCTGTGAGATAGTAGGGTAAATTTTCTAATCAAAATTTGAATCACTTCTATAATATTAATATAAGCTTGTTTTATTTTGCACAATTTTGAAATTATAAAATACATATTGATGTATTTAAAAGGTCAATATATCTGAGCTAAAAAACACCTTAACTTTTTCTTCTTCAGTGGGATTCCTGTCTCTTTGTCTTCTGTTTCTGTCATCAGCTGTTAGAACAATACTTTAGAGAGCTGATTTTGTCTGTGATGATCCATAAAGCATCACACTTCAGCAAATTATTGTTTAATAAGCTTGTCACAAGGACCTAAGTGCCAGGAAGCTTCATTAGTCATTATATAATGGATTGATACTCACTGATGCAGAAATCACAGTTCAGAATCTTACCTTCATATATCAGAATTTGAGGTTGATGGTTCTGAAAAATAGGACTCAATGCTGTTCTGCTTAAAATGGGAAAGACAATTTTAATATGAAACTTTTTCATTAAATTTTCTTTTTGGTAAACTAATTCTTCATCACTCTTCCCTTTTCTCATTATTTGTTACACAATTGAGTACTTGACTGAAACCTGAGTTATTTGAGCTCCTTCTAAAGGGGTTGGCACTGTTGTTCTACTTTGTGTATTATGAATGATCAGCGACACTAACAGAGAATTGGTTGTTCTGTCTCAGGAGGATTTTGCTTAGTGAATGCTGGTACTCTGGGTTTATTACAAGAACTGCTGGCTTTCACTTTCCTGTGTGAAGTGAACCCTAATTAATCCAGCAGTGAAAGTCATGATTCACATTCTAAACCTAGCTCATTATGAAAAATGTAAACAACTCTATCCAAGCACTCTGTGTGCATGCGAACTTCTGCCCTAATGATGTTTATCGTCTGATTGGCTCAGCTTTGTCTTATTTTTTACTATAAATACATCATTTTTAATTTTTGTTTCCTCTTCATCTTTAGTGCTCAGATTGGTATTTCATAATAACTAGCCTTAAAATAAACCTCTATTTCAATAATTTTCACTAATTGGCATGTTTAGTACTCTTCAAAATGACTATTTTCCTACTGGCGTGGAGTGATACTCCCATGGGCAGTTTCCAGGTATGGGAATCAGTAGCCTCAGGGAAGACCCAAAGAGCAATTTATTTCTTCATTGTTATATATCCTCAGATTAAGGCAGCTTTCTGTTAGAAACTGTGTCTAGGAAGCAACCTTAATGGAATCAATACTAACTTGTCCTTAGTGCCTCCAAACTGCTCCCCTGCATATGCAGCAGCCATGCCCATAGGAGACTTAAAAACCTTAGGAAGTGGGGTTATTTTCATTTTACTTGTGAAAGGCTGAGAATACAAGCTATTTATCAGTGCAAGTCATGGTATCCCATATATGTTTCTGAAGGAATAGAGCCCATGCTTTAGCTCTTTCATTCATTCCTTGACTATTCAGGGGTAAGAAAGAAAATTAAAAGAAATAAAAGGGACACTGGTGACTAGAAAATACAAGTGGGAGAAGGGAAGAGGAAACACAAGTGAAGTAGTTGTCGGTTCTAGCATGAGGGCTTGCCAAGGCTTTCCTTTCAAGCCCAGTCACTTCTTTTTTCTGATCTCCAGGATGGTAGATGTTTTCATCTTTCTTCTCCCTTGTACACCTCTTCTGGAGCTTGTTTGTCCTCAGAATTTGAAGGGTCTTGGTTCATAGTGTCGCCAGTTAGATGCTGTATTATAGATCATTTTGACATCCATTTAGCTGTACCTTATTAGAGGAGCATGTTTTGTTTAAGTAGAGATGCAGTTATTCATAAGTAATTCAGTGCCATTGAGAGAAAAATCAGTTGTAGGAACATTAAATTTTCATTAAAATGTTAAACATAACCTGACAGTCAAATGGTCTCCAGTCATATGGGTTCTACTGGAATATTACTTTAAGTAACAGATGAAAGCAGGATTAGGTGGCAAAGAATACTTTGCATGGCTTAAGATAAAGGATAAAAGTGGGGTATTTTTCCATTAGCATTCACTCTGAAGGGATCCTCAATTACTTACAGGGCCATCTGCACTTCTGGAGATATTGTGTGTTTGAAGAGTGTAGTACGTGCAAGACAAGAGCAGATTGGAGCTGTCTGGGCAAAGAAAAATCAGAGACAGGTTTTTTGCAGGATATGGCACATTTTATAGCTCCTATAGGTCTAAGAACATAACACACCACAACTTCTTGTGCTTCCTTCTCCCTAAGCTTACAAGAATTTCCTCAGCTTTCCTTTGATTATTTTGACATGGCCTCCATGTTTTCATGTCCAATAACCTTGATCCCATCTTACTGTTAACACAAAAAATTTTAGGTGCTCTCCTTCCCAACCTCATTCTCATCTTCACACCAGTGTTTTGCCTCCCCCCTCCATAGTCTATGTGACTCTAGCTCTCTGCTGCCACACCCGGTCACCTAGTTCACAGTCCGTACTTCCCTCATGGCAGTCATACAGTCCTCCATCCTGTAAGTGTGCCACCATTAGCCTACACTTAGCTGTACCCCGACCCTGCTTCTGCAATTCGACTGTGCACAGCTTACTATCCTCCTGGCTCCTCTGATACGGAGAAAACTCCAGGAACAAACTTGCCAACAAAGTTTTCAAGATGACAAGCAGGTATTCTTTATTGCGGCGCCGGGAGACACGGGGGATAGCTCCTCCTAACGTGTGTCTCCCCATTGCCACACAAGCCGTCCTTTTATAGCCACTGGGCATACATACATATTCATGAGGCTATGTATGGATTGCATAATTTTCCAGAAAGTTCCCCGCATGCGTACAGAATTGTGGTGGTGGTCTCTGAGGGTCGTTTACTTCTTCCAACAATCTTCATCACTTCTGGCAGCCTTTGAAGCATGCGCAGTAGATGCTCATACCAGTTTAATTGGTTCGTTAGCACCAGAGACATAATAATCCTCCTATCCTCCTATTTATCAGTTAGTTTAACTGTAGCCCATCCTGGACACCTGCGGTTCCCAGATACTCCTTATCCCTGTGTCCTGTTCTTCTGGACTGTTTTTCTTAAACTATGTCACAACTATAATGATTTATCTTGTGAGAATTCTCAGTATGTTCTCTAGCTGTACTCTATTTTTTTTCTCTGTGTATCATGCACCTCAGTAATTTTCCATTGCTACTGTTACAAAGCCATCAAACTTAACATTACTTAAATCTAATTCTAAAGGTTTCTATATTCCATTTTGTGCCCCCTTGTTTCATCTCCCTCCTTTCAATACAACTGTCCTTTGTTCCCCTTTCCTGCCACTATTCCTGACTCACATTTGTGTCTGCACCCCATACTATTGTCCTGGGTTCAGCAGTAGCAGTCATTTTTCTCCTTCTTAGTAGCTGGTGCAGCACTGTGTTTTCGACTTTCGGCCTGGGAGCAGTGCTGATAACACCAATGTTTTTAGTTGCTGCTCAGTAATGTTTACTCTGACCAAGGACTTTCTGAGTCTCATGCTTTGCTGATGAGGAGGGGAACTGGGGAGGAAGCAGAGACAGGACACTTGACCCAACCTAGCCAAAGGGGTATTCCATACCACAGCATGTCATGCCCAGTATATAAACTGGGGGCAGTTACCCGAAAGGGCTAGATCACTGCTCGGGTCGTGCTGGGTATCAGTCGGCGGGTGGTGAGCGGTTGTATTCTCTTCTCTTGTTATTTCCCTTATCATTATTGTTATTGGTGGTAGCAGTAGTGGTTTGTGTTATACCTTAGTTATGGGACTGCTCTTATCTCAACCCATGGGAGTTACATTCTTTCGATTCTCCTCCCCATCCTTTTGGGAGCAGGGGGGAGGAATAACAGGGGGAGTGAGCCAGAGTCTGCGTGGTCCTGAGTTACCAGCTGGGCTTAAACCATGACAGCTCCCCAGATCCTACTGCTGGTTGTACATGCCTTCCTGAAGGATGGGAAAACTTCTCCTCAGCCTATAGTGAGGAGGGCTGTGATTGTCTTCCAAATAAAGCTTTTCAGATGGAGCACCACCATCATTAAGGTTGTGCCGACTGATGTTTATGACACTTGCAGAATTTCACAGCTAGCCTCTCCAAGTTTAGTGTGTAACAACAGTGTAGCATGATCCTACAGCTCTTGCCTGTGATGTATCATTTCTGTTTATCACAAGTAAGTGACTGCTTTTTAGAATGAGACATATATGTGTCGCATCTTTCTTTGGTTCGTCTGATAAGTCAGTGAGTAGCAGTCAATAGGGCACAAGTATTAAAAGAATCTGAATTTTAATTTACAATTGCTGCCTGTCTCTTTTGTTCTGATACATCTGTTGAAGCACAGAAAATGGTATCGTAGAAGTACAGAAAAATTGACTAGACATATTACTGCTTTTTCTGCTGTCACGGATAACTACTGTAATGCAGCTATACCATATGACAGTGTCTTGTTATTTGCTCGTTCCAGCCTTTGGAAGACACTGACAACTGCTCTTCAGAATAAGTTCATGTTGAAGTTTTCTCTTGAATTCTATAGGAGAGAAAAGAAATGTACACATCCTGCTGTTAGTACCTTAACAGACTCTTTTGCATTGACAGTTTCTTGTAAAAACATTTGATCTTGACCTTGACTTACTAAAATTAAGCAGAAATTACAATTTTCTTACAAAAGACCTTCACTAGCTTATACAGAGCTGGGCTGTGATAAACACACCTCTCTGTTCCAGAAGTCTGTCTTCTTAACATCATTATCTCTTTAAAGTAAAGATGGCAAAATGGTAAAGCAGGTTGGATTTGCAGTCAAACCATCTTGAATTAACTTGAAAGAATAAAAAGGTGCATTTCAGTCACAACAACAATGTATAAAAGAAGCTGATCAGTGAATTGTCCAAGATTGTCCAAGGTTTCATCTTTAAAAAAGCTGAAAACAATTAAAAAAAAAAAGTCATTTGCACTCTTACTTAAAGCTTTCACAGAACCAAAAACTTTTATGCGCATGAGGAAATCAGACTGAGAGATGAACTGTCAAGTGGTCTGAAGAATTAAAACCAGAGTATTGTCCTTACGAAGTTGATTACATATATCTTCCAAACTGTTTCTCTTTCAGAAATTCAGAGTCCTGGTGAATAGCAAAATTTTTTTCCATTTGTTCCTAAAACGTTCTGCGTGTTCCTAAGAGTTAACTGTTTCCAATGAGTGACAAACCTTTGAGTTTCACAAGATCACTAAGAATTAGCCAGCAGCTGAAACCTGCATGTTATGTATAGCACTGCAAAGTCTTTGCCCAGTGACTGCCCAGTGACTGTGAGGAAGACTGTGGACACATATCCTTTGCCTACTAAACATGCTCTCAGCTGACAAACTGAGTAACACTGCTAATACACTAATGCTACAAATAATTACTTTTACATGCTGAAAATAAGTATTATATAAATACACTGGCTTGAACAGATTTTTCAATTCAAGAATATGTTTTTTTGGCTCCTTCCAGCCTGTTTTAATGCTGACCTCCCTGGAGAGTTTCTAAATAGTTATATGATTGTCAGTTTGGGAAAGCAGCAGAATTTCTGGCACCCTAGAGGCAATGAAGATGTCACAGCAGGTTGGATCATTACTGCTTCAAAAAATGTTATAAACTTTTGATGGATGACATTTCAGAGCATGGGGTCATGTCACATACTTAATTTGCTTTTAAGGACAAAGAAAGGTGGGCTTGGGTTTTGTCCTTTTTTGTTGTTGTTTAACAAATAAGCTTCTGGTCACATGTCCTAGCTTTCAGCATATTTATCTTTGCACTGGTTAAGTGATGCATAGATAAAAGATGATTTCTGGTTTGTGTCTAGAAAAACGACTTAGTGCATGCAGCCCCCAGCAGACAAGAGCATCTTACGAAAGAGGAGAGGACTATCCAGCAGTGCTCTTCAGTGCCCTCTAATCAGCAGAGCGTTTGTAAAGGTATCACTTTATCAGTCACAACTTAGACTCATAGTTTAGTTTTATACAAGCTGAGGCTACTTGCTCCTGTGTGAATAAAGGATACGAGGAACAAGAAGGTGTACTGCATCCATCTTCTGTTAACAGCATAGGACTGTTATTAGTCAAGTCTTCTGAATGTTTTCTTTTTCAATGTACTTGACAAGTTTTTACAAAATTCCTGATTAAGAAAATAATTTTCTGTCGTTTCTATGGGCAGTGAGTAAAATACTGAATGAAGGTTATCGGGATCTGACCTATTATGAAAAATTTGCTAATCCACTTTCAAAGAAACTTGTAAACTTTGCTTATTTTGCAATGCTAGAAGTTGCTTTGATAATGAGGATGGTGGTAATTTTATCCTAAGTCTATACAGGCATGAAGAAGGGCATTTTAGGCCTTTTGCCACATCAGTCGAAATAACTTCATTATACCTGAGTAAGATAAACAGCAGAACAGCCGAATACAAGACATGATTTTAGAGTATACTAAATATGCTGGAGTAAATACATTTCTGTATTGTTATGAAAGCAAATGAAAGTATAGTAATGTTCTTCCGGATTTATTTATAAGCTGAGTATATCCCAATACATAAATCCATATATGATACATAGATCTTTTGAACTAAGGTTACTGGCAATAGCTCTAACTTAAGTACAATTGAAATGTGGCTTAATTTGCTGTTTTCTAAATTCTGAACCATTTCAAGCTTTAGAGTAAGAAATATTTCCAAAAGAATATCTATGGTATAATTTCTATATTAACTTTAGTTTATATTTATGACCTAATGCTAATAAAAACCTCACAAATCCTTGGAAATGCATAGATGTAGGAGCATGAGGCCAATTCTTCACATTAAAGAACACTCTTATGCAAAGGAAATTATTACCATGAGCCTCATATTTATACAGTGAAGCTGAGGATGCTTAGCAGCTTGTGTGCTGTGAGGCCTGTTGTGGGATACTGCTTCAAACTTAAAATGTGCAGGCAAAATGGGGCCCTATTTGAACATTATCACCAAATAACTCATGCTAGGAGGGGATTTGAATTGTGTCTATGGCTTTGTATTTCCCTGTCTTATGGATTTATAATTCATTCTTACCATATGTTTCAATTGGATTCATTGTGAACACAAAGTTTTAACTTTTATACTAAATTGCTATCAATTCCTATGGAAAAAATTTAACTAAACTTCAGAGAAGTGATTTGTATTTAAGAGTTCAAAAATTCTTACAACGTCCATTAAAAAAGTTGATATCCTAAGCTAAAAAATTTCATTGTAGAATTTAAGACTTCCTCTAATATAGGAAACTGTAGGCATGCCTACTTCTGTCTCTTATTATTGTATGTAGTTATGAATATATCTAGCATCTTAGATCTCACGCTAGCATTACTTTGTATTTTATGGTACAGGTTTATGATATTTTTTGTGTATGAAGCCCAGTATAATTTGGGATCTAAGCTCCAGCACTCCAGAAGTGTCCTTGACATCTTCAGAGATTCCCAAGTTGAAATAGTGTTTCTGAGAAGGATGGAGAGTGGAATAGTTTCCTTAGGTCTTCTAGCTCCAATTTCAGATATTACCACTGTGCTGGAACTGCTCTTGTGGGGTTTGTAATGAGGATCTGTTGCTTCAAGCTAACCGAGAAACTCCTACTTTCATTGTCTTGATTTATCAGCAGCCTTTGATACTGTTGACCATGGGGTCCTATTACATTGCCTTCAGCACCTCCTGGGTTTTTCAGGCTCCACACTGGCCTGTTTCACATCTTATTTAATGGAGCACTATCTCTACAGTTATATACTGCAGTTCTCTCGTCACACTGCTGCCTAGAGCTGTGTTGTGCAATTGGATTTTGATGGTGCTATTTGCCGTGACAGTACTGCAGTACAGTAAAATTCTCACTTTTGTTTGTTAATTTTTTGTATCAAACATATACAACAGGTGTACAAGACTGATAATTGTTTGAGAAATTATGCAGCTGTTTGTTTATGGATCTGTATTGTAATGTGATCTCTAAAAATACTTGACACTTGCGTGTAACTGATTTAGGTTCTAAGACCATATGGTGTTAAACTTTCAGGTTTTGTGTTGAGAAAAAGCTATTTTAAAACAATTAAATAGGTAGATTATATTACTACATGTATTTTTTTCTTCTCATTACCATGTATTGAAAGAAAGCTGTTCTTCCTGTTAACAAGCAGTGCCTGCTACATACAGCCTTTTTACAATTTCCATCACTCACTGGCAGCAATGTGGAGCCAGTTGGATGCAGTGGAGGTTGGACACCAGAAAGCTAAATGTGGTAAACCTCTCAGGGTAAAAGTTTGTTGTCTGTCTCTGCTTCTTATATCTGTATGCCAGAGATACCCCTCTTTCTATTCTGGTTCTCCTGCAATTTATCCATTTCATGGCATCTTGTGCAGCAGAAATGGTTTGCCTCCTTTGTACTGCACAGCTTTAGCAGATGGGTGTCAGCAGCCCTCCAGGTATGACTGAAACTAAACCCCTGCATATGGGTGTGCGTAGGACCTCCTTTAAAGTTATCTGAAAGTTATGAATTGAGTTTGATGTATTTCCTGGGAAATTGCCTCAGCATCATTGCCAAGAACATTAATTGCTTTTATTATTCTGTATCTCATAAACCTCTGAGATACATACTCCCCATTCTGCTAATTCTAGAGCTTTATAGTGGTGGGGATGAGATTTGTATCCACTGATTCAAAATTGCGTCAGTCTACACTTGGTTGACTAGTACTTGCAACAGAAAGTAGGAATGAAATTAAAAGGGATTTTTGTGGTGGTTGCTGTTAGAATGAGGCCAATTAAAATATTTCCAGTGAAAAATCTATAGCCCGTTTCTTACTTCCATCTAAAGTCCTTTACAAAATACCTTGCAATAGAAATGAGACAGTTAAGAATTATTTACATTACATGTTTTTTTTCTGCTGTCTTCATTTTCCAATTTCCAGTTTATCATTACCATGCCAGGTACAAAAATGTAAGCAAAATGGCGAAAGTTTTCAGTCCTTGAATTTGCAGCCACACACCCCAAGACCTCCAACATACCTTTGCCTATTGGCCTACTATCATTCTTGCAATTAGGATTGTGGTGAGAACATGTGGTGTTGCATCCATTTATGTTATGTCCAAATTCATGGACATGATATCTTGGGTTTAAATGTTATGTCCCTAACACATGCTGAATATCTGACATAGTTCCCACCTTCTTCCTGTGTATCTATGTTCATGACCCAAAAAAATTTATGCTTGATATGGAAGTTTCTCCAGTGTGTGAAGAATGGCCTCTATTTACAATGCCAGCTTCAGAGCTTCTTTATATCACCTTTTTTTTCATGTAAACTCTAGTCTCTTACCTAACAGGGTTTTATGCCCTGTAAGTAAGATGCCTGCTGTTACTGGCATGATAAAATTTCCTATTGCATGTTTTCTGATGGATTCCTGCAATTTTTACTTGCTAGTTTAACAGCCAGTGTTTGTGGTTGTAGAGGGCTGCTTTCAGTGGACCAATAGCTATGCCTGCACATCTAAATAAAAGTGTCAGGGTATAAGCCTAGGCTTTGGGTCCCAGACCACTTCCTGCTTAAGTGTTAGCGTTTCTGAGTTGGAGATTGGCCCACTTCACCAGTTCTAGGCAGTCAGGAGGACAGCATGCACAGAGGACACCAGGGCACACACTACAGTGTGCAGACCCAACCAGCCAGGCTAGCTGGTCTCAAGGCCAGTGAATGATTATCATTTATGCTTTATTCATTTTAGACACAGCTAACGAATCTGCATCTTACAGGGGAGAAAAAGCCTGAGGTTAGAGCTGGTAGCTGGTAGCAGAGAAAGCCTGAGGTTGTTTGGGGTTAAGAACAGGAAACTTCATGGGTCAGAGCCATGCCTCTGTTAAAAAAACAAGACAGATCAGGGTGTATTTCTATAGCACAGACAATTTAATTCAGTTTTCTCTGAGCTGACATCAAAACAGAAAAATAAATGACGTGTACCAGACTTCCCTGGAATGACTGCTGCATTCCTGTAGGCAGAGTTTCCACCCTGGTGCCTCACCTTCAGCTGGACTAACCAAGCAACTGCAATGCTAGCTTACTGCAAATTAGATGAGATTCCTGGTTTTCTGGGATCCTTCTGACAGCAGCCTGACCTTCAACATGCTAGGGCATTATCTACATCATGTTTTTTTCCATATTAGAGATGGGCTTACAGGATGAAATTCTGTGAGATTTGTTAAGGTATTTAGCTCCGCTGTTTTGGTTCAGCCTCATTTCTGCTGCATTATACTCTACACTTTCCATTAGGTGAAGTGTAATTTAAAAATGTGGGAAGAAGCCCCTTTTTGAAATCATTTGCTATCATCTTTGCACGACCCTCACTTCCAAATGTAGCAAAAAAAGCGATGTGGAATCCATTCATTAAATGACACATTAAGCAGCCAATGCCTTCTTTTCTATATTGCCTGCAATAAAATATATTCAAAGCACTTCATATTTCATTAAAATTATCAGTGAAATGATTTTCATCTAATGTTATTTCTGCTTTTAATAAAAAGGCTTTACAAAATGAATAACTGAACATTTTTCCTTCCTTTTTTCTCTTTTTGCAATTATGATATTGAAAATATCCCACAAGTGAGGGAATGACCCATAAATTGAGTTATGAAGGTCATATTCTACGAAGAGCAGATATTTTCCATATATCTTTAAAGGCACAATCAGTCCTATTGGGTATAAGCTATTTTAGATCATAGTGAATCTTAAAACTATGCTCTGAGCATGATATAAGACTGTTTACAGCTGTCCATAGTGACTTTGAAATGGTTATTTTGAATACCTGTACATACTTGATTACTGGGACTTTTTTGTAAGGACCATGGCTATATTAATATTATAACAATAGATTTTTGCCTAAATTGTGAAATTTAAAGTAGTCCTGAAAGGTTTTTTTGAAAGTCAGAGCTATGGCAATTAGATTCTTTCAATGTGATGCTGTTCATTTTTTATTTATTAGAGAGACTTTGAAATCAGAGAAATTATTAAATCTGAAATGGTCATTTAGGAAAAACAAGACTTCATACACAGAATAATTATGTTTCTTTTGATCTTAAGCTTATTATGAACACAGATAAAAGTAAGCTTTACTTCAGGTATCTCAGATGTGTGACAGACACCCTGGAAAGCTCGAAACTAGGAGTGCATCTCACCCAGAAGTTACAAAGGACACAAAATCCAAGGGATATGTGGAAACCTGTACTTATAGGTATAAAAATAATGTATAAAACTGCATTTAAAATAATCATGCAATTGATAAAAATAATGGTTTCCATTTAAACTGTTAAGTGATGCTTACATTGATACAAAAGAAGTATATTGGAAGTTCTTTAGCTTTCAATAAGTACTTAGAATTCAATCTTAATTTTGAATGTTAAAGTAATAGGATCAGGTCATATCATAGAAAGGAAGTTATGAGAAACTCTTTGCCCTGGAGCAGAGCAATGCGTATTAATATAAAGCACTTAGGTAATGTGCTAATTTTTAACAGCTTTAATATGAGCTGTAATTATAAATATCCCATCTACAGAATTAGGAAAGAATACTGAGATAAAGAGAGAAAAAATTTAGATTTGGGTCAAGAAATAAAAAAAGAAGCAGCAAAGAACAGGCAATTATTTCTTGGCACTATGATTTAGAAAGTCATAGTCATATTCTATTCCAGAATCTTATGAAGACATACAGACAATGAACCACGTAACTGTAGAAGCACAGATGAATTCATGTGCCAGAGGAAATAATGCAATCAGATAAATTATTTTGTTGGATACTTTTAAAGACCAGAAATTAAATGTTATGTATTGAACAGTCTTCCTGAGCTAAAAGGTGACCCTCTCTGTGTGTTAGGTTTTAGAAAAGCAGCAGTTCAGGGTCTGTGAGGCTGCTGAGCCCAGCACTTTAGCTACCCTGTTTGTTCTGTTTGAATGCTGTTTATCAGATTTTTTACAGACCACCTTAATTCCTTTCTCTTAGGTCAACCTGCTTAGCTTCTGCACCTCACTGGTGTCCCCTTAGAGATACCAAGGCTGCAGGTGTCCCCTTAGAGATACCAAGGCTCTATCCTCATCAGTACCCTGCTGAGACCTTTATCAGTTGCAGGCAGAGAATTTTCTGATTGGATTAAAGATTGATTATACACTAATCACACCATCTAGACAGGCAGACAGGCAGCTTGTGGTCAATGGGATCTTGTAATCAGTGCTGGGATAATAACATGCATGCAGCTGGGATTGTTGAACAGCGGGTTTCAACGCACAACCTCTGTACTCTGAAAAAGACCATTTACATCTTAGACATCTTTGAGAAGAAATGGATAGTCAATTTGCCAGCAGGAACATTAGTTGAAAGTATTTCCCAAAGCATTAAGACTGCTATTCTAATGGCGGTAAGTGCCTTCATTTCCAAAAGCTGTCTGCAAAGGTCTCCACAAAACGTCCACAAAAATTGCTGCAGCCTGCTGACTGCGCATTTGTAACAGCCTCAGAGATATTAAAAATTTGCCAGTTTTCAACTATATCAGCCAAATACCACAATGAAGTTTTACTTACCTTGGATCAACTCTATCTTCTTTTGAAAACAGCAAATCTCCTTGAGGTGAATTTGCTCCTGACACCTCATCTCATTGTAGAATGAAGCCCTTGCGTAAGTGTGCAGGTGAGATAAACAGAACTGCAGAATATATTGTCTCTGCAGTTGATTTAAGTAGACACATGTTCATATGCCTCTGAAAAAGAAATCACCAGAGACACAAACACATCCCACCAGATAATAGATAGTTCTGCAGCTGAAAAAGTGTGTTAGAAGCTTACTGTTTGAGCACGTTTCTGTGAGGAGCTGTGATGGACCAGTAGCCCTTGGAATTTTCACTTTAAGGCACTAAAATTAGAGGTCTAAACATGTTTTGACATTACTGGTTGCTACTTTTGCACACATGTTCTCTTTTGGAGGATCAAGACTTCCTTACTTGGTAAGGAGGTAAGAAACAAGGAATCACCTAGTTTCCTCTCTGCCTCAATTTTTCATAGGACATTTTCATTTTCAACAAATATGAGAATTAGGAGCCAGTTTTGTAGGAGACTGCCCTGCTCACATATTTTACAAATACATTGGGAAAAAAAAAGCAGTACATTTTTTGTGGTTTCAAAGGTTAAAAAAAAATATCTTCTTGTAGGATCCTGTCAGATATAATCAATGCATAGGCTCAAACATAAGAGAGGTTTTAGGATTTTTGTCATTAAACAGTAATGGGGGTCATAGGCAACTTGACTGCATTTATTTGTTTCAACTACTGTGTGTTAAACAGAACTATGTTTCAAATTACATATATTTGAAAACCCCAGCTAGAACTGTTGGGATCTGCCCCTGCTTCAAAGCAGAACAGAAATGCATGTAGAAAAAGCTATAACAATCTATAGCATGACTTTTTGTTATTTACATTTAGAATCATTACCTGACTTTTCAAGACATTGCACAGGAATAAATTTGGATAGGAGGCTGTGCAGCAACACCAAATATCGCTATAATATGGTAGGATACCAAATTCACACTTTCAGTGTGGAACAATGAAATAATATATTTTAGCATTTCTTTTAACTTGTAAACGTGCAGATAATGACTATCTTGTGCTCTCAGTTTGCAAGTTATAATTACAATACCTGCTGAAAGGTAACAGTGAATAGAATTGTAATGACGGAGGGTGGATGTGACCTAGCAGAGATTCAAGCAATATTTATTTCATTTTTTAAATTGAGCATTTCCTTAAAGTATGAATAAAGGAACATTCTTATTTTCATTTTCTCATTATGGAGCAGAAAGCTTATTCAAATTTGTCATATACCCTTAATACTTAAGCAAATTCAAAGGACCATTAAATTTGTTTTTTCTACTAGTAAATTCTGAAGATTATTTGAAAATTAAAGAAAAATTTGAAACCTCAAATAAAGCAAACAAACAATATTATTATTATATAATTATTATATAATAAGAAGAAATATATAATAAGATCGTATATTATTTATAATAAGTATAATAATAACAGTAATAAAAAACACCAAGCCCTCCTGTTGGCTTAAGTGATTCTTTTGAGTAAAAGTTGTGGACCTTGGGCTTTGACAAAGCATTTTGTTACAGTCAGGTTTTGTTTACTGCAGGAAGATTGCATACAGCATCACTGTAACTATTATTTCATTTAAAGGATTTGACATTCTCTAGGTAATGATGACCTCATTATTCAAAGTTTGGAAATCCTAAAAAAAGCAACGCTTTTAATATTTTCAGATGAACACTTACTTTAAAATTGCTCAGTTTCTTTTAATTTAAAGGACTAAAAAACAACTGCAAACTCTATCCTCTTTGTTGTGCAGAAAAACTTTCAAGGTAGAGTACTTTGCATTCCATTTTGCAAGGGTAAATCTTAATGAAGAGGTGGAGCCCTCTTTCCACAATCTTGATGAACAAGTGGAAAGTCAGTTAAAACAAGGTTTCTACAGCAGCTGTCCTGAGAGGAGTGTTATTAAATGCAACTTAATCAAGTGTTGATTAAGTCACATAATTGGTGTAACTGTAACCTATGGTAGTTCTATATGTATACTGTGACTATGAGAAACCTGTAGGTTTTATAATGCCTGTCCAGTGGAAGTGCTAGTTTTAGAACAGTTTTTTTCCTTGTTTCCATTTTCCATGCTTACTGCAGGGGGTTTGGACTATATGACCTGAAAGGTCCCTTCTAAACCAAACCAAACCAAACCAAACCAAACTGAACCGAACCGAACTAAACCAAACTAAACCAAACCAAACCAAATCAAACCAAACCAAACTATTCTATGGTTCTATTCCTTCCAAAGTGGGAGGGAAGACTGCCCCTGTGAAATGCAAAACTAATTTTGCCCAGCTGTCTATATCGCACTCTGCAAGGGAGAATACAACTTCCACTAGGACCAAAGGCAGGGACAAGGGACATCTCCTCCCACAAGGCATCCAAGGTACATCTGTGAGGAGCATCTCCATGACCAGGGCTTCCTTCTCCAGGATCATGATCGCAGAAGGCAGAGAGCACAATGAGATGAGAAATCACTGAGAGGCTTCCTAAAGAGGATGGCAGCAAGAAACAAGTGCTAAGCACAGCTTCCTCCTCATGAATGATGGTATAAGAGAGGAATACTGAAAATTGAAGATCTCAGTACTCCTCTAGGATTCCTCAGCATTCTCACTAGGAATTATCAGTGCCATTAAATCTATGCTGAAGTATTTAATGTCACACTTGGTTACTACATAGAAGTGAATGCATCTAATAAGCATCTAGAAATGCAAAAGCTTGTGATTTTATTCTTATTTTTTGTTTTCCTTTTGGGAAAAATAATTCCTTGACAGTGGTTTCACACCTTGAAATTAGAGGCATGGGTTTTAAAAATTAAAATAATTGATTTCTCATTTGGCACCTTGAAAAGCCTGCACAGGTTTGTACATATTCTGATTACTTTATCATTTGTCTCCCTTCAATGAACTTTTCTTTATTTATATTGTTCCAGTCTCTAAAAACTCAAATCCAGCCTTGAAGTGAAGGCAAAAATATCCATTCTCCCCATGATTTGAATATTGTCAGTACAACTATTGTAGACATTAGTAAAAAGCAGTGAAAATCTAATGCGTTGTCCACCTTGCCTTCTACCTCAAGGCCACAAACACAGATCTCCTTCTCAGCATCTCTAAATGAGGACAGTTTCACTGTAAACCGTGTAATAGCTTGAATCCTGGAGCACCTCTCTCTGCAACTTTTAGAACATACAGAAGTTTTAACCAATCCCATTGGGCAATTTCAAAATATCTAATGAAAGTCTATATAGAATATTTCCATTAAAATGTCGTCTCCTGAACAGAAACATCTCTGACTGAAATCAACATGAAATTCCTTTACAAAGGCAAGGTACTGATTCAAAACATGAACTGTCTATTTATCCTCATTAGTTACAGATTGCCATAAAGTAATTCATACGTAGCACTTTAAGCCGAGTTAAGGGGAAAAGGGAAAGTTGGAAGTCAGCATAAGGTATGAATACATGAGATAAAATTTTTGCAGCAATGATCATTGCCATCTAACAGAGCTGTTGAAGGTTAAGGTAAAGGTCATCAAAAAAGAATAGTTCCCTATCATTTAATGTTCTGCTGATGAAATAACAAAGTCATAATTTCACTCGGCATAGTGAAACTGGTACAAATTTTGAGAATGAAATTTTATGGAAGACATTGTTGAAAATAATAAAATACCTATTACACTGCTAAAGACAGAAGAGAAAGCATTTCAGCCCAGTGGATGATGGGAGTGAGATAGGTAGGCTCTGAGCATGAACCCGGAAAAGAATAAAAGTTAAAGCCAGCAAGGCTGTATGCTAACAAGTACTGAGAAATCACATGAAGTGCTTAAAGTGGTGCTGAGAGCTGGACAGGATGAGTGAATGGGTAAAAAGCTCCATCAAATTTAAATAGGAAAAGTCTGGAAAAGGAAAGGCAGCATTTGCAAAAGATAAAAAAGGGGTTTCAAGGGTGAAGTGAGGTTTGCCTCTATGGTCATGTCCTACAAAGCAAAGCCATATTATCTGCAGATTTGAATTTGAGGTGGACTGAATAAACCTCTGAATGCACTTCTCTTAAAAGGGTAGATCATATTCTACCATCAGATTAATACCTCTATATAGCACGGTATGCTATGTAAAATTTAAGTTCCTAAGTAAATACAAGGGTAAATAATTTATAGTTGCATTTGTTTATTTTATACCTGAAGAGTTCCCTAAGCAAATTACCAATGGACATGGCTTGTTTAATCAAAGGAATTCCTAGCTTGTATATCTTGTGAAGAGTTTATAAATGTTTATGTTTCTTGGGAAAATAAAGGCAAGTCCAGTTGCAGGACCATTGTAGATCTTATTTCAGACAGTTAATGTTGTTTGATTCCTCTCCACAGACCTGGCACCAGAACAGTGTTTGGTTTGAGGGAGGCTAAAAGCCAATTGGGACACATCTCTTATGACTCTTAAGAAGAACTTTCACAGAAAACAGACTGCTTGTGGTAGCCAGTATAGAAAAAAAAAAAATAAAAGGCAAGATGCTGCTTTAAAACAAAATCAAAACATATTGTAAAGAAATGGTAATTCTATGGGGACTTTTCAATACTCTAGAACTGCTAGGGGTGTTGCAGACAGGAGGCTCTATAACATGGATTTGCTGCTTAGTAGATTTGTTTGTGGGTTTGTTTTTAAGTTGAAAAATCTATTTACATCCCTTAAGTCTTTAAAGAAAAACTCTTCCAGAATTGTTTTAGAGGATGCCAGAAACAGAGCACTATGGCATAGTACAGGAATTACAGAAGTCAAGTAAGTTTTTTTCTGGTCTCTAAACATAAATTACATTAACTTTCTATGCTTCAATCTTTCTCCTGTTTTTATTAAATGTAGCTCTGTGTTTCACGTAGTAATCCCAGCTGTTGTGTAACAAAGGCATGTGAGGTACTAGCTCTCTAGTGAGGATGGTCTCAGTGGTGTTGAGCTGTTAGATAATAAAAGACTTCTCTTGGCTAAAATACTAAAGTGAACATGTTCTTGTTGGATAAAGTCCATTCCTACGCTAGAAAAACACCTGTGAGGAAAAGGTAATTTATTTTACAGTTTAGTAATAAAATACAGGCAAGTATATTTTGTTTACTTAAACAAAAGACTACTTCAGAATTGTTCAACATTATAATTTTTAAGATTATCATATTGCATTTGGAAATGGGAACAAGAGTTAGGCTATATAATGAGGTTTTCTTTAAAGAGTAAGGTAGTTCCCTGATACAGTCTGGTATGATTCTAACATTAGAATCCACAATGACCATCAATAAAGATGTGGGACAACTAAATGCAATAGAAAAATTTCATTATAAAGACCCAGAACATGACCTATGTAGTGCTTATTGGTTTTGGAGCATTATGCTTACACTGCAAATGGAGCTGACAAATTAATCTAGGGTTTTCTTTTATCTTTTTGTTCTTTAAAAAACAGTTATGACACTTAATTATGCACCATTTCCTCTCTTCATCACTGTCATAAATATTGCTACTTGTCCTACAAGATGGCATGGTTGTGCGTTGCTAAGCAATCTTTTGACATTAATGGAAAGAATCTAAATAAATACATGGACTGCATGGAAATATACACATATGTAATCATGCAGCCGATGAAAGTCCTTCTTAGAAACATCATCTTGAGATCATTGGTTGCTCCATGTTTCAGTGAAAGTGCCAGCTTCTGCTAATTCAGCATCCCATTCTGCAGTTACTTATATTTGCTTGCATGTTTTTGTACAAAAGAGCCACACTGAAGTCAGAAAGGGTTTTCTGAGTAAATAGGAACATTTTTTTCCCTTTTTTTCTTTTTTCGCAAATGCATCTGCTTGTATGCAAATACAGATAAAGTTATTCATGTCTGTTTTCTGAATTTGACTCAGATAATGATCCTGTGTGACGTGCAACAAGTTTTTGCCTCTTCAGTCCCTGTTAGTTTCAGGTGACATTTCAATCCCCATCAGTTCCTGACAAAGTCTGCCCCCTTCATGTGCCTTTTGAGTACTCAGCAGCAGGGGTGAGATGAAACCCTTACTCTTTTTCTATACACAGTATAGAACATATATATGAAAGAGCCACAAAGGCTCAAACTAAGTAGCTGTATAAATTCCCATGTCTCCTACAGGAATTCTCCTTTCTGTTTCCATAAAAGATCTGAGAAATAGCCCAGCAGTAAGTAGTGTTCCACCTATGAACATATAACCTTAGGCTAATGTAATGCTTGAGGAAGTAAATGGCCTTCAGTGGACTTTGGCTCAGGATAGTGCTTTTGTTGTTTATAGAATCATGGAGTAGTTAGGGTTGGAAAGGACCTTAAGATCATCTAGTTACAACCCCCCTGCCATGGGCAGGGACACCTCACACTAAACCATCTCACCCAAGGCTCTGTCCAACCTGGTCTTGAACACTGCCAGGGATGGAGCATTCACAACTTCCCTGGGAAACCCATGCCAGTGCCTCACCACCCTTACAGTAAAGGACTTCTTCCTTATATCCAATCTAAACTTCCCCTGTTTAAGTTTTAACCCGTTACCCCTTGTCCTATCACTACAGTCCCTAATGGAGAGTCCCTCCCAAGCATCCCTATAGGGCCCCTTCAGATACTGGAAGGCTGCTATGAGGTCTCCACACAGCCTTCTCTTCTCCAGACTGAACAGCCCCAACTTCCTCAGCCTTAACCATCTTGGGCCATGGAACTGGTTTTGCTTAAAAAATCTCACTCTATTGAGCCTCTCACCTAGCTCCATCCTCTCTAACACAGATCTGTAATGCCAGCATACCCACTGGCAGAAAAGATGCATTGACTGCTCTTCTCTCAGCCTGTTCCTTCAATGAAAATTTTGCTCATTGAAATGTAACTGGATAGATTTCATACTTTTTTAGCATATTATGTGATCTGTACATGATGTCAGGTGTTTCAGAGTTCTTTCTCTGTATTGAATCATTGCTAATACTTCCATTTTTTCTTTATCAGAAAACATTTTTTTTTTTTAACTAGAACTACATGGTGGATAATCCCATCTCCAAATACCGATCTGACTACAGAAGTCTTAAAACCACTCATAAAGAAGCCTTTAGAGTTGTGCAACCCTGAAATAGACAGAAAACTCATGGGGGGCTGTGAGTGGAGTTAACAAAGTGATTTCCTAGCACATTCTTTGACCGTTGTATTAATTCATCCATCTCAACAGAGTGAATTTCCTCTCTACTTCCTGCATGGCCTGGAAGTAAGTATGATTTCTACTCAAAATCTGGATATCTGTATGTCAAAACAAACCTAAACCAGTCTGTACTCTTGAAGTCTGGCAAGGTCAGTTAAATGCATTTAATTTGATTTTTAAAACGGTTCTAATTTAATTTGATTTTAGTTATCTCAGACTCCAATGAGCAGTTCCTTAACAGGAATGGATTTTATAAACAATCCAGTACATAGTGTCCATAATGTTACCTTAAAAAGCAAGACAATCTGAACCAATCCTTTCCATAGACAAACTTGGATGTGTTCCTTTAAAATCAGAATCTGGCTTTTATCTTTTCTGCCATGCCATATACGGTCCCTATTTAAAAACGGTTGGAAAGACCCATATAGAAATAAGTCTGTAAGCAGCAGAACAAATTATATTGGATTGGTCGCTTTAATGAAAAGGTATTTCAAAAACATGTACTCAATATTATCATTTTCAGTTGAATGTATGAATAGACATTTAACAAGATAATCGGATTTTTATTAAATAATAAAAGTAGTTTTAGAATACAGGCACCTAATTTTTTCTTCCACGTGATAATTGTAAGTATGAAGAATATGTAATAGACATCAATAAAGCCTGGGAAAAAATAAATGCAATGATGGAATTTCAATATAGGAGCCCACTGCTTAACACAGGTAATCCTTATTGGTTTTGAAGCATTGTGCAAACACCTTAAACACATGAAAATTTAATTTCTTGTGGGTCTGTGATTCATGGTCGCAAATATAGTCTGCTGTGTAAGAACGGACTCATATTGCTGCCTTTCCCTTGCAGGCATAGTAGCAAGGTCTTTGATCTGTAGTGGTCACCATTTCATTAGAATATCTTCAAAATTCCTGGCTATTAGCTTTGTCCTAAATCAGTCAAAGAATCCTGTAAGTTTTAAGGTGATGGTTAGAAGAGTAAATATGAATATAATTCTCAGGGAGCTAGATGGAAAAAATTACTTCCCAAAATAGACTGGGTCATACGAGAATAAGATGAAGCTTGTGCCAGTGTCAATTACTACATAAATTTAGTGATATGATTCACACTGACACATTTTATATTTGTACTGGTGGTTTTTACTGACATTTAACTCAAATGTGTAATTCCATAGAGGCAAAGAAAACTTGTGCATGAAGAACAGTAATATCCAGATTATTTTTTAATACTGGATGATAAGTCTGAACTACTTATTTAACTGTTAAGGATTTGGCATGATGAAATTCTATGTGATAAACCTATCTCCCTGACAAAATCCATCACTAGGCCAAATTCTTCTTTACTTTGAACTCATAGTTTTATTTATGGCTATAATTTCATATAAGTTTTAACTTAGAGTTTTATTTATGGCTATAATTTGAATAGGAGGCTATATACTGTCTGCATGTTGTGCCAAAAAAAAACAGAACATGATTTTCACTGTGTGATGCATGTGAAGAACTAACATCAAATGCTGTCATCTATTACACAAATACAGCTCTTCTCACTGAAAATTATATGTGTAAATTTAGTGTGTAGTGTCATTTTACATCTGAGATAGACTGCTGCCAAAAGGGGCTGCTCCACTCTCTGCTAATCACAGTCTTCTTGTCCTTGCATTGGATGTAGTCATTAGAAAAACGCAGGATGGAATTGAAATATATGTTTCATGGGCTACTTTTCTGTCACATAAGCCAGTCAGCCTGTCCTACATTGTACTAAATGTTGCTTTCAAGCTTTCTGGCAATATTCTTCAATACTTAGACGAAGGTAACATTTAACTGGAGGTTGAAATTAAGAATTAATTCTTTCTGTTCTTGTTGTGGGAAGATAAAGGAAAGGGGAAAATCGAATAGGGCATACATCTTCTTAAACTGCCCAAACATGAGACAACTATAGTTCCTATAGCTGAACTATGAGTTGTTTTCAGCTTGTTGTCAGGCTTTTATGACTTCGCAGAATGTATCCATCTTGGTGTGACACCGTCCACCTAGGCAAAACAAAACCAACAATACACCATGGCAGGTCTGGAGATGCGGCTAGTTCTATACATAAGCTAAGCAAGAAATTGTCTAAGGCAGCAGACTGTTGGGACAAAGTGATAAACTGTAGCTTCAAAGAGATATTTTCCAAGAAATCTTTTTAAGGGACTTTGATCTCCAGAAATTTAAATGAGGGCAGCAACCATAATCCAGAACAATCCAAACAATGTTGAGTTTTAAAGAACTGTAGAAGTATCTGCATGATACATCAAAGCATGTGAAATTCTCACTACAGTTTGGCATTTTGTGTGATTGGGGGAGGAAGGATTTGGGGAGTTATTGAAGCAGGAGAGTTTGTTGTTGTGGCGGTGAATTGTTTGAGGGTTTGTGAGTTGTGGAGGGGTTTGTTTGTTTGTTTTTTCCCTGGTTTTCAAAGGCAGTTTTTATATTATTCACCTTTGTAAGTGAGATGGAAGCGGAGTGATGGAATATGATATTGGTTCAGGAGCTATTCAAGACTCAGGCTTGTGGGAGCAAGGCTGAGAAGGTTTTGCTGTGTGTCTGGCCAGTAATGATATTCTTCTAGGTATCCTTATTGGAGTATATATAGAAAGAGCTGGAGGAAATCCATATTGGATAACAAAGAGCATTTGAAAAGGGGATGGGGCTCAGAACTAAGACTTGATAGAAATATTCATGACAACAAATGAAGAAAAAGGCAGAAGGGAGATTCAGAAGAAGGAAACAGCAGGGACATTGAGCTGAGTATCCTTGACTATGCAGCACTCCCTGAGAACATCTGAGGATCCTGTGGGTGCCACCCTATACAAATAAGTATATTATTGAGGATTAGAGTTAGACTGAAACCTCCCCATCAAGCTCCCTCCTTGGAAAGAGATAAAAGAGAGAAGTCCTCTGATTTTCTGGAAGAATCTGTAAGCAGAAAGATGCAGAAAAAAGTTCAACCAGAATATCAGAATATCCAGAGGAAATGGAAGAGGGCTGTAGTCTGATGCAGAGGACATAAGTAAGCAAATTTTCCTCTTGATACAAAATGACCAGAAAATTGCAGTAAATTTCCACTGACCCCACGGAAAAATTTTCCAATGGAAAATTGTAAAATTAAAGCAGAATAAAATCTACCTAAGAAGGATTTTTTGAGCCTTGGTGGTGATGACTTGCTTTGTGGTGTTTGGATGGGCCACAAAGCTGTGGAAATTGAGTGTTCATGATGTATTTAAAATGCAGTCTGAAGGTATCTGGCTGACAGAGTTTCTCTTTCTCCACTAATTCCTGGTGTGACTTTATAGGATCACTTGAAAATTATCTCTGCTGGACTAGGAACAAGGAGCAAATGAAGGTTTCTCTTCTTCAGAAGTAAATCATTTCCCAGTCATGGTCAGAAACAGGACACAGAGATATATTTTACAGGTGATATACTATGACGGTTCCTCTGTTAAGTAAGAGAAGAACTCAGAATGTACCTGACTATTTGCTTCCTGGGCTACTCATATCACAGTAGAAATCGTGGGAGCGTCCAAAGTGCATTATGGCTTCCTAAATGCAGGGGAAGTAAAACAGTCACAGTGTTGCTACATCTCCTACTAAAAGCAAGCCTTGGATTAAAACTTTTGTTCCTGGCAAGTTCTCATTTTCTGAAATTTTATAGAAAGCTCAGTATGTGATGCTGCTTATTTCTTTTTTAGACAACTCTTTTACAGAGGAGTGATGGAAGTTGTGAATCCCCAGGGAAATAAGTAAGAAGAATGTCAAATGAATAGAGGCAAAGCCTCGTGTAGACTGCCATTAGCTCAGGCTTCGCTCACCAATTGAATTTATCAGAAGTAAAAGTCAGCTGTTCAGATATAGAAGTATATTTAAATCTCCAAGCATAGAATCATAGAATCATAGAATGGTTAGGGTTAGAAAGGACCTTAAGATCATCTAGATCCAATCCCCCTCCTGTAGGCAGGGACACCTCACACTAGACCATGGTGCCCAAGAGTCCGTCCAACCCAGCCTTGAACACTGCCAGGGATGGAGCATTTGCTACTTCTCTAGGCAGCCTGTTTCAGTGCCTCACCACCCTCACAGTAAAGTACTTCTTCCTTATGAATGAAGCACATGTACCCCGGTCAATAAAAGCACAGATTTTTACACTTTGAGATGTGTTCTGAATATAACAAACAAGTTTTTTAACTTCAAATTAAACGCCTTGTAAGTAGATTGATGATAATAAACTATAGTCACTTATTGCTATAAAATTCCTCATTGGTTTACTTAGTAATAATGTCCATAGACATTTCAACAATGGACTGTGTTCCTATCGAACCCTGGAGAAAAAGACCTTGAAGTCCAAATGGTCAATAATATCAAGTAAAACTTCTTTTTCTTTTAATTCTGAATTACAGCAATGATTTAAGAAGGAGAACAAACCTGTTGAAATTTATTGGTATTGCTGTAATTAGGATCCATATTCTTCATCTTGCATGTAAAGTAAACATTCTATTCAATTTTTTGATCCAAGTTTAAAAGCAACTTTCTTTCCAAAGGCACTTTCTGTGGCTTTTTTTATTTCCTCTTCAAGATTTCACCTGTACTTCTGAAGAGAGCTTACTCAGAAAATGAATTTTCTTTAAATAAAGCAACACCTTTTGTCAGCCAGGTAGTGAATTTAGACCCTGTGTGTATCCACATTGCTAAGCACATGTTGTGAAAAGAGCCCTCAGCAGTACACCAGTTTCTTAAGTCTTGTCAGCTGTGTGATACACCATCACACTTTGGGAAAAAACAGTTGTGTAATTGTGTTCAGAAAACATCTTCAGGGATATTTCGTGTAAAGGGATTTTATTCACTGACTATGATATGAGTCAAAATCTCTTAGACTTGTTACCATAGCTATTCTTGACTGCTGCTGGTGGTATTTTCTATACATATAAAATGTACTTTCCTTCAGAAGTCAGGGATGATTCTTGTAAAAAGCTCCAATAAATGATAGAAATACATTTCTTGCCTTTACATACAATTATGTAAAATAAGGATCTTCAATTTTTAACTTGCTCTTCATTCTCACACAGCAAATATGCTTAAGAAAGTGTAGATGATATCATCAGTTGGAGCACTGCCATATAACGAAGTATAAAAATTGGGGTTTCAAAGATGTCTATCATTTATTGAAAAAGCAGGGCTGTACAGAGTCTCAGTCTATTAAAAACTTCTGTAGATAGTGTTATTCTGTGCTTGTAGCAAACTCAAGTTTTTGCTGGCACTTCCACATCTGTAAGCCACAGACAAGCAGGGATATGGAGAGATTTCACTGATCATGTAGTAAAAGGAAACAACACAGCCCAGAAAGTGTGCAGCTTCACAAACAGTTTGCAGTGGAAGCTATTCCATCAAGTCTTGCTTATCAAGGGCTTAAAATGAGTAGACAGCAAGATAAAATACCTGCAGTATGAACAGGAGAGAAAACTTAAGCATTAAACAGAGAAGTTTAATTTGTGCAAGAGTGAAAGTGGGTTAGAAAAGCATATATGTTATAGCAAATGCAAGAATCCATTAAGTCCCTTAATATTGTCCCTAAGGTTCCCACTGCAGAGACTCAGTATGAAAGGTTACAGTGCTTATTGTTCAACAGATCTCTGAAGGAGCTTCCCCAGGTGCTTAATATAAGCAAACATTAGTGCAAATGTATGTGTTAGAATGAGGGCTAATATCTCTCTCCTGATCTCTGCCAATGTCTTCACTGAAACACAAAAGTTATCCATTATGTGAATTAGATAGCCAACAGTTAGGCAAAAAGATTTGTTTTTCATTTAATGTCATAGAAACATTTTCTGTGGCTTAAATCATAGCAGTTCTCTTGCTTTAAATAAAAAATGTGGAAAAGAAGAAATCGAAAATATGATGGTGTAATTGTTAAAAGGAGTGGCTGATGTTCCATGAACCTTCAGGAAAAGCTGATATTGTACGGGTAAAGGAGAAATTTTGTCTTTGGTGGAGGTTCCGTTTTGACTGTTTTGACATTTAACAGAAATCTGTCCATGGTGTCAGCCTCTGGTTGCTGAGACTTAGAAAAGTCAGCTGTGCTGCTTTCTGCACTTTTTTGAGCACTAAAGTGAGCCCTTCACCATTAAACTCATTCCTCTGCCCACCTTTCCCTGTATTCCTGACCTGTCCAATAATTTTTTAGCCCTCTGGCCATTTCAACCAACTTAGAGATAGCAGTTGGAGAAAATTAAGCTCCTACAAGTACTGTGAAAAGCAGTGACAATATGACACTTTTATGAAACTGCTGCCACACACTTCTGAGAATATCCTGCTTTCTAGTAAGCTTTATCTGATTTTGTAGTAGAGAAAACAATACCAGAAAACCCCCACAACTGTTTGAGACTCAGATTTGTAAATTGCTGAAGAAGATATCTGTACACATCTCTGTGCTACTGCACTGTCTTCTCCTCCTCACATTCTCATGTTAGAGATTGTAATCTTGGCTGAAGCAATGCTGTTAACATAAAAAGAACTGGGACCCCAATTTGCTTTGATACAGAATGAAAAACTCCATTACGTGAAGGCGGGAAGCAACTCTGTGCAAGCAGCACAGAAACAGCAGCTCTAACACCCAGTTTAAATAACTCTTTCAAACAAAATATGATGAGCATTCAGCAGTCTGCTCAGTAATGTGACCATTTATTTCCAACTTCATAAAGAAAAGAAAGCCTGTTAATATCAGCAGCTAATTACACTGCCTCTTTCTCTCTCCAGACACATAAAAGAAGCTGTGAAGTGCGGAAGGGAAAGACCGCAGCAGTGGCAGATTGAGGCTCTTCTTGTTAAATTAAATCTGGCTGAAGGTGGAATGTGTTAGAGTGGACAGCAGTGATAATGGGTACTGTTTCTTTAGTGTGTCTGTGTATAAATTGACTACCTTTAAGTGCTATTTGGACAATAAAGCTTCAGCAGTTTTCTTTCTAGTTCCACATATGCTGCAATAATTACAAACATAACTTCATTTACTTCTGGCTGTAAAAGTATGAATAAATGATATCCATTGCCATGGTCATGTTCTTTCTCTCACTTCTTCCCTCACTCTGCTCTATCTCAAATCATGTCCTCTGCTCTGGTAATGCTATGAAACACAACATTGGCAGATGTCTTGCTGTGTGACATATTTCCCTTGCACTCTGGCCCTTAAACATTCAGTCTACCTATTTTCTGAAAGAAATGTGAAGCTGTGATAGGAAAATAGAGTGCCTGTAGTGCTCATGAAATGCAATGGTGCTGTGTCATGGCCCACATTATTTCCAGATGATTTAAAACATTGCTGACTATTACCTCTTTCTTACTTTATTGGGCTTCCCTTTCAAATCATAGTACCTTGCCATCAGTACTGAAACTAAGTTGGCTGTGACCCTTATGCTTGGTGGCTCAATTGATTTTCCTCTTCCTAATTCTTGTTTTCCTTTCCATTACAAAGTACCACCAGGATTCCCAGATGGGTAATGCATCAGAGTTTTTAGACAACTGGTAAAAAAATCCTGTATTCTCATGACTTGCAAAAAAAAGTAGTCAAAAAGTAACAATATAAAATAGAAAAAAAAGCAGCCTAGCAGGAAAATGTAAATAGACTATGTTTTGCTAATTTTGCACAGGAAATTTGTTGAGCTAGTTGCATTTCTGTTTTATGCCTGTAATGCCAGCAATTATGTTTTCAGCTTGTTTATAAGATTCTCATTTCTAAGAAGGACGTTAGGCCAGTATTTGCAAATAAATTAATTTTGACTTGAATAGGCACAATATAAAAAAAAAAAAAAAAAGATACTGTAAATGCCAGTAAAGTTGTAAAGCCATCTTTATCTGGAATACTCAGGTCATGCAAAAATTTGATAAAGGTATTCCAATTACAGGCAGAGTTTAGGGTTTTATGTGTGTGCGCATTGCATTTGCTGCTTTTAATTCAGATTGCTTAAACTCAAGGATTTATAGAAAGGCATTGAAATATTTTGACAGCAGCAAAGGCTTGATTTCCACACACCTTTCATATTCACAGCTTTCAATAAATTTGTTTTTCTCTAAAAATTAAATTAAGATTCCTGAACATGAGGTTTTGCTCCAAATTTTAGGTGTCCAAGAGGTAGATAGTTGGAGCTTAGTATTGTATGCACATTGAACTCCCCAGTAGAGGGTTGTGTGCTCCTTCCCTCCCCATGAGCAAACACTCAAAGGCACAAATTACCAAACAACTTCTCACTTCTTATGCTTATCCCCCACTTTTCAGACCCAGGTGGGATTGCAAAAGCAAGACAAGTTTTGGATTTGTTTCAAGCAAAGATTCATCAGAAGAAACCTGTTTTTTTAAATAAAAAGTTTTCCTTTTTTTTTTTTGTCTTCTGGAAGACTTGGTGAGGTGATATATTTTATCTTACACAACAGAGGCCCAACCTACAGAGCCTTACTTGCTATCTCACTGCTTCTGGTTGCCAGACCACATTACAGAAAGTAGCCTTGGAGCCTGCCCTGTTCTGCCTTCATGGGGTAAGGGTTCTTCTCCATGCAGGAGGTTAAGCCATCAGGGAGTAAATATGACAATGCTTAAATATTTTGGTTTCAATGGAAAGAAAGACTACAGGTTCGCTATGATATGAAGGAATGTTTAGCTTTGCAACAGCGGACAAAGACCTAAAGATCATCTACACCAAGAAAAGAATGTTCTGTCAGCCAATACAAAGCATCAGGAAGAAGAGGAAGCTTATAATTTCCTGAAGGAGTAAAGAGGGCCCACCTCTTCCATCCTGGCAAAGAATAACAGCACATCAGTGACAGTGACAGGTATTTGGGCCTAAACCTTATTGTATCTTAATTTCTTCCTAGTCAAAAGAAGTTTACTGTCAGCTTTACAGTGCATTCTGTGATTCTTTGATGAAAGATATTTTACCATTCCAAATTATTATTTTATTACTTTTGGCAGCCAGAATGTTTAGCAAGTCATTTGAAATGTATGCTTTTTCAAAACCTGCTAACTGCATTGGGAATCATTACATAGAATCTTAATTTATCCCTTTATACTTCAGTTGTTTTTTATATCCTTCTTTTGAAGCAAAGAACGATTTTCAATCCGAAAGGGGAATCTGAGGAACAATATGCAATTGTCACACATATCAGGCTTTTAAAAATTGGGTTTATGCCTTTGATGTAGTCTTGATAAATGAACATATTTCAGAAACATTGCACTTCTTAAGCTACTGACTGATAAAAGTGATGCCTAATTTTCAAATAATTAGGTCTTCTGTTTTCAAGCTATGCACATCTGCAAATGAGAACTTTACACAGCAAGTAAAGTCAGACTCTGCATACACCTGCAAAGCAGGAGAGCAGGTGTTGCTCACCATCCCCTGATCTGCAGTTTGGAACATGTCAGCTGAGCACTGCTCTCCTCCATTGACTAGCAAAGGTGGGCAAACCATGGGGAATGACAGAGAAATTAAATGCTATATGAACAGGGATCTTGATACAAAAATCTCTGCTTTTTATATTGCAATGATCTTTTGGCAACTATGGATTACTTTTTATCCTTTCCTGTATCATAAGGCTAATGAAACAGTCAATTAAATTAATCCTCTGCAAATTTAAAGTGGATGAGAAATTAACACAGCTATAAGCTGTAGAATTCACAGCTAGAAGATATTGACAGGGAAACAGGTTTGATAAAGAATTAGACACCCCAAACTGCAGATGATCTGTGCGTAGAGCTCCTCTGAAGTTAGTGAAGGCAGTCTTGAAAATGGCTGCAATTCTTTACAAACCTTTATTTACATGGCAAAATCCCCTTTTTATGTTCCCAGTGGCCTTCTTCTACAGAAACAGCTTTTTTCTTAAATTAAAATGGATTTTTTCTAGTCTGGAAAAAAAAAAATCAAACAAACCATAAAAATCTCTTCTCCATGTGCACACCTTTCCATTATCATATTTTGTGATTCTAAAATTCTCCTTACCTCTAAGATGTAGCTCCTTTTGGGATGAAACTATTGCCCTGGAACAAGGCTAAGCATATGGAATTGAGAGTACAAATCTCATTAATCCCTTAATAGAGCAACCTTCATTACTGGATTTTGAAATAGGAAATGCAACGTTGCCTCCTCTATCAATTAGTTGGTAGAATCAATTAACTGTTAACTACAAACTAAACAGCCAATCCTGCAAACACTCAAGCATCTGCATATCTTTAGGCGTGAGAGTAATCCCGCTGACATTGATGGGAGAACTGTATGTTTAAAATTAAACCAGGTTGTGTTAGCAAAATAAAGGTCTTAATTAAAAATATTTCTCTATGGAAAGCCTGTGTTGCCTTGTAACTTGTACAGCAGTGGATTTTTTATTTAGCTCTGTGTTTACTAGTCTTTATCTGAAGAAAACCCTATTCAAAAAAATAATGCACATGAATCAGGACTGAAAAGCACAAGTATAATGGGAAGGTGAGGAGACGTGTGTCAGTAATTTAAAAATAGTGAAATGAACCATCTAGATATTTGTTAACAAATTTCTGCCTTGTTATCATAATATTCAGGTTTTAAAAATAAAATGTAACTCCCAGAAGCTAACACAGAACATCACTATGATTTGAAAGTAGTTGTTCACATATATTAATATATGTTCCACTCAGTTTTCAAGCTCCATGCTTTCTCCTATGCTTTCTCCTCAGTTTCAGTTTTTACAGCTGTTGATAACTGCCTGTAAGTGTCATTGCTCTGCCTCAGGACATTGATCATCATGATTGATAGTAGATGCAAAAACCTGGACACTCTGCAGTTTGTTGATGTGATGACAATCACCAGCAAGATGGTTACCATCACCTCACTGAGCATATTTACCTTGCATATTTAGGAGAGATTTCTTGCCTACTCCCTGTATGCCATGGTGAGTATTTGAGACTTTGTACAAGGTAACAACAGCAAATATCGAGCTGTACCTATCTTGTTCATATTTTTTTAATGCAAGTAAAGAAAATGCAAAAATGGCAACAGTACTCTGAGACCACAAGAAAACTGTGGATTTTATTTGGGGCAAGGGGAGAATGTAAACTGCAGAAACCAGTCTTTTTCTCACACTTCAAATGATTTGTAAAGGACCAATCAGTGTATTCCAGGCTGTGGGGTAAACGGGAGGGATTTAACCAGCACTTTGTGAGTTACATGTACGTGGATATGGGGAATGTATTATTCCAGGTTTGCAGTTTTGTAGGTTTTGGTTGGTTTGTTTGTTCTGTTTCGATTTCTGTTTCTTCTACATAATAGCTGAAGTTTCCACAGGCAACCTCAAACTGGCCACATTTAATGCACTTTGATACCTTCTCACCTGTGTACATTAAACCAGAAAGCTGTGGCCATTGTATGCCATACATAATAAGCCAAGGATTCTAGAAGTTCCTGAGATGAGCTTGGTATTTTTCCAACAGTGCTTCAAGATTTTCTTTTAAAAAGTTTCAAATGTTCAAGTTTTCTTATTTGTTTAGATATATCCTTTTGTACTAACACAAAATGTACAAGACATGCCAATGTATTAAATTTGCATTGTGCTTAATGAGAGGAGATAACCTTGTGTAAGGTGTCAGTTGGATGAAGAACATAGAATCATAGAATCATAGAATAGGTAGGGTTGGAAAGGACCTTAAGATCATCTAGTTCCAACCCCCCTCCCACGAGCAGGGACACCTCACACTAAACCATCTCACCCAAGGCTTCATCCAACCTGGTCTTGAACACTGCCAGGGATGGAGCATTCACAACCTCCCTGGGCAACCTATTCCAGTGCCTCACCACCCTAACAGGAAAGAATTTCCTCCTTATATCCAATCTAAACTTCCCCTGTTTAAGTTTTAACCTATTACCCGTTGTCCTATCACTACAGTCCCTAATGAAGAGTCCCTTCCCAGCATCCCTACAGCCCCCCTTCAGATACTGAGGGGGGCCTATAGGGATGGTCTCCATAGACCAGGAGGTCTCCACGCAGCCTTCTCTTCTCCAGGCTGAACAGCCCCAACTTTCTCAGCCTATCTTCATACAGGAGGTGCTCCAGTCCCCTGATCATCCTCATGGCCCTCCTCTGGACTTGTTCCAACAGTTCCATGTCCTTTTTATGTTGAGGACACCAGAACTGCACACAATACTCCAGGTGAGGTCTCACAAGAGCAGAGTAAAGGGGCAGGATCATGTCCTTCGACCTGCTGGTCACGCTCCTTCTGATGCAGCCCAGGATACGGTTGGCTTTCTGGGTGGTAAGTGCACACTGAAGCCGGCCCATGTTCATTTTCTCATCGACAAGCACCCCCATGTCCTTCTCCACAGGGCTGCTCTGAATCTCTTCTCTGCCCAACCTGTAGCTGTGCCTGGGATTGCTCCGACATTTGTCATGAAAAGGCAAATCAGCAGATACTGCCACAGTGTCTGTGGAGCCGTTGTTCAATGTTTGATGTCAAATTTACTGAAGACATCAGTAAATGTCTTCTACTTAATTCTACTTAATTTTTCTCTGGAAATGTGTGCATGGTGCTGTGGAGTCAAAGGCAGCAGTTGTGATGGCATAACACATTTCTTATGCATTTAAGTGTATTGCAAAAGTATTTCACATCATAGAAAACTGTGCCTCAACAGCATTCTCTAGGTTTTATTTGGAAAACGTTCCTTGCATGTGTGTGGTTATCCAAGTTCTGCCTTGCTTTTTTGTGCTCAGCCTAAACAGTGAAACAAATTTGCTCCCTGTAATAGAAGCAAATGTGTAGTAACTGAATAAGGAGAAATTTAAACTGTGCTCTGTCGTCAGGATTTTTTTTCATTTTTTTTTTCGTCACATCCATCACAAGAGGATTGTAAATCAAAGTATGAAGAACATAACAAACCACACTGAAACAGGCTACACAGTACATTTTGCAACTTTGGGCTTACTACTCTTTTAATGCCCAAACAATGCTATGTCTTAGGAGCAAGATAAAAGCACTAACAGTGTATGAAATTCCTGTGAAATGATTCCCCTGCTTTGCATGGCATAACATCACCTATTGAAGAATGCATTTGTTTATGATGCTGCTATATCTGATTATAAGATTATATTTAAGAAGATAATATATACTTTACCAAGTATTACTTTACCTCTTATTTAGTGCTGAAGTTTAATCCTATTCTATTTAAATGGCTAGAATACAAAACAGATTTGCACCGACTTAGCAAAAGTTATTTTCTCCCTTCCATTTATATGCTTCTACAGATACGGGTTTTTCTGAGTTGCAAATGCTTCTCTTTAGAGCTCTTCCTCTTCACACCCTGGAGGGGCAAACAACAAATTAGGATTTGGGGGTTTTGCTGTTTGTTTGGAAAAGAAGTTTTTCATGAATACCAAAACGAGAACTGTAGCATGAAGAATAACTTAAATGGCTTTCTAGCGTTGTACAAACAAACCATGAAAACCTGAAATAAATGAAAAATATCGAACTATGAAATTGAGACTCTGGGTGAAATTAGGTGCGGTATGAACTTAATATCCAGGACATATCTTTGATGTGGGATTACAAAGGTCACTTATTAGAAAGTCCACATTTACCAACAGTTATATCTTGCTTTGCGTGTGTGTTTATGTGTACATTTCACATGTTAAAGAATTGTAACTGCTGGAAATTATTAATTTTTCTATGGAAAAAAATTGTATTTTGCATTGTTTGCAGACTCACTAAGCATTTAATCCAGGGAGGAGGCTGGCTGTCTATTTAAACACCGAAAACTCACACTTGTTTGTTTAAGACATATATCTTAATGAGGGAGCTGCTGAAGATAGCCATCCCACTGTGGGGTGGTTCAGCAATACTTTTTTTTTGCTTCCATCCATACCTAAGTTCACACAGACTGACATTCCTTCACCCCCAATTTTCTGTTCTTCTTTCAGCGGATTGCGCCCCCTCAAGGTAACAATACTCTTACAGATACAGAACCCTAAAGCTATACAGTTATTCTCTGACAGGCACTTCACTGATGTCTAAAGCTAGTTACATCTAGAAGGTATAAAATAACAAAAAGTACTTCAGAAAAGATGCTATATATAAAGATCCTGCCTGCCTCACTCCCATGGGCCAACTCCCTCTGCCAGCCAAGCTTTCCAAAAGCTCTGCCTTCTCCTGAGGAAGACGTCTTCTGGTTGCAGCAAAGCACTTGACAGCTGGGAAGCCCAGAATTATTTTTCCAGGCTGAAGTGGTGGTGGGGAGCTTTCCACCTGGGACTGAAAGAGTATTATGGATGAATTCATGTGACAAATCACACAGTCAGATCATCTCTTTCTCCTCCTCTTCCTTGGCAGAAGGCTTCTCTGGAAGCTCTGTGCTATACAGCAGCTCCTAATCTGCCCCAGGCATTCTGCTGTCACATGTACAAATTCAGTACTTGAACTAAATTGATGCTAGGTATGATGTAACATGAGCTGCAACAGCCTAATGATAACTGCATTGTAACTGCAGCCTGTAATTGTGAACTTCTGTAATATGGCCTCCTTTCCTCCAATTTCCATACCCTCAGTCTGCAGTTTGATCCATCTTCACCATTTTTCCCAGTGAGGTATACCCAGCAAGACCAATTCTAATGTAAGTACTAGGTACTAACAGACACAGATGAGTTTATCCCTATTATGCGATTACACCCCACAGTGGTGTAACAAAGTCATGGTTTGCTGCTTATCTCATTCAGGATTAACTCAAGAACAAGGTGAATGGGTCAACTTGTTGGCTTTTTTCATTTTGGTAAGAGTCAAAGATTTACATACCATCATAAAACTTTTTTGCATGACAGACTTTCTCAAATAAGGCAGTCCATAAGAATATTTTGATGTCTTTTACTCATGATGAGAAAATACTAGAAGCCTATATGTAGCACATGCCTTTCCACTTCATTGCCTCATTTACCAGCCTTGCTAGTGCTCTGTATTATCAATTAATTTGTGCAAGGCAGTGCTGAGGCACGTACTCCTGGCAGGGGAGGAAGAAAGTTTTTGTTTCTTTAGTATGAAAATGTCAGCTTTAGTTTTCACCTGTGTATGACAATTTCATGCTTCTGAGTCATAAATGAAATACCTACTAGCAAGAAGCTGAATTTGTGCAAGTTCTCATGTTCCTGAAGCTGGGATCTGTGGTGAAATAAGAGTGGAAACAGAGAGCAAGGAGAAAAACTTGGCTAACTTACCAGCATTTGGGACTTCTTTTATTAAGACACTGTTTAAAGAACCAGCAAGCAGCTCTGGTTCCTGCTGCTAATGTAAAGGTATTCGTACTTAGACTTGTTAATAACACTATCTTTGCTTTATTACTTTAATTTCTTTTCCAAAGAACTGTGAATTTTTCTCTTCCTGCCTTTTCCTGATAAGCTCATATGCTAAGAAATACAATGAGACTATTGGTGCAATTTGCTGAGGAGATAATATTGTATGACATTAAGGTCAGCAATAGTGTTTGGAAGAGGGAAGGTGGTTACATTTGAAGAGATTACTCAAGTGTTATTGGCCAATCATGAAGTATAAAATTATAAATATGGTGATAAATACTCTTTCATAATGAATTAATTTGGGCATTATTGAAACAGTGAAAATATATAATCACAGGTAAATGCAACTTGTGGATTTTAATTTTTTTTTTTGGATGTTTTGTCTTTTTTTAAGTGATCACATGTTATTGCATGCTTGGGGAAAATGCAATCAGATACTGGCCTGCCTGTTATACAGACACCAAGGAATTAATAATCCTTATTAGCCCAAAGAATTTTAAGAAATCTGGGAATTGTTGTTTGGGCATAGGTTGCATTTTAGGAGGATACATTTTTCACTTTAATTTTCCCTGTATATGCAGCACACAAAAGGAGAAAGGTCCCATATCATTTGGCTTTTTCATTGACAGCATGAAAGAAAACTGTTTTGTTGAAAACTTAAGTCTAAAATTATCTTAACCTTACCTGTGGTGTCTGTAACACTGCTTTACAGGTTTTAGAGGGCTATTGAAGTATCACTGTCTTCCCACAAGATAGTTTAGAAAATTATATAATTGTAATCTTTCTGATTTTATTTTTAACGAAGATAGCAAATAAAATATGGACAAATCCTGTTTAAATCAAAAGAATGGGGTGAATGGTGCCTATCCTGGTTAAATGACTTTTTTTGAGAGACAAAACAGGCTAAAAAAAGTTAAGTCTAAGGCCCTATTCCTCCAGAATATGCATCTCTACCCCACTAGGTCATATTCCTTATAAGACAACATTGGTGCATACATATATTCTCAGAGCTGATGTAATCTTATGTTTCTTTTTTTTTTCCTACAGAAAGTGCAGACTAGCAATACGATTTAGGTAGTTTACTTCCAGACCTTCAGATTTCCTTATGTGCAGGTTGAAAAACTATTATTTCTATGTCTGTGGAAAACAGTGAGAAGTGTCGAGCCTTACTAGAGTGTACAGTTAATGGTAACACGGGTTGTTTGGAGTCATAGGCTGACTGGGTCTTTCTTATAAAGGCAAGTTATAAGGAGGGATGAGAAATGTTTGTGGATTGCCCAAGTTTTCAGCTATTTTAATTATATTGAGGATATGTAAAATTAAAAGTTAGTTAGTATTTTCTTTCCTAATAGTCAGCTTTCCTTTCCTGTTCCCCAACACTGCCCCTAAGGGCTAGTGCGGATTGATTAATGAGCTCTACATTCTCATACTTGCAGTTTTTATCATGTTAGAGCTGTAGGGGTTTTTCTCCCTCTGCAATAAGAGCAGATCAAGAATTATGTGGACTGGTTATAGGTGTTGCAGACAATTTTTATCTCTTACCAGGATCCCGTCATATACCAGGTTTGCTTTAACTAGTTGTTCTTCACATCAAAACTACATGGTAGAAAGGATTGCTGTACTGTGCCAACTGTTCTCTTAAATTCACGTGTGTGATCTGAATTATGTTTGAATTGTGAATTGATAGTTCTGTCTGTATAAATTTAGCATATGAATACAGTTCAGGGGCAGTAGGGGGAGAGGGGAAGAGAGGTACAACCCTAGTTCATTTATCTAAGCTTTGCTTCATCATGAAAGTCACTTTCAGGGATTCTCTCATCAAGGTCATCGTTTTGCAAAGCAGGGTGCTGTTTCTCTACATTTTTACAGTAACCCATTAGGGCTTTCTTGAAAGATAAGATTACTTTTATGTAACAGATTTTTTTTTTTTATAAATAGTCTTGACTAGTCTGGAAGTAGGGAGTTCTCTCTGGCCTCAGTAGCCTGCATTGCAATTTTGTGTTTCAAGTTCTGTTGTGCTACTGAAGTAAAAGCAAAAATTAAAATAAAAGTGATCTCGGCTAAGCTATTCTCTTTGTCCTACAAGAACACTAAAACTGAGTTACACAGAGCTGTGTATTCCTAGCTGGGTTGTAATCACTTGCAGTATATTCTTTTTATTTATGGAACACATCTAGAAAAAGTAAAAAGAGAATAAGCTTTCAGTGGCCTCAGAACTGTTCCCTTCTATTAATACAGTAATGTAGTAGAATTCTGTTTTCAAATGCTGTATAGATACAAAGTATTTCTAAATTTAATTAATGTTTAAGTTTAATAAAATAATGCACAAAATCATGATTTTTTGACATAAATGAAGTCTATTTTTTAGCACAACTTGAATAGGCAGCACTAAAATAGCACTAAAATACATTAACATTAGGTCATTTGCTTTACATTTGTAACAATAAGCTCACATTTTCAGAAAGGATAATCTTCAACAACATTTTTTTTCAGTACAAACTCTACATCTTTATCTTAAAATTCCAAACGTTTCAATAATAGAAGACAAGAAGTAGACAATTATTCTTCATTTCTCAATGATTTATGACACAGAGAAAGATCTTTTCTTGGGAATTTGAGGTGCTAAAAAGGAAGAGTATGTTTAAATTGGCAGATCCCTGCTTTCCCCCTTATTTACTAGGCACAGAATCTACTCTATTGTAGCCGTCATAGTAGAAAATCAGCCTATCAACTTTATTGCATGTTCAGCCCTTGGTGCGGACGCATATACATATGGTTGGGTTCTCTAGCTTTATATAAGCATATGCAGAAAATAAAATAATAATAAAAAAATAATTAAATTTATTAACAATAACCTATACAATGTGTTATATGGTTTTCCAGCACTGAAATAAGCACTTTGTTTGTCCTCAGGAGCTCACTATTTAATCATCAAAAAATAAACAGCAAGTAGGAAGAAGAAACACAGTAAATATTTGAGAATGTTAGTAAAACCTGTGTTCTTCTTTTTTAATACTTATGTAATTTAAAGTTCATTTTTCTTTAAATTTTGAGCATATTTGCAATAGCCTGCCACTGGCTTCAGATTTTTACTAAAGTTGGGGTCAGCATTAATAAAATAAGTGGTACAATTGAGTATTACTATTCCTATTTTTCTTGGTATGGAGGTCAGTGGAAGTTCATCAAAAAAGGGCTAATACATGACCTCAATATTATAATTGAATAAAAAAAAAAAAAAAGGAAAACAAAAATTGGATATGATTAAATAATCAACACAGCATCTGAAAAACTACCAGCAAAATGTTATTTTTAAAAATAACATTAGTATTCTGTATATTTATTTTGTTCATCTACTTTGTTTCCTCTTGCTCCTTTTCATATGCCATTACCAACTCAATAATCTCCCATAGTGACTGTCATACTGACGAAAGTTGTTAACAATAACTAAAATAATGCCCATAGCTCCTAAGTTCCCTATTAATAAATTGGTGTAGAAGCTAGACACAACACATTAGGCCAGAACTATGAGACATTAATTGCTTTGAATTATACTAGACATCTCTTTAGCATTCGTATATGGACTGGTTGCTAAACAGTGGCACAGGACAGTTGCATCCTTGTTTACTTTGACTTGGTGTTGCACTGCCTATTACCTTGGTGTGTGGGAAGGTTGGGGCAGAAAACACATACATGGCCTGGCTTTTAAAATTATCTAGTAAAGGATAACAGTTTGCATATAATTTCTGAGTTTACAGCGCTGAGTGGCATATGAAAAATTAGCGGAGATACTACTGTATATAATCCGTGGGGTTCACCAGGGGAGGCAATGTTAGAGTAATTCCTCCCATTCTTCCTCTTAGTCCCATCCTTAATGAAGTTGTCATGGATTTTTTGTATGTTTCTCTTAGCTCCTTTACCTTCTTGCTGTAACTGTGATGTTTTATTTGCATGTTGTTTCCTCTGTTACGTCCTAAACCCACATCTACCCAGCTCCTGTGCCGATTCAGAACTGACCACTTGTGTTAATACCCTGAGGACCTCTGTTATCATCCTGGGCTTGACCACTCAAGTCTATTCTCATACTAGGCTTTCATCTTGGGAAATCACTTTTATAGCACTATTTTTTTCCCAGGATTAGCATACATAAAGAACATCACCTTGCACAAAACTCCAATGAAGAGTTGTTGATGATGTGAAAAGGCTTGGCCCATTCTCCTTAAGTTAATGAAACTCTTGCTACTGACTGGACTTTGATGGAAGAGCTCTGTGGTCCAGACCTTCTTGTTGCCAATATTCTCTGCTGCATATAACAAGTAATTTCATGCATTTCATCCAGCAAATCTGGAATGTTTCTTCACATTTCATAGGCATGACTCAGATCTCTGTGTCCACCCTCAGCATCCTGAGCAGCTGTCCCTGTAGCTGGACTTTCTGGGAGGAGCTGTGATAAAAGACCTGTACTTGCTTTTATTCAGTCAGGTTATCTAAAAGAGCCAGAGGTGGACTAGAGGGCATTCAGATGGAATGCTATTCCAGGCAACTTGTGTGGCCTTCACAACAAAACGCATGTGCTGGTAGAGCTGAAACAGCTGGCACAAGTTAGCTGATGCAGTATTCGTCTCTGAAGAAGAACTATACTGTGTTGTTTGGGAACCTGCAGCGTTACAAGATTCTCCATGGAATTTCTCCAGTCTATGTGAAGGCTGTGAGACAGATTTCCTAGGTGACTCACTGCAATGGATTGTTATAGACACGTATTCTCAGGTGATTTGTAATCAGTATGTGGGTTTTACGCATATCTGGCATCAAGGACAGAAGTAAAAAAAGAACGTAATTCTTATATTGTATTAAATGGACTAAGAATTATCATTATTATTATTACCAAAAAGATTTTGTACTTCTATTTTAAACCCTATGAAGCTTCTCCATTTAATTTTGTGCCAGTACAATAAAATAACACACAAAATCATTATTTTGTGACATTAATGAAGTCTACTTTTCGAGCACAATTTGAATAGGCAATTGAACAACAGTGCACTAAAACACATTAAAACCAGGTCATCTGCTTTGCATTTCTAACAATAAGCCCACACTTCCATGAAGGGTAATCTTAAACCACTTTTTTTTTTTTTCGGAGCAGCCAGTACATCTTTATCTTAAAATTCCAAATGTTTCAACAATAGAAGATTGTTAAGAACTAGACAATTATTTTTCAGCACCCATTGATTAATGACTTAGTCCATGACACACAGAGAAAGTGTAGAACAAAGGAGTGCATTATAATAATGTACAGGCATTAAACCATCTTCATTAATAGGGTCTTTTTGGATTCTGCTTAGCATGGAACAAAATACGCCATAAAGAAAGTGAAGTATTAGCTTTAAATATCTTTTTAAACTTGCTTGATAAAAATAAAGCCTTCATTGTGTCCTTAATCTTAAAAATATTTTGTTGTCTGGATTTCACACATTCTCCAAACTAGGTGAACTGAAGCAGGGTTTCTGAGTTATGATTTTAGCTTGCTTCCTATAGGCTGCATACTTCATATTTCATATTTTACATAAGGACTTTACATTAAAATTTGACTGCGTCATCCTTTTTCCTGTTCTCTGCAAAAGCAGAGTTTAAGGTAGTGCTCAGTATTAATAGCAGTGGCAAAACCTGAATATTATAAATTAATTAACCTGTTGAGATTTAGTTACACAAAAAATGTTAAATGTTCCTGATTTAACAGGAATTGGAAGACATAAGAAAAAAAATTAGTGAAAGACCAGCTTTAACTATGAAAGATTCAACTTCGTTAATGCTCAGTTTCAATTGCCACAACCATGTAAGTGCTTTCATCTTTTAACCCACGAGCTCTTCTGGCTCCTCCTTTTATAAATATGTTTTTAACTCTGGCACCATGCCTTCTTCTCCCACCGATCTTGTCAAGGTTGTTACTTGTAAAGCATATGCCCACATGTTTGCAAGACTGGAATCTTAGATATGTTCAATGTGCTCTCTACTTTTTTACAGCTATTTGTGCTTCTGGCTTGTTCATTTGTTTGTTTTCCAGCTATTAAATTAATTCAAAATAGAATAATTTTTTCCCTAGGGCTATGGTAAGAATCTGCTCCAGGTTTGTAGTCTACATCACACATTATTCACAGAACGAGGCTAAAATATGAGCTGTGTATAGACAATGCTCATAGCACTTGGCATGGACAGAAGAAGATGGATTATGGAGCGGTTGTTGGAGCTAAGTGAATAATTCACAGTGAATAATTAATTTGACAAACTTAGCCTTTTTGTACGTACAGACCAGATAACAGTCACTTCTCGTTCATTCATTATTCAGATTTATTCAGTAAGTATCTTTTGAATAGGGTACAGCACAGAGCAGCTAAGGCATCTCATCACGGCTGTGCAAGCATGAATTAAAATCTCTCCCTGGATTAAGATTTCATTTAACTCCTCTGCAAACTGGGACCTTCTCATTTGGGTCAAACAGACAGTCAGAAGAATTGCCGTGGTGTGGGCCAAAAGCCCATACAGCCCGTACTGACACCTAGAAAGCCACATTTGTCTCCAAGCAGTGTAGATGAGTGCAAGAGAAAAGGTTTTCCTGCTTTCCATCTTCATAAGAGAATTTCTGTACAGGATGAGGTTACCCTCAGTGGAGTACTGCAGATCACTCTGGCTGTTTTAGAGCATGGCAGGCTAACAGGAAGACATGGGTTTGTTTACAGTGTACCATTAGAGTAAGGCAGAAGGAACATTTTTCTTTCAAATTTGTACTGGACTGACAGGCCTGAAGAATGAGGTCCCATTCACGTGTGCTACCGTAGCTGTGTTTTGCTGCACTCATTTTCTGCACACACCTACTATGCGCAAGACTGGCTAACTGGGATGCTGCTTTGGAGGAAAATGTGCTCTTGGGTTGAGACTTTTGGTGTTTAATGGGAAGCAAGAAATACTGGGAGTTGCTAGTTGAGGTGCCCAAATGTTTGGTGGTTGACAATAAACAATGTCACTGTTTTAACTATAAGTTTTTCAACTGCATTCGGGGTTCCAAAATAAAGGTTGCTGCCCCAAAGAGCTTATAGACAAACAAGAGGAGAGAAGAACAGGGGAAAAAGTGAAAGATAAAAACCAAATATGTAACAGTAATTACACCAGACTGGCTTTAATCAATGAGGCTTTTATTATTATTCACCTGCCTATGAAATCTCCACACAGATTTTTTTTTCTGATTTGAATTCCATTTTGTATAATGTCATACACTGTAAGCTATATCTAATAATGGTAATTACTGCTGCTTTTGTTTTCTACCCAGATGTAACAAAGCTTTGATGAATTGTTTCTCACTTCAATTGCATTAATTTAAATATGTGTATCAGATAAAATATTTACTGACAGCTTATCTGGCAAGGACATACATGGTTCAATAAGCAAAAATCACACTGTAGTTTGTACATATTTTATAACATTAATGAGTTGGTCAGCGTTTAGCAGTTTAACACTACAACCACTTCATCATGCATTCTATTAGTTTATCAATAAACACTCATGTTTTATCTTCTAAATGGTAAGCTGTAAAAAAAGAGAGAATAATCCTTCCCATCTCTATTAGCATGCAATTGATGAAAAATAAAATTAATATTAATTAAAATGTATTGATATCACAAAGCAATCATGATTTTAAACTTGCATATGAAAAGGTTTTATTTTTTATGCAAAAGTTTAAAAAATGTTTTGTTTTATACTATCAATGATGCCACAATTAAATCCATTTCAGGAGAAGCCCAAAGTCATAGGAACTGCTTTCATCAACTATTTTTATGAAAAAAAGCTAAAAGCAATAATCTTGGTTTTTAAGGCTTCACTTTACTTTCTTTATATCATGTCTATGACAAACCTCAATGACTGACAAAACTGTGTTTTTCTGTGTGTCCCCTTCATGTCTCACTTGGTCTCTTACTGAAGCAAAGTTACTGATAGCCTCTGGCCCTCAAGGGCAGACCTCTACCGTGATCAGATAACAGAAGAAAGCCTTGGATATATCTCTTACCTCAAAATTGCTCACAGCAATATGCAGCTGGATGATTTTCAGGATTTGAAGTAGTCACTTTAGATAGTCCCTTTTAGGTCATCACTAGACTTTGGGTTCTTCCTCCCATCAGCTTTGGATGCTGACTCTCTTTTAAACCTTATCTCCTCAGTGCCAGGGCATACTAGAACTAAACCCAAACTGAATCTTTAGAATCGAGGGTTTGAAGGACTTTTCACTAGTTTCTAGGTCAAGCCTGGTTTTCTACTCTTCCAGAAGATATCCTGGGCCTTATGGCAAACTGGAGCTTGACTACACCTCAACATAACCTCGTGACTATTACAACAACCGCAGGATGGGGATTTGGTGTTAAGAGAGAATCTCAGCCAAGCCTCACAAGTAACTTCACTGCTTGATATCTGGCACACCTATAATTTCATTGCTCTCACCATACAAACTAGTTCTGTTAGAGTTTTCTTTCATACATTTCTTCCTGAATCATCTAACCAACTTATTTCTCTAGTGACAGTTAGAGGGAGCTTAGAGGAAACATTTTCTTCCAACCAACAGGAGACAGTTTCAAGACCAAAGTTATTTAGCTTAGCCATACTGAGAGCGCCATAATCTGCACAAAAAGGGACAACCAGCAAGATATATGCATACTGTTGCCTTATCTAAATGTTCCTCAACTTTGGCTTATTGTTTTGTTTACTTCAGCAGAAAACTGAAGCTTTAGTACAGCTTTACTCTATCTGAACCGGATCTGCTGTTTTGTTTGTACTGTACACATATTTCAGTGATTTATTTGAACAGGAAATAATCTGACTAAAGTAATTTCACATATATTCTTGAGGCAGAAGAAGTGTAGCTACAAATGTCTTTTTAAGTAAGGTTAAAAGTCTTATAAGTGTTTGCAGGATACTAGATATAGCTTGAAATACAGAACACATTCTTACACATCAGCACATTGGCTGTCCTTCTGCTGGTCTGTAACCGCTTTCATTCTCCATTATATTTATTTTTTAATTTTATTTTAAAGGCATTACAAAAATGTTTGTATAAGCATAGTATCCATGGAAAAACGATACAGTGGCTGCTTGGAAGACCTATTCTCTGTCTGCAGCTTGAGTGCCTCCTACATGGGAGCAATAGATGCTTCCAGGGAGCATTTGACTTTAATTTCAGGAGCCCAGAGGTAACCAGGATGAGGTATAATCTGCAAGTTTAGCTTCTGCCATGCTTTCTTTCCATACTGTCACCTGCTGGAAGAAAACAATGCTTTCATCCTGAACCATAACATTTGGTGGCTCTTTGCAATGTTACTGTTTATACAAGAAGTGTGACCAAATAATAAGAGATGTACCAAGACCTGATGCTGTAATTTTTAGGCCTGGGAATTTCATGAAAAGTCATCCTGAAGACTGAGGTTTGAAGCAGACATTTTTTCCATTAAGTTACATTGTTTGGGGTTTTTTAGCACCTACATTCATAATTCATTTTAATTCACATGGTCTGTTGCTGAACACTGCTGACTCCTTTCTCATCCAACAGACTCTTCCCTTCCTTGGAGTAGCTGCAGAGAACTGCATGCTGCAGCACCTGTTTTCCAAAGAAAGAAAACATCCACAGCTGATTTGCTCCTCTCAGCCAGCCGACATATCTGTGTGATTTCATTGAAGGATGTAGAAATAAATGTTTTTACTGGGTGGTTTATTTCAGAAGGTAACTACAGGGCCCAGTAGAGTGGCCCCTGATTTGTAGTGGACTCTGTGGCAACAGAACTAGTTCCTGACTTTTAACTTGCTATGTGAGTTTTATTCATTACAGATGCATAAATATTCACAGCAGGAAACGATGATCTACTCTGCCTTTAAATTCCTGACATCCAACCCAATTCTTAACACTTTCTATTTTGCTCACTGATGTCTTTTCTTATCCTGAGTGTCACTCATATTCACTTTTAAGTCCCCTCCTAATTTAGCCTATAGCTCCATTACATGTCTTCACTCATAAAAAACATCCACTTTTTTTCAGGCATTCCCTATCTCACTCTCTTCATTTTGGTATCTTTACTGTATCCCTTTTTCCCCCTTAGTCTACTTTTTGTCTGAATGTGCAGTGCACAAAACTGCACACACTACCTGAGGACTTAGCAGTGCTAAGTAGGTCAGAAAGATTGCTTTCTGAGCCCAGTAGATGGTACTCCTGTTTAGATAGTTCAATACAATATTTGGTAGTTTTTCAGCAGAGTGATGTTACTGACAAACACAGGCTGATTGAATCAAAATACCGCAACCATAGCACAGGAAATGATCCTACATTAGGCAAAAGAAATGACCTAGACAAACTCATTGATATTCTTAATATTTTTCCTCTGTATTACGAATATATATATATATGAACTATATATTCAGTATTATATCTAATCCTGTTCATATTGAAGTTTTGCAATAAACCCTTATTGATTTCAACATCAATGGGACTGGCTTTGCCATTTCTGCTGATTATATAGAGGCATTAAGTTATACTTTTTATAGTGTATCTGCAATGAGCCATAGGTGCAACTATATAATTTGATAAGAAGGTATCAATTACTTTCAATGCCAAAAATACAAGTAGACACTCTTTTAAATAAGCAGAATGTTGTTAATAGAAATTAGCAGTCCAAAGAAGGATATGAACTACAGGGAGATGGAATTACGGTTTTTGCAGACAGACATCTTGAAATACCTTTTATTTTATATAGCCTTAAAAATTAAGCAAAAGAATTCAATTGCCTTTTATAAATTTGTAAATCTTATTTCACTATAGTATACATGCTCCAGAGGAATAAGAAAGCTTTTCACTTTCTACTTGGACCCTCATTTCTCCTTTCCAGAAGGCTATGTAAAGCTTCAATGCGATCTGAATCTTTGAGATTAAAAGGTTGATTTATCATTTTCTAATAAGAAGAATAATGTCACAGTAGGACAGTGGGTTGATTGGGACTACCTGCCATTCACAGAGAAAATCAAAGAATCATAGAATGGTTTGGGTTAGAAGGGACCTTAAAGAACATCTAGTTCCAAGCCTCTGCCATGGGCTGGGACACCTTCCACCAGACCAGGTTGCTCAAAGTCCCATCCAGCTTAGCCTTGAACATGTGCAGGGATGGAGCATTCACAACTTCTCTGAGCAACCTATTCCAGCCTCATAATGAAGGATTTCTTCCTAATATCTACCTAAATCTACCCTTTTCAGTTTAAAGCCGTTCCTTGTAAAAGTCCCTATCCAGATTTCTTGTAGGTCTCCTTTAGGAACTGGAAGGCTGCTATAAGGTCTTCCCAGCACCTTCTTTTCTCCAGAATGAACAACCCCAATGCTTTCTCAGCCTGTCTTCATACGGAAGGTGCTCCAGCCCTCTGATCATCTTCACGGTCTCCTCTTGACTTGCTCCAACAGGTGCACGTCCATCTCCAGAGCTGACTGCAGGGCTGCAGGTGGGGTCTCACAAGAGCCATGCAGAGGGGGAGAATCACCTCCCTCGACCTGCTTGCCACACTATGCTTTATGCAGGCCAGGATACAGTTGGCTTTATGGGCTGCAAGCACACACTGCCAAGTCATGTTTCTCAGCATACCCAAATCTTTCTCTTCAGGGCTGCTCTCAATCCAGTCTCTACCCAGCTTGTATTTGTGCTTGGGATTGTCCTGGAAACAAATAAAATAACAAGGAAAACTGCAAGCCTATTTACAAATTCTTGTCTATAACACAATGATTTTTGATGCTAGTAGCTTTACCCAACACAGACAGACAAGCTTTGAATTATTGCTCCGCTGCAACGTAACAATCCCATCGCTCTGACCCTTGGTGTCTTGCAAAATACAGTAGAACAATAATTGTCAATCCTTCCTATACAATGTGTTAGATTTGACAGAGGTCAGCATTAGCTACAAGACCTTTGGCTGATGCTCAAAGAGGTAATATCTCTTCTCTAGTTCAGTTGATAAAATGTTAAATAGAATCAATGTTTGCCATGCTTTTGCAGAGGCAAAGATAAAAACAGTCTTTACACTGTAACATGTTTTTAATAGACAGAAAATAGATGACAGTGTATCTCAGTGCTTTGGTAAATATACTATTTAAATGTCAAAAGTTTTAATTTTCCTAAAGAGAAATGGCACAATTCTTCTTTCCAATTTGCAGTGTGATTAATTTAACAAGGCTTTGTCATGCAGAAAATAGAGGATTTTGTTATAGATCTTACATGAGTAATACACGAAGGAAAAAGACTGACTCACAGACATTTTGTGTCAGCATGCGATTTGTATAAAGCGATCACATAATGTGACATCAACATGAAATGTATCAGCACGGTAAATGCTTCTCTTTGGCACTGTGGATGAGCTGGTGGCAAGGTCAACAGCTGCAGCTTCTAAGTTCCTCACTGTAAGCAGTCGGTAGTTAACATTTAGCTTCAGTCCTAGAGCCCGAGTCTTCAGTCTGTCATCTTTGACCATTGTGATTGAAGAAGTTTAAGAGACAGATATGGCACAAGGCAGTACTCTGCATTTAAGGGGGAAATCAGACTTCCAGGCCAGAAAGAAGAACTGGCATTTAAGAAGCATATTTTGTTATTCAAGTTAATAAAATTGTTCCTTTTGGTATATTTCTAGGCTGTGCAGATGAAAATGTGTAACACTGAAATAAACAGCAGTAAAAAAGATGCCTTGTGAGTACTTAAAGTGTATTCCTTGGTCTTTACTCATACAAAATATTTTTGTGAACCATACAAATCTTTGCTTCCTACTTCTGTTGCATGTTGCTGAATATACTATTTTGAATATGCTGTCAGCTCAGGTTAATGAAGACTGGGGCAAAGAAAGCCATTTTTCTACCAAGAAGCTGTCTGTGAGAAAACAGCTATTTCACAGGACAGCAATTTGACACTGAGCTTGAGCATCCATTGTGATCTTTTTAGATAAAACCAGGATGTGCTTGAATCCCAGAAATCCAAACCTTTGAAAGATTTTCCTGCAGAGCATTTGGGAATTTCCCCTGTGCTGGGACACTGAAGATCCTGAGCAGTTCATTGTTACACAGTGAATACATACACATCTTCAGGGCAGCAAGTATAGAAACAAGGCAAACCAGGTGTAAAAAACCTACTTGGAAGATCTTTCAGGTTTTGAGAAGCATTTGTATTATGCTTATTCACACCGAAAATATACTTCAGTTATCAAGCTGCCTGACAGGTTTCATTGCGAATGTTGGTGGAGTAAAGCACTGTTTGTGCGGTCTATGTGCCAGGATTCAGGCATCACTTTGGCTCCGTTTGCTTCTCCCATCTTACCCCATCCCTGCCCCTGCCTGTGTCCTCATCACCATCCCTATCCCTGCCTCTCCCTCCTTCATCTTCACTTTCTGTAAACCTGCCAGTGACTGAGTCTTTGTCTTTGCTGATACAGAAGTCTGGTTCTACAGAAAGATAACAAAGGAGATAATTATCTACCTGCAAAATGTGATGGAGACAAAAGGCCCTTGTAATGTTTACTGAAAAAGACTTGCTGGAGTTCAGCTGTCTTTGTCCTTTGCTCTCCTATCTCCTCACTTTGCCCAAAGATTGAGCTTACCTAGCTTTCACCTTGTAACAAACCTCCCATGCCTTCAATATGCTGCCAGTGGTGTGTTTGATTTTAAGGCGGGACAGCTAAAATACCTTCATTGTGAGGTTCTTCACCCCCAGTCTTAGTTGATCCCTGACTGTAAATTTTAAAAGAAGATGATTATGAAACATGTTAGCAGACAACAAATTTTGAATAGTAAGTACTTGTCTCAGAAATTAAATGCTGACCTACAACATAGAATAGCATAGAATAATAGTGTTACACCGGCTGGCATGCCTGTCCTAGAGAAAGGATTTGTATTTCTGAGATTCATGCTTCAAATAGGAACCAATCACCAATACATTTCCCAGAAATGAGTTGGGGTATAAATGTAGTTATTCCTAAGGAATGCAATTTCATTTGATAAACAAGAGGAGAAGCGAGAGGCACATTAGAAACAGCCAGGAACAGTAATGGAGAAAGCAGCCAGAAAGGCAAGCAAGGGGATAAATCACTGAAAACTTGCTGAGTATCCCTGGGCGGGGGGGGGGGGGGGGGGGGATGGGAAGAACAAGCAAGCCAACCCCTTGAACGTTGGCTAAATATATTGTGTGGATAGAGGTAACAGTGAGCATGAACATTCATTTTCAGACAGTATGGGAGAGAGGTTTATGAAGCAAAGCAATCTGCAACCAGCCCTTTTTTGTCCCTTCCTACATTTCGAAAAGACCAGCCCAATGCCAAACCTGCTATCTATCCTCCTGCCTCTAAAACAGGCACCTGGCAATTACAGCTCTGCAAAGGTGCTGGGTTCACTTTGTGGCTGTATGTGAAAGACACAAAATACCCACTTTCATCTTTGCATCTGAGTGCATTTGTACTACACATGTACACAGGATTTTTCTACAAAGACAGGAAGGCAAGGTCTGTTTTTTCATCATACATTTAAAAGTGAACTCTCACTGCAGGCACAGGGCTTTGTAGGCATGTGAGCAGCTTGCTCTTGGCTTCACGCATCCCTGGAAGTATTCAAGGCAGGCTGGAGAGGGCTTTAAGAAACCTGGTCTAGTGGAAGGTGTCCCTGCCCATGGCAGGGGTTTTAAACTAAATGATCTTTAAGGTCCCTTCTAACCCAAACCATTCTATAATTCCTAAGAACAAAAGTGCACTGAGCAAATATGCACATTTTAGTACTGATGCTTACTGCTAGAGTGTGTGCACTGGTGGTTGTACAGATATATTTCTACATTTACCAGCAATGTAGCTTGGAGGTAGGGAGAAGAAACACTGAAGCAAAAAAGTCTATTACTAAGAAAGGTAAAACTTTAGTGACACAGTTTAGTAAACTGTATGAAGCGTGGTGTTCAGCACTCAGGAAAACACCCAGATATTCAGCTCCTTATCTAAAGCATGTCCAAACTATCTGCACTTCTTGAGTCTGCAAAGCTGAACTGGAAATTGGACAAGACAGGCTTTTCTGGTATTGCCTCTTTCTGGCTTAGACAGATAGGGGATGATAGCATCTTTCCTTAAACACTTTTGCAGGCAGTTAGCCATCCAGGGCTAACCAGGAAGCACAATGATGTGCAAGAAAGATAAAAAAGCCCAGGAATAACTTTAGCAGGCCCTTGGGTTTGTTTCCAGTGGAGGTACAGTCCTGTGTGCCCCTTTGTGTGAGGCGTGCAGCCTTTCTGCTGTCCCAAAATGTCTCCTTCCCATCCTGTGGTGAGGATGCGTGGACTGGATGGCCTTTGTCAGTGCTGCCTCTGTAGAAGATAGGTGACCCCTGGATTTGTTTCCTCGATGACTTCTCCTACATAACCAAGGCAACAATGGAAAAATAAAAGCAGTGGATCCCAAAGATACCAAATCCACCATCACTTGCAGGCCTGACTCCTGAAGCACCTTCCTGTGACAGACGTGGGCACCTGCCAAAACTGAGCTTTTGTGGCATTTTGCTTAATATTGGAGACTGCAAACCCTGATGTGGACTCCTCAGAGCTTGGGAGTTACACCCACCCTCATTTAGCTGAAAGCTGTCTGGCCTAAAGAAACCAGAAGAAAAAAGTCAGGGTTTGTTCTCTGTACTGAAAAGGAAAAAAAAATAAAAAATTAAAAAATCAAGAGCTTGAATTCATTTGCCTCGAATTCATTTTCATTTGTAGGTAAATGCATTCGCAAGAACCAGATTGGTTCTTTATAATGGTGAAAGCAAGCAGCTACATTAAATTATTGAAAATAAGGTTACAGAATAAATGCTGATCTACATTTACAGTGCATTAGTAAAGAAACTGAGCAAGTAATTTGTTTAGTGCTGGTTTTGCTTTAAACAGAGAAATGGACATTCCAGAGCTAAGATGAAGAAAACCATACATAAAATTGCCTGGTGTTATGAAGAGGGGAAAAGGGATATATGGAGTGCTCATAAATAGCAGGAAGTATTGATCAGTGATGCTGAAATATCAGTGAACTCTGCAGAGCACTTTGAGTTACCTCGTCTTTGATTATGTTCAAATGTTAATCTGTAAACCTTTAAATGGGAATCAGACCCAAGAGTCTTGAAGACCTCAGGTTTCAGAAAACAACCACTGAGTTTGATCCAAATGTCAGAGCAAAATTGCAGAGAAGGACTTCACATCACTGGACTTGGAAATTAAATTAAAAATCAATGAACATTTTTTAGCCATTTTCTCCCCTCGAGTATTAATGAGCGGGTAACAGGAATAGTAGCACCTGGAGAAACTGCTGTATTAAGAATGTGTGTAGTCAAAAGCTTTTGTTTCAACTTAAAAAAAAAATATTTCATATACTATAAATATTTCTTTAAACATAAAAATTACAAAAACAGAGGGGTTTGCACTTTCTACGTGTGATCTTGTGCTTTCTGAAAGAAAAGGCTTTAGGCTGTTGTTTTTCTCTGGAGAGAAAGCATCTATTTTAAAACCCAAAACACACTCTTTCACCGTGTTTCTTACAGGACCAGCTCAGATATTCACCGTGGTTTCAAGGACAGCCTTGTCCTAATGACAGCCTTCCTAATTCTTAAGTAAATGAAGTTTTCACTGGTTTCTTGGTCCACCTGGGGGGTGGGCACTGACAGTCCTGATCAGCTGCTGACGGTGAGGGCTGCATTGTAATGCAGAACAAATGAGGGTTGGATACATGCCCTCATCGCATTCAGCCGCCACTGCTGCCACTTACAATTACAAAGGACAAGAGCAGGAGACACTTCAGCAGCGGGGAAGCATGACCTGCGAGCTGCAGCTCATTTTGCACTGCACTTATTCAATACAGCACTGCCCTATAATTTCCTATAGCATTGTTATCTGTTAGCCGTTTACACAGTCACACCTTCATTACTTCCTCTTTGCCAGCGCTGGCTGCTTGTCACATCTATTGATTACACTCAGGCTGCTATTTGCATGGATCACTCGTGACTGTCCTCAGAGAGACTGATACCCCTTGCAGGGACCGATACCCCCGCCAGGGACTAACGCCCCGTATAGGAACTGTTACTCCTGTCAAGGCCTGATATTCCTACTGCAGTCTGACACCTTTTGTGGCGTCTGATAATTCTGCTGGGCACTGACGCCCCTTACAGGCACTAATGCTCCTTAGAGGGACTGATACCCATTGTAGATACTGCTATCCCTGCCATCGACTCTGCCAGGACTGACAGACCCACCAGAGACTGATGTCCCCTTTGAAGGTGCAGCAGCCAGCAGGACCTCCACTGAGGGCTCTGGGTGGTTTCCCCCCAGCAGCCAGCAGCCCCAGGCAAGGATCCCAACACCCGCATGGGAAACCCTGTACAAGAGGATCCCAGAGAGACTGTCCTTGTGCTGGAGCAAGCACAGTGCTTGGTAAATTCAAATCACTGTGATTGCCTCACAGATAGCCACAAGGAACTCCATACTCAAATCCCTCTGTCAACTGTTTGGTATTAATCTCTACAATTATGGGGTGGGTGTTTTAATGCAGAGGCTTGAAGAAAGACTAAGATAAGGAACAAGAAAGGGAAAATGTATTAGATGAATGTCAGTGGTGCCTGCCTTCCACTACAGGTTTTCTATTTCTCTGCTGTAGTGAAAGAGACTACTGAAGGATACAAGGAAGTCTAAACCTGAGGGATGGAAGCTGGTATGTTGGCAATCACTGCTGGCACGTGCAAGGAAGGTAACATCCTATAGCTGGAGAACAGTGCGTCCTGAACTTGGGATGCTGTGCTCTGAGCACATGTGTGAACACGACTGAGTTATGGGTATTTTGCTGGAACTAAAGAGATGCAATACTTAATTCCATTTCTGCTTAAGTCAGCAGTACAGGTCTGTTGTCTTTGGAAGCAGGACTAGATCTGATATCAGAAGTAGCTGAAGATCTTTGTCTAAAACCTGTTTAAGTGGGTGCACAAGTAGAAGACAACAAGGTGATCAGATGGGGCTGAGAGAAGTGCTAATTGCCGTGTTCCAGGAGGAATATAAATAGCCTCCTAAAAGGTGTGGTGATTCACTTGCCCTTTCTTTCCTGTACCTTTGTGTTTCCGGAGAGAGGTTTTGTGAGATTTTGGCTGCGGAAGGAAGGAATTCGTGCTATCTGAACCAGTGATGGTAGCTCAGCTGGATAACAAAATCCTCACATTACTGCAGAGCAGGCAACTACGCAAACCTTTTCAAATCTTCTCCACAAGTAGAGTGCAGATAAAAGCAGGCAGCAAAATGTTTCTGAAATTATCTGTGATGGAGTAAAATCATGCATCATTTCATGAGCGATGCCGAATCAATGCTTATTACTAACAAGTAAGGTGTTTAAATCTTTCAATGGGTATGGGGGAAGAAAAGAAAGAGAAGAAAGTGTCTGAGATGAGCACAGTAAATTGCAACAGGAATTTAAAACAAATATATCCTAATTATTATTATTTTAAACTGTAATGTATATATTCCATTCTCTATCCCTTTCTTTCTGTTTATGACATGGGTTAATGTACTGATCTACTCACTTTGTGTTTTGTCTTCTCCTTTTCTCTTGCTGTCATACACAGCATTTTAAAGAAATGACACCAGTGCATATGAATGCCACAGCTTGTAGAAAACAATCTAATCCCAGTTAAATGCTGGTAGCTGAGAATTTTGTCTTTGTCTTCAATGGGAGGAAATTCAGGTAGCCAAGCCTAAATGTCAAGATTTTTGAGAATTAATTCTGAAAAAAACAACCATGCCTCAGTTTGGTGCTAATCATTTTACAGCTTCAACATTAACCAGTACACAACAATTCTCATCTCAGAAATTTTCAGTATCTATAGTAATTTAAAGCATTACAATTTTACTTATTATTGCATCAAAGTAGACGATATTAAACTACCAGTTTCCTACATACAGCTGGGTCTGGAGTTGTTTTAGTGGGGTGTTTCTACTGTGTGTGTGAAGTATTACACTTCTGTTCCCAATCAGAAGGTCATGAAAGTCATAATACAACCCAGACATTTGCCTTTCACTGTTCCTGCAATACAGAACAACAGTGTCACTGTAAAAATTTACAGCTAAGGTCAAGGCCACAAGAGTCAATAAGCTCATGCAAGCAGTGGAGCACAGGGATTGGTGAGGAGAGGTCATCCACGTGTCAGTGTAACTCTATAGCCAGGGCAATGGAGACAAGGTGTGCTGCTCACTGCTGTTTTGAGACCCCACACAGATAACATTGCACATGGTCACCTGAATTCTGATAGCCACTAATATTTATATTTTAAAAGGAATCTGAAAATAGCTAATTCACAGTAAGACAGGATTGAAAAATATGCTGTATTCTGGCCTTCTCAGACAACAGCACAGCTCATCATACAAATCAGGCCACAATTTCAATCTGTCTGCATGAGCAGAGTCACTCAAGCAGATGAAGAAAGAGAGAGAAGAATCCTACTAAAACTTTCTAAAGTCCCGACAGGCTCTGGGTCAGTCTATCAGCATGAAACATGTTTTCTATCCAAGTTGAATTCCAAGCTCAAGGAAACTCTACTGCCAGCCTTCTATCTTGGTATGATAAAGGAGGCATCCTGTACAAGAAACACCTCTTTAAATTATGATTTTTCAATATTTGTAGTTTTACCCAAAAGGCTTTACATGAGTTGTTTAAATCCAAGAACAATGATGAAGATAAAAGAGCAAGAAAGCTTTCTTGTGCTATTTCAGTATTTGCTGAAACCAATAATCCAGTGTCATAAGTGATGATGTAGTGAGTCAGCAAACATGAAATATCTCTAGGGAGCTCTTTGTTCTGCTGTTTTTTTTTCCAACCAGTGCTTCTGGTTGTCAACAGAAAAGCATAAAATAAATTTTCAGACTCTAAATAAAGTACTTTACACATGATCCTAATACTTTTTGCTGGGGAGAAAAAAAAAAACAAACCAAAATTAGAAGAATTAAGTCAAGCACTGATGTATAATTTCCTTTAACTGTTTTCGCCTTTGATAAAGATGCAACGGAAATCTTGAGGGTTTGAAGTTGTTTATTAAACTGATTCTACACATGAAAATGTATATTTTATAACCCAAGATTCAGGAGAATATTTTGTATTTTACATTAATGTCAATTCAACCTCCCTCTCCTTTGTTCCTCTTTCATTTTTATGTTTGGGGGCCTATAAGGATGCTGGGGATGGACTCTTCATTAGGGACTGTAATGATAGGACAAGGGGTAACAGGTTAAAACTTAAACAGGGGAAGTTTAGATTGGATAGAAAGAGGAAGTTCTTTACTCTAAGGGTGGTGAGGCACTGGAATGGGTTGCCCAGGGAGGGTGTGAATGCTCCATCCTTGGCAGCCAGGTTCAAGGCCAGGTTGGACAGAGCCTTGGGTGACATGGTTTAGTGTGAGGTGTCCCTGCCCATGGTAGGGGGGTTGGAACTAGATGATCTTAAGGTCATTCCTAACTATTCTATGATTCTATCATTTGGTTTCTAATAAAATTTAGCGACAAACAAGCCAAAGTTGTCAAATTTTACCTGTTTTTAAGACAAGGTCTACTTTTAACAATTTTGGCTAGTTTTAGGATTCAAAGAAAAGCTGAGAAATCTTGTGTTGCCCGAGATTTCACTCAATATTCAGTTCCTTTGTGGAAAATGAGAAATGTGCTTCCGATATAAACTTGGCCTCTTTTTCCAGTTGTGTTTCAAGGAGTGCAGAGTGACAAGACTCTTCACTTAGGTCTTCACCTGAGTTAAGTGTCAAAATCAGATGGGATGAACCCAGATTTAGCTGTCCACCATTGTGATTAAACAATGGATTTAAAACTGTACATCCACTAAATCTTTCCCTAGCACTAAGCTTGGCAATGTTCACAGCTACCAATTTTATTCAGAAACTGTCCAGCAGTGAAAAGAAGTTCATTATTTTAAAGTAACTCATGTCAGTTTGCCTAAAGTTTTATTTGATATGGCACTTGTGTTTTAAGGCTTCAGTGGCTGCCTGTCATTGTCATCCTGATGTAAAAGTGATTTTTACTGGTATGACACATAGAAATTAATTCCTGCATGTAGATTCAGAAAGAAAAACTGTGGGAAGAAGGTTTGGACAGAGGGCAAAAACCTTAAACTGAAGGGCTACTAATTGACACAGTAGCTGGTAAAGCCATCGTGTTGCTATGGAATTGTTATAAAGTACAATGAGTTTTATCTATTTCTTATATGAAGAGAAGGTTCAGGATTCACCACTGAGGGACATTTTGAGCTTCAACAGATTTACTTGGAGTCTTAAAATTACTTCCATCTGTTTGTTGAGGTTGGACTGAGATTTTGGACTGCTGAACCATCCAGAGATACCAGGCTGTTCTTTGGCCCTTCTGGAGTAAGGAAGACACACAGACTAGTAACTGTTGTCTCTGTATTTCTTGATGCCTCTGCTTGTTTTGAATTTTAGCTGCTGCTTCAGTTTTCCTGACTTGTCTGTGGACCCTGGGTGTGGTAAATGTCATTCTTCTTCATTAGCTCAACTGTTATAAAAGACCTACATGCAAGCACCTCTAGGTATCTCTTTCCTGCAGACAGATGCTTCAGCACCTCTACTTTCCTGATGGCTATCTGTGATCAGGATTTTGATGAGGGAGAATCAGTTATAGTGCAGAAGAAATTAAGGGGAAACTGATGTAGGAGGATAAACCTGTAATAGTATTGACTGCATTGGACTATACCTTCCCCTTATTCACAATAAGTCAAAAAGTTTATTTTTTGATTCAGGACTGCTACTGTTTTCTCAGTGGTGCTGATGATAGGTATTTATATTAGGTCTGTGATTGCAGTCATAGCTCCCTGACATTTCCTTATTCACATTATAATATCATCTAGACATCTAGAGTTGAGTGTCCATGTTTGCAGGAGCTGCACCTAGACACAAATAAAAGACAGCCTTTATCTCAACAGTTTAGCAACAAGCCAATGAAACTAAAATTACCGGAAGCAATATGGCTTGCTGTCATTTTGTAGAAAATGCATAGTATTTAGGTGACTTACCCACAGTCATGCCCTTCAATGTCAGTTAAGACCTGACCTCAAACCAAGGACATTCAAACCCTGCACTAATTCCATGATGATGTTCTAGTACAGTAGGTATGTCTACAAAAGGAGTCTTCAGTCGAGTGATGCCTGTCTACATTTAGCAATGTGTCATAATTTAGAACTGTCCTAGCATGAAATGGAAAGGGACCCACCAGCTGCTGAGTGTGGCAATCAAGAGTAAAACTAGCCAGAACTTCAAACTAGATTTAAACTGTTCTACGTCAATTATCTATCATATAGAAAATAAAATGCACAAAACTGTACTACTAGCCTTAATGTTACTTGTTTTCTTCTTCTGGCAATATGAATTCTCTCACTGTATCAGAAGGTTTATAAAAGATGTACAGGGACATATAGTTTTTTTAATGATCTTCATTATAGAGTTTATAGGTTAGTTCATTCAAAAATATAGATTTTAATTTTCTTTATTTTCTCAGTGACCTCATTCTAACTGTCTGTTGTAGGGTGCTCAGCTGAGGCTTAAGGCCTTACATACAGAATCATAGAATCATTTGGGTTGGAAAGGAGCTTAAGATCATCTAGTTCCAACCCCCCTGCCATGGGCAGGGACACCACATGCGAAACCATGTCACCCAGGGCTCTGTCCAACCTGGCCTTGAACAGTGCCAGGGATGGAGCATTTATCACTCCTTTGGACAACCTATTCCAGTGCCTCACCACCCTCACAGTACAGAACTTCCTTATATCTAACCTGAACTTCCCCTGTTTAAGTTTTAACCCATTACCCCTTGTCCTATCCCTACAGTCCCTAATGAAAGTTGTAGTTGACCATTACTGCTGGCCAGGTGTTGGAAAGCATATTTAAACACAAAGGTCCTCCTTTATTCTCATGCACTTTTCTGCACTTAAATCATGAACTGTTGCTTTTGGCTTTGCAGTGATTATATATATCACAAATCAGAATGCCTTTAAAAAAAAAAAAAAAAGAATTAAAAATAATGTGACAGAAAATTGCAGTGAAACACCTTCTGTAAAGAAATCGGGTATCACTGAAACCTGATGAAATTGCCAGGGAATCTAACCAGAGGTTAATGCAATTTAATACACAATTTAATACACTTCTCTCACACTGAGTATTATTACACCTTATTTTCAGCCACTAACAAGGTCAGTGACTTGTGCTGGAGTTCTAAAGGAAAAGGCTGTAATACTAAACATATGTATGCCTGCAAACATAAACTTTAGTCAAATTATACTTCTATAATAACTTCTTTAAACTCTAACACATTGCATTACTGAAATAATGCTGTACAATAACTATGCTGTAGTATTTTTCAGTACTGCCTTATTTCTCTACAATGCAGTTGCAGCATGATTACTCTATAAAACATTTTTACAGTCCCAGAGAAGTTGGTTAGGGTGTCTCATGACACAGTCTAGCAGCATTCATTTTAGAAGATGGTAGAGGCTTTCATCAAAAACTTTGCAAGTCTTTGTAAACCACATGGCTGGTAGGGGGAAAATTTATTCATTGTGTAATTTTTGGAAGATTAGGGTGAAAAGTATACTGCATGTAAGCAGCTCCTGCTCATAAGCTTTCCTTAGTCCCCTGCAGTAAGCATTTTCATCTGTATTTTACTGATGAAAAAGCTGTCAGGACAGAGAAATGAAGGTCTTCATTTTTGAGTCTGGTCACTGTTTCAGACAACTGTCGTCTCAGGTGCCAGATTTCCCAGCCTGAAGCAACTGCTTGATGAGGACAATGTACAGTCCCTTGGGAATTCCTTGCAGCCATCCACCCAAAGAGGTGGGCTGAGGACTCACCGGTGACATTGCACCCCTTGGCCCACTGAGGGCTGATCAGGTGTCCCTCTCCTCTGCCTGTGGGTGCTGCTGGAGCAAGGCAGTGCTGGCCTGTGCCATGGCCCTCGATTGTGCCAGCATGTGCACCAGGCAAATAGGGCTGCAGCTCCTTCCTCTGAACAGCAACACTGCAGCAAGGGGAATTTTCCCCCAGCAGACTTATTGCTTTAAATGGTTTATTCAAAGGATGCAGAGGGACAAAAATAACTTTTCAGTATTTTGATGTCAGAGAATGACTATTTAATAACAAAAAATTAATTAATAATTAGGTGTTGTAACTTGATGAATTTTCAAGTGCTTAAAAGAAGAGTGTATTTGATTGCCTTTCTGCATATTGGCATACTAGGGCACAGAAAGAAACCTGCTCAGTGAAGACCTTACAGAAAATCTGTGATCAAGTTAGTTAATCTTATATGAACAAACTGACTATGGCCACTCTGGGCAAGGATTGAAATATCTAAAGGTAGAATGAGGTTTCAGACATCCCTGCTTTGGAGACACTTTCATTCCACATTTTTGTTTAATTCATTACAAACACATGAAACACTATTAAAATCAAAACTGTTTCTGGTGATGAGCTTTATCTCTACTTCCCTCAAGAGTGAGAGCTGCTGAGTTATGTTTTAAAATGCTCATATAAACATATTTCAGAAAGTTTTGTTTCATCCCCAGCAACATATACTTTGCCACACATATATTTGTGTGGTGTATACAGACTAACTAATTACAATGATTTTCAGGTTTTGGCATTTAGGTATTTTCCCTATTAAAAATATTATTGTCTGAGCAGTTTTCAAATATTTACCTCATGCTCATCAAGGGGTTGGATGTTGCTTACTGCTGGCATGTTGCACAGGGAATTCCTATCAGAGTAGATATGGGGCCTGGAAAAAGTGAGGAGAAGAGGGGGAGCTTCTGTGGGAGATGAAACTTTGCTGCTGTGACTTTCCCATAGCAGAGAGAGTATTGCATCCCAAATTCCTTCAGTTCTTTTGCAGTTTAATGAAGGGGTAAAATCCTTTTAGTATTGCATTAGCCTCCTGCTATCCAGTACCACAGTGTTACCTACCCTGGGCTATTTCATGTGCAAGAATATGCAAAGCAGAAAGGAGGACCTGTCTGCAGTAAGTAATTTTTCTGGCAAACTTGATATACTGAATATGGATCTATGCCCTCATTGCTTCATCATCACCCTGTGATGTTTGGCCCCAAAGCTAAAGTGGCTTTTGCTGCAAATAGCCACGCTGACAGCTCCTTGTAAGTAGGACAAGAGTGGATTAGTGCAGGCATTTTGCAGCAGAAGGCTCTGGAGTCTCACCTGCGCAGCCACACGATTGCATTCGTGTCCTGCTTTAATGCCCTTGAACATCTTTTATCTTCCAAATTCTAAGAAAATATTTTTTTTTTCCCTCTACCTATGCAGGCAGGAAGGAGCAAAACCAAGCATAAATGGTATATGGAGGATGGGAGAAAAATAGAGGTTGGCTACTACATCCCTTTCCCCTCTCAGGAGCTTATAGGGCATCTCTGCTCCCAAGCAGCAAATTACAAAGGTCTCTACCATAACCTAGTGCTCTCAGTATCCATAGCTCCTTAGGGAAGGGACAGCACAGCTTGAAATTGGGGAATAAAGCAGCCAGATGGCCTCTGCAAGGGTTTGTGCATATTCTGGGAAGTGCAGAGTCTGGAGCTTGCTGCTCTCACTTGCTGTGCTACTCAGCAGGACCCTTTTGCTCTGAGAGGACCCGCTGCAAACGCTGCAACACTCTTGTGGAGCATCTCTGGTACACCTTAGACGCTCAACCCCACTTTACATATTTGCATTTCTGCAAATTTAATGTAGCTTTTTTTTTTTAAATTGCTTCACCTGCAATTTTTGTAATATGTCACTGGAAATCTAGTTACTGCAAATTTTAAAAAACAGTGATAAAGAAAAAAAATTGATTTCATGTTTATTCTACTTCATCTAAACATGCTTGCACAGAAGTACTGGCCACTCATAATACTTGTGGGGTTAGTATTCAGAATAATTTTTCCACAGATTTATTCCTGATGTTGCTTGTCTCAAGTCCTGAGCAGAAAAAAGGGTAGGCTGCTTTTTTTTTCAGCCATTTTCATTTTTCTCCATTTCTTTTGATTAGTAACTCTACACTATATTGCTTAGGCACAGGAGTTTAAATTGTAATGTATAATTAAGGTGGGCAACCTGGCATCCAGTTTCACACTCTTTTCCTGTCATACTCTTATAGTCATCATCAGTCTTCCAGTTAATAAACTATTTGGACTGCCCTTCAGCTCTCCTCTTTTGAGAGAACCCTATTGAAGCGAACTGTCACAAATCCTGCAAAGCTTGGACTCCTTGCTTGGGTACCTCCAGTGCTGAGAGAGGCCTGTCTATCTCACAAGAACAGGAACATAGGTTTTGATGCACTGTCTGGGATCAGTAGTTATGATGGGTCACAAGAAGAGTCACAGCTCATCAGACAGCATAGAGAAGAATCTTTCTTATCGGGACTCACACCTTAAACTCTTCTACCTGTCTGATTCACCTAGGCTGAATAGGTGGCTATGCACTGGTGTGATGTGCATTTCTTTGCAGGCTGTAAGTCAAGGTGTGTGAAGTTACTGCTTTTAGAAGAGTCTGAAATACTTCAGCTTGAAGGTAATAAACATAACAACCTCCACAGCCAGGCCCATGGAGATGGGAAAATTCCTAAGCTGCTGCACTAAGAAAAAGGAGCATAAAATACCACTAACAGTCATTACTGGGGCATTCAGGAACAGCTTGTGGTGTGGTAAGACTATCAAATGCATTGGCCATTAGTAGACATAAGCACATAACTGAAAGACAGCTAAATTATTTTCGAATTTAGCTTATTCCCACCTCATTAATACTGGTTTTATATTTCCTAGATCGGGTTCATGTCACTTTACCATGGTGCTTGAAATCCTGTACAGGTACATATAAGAGGAAAAAGTACAGCATATTAAAATAATCGTATTGACCTTGTAGCTGGATAGTATAAAAGACTGCCCTTTACCTCTCCTCGCGGCCAAGGGGAGATGTTCCACCAGCATTTACTTCAGCTGCTTTCATGCCTTCACCAATCCTGAAACCAGCCTAGGAGGGAGCTATACTACCAGCATAGCTCAGCGGTTGCTAATGTTGGCTTGATGACAGTGTCTCATATGCTAGTCTATCTTCTCAACACCTCAGATTCCAGTCATTTTGAGAGTATAACAAAATGTTACCAGAAAGAACTCTTCAGAAACTTTAATGAATGTGTTGAGCTTGAAGCCACTCCTAAAAATTAATAAACATCTTGGGGTGCTCATTTTCTTTCTAATTGGATCTTGCTTCTGTTTTAGACTCCTAATAGATAAAACACAGATTGATACTGAAGCAAAGAAAACACTTTTCTAAAGCTGGCTGCTAAACTGAGTAACTTAAATTCCAGTCTGGTCAGAAGTTTGACATGCAGTTGTGTTTTGTGGTAGCATTACTTCTTCACATGCAACTACAAGTTTTTGCCAGATTAATAGATGATAGTTCTGTAGTCAGGACAACAGAAACCAGAAGGAAAAGAGGAGAAAGGTTAAAGGCTGAAGGCGCAAGCTAAAACAAACAACAAAAAAATAGCGATCTCCTCTCTGTTTTCCTGCAGGTGTATTTTTCTCTCTGAAACAGACAGAAGCATTTTAAAGAGATGTTTATTTAGGCTGTGTAGCAGTTCAAAGGTTTGATTCTTTTGGGTGATGTAAAAAACCCCAGCCAATAACCTGTAAAACCCAGGCACATAAAAACCTACTTTCACACAGTGCTTCCTGAACTATATCTGACATCCAAGCAGCCGGTTTGAGTTCACAGGCTCTTACCTTAGCTGGGGGGGGGGGGGGGGGGGGGGGGAACTACAGTTTCCCCTGTGCTTTGTGCTGTGCCGCATAGCTGAAAGGAGGGTACACAGGGCTTTCTGACCTTACATGACTTGCTAAGTGGACAATGGGGTCCAGGAGGTGACACAATCTTGGCACACCTGTTATCCAAATCCTGGTTTAATGAGCACTTTTAGAAACTTCTATGGAAATATTTTTGTTTATTTAATTTGAAAATCTGTGTAATGGGTAGTTCTGTCTCTTCCAAAAATGACAGAGGCCTAAACCAGCCAAACACAGAGGCTTTCTAATAGCTGGGGGAGTAGCAGTGGAAGTGCTTAGCAGCAGGAGCTGGGTAACCTACATTCCAACAAGAGGAAGTTTTAGATTAAAGGAGTTCTGATAAACAGCGTTTAACTGTGCTTCTCCAACCAACTATAAATGCAGTTGGCACCAACGGTGACATCAATTATTTAGCGTATTTCTTTTTCCTGCATATTCCTCCGTTTTCCATTCACTGCCTAGGTTTCCAGATACGCATTTTTAAGTTGTATAATAAGTAAGGGTAGGGTGCAGAAGCAGTAGGTTTCTTGTAACTTAAAGCAGAATCTTATCTGTTGCATACCCTGGCTTTCTGTAACAAACGTGTAATGCTTTGTAGTCTAGCTTTTCAGAGGAATGCTGTTGTCATCTTTCCTCTCTTTAAAAGCCCCTCTGCTCCCGACACTTTAATTGCACTGTTGCCTAAATGAGGCACTGCACAGTGTTAATGTGTGAGTCTGAGCGACAGTGCACTCCTCTCTTCAAGAGCTTTTGCCCTTGATCGTGAATTTAGCAGAGTAGGTACTTTAAAAATAACTGGAGATTCAAGCAGAATCGCTACACTTACCGTCTTGCATAAGGTTTGTTGACACAGGGATACTTCAACAGTAACTCATATTCTTTCCCTGGGAATAATAACCATTGCAATTAGTGAACTAGTTATTAAGTGTTGGGCTGGGGAGGACAGCAGCGGCATTTCTGTGTTTCTGGAAGCAGAGTGTTCAGTGTCCACATGGTCTAAAGTAGAAAAAAAAAAAGAAGAGGGGTAAAAAAAAAAGGAAAAAAAAAAAGGAAAAAAAAAAAAGAAAAAGGAAAAGGCTTGAATTCCTGCCTGCAGACTCCCTTCTTGCAAGCTGTCCCTCCAGCTTCTCCCAGACGAGGCGGCAGGATGTTTTTATTCCCTCCGGGGCTATTCTCCATCGCCTTCTCCCCGGAGCCGGGCACAGCCGGCAGCCCAGAGAAAGCGGAGTTTGGGGGCGAGGGCTGGCGGAGCTGATGTCAGCGCAGGGCGGCGGGAACGATTGGGTTGCGGGAGACTTTGCAGCAGCAAATCCGCCCCCCCCCCCCCCCCACTTACGCCCCCCCCGCACCCTTGGCTTCAAAGCGACCGGCGCCCAGCAACTCGCAGAGGTGCAAAAAGTGGGCGCGGGGCCGGCATAGTCGCCGCTACCGCCCCCGGGCATCGCCCCGGCCGGGCCCGGCACGTCGGGGCGGAGGCGCGACCCCTCGGCGCGGCGCTGGGCAGCCCGCCCTGCCAGGCGCGTTATAAAAGCCGCCTCCAGGAAAGGGAGAAACTCCACGGGAGGAAAACATCGCGGTGCGGTGCTGTTTAGCTGAAGTGCAGGCATGACATCCGTCCTGGGCAGCAGCAGGGCGTCGGGAGCGCCGAGCGGACAGCTGAAATGCAAGTCCAAGAGGAGGCGGAGAAGGAGATCAAAGAGGAAAGGTAAGCTAGATAGATTTTTATTTTTTTTCCTCTTTTTTTCCCTCTCTCCTCTCTCTGTCTCTCACACAACATCGGCTGCTCCTGTGGTTATTGTCTGTGCTCGGCACACGCCGGCCCCAGCCCTTCTGCCACCCCGACGGCCCGTGAGGGGCGGGCGGTGCCTCGTCCGCTGTTCCGATCCGCCACCCGCGGGGTCCGGCTTGAGGACGAGAGGGGTCTCCGCGCTGCCCCGCGGACGGACAATGTTTGCTCTCCTCCTCTCTTTGTTTAGGGGTGAGGTTGAACCTCGCAGGGGTGCCAGCGGGTGGCGGCTCGGCGGACCCCGTCCAAGGTAACGCGGTGCGGAGGAGCTGCCCTGTCCCGGGGTCTCCGCCGGCGCTGGCACGTCCGTCGCCTGGCTCCAGCACCCCCAACACCATACTACCCTACCTGGCGCCCGATGTCCGGCGCAGGAAGTGCCCCGGCAGCGCAGATCGCGGCGTGAAGCCTCCGGGGCAGCGCGCAGCTCCCGCGCGGCGGGTTGCGTCCTCCAAACTACCGCTTTATCCTTCTAGAGAAGGTCCGCCGAGTTTTGCTGTTTTGGTGGTGTTCCCCTTCCCTAAGCAAATCTGTTAGGAAGGCGCTCATTGCCATGGGCATGAAAAGTGAAGCTACAGGATGTCATTGCGAACGGGGAGTATGCCCTACATAAAAGCTCTTCGCCAGGCTGCGAACACTTTAAAGTAAAAGGCACCGGTATGAGACGCCAGAGATGCCCAGCTGCAACGCATTTGATTGCAGAGGTGCTAACTCCAGATGTTTCGCTGAGCAGTAAATACCATGTAACCTGTAATTGTCATCATTATGTGGGACTAACACGAGTTTTAGTCAGCTAGCTCATCAACTCAAGCCGATGCTCATGATACACTGTTTTTTTCTCCTATTCTAGAAAACATCATTTGTAGGCGCCATTACTTAAGTGTCTTTTTATTATTTTGTTAAAGGCAGTTAAGCACGGTATTGGATAACTTTTCAGAAAGGTGTCAGAGCAGGTTTTATATGGTAACTGGTACAAACTGCTCAAATGCTAAATGCTTGATTGTATCATTTGCCTGTCACTATTTTAACTTTCACCCCTGAACTCTGTATTCAGAATCATAGTTACAAATAGTGGCCTGCGCACAAGCGGAAACTACAGGCACCCAGATCAGGACATGGAGTAGGTGTGTAACCTTGACTTGTTCCTCTGGATTTTTGGGTTGCTGTAACACCTGGTGACAAAGGCTGTCTTTTACTCTCCATTATAAAATCAGTTTTAAAATACTAAGCATCCTTTAAATATGCTTGTTACTTAAGTTGTGGTCTGCAGACTTCTTTGTGCTGTATTTGTTTAAGCAAAACTACTTTTCTAGGGAACTACAAACTTAGCCTAGCCTTAGCTACCCTGTACTTGGCCAAGAGAAAAGAGTAATCCATTAATATATGCAATGAAGAAACACAAAAACTTGCTAAACAGTAACTTGCTAAATAACAGCTATTTGCAGAATAGACATCTGGAGGTTGATGACATTCTAGAAAGTGCTTGATATCATTATCAATAAGAACATGCACTTGAAGAGCTATTTTTCTTTATTCCTCCAAATGTGCTGTTGTAACCACTTCCTAAATAATGTGGTCGGTTAGTATACCAATTATAGGGAGCAATGCTTGTGTTCATATGATTTTGATTTTGTTTTCTATGTAATTGTAGTATAAATTCATAAAAGTACACATTCCTTTAATTTTATACTGGCAAAAAAAAATGCCTTTAATTTAAGGCACACCCAGTATAAAACCTGTTGGATTTTATTATTACACTAGTTTACTTACTGATCGTATATTTCTGTGTCTTTTTTGACTGTATCTAATGCAAAGATGTCTAACAAACTGACTGTCCTAGAAACTAGTCAAGAAAATGTATTTTAAGCTCATAAATTACTACATTCTTATAAGAATTAATATGGGCTCCACTGTTTTGGAGGTTTGATCTATTTAAAAGACTCTGAAAATCTTTGTAGAGTGTCACCACTCTAAATGGTTAAAGGCGAGGGTCACTTGACTGTAACTATTATCCACACATATTTTGTTTCTTGCAAGAATACTTTTAGTATGTGCTTTAAAATATGTAACTACGCACGTACGTTTACACATACACATGCAGATACCTGTGGACACTTGTAGCCAAAGAAATTCACTCTAGTCTTAAATTTAAATTGAATACTAATCAGTAAGGAAATGAAATGACCTGTCACATCCCTACTTCTTAAGGAGATGGACTCAACAAATTCTTTATACCACTTAATATATTTTATTACACATGTTACATATGTACTGTGCTTAAAACCAGGCTGAGACATCACCAGATAGAGTATCTAAGGATGTATAGAAGTAGAAGCAAATGTTACTCTCTATTTAATAGCACTGGGTTTTCTCTTCGGATGTACTTTCCATGTTTTCAGTCATATTTTTGTCCTAGTTAGTGGGAATTATAAATTGGTGTATCTGGGTATAGCACTTTGCTGCACTTCTTTTATACCTGGATGATCTGGTTTAGGAGTTTGCTGGAAGCAGAAAGCAAGTTCAAGCAAGGAAACAAACAACATTCTCTGAATAGCTGAATTTCCCTGTGCATTAAGGTTAAAAAAACATGTGCTGCATGAGACTGAGGGGGAGAGAGAGGATTTCCATATATGCAAATTGAGCACTGAAAGTCTAGGATACTGAGTGTAATTCCAGTGTACAATAGCATTATCCAATAATTAATTTGAATGCATCTTATTTTTATGCTTATGAAATCCAGCAACCCTTTAAGTATAAATATCCTCCCTTGAAGACTTAAGGTTAAATGTCCATGCAACGAATATCGCATTTCAGGCATGTATTTGCACAGTGTTTTCATTCAATTTTGCACTACGTGCAGAAAGTGTGTTAAACAGCTAAAATGTGGATATTCATATCCATCTGTTAATGTTAGTATAAGTAGGAATATTTTCATTGTAATTTAGAAATTAAGTATATTAAGTCCTGGTGGGAAGTTAATATCTTAATTTCTCGGTGACCTAATGAAAAATAAATAGGGATGCTTGCCAGATTATCTGCAGACTAATTTCATGTAGAAGCAGTAATAGGTGTTTTATATTTCTCTTTTTGTTGTTCTGTTGGGTTTGTTTTGGTTTTATCTGTGTGCATAAAATGACTAGAAGTTAAAAACTACACCTACTGATTTAGAGAAAGTCATTTGAAATGCTTAGGGCTTTATAGGAAGTTACCGTATTTGTGGGTTCTTGTGTTTTCTCCAGGGCTTTGGAATATGGCAGAGCACTGGCAGAATTCAGCACAGCGGCCTCAGCATGGTTTGTGTGTATTTCATAGTCTGTGGTATACATTTTAAAAAGAAGGCTTGTTTTCTGAGATAAATGATTACAAGTAGGCCAAACAAAAGCAGAGTTGCCATTTACTGATAGTACTAAAAAGGTGAAATGTTAGCAGCCTCTGGCAACTTCTTAGAAATCAACATATAGAAAGTAAATATGAAATGGGTGATTGGAGATATATCCCTTCTGAGTCATTTTCCAGTACAAAACAACAAATAAGACACCTTATTTGTAGTACTGCTTTATAGAGATAGCAATTAAAGTTAATTACTGGAAACAGGAGGGAATCTGGTATCCCTGATGTGGTAGAAAGCCATATTGGAGGTTGCTGCTGATACAATGGGACATGAAATCCAAGTTGACGGAATAAACTAAATAAGGGCAGCAAGCGGGTGAGAGAGGCAAAATGATTGTGAAATGAAATTCCATGAAAAATTAATGAAACAGAAAGATTGTGCTGGGGATGGAGGGAGGAAACCAGCTTGGTTCTTCATCATCCTGCAATGCCAAAGTAATAAATGAGCGTGTTTCATCTTGGCGAGGTTCAGGGACACAACTCCTTCCCCACAACAGGATTGCATCGTGCTTCAATACTTGTTCCGCTTATCTCGTCCCTTGACAGCTTGAGAGGAAGGTACTGGATTTGGTGATAAAATTAAATTGATTAAACCTTTATCCATCATTTAATTTGGTGCCTTTCTTTTTTCTTTCCTTTTTTATTATTACCTCCAATTTCTAGTGATCCATGTAATGACAGCAATTTAAGATAGCATCAAGGACATTAGCTACGATGACTGAACTTAAATTTAGAATAAAAATATGGGATTCATGAGTCCATATCTAAATAGCAGACGATTAGTTTATAGCAGAATTGTATCTTCCTAGCAACAGCACGTACGTGTGAGGACAATAAAATGGCGCAATTTGCTTTGAAAGGGAACAAAATATTTAAACTTTATCGAGAAGTATTAATTATGTAAGTAGAAGAAGCACTTATATAAATATTGACCATATCCTACATGAGCAGTGACATATATAGCCATTTTTAACTTTTTGAGCACAGAAGTCAGATGCTTGCTTTCTTCAGTGGCAATGTGGAGGCATATAAAGCTAGTAAAGTACCATACTGTTGGAAGTTGTTTCCTATTACTTAAGAGTTTGTACTTCTCCTTGGTGATTTGGGTAGGGAAAATGTCCCATAAGGTGAGAGCTTTGCTTAGAATTTCTGGTTTAAGTAGTATTACTGGAGTTTTTAAAAAGCTTAATGGCAGCCCTTTCTGAAGTGATCCTTATAAATGGAAAACACTGCACTGAAAATTAAAGGTCAGGTGAAATTGCCGTGTGAAATACCCAAGTTACTAAAGGTCTATGCAGACTGTTTTCTTAAGTTCCTTTAATACCCTTTAGGTTAGCAAGGTGCATTAAAAAAGCAGACATTAGAATATCTGTTTGATCTGTTAATTGTACTACTTTTGAATTACTGCTGCCTAATATTGTATAGGTTTTGCAAGTAGTAATGAACCTGAATTGATCCCTGTGCTTAGAGCTAACTATCTCTACAACCTTTCAGGCATTTTACCATTAGTTATCCAGACAAAAAACCGTGATATGTATCAATACATAGATCATTCTGAAGGCATCTGTGGTGAACTTGATGTTTTCTGTGTAACACAGCTCATTTTTCTTACAAATTATGTAAGTTCTGATAGGAAAATGAAGTACTCTACCTTTCTGCTGTAGCTGACCTTTGTCCCACCCCCCCCCCCCCCCCCGTTCCCCCCCCCCCGCCCCGAACCTGAAACAAAGCAGTTAACCCAGAGGAGTTTTAGCAGCATATTGTGATATATATATATAAATATTAAAACTATCACTTTATTAACCGGTAGAAGCGGCTTGTCAACCCATACTGATAGGTAACCCGCCCCGAGTCATAAAATAATCAAATGTAATGCTTTAACAGAGAGCATTAAACGGATGGTGTTATCATTGTTCAGTCAGTCTGGAATTTCTTGCTACTTAGGACGGGTTTGAAATATGAATATGTATTTTTTGGGCTCTGAATTAACAATACCCAGTTCGGACTAGGGACTGGACATTGCCATGGGTGGTTTAATGAAAATCTCTGCTAAGTAAAGCGTGATAACAAGAAGCATAGAGCAGGGCAGAGTGCGTGAAGAGCAGGATGGCTAATGCTGAAGATATGACAGTGTCATTAATGAATGGAAAGTGTATTTTCACTGAGTATATTCTGTTTCATTCTGGCTGTTGTAGTTCCCAAATGTGTACAAGAAATAGTGAGGATTCAGAGACATATGGCAGAAGGAATTGGAGACGTGTAAAATTTCAGTACAAGAAAATTGGTAAGATTTATATTGTTTATTTTGGAGATAAGTTAAAGAAAGAATACAATAAAATTATATTAAAGAAGGAAAGATTATAAAGGATGTAAAACAGGCTACTCTGATTTATACCTGATTTTTCCTATTATTTACAAAGACAGAGGCTGTTAAGGAAACAGAATTCCAGCATGTTTAATAAGAGTGGAAGGACTTATTCTGTTCAGACAGTATGTAGCTGGCCTGGAGAATTCTTTCACTCAAGGTATGGAAAAACAATATGTGTAGGAAGCTGAGGTATTTGATTAGTTCAGCTGAGACTAGCTAAAAAGTTTGCTGCTCGCTTCAGTGAATGTTGGCTTCGGCTTTAGGTAGGATACATTAAGAAGGATTTGGATTTTTAATATGAGATATGAATCCTCTTTTTCAGGAAATTATCTGACTCCTGAACTACTGGGATTACATGGAAAGGTGTTTTTTAGATGGGTTAATTGCTGCTGTTCATTGTGAGTCTTTTTGCATTCTCCTCTGTTTTCACAGCTGAAGCTATAGCGCAGCAGTTTAGGAGGTACCTTTCTGCTTGGCTTTGCAGTGGTGGCAATGTCATCCGTCCACCCGTGTGCCTCCCGAAATTGGAACACAGTTACAGTGAAGGCAGGCACATTTCCCTGGGATATGCCTGATGGCTTTTTAAGTTACCTTCCCCTCTGTTCCCACTCAACACCCTGCACAATGTATGTAAAAATAGATGGAAACTGAGACTGATTCCAGTCTCTGATGCTGTAGTAAGGTTAGGTAGGATGATGATAAAAATTAGTACATCCCCTGTTTCTTATTCACTTGGAAAGAGAAGCAAAAGGGAATGAAAGGGGGTGAAAATAAACTTTATAAACACATGGTGATTTGTTTTGCAGAAAAACACAGTTACTGGTGTTACTGCTAGAGTGTCATCTTCAGATGTATAGTCTGTAATAAGGGATTATCCCTGCACACCATAGTCTGTCTTTGTGAAAGTGTTCCTGTTGGGTTAGGGTTTGGTTCCAGTACCAAACTATTGCATCTGCTTTTGGAGTTGTGCCACTTGAGTGCTGTTTCTGAAGCCTGTGGTACATGTTGGTAGCATTTTATGTGTGATTTGGGACCAAGGAGTGAGCAATAAATAGATCTCAGCAAAATACTTTCTGTTAAAGTGTGATTTTTTTTTTCTTTTTTTCTCATTTTTACATTATTTTTGCTTCTTATAAGAGAAATGGTCCTCAAAATTATTAGCAGAGTCACCTTTCTCTAACTGCTAATGAAAAACCAGCATGAAGAGTCAAGGCTGCTAGGAAGTGTGGGAAGAAGTAAGTAGAATTTGACAGATATTTTGTCTCCATCTCCATAGAAAGAGATTTACACACAACTAATTTAATGCAGTTGCTTGCTCCTTACCACTTCTCAGAGACTGTGAAATGGCTATTTATTCCTTAAATAGTGGGGTTTAACAAATGTGAAATGATGGCTATCAAGCCAACTGTAATAATGTATTACCTTTGTATGAGGCCTGATACTGCTGCCCCTGCTCACAGTAAAATTGAAATTGAAGCCTCTCAGCAGGAGTCAGGGTGGCTATGCTGCTGTACACATACATGTCTGTGCCTCAATATATATGTACATATATATATTTCCTTTTGACATAAAGTTTAGCTTCAGCTGTCTAGCAATATTAAATGAATGAGCATAATAAACTACAAGTTATATTAGACAAAGGGTCTTAAAGCCTGTAGAGTCCAAAAAATATTTACATGAGGGATTTTTACATTACCTTGACATATTTTGTTTAGAGATGTAAAAATAAAATTTGTTTCATTTGTGTGTTTATACACATCCATTCATCCATGGTGCATGAACTTGTAATTTTAAATATGTATAAACATTCTGATAGGATTTGCGTATGATTTTCCTCTGTGCAATACTGATAGTCTTACAGGCAAAGGCACAACTGCACAAGGATTATAAGATTTTCATTGTTTTTTGGTGAGAAATAAATGAAAGAAACTTCTTAAGCAAGATTTTTTTAGGCTATTTCTAGGTCCCATTTTTGTACGTATGTTTTCTGAGTACCTGGGTAATTCAGAACGGTAATAACAGATCCTTGTGCAGGAGCCTGTAATATTAATGTCAGGAAACCCCAAACCTTTATTGAAAAGGTGGATTTGTTCTGAAGTTTCTTTGTGTGCTGATCTTTCTCCAGCTGGATCTTACAGAACTGACATAACTGGGAGCAGAAGCCAACTCTGAGCTTGTGCATCACATTACATCCATGCCACCAGCCCTGCCACAAAACTCTTACGGATTCTTGAACAATATTTAACTGAAATTAACTTTCACTAGCTGATTTCCAGGTTGTAATTTCCCTCCCTCATGCCAATCATGAATTGATATTTACATGTCTCTATGAAAGGTGATTCTGGGAAGCGAGGAGCAGGGCCATGGACTGCATTGCCTCATTGTTGAGCCGTGCAGACAGTAATTGGAGCTCAGCTCTTGCTGCTCGTGGATTTAGGAGTATAAAAGAAACAGGACAAAAAGGGAATGTTCTCTAATATCACTGACAGCAGGTCTCCTCCACATGCAAGTGCTGCAAAGATTATTGATCGTCTCTATTTATCATTTATTTATGCTAAAGCATCTGATGTCTGTCTGTAAAATCTGTTGTTTCTCATGTTGAGGTACTTGTTTTTCAATTCATGTTTATAATGACCAGTTTTTACAGCTATATGACAGAGCTTTGCCTTATCTGGTGCTGTGTCCACAAGGAGTTGTTGTGCCTTCAGCTGCAATCCATGAGTGCAAGTCATTTGATAATTTATTTTCTTTTCAACAAATTTTCACTATACAAATCCTTTAGATTTTGTACACAGGAATGAGAGAATATGCACTATTCAAGCATAAATGTGAAGCATTTCAGTTCTGCAAGAACAAGTCAAAAGCTTGTCTTTCTAGGTTAACTTGTACCCTGCCAATAATACTTTTAAAATGAGACTTTAGCTCTGCATTCATTTTGCTAAAACAACTAAAGAGTTTGGAGTCTTGGCATGTAATAGCACAACGTATAAACAGGTAAAAGGTAAGGTAAAAACAGGCAGTAAGATACTAACAGTTCCAGTTACCAGAAGATGGTTATTAGATGTCAAAGAAAAGTGGTGATTTAAAAAATGCACATGGTTTTTGATTAGTCAGAAATGAAATAGCCTTTTGCAGTTTAGAAATGCGGTGTGTAATAGAAGTAGTTTAACAGAACACTGTTTTATAGATTGGTTAGCCCAGACACATTTTTAAGCAGGTGATACATTATGCTTAAATGGGGTAAGAAAAGAAACCATAGACAAAGAAGTTCTGGCAGATTTTCCTGAAGGCTACCAGTGAATTCCTTATTAAATTTACACTGTCACGATTTAAGGCCTACTGGACTATTTTTCCATGCCAGTGACTAAGATCATCCTTTTCTTCAGGTAATTCTAACTCATCCCAGCCATCAAGGACTCTTATTGCCCAGAGTTAATAAAAATGCATCAGTGTTATCATACAAGGTACATGCTCAAATTATTTATGAAAAGTTGCTATGAACTCTCTGAGAATGAGAGTTGATATGAGAAGACATATTTCCCCAGTTTACAGAGAGGGAAACTGTGTCAGAGCAGTTAATAAATCTGTTGCAGAATTAATTAGCAAGAGGTAGGAATTCAGTAGTCTGTTGCTCCAGCTTCTCTAGTATCAAATTAAGCTGTTTCTGGTTTGTACCTACCTATATTTTCTGCATGGGTTTATCATTGCAAAGTACTCGTATAACATGGCAGGTCCCTGGGAGCACCGCTCATTTCAAGGCGGACAGTGTGCTAGGCTGTCTGCTGCAGTCGGTGCACACAGGCAGAAGCAGGTATAATCCCTGCCTGCAAGGCAGCCTGCTGCAGTTGTTCACAAAGCAGTTCTGCCTGGTGGTGGTTGAAAGAAAAGGGCTTTTTACTTATTTATCTATTTTGTATGTAAACAAATGCATGGGATCAGATTCTTTGTTGGTGTGGAATTGCATTTACTCTTCAGTTCCTGGAGGGCTTTTGATTTCTCCAAGAATGGCATGTTATACTTGCTGAGGGCAAGCTTTCTGTGTATCCAAGTTTACATTTAAAAGGCAACTTTTTCTTAGCACATCGCTGACGAGTCTGTAGACTAGCTCTACTTTGTAACTTCCATCAGATGCTATGAGAATTTGCTTGAGGAATTGACTGAAACGGTTACAGATTTTTTGTTTACAAGATTTCACTTTTTAGATGAATCAATTTCAGTGGAATTAAATATTAGCTAAATTTCATAACTTTTATTTCCATTAAAAATCTTACTAACAGTGCCTACATTTGTGCCTTGCCTGCAGTTCATCAATTTTGTATATGCATGTGCTTCTTTGAAGACCAGGAGACTACTCCACTTTAGCTAAAAACACTGTAAATTGACTATGCTCTTTAACCATAAGATAATTCTTTGACTAAAATGTGGCAGATAATTCTAAGATGAAAGAAAGAACAAGCCATGATTTCTGAGTCTAGGAAAGGAATTCTAAAAGTTAAAAACAATAAAAAAATACATTCCTTTTACCTTACTGCTTTTACTTTTGCCTCAGAAAACTCTAAGCCCTCATTAAGAGTCCCCAAAATTAACTGAAAGCAAGAAGCAGCATAATACACACTGGTTTGGCCTTATAGAGGGCTGTTTTAACGGGGGTATGACTATGGAAGCAGTCTCAATCTACTGTTAATTATTAAAAAGATAACCACAAAGGCACAAAAAAGCTCCTTGTAAAATAAAACATAGACTGTGTAGCCCTAAAAATCCATGTGTTGATTACATATTTGCGCTTGTTTGTTTCTTTACCAAAACACCCATCTCTTTTATCCCCTTTTTGTTATTCTCTTAATCCCCTTGCTTGTATCCTCACCTATTGAAGCAGCTGTTATTCATATAAATTATGAAAATGAAAGCATGCATGGAAGTGGTGGCTGAATAGGCCCAATATATCATCAAAGGTCTTCGGGGTAACATATGGCCTTGGTTCAGCAAAATCACTTGTTCAGTCATTCCATTGCTGCCTAGAAAAGCAGTAAATAAAGAGTAACAAGATCTGCATACAAATATGCAGGTGCTTTAGGGTTATTTTGTGGAACCAGAAACTGGATAAGGAGTTACTATTCTTTTTCTAATAAAAATCTACATATTAAAGAAAAGTTGTAATGCGCTTATTTGCCAACACATATTTCTTAGGGCTCATTCTGTTTTAGCACATCTAAACTGATCTTCCTACCACTTCCTGAGCAGAATAGATGTTTTTCTGACACTGGCATGTAAAGGTGGTATCTCTGCTGTTTAGACAGAAATGGGAAACGGCAAAAAGTAAAGATAAGGGGCTGATACTATTATTCTAATGGCTGTTATAGCAAAAGCAGTGCATGCATTGTGTGCAAGCAGTTGGATGAAGAGTGGTTTGTTAATCTTGCTAATCTTGATTTCAAATACTTTTTGTTTTATTGGTGTGCCCCATAGTATATTGTTGCAAATGCTGACGGTGGGCACAGACCTGCCTGCAGATGCAGTTATGCACAGACATCGTGCAGTCAGTCAACTGAATTTCCATCTATCATTTCCAGCAGGTATCAGTGAATTTGCGCTTTGTAGAAAAGATGATTATGACTCACTGAAACCCGCATGGCAAAAAGAGATTTCGGTGATTGTCCGCAAAGACTTTGCATAGAGATGAAGTACAGGTGGGCAGGAGAGCTAAATGGACGATGAGATGTGATGCTTTCAGTGCATCTGTGGGCAAAAGCCTGGCTTAAGGGTAGCAATGATACAGCTCCCTTACCAAATGGGGAAACTGGTTTCCATCAGCCCTTTCTAGCAGACAGCTTGTCTCTGTTGAACGTTGACAACGTATTACATAAATTTCCCTGCAACAGCTTGTTTCAGAAACTTTCCCCAGTAATGTAGATTAAGTTAGAATTTTGTTTTGACTGCTGTAATGCATATTCATTAGATAAAAGCCCAGACAATTACTGTGATAGTTTCACTAGCAGGTGGAGCATGTTTTAGGATTTGATGGGCATGGGATTTGCTGCAATAATCTCAGAGAAATTTGGGGGATTATTTTTGTTGGGGGTTTGTAGGAAAAGTGAGAACGTAAGCAGATTTGAAGGTGATTTCATTATGTTTTTACATTAGTTTGCTTTTACCATTTTAAATCCAGAATGAGTTCATACTTTGAACAAATGAAGGTCTCTTAGGGCAAGCAGTGAACCACACAAATGAATGCTACCTAAATAATATAGTTTAAAATGAATAAATGGTAAGCAGCAGTATTTCTAAAGGGATATCACTTTATTACATTCACTTCCCAAAACTAGAAAGAACTAGAAAAAATATTTTCTATCTTCACTTGTATAATGTTCACTTTCATCCGTTATGTACATTAAGATGTACGTTGTGTACATAGATTGATTTTTGTTGAGTAGGTAATATTACAGAAAATATGCATTTGTCAACATTGTTGACAATTTGCGAACAAAAGCGCAGTTTCCTCTTTTCCCTAGAAAAGAGGTAAAGATTGAGAGCAGAATTGAGATGAAGAGAATAGGAGCCTGATCTTGTGCTGTTACATGGGAATCTTTCTTTTCCAGGAGCACAAGGCCCTACCATTTATGGCACCTTCATCCCATAGGTCATCCTCACATGGGTGGTCACATTGTCTTTATTCAGATTGACCTTGGTGGTAATTTTTACAGGGGTTAGGGTCATTCTGACTGGCACTATCAGTAGCAGATCACTGCCAAATTAGATTTTAAAAAAGAAAATAAGATAAAATTGCACACCCAGGAAAGCACTTTATTTCATTCTACAGCACAGAATCAGAGTTTAACATTAAAGAAGATTTAAAAATACATTTGCATAGCACAGAAGTTATCAGTCTAGACTCCCCATCTGTTGAATGCCTTGTAAGTAAGTATCAGTAACAGTTCAGTATCTGACTTAAGCAGAAATCATCATGTAAAAATGCTAATAATTTCTCTACGCTGTTTTGTTACTAATGGAATTTCAAAGCTATGAATGCATATGTTTATATTCAATTTCTATTTATGTACTTAAACACAGACACTCTAGTACTATGCATATTAATGTGCCGATTTGTGCTCCAGTAACATGTATATTAACATACATGCATATTTATATGAAGTGCTAAACTCAATGGAAGTTTTGTCCTAGGCTTCATAAGCAGCTTGCCTCAAACCCTGATTTGTATTTTCTTTTTAATGAACATTGGGTCAAATTTCCAGCAATCAATTTGGTTCATAAAATAGTCATCTTGTAGTTGTTTTTTAATTCTTAATCACAGATCATTTATGAGTTGCATCATTTTCACCAGCTTGTGTAGAGATGTTTCTCTGTCGAGAGCTGCTTCCATACTCCCTTCACCATCCTCCTTTGTCTTTCTTGATATCAATGTGTTTTAATTGTGTTTTGTAATCCCCTACGCTGTTATAACTGATTAATTAGCAAACGTTCAGTTTCAGGCTCTGAATTTTTCTCTTAGGCTCAGAACATTTATAATCTCAGCTGAAAAGACAAGATCAAACATCTGCGTTGTAATTCATCTCTCTGCATCTTGTACGCCTCATGATTATTATTTATTCTTTATTATAACTGGGGGTTTTAAGGGTGAAATGTTACACCCTGAATTATGTGGGCTGTTAGCCTGAAAATAAATCCATGCAGATGGGCTGCAGGGAAGTAGTAAAAGTCAAGGAATCCAGAATTCATACTCCTTTGTAGAATTTGGGGCTTCAGATGTCCATAAAGAAACTGTGGCTGGTAAAAAGTAATGATAGATAAGAGTTTCTTTTGCAAAGCTTTCATCAGTTTATATTTTCAAAGTTTTCTTCGCAAATATGCGGGATAGAAACATGCATCTATTTGTATATTTATACAGAGTAAATAAAACCAACATTTCCATGAGTCCTAGGATGAAAAATCTATGGTTTTCAGAAAATCACTTGTTTCTCCTCTCTACTAAAGCCTATACCCACATGGAATTGTCTATCCAAAGAATCCCGTTCTCTTTGGCATAAAATGGGACAAAGTGGGGTATTCAGGCTCTCCCGTACATAATTTCTCACACCAGTTAGAGGCCGTGCAAGCCGACTGCTGAGGTCTGTTGCAAATATGCATTTCTCTTATTCATGCAGTATGAGCCTTTCAAACTCTGTGAGAGCTGCAAATGCTTCTCAATAGGTTACTGTCAATTTTGGAATGATACTGTAAAATAATATAGTTATAAATATTTTCATTATGGAAATATAAAAGGAAAAAGTACAGTTAACACTGGATTTTTTAAGCTGATCCGTTTCTTTCTTTCACAACTCTGTGTGATCTTTGTAGGTACTAGATTAAAAAATAATTTCAAACATGACTAAGAAATAACATGTGCAGAAAACTTCATTTCAGCTAGAATTAGCAATGTCAAGCATCTTTCTGGGGCTGTGATTCTAGTCTGCCAGTTTCCCAGAGCGTGCAGAACAAGTGTGGCTGTGACCAGCAGAGCCCATGAAACATTTTGAAATAGTCTCTAGTGCTCATTTCTCTCTCCAGGAAGAACTAATTTTAAGTATTGCAGCAGGCCTTTCAGGAGATATGGTATCTTTCATTGCTGACTGCTGCTTTTTTTCTGGGTTGTTTCGTTTTTGTGTGTGTGGTTTTCTTTCTTTGTTTGTTTCTTTTAAGATATCTCTCTTGCAGATGTTTATTCACTTACAGCTTTGTATTGCCCAGATGCATTGCTCTTTTCTCAGCCTCCAGCAGGTTCCCTTAGCTGCTGTCTTTGGACAGCAATGTATCAGCAAGGAGCAGCAGTCTTTAATGCAGCTTAAGCTGAATTTTGGGGCAACAGAGTGTTTCTTTGGAAGATGCAATGCCTCAAGAGTTGATCGGACTTAAGGGAGATGCAAGACCTCCCCTATGACAATCTGTCTGCCCAAGGGAGAGCTGATATGAGACTCACATACAACACTTGCCTATGTTGCCTTCTGCTTATGTTTTCCATTGAGCACAGCTAGAAAGTCTGTTTTATGAAGAAGTCCATGAGCTATGTGTCTGACCAGGTGCAGGTCAAGGACTTCAGCCCACTTGGCTTTACTAGTGAGCTGATGAAATGTCGGGGTCACATGATGGTCTAAATAGCAGCCAATTCTGCTCTCATGTGAACCTGTGGGAGATGTATTACTAGAGAGTCACACAGCTGTGTTTTTCCTGTGTCTCCCAGTGATATGGTGGGAGCACAGTGGCCCCTTGGTCCCCTCAGCCCCACCAGCAAGGAAGACGTGTCTTACCTGATATTTGTCAGGAGCTTGAGGGCAGGTTCACATACTTGCAAAATGGATTTTCACTAAAGGAAGCTGTATTCTGAAACTGGCAGTGCTGAAACTTAAAATTATCTTCTGCGTTATTACTAGGACATATTTTTAGGCCCTAATTCATGTCTCATGTGAACGCAGTCCTCCCACTCCTACATTGGGAGTACTGAACTGGAATCTGAGGGCTGTGTGTTTCATTTTCCAGAAATAAGTGCTACCCAAGATTTTGAATATTTACGTTTTTTGCTTTTTTACAAAAACACATCCACTGTTTATAGGCCTGTGTATGGTGTTAAAATAGCAAAAAATCATAGTACGAACTGCTGTCCTTTGCGTTCTTGTTGCTCAGTCTCATTTTCTTCTTTGCTTAGTGGGTTTGCATCTAGATTCTGCAAACTGAAAAAAAAGCATATAAGCCGAATTGCTATTAAAATATTTTGCTTATCTGCTGTTTTCTGCACTCTCCTCTTGAGCTGCAGTACCACAGCTGTTTACACCCTGTTGTCTTGAGTGGTCACTGTGAGGCTGAATCTGCTTTCAGATGTTGCTGTCGTCCATCGAGTGCTTAAGGTGTTCATGTTATACTGACAAATGGAGGGGGTGATCCTGCATCTGTATTCCCAGGAGCTGCTTTTACGCATTCAGGCTTCCCACTCAGTGTGATACAAACCCAGGGCTTAGAGGACCTGGGCTTTCACAGTCACATCAGAGTAACCGTGCTCTTCCAACGGAGACTGGACATTGTCTGTCTGCTCTTATGTGGGAGATCCATTCTGAGTTGCAGAAAAACAAGAGTTTTTCAACAAGTAGTGTGACAAGAGGACAGCCTCAGCACCTCTGCGCTTGAAAGGTAAGCCAAGCCAAGAAAGCTCTGGGTACTGGCACTCCACAAACAAATGGTAAGTATAAAAGATGTGAAATATGTATCTTTTGCCACAGAACAGGAATGGAATTCTACATCAAATAAAACCTAAATTTGTTATTTTATTAAAAAATAATGAAGACTCTTATTCTGTCAGCATACTTTACAGCCTAATACCAACTCGGTAGCCACTGTCTTGAAAAAAAGAAAAGGAAAAAAAAGGCAGTGCATAAAACATGGAAAGGCATGTTTCATATCTTTACATATATAAGGGAAAAATAAATGAGACATTTAGGAAATTCAAATCAAATATGTTCTTTGTTTTAATCCTTTCTTAGGGGAGCTTGCAGTATGTAGGATTAGAAAATGATTGCTGAGAAATATTACTAATGTAGTGGGTATTTCAAGTCAGTGAGGAGTCTTTCATTTAAAAGAAAACCATCACAAAAAGGCTGTATCAGTATATGAATGGAGAGCAATCAGATATTTCTGCTACTGCAAAAAATTAATAACATAAGTCATTAGCATTAGTGCAACTTGCTTCTCTTTCTAATTTACAGCCACATATCTAGATTAACTATAAAATATTTGTGGGTTTAGGACACACTGTCCTCCATTGAATGCTTAGTCTAGAAAGGTTATTAACATTGAATGGGGACTGTTCTCTCAGGAGAGCTGCAGATAAAATGACCAGGGAAAGAAATAGCACAACTTCTCAAATTAGCATAATTAGTAATTATCTCTTAATAGCCCCACTTGGCTTTGGAGACTTGGCACTTGAAATTCCACTTAAAGTTCAGTGAGGAAAAACAAATTTCACGCTGAAATGTCTCAATAACACAGCTGAGCTGCTGAGGTAATCGTCTGGTTTAGGTAAAGGGAAGGAGATGAACATATGGATAGTAAGATCTTTCCTGTAAGCACTGTGTTTGTGTTTGCATATGTAAAACACTCGAGGCTTAATGGTACAATTGCCACTTTGGCTGGGGGTGAGGGGAGGGCAGAAAGATGAGTGGGACTTTTCTCTCTTCTTTAGTGGAGAGAAGTAGATGAAGATAATGAACTAAAATGAGGAAATCCCATTCATTTTGCACTACAATAGTGTATTTTGCAATTCTAGCTGAAATAAAAAATCTGAGACAAACAAGCCCAGCAGTGGATAGAAACAGCAGCCTTTGTCATAGCCAGTGGCAGAATTAAAACCTTACCAAATAGGGATGGTTCTCCAATATTTAACTTAAGGCAAAATCAGATGAATAAGCACAGGGATCCTGGTAACCCTGAGTTTTTTTCTTTCTGTGGCAAGGAAACTGATGGCTCTCTGAAGATGCATTTGACTAAGAAAGAATAAAAGCACAAGAGAAATATTTACCATTTTTACATACCTAAAGCCCAGTCCTCTTTATCCTCTGGCAGAAAACAATTTATCAGTCCATCCTGATCGAAACAAGCCTTTGTTATTAAGAAGGCACATTTTGATTTACATGTTGCACAGCTGGTCGGAAGCTTTCCATCATACAATTGATAAGCCTTCGTAAGCTAGTTTGAAATAAGTTGTTTCACTCTACCCTCTTTGACAGGCAAGGCAATTCATGTTGGGTGCCAATACATCAGTAGTGGATACATAGAGATGATGGTTTGGGGGGCTTTTTGTTGTTGTTGTGTTGTTGTGGTTTTGTGTTTGTTTGGTGGGGGGGGTTGTTTGCTTTTGTGGGAGATATATATATATATGTGTGTGTGCGCACATATATATATGTATATACACTTTTAAGTGCCAGATGGCCATATCCTGAAGGTGCAGGGACTCGGGTGCAGTGATTCATGCCACACATGGTTTCTCCTGGGGTAGGGTCAGGTGCCCTTAGAAGTGGCACTTTTCTTACACCTGCAGAGCAAAGGACCCCTTCCCGCAAGGAAGTAATTTTTGGTGCCATGTCAATATACAAAATAGGGAAGATGTCAGAGGAGGTTGTCAGATGTTACAGAACTGATAGGCTGACACTTTTGTTCTGCCTGCAAAGCAAAGGGCCCCCTTGTTGCAGGGAAATAACTCTTGGTGCCATATCAACACACAAAATAGGGAAGATGAAGACAAACTAATCAGAGGAGGTTGTCAGCTGTTACAAAACTGATAGGCTGACACACTCATGGCCAGAGAAGGAAAAGGTTTGGCTTAGAAACTCTAATTAAGGCTGACCAAGGTCCATTAGCTCATCTTCGCTAGTAGTGTCGCAGCCTCACACCCTATGTATCACCCTTATTATACAGCTTCTAGGTGAGAAATGTGATTAGGTGAGCTGCTATCCTGTGTTTCCAAGGCCCATCCTCTGAAAGCAATTCAAATGCCTCAATCAACCAATAAAATCCGTTTCAAAATTTAGAAAGAACATGAAGGCAAAGAGGGAGAAGGGAGAAAAGAAACTGAAGCAGATCAAAAGAGATGAAATGATATCTGAAAAGTATGGGAATGAGGAGAATATTGAGACTGAATTAATTACAAAAAACCCTAAAAGATGCAGAAATCAAGCAGGTCTGACGTAAATAATCACAGGCTGACAGAAAGCAGAAAGGTAGGGCAGTATCATGGTAAACAAACACATTTCTCCCTATTTCCCCCCCTCAGTCCTACTCCCATATGAGCACTTGACAAATAAATTAAGCTTAAGCACTAGCACTGGAGAGAGCACAGAAAAATGTTCTGATGGACACCTGAGATATCTCCTGATAGGCTGTATGTGGGCAGCTGCTGAGAAGAAAATGCTACAAAAGAAAAATGTCCACTCCTTGACAAGCCTCTTTGTTGAGTGATTGATCTGTTTCTGCTTTCCTCCCTCCCTATAATATTGGGAATGTGAGCTGCTGCTTCGAGGTCAGACCTGTTAAAAAATCATCTGTAAATACTAGCTTGACTGTTTTTTTCAATGCATATAGCTGGAAGTGGTGAACGTTGATTTTTCTTAGTACCCTAGGCAGGATTTTTTAGGGCAGATTTTTCAGAACAGGTCCTTCTTGTTTTGCTTTTAAATTTCTTCTTGAGAAATGCAGGAGAACCAGTTGGGTGGTTGCACACGTGTCTTGTTTGTTTGCAAAGCTCATAAGAAAGATGATCGTGTCAAATTCAGGAACCCTGAATTTAATTTTTGGATCTGCTGCTGTTGTTTCTGTGAGACTGGCAATCCGCTTGCCTCCCCTCTGCATAGGGTCCAGGAGGACAGACAGAATACATTCATCACTATTATTTATAATCTCTGCTCTGTGAGCTGTGTAGAGACCACCAAATTATGTCTGAAATAATGTGGTCCTCATCTCATCTGGGACCTCCTGCTTGCTGTTGTAAAGTGATAGCAATGTTACTAAATGGCATTAAGTTTTGTTTCTAGGCGCTGAGGAAGCTGGGTATGTAACCTGCAGGTGACCTGAACTACCAAATGCTGCTTCGGTGACAGCTGATCTTCTCTGACAGCAATTAATTATTTGGCCTAATTCTGCAATGCTTGGCAAACCTTAGTGAGGTGCAAAGGGCATTTCTGTTCTGCTGAAACCAATGCTACAGAGGAATGCTCAGCAGTTCAGTCAGGATTGGAGCTTTAAAATTGGACAGAGTAAGGGAGAGGAAAAACATTAAAACTACCTGAGCAGAAAAATGCCTGAGGATAATTCATTCTCCTAAAAATTGCTATTGGGTCATACTGGCTTCATAAGTAGCATTTAATTGTGTCAAGCTGAAGATCTGCTGCCTTGTTCCATTTTTTCTTTCCTTTCCCAATTTTTGGAACCATCAATTTTGGCTATTTCTTGAATTGCTGGTAATTCTGAACAGGAGGTGAGTAAGAACATACTGTGTATTACATTTGCGTTGCTTTCAAACAGAGTTAAGCATAACCTGTATATATAGATCATGGTAAGGAAATATCAGTAATTTGAAGTGGAAGAGCAAACTGGACAACCTAACAGACCTATGAGGCCTATTCTCCTTCATTTAATAAAAGTAGGTCAATGCAGGTTTTATGCTGTTCACATTAGTGTCATTCAATTTGGCTTTACTAAGAAAAGCTAATGGCTGGTTAAGCATTACTGGAACAAAGTATCAGAAAAGAAATTACAGAAATTCAAATGGGTAAAGAAACATAACAAAGCCTTAAGTCAGTGGAATGTTCTGAAAAAATTTGCTAAGTAACATCAACCAACCCCCTGGTTTTGAAATTCCCATTTGCACCATGACGAAAGTATAAAAGAACTGGTAAAAAAAAAAATAATAATCTTGTGTACTTTTTTAGCTTCAGATCAACTGATGAACTAGACAGTGAGTAAATAATTTTGCAAAACAGGTGAAAAAGCATAGTCTCTGCAGCAGCAGCAGTGCATTAAACCTGATTAGTGGTATGGTAGAAGGTAGTCGAATTTATTTGACAATCAACAAAGTCAGTCATTTTAATTTTACATCTCAGTATGACATTCTGTTTTAAAAATTCTTTGAAATCAGTTTTGAAAAGTCCCAAGTGTTTGCTCTCACTTGCACACAAATTGTTTTATTTTACACACACATACATATTGTATTTTCAATTTTGTTTTCCTTGGTTTCTGAAAAGAAACGCAGAATTTAATTGACCCCCAAATGACTTTTCTTCGGGAAGTGAGCCATTCCAAAAAAACCCAAGATATATGTTTGATTTCAACAAGATGCCAAATCACATCCCAGGCTGCATCAAAAGAAGTATGTTCAGCAAGTCAAGGGAGGTGGTTTGCCTTCTGTATTCCACCCTTGTGAGACCCCATCTGAAGTACTGTGTTCAGATCTGAGCCTCCCAGCATAAGAAAGCCATAGATCTGCTCGAGTGGGTCCAGAGGAGGCCATGATGATGATCAGTGGCTGAAGCACGTATCCTACAAAGGCAGTTGAGAGAGTTGGGGTTGTTCATCCTGGAGAAGAGAAGACTTCAGGGAGACCTTAGAGAGACCTACAGGAAAGATGGGGATGGACTCTTTTTCAGGGAGTATACTAATAGGACAAGGGATAATGGCTTTAAACTGAAGATATTAGATTAGATATTAGGAAGAAATTCTTTACTGTGAGGGTAGGGAGACACTGCAGCAGGTTGTCCTGGGTAGTTGTGGCTGTCCCATTCCTGAAAGTGTTCAAGGCCAGGTTGGAAGGGGGCTTTGAGCAACCTGCTCTAGTGGAAGGAGTCCCTGCCTGTGGCAGTGGGTTGGAACTGGATGAGCTTTAAGGTCCCTTCCAACGCAAATCATTCTATGATTCATTCTATAATGCTGTGATTTAATGCCATAGAGGTGCTATTTAGTGTGCATCTTGCATAATATGGTCTTGAAGAATGCACAAAGTTGTGTGCCAACTTTGCAACTTACTCCAGGTGCATGGCTCACAGATGAATTTCCTGTTTTCTGAGGCACAATGTGCAGCTTCAGTTTCTGCATCACTCTCTGAACCATCTGTGGCATGATGCAGTTGCGCCTATGCAGTATAATTCCTAAGTTGCAAATATCTAAGGTCAGTCAACAATATTTTAAGTGTGTGTTTATCCTCATTTCTTTAAATGTTTATGATTAAGATCTCTTTCTCTAGCATTCAGTCCTTTGCTTCTCCTTGTCTTTCCCTCAGACATCTGTGGTTGTACAAGGAATCTGCTGTTATAACAGAGATGAATTGTCATTGCATGCTTAATTTTTAAATATAGTGTTTAACTCCCACTGTCTACAGATGTGTTTGTATGAGACCTTATGTTGTTTGAACTTGCTGTATCCTCCTTGAAGAACAGAAGACCATGAAGCCTCTCTCAGAAATAATAAATTAAAAAAAAAAACAGAACTTGAGAGAGAGGATGAAAACCCGAAAGATCTCATCCTAAATAATTCTATAGGGGTTTTATAGCAAACAGGTTGCTACAGTCACAACGACATGAATCAGAAAAAGTAGTTCAGCTTGCAGTGGCATGAGCTGCCATTTTCCTTCTGTCTCCCAATGAAGAAAGAGCCAAGATCTGCTTTAAATTCTGACATCTGGTAAAGTGTAGTGATGTATGGTTTGGCACACAAGCCAGTACATTGCACAACAAAGTATGTCATTTGTGAGGCTCTCTAAATATAAGAAAGCAGTTTCTTTAAGTAATGCAGTAAATAACAGAGTGGATATTTTAGTTCAAGGGAATGTATAAGCCTTGAGGCTGAATTCAAGTAAAGACATTTTTATGTGGATACAGATCTTGGATTATTGAGACCATATGCTTACCTGTCTGTAGTTTCTGTATTACCAAATGATCGTTACTGCCTGGCATCTTGCAATAAATATTCATAATTGACTAGAGATGGTACAAGAAACAAATTGATCTCATTTAATTAAAAAAAAAAAAAATCTGAGCTGTCAATATCAAAACTTTCTTATACAAATGTCATTGTGGGTATGTGTTGTTCAAATTGCTGGAAATTACAAGTGTCAGCATTGCCAAACACCTTTAACAGTGAAATCTCAATGAAAATAATTTCTTTGCTCATTCCTTGGGTGAGAGGAGAATTTGGCCATTGATTTCAGGAGTGGAGCCTGAGATCCTGCAGTCCTGAGTAAGACTTGTGTTAGTTCAGAGCTGGGAGCTGGCAGGCTGGCCTCCAGCCTCCAGCAGCAATCATCAACAGATGCTTAGGAAGGGGCAGGGCAAGATATGTCAGAAATCTTTCCCTCTTGTATGTTTAAAGCAAGTGCTCAGTACTTTGGCCATTGGTAGTCATGAATTTATCCAGTCCTCTTGAACATATGTAGTTTAATATAGTCTTGCTTAAGCCAGTTAACTGAAAGGTAGGTAGTGTGCAATTGGTAGTGCTCAAGCTTCTCCTATAAATTACCTTTGACAAAGTTATAATGATGAGTAACATCTATAATTAACTGTTCAATTCTTTATTTACCAGCAGAGCATTTGTTTACCATACCCCAAATTCTGCATGTGCAGCACAAACAGAAATAAGTAACTGAGTATAAATTCTGGACCCCTCCTTTTGCCTTCAAGCTGAAACCAGCACTTGGGGGCTGTTCAGGATTGGGCTGAGATACCCACTCTGTGGGACCTCCAGCTGTGGCCCTGCTGGGAGCACCCTTATTCCCTGTTCTGGTGCTCCAGATTCCTCAACAGGAACCCAGTTGAAGGGTGAGGAGGTCTCCCTGTGCATGAGCATCCCTTGTGAGCTGCAGGACATGTTGCACTGGAGCAGTTCTGCCCTTCAACAGTAGCGCCAGACCTGAGTTTCACTGGGTTTGAGGGACAGTGAAAACATCTGCTTCTGCTACATTGTTCTTTGGTGCCTGATGGCTTTAAGTGTGAAACCGATGGGATCACAGCAGAAAATTGACTTCAATGAAGACAGTAGATTACCCTGACTTATGTCAGTGCTGGAGTTACATGTAATTTTCAAAAAGAGTCTCTTACATCTTTAGTTCTACTGTAAGATTTAAAAATCTTTTTACTTTACTATTTTACCACGTTTCTCTATTAATTACTATTATTCTACTGGTTAGTAGGCTTGCATGTGCTCCTAGACAAAAATCTTGTTTACCTCTCAATTTACTGCTCTCATGATTCATGGTTCCTATGTATTTAATATTACAACATAGTGCATGAGGAAAAATAATACATCTGTTTCTTTTCATATCAGCTCCAGTTTTATAATCCATGCTGCTGGCAAGGCTCACAGAAGTCACTGTCCCATGGAGCAAGAGCATTTCGGAGTCCTCAGCTCACAGTATCTGGGACCCAGTCCCCTGTACATGACCCTGTATCTAATTATCCTTGTGACCTGGCTGCTCTGCATGTTTCCATTGCTGATTACAGGTTCCCCAATACATTAACATTACTTCCCAAAATGTGTTGAACTGGAATGAGCATATTGTTATTGTCACAAAGCTTAGATCAGATGCAGAAGATTGACTATCACCAGCAGATAGGCAGCATGCAAGCATCCATAGTGCCATAATGTGCTTTGTTCTTATCTAACCACATGCATAATCCTGTTAAAATAAATGGGACACTGTTGACTTAAAACATGTACATTTCTAACAAGCTGTGTTGAACTGGGGGTTATGGATGCACACGTTGTTAGCTCATAGAGCCCACATGCATCTAATTGAACAATATTTTAACCTTTTCTGTTCAATACCATATAATTTCCTGGGCTGCATTATTAGAAAGCTGGGAAATGAATTTATTGGGTATTACTGTTACGTTGTGGCTTATAATTACTTTTAGTCCATTTATGCTTTCAAATTTTGGGAGGGAATGTTTTCACAGAACACATTTTGACATTTAGGGTGAATTGAAAATTTGGAAAAGTGTGTTTCTGTCAAGAAACAAGGTATCGTTACTGACTGAGACTAAACATGGCTTGGAGAATAAAATGTTTATTTGACATTTATAAGACTAGTGCAAAATTTAAGAAGTTTTAAACTCAAACTTACAGATACTATGACATTTGTAAAGAGAGTTGCTGTTGTCAAATCTGTATGTTTTCAGCTGAGAAAACAAGCTCTTTGCTGTAGTCCATCCAAGCTAAGGTTATGTTTGCATCCTTATTTCCTGTGGCACCTGCAGCTTATACAGAAGTTGTTTAAGGAGGTTTTTTTGAGTACTCCTCCAGAACGGCCCTGATAACACAATGCTCTAACACAGCCCTGAACACAGGCTGATTTACCCTTTTTGCTTTTTCTGTCTGAGCTCTGTTCTGCTCCAAAGACTTGTGCTGCCACCTGCAATAACTAGTTTAAAGCTAACTGGAGCCTGTCTGTGACTGCAGTGACAGCTGTGGCACTGGGCTATCATCCACCACTTTGATTGTGGGACATAGCACGTGCATGGGGTGGATGCAAACACCCCTAATTGCAGTAGATTATAAAAACCAGATTGTTTCCTGGGCTGCTAGCTGGTCTCTGTGATGCACACCACTGTGTGAAGCCCTGGAAAAGCAATGTCAAACTAAAGCAAAGGACGTCATCTTTCAAAGCCTAGTTGAATTTACTCAGCCGTTCCTGTGCTGCCAGCAACATCATGGGTGCCCCGTGTGATGGAGGAAAGACAGAAGAGTTTGACATGGTATTGTAAGACCACTTTCTCTCTCTTTCCAAAGAAGCCATTAGAAAGGTGCAGGGTTGCAGAAAGGAAATATGCCCTCTGTGTTTTCCATTTCTCTGCTGTTATGGCCACATATTGCTCTGCCAAACCCACTATTAATAGTTTTGAGAAATTCCAGCGTGTTGCAGTAAACCAATGGAGACACTTTGTGCATTAGCTGCAGACTCTATTATGATCCCAAACAACATTTAACTTGCTTCTAGTTTCATACAAATTAGCTGCTCATCAACTCTGTTATTACACAAACGTGTTAGCAGCTGCACTGCAGAAGCTGATTACTGTGAAACTCCTTCAATTCAAGTCTCTTATGCAACCTTCCCATCATTTTACTCAATTGATTAACTCAATCCAGTTTTACTATTAATTTAATTCCAGTGTTGTCAAAGGCCTCGTATAATTTTTCATATGTTTGTACCTTTTGGGCCTGGCTGTGTCGAATACACCCTTAAATCAATTATTTAATTAGCTCTATTGGGCCTTAATAATTTAAAATATCATCACCAGGCGGTAAGTATCCATTAAAAAGAAATATTTTAATAGGTATAAAACCTGTAAAATATAATGGCATAGGAACAGCGTGGATTATTTTGCTGATTCAAAATTTTATTGTCTACCCCTTCTTGCCATATTCAGTAAAAACTTGTTATCGTCTGTGCTAATAATGCAATAAATAAATAAATACAATTAACACTTGAGGAACTTAGAGCTGATACTTGTAACTACAGGAATTGTCAGTTATCATGAAGCTTGTCTCTTAGATATGATGTATTCTGGATGTGTGAACTCAGCAGGTGAAATACGAGTCAGATTTCTGCACACTTAATTCAGGCTTACAAAACCTGTCAGGCTAGTCGTCACTAACTAGTTTATGGATGGAATAACTTTTCTTCTCCTTTCCTACTTAGCTTTTTTTCCTATTTGCCATCAACCACCCAAAGTGTATTACATATTACCATGTCATCCGGAAAGATTCTTCCCTGGATTCACCAGCTGGTGTGTCATGGTTGCATCATCCATTGAATGTGCTGATACCAGGTTATTAGCTTAGGGGCAGAATAATTTTTTATCTATATGTTTAATCCTACCACCAAAAATGAGCCTCAGAGCAACTTACCCCCAGCAGTGTCTGCTGTTGCTATTAAGTAGTAATAGGCCACAGAAGGCCATTAAAATCAGAGGAGGCCTTGAACGGAAGGGTTGGGTTTCATGTAGTGGACACTGGGAATGGGAGGGAATAACTGTGGGAGCTGGGCAGTCAGAAGCTGATTTGTTGCTATGAGTACTACAGTGCTGCTTGTATAGCTTAACAGAGCCTTGTCTGCCTAAAGCAAATGCAGGGTCTTTTCTCTGAGCCTACTGGAAATCACCACAGGCCAAGGATGGTGTAACAGCCCACGTCAGGTGATTGTACCAACATCCATTTGATGTTTCCATTTATATTACTCATATAGTGTAAAGCTAAAGAAAAGAACACACAGCTAAATGTCCAATGTCTTTTGCTTTGAAGTGTCTTGGTTTCACTTGCCTTTTCTGTTGCAGCAGGAGACCTGTACTTAATTGCAACAGTCCATTATTCTGAATATATCCCATCAAGAGATCCTTTATTAAATAATATGAATTTCATTTTTCTGTTAAATCTGTCCTCTTGGAAATAATTGATGGCCAGATAAGTTTGAAAGTGGGAGATGTTTCTTTTCCAGTTTCCTTCCAGCATATACAGCAAAATCATGTTACATTTAGAAGTTAATCCTGTCTTTTTACTCTCTTACTTTCTCTGGAGAAGCAAAACCTTCCCCATGCATGAGTTTCCAAGTTCTCTGACAAGTCTGTGGGTGCAACAGCCATGGTCTGACTGTACGAGATCTCAGGGGCAAGTCTATATTTTCTGTTTTGTGTTATTTAATGCCTATTGTTACAAGGATCCTGCCTTATACTGCAATATAAATAATAATTATATGAATATAATTTCTTAAGTAAATCAGAAAGCAGTCGGTTTTAATACTCTACTGCTATTTGTTTTGTGCAGATAAAACCACAGGTGTTCTATTTTTCATCTGAAAGGTGACTTATCTATAAAACAAATAAGATGGGCACCAGCTGCCCAAATTGCTCTCAAATGCTGTTTAAACAGTGTGCTTTGTGTTTCCATGGGAAAATCTCTTCCTTTTCAAGTCCAGAAATGGCAGCTTAAGTTCACTTAAGTTTACAATAAATGTTCTGCTTAGGAAAAAAAAAAAAAAAATGTTGAAATTACTGAATGGAACAAGCAGTCTTCTTCATCAGGCACCAGTAACATAGGTCTGACCCTTAGGAAGGTGCTCGCATGTGGTTTTAAATCATGAAGTTGTTTTTAAGACAGGACATACCGAAGGGCCCAAAGCTGTATCTGAGCACCTCTTCCAAATTTTATGTGAGAAAAGAGCTCCTAATGTCCTCTGTTCTTATCCTGTGACCAATATAAGAGTTTTGGAAAGACCTTCTTACTTCATGGAGAAGAGCGTGGCCCAGGCAAATTGAAAAGAAGTTCAGTAATAAGGCTTATAAAATGTTGGGACCCTCTTGACATGTAAAGGGATATCCTGGGGACTTCGTTCTCAGTTAACATATTGTGCTGCTTTAATCTACAGGTCATAAAGACAGATACCAGATTTTAGTTTTTCTCATTCAAAAAGCTGTTTCTTTTCCTTTCCTAAGTAGTCAGTCAGCTCCCTGATGATCCTCTCTTGCTCTTTCTTGCCCCTCCCCAAGCTAAATAATAGTAGCAGGTGAAATGCTGACAGCATGTCCATTGCAGAGGGAATTTCCACTGATGGATGGCATGTCCATAAAAGGTGAATCATAGAATCATGGAATAGTTAGGGTTGGAAAGGACCTTAAGATCATCTAATTCCAACCCCCCTGCCGTGGGCGGGACACCTCACACTAAACCATGTCACCCAAGGCTCTGTCCAACCTGGCCTTCAACACCTCCAGGGATGGGGCATTCACAACTTCCCTGGGCAACCCATTCCAGTGCCTCAACACCCTCACAGTAAAGAACTTCTTCCCTATATCCAATCTAAACTTCCCCTGTTTAAGTTTTAACCCATTACCCCTTGTCCTGTCACTACAGTCCCTAATGAAGAGTCCCTCCCCAGCAACCTTATAGGGCCCCTTCAGATACTGGAACGCTTCTATGAGGTCTCCACGCAGCCTTCTCTTCTCCAGGCTGAACAGCCCCAACTTTCTCAGCCTGTCTTCATACGGGAGGTGCTCCAGTCCCTGATCATCCTCATGGCCCTTCTCTGGACTTGTTCCAACAGTTCCATGTCCTTTTTATGTTGAGGACACCAGAACTGCACACAATACTCCAGGTGAGGTCTCACAAGAGCAGAGTAGAGGGGCAGGATCACCTCCTTCGACCTGCTGGTCATGCTCCTTTTGATGCAGCCCAGGATACGGTTGGCTTTCTGGGCTGCAAGCACACGCTGAAGCCGGCTCATGTTCATTTTCTCATTGACCAGCACCCCCAAGTCCTTCTCCACAGGGCTGCTCTGAATCTCTTCTCTCCCAACCTGTAGCTGTGCCTGGGGTTGCCCTGACCCAGGTGTAGGACCTTGCACTTGGCATGGTTAAACTTCATAAGGCTGGCATCAGCCCATCTCACAAGTGTGGCAAGGTCCCTCTGGATGGCATTCCTTCCCTCCAGCATATCAACTGAACCACACAGTCTGGCGTCACTGGCAAACTTGCTGAGGGTACGCTCAATCCCACTGTCCATGTCAGCGTCAAAGATGTTGAACAAAATCAACATTCTTCTGTCTTTGAAATACATTAGTAACTATTAGTCAGTGCTAGCACTGGACTTGCCTTTGCAGCAGCTGCACTACTCTTGACTGTTCCGCTTTCTCACTGCCTTTGCCCCTTTGCTTGCCTAGCATTTGACATTATGGACGCTGACTTGCCTTGGCCTACCTCTTATAGGTATAAATTATGCTGTTCTAATCCTCTGACTTCTTTTCTCCCTTCTGCCACTTTTGTGCTTATTTAACAGATCCTATTTTACCCAGGCACAGGTGAGAACATCTTTGGGTAGTCTCAATCCACTACACATATTGGGTGCATCCAGCCTATGAGGGAGTTGGAACCCAAATCCTGAATCTTCTGGCACTATACATGAGATACCGAGTATGTCTTTATAGTCTTTGATGTTGTTGTCTGTTTCGTCTTGAAGGCTGTTCTGCTTTGTTACAGTATGAAATGGTAATCAATAAAGGCAGAAAAGGAAAGGAATTAAATGGAAGTGGTAGTAAAAGTGATCATCCAAATAGCTGAAAGCATTTAAAATGATCAGCTGTTTTCACTGGTGTCACTAGGCTTGTGATATAAAACGGGAATGACTGAAATCAGGTCTTTAGTAATGTCAGGTTTATTAAAGTTTAGTATTTATCACTTAGAGTGCACATGAAAACTTTTTTCCCACTTCAACCAATAAGGAGGATAAAATTTTCATTAGAGATAAAATGAAATCACATTTCAAAGACATTTTGGGGATGAAGGTTAAAATATGCCTCTTAAAGGCTCAAGGCATAAAACTGAACAGGAATCAGGATCCTTGTCCTTGAGGTTTTTGTGTTCCAGAAGCTGTGGAATAGAAGTGCTACAAGTCATACCAGAAGGATGCAACATGCTTGAAATTCTTTCTCCCCCCTATGGGCTCATCTGTCACCTGTGTCCTAAGTAAGCAGCCAGGTCACAAAGAATTAATCTTGGAGAGGTCAAAAGTGCCATAGCATTTGCTGAACAGCCTTTCCTTTCAGAGTGCAGATTAAGCAATCACAATAGAGAGGGAGCCTGATGAAATTGATCATTCAGCTTGGGAGAAATCATAATAAGCTTTCCTGTAAAGCAGCACCACAGGAACACAACCTCTGAGGCTCCCCAAGACTGTGACAGGTCTCTTGGAATCTGATTTTCTTATCTCTTTTGTGATTCAGTTCTCATCTGCTGCATTATGTGCATGAGATGTGCAAGTCCTTCTTCTCCCCAGGGTGCTGACAGGCAGTGTTGGAAGGGTCATGTTCTTGCACAGTCATCGCTCAAGGTTTGGTCCAGTTTCTTTTTCCCAGCTGTAGCCCTGTACAGTGAACAAGAAGTGAGGGAAATAGCAAGGGAAACAAGGAAGAGCCACTTTTAGCTTCTTATTTTTCCCAAATCTTTGTTGTCTGTTCTCCTGCTATGTTTTTCCTGAGCATGCATTTGTAACTGTACTAAATGGAATAAGAAAATATGCTGGTGCTCAGTGCAGTACCTGGCCAACTTTTACTCTTGCAACTGTGTCAGTTTCTCTTCTGCCCTGCTGGAATGAAAAATTAAATCTTGCAAAGTCACTTGCTCATAACTTTATTGTAATAGACACTGACCTTTTAAACTGCTAATTGTATGGAGGGCTAAATTATAGTTTACCTCCCTAGGTGCTCCTTAGCTGTCATAATGAAGGAAGTTTACAGTGGGAAAGTGAATGAAGCAAGCATGTTTTTAACCATATGGTAATTATCTACTATCTGTGCAAAAGACATAAAGTGTTGTTTACTGGATGTAAAAAGAGCATCTGAGAAGGGATTCCCTGGAGAGGGAGTAAGGGAGATTTGGCACAGTGGCTGCTCTTCAGATGGCTTGTAATAGACCCTATAAATTTGGAATATGCTATTGTTAATCAGTAGTGATTGGAAATGCTTGGCACATAATGTTTTAGTTTTAAGGGGCCGGTGATTGTCTTGCCAAGTAGACATTTTTTTATAAAACACTAACTGAATTACGCAAATGCATAATTGTTGGTTGAGCTTTTAAAGTAAGAATAAAATGTGTAAAATTACACCCTTAACTCTGATATCAGTGGCACATTAAATAAGATGGAAAAGTTACTCTGGTAGTAGAGTTAATTTAAGACCAAGTGATAGGCTGTGTTCACTTTCTTGCAAAAGGGAGAAGGGGTGGGGGGAGAGAGAGAGAGAAAGGAGACTGTGTCATGGTTGTAACTGAAACCGCACAAGATTGCAAATCATTTAATTTTCCGTACATTAAGTTATTCAGAATAATTGCCAAGGCTCATTTGCACAATTCTACTTAAGCTGCTTTAGCTTTTCAATACTAAAAACATTAGTTATGAAAATACAGCCAAATCATTTGCCCCATAGTGCCTGAGCCTGATGCACACTTAGAGTGCCCCCAAACTGCCCAGAACTGCACAGAGAGATTCAGTCTCAGACACTGAAAAACAGGTTTTGGTGAACCCTGATGTACTAAGTGTCAAGTAAAGAACTTCCATTTTGTTATTTTATTTTTTTTTCAGGTTTAATCATAAAACATTTTTTTTTTTCTGTGCTGAATGGTGAAAATATTCACTACATAGTTAATGGTTATTTCTTATAAAACTGTATGAAATGGTGGGCATACATGCTACAGGAAAAAGCACTGCATTTGTAACTGGGAATGTGTCTGATGAGGTCCTACATCATTTTTCCTTTGTGTATGTCTCAAAAAAACTTATTTACAGAAAAGGAAAAAGGTGCAGTATTTAGTAGTTGACACTCAGAGATTTCCAGGCTAAGCATGCCAAGTTTAAGCAGTGAGACCGTCAGGTGGAGATTTCATGAAGCTAAAATAAGAATCTGAGTTGTATAGATGGAAGGAACTCAGGAGTAGGAATGTAGGAGATGTGACAAAACAGGCTAAACCATGAAGGGATGTAAAGAAAATGATGGGAAGAAAATGGATCCTAGATACGAGTATGATCCTTAGAGGAGAAATGAATGAGCCAGATGAGAAGTGCTTAAAAGAGCAAAGATGGGAGACCTACAGGAATGAAGGATGCTAGAATGCTGTGAGTGACATATTCAAAGCCAGTAACAAGGAAAAAAGTTGGACTAATACCCAAAAAAACCTCCTTTTCCTCACCACTGTTTACTGTCCCTCAGCAAGTCCTAAAGATGTGAGCCTTAAAGTCCGTCCTTGTATGAGAAGACTTGATATCTGGTTAGTCACTTCAGTAGGTATTTCAATGAGTAGGTCCATAAGGTGTAAATACTTCATAGCAATTTTTCATACCAGGCTCTAAAACCTGGTGCACATTTATGCTACCATTTAAATGAAAAACAATAATATCCTATATAGTCCGAATATTATACTTAATGAGATATATTTTCTTTTAAAATAAGGTTACAGACTATAACCTCAACATTATGCTGCCATAAATTTCATGAGACTTTTTTCCTAAACACTTCAGTCTATAAAAGTCAATGACTCACAAAGTAGACATAATCTAAGGGAAACTTTGACCTTTTGCATAATAACAGCCTTACAGCCTGTCGTGTCAATGCTCTGCTTCCTCTGAGTGTACTCTGAAGGCCTCACTAAAATAACTGTTATGGCAGTTTCCATCTGGAACTTGCATTTTAATAATTCTGTAACCATACTTCAGCAGTAATCTCTTTTACACAATGCCTTTTTTGCATTGTTACTCAATGGCCCACACAATTAACTCAGAGCCACCCCTCAATTCAGAGCAGTCCGCCTTGTAGGACGCAAGGGAGCTGGTTGTGAGCAATGTGATGGAGCTATTACTGTTTCTCATGACTGTCAAAGCAAACTAGATATCTTCACTTGAATGTGAAAATACTACTATTTCACTGCTATATCTATTTAAGCCTTATGGTATTCTAAGCTGACTGGTTCTCATTGTACATCAAACCCCTTACGTTTTACACAGCTGCCATTCACAGCATTTTCAATCGGGTGCACAGAGGCTGACCTCAGATGACGTGGCTTTTTACCCGAGAGATGTGTTTGTGTCTATGAATTATCCCTTCTCTCTTCCCCAGTGTCTGAGTTTTCCTTGATAGATACAAGAATATGATACATGTTCTTACTTCTCAAGTTGTTTTTGTTCTCCTAAATTTCCTATATTGTAGAGTTTGCTCTGCTCTCAGGTCAAAACAATGTATGTGGACTTGAGGCCTTAACAGAAAAAGCTTTTGGGTATTTCATGTCTGTGGATATGTTTGTGTGATGGAAAAAGCAACCCTTGGTTACACTGTGAGTAACCATTGAAGAGGAGCTGTACTGATTTGCCAAAGAATTTTGCCCTTTACCTTTCCTAATCTCAACAGTCATAAGCTAACACTCCTGTGATATCAGTGTATATACAGTAGACAGATAAAATTGACTTTCAGTTACTAAGATGGCATTCAACAGGAGAAGAAAATGAATTTTTGTGACTATTTGTATTGAAGTCCTTGGGTTTCTTGAAATTGCTTTCTGTGAGCCCAGGCTTTGATGCTTCTCTAGAAGGTCAGGCAAGCAGCTTGCCATGTACTTTATGTTGGAGAACATCTTGCCTTGGTAAACAGTTAGTTACCTTTTTCTTAACAAGGATCTGCAAAGAGGTCAGCTCAAAAAAGAATTAAATAACTAACTAATGGAAAAATGTGAGTTGAGCCCATCAAAAATACTTCCCAATCTATGCTAATGCTGTGAGTTAAGGGAGAAAAAAAAAGTAAAGGAGGGAAAAAGGGGAAATAAACGAATTTTAAAAAACCTAAATAGATTATTTTGAATTATTACTCCCCTGGAAAAAAAAAATATTGTTTTGCCTGCATTTTCTTGTTTTCAGAAGAACCTCAAACTGTGCTAAACTTCTCTTCCTATACTGGGTTACACATTTTGCTTTATTCATAGTTGTGTCTTCTCTTCAGCAAATAAAATAGCAACAATTCCTTTCTTTGCTACAGAGAAGACAACAAAAAAACATTTTGTTTTTTTTTCTTCTGATTTATCTAGTAAACCAACCATGGAACTGAGCACAGTTCTACATATAATCTTGTGGGTTCCAGCATATCATCTCTTTTGTATGTGGGTGTAAGAGTGTAAGAATACGTGATCTAGTTCATGATCTGCATAAGGAAAACTCCATAAGGAGGGAAGGAACATTTCAGGTATCTTTGCTATTTGTTACATTCTCGAATATCTATGTTTACTTCACTATAGACAAGCTGTGAGCTCCAACAAGCAAATACCTGGTAAGCCATATCCACACTTACGGTCTTTGCAGTACTTGAAGTGACTTGTGATTGGGGTGAGCGCTGTCCTACCTGGTAACTGGTGCTGGCTTGAGGTTGATTAAACAAAGTGGACAACCAAGAGAAATGCCTATTAACCGTCTTAATTCTCAAATGCGAAGACTGAAGCACTGGCAAACCTCTGTCAGGTGTATTTTGGAACAGTATGTGATTTGTTAGGCTGTGTAACACTGATGGTATGATCAGGAACAGGACATATGGACAGCACTTCTTTCACATATTTAAGCAACAAATGCATCAGCTGTACTTCACTGAAACTTACTTTATCTGTATTCTCCTTGTTACTTTCCTGTGTCCATTATTCATGCTTTCTATTTGATGTTTTGTTTACTGACCCCCACTGCGCCTTTTTATTAGCTTTGGATCTCAGTCTAGTACTTGATTCTTATCCTAAGTCTAAAATTCAAGATAATATTTTATTACTTGGGCCTGTACAGTTAAATACAAATGTTTGACCTCACGCATATTGCTCATCCCTTTAATTTCATTGGTTCTTTCACTTTAATTTCAGTGAAATGGATGTGCAAAATACCTGCTTAAAGTTAATCATGCATGAAGAAACTGCTTCTTTCTGTTATCTTTTAGCAAACTATCAGCAGAATAATTTTATCTTTCACCATATGCACCTCACTTTTCCCAGTATATTCTTGAACAGTATTTTGATCTCTACATGGTTATGTACACAGGTTAGTAACATTTATCTTGTAAAGTCCTAACCTTCAGGTTCTGTACAGATCATAAAATTGGAAGGGGAAGAATGCATACAAAATGTGCAGTTCTGTTTTGAAATAAAGAGGATTCAGGAACTTGGCAAAAATAATTGCAGGAGGTTTTATTTTATGCTTGAAGTGAACAAGCCCGACTTTGGGATGTTTGTACTCTTTTTTTTCCTGTAGAAAGACAAGCAGCTGAGAATGCTGGATGAAAATGATGGGATTTTGTTTTGCAGTAGTACAAGTCTAGTGAGTTTTTTGAATGTGAATGTGGTCTCATTGGCAGGGTTTGCACACAGATGTGTGGCATTAGCATAGTGGATAATTGGATATTGCAAATGAATTATCCAAATGTGGTGACTAACAGGATAATGTCCCTTGCTGATGTATTCAACGCTCCCTTTAACATTAGGAAGAAAAAAAATCAACCAAACAGTTATGAGAATAAATGTGCCTCTTTATATTTGGATTTTTAAAAATCAATAACAGCCTATATTGTCATGATGTGATTCACTATTTTATATATGCACATATATTCCTATACATAGAATATATCCGCACAGCAATATATATGTGTGTATTTAGAGAGGTATGCTCATAGTATATGTACCCTGTTAACATAGATATACTATATATATTAAAATAACAGATTCTGTCAGAAGGTTTTGGCACATTAAGGAAAAGGTTGATCTTATAACACAACACCTGACAAACTCCCATTACATCTGCAAGAGTTATGATGACAATGTTTGGGTAGATAAATCAAAAAGCTAAAAGAGAAGAAAACTGGGAAATCTAGCTATCAAGGATATATTACCATAGATAACTGGGTCAGTCAGGGGAGATTTTGCCAGTTGAAAATCTAAGCATGATCTTTTTTCTCCACTTATTTTATCTTTAATTACCTTTGCCTTTTTTTTTTTTTTTTTGGTCCACTGATATTATGTAGCTGTCTGTCTTGGTTACTTCCGTCCCTTCTTTCATACAAAACTACACAATAGGAAGGAACATTTTTAATTTTTAAAGTAAAGTAAAACTCTGCTGTCTACTGTATTTGGCATAGAAGTTTTTACAAGGTTTAGTTGCCTTCCGTTTAAAATAGAACGTAAATATCATAGTGCGGTATCCTTTCAGGTCCCACTGAACTGCTTTCATCTCTGAATCTTTATTTGTAGAGAGCTATTAATTTTCTTTCCTAAATTAACCAAGGTTTCCAAAATCATTATTACCATCTGCAAAAATGGTTAAAACACAACACTGTATCTGAGTTCATACAGTGTGACCAGCATACTGTTTCTTATTTAGCTACTGTGACTGCAATGAATATTTCTGGTTATTTTTTTGAAGGATGTTGTAAGGGTCAGATACCCTGCAATTCATGTAATTTTTTCTTGCTGCTGATAGATATCTTACAATCTGTAGGCAGCCTGGGTAAAACTTAAAACATATTCCCTTGTAATATTTTTTATATTTTAAATAAAAATAGATGTACAACACATGCAGTGAATTCATTCCAGGTGTTAGAATTTGATTTATTGAAGACAGAAAACAAATTAGATATTACCTTGGTCTTTTACTGTTTGTGGCATTTAATGTAATTTGGGGGGGGGGGGCTATTTAATGTTGAATTTTAGATCATAACAGTGTCATCTGTGATATCAAATTAAATTTTCCTTCACTTTTTAAGGGATTAAAATATTATTTAAAAAAATGTCTTTCAAGTTTGCTTGCTGGACTATGCTTCAAAAATAAATTCAGAAAATAGATAAATTGCATTTCTATCATCTTGAAAATCATGGACAATAGTGGGCATAAAGGTCACAACATTTTTAACTATTTGAATTCAAAAGTTGTAGAAGGCAGACTAAATCCATCAAAGGACTTGCTTCTGGCTGACTTATGTACACCAGATGGATGTACATGCTGTTACATTAATTTTAATAGGTTTGCCTAAAAAGGTATGCATTTAGGTGTGACAAAGACTTAACGCTTGTATGCAACAGGAAAAGCATAATGTTTTACTCCTGGGGTTAAGAGGAGAAGTTGGCAATAGTAATGAAAAGCTTCTAGGCACAAGAAAGGGGTTTTGAAGGCATATGGGGCTGTAGAATCATAGAATCATAGAATAGTTAGGGTTGGAAAGGACCTTAAAATCATCCAGTTTCAACCCACCTGCCATGGGCAGGGACACCTCACACTAAACCATCTCACCCAAGGCACTGTCCAACCTGGCCTTCAGCACTGCCAGTGATAGTGTTCACAACTTCCTTGGGCAACCCATTCCAGTGCCTCACCACCCTCACAGTAAAGAGCTTCTTCCTTACATCCAATCTAAACTTCCCCTGTTTAAGTTTTAACCCATTACCCCTTGTCCTGTCACTACAGTCCCTAATGAAGAGTCCCTCCCCAGCAACCTTATAGGGCCCCTTCAGATACCGGAAGGCTGCTTTGAGGTCTCCACGCAGCCTTCTCTTCTCCAGGCTGAACAGCCCCAACTTCCTCAGCCTGTCTTCATACGGGAGGTGCTTCAGCCCCGTGATCAAACTCGTGGTCCTCGTCTGGACTTGCTCCAACAGCTCCACATCTTTCTAATGTTGAGGACATCAGATCTGTACACAATAGTTCAAGTGAGGTCTCATGGGAGGAGAGCAGAGTAAAGGGGCAGGATCACCTCCTTCAACCTGCTGGTCACGCTCCTTTTGATGCAGCCCAGGATACGGTTGGCTTTCTGGGCTGCAAGTGCACACTGAAGCTGGCTCATGTTCATTTTCTCATCGACCAGCACCCCCAAGTCCTTCTCTGCAGGGCTGCTCTGAATCTCTTCTCCGCCCAACCTGTAGCTGTGCCTGGGATTGCTCCGACCCAGGTGTAGGACCTTGCACTTGATTGAACTTCATGAAGTTGGCATTGGCCGCCTCAGAAGCGTGTCAAGGTCCCTCTGGATGGCATTCCTTCCCTCCAGCGTATCAACTGAACCACACAGCTTGGTGTCATTGGCAAACTTGCTGAGGGCACACTCAATCCCACTGTCCATGTCAGTGACAAAGATGTTGAACAAGACCGGTCTCAACACCAGTCCCTGAGGGTCACCACTCGTTACTGGTCTCCAATTGGACATTGAGCCATTGACTGCAACTCTGCGTGGGCCCATCCACTGAGTGGTCCCTCCATCCAATTGATGTCTCTCCAGTTTAGAGACAAGGATGTCGCGTTGCACAAGTCCAGGTAGATGATGTCAACTTCTTTGCCCCTGTCCATCAGTTCTGTAGCCCCATCATAGAAGGCCACCAGATTGGTCAGGCAGGATTTGCCCTTGGTGAAGCCATGCTGGCTGCCACCAACCACCTCGTTTTTTTTTCAAGTGACTTACTTGCCAGGCACAGAGGTGAGACTGACTGGTCTGCAGTTCCCCAGATCTTCTGTTTTCCCCCTCTTGAAAATGGGGTTTTATTTCCCTTTTTCCAGTCGTCAGGGACTTCACCAGACTGCCATGATTTTTCAAATATGATGGACAGTGGCTTAAAATGTCCCTGGTCATTGCAGAGGGATTGGACTAGATGGCCTTTGAAGATTCCTTCCAATCCAAACTGTTCTATGATTCTATGACTTTTAAAAATAAGTCAATAGTTGGCTTAAGAAAACAGTCTCATCCCCATGAGTTAATAAAAGAAGTTTCTGTCAGTACATTTGCATGGCTTAAGATAGAAATTTAAGACATGACATAAAATAATGTGGGGTTTTTTTTCTTCTAGACAGGATACATTTATTACTCTGTGTGCAGCTTGATTGCTTACACACTGTTACAAATCACTAATGCTGATCCCATAAAGTGTCAACTTTTGCACTTCAACATGAGGAAACTGAAATACAAAGTATAGCTGAACTCTAACCACAAAACCCCATAGAATACAGGCTACTACTATTCCCTTTAGTGTGAGGTGGCCCTGCCCATGGCAGGGGGGTTGGAACTAGATGATCTTAATATCCTTTCCAACCCTAACTATTCTATGATTCTGTGAATATACAGATACAGCACAGCAAATCTTTAAAACAATGTCTGCAAACCTTTGCTCTGCCTGTGACTCATGACCACAAACTTTGTGTGTGTAACAGAAGCAGCCGTTTCTGTGCACATCCTGCTTCTCCCATACCACCTCTCTCCTCTGTGATGTAAAGCCCTTGATTTTGCATTTTATGTGCATTTTATGTTTGAGTCTCTTTTTGAGGAAAGCATGGGGAAAGACTAAGTATTGTTAAAACCGCTATAAAGTTATTTATGAAAATATACTGAATTTTGAGAGGTACAGGATATTCTCATGTATGGAGGTGTAAGTTTGGGCCTGATTTACACTAATTTCTTGCTTGAATGCAGAGTTTGATTATGAATAATTTTATTCCTTTTGCCCCTCTCTCCCTGACTCTGTCCTGATTTCACTGTTACCTGTGTGGATCAAGAACTACTAGCCTTTTTTGTCTTTGTACTGGTCCTGATACTGACTGAAGCTTTTAGATGAAGCCATGATATAAAATAATAAAAGACACATTATAAAACTTAATGTGAAATTAAAATATGTTTTCCCTTGGGGCAGAGGGGGGAATAAGAGTTTGAGGAATGGAAGTGGAAAAGATGATCACAATAATCAAATTTTATCTTAAGCCATACTTGACCCCTGTATCGTAACCAGAAATTTAAGAACAGTCTTAAATATTAACTTAGCTGTGACTTGATAACATGCTATGAAAGCTTTGCAGTTTTACAGACACTTAAGGGACCTGTTTGTGAATTTTATCATGTCACACAGAAGCTGCCTAAGCCCTCAAAATGTGCTTAAATGAGAAGGGGAAGCAGTGTTGCATGCTGCAAATGTCACCTTGAAATGAAAACCATTAACACAACGTCATGACACGTATCGGGGAGAGACGCGAACTGCTGCCACACTGCCAAGGGCTTTTTTATGAAGGGCGTTACTCAGTTCAAGAAAGACATGTAGGTTCAAAGCATGACTTTGTGGAAATGAATAGAGTATGATGTTGCTTAGTCAAGAGGCAGCTATCCACTTTGCTGCCACTGGGGACTAGGAAACAGCAGCAGCATCCTCAGATGACTTATTTCTGAGACTCTGGAAAAGCTGAGTCCTTTTCTGAGAGATGTATCTCCATTCAACGTCCTCCTTTGTATTCTCCCCAAGGCAATAGTAACCCAGATTTTCACAGAGGAAATGACAACCACCTATTTAAATTCACCCTCTTGCCCCAAAACTCTGAAGTGTTGTTGGCCATTAGAAGTAGTCTCTAGTTCCCTGTAAAAATACAAATCTACAAAAATACAAGCTTTAACTCCATCTGCCTTTGAGGAACTGAGTAACTGCTTTCTAAAACTTTTCAGTTCTTTGAACTAAATTGTGTTTTGGAAGACGGTAGTTTGGAAACACTGCTGTTTGTTAGTAATATTCACTATCCTGTAAGCTACAGAAGATCATCATCTGTCTGATCAAAGTAAATATTTAAGGAAAAATGCAAGAAGTGAAGTACTGGCTTTCAGCTCTATAGCTCTTATTTAAAGGAAAAACATCGATAGATGGGAGTGATTTGACTTTGCACTTGGAGGGTTTTTTTCCTAGTTCATCAGTGCATTTAAGTCTGTCTCAAATACAGGAACCTTAGAAAGATGAGACAGGTTTGCTGTTTATCACATGAGAGAATCCATGAGTTTTTTTTACAAAATTTCTCTCTAAAGACCATTCATTTTTATCACCATAAAGAAGGGAGGAGATACTATATAGGTATTAATATGGTGCAATCAATTGCTTGTCTGATGTTGGTGAAGGTGGGGTTCTAAGTCGAATTGGCAGAAGAAACCCTAGGGCTGGCCACTAAAGATGGTCATTATCATTTATTAAGCAGGTGTTGAAATGAATTGGTCTTTTATCGTAATGCAGATTTACAGTACATTAGGCAATCCATTTTTCAATTTAGTGTACTGCCTCTGATAAATTAACAGATGTCGATTGATTTTTTTTTCTTCAGTCCCCCTGTTTACACCTGACAGCCTGTGCTTTATAGCTGAGCAGTTATTTGAAGTTATAAACATTATAATTAGCAATTTTTTAATTAGGCTGACAATTAACAGGAGATTTGCAAAGCTGCTAATTTGACATGTCATACTCTCCACAGTGTTTACGTTAACCACTACTTGAGTGAATTCAATTGAACAGAACTACGGTGTCTGAAAAATCAATCTCAGAAGAACCCTTTTCCCCACTTGGCTAACGTTATGGCACTTCAGGCAGAGAAGTGGGACTTCAGTGAAATTTTACAATATGACAGTTCCAACAATTGAAGTTTAAACAATGTGTCCCCATGTTAGTTCAGAGATGCAATTAAACAAGATGTGTCAAACACAGGCGTGTTCTGGGCTTTTTTTACTAATGTTAGACTTACTTTGAAGTTTTTATTTTTTAAGGACTGAGAGCAAAATAAAACCAGCAAATGCCCAACCCCAAACAACAGAAAGCCTCAGCCCTGAAGATAACCTTAGTTCTTTGAGTTTAACAAAGGAAAAAGAAAATATGTTATTCTAGTAAGTGTCTGTGTGGTCACTGATGAAATCCGGATAGCTTTTCCAGCAGAATTCTGCGTATCCCAGTGCATACTGGGATGGTGTGAAGTGTTACAGCACCCCTGCTGCAACAGGTGTGAATTTCCTGGCATATTAATCTGACCTTCTCAGGTGGTACAAAATGCACTTCTTTCAGATTGAATTTTCTCTGAGAGCATTATTCATTGAACGCTGTCACCAGTCCTGACATGGAGAAGGCTGGGTGGATGCAAACCAATAGGGGGGTTAGAGTAGTAAGGAGGAGAGAGGAACTTGGGTATGGAAAGAGACAACTGACAAGGTTAAGATAAGTTGGTGGGGCAGCCTGGAAAAAACATGTTTCTGGTTGACTGCAGTTGAAAGGACCAGAAGTTATGTGTTCTTAGGTAATTTCTGTTAATTAAGATGCTTAATCGCATCCACTTTGTAAGGCAAACAAGGATAACCTTTAAATGCAAATAGATTTGGTTTCAACTGAGAAAGCTCAGTCTCTTAACATGGATATTTCCATGTCTTATATAGGTATATTTAAACTTTCTTTCAGTTAGATCAAGTCACATAATTTCATCAGGTGCCTGTTTCTTTTGTATTCTGTTTCTGAATTTTCTCCTCATTCTCTCCGCTTGATGGCTCATCTAGTGGAAGCACCATTAACACTTGAACTAGAACACCATAGCAATAAAATGAAAGAAAAGAAAATGCAGCCTCTTCCACATCTTTTCAAAATCCTACTTCTTTAATCCTCTGCAGCCATTGAAAGATGTTCACACCCCTTTGCATGTTTGCCTTTCTTCTCTGAGGTCCTCACTTGTGATGGAGGCGAGACACATCCTTAACTTGACTAGTGGTGAAGTACCAGGAGGAACCAGGATGTGCAGAAAACACCACTCTCTGAAATACTCCCACTCTGCAGTCTCCCTGTAGTAGCTCAAAAGATCTAGGCACAAAGTTATTGAACCCTTTCATTCAACTGGTATCTCTCCCTCCACATATCTGTGATTTTCACTTTCAGAACATACCCACTTTCCTAAAAGCTTCATGAGAATGAACAAGGTGAGGTACTTATTCAGATTTCACTCAAATCAAATAGTAGGATAAAGACAATGGCTTATTTAAAGGGTGATCTCAATAAAGGTCTCAGGAGTTGATTCAAAATGGCAAAATACGTTGTATATGTTTCAACTGTTTAACAGGTAAATAGTATCCTACTATAGTATCATATAAAAATATGATCCCTGATGGTGACATGGCATTGAATTAATTTCATTTGAATGGTGAAGATTTTTGCCACCTATGAATCTTGCACGAAGTCACCAAGGAACAGATCCTTGGCTGGCACAGGTTGCCACAGGTTCTGCCTCTGAAATATCCTTTTTTTTTTTTTTCACACAGAGTTAATGATTTCATTTTCCATTTCTTTTTTACTGACTAAACATACACAATTTGGGGTTCACAACCTAGTATGTTTTATAACTTAGAAAACTTAAATGCCTATGGCTTTATCAGAGCAAATGGGGAATCGATACCAAATGAGTTATAATTAAATACGTGAAGCTGTGGTGCCAGCATCTTACTATTTTTGAGCTCAAACATTTCTAATTATTTACATGGGTAATACCATGTTTGGATGAGGTATATTTCAGAATCCATCTACTATTTGTTTTATGTAAAATCCTGGTTGCTCATTTCAAACAGTGAGTCAAACACCGCTGCTAAGGAGTGCTATTAATGGGTGAAGTATCCAGTTTTTTTTTTTCCCTGTGGGACCAACACCCACATTCTCCTCTGAGAGCTAGTCAGAAAAAAAGTATTTAATCACGACTAACATTCACTGAAGAGCTCGTCTTCCTTACGTTGATTGCACAGGGAAATGAGAAAGTTCTGGATTATGTAGATGTCCTTGGGAAACTAAGAGTCAAAGAGAACTCAATAAAAGAATAGGAGGAGCTTTTCACAGGGGAATTTTTGAAAAGGGAGAAAAGAGGGGAAGAAGTTGGTTGAAACCACAAGTTCCAACTGGATTTTCTTTGTCAAAAAGCTGAGATACATGTGGTAGATGAATAGATTTCTAGATGAGATACATACAGGTCACAACTGAATCAAGAAGAAAAGATTCATTATGGAAGGAAGTGGAATAGGGAAAGGGATAAAGGTAGAACGTGAGGACAGTAATTAAGGTGAGAGAAGGTAGTTCTAGGCAGTAATTACAAAAAAAGGGGGGAGTGTCCCTCCCTTCTAGCAGGGGAGAAGGAATCACTATTTGGGGAGATCTGAAGGTAATATAGGCTACAAGAATGGCATATGTAGCACTGACAGGCTTCAACCCATGAGGGTTGGAAACCTTACAACCAAAATGAAACTACATGTTGTATGGGAAAATAATTATTTGCCATAAAGTCTAATCATGCTTTGGGAGAGGTGTGGGAGAGGGTTTAAGTCCTCAAAGCAAACTGGTTAATGCCAGTATAGCCTTTTGAAACTCTTGCATAGTGTCAAGAAGGCTGTGTCCCATTAAGAAAAAGGAGACAAAGGAGACACTCTGCTAATGAATATCCCAGAAAAGTACGTGGACAACACTCTAATTGAGAAAACTATTTATTTTGAGCTGTTTATTTAAGCACAGGAGGATTCCTAATGGAGCCATCAGATCTCACTCATTGGCTAATAGTTTAATTAGGCCCATCTGGTGGAGGCTGTGGAGAGAACTGTCCCAGCTCTCATATTGGCAGCAAGGTAATTTGTCATCCTGTGGCCCAGTGACTGGCACGCAAACATCTCTAAAGCCAAACAGAAGCTCAGCAATCTGTCTCACATGAGAATAGCTTAGAGCTATTGGAGGCATTTGTGTGGTTCACCTTGGCACACTGAGGAGAAATGAGACTATTGCACAGTATCCTTGAGATAACCCCAGCAGAGAAATTCAGGTAGAGTCCCTGAAAAGTCAATCTTTCTATTGATAGCCAAAGAAAATACAGGGAAAAGATTTTTTCCTCTTTTTCTCAACATCCCCTCTTTATGCAATTCTAACAGAACAATATGCTAAATATGTTTTCTGTTAGTTTCTGTTCAGAAGCATTGGTACTTCAGATACAAATTCCACTTCTACAAGATCTTGGAATAATAGAATTTCCCATTTGGCTAGGAGAAACTCGCTGTTTTGAGGAAATCCTCTTTCTAAAATATCAAGTATGGAGATGCAAATAAAGAACTGTACTGCAGAGACTTCACACAACTCTAATGAGTCTGTAAGCTGAGTGACTTGATAAAACTATGGGTTAATTCAGCTAAAGAAACAATAAAGCTCAAAACTCTGACAGCAACGGTCTTAAAAAATGAAATCAACATTTCTTCTCAGTCTGGTCTTACTGTTAGTACTAGTGTTAGAAGAGGTTAAAATTACTTTACTACTGCCCCCTTAGGGGTAATACTTGAGAAACATGGGACAAGATGCCAATGAAAGCTGTATTTCACATTTGTTTATCCACTAGTATTTATGTGGTACTTCTTCTTCATCCTAGTATAACTCACTGCCTTTTCACCCAAAACCTTGAAAGCACTTAATATGTCAAATATTTCATCAGCTTTTTTTTACAAGCTCATAATATTGGTTCTGGCTAAAGTAAAAGAAGCAAAAAAGCTCATCCAGTACAAACATAGCAGTTTACATTATAAATGAATCATAGAATCATAGAATAGTTTGTGTTGGAAAGGACCTTAAAGCTCATCAAGTTTTCAGCAAACTTTTCTGCGACTTGGGTGGTGTAGCTCAAACACTGGTCAGTGAAGAGTGGGGCAAAAAAAGTCATGGAGTACCTCAGTCTTCTCCATATCCCAGGTAACTAGGTCTCCTGTTTTCTTCCAGAGATGGCCCACATTTGCCTTAGTTTTCTTTTTATCACCGATGTACCTGTAGAAGCTTTTCTTGTTGCCTTTGATGTCCCTGGCCAGATTTCATTCTATCAGAACTTCAGCTTTCCTAACCTGATCCCTGGCTGCTCAGGCAATTTCTTGGTATTCCTTTTTGGCATCCTTTGTAGGCTTCCTTTTTGTGTTTGAGTTTGTCCAGGAGCCCCTTGTTCATCCACACAGGCCTCCTGTTTTTTTTGTCTAACTTCCTTCTTGTTGGGATGCATCCTTCCTGAGCTTGGAAGAGAAGATCCCTGAATATTAACCAAATTTCTTTGGCTGCTCTTCTCTCCAGGGATTTATCCCATGGTACTCTACCAAGTAGATCCCCAAAGAGGCCAAAGTCTGCTCTCCTGTAGTCCATGGTAGCGAGCTTGCTGTGTGCCTTTGTCTGAAAATGCCCTTCCCCTTCTCTGACAGATGGATCCCATTGGCCCCCCAGTAGATCAGGTTTCTCAAAACAAGTCCTGTGGTCTAATTGCCAAACCCATGGCTATGGCACCAGTTCTGTTACCATTTGTTGATTCAGCTGGCCCTTTCAAACCCCTTCCCTTTGGCCAGGAGGATTGATGACAAAACTACCTGTGCTCCAGAGTCACTGCCACTCCCAGGGCTCTATAATCCTTCTTGATACTCCTCAGGCTGCTCCTGGTTGCATGACTGGTGCCCATGTGAAACAACAGCAGGGGATAATAGTGGTGTGTAGGTTTGGTAGACTATTGGGTGAGATCCCTGATACAAGCCCCTGGTAAGCAGCACGCAGGCAGAAGAGAGCTGCCTACTACTATCACCTATCTACCGCCTTCTCCTAGTTCCAATGGTTGTTATATGGGTAGCAGATCAGGCTGTCTTACTCAGTTTCAATATCTCTCCTGATGTGGCAGGTCTTGACACTTAAAAAAGAGTCTGAGTAGCCTCAGAGGAGGCATCATAGCCTAAAAAATCTGTAAGTCAGTAAATCACTTAGCTTCATACATCAGGTGCCTATCTAATCCTTAAGAACCAAAAGATGGAGACAATACAGAGATTAAAACAAACTGATACTTGTGAACTGAAAGCAGCTGAAGTGATTGAATTAATCTCATGGGTGAAGAGTTCATTGTGATCTCTTGACCAAAAAATGTTAGTACCCTTTTTCCTGTATGTGGTGATATTTACTCACTGTTTTCTAAGTTAATAGTATGTCTTTTATGATAGGATGTTTTTTTCATGAGCAAGGCATTTGAAAACCAAACTGCTGTGTTTAAATACCGTAAGTTGAGCTTGAGCAACCTAGTCTAGTGGAAGTTATCCCTCCCCATGGCAGGGGGTTGGACTAGATGATCTTTTAAGGTCTCTTCCAACCCCAACAATTCTATGATCCTTTGAAATGTGATCCTGCTGCTCTTCTTACCTTTTCTTGTTGTGCATGCTGTTGCAGATGCAGTCATGCAGTCATGCTTTATAGGTGCTGATTCCTGTGTATAGTTCTTCAAATGGGTAGACATACATTTTAAGATTCACACAAGTGAGTTCAAAGAGTCTGCACTTTCAAACCTAGGAAATAATGCAGTGTACTAAAATTCTGCCAGTCTAGTTGCCCCTTTAATTGATTTTGCTTCACATGCAAGTACAAGCATCATTAATTTGCATTATTTTTAGCAACTTCCCGAAAGAATCAGCAAGTCAGTTTTGTGCTCAGCCTGATAAACTGTCAAGACAATTCTGCAGGCAAAGCTAACTCACACAGAGCAAATATTTACCAAGAGATTATCTATTCTTAAAACAAAGTCACTAATCCAGGTTGTCTCTTCTGGACATAATTCTGAACATGTATATTGAGCGAGCTAAAAGCATAGTAACAGAAATATTTTGCAATGTAAAAGCTTCATGATCATCTGCTGCCTTCAGCCAAATCTCTTTTGAAAGCTTGTTGTGTGTCTTGCTGCGTTGTGAATTCTACTCTGTTTACTAAAGTGGAGGATACAGTGGGTAAAGTGGAAAAATTTTTCAATGTATATATGTACTCAACTGGTATTAACTGGTATTTTTGACTTCTACTGGTCAGTTTTCTTCTCACTTGCCTGTCTCACTTGCCAACACCATGTGGGACAGGTGACAGTCTTGCTCTTGTTCCTTGCATTTGAGCTAAAATCTGGTGTGCTTTATGTCTGAAGTATCTAGTTTTTGTTTGCATTGGTACCTCCAAGATACAAATACTTCATAATAAATGAAATCACTCAGCAGCATGCCTCCTTGCTCCTGCAAAAACACAGGAGTGCCTCATAAATTTGCAAAATTCATGTACATGACTGCAAAACTTTTGCAAAAGGAATTGATCTGCCATCATCTTTATCCTGATAAAGATGACATATAGAAATAAAGCTGGATAATAATCACCTGGAGGGGAGAGCAGCCTGAAGCTACTGTGTAGAGCTCCATGGACAACAGCCATATTCCTTTCAGCTTGGATGGTGCAGTTGTGCCTTTCCAAAGGGAGGCTTTCCATGGAAGCTGCACCCCTGAGTCCTGGTGCCTCAAGATGAGGCTAATAGAACAGGTGCCCAAGACATGGAACGGCTTGGTTGCCCACCTGAGGGCAAGCGGAGCAGCTCCCTAACACATGCAGTCAAAGGCAAAAATGGTAACTGAATAATAGATTATCACACCCTGACCCAGAGGAAAGTGCTGGATTACTTCAGGGAACCCCAAAGTAGATTAAACGGATATTTTTCCTGTGAAGAATGAGGAAAAAAGATATCAAAGGTTTGTTCACTCTTATGTGTTAGAAAAAGGCAATCCAACAGGAAAAGGCTCAAGCTGTCAATTTATCTTTGTGGGAGACTGTATGGTTATTTATCTTTTTTAATTATGCTTCAAAAGAAACATGGTGCTGCAGTAAATAACATTAGGCAACAATCAAGGGAACAGCACAGAGACCTGACTGTAGTGTGTTCTTCTCACCCTCTTCATTTTAACCTTCATAAAAGTGTGGGGGTTTCCATGTTGTTTGAGCTACTCAGGACTGTGATATTTCTGGAAGCAAGTGAAACACAGCTGTTTGCTGATTAAGACGATACAGGAGATGGCAGGATTACATTAATATGATACATGTGCTGATACTTAGGCACCAGCCAGTTCCCAAATTTGGTGCCAGATACACACACACAGTTGCACCTGGGCACATCTAAAAATGTGGCAATTCCACCAAAGCCTGAGAAGAGTTTAATATCACTTGTGTGCTAGAGAAAAAAATGTAAAATTCCTACTTAAGGATTGGGAAGGCACTGATATCTCTTAAAAGAATTCCAGAACTTTTAAAGGGTCTTTTTCACTTTTAACTCTCGAGACACCAGCTAGGAAGAACATGTGAGCTGCAGTGTTTCTGTTGGGCCAGATCTTCTGAACAGTGAAAGCATTTTTATAAATAATTTATTCTACATGATTTACTTTGAGAGGTTTTCACTCAGGACACTGACAAGGAAGTTTGCTTTTCAGAAAGTTGAGTGAATGTCATCTCTCAGAAGTATGCATCTTTCTTAAAGTTTGACAAGGCTGGGGCAGTCAAACTCACTGCTCTTTCATGTTGTTTGGTATTTGGAAGCAAATTAAAGGGAATTATTGAAGACTTCTTCTAGTATAAATTTGGCCCTAACGCTTTTTTATAATCATGCTGGCAGTAATGTAACAATTTGTCTTGCAGACAAGTCTGACAACATCATAATTTCAAAAGCTAAAGAGTCTTCCATATTTCTTTCAGCAGTAGAGAAATGTTGGGATTTCCATGTATGTTTTGCCTTTGTAAAAATAGAATTCAGAGTGCGAATCATAGATCATTCTTCACACTCATTAGCATTTTAATGGCTTCTCAATTGTTAACAGATTTGATGTAGCTACTAGAAAGATAAGACTGGGTTGTGATTTACGTCTACACTTTCCAATCCCATAGTAGTCAGTTATATTACATTTTACTAAGTATAATGTCAGGGTCACTGAAATAAATTTTCAACCCTTTGAAAAAAACAATGATAAAGGAAAATGCCAATATGCCCTTTGTCTTTGCAAAGTGATAGTTCTGATCTGTTAGTTTTGCAGAAGATAGAACATTTTCCCCACAGAAATAATAATAATTAATTGCATAATTTGAAAACGAAAGATGAATGTGTTCTGCAGAACTTAACCCTATAATAACACAAAGCAACTTAAACATTCACAAAAGAATGATTTTCAAAAATTGTAATACAAAGAAGTTATTGAAAGATTCACATTTTGCTGTATTTTTAATGTATGACTCTGCTTCTGTACAGGAACAGAGTGTTTGATTTGGCTTATTGAATAGCAAACACCTTTCTGAACTTGGACAGACCGACTAGGATGTAGCTATTACACTTTGCATACATTTTAACTTCTCAGAAGCTATTAGCTCCAAAAGAGCTGTCAAACCCAAAAGCACTATAGTATTGCATTTAGAAATATTATTAGTGTCAGGAATTATTTGAACTATCCAAATTAAACTACAGAGTACATATCAACAGAGCCTGGCTAACTGACTCCTAGCATCTGAATACAGGCTACGATAGCCCCATGTGTCATCCATGGCATGTCCCTCTTCCTTCCCTACCCTTAAAAACAGAGCTGAACATAGCCCTGAATGTAATACAGATGTTTAGGATCTTAAACACTGGCAATATGTATTTGATATACCTTTATGTTCTGTTGTGTTAACCCTTGCTTTGAACCAGAGTATCAAAACTTTCTGGACTTGTAAATCATCATGCTAGTATTACTTCTCCCATATTGGGGAGGGAAAGGGGAGAGGGGGAGAAATGATTCAGGCAGCTTTTCTCAGAGGGGGCATACCTTGAGATGGTATTTGCACAGTGCTGTTAGAAAGTGCCTTGAATGCACTTTTCATCACATGGCAAATTAGATCCCTTCCTGTCGGAAAGTTAGACTCTAAAAATGTGAAATGTCTGTGGAAGAGATTTCCAGCTGCCAATAAAAGGCTCACTTTCATGAGGAAAATAATTTAAAATGCTTCTGAGTCATTGTGAAAAATACGAGCCATGACTGTGTCTGCAAAAACCCATTGGGCTGAGGCACTGAAGATGAGAAAAATTGCATTCGTACCACTGTGATCATCATCTGCCCATTCAGCGTGGTGCTCTCCAGGAAAAGACAAAGCTGGAGTGACAGCTCAAGGAGCAGCCTGTGCCTTTCTGTGTCACTGCTTGTGCTAACCTCTGAGAGAGGGCAGGTAGAGGAGTGTAAGAAAACACTCCTTGCAGCTTTCTTTTTCCTCTTCCCTTTTTTTCATCCCCAGAGTCTTGATGTAAACTTGCTGTGATAGATGCAGGTGGCTAAAAATAGTGTTGGTTTTGTATACCATACTAGCAAGTGAATAATTTTCTGCTGTAAGCAGGATGCCAGGGGACAGCAAAAACCTGATGGTAATGGCAGGTAAGGTACAATGATGGAGTGCGGCTTCCAGCCCACTAAATCAGTGGCAGAGTACTTGGCATATGGGCCAATACTGCTGTGGCCAGAGCAAAGCCCTGGGGAAATGCTCCCTGCATTTAAAAATTATACTTGAGATATACATATTTTATACTAGGAGTTTGATAATTTATCCTTGCAGCATGGAAACCCTGCAGTAGCAAGTGATAGTTCTTGTTACATTAGTTGTTCCAGCTTCTGCCTCCTGGATTTTCAGATTCTCTGCTTCTAGCCAAGAGTATCCCATATATATCTACCCACAAGTGTAATTGTCTTGCGGCATGAAAGTTTAAAAATTACAGTAAATGCTGGACAGAATCTAGGCAGAAACCAGCACAATCAGTTTAGATTTTCCTGGTCGTGCCTCTCATATCAGCAGCACTACATCTGGAAGTTATTTCATACAATTACAGCAGATGAGACAGCTCTTATGTTTAGAATTGTGCTCTGACTTTTGGACAAGTTGGAAATCCATTATAAAGATTCCCATTTTGACACTTTGCTGAGTGTAAATCCCATTTTTTTTTAGCATTCTAATGCCATACTGACTATTACTAGGAGCAGTTTCTGTCATCTGGAATGAAATCCTGATCTTTTGAAGTCAAACAGCAAAATTCCTGTTGACTTCAGTAGGACAGATTTAACTCCTAGAGCTATGCAAGATTGTAAGTCACCTGCCACTAGCCAGATCCTTCAGCAGTGGGTATTTTTATCAAGTCGACCTCATTTATGGAGGTGTCTCAGCAAGTTTCTTAGAGAATATGCAACTGGGATAAAGCAGGTGCCTTCCTAATTGGAAAGTGGGGGAGGCTGAGTTTTACAAGAGGTATTTAGTGCTAAATAAGGAATAGAATCATTTCCCTGGGGAGCTTGAAATCCTTTTAAAACTTTTATAGCTTCCTATTTCTTTGCCTCTGGTTCCCGCTGCCAGATGGAGCATTCTGTGTCCCAGAAGGATGCACTTCTGTATTCTCACCAGGCTTGCCGCACAAGGGACGATGGAGGGTGGAGCCAGGAAGCAAGCCTGCTATTTCAGGGGTGGTGGCAGTGATGCTGCTCATGGTGTGCAAAGAGGCAGCACAGAACAGGGTGTCTTGCCCCTCCTGTGCTCAATATTGTTAACTGTATGGCAAAGTGTGTGAATTCCTGAACTGAGCAATGGACTGTGAATTGCATCCTCACTGCAGCAGTATGATTGAAGAGGTATACATTTTCTACTCAGCATATTTGTTTCTCTCACCATTTCAAGAAAACCAGATTCAGAAATCTAGATTCACTATCTAGATCCTTTCCTCTAGATGATGGATGCAGTCTATATCCTCACTCTCCTTCATTATGTGAATAGTTCAGACAAATCTTCCTTCCCTCCACTTCCCTATTTAAATGTACTATTGTGAATAAAAGGCCCGGTGCCATTGCAAGGACTAGTATTAGATTGTTCACATCATTAGTTGAAATGAGATTACGATTATACCATCTGCATTCTGTTGTACTCCATTCAAACCTTGTCATTGCCTTGGCCAAATTCAACATCTTTTGGAATGTTTCTTTGAACACCATTTATCTGCTCCCAACCTATTCAAAGACACTTCACTGCCTGTATTGGCTGTATTTAATTTCTTTCACTTAAACATTGCTGATTTGCTTTATGTCCGATTTCCTGTTCCACATTATTAGTATTTAAACTTGCACTTATTTAAAATCAGATGTCAAATTAACCTCATATCGCTCCTTTTCCAAGCATTCCACACTTGTTAGAATACCCCAGAAATTAGCTAATTTTATCTTATGCCTGACATTGGCAGCCAAATATGAAAGACAGCTTTACCAGCTGGCAGAGTTCACCATCCAGTTGTTAGCCCTGCTGAGCACATGTGGGACTCAAACCAGAAGCCCCATGGTCCCCTGGGTTCAAATTTGTTGATAGCTGTGAAAGGGAGCTGTGTCCTCTGACAGAGATCTCCACTTCTGAGAGCTGCAAGCTTCTCTTTCTACATCTCTCCCTGCCATGGCAATGTGCTGCTTGGCACGTCGGTGGTCCCAGGACTAGTTGACACTCAACTGTCTTCTTGGTACTTGGTCTCCTGGTGTGATTTGGCTGAAGTCTAAGGTGTTCTCTAGTCTGTAGCAGCAAAGTCCTGCCAGTCTGACTGATACCCCTCCAGCAGCCCATTTTATATATGGCTGGACCTTTACAGCAATGCCTTCAGTTTTTATGTTAGTGTTTGCATTTGGTGACATTCGCCTGTTGTAGAAGTTACCCTCCATGCTCCGGCTGCATTTAGCAGCTCTGCTAGTGGTAACTCCTCACTGCTGTGTCCTTCCTCAAATCCTTTTGCAGGATAGGTGAAGGTTGCCAAGCATGGCACCTGGCAGCCCACTCCTGTTCTATGTTCCGTTTCAATTCCCATTCACCTGAGAGAGTACCAGAGAAGTCATGGGAGATTGTCCTTTGGCTGTTAGAGGCAGCTTTGTTGCCCTGTGATTAGGCAGCTGGACCTTCCTCTCCCCCTGCTCGTCTGTATCTTGTCTGAAGTACTTGCAGGGACAAATAAGAGGCCTGGGAACAGCATGATGAGATGCAGCTATAGGAAGAAAGAGGTACTGAACAAGCCTTGTCTTGTTTATTTAAACCAGCTGCAGCCTCATGAGCTATCTGCTGGCTGTCCCTCATTTTTGTTATCAGAAGTAGACTTTTGATTGCAGAAGACAAGGGTTACAGCCATAGCACATTACTTATAACATGTAACACAGATCATTAAATTTGCATAAAATTGCACAGGGAGAACACCATGTATCTTGCTCTGAACAAGATACATTCAGAGAGAACAAAAGTACTCTCATTTACGTATGAGCACAGAGGAGTTATTTCTTCCTCTGATTTTGTCTTTCATTAGTTTCCTTATTAGAGGACTATCTATTCAATGTAAGGACTTTCTTTTGTGTATAATTTATGGCTGTATGTGTTGTGGAGGCGTAAGGAATAGCAATAACCATACAACACAAAGTCGCAACACATCATGCACACAGTGTAAAACACAAATCTTTTATTAAAGGGAGGTGAAAGATGGCCAGAGTTAAGTTACTGACCTGGGTCTCAGGAGAGCTAAAAAATTCCCTGAGGTCTGTGTCATCAGTCCTCAATATTTTCAGCTTTGCGTATATAAAACAGAAGTGCTAATTTCTTTCTGAGTCCCCTAAATATTTAAATTGTAAGCTTTGTATACTGTCTTGTGGCATATATATATATATACACACACACTTTGTACTTAGTTCAGCCAGCTGCAGTCTTTTACAGAGACTCTAGATGCTACTAAAATTTAAATTATAAATCAGTAACTTTGCAATATTTTCTGTCACATTCATCAAAGATCACCCTACCGAGGTTTGTAATGCCATGTGTTTATTAGACAATATTTTAAATATATGCTTAAAGTGTCATAGACAAAACCCACCAACTCACATGGCTTTTATAAAATATATACCAAATTAAAAAAAATAAAATTGTAGCCAGTATCTGTCTATATTTGGGTTTTTAATATTAGAAGATGAGTACAGGACTCTGAGCTTTAGTTTATTACGGCTTTTGTGTAGACCTCTGTTGAAGTTGGCTCATTAATTCTGATATATCTAAACAACAGTTCTTCTTTTGCACACTTTTCACATTTTGCTGACCTGCATACTTCAAAAATTACAATACTTTCCAAAACGTTGGACTTCTTATTATTTTCTCAGGGTGAAGCCATATTTCTAGGGGTGAAGCTGCTTTCCTATGTTGCGATGTAGTTTCTGCATCAGGGTTGCCATTACAAATTATTAGAAAATGGTTCATTTTTTCTGTTTAGCTTCAAGTTTAACATAGTCATTTGAGAACAGTAATGGCAGCTAATGAGACTTGTGAAGAAAGTCTTCTGCTGTTTCAAAATGCCTGTGTAGCAAGGAGCAGAAAGCTAAGATTCCCTTAACTTGTTTATGACCTTACTCAAAATGATACACACTGCTGGAGAGAAGGTAATTTGGTGCCCATTATTACCATACAATCCTGCACCTCCTTTGAAGCTGTCAGTCGTGTAAGTTCATTTGAAATCTTTGCTGAGCTTTTTATCAAAGCATGACACAGAGCTGCTGCCTAAACACCTTCTCTTTTGCACACCCAAATTAACCACTTTCTCCTCATCTGTCCAAAGAGAGAATTACTTTGAGGTCCGTACATACATAGTAACTGTTGAAATATGGCATAAAGAGAAGGAACATGCTAATCAGGTTACTGAGGCACTTTAACAGAATTTGCTTCCCTTACAGAGTGTGTAACACAGCTGGCATGTTAATTCAGTTGTAAAGTAAATTATTTAAACCAATAAATCATTAACTTCACATTTTAGTGAAGTATCTCATTAAGATTCAGAAAATGGAAATTAATGCATTTATGAAAGTACAGGACAATGCTCAGGTGGTTTTTGAGGTGGTAGGTTTGTCTCCTCCTGTGCCTGAAGTCAGAAGAGCACATTCTCAACTATAAGGTCGATCTGATCTACAGGTGTCCTCCAGCCCACTCCCTTCATCGGCTGACTTTGATACCTGATACATGGACATGTTGTTCAGTACTTGGCTGCAGAGAGGCTGGAATACTTGTAAAGGTTTTACAAGCTGTGAGGAAATTTGTTATTTGAAATAATTTCTTTGTGGAAGGGCACAGGGGAACATTTTATGACCCTTTGCTTTTTTATAAGCTCAGCTTTCCCTGTGAGTTTAATCTGTCCTCCCTTTCCTGTGTCTCAGCTACAATGAACATGATTTTGTCTGCGTGGAGCAATTTCTGCTGAATATTGTTTTGTTTCCTGCAGCAGTCCCTTGCTCCTTCAGGCCAGCAATGGCCAAGTATACCTAGGACATGGTCCTTGTTGGCTTGTTGTCAGGGAATACAAGCATTTTTCATTAGTAGGTGGCAAAAAAACCCAGAATATTGGGAAAGACTGTGGCAACCTTAACTGTATCTTTACAAGGAAATGATACAATCCTAACATCACCCCAGTAAAGTCCATCCAATGCTTGAGGGAGTCAGAAAGTCACCAGTGATGGTGGATGAACCAGCTGGCCAGCAGGTTAGAAGAGATGGCAGCATCTCAGGCACAGCAAGAAGGAATGAAGACTTTACCCCTTTCTGGATCTATGATTTAATCTTTAAACCAAAGGACAAAGAAGCTGAAGCAAAACAATATGAAAATTAAATAAAGGATCCTTGTAGGGCCTTTTACTCTTCCCTTTGGGTTTCTCCTTCATCTGAATAAAGTCACATAGCTAATGCATTACCTTCTAGGTAATGTAGTAAAACCAGTATATTTCTTTGGCTGGTTTCTTGGTTGTTTGAGAGTAAATAGATGTCAGGAGGTCTAGGCATTTTCCTGTGAAAGTCAGAGGTAGATGGCATCTCTAAGTATTTGTACTTCTAATTGCAAATCACCTTAAACATTAGCAAAGCTGAGATTCATGCAGCAGATTTCCATAGCTTGTATATAGAGTATAGCAACTCTGGCAGCTGAATCAAAAGAAAGCACAGAAGGTTCTCTCTACTTCATGTATTCATAGAATCACAGAATCACAGAACTGTTTGGGTTGGAAGAAACCTTAAAGATCATGTAGTTTCAACACTCCTACTAGGGGCAGGAGCACCTTCCACTAGACCAGGTTGCTTCAAGCCCCATCCAACCCAGCTTTGAACATTTAATATGAAAGTCTACAGTTAATAGTAGCTGTACATACGGTTCAAGCAGGATTGTCTCTTCATATGAAATCTTACAAGAGATGTGGCTGACTTCCTAATCGCAAAAGACAAGGAGGAGAAAACCTATTGTTCATGTGTACGCAAAATGTTATTGTGTCCTCAGTGCTACAAGCAGTAAAAAGCAGTGAGACGGATTTCAAAATCCTTCATAACCAGTTTCAAATATTTGACAGCAAGTTTCATTAATATATATATTCCTGCTGTGCAAAGAGATAACGAAACAAATTTCCACAGAAACAGTAGCCTTCTTCATGTGTGTGGGATTGCTATGCAACTATTGGTAATAAAGCACTGTTAAAAAATAAGAGATGGTCATATAACACCAGAATTAAAATAATCCACATAGAATGCTCTGAAAAGTATCTTTAATATCAGGGAAAGGTGTATGTCTGACTATATACCAAACTCTAGGTGAAAACCTGTGCACCAGTTGGAAATTATACACTGGGAGCTCTGCTACAGAGAGTTTTCAAATACAGTTACCAATAACTTAGAAGTTTTGACACCTTATAAAGAAGTTGCTTTTATAGAAAGCCCAACCAGTTAGGCTGCCACTATTGGATTGCCTCAGGGAGACAACCAAGCTGCCCTGAACAGGCAGCTTGGTACTCAAATGTCAGCGCATCCAAACTGTGCCATTCACATCAGTGTGGCACTGCATGTAAATAAATGTTGTCTTGAATCCGAACTTCCATGACAGACTTTTGACTATTTGGGTTTTTAAAAGTAGCAGTTCTTACCTAAACACTGCATTTTACTACTTCTATAGGAGCACAGGATGTATTTTGATCTGTACTGACCTGTTACATCTTAGGAAAGTGGCTCCATCCCTGACTTGAATCCTGAACTCCTGAGGTTGCTGTCCTGTTGATGCTATCAGTCAAGAACTGCTGGATGTCTTAAGTAAACTCCATATTTCTGAATAGAGTTGCTGCTTATATCTGGACCACTGAGGATCATTTCAGTGAGACCTGAGCTCTGGCTGCTGTTTCATAGATGCCTGGATCAATGGAGTCCGTTAGTATCACAGAAAGGAAAGAACCAGCTTTGTGAAAATGTGATGGAGTGTATGGGAACATATGTGGAGGTTAAGTTAGAATATAAACTTTAAGCCAATCTGTCCTGTTTGCAGATTTGATCTGCCTAAATTACAGTGAGGAAGAGGGAAACAAGAATACCATTAAAATAAAATCCTGTAGTATTATCAATAGCAAGCCTACTGAATTTCAGAAATGTGCAGTGGGTGCTAAAGAAATATTTAAACTATCTTTCAAGGATTTAAATGAAAATTGGCTTATATAAATACCAATTGGTTTACTTCAATGCATCCAACTGTGACAAAGAAGTGGTAGGAGGGGAAATAAATCAGAAGGAATTAAAATGCATTTGTTCTGAGAAGTGACTACTGATTTCAGTGAAAAACAGTATTGGGTTGAATAAAAGTGGTGAATATTTGCTCATTTATTTAAACCATATTCTTTCCATATATCGGTATCAGTTCCAGTGTTAATAAAATGAATTCAATTAAATCACAACAAAATCGTATCAATTAGAAGAATTAAACTGGCAACAGTAGTGGTAACACCTAAATCTTTGATACAAAAAGAATAATCCCATTCAAACTGATAAAATAAGCACCAAATTAAACCCAGGTGCTGGATTGAATATAAATGAATTGAGCACATATCCTGAATGTACAGTTTGTGTGTGTTTCTACTATATAGTATTTAACTGAAAGCAGCAATTAAGATGGTACTTGAGCATGGCTGTAATTGTTAATATATGTGTAACTGTTCTTTAACAAATGCAGGTAGGAGATGCAGGAGTTTGGGACATATGCACTGGAAAAAAAAGTCAAGGCATTTAGGGAAGGTCAGAATTATACAGCGAGGCACGTTCATGTAATGTTTTCCCAAATTATTGTCTTGTATCTTTTATGTAGTTTTAAACCTGTGCATAGCTTTTAGTGCATTAGGCAGTGGATTTTTGTGTGATCTAATAGAGACTTAACCAAAGTATATTATAGAGCAAATTTAATAGAGGGAGGAGCTGATCCTCTGTGTGACCTTCCTGCTCTTTGTCATCTTCTAGACTGGAGAAACTACAGGTGTGATTGAGGCCAGGCGACGCTGAGGAGTGCTCTGTACCAACCCGTTACTGCCTGAGTGTGACTTGCTCCAGTTGTTTCCTAGGGTCAGAGTAAGGAGCTCACAGTAAAGTTCAGGCAGTACATAAACCTGTGGGAAAATTGTTCTTGCATTCAGGAAACCCCGTGTTCATCTGAACACTGTAGGCAGCTCAAAGAGCTGATGTGGACTGTGATTAAATGTATTTGTTCTCATTCTCCAAGCTCAGATCCATAGCTCTAGAGCTGCATTCCCTAATAAGCTTCCAGTCCCATTTTTCACTGTGGTGGAATTTTTGCAATGGGATTTGTAGGTAGCAAAGGAAAACATTAAAAGGGATGCATTTTTCTCAAGCTGGGGAACTTTCCCGTTTTGTTTCAGTGCCATGGTATCATGTTTTGAGGATCACTCTGTCTTTTCTCAGTGGAGTTCTAAGGTGTATTTTATATGCTTGAGACCATTCCCCCACCCCCAAAAGAAAAAAATTACCTGATTTTTCTACTCTTATTTTTTAACATACTTCTGATGCTTGGATTCTATTGAGTCAATCCATTCTTCAGCAGATGAAACTGTCAGAGATGCAAAGATATTCATGGGCAATACTTTCATCTAGTGTACCAGTATAGCACCAATAAGTCTACAATTTTACCCCAGGCAAGCAGAAGGTCATATAGTTCGCTTTGTAATTTTTTCTGCTACCACCTCCCTTTTCCATAGCTTAGCATCTCCTTGCTTCCACAGCAACAAAATAACTGAGCAGCTATTAGTGAAGTACAAGTGTATGTATTTGAACCAGGGTCCTTCTCATACTAGGAAGAGATGTTGATCTGTTCTGTAACATCTTTTCCAGATGGCTACACAGAATGTGCTGCTCACATTGGTTCACTAATGATTTGATAATGTATTTTAATCTGACACAACAATTGCCTAGCTCATTTTTATAGATGTATTCTTTAAAAGCCAAATAAATATATCTAGTAGTACCACATCATCTGAACGTAATTGGAGGAAGCCACAGGCTTCCTACCTGCATTAATCAAATGTTGATGAGCTTAATTAATCTCTCAGATCTAAATGGAGAAAGAGTAATGAGAGCTATTTGCTTGAAAGCCAGTATAGCGGGCTTTGAAAATGTAAGAGCTGTCCTGTTTACAGGTAGGGATATGTAATGATTGGTGTCTTGCTTAAAAACTGTGAAGGAAACACAGTCAAACAATTTTGTCTTGGTTTTGTTCCAAAACGTATTTTTTCTCCCAAGACAGAACTTGCCTGAAGCTCAGCTGTATGTATGAGGGTCCATCACTAATACCTCACAATACTTCAATTCTTCACTAACTTTTTGTCACTTATTTCCTAGGAGAGTAAAAATAAATGCATCATTTTTATTAATATTTTATCAAATGTATACAGACTAAAACAGGCAGAATAATGACAGGATTCTTAACTACAATCCCATTTGAGGCTGCCCCATTTTGCAATTGCTCTATTACAATTTTGTTGGCTGAAGTGATGCTTAAATATAAATATCCATCATAGCTGAAATTCAGGTGCAAATAACAAAATATAATAGGATTTTATGCCTTAAGTGTAAGGCAAACAAGTGCCCCTTACGTTTCTCTCATTACTTTACTCTCAGGGTAAATCTGACAGACACTGTTATGCGGCTGGCAATGTCAAATTCAGGAAAGGGAGCTTTTTTCTTTGTTTTCTTCCTGACAAAGTTGGTAGCTTCCTTGTACTAGCGACTCGTGAAAATTAAATCCAGGAAGATAATTATTTTATCCAGTCCAACTAGTCTATTACAAACAATTCGATCTCGTTGACTCTGTTGAGCTCTGTAATTTGTGCTTAGTCAAATTATGCTTTCCAGCTAGGCCTCTGTGGTCACTTGGTAGAGATACAAAGACAGGAAACCAACCACTTCCTTTAATAGATTTTTTCCAATGGTTAGTCACCCTCACTGTTGCAAATTTGTGCTTTATTCCTTATTAGAATCTGTCTGGCATCAATTTCCAGCCAGTAGTGTTGCTGGGTGCAGGGGTGGATGTCTTTTAGGTCTTTCATTCTTTCTGTCACATAATTGATTTTTCATGAACAGTGCAAAGTAAAGCTAAAATTAGCACAGAAAAGCAATAGGAGACATGTTGGATCAGGAGGCTTTCCTGCGAGATAGGAAGGTAATATTTTATCCTATTTATTCTAATATTTTATTGAGCTTTGCATCAGGTTAGTGGATACTCTTTAACCGTGACTTCCTCTGAGGCAGCACATTGTTGAGGCTAATACTGAGAAAATAAATTAATCGTTTGGCCTCTGGCACACTCCACTCTTATTCTCGCTCTAGCTTATTCTCCCATTTGTCAACAGGATGGTAATCGACATGCAATTTCACTATCTCACTGATGGTTCAGATACACATAATCCAGATCTCTGTTCCACAAATGTGGGCTTGTAAAACTGGTGCCTCTGGATTGCTTTAGGCTTCTCTGCATGTAGGTACACATCCCTTGTATGTGTTATCTCGTTGTATAGGCATAGGTATGCGTATGCAGATGCTCTCAGGCACTACGTCTTGTTTAGATAATAGCATTAGTTGATAGCAGGAATTGATTTACAAGGTCTCTTGATGTTTTCATTAAATGGATCATTTATGCACTTTATTCATTTTTAAATAGTTGCTCTTTAAATGTAGTTGTAGCTCTTCCCATATGGAACTAACTGGAGTTTTATAGACCAAAACCCAAGGAATAAAAATGAAACGTAAGTTCCACCAGTTTTGGTGGTAATTTCGTAACTAATAGTACCCAGTGCATTCCTATACACATAAGAAATCCAAACTGACTGAAAGTCTCTGAAGCCTTTTTCTGGAGAGAGGCCAATGGGGCTGTAAATTTGTTCATGAAAGATTTCCTGGTCTGGGATGCAGTTTGTGGTCAGAAGGATCTAGTGATGACATCCCAGAATGGGCAAGCACCAGTAACTCAGATTTTGTGCATCCCACATATTGCAGATTTGGTTCTTCCTGCTTTCCCACACCCAAAGTACATATTCCGTCAATCTCCAAGTGGAGTCTATTTCTTTCAGCTATTGGATCTGTTCCACTTAGTTTAAATAAACGTCTTAACTCTGGAAATGTTGGCATGTCAGAAATTGGTTTAATTCTAAACCAGAAGAGCATAGTTCAACATTTCCCACAGATCAGAATTAAAGGAAAATCTTCTGGAAAATTTCAGGAGTAGTAGATTTAAAAGATTTTTAAAAATACTTTTCTCATTTTTAGATTCTTTGCATTATTAGGAATGTTACCTAAATTTAATCTTGCTTTTAATTATCATAGAGAATTACTGATAAGGATTGCTGCACGGCATAGCAACCTATTACTGCGGTCCTCATGACTGTACCATGTATGTAACTTTTAAGGCTAACTATTCTGAACAGAAGAATGTAAGCAGAAAAGAATTCATTGCATATGTTTCAGTGAAGTTAATGTTAACTTTGAAGGAGTAGCATGATATACAGAGAATGCCAGACCTTATATCAGCAGGCACCCCTTTTTTTTTTTGTTTGGTGACATAATATTTTCTCAGTAGCACTGTGCCCATCTCCATAATAATAATAATAATAATAATAATAATAATAAAAAAAGTGGGATGGGCTTTTATTTTCATGGCATGAGGGATCTGCTAACAAAAACTTGATTAAAATATCCATTCCAAAACTCTTGGAATCTGAACACAAACCTGTTAATTTTCTCATTTGCCTTGTGTGCCAGAGGGTATTGCTGTATGTGTGGGTGTATGAAAAAAAAGAGTTTTCATGAAGTCTAGATAGGATGCCAAGTGTCAATGCTGGCTTGGAAGCACCTTTATTATCAGTGGTAGGTTCTCTAGTCTCAGATAAAGCAAAATTAGTCAAAATATCTTAATAAAAGTATCTGTCTTTCCTCTGCTAAATGTCAGCTTATTGATTTCTTCACTGTGCTGTTGCAGTAGCAGAATTTGAAATGTTTTGAAAACATCCCTTAGAGCCACACAACAATAATTAACAGCAGAGCAAGTGCTGAGCAGCAAGTAGCTGATAATGACAGTCTAATGTTGACTGAATGCGATTAATCATGGATACTACCCATAGAGCTTTGGATTTATACTCAGTTATTATAAAGCACTGATGAGGTCCCCTTTTGATCTTTCACAATGTATGTATTACAAGCATCTCTTCACCATAAGCAGAAGAAAGCAGAAGGAATGCTTTGAGACTTGTATTTCTTAATACGTTTACTATCACTCCATTATGCAGCTAGCGTCTGGTATTCTCTTAGGAAGGCAGTATCATAGGGAAGCAGGAGCAGTTCATGTCTCTAATCTTTCCAGCAGACAAGACAGCAGGCAATATATATTCACAGTCCCAAAGTGACAAGCAAGTGCCAGTATTTTGATACAGGATGCCTTTCTTTGCACAACCTAAAAACAACCTTTCATTGCCCAGCTTTGCCTAGAGTAAGCAGCCATGATCAGTGCTATGTGCGTACTGGTGGCTTCATAATTCATATAAAATTGCGTTCATTCTTTTCCTTCTCTGTTGTTCCTACCATCATGTTCCACTTGATCAATCCACTCTTATAGCAGTTTGGCACTTGACGAGTGACTAGACTCTTAACCCTGAAGGGAGTTCAAAGCAAGTAAAAGGGCACAAGAGTTTGTCATGTTGCAGTACACTTCCAGTCTGACCTCAAAACTCTTCATGGATTAGTAAAGAGGATCTCAGTATTTAGAACTGCACTTCTCCAAACTCAATTCAAAACCAGCTTAATCTCACCTAATTACCCAAAAAGGAAACAGGAGGGAGGAGTGGTTTTTAAACTGAAGTATGTTAGGTATACATTCCTAGTGCTTAAGCAGTGATTGATGAAAAGGCCATCCGTATCTTCTCCTCTGTGTACAAAAGAAAAGTCTACTCTGACTTCAAAGTTGAATGGAAAGGAATAACACCACTGGTAGTCAAGGCATCTGCCTGATGAAAGGTATGCTCATTGGGACACTGACCAAAAGTCTTAAATGCATTCTTAATTGTTTCACTGACTATGGGAAGTGAAATACACTGCTTGAATCTTACTGCTCCTTGTTGGTCACCAACAAGTTCAAGAGTGAAAGTCCACTGATAAAAGCAAACCATCTTCAAATGCTTAGAAGATAATAGAAGGTAAGAGTGAATAATGGCTGTTGATATACGTGAAAGGGTTCTTTGGGAATTTCTCTCAAGGGTTCTTGAAACTCTGTTGGTGCCAAAGCTACAGAGTTATATCCCTGTCCTGTTGCTATCATCCACCCCTTTTTAGAGGGTTCCACAGTTAGCCTGTGGAACATATGGACATGAAATGTTACTTAAGATGAAGGCTTAATGTCATTCAATACCTGACCGGATAGTCCAGCAAAAGCTGAAAACTTCCACTGAAGGAATGTGGTATTTACTGATTTTGGAGGACATGAAATGAGTGTTCTTAAACCGGAAAAGATGCAAGTTTCTGGGTTCTAGGCAAAAAGCAGTATTAAACTGGGGGAATGTGAAGGAAAAATCCCACTGGACAGACTGTTCCTCAGCTGAATTTCCTCAGAACTGGAGGATATGGTCTAAACAGTTGTTTTCAGTAGGATATTATGATATGCAAGTTGTGTCTAACTTTCTGAGGTAACTCCTATGTCCTGAAGGTATTTCACAAGAAAAGTAAAAAAAAACCCTCCAAAACTAGAAATGTGATAGACAATATCTCACTCTCTCTGTAAAGATTACTGGGTTGGGTTTCTTCTCATTGTCATCTCTCTTTTAAGCCATTCCTCCGTAGTGCTTTGGAGAGTGATAGATGGACATAGCATTCCTAATACCTTAAGTGAAGTGTGATTCCCTTTGTGCCTGATTTCCACAGCTAAATAGAAATATGCAACTCACTGGAAATCCGATTTTCAGACAAGACATAAAACATCAGAGCATGGCTGGTAATTACAAAACCTGTATAACTTTTCATAACAGTAGAAAGTCGTTACTTAAATATCTTAATCATCTTGTGTTCACGAGTTTTCAGTAATCCCACATATTCCAATGGATTTCTTTTAATAACATTTCTGATTAGAATGCTCTTTTTGCAAGCACCAAAAAAAAAAAAGAGGAAATAATGTAGGGAAAATATCACATGATAATAAATGAAGAAGCAGAATAACAAAAAAAAAAAAAAATCAGTGGAGAAGACTGCTTGACCTGGTTGACTTTATGGAATTGTCTCCACAAGTTCATTTTCTGCCTTTAAGTGAAACAGACACGAATGTTCTAGATAGGCATCTGGGAAACCACAAAATAATTATTTTGTTTTCCCAGAAAAAAATAATATTTTGAAAAATCCTCTGTGCCTCAGAAAATAAATAAATTATGATAAGCAAAACCAATAGAAGTGAGCAAAATAATTGATCATTGTGTTTTGAGTAAGGGGTAAAAATCCATTATGCCAGAAATTTTTTTTGTTCGGTGATGGTATTTGTCATGTGTCATTCTAGTCTAATTAAAGTAGAAGCAACAGATACCTGGAAGCTGAAATGATCTTTTTCTTTCCTGTCACCTGCCAGTTTCTGTTTTGGGTTTTTTCCTAAAGCTGTAATTCAGTGCAACACTCCTGAAAACAGAAGACTATCCAGACATATTTTCTTTCATGTGTCTCTTTTTGATTTTGCTCCTAACTGGACTGAAATCTGTTAGAGTTACCATTGTTGTTAGTGGAAGCACTAACAAAAGGTTTTATTGGATCAAATGTCTATCTACCTACCATGAGCATAGGATTAATATTTTTGCCTTTTGATTTTCATATCAAAAAAGTATAAAAAGAGAACTGCTTGTTCAAGACAAGGAGTTACAAAATATCAGTAACATAATAGTTATGCAATCTGTTTATTTTCTGCCTTATCACTTATTACCACTGATTCTGGTAATTACTTCTCCCTATCACAGAGCAAATGCCAGGCAAGCAGCAGAATTTTACATCATTCTCTGCTAAACCTAGAAACATCATCTCTTTACTTGTATGAAAGTGGCTGCCATGAGTCTGAATTAATGACTCTCTATGTATGCTATGTTCATGATGGACATTAAGTCTTCCAGGTATAATTTTCTGTAAAGAAAAGTCATTTTATTTCCAGCTGAATAGGCACTCTATCATACTACCCAAGTCAAACAAAGTTATTATTTGGCTTTTCGCCAAGTTGTACAGTACAGAAAGGTCATATTTTTAATAGCTTTGTACTCCATGGTAATCAAATTTGTAAGCCTGGAGAAATAAACTACTTGAATATATCATTGTTCTTTGTGCATGTTTAACCACTGGTGTTCTTTTCATATGGTACCCTTCCTCCATGCTTCGACAGCAAAGCAGCCTGGGTTTTACTTTTACCTTGGTTATTAGCTTTGTACAGTCAGGTATAATGTGCTGTTCATCTAAGAGCTAATTTGAACTATTTCTTGCTAAACGCCAGTTTTGAGGACTAAACTAAAAGATATTGTTCTCGATCAGGTGTCTGCTGATAGACAAACAAGGTTACATTATTGTAAACTTGCGTGCATGTAAGTGTTAATAACTTGCTTGAATCAACAATAATTAGAAAGAACACCTGCTTTTAAAAGTCATTTTTCTTCTGGTTGACTAGGCATCGCATTTGCAGGAAATGGATGCTGACTACATGCAAATGAGATTTCTAAGGTTTTCCTGTGTTTCATTTTAAAAATAATCATGCCCTGTTATGCATCAGGAACAATCCAGCTCAGTTATTGTTCAGCAGCACCTGTGTGTCGAAAAAAGAGCTGTGAAACCTTGAAAAGTCCAGAGGAAAAGAGAAAATTTTGCATCAGCACTTGCGCTATCTTCTTAAACATTAGATTAACCTGAGGTTTTTGTGATTTTATAATAGCAGTTGTTATGAATTGGCTTAGAGTCAAGGTACAATCTGATTGGTGAGAGGAGATGAAGTATTAACCTGTAACACAACGGCTGGGAATTGGGGCTGCCAGACAGGACTGTTAGTGTGATGTGTATTGATAGCTTCTTGATTATGAGCTTTTTGTCTGTTTCAGAATAGCTGAGGCTAGTTGCAGTAGCCACACTGCTTTGGTAATAATACCTTTCTTGCTCATTGCTTTCATTGACCTTTCCTTTTTTTGTTTCTTGATTTCTACCTTGCATGCAATTTGGTGGTCAGTTTGAAGTCTACAACTTTCAGCCACGCTTCTTGACAACTACAATGTGAGACTCAGATCCTAACCATCATTTTAAATAGTCTTTCTTATGTTAAATTGCTAAAGATGGTACTAAATACCACTTAGTATTTAGTCAGAAAACCTAAGCAATATTGTCATGGAGACAGAAATTTTCCTCACCTGTTGCAGATTTCATTGCTACAGAGCACTGCTAGAACTGGGCTTTATGTTTTGCCTATACAACATATGCTACAAAATTTGAATCCAATTTACCTAAAAATGTTAAATTATAACATTGTTAAATTATTAAATTCTGTATTCAAAATTAAAGTGGTCTTCATTGGATTTAGCTTAATTCACTTTGGAAATGTCCATATAGAATTACAATGCATTTTAATTAGTCAAGTGAAAAGCTTATTAAATGTAATTACGTTATCTACCTGAGCATTGCTTGTATTGTCCTCTGTCTGCAATGTTCTCTGATAAAAAGCTTGATTTTGTCAAACCAGTGCTTTTCGTAAGCCTTAGAGAAGCAGCAGCATGTTTTACCTCTGTTGAATAGTGCTTGCCTTGTGCCTGGGTGTCGTCATAAAATATTGTAGCACTCAGGACTCACCTCTAAAAGACTCACATTGCCATGCACTCCAGTATGACATAGGCCCTCTCCTACAACTACTTTCACGCAGCAGGAAGCCCTAACCCAGCAGAGCACACTGCTCCAGCTAAGCATAAGTCTGTCAGCTTGCAAGTGCAAGGGATTGGGGTCCCTGCTTTGCACTTTGAGGAAGTAGGTCACAGAAGCAATGGTTGTTGTGAATTGAGCCTGAATAACTTAGGAAATTATCATTTGTGGAGAATTAAAAGGATGCTTCAATATATTTTACAAAAGTTCTGCAGAAGTAGAGTCTATGTGCATGCATTGAGAAATGAGGAAAATGTAGCGTGTTTTGATTTTTTATGCTTTTTTTTTTCTTAGCCTTCCGGTTTGTAGCAATCTTTTCTTCCAATCACCATTTTTTCTTGCCTACTGGAACTTCTTAAATACAGACCAAAAAGCAGTGCTTTTGGTTTGGAGGAATTTTTTCCCTTTCTTTGAAAAGAAAGAATTTGTTCCTCTGCCAACTTACTCTAAGGTAAATTTCAGTTTCAACTAATTATCAACAATTAAGATGTAGGATTTAACTAAACAGAAATGTCAGCAGATTCTTGATATTTTAAATCAGGCATCACAAAGTTTCAACACGCATGAAGTGGTGTCATAAGCATAATTGCATTTAAAGTTGTGTGACTTCCTGTTGCCATATTCATAATAAGGTCACCGTCATCTTGGCAATGACCAGGTATTGAGCATCAAAAATAATTCTCTTGAGATGCAGTTGCAAACATTTACAAGATGAGATTTTTTTCCTGAAGATAAATTTAAACTTGCACAACTTTATTCCAACAAGAGGTACTTCAGGACTGGATTGAAATCTTTGAAGAGGTAAGTATTTTTTCAATTAAGGAAGAAGCAAGACACTTTCTGATGCCTTTAGCAGACTGAATTAGATCTCTGAGTGAAGACTTGAACTGACAATAGTGATTTTAAATGCTTCCTGTGTTTTGTACCAAGGGCTCCAGGTTCCGACTGCTCTGCAAGGCACAGTGGTTGTATACAACCAAACAAACAGCCCATGACACTGACACATGGCTCTTATGCCAGCTCCATTGTGGATGAGGTGATTGATTTCAATCCACTGGCAAGGGATATTCTAGATAGACTCAGTGTGCAGCTGCAGCCAGGCAAACAAGAAAAAAAAGTAGCTTCAAAAATTCCCACTTTTAAAAAATAGAGACACTGGTTAAGCTCTGACTGTGATCAACATTTGATACACCCATCTTTGGGAGCAAATCTTGTGAAGACAAGTGTTGGAATATCTTATTTTTTCATATGTCCTGGTGTTTGTCTCCAAAGATGTCTGTGAATCTGTTCCTTAGGGACCTGCATAGCATACCTGCAATGTTACATGGTGTCTTTGAGTTTCCCCCTTGTATAGGGCGTGCTATTTCTTCTTTCCTTGGACTAGCGCTACAGGACAGGAATGCAACATAAGCAGAAGGGAGGCATTTTGCACACTGGTGGTGGTAGAGTCCCAGTAAAATCAGTCAAGCAATTGGACTGAAATGGCAATGTCATGATGAACCCACTTCTAGTGCCTCCCAGCAAAAGCCTCTGGCATCCTGCTGAAGGCCATGTGAAACTTGAAGCCTGTGTGACAACATACCTTTTTCTCATATTCCCTTTAAAGTTAAACAAAGGATGTATCATTGGAAACGCAGGTTGATTATCTGTGAAAATATCAGTTAAGCTTTAAAGGAGATACTCAATGAGCATAAGATTCACAAATGCATTAACCTATAACTTTGTGCGATATGAAAAGGAATCTAGTATTGCATTTTCCTGCGTCTTACAAACCCTGTCTCATTAAGGGTGGTTCCAAGGAACCAATTGTGGAGAATTGAAAAAAAAGAGGTTTGAGTACAGCAGGAAATTTAGAGGGTAAGCACAGGGACAAATAGGCAAGAAAATCTGCTGCAGGTCTCCACAAGATAGAAAAACTGGCAGAATTGTGTTCATTACGTGACGAGAACCCATGGCATGGGTGGTGCCCACCCAGAATTGGTGAAATCAGGGAAAGAACCTAAACCACAGGTTTTCCAAAGCCACTGGAGAGGATGAATATGTGCTCAACCCTCTAAAACTGCTGCACAGCCCTTGATCTTAGTCGTGTTACTTTTTCTCTTGTTTAATACCTGTAATACAGTCTGCAGTCACTGAGACAGGAACAGCTTGCTGGGATGTGAAAGGGCAGTGACCGAAGTCAGTCTCCCCACTACCCTTCCTTTTTCTTACCTTTCCCCTGGGCCAGGTGGAAAAGAATGAAGCCAAAAGCTTAACTCTATTAAAGAAATAGCACATATGACTTTCCAGTATTGCAGATGTATTTCAGGCACATTCTTTGCTATGTATAGTGCTGAACGCATTTTTGATGGCTTGTGCTGCTGTGGGTGGCTCTCTTCAGGGGTATCCAACCAAAAGCAATGCTGAGTTAAGGCAAGGTAGATGTGAAGGAGAAGAGGTGGTGCAGGATACAGATATATATTAAAAGGCATATATGCAACTAATTTCTGTGATGCCTAATCCATAGTCCCAGGCTAATACTAAACACTGAGGTCAAATCCATTTCTAATGTATTTTACACAACTGCATTAAAGTCCCTGTGAACAGAAAGCAACGGTGTTGTCTAATGTCAGGAACAACTCTGTCCCTCCCCAACACTGAGGGGGGCAGAGTTTACAGCGCCAAGCAGCTATGCAGCTAATTATTTGCCTGGAAAAATCTATTAGACTGTGTGATAGTGCAAGTGATGTATATCCAAACTGAAAGAGATTAATGATTTTGTAATTGTAATCATTTGTACAGCTAAAGAAGTAAGTTGTTCTGTTAAGATTTCGGCCAGCATTGTGCAACACTTGGTATCCCATGTATGCATTTCATAAGGGCACAGACTCCAGCCCAGGCAAAATATGAGTGTAAGATCCAGGAATGAATTGTCATATTCTGAAGTAAACAAAGGAAAATATAAATTGTGCTCTTATCCAGGATCAGGATGTTGTTGTGAATGTGCTTCTTCCGCTTGTTTGAATCACGTGAGGTACTGCTGATGCAAGAGCTATTTGGGAAGGAAGTATTCATGTTTACAGGCATCTGAGAAGCATAGTGAATCACAAAATGGAAAGGGTAGAACAGAGGAAGGACTGGGGTGAGATGGAGCATAGTCTCTTTTGCTTGGTTTCAGTTGCTTTTGTACTTAAATATTTGTATTACAACACTGAGACAGCAAATGGTTAACAGCCAAAGACAAAACCCACTGTGACCGTCAGGTCTCTGTGCAATCATCAACAGAACTAGCTATTCTAGCCAATTTAATAGCTTGAAAATGAACTCATTAGTGGTCTTTTATCAGTGGAAAAAAGTCTATTAAATCCGGATGTGTGAAGAAGCAGTACGGAGGCTCATTTCCATCCCACTTGTGACCTGAACAAATCAGAGAAATGCTTTTCAAGGAACAGGGTCAGGCTTGACTGCAATAAGGTATTTTCTACACACAGCACCCAACTTGTATCTTTCCTTCAAGTTTCTGATGCAGTTAATTTTAATTTACAGCCTATTTGTTGCTCCCCACATCTCTCCCTCTTGCCTCCTTCCCAGTACCACTGTCATCCATAAACATGTGGGCTGTTTATACTTTATAAAGAGAAAATGTACTACAGTCTGTTGGATTTCTTGATATACCTGCCAGTGATAGCCTTCTGACAGCTCTGGACTCCGCTGCTGCCTGACCGAGGCAGTAAGTAAAGATTCATATCCTCATCTGGAAGGTAAGGACCACAGCAGAATTATGCTGATTTACGTTACCTTGGGATCTAAATAGAGCTATGGGCAGAGGTGGAACATACTCCGATCTTTCTGCCCCTTTGAAGAACAGAAAGCCAAATGTGAAGTGTTTGACACATACTTATCTCCAAAAAGGCAAAAGCACTCTTTTAGCAGCAGTCCATGGGGAGTTTTAAATATTCATAGAATCATAGAATCATAGAATCGTTAGGGTTGGAAAGGACCTTAAGATCATCTAGTTCCAACCCCCCTGCCGTGGGCAGGGACACCTTACGCTAAATCATATCACCCAAGGCCTCGTCCAACCTGGCCTTGAACACTGCCAGGGATGGAGCATTCACAACCTCCCTGGACAACCCATTCCAGTGCCTCACCACCCTAACAGGAAAGAATTTCCTCCTTATATCCAACCTAAACTTCCCCTGTTTAAGTTTTAACCCATTACCCCTTGTCCTGTCACTACAGTCCCTAATGAAGAGTCCCTCTCCAGCATCCCCCTTCAGATACTGAAAGGCTGCTATGAGGTCTCCATGCAGCCTTCTCTTCTCCAGGCTGAACAGCCCCAACTTCCTCAGCCTGTCTTCATATGGGAGGTGCTCCAGTCCCCTGATCATCCTCGTGGCCCTCCTCTGGACTTGTTCCAACAGTTCCATGTCCTTTTTATGTTGAGGACACCAGAACTGCACACAATACTCCAGGTGAGGTCTCACAAGAGCAGAGTAGAGGGGCAGGATCACCTCCTTCGACCTGCTGGTCACGCTCCTTTTGATGCAGCCCAGGATACGGTTGGCTTTCTGGGCTGCAAGTGCACACTGAAGCCGGCTCATGTTCATTTTCTCATCAACCAACACCCCCAAGTCCTTCTCTGCAGGGCTGCTCTGAATCTTTTCTCTGCCCAACCTGTAGCTGTGCCTGGGATTGCTCCGACCCAGGTGTAGGACCTTGCACTGGGCATGGTTAAACCTCATGAGGTTGGCATCAGCCCATCTCACAGCCTCTTGAGGAGACAAACATTTAAGAACTGCTGTTGACAGAAATATTCGAAAACCATCTCATGTCTTGGTAGGAATGAGTTAATTATAGGACTAACTCTGAAACAAACTGCTTCATACACTTCTGAAAAACTGCATTTCCACAAAGAGTGATACTGTCATTCCTAGACAGTTGTATGCTGTCACTGCATACATAGCAAAATAACACCGTCTTCAACACTGTATGAGAAAGGCTGTTTCCCTTTTCCCCTGCATCTCTTTGGTCAAAAGTTAAACTTGTAATGGAATTAAATTATTTTTTTTCTAATTTAATTCCAGACATTTTATGCACATGTATTTAAACTTACATTACTTAATAATATACTAGGATTACTTAATGGCCTCTCATCCTGCCCTGAAACATAACCCTATTATTCCAGTCTTAGCTCTTTTATGAATAGAAAATCCCAGCTATGGTAAATTCCTTTGGAATGAAATGATGCTGGGATTTTACAGTGAGTCTGTGGGCTAGTTTGGGACCACCAAACTCATTTACTGTTGTCTGTTAAGCCAGGCATGAATCACAGTTCTCTGGGGTGAAAATTTGCTTTATTAACCCCCTGGGTCACCCAGCTACCAAGGCAACGGCTTTCTGCAATGAGTAACTCCATAACTAAAGCATCAGCCACATGAATCAAATCCCTTGATTAGAAGAGAGGCTGGTAAACCTCAGACCAGCCACATAAATACTTCCCAGAAGTTTGTTTAGCTCTTAGCAGAAGCTGTTCTCCTTCACTTGCTTTCAAAGGAGAAAAATTGAAAATTGGTCCCCAGCCTGCCTTGCCAGCCGTGAGCTGGCCTGATAACTTGATTCACATGGCCTCAGCCTCCCAGCACACCACAGCAATTCTCCTGTCATTGCCTGGCATGCTCCTTCCTACATACCTCTGTCCTGGGGGATGCCCATTATTCCAGAATGTCTGGACATGTTATTAGGTTGTCTTGTAGATGCTTGAAGGTTTGTTAAGAGCCTATCCTGCACTTCATTGTGCATCTAAAGAGGAAGCACTAGATACTGTATCCCATGCAGTCCAAACTTCAATAAATTTGGAATTAAGACTATTTATTGAATATATTAAGGTAATCAGAAATCTCATTTACCAAGGAAAAAGGTCCCACTTTTTCAGATATTCTGAAGCCTGGTTTAATTGCTGTGTCTCACTCAAAGACATTAAAAATGTGATAGAATTAAAAGAATATGGCAAGTGATTGTTCTAGGAAAATTTTATTGAATAAATATATGTCAGTCTGATAGGAAAATTTTATTGAATAAATATATGTCAGTCTGATTTAATGTGTTAAGATTTGCATCCCTGTTTTTCAGTAGATGTCCTGAAGCGCAGCCAGGCTGCAGCGGAGCACTCTTAGGCAGGTACCTTTATTAAAGAGCATTGCTCAATCTGCTTTCTTGCTGAAGCTTTTGATGTACTGTAAATTTGTTTGCAAAATTCCACTGTGCTTTGCTAAGCACATCTATAGACTGGCAGATGTGTGCATTTGTTGCTGAGAAGTAATTTTATGTTATCTGAAGTCCCATTCTTATGTTTCAAAGTCCTTCTGCACACATCACTGGGAATGTTAAACTCTCACAAAGCAAGGGGAGAGAGCCATTTAAACAACATGCATGCAGATGACATGCTGGCTTTTATTCTTTGTTCTCAAAAAGTATGTACTGTACAAGAAAACATGGTCACCTATCCGCTTACTGGAGAAACTGTCATTCCTAATTCATTTATACAGGGTACTTAAGATGCCTTGAGCGAACTAAAATAGCTTTAAAGGAAAATTAATCTAGTTTGACTGGAAAAAACTAGATTGGTATTTTTCTAGAAGTGTAACACATTTATTAAAGAAAGAGGACATGCTGCTTTTGTAAGCCCAATCAGGAAGACTGTTAATAAAATCCTTAGCTGTACTTTCACCTCCCCATGGTGGGAGGATGGCGGCACAGCCAGCAACCAAGCACTTTCCAAACCGAAGTGGAGCAGTCGATGCTCCTGGGCAGCACCGTGCCAGGTGGAAGGTGATGTCCTATGCTGCTGGCAAGTAGAGCCCCCCTCATCTTTGCCCACTGGTGGGAGGGAGGCATTAGCCACCCAGCCCTCATGGTGGCAAGGCAGCGGTACTGGCTTTGAATGTCTCCCAGTAAAGCAATTGTGAAATGAAGGACATAGTCCTGCTCAAGAGTAGTTATAGGCTGGCAGGGCTATGATTACTGGGAGGCTGAAAGGCTCAGGAGTGAGTTAGTTTCCCATAATAACTCTACAGGAAGTTACCTGCTGGCCCTGCCTGAACTAGGCATGTTGAGCAGATACCTTGAAGGGCAGAGTTTAACCTCTTCTCTGAAAAAAAATTGCTGAAGAAATGTGTGTTGGCTGAGAATGACTTCTCAGCCTTGTCTTCTTTTCTTCTTGCATCTCAGGGAGTCCTGTTCCTGTGGCTTTTTGTGTTGAAGGATTTTTGCTTTATTGCTCTCTGAATAGCGACTTAAAGGAGTGATTTTTCTAGGGACACTAGTAAAAGTACTTTGTAGAAATTAACATACTATTTTGTATTAAACTCATCAGATTATTCCTTTTTTGAGGGTTGGAAACCCAGAACTGACAAACATGTTGTTTCTTTGGTTCTGATGGTATACACTGCTCTCTGTCAGCTTGGTGGCAATGTCAGTGTGCTATTCCTCAAAATAAGAGCTGAGGCTAATTAATGGGTAATATGTCAACATAGCAACCCTTCTTTATGTGGCTGGATACTTTCAAGAATACTACAAAAGTCTTTCTAATTATTTTTTTTTGTGATATTTAATCACGTTGTTTTATAACAGCAATCTCACTACTTGTAAAAGAGTTTTTTCACAATTTTAAAAGGGGACAGATTTTTAAGGTCTAATTTCTGTCATCTGTATTTACGGAAAAGATTTGGACTTTGGTCCTGGCAATATATTCTAAGGAAAAGTGAGAGTCACAGTTCATTTTGAAATTGCAAATGTAAGTAGAAAAACCTTAAAACCCCAAGATGTATGTTTTGATTGGTTGCATGAAAGTTCTGTAAATCTGTTGATGAGGGAAAGGTTATTTTTTCTTATGAAAAGAAGCTAGATCCTATACTGATTGCAAATAAAGCTATTTAGAAGTAAGGTGAACAGGCTGCAGTGTTTGTTTAGAGACTTTAAATATATTCCAAAAATTCTACCCTGGCATCAATGAAGAAAAAGTTTCTGGAAAATATTGAGGCAAAAGCTTTTTTAGAAAAATAAGGGAGTTTGTCCCTTACTCATTAAAAAAAAAAAAAAAAATCAGTCTGGACTACGTATATGTAGCATCTCTTAATTTTCTTTATAGATTTACAAATCCCCTGCCATAGAGCATGTGGATATTTAGAGTTAGACATTGCAACATAGCTAAGATATTTATTTTGGTAACTCACACTAAAAATACAATATGTAAATCCTCCCAGAAGTCCGGGACAGTACTTACCTTGCAATGTTATCTTCTTTGTCAACGTAAGTGGTCTGTTTATACTGACATAGCTAACTGTTACACATGTTGAGCAGGTTGTACAATACCTGTTGTGCATGTTAGATAGCAGCAGGACAACAATGCATATTTTTTAGACAAAAGTGTTTCTGGGCTCTGATTTGAATCCTCTTGGATACCCATGTTTATACATCATAGCTTTAAGAGCATTAATATCTTAAAGAAACACATTGTATACATAGGCTGACATGGTCATCCTGAAGGTCAGATCTTAATGGTTAGTAATTACTGACTTTGAATGAAACCTAGCATTATTTTAAAGTGCTTATAATTACATAAGTGTGTTTATAATTTATTGTCATATTAGAATCTCATGATTGTAGTAAAGCCAAGTACATTAGATTCAAATACATATTCTCTCTTCCCTGTTCTGACCAGCTGGCTGTTCTCTGTGCAGTTCAGGATGTGCTTAAGAAAATTTACCCTTTGTTCTGCTTTGATGGGTAGTGAGCAGAAAGCATTATTCTGTCTGATGAGCTGGAATTGAACTGTTGCATAAATCCCCAAACAATGGTGAATTCCACCTCATTGTGAGAAAAAAAAAATGCATCTCATTAGTCCTCTGCTGTCATTTCCTGAAAGTTATCAGCTTTAGAGCGCTCCTTTGAAGAGTCAAAGAGCTGATTTTAAAATAGGAAGAAATCATCTCAGAACTTTTGAAGAATATTGGCACTTTTCCTTTAACAAATTAGAAGCTGAAGGAAGACAATTGAAAAAAAGTGTCTTGTCTCACCTCCCTGCTCCATCAAAACGCTGTTCTTTAGGCAAGATCTTTCAGGGATATACTGTCTCCCGACTGTCATCACTTACACCATAGAGAAGCACCTATGAAAAGCTGAGAAGAGGAATGCTATACCACCAGTCTGCAGACTACTGTAAGTATTAATATGGTCATGTAAAGATTCCTAAATAAATTATAGTGATACAGAAAAGATGACAGTAGCCTCTGATAATGACTTACATTTCTGGGACCCCAATGTCAAAATTTTCATGTTCAGGCAGATAAATGTCTGCTATAGACAGACACAGAAAATATAGTTGTGGCTCTTGTGCTGTGCCTGTCTAATAAGACCAAGCTTTGAAAAAGTCTGTGCGTGATTATTTTGATTTAAAGGAAAGAGAGGTCATATTTTTCCTGTATAGAATTGTGTCTTATAGAAGGACATATTATGTAATGCTGGCTGTGTATGAGGACCAAAAGAGTCTTAAAATAGTATTGATTTAATCTGTTGAGTAGGTTTTTTGTCACAGTTTTTTATTAATTGGAGTGGTCACTACAGCACAGAATGTTCTTCTCAGTCCTAAAAATTATTTTGGCATAATGGGTTCACTCTGACTTCACCCTACTTTTTTATAGCCACTGGCTTTTTATAGCCACTGTGAGGCCAGGTAGCAGAGGCTGAAAGGTGAGATACCCAGCTCACAAATGCACATCACTGTTCTAGAGGAACGCACAAAGTGCAAATGCTGAAGCGTGTATCTGTGTGACAGTAAATTATTCAGGCTTCATTTGAGCTGCATCTTTTAGCATCACAGTAAAAAACACACCTGGGAGCACCCGTCTCGGAGATGCTGCTGCAGCTGGTGGCCAGGAACAGGGGGAATGCACAGCACAGGCTTGAGCGAACCCAGCAGCTCCTAAAATAATACTGTAACCATGACTCTGGGTTTTTTGTCTCCGAGACTGTTTTCCCCATAGCAGTGTGGGACACATCAGCTTTCAACTGCCTAAAAACCATTCAAATATCTCTGCTATTCATTCCTATTGTGCTCTGCATTTCTCTTCTGTTTCCTACCAGAAGATGAAATGGAAACTGTCTAGAGGACTAATACAAATAAAATTAACAGTGATTGGAAACCCAGCACCAGTTTGTATGGTGCAAGAACTGATGTTCTATGATTCACTTGTATCAGGCCTTAGCTCCATTTATTCTCTTTGTTTTCCTGTTCAGTTAACTTTTAACAAGAGGGAACTCTGAACAAACCCCTTGTTCTTTCATTTTAGTACTTTTATTTATCTCCTGATGCCTGCTGTGGATAGGAAGCCTAAAGATATTTCATAAATGAAGCATGTGAAAATGAACCAAGTGGACAACGTAAGCTGCTAATTAGTTTTCATGTTTTTTCGTTATCAGGGTTGTGCAAAATAGTTTGGACAGATTAAAAACACATTTTAACCTTACCCCAAATGTTAACTGAATGAAACAGAAAATCAAAGTATTTAGCAGCTTCTGTAGCACACACCACTCACATCTGTCCCCTGTGGGTTGAGAGCAACATAAGAATTAGTGGCTTTTGGCTAACCAAGTGCAAGCCACAAACACTCATCCAAATCCCTTGCAATAGCAGGAGTGTCTGTAATCTCAGGTATGCAACTATTAGCAAGTAGCTTTTCCCAGTAACATTTGAAAAGATCTTTTAATGTACAGAGCAAAACTCCAGCAATACACCTCTGTAGGTTAAAAAACGAACATATGCTTTAGAAACATTGGTCTTGGAAATGAGAAGAGACTCAGAGATTTGTGAGTAGTATTTGCATTGTAAAAACCTAAGTGTCCCTGTGGCTGGCAACAGATGTACATGGAGCTCAGTGTCTCTGACAGTGGCCAGTTGCAGACATGAGGACAGATTATATACTGCTCTGAATAGTCACTCACCACTCACTGACCAGCAGCTGAAGCATTTCCTGAACTAGACACACTGCTTTGCACCACTGCAGGAACAGGAAAAAAAGGTCTTGCATAAATGGCTTTATTGGTGTATGTAAATTGTCCATCTAAAGGCTAATTGGTATAATTGCATAAACCCACTGATTTCAGATCAAGTTTACTGCATATTAGCTATTCTTTCCAGAGCTGCCTTGGTGCAATTGTCGTGGGTTTCACTTGCTTTATGGGTCTATTCCTGTAAGTGCTAGATGTCCTCCACTCAAAGTTAATTGAGTCCAAGTCAAAGTCACCCACCATAAGCAGAATTTAGCTGCTAATCCCAGTCCCTGTGATCATGTGTTTTCTTATTCACTGTATATTTCACTCCTTTGCCTGGATTCCAGTTTCAGAAAACTCTCCCTGTACTTCTCCTGTCCTGCCTCCTGAGTGACACAAAGTGTCTCAGCATCTGATTTCTTTCCACTGCACACCTCTTTTAGAGTACTGATCAGACCTTTCAGATCTTCCCCTGACTAAAAGCTGTTCCTATTTTAAAAGCTCTTTGGCTACTGTTTTCAGCTTCTTGAATGTAAGATTCTGGTTTTAGTTGGCATCTACTGGTGTATTATATTTTCCTTGAAAAAAAATGCTTCGGTACGGGTCCCTATTCCCCCCTTACTGTAGGTTACTATTTAATGAGCTTTAATAAGCTTAGATGCTGAGATAGATGGATTCTGCTTCCTACATTTAATATAATGTGTTGCCATGGAGATAAGTTCTTCTCTAACAAGTGACAAATAAGCCAAAGAACGCTTTGCCAAAATAGTTCAAAGATTGGAAATGTGACATTAAAAAAATCTTTTTGCCACTGAGCTATATTATTTATTTTGATGCTCTTTTTGCTGTTCTATTTTATCTCTTCTCTCTGGAACCACCTTTAACATCCTCACTCCTCCTCAACAGGACTGACAGGCATGTACCTTTGGAGCCTATCCCAGTTCTGCCCCATGAACTGGATAACGTCACTCAGTGATGGAACTGGCATTTGTCTCCCCTGTCTTGCTCTCTGCTCCCTTGTCGGCAAAGACTTAAAGGCTTTTCTTCATCAGAGATCGATCACTTGGGTTTTTCGTGATCTCACATCTAGCAGTTCACTATGCAGCATGGCAGGAATTGTACCAATTGGGATAACTCACAAGCTCATTTCCTTCTGGGGCTTACAGCCTCATTATTTTACTTTGTCCTTGGTACTCCTTTGAAGCTCTTTGCCATTGTGTGAGTAACTCTACTGGATTAGCAATTTAGGGTTTTCTTGTTGGAGTTTGATGGTTTAATTGATTAGATGGATTGAATAATCCAGTTAAAATATCCGCCTGTCAGAGTAGAGCTAGACAACTGCCACCTCTATGTGCTGAGACACTGAAGCACTGGTTTCAAAAATACTCTCCTTTGCCTTGCTAAAACCCGCGGGAGCACTGCTATTGATTTAACCCCTAACATGGCAATGAGGGCTAGGCACTCAGAAAGCAAAGACAACATAGCTTTCTCAGCAGTGAAAATGGCATGAGTAGTGGGAGTAGCACAGGGAGCTTCCCTGGAGAAAGAGAAACTGTTGACCCTGAGTGCTTTCAATTGACCACTGAGTCCCATAATAAAAGATAAATTTTCTGACATTGTAATTAATTGTTGCTTTGCAAAAGGCTGTGCCTTACTGCACCAACCACCATGCTGGCTTGTGTCATCCATCTTTGGTATATTCACAACAGCACAACTTACTTGTTTCTAAGAGGACTGACTTACTGAATTTCTCCTTATTTGCATGAGTAGATAATCTGTTCTTTCAGTTTAACAACAGTAATCAATATTACTAAAAAGGTTTCACTTTTTCTGTTTTGAAGTCATAACTTTAAGAGAGCAGAATTGATTTTCTTTTTTTTAGAACCTTGCTTGCTAATAAGGATCATAATTTTCTTGTCAGTTAAAGAAACTCTTCTTCTGTCCATCTAGGTATCAAAAAAGCTTCTGTGAAGTGTTATTCGTGTTTAAGAAGCATTGGGTATTTGTCAAGAGCTTTACTGCTAGTAAACTACAGGTATTTATTTCAAATCTGTGCACACCGTGTATTTTAGTATTCTCCCTGAGCTAAGGAAGTGATCTGGCAACTAATTATCTGCACAACTTCATAAAAGTCACTTTTGCCAGCAGCAGCACATATTCAGTGAATATTCAGTATATCTGTGCTGAAGGACCATAATTCAGAAGGAGACATATACAGACCAGACTGGAGCAAATGCAAGTCTGAACGAAGCCAAGATGTACAGCAAGGCACTTTTCCCTGTGCTTACAGTCAGCAAACTTCAGTCATGGTAAGATTGAAGCTTGTGTTTTCTTTATTTTCTATAAAGAGAGGACTTACATAATCAAAGTCTATTGGGAAAATGTGTAGCTTGTGTAAAAAAAAATCACGTATCAAAAAGTGAGGCAAACTTTTCACTTCAGGAATGCAGGTGGAGTTCAGGGTATAGATATGCAGAGCCAGGCTTACTTGGACAAGAAGTGGCTGTTTGGCCAGGTGTCCAGCATTAGTCGCAGGAGAGCTGAGACTTTCTTGTTGGCTCCGAGGTTACAATTTTGCCACTGATGGCCCTCCTGTCCTACCAGGGAAGAATGCATCTCCTTCAGTTAATGAGCGCAAATTAAGTTACCTGATCTTCTACAGATTTCTCTCTTTCTCCTGCTAATTCTGTTTCTCTCACACGCTCACGCTCATCGCTTTATGGGAGCAGGCATGCTCTTGACATTTTACCAGTAGCAAAGAAGGCAACAATAACCTTTGACTAAAACTGTTTTTTAGATAGGTACCTAATGTGAAGTGTTGACTGCTTGCATGTCAGATGACTGTGTTTCCTAAGGGTTTTGGAGAGCTAAAACTCCAACCTGAAGGGTCTGTGCAATCTTGTAACATTTCTTCTATATTCTCTTACTGTTTGCTGTTGGCAGCACTGACTTGATTCTTTAACCAATACCCTAGTAGGCATGAGACAGGTTTACTTCTGGTATATTAAATCTTCTGGCAGATTGCATATGTGGAGGGAGTCTCTTGGAGGGTGAGCAGGTGGATGTATCAATCATTGTTTAAAGCTGGCTCACGTCCTTTTGCAGAACTACTGCCATGTTGTTATCCTGGGTAACTTGGTAGCTCGAGGGTTGGGCAATCAGTCCATGTGATTTCTCCCAGGATTCACTTTCAGGCTCTTTGCTGTTTTATATCCACCTGCTTCCTTTTGGAAATGTGGTTGGACTGTAAGACTGGAGCCATCATGACTCTGTCAGTGATGAATAACCAATGCACTTGTCATTCTCCCTGATCATGCCATGAATGCTTTATGCTGCTTTTCACAGATGTGGTTTGATGGAAAACTTGCAAACTAGTTAGGATAAAAATTTCATCAGAGAAGGTTTACTCAACGTCTCTAGTCCCAGCCTCCGGATTGAGTCAAAATGCGTGTTTTTTTTTTTAACAAACACCACTGGAAATCCTGGAACACTTCTGTGCCACCTCGTCTGAACACTCTTCATCAAGTATCAAAATACCAAGAATGCCAAGTTATCACCAAAAGGTAAAGTCCATGTTTTGAAGCATCTTTTATGTGCAATTTCATCTCAGTGAACTAACTCAGCCAAGTCAGCTGTAGCTGAACACTGTGGCCTGTGGGACTCGGGCTGTACATGCTGGGGAGGTAACACATGCTCTTGAGCTAGTCACTGGTGTCAGAAATGTTTGTCCTCGGGCTGTCAAAGTAAGGTTGAGGCGTCCAGTGAGGTGCCAAAGGCTTTGATTTAGGTCCTCAGTTTTGTTTCATGTAGTCTGCTGTCACTGGCACTATTTTAGATTTTCAGAATTATTTTACAAATTACTGGCAAAACCAATCAACACTGGAAGAAAACAGTGCTGGAATTCTGATGTGCATTCTGCCCCATGCTTCCGTGTCCTTCATGCTGTCATAAACCACTTTTTCCAAATATCACATCTTTGTCCAGAGCCTGCTGGATAGTAGGAGAACTTTCTGTAGTTTTATAAACAGCAATAGATTATTATATGTCCTTCACCATATCTTTGAAACAGTTTCCTTCATCAGCATCAAAGCAATCTTTTCATTCATTTAGATCAAAAGACTTCTGAGCTACCATTCCTTCCATTTTTGTACATTTTACTATAATACCTGGAGAACTACCTCCTGGATTCCTCTGTAAATTCCATAATCAAATGGATTAATATTCTGTCTAATTTTGTGCTTCTGTACCTGATAATACTTCCTCATTTCCCTCTGCTTAAAACTATTGGTAGTAAGCATTTTTCTCTGCCATCTCTTGTGCAGCCCTTATGATTTTTAGACAGGTTTTTACACAGATGTCATCTTCCTGATGAAGTCTGACAGGGCAATTGTAATTCTAAGAATGGGAATGTTTCAGGACTTGTATATGTTTGATAAATGTCTAAAAAATTTCAGTGACTTTTAGGTCTGATAAAAGGAGCCATGAACAGTTCTGGGAAATGAACTTTTATTTTTCTACCAAACACTGCAGGCAGATACATCTCCGTGATGGTATGCAGAGATTACTCCTGTGGGTGATCTCTGCAGGCAGTCTGCTCGCCATGTTTCTGTAATCAAACTGCCAGCTCGTATTGCTTGTGGCACTACTTTGTTAAGAAACAATTTGAAAAGATGATGAGTTGAAATAGGAAAGGAGTCCTGAACTTCTGGGGGAATTGAGTACCGGGGGAGTGTAGCTCTTTTGGAAACTGTCAGGCTTGTCTCTATGCTCATGACAAGGAGTACAGGTGAGATTATCTGTACTCTCTTTGCCATCAATAACCATCTGTATTGTTCTTTTTAGTTATATTCTTAGTTACCAGGATGTAACTAAGCCTGATCCCCCTCACACTTCTTTTCATCACATCAATGTGGCTCTGTTGATTTTCCTTTACAGCAATGTGAAAGGAAAAATTGATGTATTAAGGAAACATTTTACTCTCTTTCATTACACAAAGGGTAATAATATTTTTAAGGTGACATAGAGAAAAAGAGAAGTACTGTAGTCAGACTTGAACATTCAATAGAAAAGTGAGTCTTGGGATGCATAAAATGTTTAGGCAAGTTCAAACTAATTTTATGAACCGTTCACCCAGCTCAACTTTCTTTTTCTATCTCATTTTCCTTTACCAGCTGAAAACAAATATAGCAAACATCAGTAGACCTTGAAAAAACACATTAAAACTGAGCACAAGGTTCCTCCTTTCTTTCAATATATCTCAGCTAAATTGAAATACAACTATATTTTTTAAGATGACAGCTTTCAAGAAAATGGTGTCAAGTTTAACTTTAAAAAAAGACTGGTTTAGTTCAGTCTAAGAAATTTATGTAATGATATATTCCAAAATATCCTGTAAAGAACTATCAACAGACATGTTCAAAACCAAAATGCAGCATACCAAATTATTTAAAGCTCTGCATGTATGTGTTGCTTTGTCTTTATAGGTTGTTAATTATAATGCCATAAACCACAAAGAACCTACAGCCAAAGGCATTCATAATGATGTTAGATTGGAATGTTTACTACTGCATTTGTGAGCACTCTTTTTTTTTTTCTTTTCTGTTACTGCTTTTTGGATATGAATTGGCATGTCCATCCCCAGGAGCAGAAACAGTTTCCTTAGACAACAACAGCCAAACATCTCCAGTGACTGCTCAGTGCCGGTACCATTAGACATGACATGACCTTTGATATGGGAGGATCTGAGTTAGAAAAGTAAGTGCTATTAATTGGTTCCAAAATTCAGGGGTCTGGGTAGCTGGCAGTTTCACCAGGCTTCCCAGGTTTATAAGGCTCTTCAAAATATATATGCTGTGCACTGACCTCCACAGGAGAGTTTGGTGCTGATATGAGGTGTACCCATATATTTGTACCTTCATTCCCTCAAAAAAACAGGCAAAGAAACTGCCTGCAATTTGTCAAATAAACAAATGGAAAGCCCATCAGACAGGGCAATGTGCAGAAGCTGTTTGAAGTTGTCAAGGAATGGTTGGTGGAACTGGCTCAAAGCAGCTCCACTGTAGTGTTGCTATCAAGACGCCAGGTTTGTTTCTTTGACAGTTGTTGGTAATCTTTAGTGATAGGAAGCTGGTGTGTGTTTCAAAGAAGAGGTAAAAGGACATACTCTGAATTTCATGGGTCAGTACCCTGCCTTAAAACATGAATTAGTTGCAGAAAAAACAGGCTGTAAACACTAGGTCTTGTGCCTTGAGAAGGGAGGGCTTATGTGTTTTGTTGAAAGCTGGACATTCTGTGTGGGGACCCTGCTGGACTTCCAAGCAAAGCACCTCCTGTTCTCAGTAGGATCGGGATTACACATTTAGATTTTCCTCTCATGGCCAAAAGATTATGAGTGATGTAAAAGGAATGAGACAGATACTCAGCTGGTGCCACCAACTGATACAGGTACATGCAAGCCCAAAACATTGCTTTGATTTACATTGTTTGGAGGTTTGGTTCTGGACACGACCACATTATTAGGACAGATGATACCTGCTGAACCTCACCACAGCTGTTGCTGTGCTACTTAGATGTGAAGACAAACTTCACCTCCTTAAAAGAGAAAAACCTACCCCCCCTGGTGCTGCCCAGCTTCTTGGCAGGATCTGAAACTGCCTGTCCTGCCTGAAGGACAAGGCAGCCTGGCTTCATGGGCTGTCCGCACAAAACCCTTATCTGCACATTTTCTCTGTCCCTGATTGTCCTGTCTTCAGGACACAGCAAAAACAGGTTTGCCAAAACTCACCTTGTGCAATGCTTCCATTTTGTTCTGATCTTGGCCTGAAAATTCCTCTTTTCTGAAGCCCATAAAAACTGAAGAACTGCTTAGGTTGACTTTATCCCTTAAAAAAAAAAAAAAAAAGAGGCTGAAATCCAGCCTCTCTTCCTGTCTGAATGAGGGCTTAGGACATTCACTCTTAACTGAAAATTGTTCACTAGTTACTGTTTTAACCAGCTAGAACCATAGGTTTTAGTCATTAATTCTTCCAGAGGGTTGCTAGAAGTTAGTGCAAAAGCATAAGCATGCACAGTTTCATTTCATTTCTAGGAACTTTTGCATATGCTCTTTCCAAAGCAATTCAGTGAAAAATGTGATAGCATCATAAGCGCTGAGAGACTGGTAATTTAGGATGCAAAGTGTGTCTGTTAAAATTTACCAAAATATGGCTTTGATTGATGTCATGACTGAAAACTGCTATGACTGATGGCATTTCAGTGGTGTTTGTGAAATGGAAAGACCTAAAGCTTCAGATCATCCATCATGTGCAGATGTTTACTTTGCTGCAAGGGTTCCCGTTCCTATAAAGAAGGCTGCCTGGATGGGTTATAGTAAGAGCACCAGCATTCTCCATGGCATCCCGACTCATAGTTAACTGGAGAAACTCAGCGCTGCCAGGTATGATGCTTTACACAGGTTCTAAGTTTAGTTTAGGATTTGTAAAGTGTAGAGAGAAATAAAATGCTAACAAACACGTGACGAAGACATTGGAGTTCACTTTGGCAGTTATGTTTTGCACTTGGTTTACTCATGGCAGGATTGTTTTCTGGACCCACTGTCAGGGATTGTTATGGACTGGGGGAAAAAAAAGGTAAGAAGTTCCATTTCTCCAAGTAGAGCTCACTTTTAATGGGAGTGTTTTTTATTGAGGAGGAAGGTACGGTTAAGGAAACATAACTGATGATCCGCTAGGAACTTTGCTGTTCATATTGATGCTCATGTAAGGGCTTAGGTTACTATACTGATATGCCCAAGATAAGCAGGCAATATGGGAGTGCACAGATGTTTGCCTTGTTATTCTGTTACATTGTATTTGTAATAAGTTGTGTAGTGCTATTTAATTTGCAGTTATTATGCCCAAGACTGATAGATTCTGGTTATCTTTTATAAATAGCATAGTATGCAGACAGTACCATCCCCAGACAAAAAAGTCAAATGATTATCGGGACCCTGCAGGCCTGTCCAGACCGTCCAGGACAATTTCCTGACCATCAGATTATTGCGTGGTACCTGGCCTGGTACCCAGCTTACCTGGTCATATTCCTAGGCAGGCTGAACTCTCCTCTGGATGTATAAGGGTGCCCAGAGAGGCAGCAGCTGCAGAGCTGAGGGGTAACCCCCTCACACATCTTTGTTGCTCTAAAGCAGAGACTAAGCCAAGACCTATGCTCCAAGTCTGGGACATGTAGTACCGACCATGAAAGTCAGGAACTTGGTAGATGAGTGTAATGGGATGTGATGGGGACAGGAGGGTGAAGAAGCAAGGGCCAAGTCGTGGCATGAGGATTCAAAGTGAAGAGTGATATAGGTTGGAATAGAGGAAGAAGACAACGACAGCATGAAAGGAGAAGACAATTTTGCATTTTTAGAACCCGTCTGGGTCCTGGATTTTGATGGACTCCAAAATGTCTAAAGCCTAGCCTGAAAGTAATTTTCAAATGTTAGCTTATTATAAAAAGAATATGTGTGATGTTGCAGTTTGGTAATAGTAGACATTTACCTGGGGATAAAGTTAAGTTCACATATTAAATTTTCGTGCTGTCATAGCTTGAGTTTTATTCAAGAAATATTTTTCCCAGGGGGATTTGTATTTGCCTGAGTGACTTAAGGTGCCAGATGGCTGAAGGTACTTCAACTTCGTTCTTTTCTCTAACACTGACTACCTGCCAGTTCCTCACGCTTTTAAATACTGTATGTACCTAAGAAAAAAAAATTGCTCCGTAAGAAAAAATGAAATATCTCACTGTTGCTAAAAGACATATGAAAAAAAAAACGGTGCTGCATGAGCTCAAAAAGCACAACATCTCATCTGATCAGAACCTGCTTATGCTTCAAGCTGTCAAAGGAAGCACCTTGTCAGGGTCCACCTCTCCAAAAGAGACTGCAGATAGGATAGTTTAAGGACCCTGAGACAGCTTTAACAAATTATTAGTTTAACTTGAGAGAAAAATGCCCTTGCCTCAACTGGAGATGCAGATGTGACAAAGGTCTAAAGGTTCAGATCTCCCCATGGGACTACCCCATTCTCAATTCGCAGCTTAGCAGTCTTCACAGGGCAGGCCATTGTTTGAACAGTGTAATTTCATGAGACTATCCATTTAGTTCTGTGACAGGTATTGCCATTGCTAGCAACAGGTCATAGGCTCTGTATGGAGTTTGTAAGGCCTCAGAGCTGAGGCTTGGTAAGTTTACTCTCTCTGAACTTCTCCTGACCTGCCTTCAGCTTTGATTTCCCTGGTTTAGCTGTGACAGCAAATTCTTTGATTGACCAGGTAGTTATGTCTAATTTGTTTTACTTTGTTTATCTTTGCGTGGTATAACTGACAGCTTTATACAAATAGGAATAATAAGCAGTTACACTGTATAGAATAAGATATTTATGGCTCTAATGTAGTGATGTCATGCAAAGAAATGCATACTTGGCATTATAGCAGGTGCCTTGAGAGATGGAGACATAGGATGGGCATAGACTCTTGCAGGCATGGAACAATAAGAGACATAGGTGATAAGGCACAGGTGAGCACTGGGGACCCCGTAGCTATAGACAGCTCAATAGTCATCAAAGAAATGCAGACATGGGGATGGAAAAATAATGGGTTTAGGGGTAATTCAGAGAACACGGAAATAACTACCATATGCAAAATTCATGTAATGAATCATTACAAAAATCATGTAAGGAAACCTGCATGTGTGGACCTGCAGACCAGCAAGCAATGAGCAATGGTGGAAATGCATGTTAACAAACATACAAAAATAACCCAAGTACATTCTGGAATGAAGAAGAGACTACATGGGCATCACGCTTGTCCTGGTGCAGGATGTCTAACAAAAGTTGTGTGTCAAAGCAAGGTGGAAAGGTGGAAATATATTACTTTTTTTTTGCTTGTAATCCTTGTTGAGTAATCCTAACATATTATGCCCTTAGCATTAAAAACATAAATATTGACAAGATGGCTTGACTGAAGGCGATCTAGAGTTTTGCACTGGATGGGAGTAAAGTCAGGTGAAACAAATGTTTGTTTAGTATTAATGAGCAAAAATGTCCCCTACTTTGGCATGAGAAAAATAAAAACTGAATGGAAAATAGTTGCGTATTTTTCTTCCTGGCGTACCGTCATGTATGGACCACAGCTTTAAATTCCAGTGTTAGTCCTCATTATGTTTGAAATTGCACAGTTCTGTTGGTATAACTCTCTTACCTTTAATAAAGGAACATGAATGAGAAATTTGGCTTAATTGCATAGTGTTAAGTCTGAGCAGTGTTTCTAGCATCTAAATTGTATTAGTGAAGACATCCTAGGGCCTGAAAGAGCAGAAGGGGATGCTAGTTTTGTCTGGGTTCTAAATTGGTACAGATGGGAGGTACTCCTGGTCTAGTTCAGTACCTGCTATGTCTCCGGCATGTCTCTGAAATCCTCCGCCATGTGGGTCTGCATACAGCTGGGCAGGCAATGTGGCTTTGACTACACTGTACACTAATCAGGCTTTCAAATGAAGATGGAGCATAATTAAAGTCAGTGTAAAATTACCCAGAAGGCAGTAACACATTTTAACAGGCCGTAGCTCTTTGACATTTATATAATAAAAAAAAAGTGTGCTTTCTCCTTAGGGGTACAAACCCAGAAGGTGTTTGGTCTGACTTAGCTGGAGGGGCTAATGACCTTCAAAAAGATGTGCCATGCCTTGCAGAATACAGCTGTAAGGCATGAAAACAGTTTCTTTCTGTGCTGCGGACACCAGCCTGGCTGGTGGCATCAACTCACATGCGGAGCCCAGCAGCAGAAAATAATAATTCTGTTCTGCAGAGGCAGTAGTGCAATGATCTTGCTTTGAATGTCACCTCACACATCAGCCTCTTTTTTTCCTCTCATGCGTGGAAGTACTTACACTCTCCAGAGTGGCAGAAATATGTTTACCAGCTCTTGCGGACTCATCTGTTTGAGCCAAATGAATTTTCAGGTGGTAAAGCTGTCTAAAAAGGTAGAGAAGAAAGGCCACCCAGGAGTTTTCAGATCTTGAGTGAGACATATCCCCAGCTTGGGCACCAAAACAAATTCAGGGCAACTTCTGCTTCCCCTGTGAATGCATAGTAATGGGATTCCTGCTGTCCCGGAGGAAAAAATGCTGATTTGGAATTGATAGTTACACTGCTGTACAGGGCACTGTATCGAAGAAAATGCAGATGTTACAGAGGGTTACGTCACATTCAGATCTAGATGAACTTACGTGAGGTAGAAACTATGAAGAGTGTACTGTTTAAGAGAATTCCCTGCAGAGACAGCAAAGGCACTGGGGCAGTTCCCTTGCACCTAAAAGGTTTGGGGTGTCATGGGGGTCCATCATTTTCTGTCTATCCCAAGGTGCTCAGCCACCACTTAAGTCATCTTCCCATCTCGTCATCATGTAAATGAAATGCACCATGTTTCTGTGAGAGGCTATTAGACTGCTGTTATGAGTATTTTTTGTTTGATTGGATAAAGTAAATTTACATGGACTTCCAATTCCAAACATACTTTTCATTTTGTTTACAGCCAATATATAGAAAAAAATCTGGAAAGCATAGAAGTCTCTTAAAACATGAAGCGGAATTCTCATTAGGGTTGATAAGATCAATAATTTGGAAATAATGCTACCTTGTCAGTATTTCTATATACTTTTCTTCTTAGGGGCTCATAAATCGCTCATAAAAGAGCAATTGTCTCAGAATGAAAAACCAGTGGGTAAAACTTTATATAAAATTAGTTAAGCATTGGTTTTAATTTGAAATATTTTCCTGTGTTTTCCACTGCTGGTTTTCTCATCTTTGACAAAAAAAAAAGAGACAAATAGTTACTTTTATGAAACAGTCCTGAGGAGGTAAAAAGCTCTCATTCGAGCTCAGCTGTTCAAATTTAGAATCCTCTGAAATGTGCATTTTGCCTCCCACTGTCATGCTGGGAGGCAGCAGGAGGGAAGGCTTGGAAGGAAGGATCATCTTTGCTGCCTTGGCTGCCTGCTGCAGTGCATGCGGGTCAGGGCCCTTTGCTTGCACCTGACCTCCCAGCATTTTGTTTCTGCTGGGAAAATGCCCTCAACATCTGTGTGCCTGCTAATGGACATGTGTAAAACTGGCAGTATCCTGGGGACAGCGTGCTATTTCATAGCCAAACCGAGCTACTGCCCTCCAGGTGGAATTATGTTGCCTGTTCTGCTGGTAGGACACATCTGGACAATTGAGGCCATCCCTACATGGCCACCCAGAAGACTGGTACTGGTTATATGAAAATACAAAACAGCAGTGGAAGCAAAAGTAGAGGGAAAAAGATGGAAATTGTGCGTTAGGGTTTTCATTTCAAAACATGACGCTGTGAGGGTACTAAATATAGGGTACTAAAGACAGATGGCAGAAAGATGTTTTCAGAACTGCGTGTTCGATGTCTCTTGAACTAAATAAGAGTTCCATTTTCAGGGCATAACTGGAAATGACACAGGTCAGTAGCACGCCTTTAGACAGAAAAATGCCTTTTAAATTTGACCTTAAGTATTTAACATCTAAATTGTGAACCTTGGACACCTGTAAACTTCCGCGAATTTCAGCCTTTGTATTCTTTGTCTGCTTCAGCATTTCTGGATATTTTATCATTTGTGTAATTAAATTACAGGAAACGGGCAGGTAATTTTCTAACTGGAATATTACAATTTTGTATTTTCTAAAATAATTTTTAAAAATTATAAACCTGTGCTGGACTTCATGGTCTGTAATTCTTCAGGAGCATTCAAATAACAGGTAATGTTAATCAAATGCTTATTTGGGTGTTTTACAGGTAATTTCAGTGTTTTTTGACTTTATTAAAATAAAAATGGATGTATTATTATTGTGACAGGAGAAGCTACACTAAATTAATGGATATGTTTCTCAGCTCATTAAAAAGGTAGCAGCTTGATATTGCATTGTTACTGCTGATTACTTCTATAGTGAGAAAATGTATGGCTATTCATTCCAGGCAGTAATGATAGATAATAATTGGTTTTAAAGATGCCACCAGAAAACCCTAGTGAATGGAGGAAGTGAAACAATTTTAACATGACCAAATGAAATTAAATGTACGATACATTGTTATGTATTACAAAACTACTTCTGGTAGCTGAATGCCAGCTCAATACCACAAAAAAAAAAAAAAAGCTTGTGAGGTTTTTCAGTATTTAGCCAAAAGTCAGCGTATGTTTTCGTCTGATGCATGTGACAATAATGTACATGAAAGTGAACTAGTATCTGGCAGTTTGGTTGGATTTACACAGATACTATATTCTGAGACTGTGAAAAAAAAATCTGGTTTTGTCTCACAGCATATGTAGAATTCAGGTAAAACTCAGATTCAGTGGAACTTCGCACTATCCAAAAAGGACAGTGAATAATTCTACAGAAATTAGGAGAAGTGCTACCAAAAAGAGAATTGCTACTTCAAGTCTAACTATATTTGACTGCTTTCCCTGTGACCATGTTTAGTCCAGTGTAAGGAAGGTATTGTATTTACTGAGGTGTCTTTGGAAAACTGCAATCCTATTCTTATGGAAAACAAATTGGTTTTTATGGTGGACTGTACCCAGATACTTTATTAACTTTATTAACTGAGGGTTTTTTTCTGCCCTATAGTAATTCCATTTGTGCATCATTCTTTCCTGCACATCTGTGTTGCTGTAGGAGTTCTGAGAAAATGTGTAGAGGATGAATGTTGCAGGTTGTTATGTGGGGCTATGGACGGTTGGTATTTGGCTTTATGAAAAGGAAATAATTTCAGAGATTCTTGTAGAACAGGTCAAGGTTCATACCTGATAAGCTAAATAATATAAAATAACCAGACAAAGCAATTATATTGTGGAATAAGAGATCCCCAAGGGTTGTTACAGAGGTTTAACTACTGTGTCTGTAATTATATCACTAAAATGCCTTGCCAGATTAGGCTGAACAGCCATTCTGAACCTAAAGACTGTCTGTGGTAGCTCTCTCAGGATCCCTTCAGTGTTGCTGTGAAAACAGAAGTATGGAATTTGAACATCGCAGGCCAGATCCTGTGAGAGAAGAAGGTAGTCTTTAAAGCACTGAGTGGATGTGCTCCTTCAGAGTAAGAGTTACGAGTGCATCACCCCATGATTACTGAAGGAAATGTTTCCCTTCCAAAGCCATACCTTCAGGTAACAGAAAATGCTACTGTGTTCTGAGGACCTGCTCCTGATAGCCTTTGTTTCAATAGCCTTAATTCAGTTGTAAAAGAAGGCTGACAGGCTTCTATGCTTGGTAGCACATGGTCATGGTGTGTTGGCTATGCCTGTCCTCCAGCCACTGCTTTAACAGCCTGGATCCCAGCAGAGAGACCCTGTCCTGGGCTGAGCTGAAGCAATTCCTTGAGTTAGGATGGGGAAGATTCTGGCACCTGCTCCCTTCTGCTCTGCCAAAGGGCTCACAATCTTCTGGAGAGGGCACAAGTGAAGAGCTTTCTTAAATTCCAGCTAAATCAGCCTAGAAAAATCACTGTCAGAGCCCTACCTACACAGCAGTGGCATTGGTCAGATTTGATACCTAAAGGTATCTACACACATGGACGTCCATTTCAGATCTGGCCTTCTAGACAATGTCCTTTGCTGTGTCCATTCTCAAATCTGTTTTTCATTAACTTCCTTCGTAATGCCAAGACTTTCATATTCTTCTACCTTAATCTGAGATCCCAGATATTGAAATCAAGCCTCAAAAGGTGTGAGCAGGACTGGATGTGTTCTGAATACTACTGGCGTTTATAAATTATTCAGAGCCAAAGTCACTTATTTTGAACCCAGAGTTCAGTTTTGTGTGTCAGGAGGTTGTATCCAGAAAGTTTTCAAAATAACTTCTGGATTAACAACATTGGGTTTACCTCCTTTTGTTTTCCCCTTCCAATAAAGTTTTATTGGAAAACTATTTTGTCATGATTACCGAAAGTAGAGTAAATTTGCATGTTTTCTCCTTTGGGAAATCCTGACACTTCTAATGGGAATTTGATTGAGATGGGAATGGTTGGGATGGGAATGGCCATCCAAAAAGCCTGATAAGCTAGGAAATGTCAGCCATTCATTTCCTACCATTTTTAATACAGATCTACAGTGAAATACTTAAATTGAATCACTACCATTTCATTGGTTTAGAGCATAGCATGACGTAAACAGACAGAAATATCTTGAGATTGAGATGGAACAGATAAAATATCTAACAAGACTTTTTCTAGAACTGATGTATAGAAACTCCATTAAGATCTTCAATACTCCTTTTAAAGAGCCTTTGCCTCACCAAAAAAAAAAAACCAACAAAAGCTAGACTGATACGCAACAAACTATCTTTATTATGGACTACAGTAATTGCTTTCAAATCAGTAACTATCATACTTTCCCCTTACTTTTTTCTCCCATCTTTACTAATTATGGTTCAGTAGTGGACATAACCCTGGCAATTTAAAGCAAGAAGAATTTCACTGAAATCATAGCCTTCACTGCGTAATTGCAACCTCTAATTGCATGAATGCAACGAATGCATGAATGCAGCCCATTTTTTTACACTGTTCACTTAGGCAAGTATACCAACTAAGGCATTTGATTCCTAGTCACACAGTTGACTTTTTCCAAGACATATTTGGTGAAAGTGTCTCTTTCCACAGTAGTTTTTGACACAGTGGGATTTTGATCATAATTGGGGTTTCTGGCTGGTGTTACAATTCAGACAGTAGTAATGACCTCACATCCAAGAGAGGACAAATGAAAAACTATCAGATAAAATAAATTAAAGGTGAGGAAGAGGACTGAATTTGATTGGCCAGTCATCCTTTTTGGAGAGATATTTTCTTTTCTGTTCTTTATTGGGAATCTCTATTGGTTTTGCCTATGCTGAATGTACACTTCGATGTGATTTGGTGCTTTTCTTTTGAAATCAATAATCATTGAAGTTATGTGGCACTTACCATTAAGCCAAGGCATTTTTTTCTCTGTACAGAACTAATAAATTTTATCCAAAACAATTTCTCCTTTTTCTTCAGTACATGTTTTACAGAAAATTATTCATGGGTTAAAACTTATATGGGTTAAAACTTAAACAGGGGAAGTTTGGATATAAGGAAGAAGTACTTTACTGTAAGGGTGGTGAGGCACTGGAATGGGTTGCCCGAGGAAGTTATGAATGCTCCATCCCTGTCAGACAGGTTCAAGGCCAGGTTGGACAGAGCCTTGGGTGACATGATTTAGTGTGAGGTGTCCCTGCCCATGGCAGTGGGGTTGGAACTTGATGATCTTAAGGTCCTTTCCAACCCTAACTATTCTATGATTCTATAAATATGCATCTCTGTGTATGAGGAAACAAATATCTTTACATGCCTTTGAGTTGTTTTACCACATAAGTTAGATTTGCACATATATACAAAAGAACAAAAATTCAAGATTAGCTTTGAATTGTGTAAAAGACTAAGGATCCTGTAATGACTGCTTGGTGGAAATGCGGGTTGTCAAACTCGTTGTCATGATAATTACTCTAGTGTTCAGTCTTCCAACTAGTATTAGCTAGAAATTGTGACATTCAACGGGATTGCTCATGATAATAAATACTGTCAGCATCTAGTGACCAATATTTCCATCTCTTAAATTTGCAGCTTAAGTTCTGCAGATAGTGAAAAATCTAGTCTTTTTAAAAGAAAATAAATAAAAAGACTTGAAATTGAGGATTTAACCTTTTCTGCCTGCATAGGTGTCTTGCTGGGTAGCTGGTGTGAAGCAGCTTATTACAGCACCCAATCACAGTTCTTCACTTCTGCAACATCTTCCTTGAGGAGGTTTCATAGTATTTTGTGAATGTAAGGAAAGTTCCCCTTGTTACCAGGGGCAGACAAGTGTCAAATCTGTTGTACTAATTATGAAATCAAAGTTTCATTTGCATTTTTAGTCCTTTTAGACAGCAGAGTTGAAAGACAATTTCAGGCATTACACCTGCCTGTTGGTGACACTGACAAATAGCACAGTTTTACACTTGAATCATAATCTTTAAAAATGTTTTCCCATCTTCATTGTTCCTCAGGGAAGGGCTTACATGAACAAGAGCAATACTAATACCCAGAGAGAGCAAGGGAATACTGACTACACACAAACTGCTGTCTAATGCACTATTAAATAAACTCAAAATATGGGGAAGGAAACTGTTTTCTGTAATTCTTTTCATGACAAGGTTTAAGGAATCCTTTAATAGAGGCAGATAAGTTTATCGTTCAGGGTAAAAGTGATTAAGAGGGGGTTTTCTTGCACTCTGAACCACCTCTTCGGCGGTTCAGCGGATATTTCCCCCATGGTCCAGAGCACGATCTGAACCTCCAGTCTGGCAGAAGCTGACCCTTCACAAGGCTATGAGGAGGCTAGGGACAGCATGGGATGTCCTTCTGCCCCCCTGAAAAGCTATAGACTTGTGTCCTTCAGAGCCCAAAGCTCAGCCTTATTAGAAGCTGGCCTTTTGCAGTTTAAGTGGTGCAGGCACTGTCGCGTACCAGCACGGTGTCCTTAATGGATGCACCACAGAAAGAGAGTGACTCCATTAAACCAAAGTACAGCCTTTTAATTCCCTTTGGTCCTGAGCACTCAGTTATCACTATCTCACAGCATCCTACATCCAAATCAAACCTGCCAGCTGCTTGGAGCTCTAGTTGTATTTAATTTAGTTAGTTAAAGCGGCACCTCGACTTCTCCCTCCCAACCACAGACAGGCTCCTTTCATACTATGCTGAGTGGGCGTTTTCTCTCCTGACATGAAAGGGCAGCCAATTTGTAAGGGGGAAAATTAAATTTAGGACACTTAGTTCATATGAGAGGAAGGAAAGTAGAGCAGGGGGGTGAGACAGGGGTATAGCATTGATAATGTGCATTCAATGCGTACACACATATATATATACTTGCAGAAACAGTAAAGATAATAGATTAAAAACAGCTAGTAATTTTTGAACAATTGGTAATGCTGCATGTCTTTTCATAATAGGCTATTTTGCATTTATTGCTAAGACTTCATGAGTTTTATTAATTCTTCTTTCATCCCCAGAAAGAAAGAAAAATCAGATTTCCTTCCACCCTACCCCTGGAAATCCAGAAAAGCCCTAAACCACAATATTTTACCATGAGTGTGAGTGATCTGAATTCAAATTTTTATGTGTGCTTAAGGGTTTCTTTATGATTCTGAGCAAGTCCCTCAGCAGTTACCACTTCCAGTGCTTCAGTGCTCCATCTGTGAAACAGGACTAGGTCATCTTTCTTTTAGTTCTCCATTTATTGTAGTTCACTCAGGAATCCTCTGAAGCACGTATTGGCCATGGATATATGCAGCACCTATCAAAATTAACTCTGAGGTGTGTTTTTCTTTCAGTCTGCCTGCATGAATCCCCTTAAAACCAGTCTCTATAGAGCTGTGACCCTGAAGCAGGGGAATATAAAAGAGGATTTAACTGTGGGAAAGAATAAGATTGGATATGTAAATGGTAGAAGATACCAAGTGACTGTTCAGCAGGAGGGCAGGCATGTGCTGCATGCCTCAGGAAAGACAGCCAAGAGTCCTGCTGAAGTTTTACCTTCCAAAATCTGTTTCGTAGAGAATGATGCATTTGCAGAGAGTAGACGTGTAGCTTGTACTTATGTGGTAGAACAAGCCTGTTTTGGCACAGAAACTTTCTGCATGATGGAGAAACCACTGTTGTGGAGGTTTTTGCATCACTAACTTTTCTGGAAGCCCTGAAGTAAAATATAGCAACTCAGATTCACATGTATGTTCATTCCGTTGATGTTCCTCACAAATGGGAAATATGTTTCCCTTGGTGAATTTAGACTCGATACTTACTTTTATCTTTTTGAAAATAAAAAGCTCATTCACATTCTCTCCTTCATCTTATGCCTTCCTGTCCTGGAGCATTGGCTGCCTCCAAAAGCAAGAAGGTAACAGGTACATCCTGAACAACCACTTCTTGCCCTTTACCTGAGGCTGACAATGAGGGAAGAGGGGCTGCTTAATTTTCTCCTAAAGAAAACAAAGGTCTCTTGAGATCTACTGACAAATACTTAAGCACAGCTATCGCAGTATTTGCTCCTACAATCCGTGACCAGGTCCTTTTGCACACAGTGTTATCCATACACCCTTAGGAGGTGATTCTTGTATTAAGACCATACTGTCTATGCAAACCAAGTTGAATGACAGATTTTGGAGTTCATGTTGAGTTAGGTCCGTTCTCTTTATTTCTATGGCTGTGTCCTGAGTTTAACTGATTTGATTAGTGGTTCCCCATGGAACTTTGGGGTAAACAGCTTTGTATTACTTAAAGTTCACAGAATTCAGTCTGCTGTTTTGATATACGAGGTCAGAAAATATTAAAAAGATTATACATACAAATACAGTGTTTAATGCAGATCGTTCCTTTCCCCGTGATTGATTTGCCACGGTGTCTTGTAATTTATTCACGCAAGGGAGCTGTGATGGATGATGTAAATTATTTTGGTTTTCCCTTTTGACTTAGATGATAATTGCTAATATTTTACTGTACTATGGAAATATGGGAATAAGACTTGGAAAAGTGTTGCAAAGTTACTTTTTAAGGCAACAGCAATTATAAGCATGAGTTCATTATTCAGAAAGAATGTGTTTCTTTAACAGAAGGAAAATGCCACAGTTTAAGAACATTACCTGAATGTTGAGAGGCGATGCTGTCAGATACACATCCAAATAAAAGATAATCAAATGGAGATATCCTTTTTTTTTAGCCAGTTGTCTTTTTTTCAAACCTTAACTCGTGGCAAGAGATACAAAATTAATGGGTTCTGAAGATGAAAATATAGGTCCTGGCATAGAAGTTAGCATTTTGTAAAGCTGCCTCTTATGCATATCTCTAGGGATGGAAGCTTAGAAATACAATTTGGAACTGGAAAATAGAATGTAAAACAGCTTGAGCTTTTTTAAAACAACTGAGATGGACCTTGCAGGGCTGCATCCACCTCAATATAAGTCACTGTATTTTAGTGAACCTACATGTGTTTTCATTATTAACTTGGTTTTAAAAAATTGTTTTCTAACACAGTCATATATGATGTATAAGCCATCTATGCAGTTTAATAGAAAGATCATGGGATTGTACACTCAGGCAGGACAAATGTCTCATCAGGAACAGGTAACCCAGGTAAGGAATGTGTGAACCATGGAACACGGGAACCGTGTGAGTGGTGTCCCAATGCTTTGTATTAACAAGCCTCACTGCTTCTCCACCAGAGGTTGCTCTCTGAAAGATGAAGATTGGCAGGAAGTAACAGAGGTTCCCCAGATATCCCATGGTTAGATTGTATGAGGACTGGTAGACTGTGTGTTCACTGGGGTGGCAGGTGAGGTCTCAGCAATGCCAGAGTCTCAAGTCACCAGCACAGCTCTGCTGCTAGCTATGTAAGGTAGCCTTGACACATGAGCCTAACGAGCCATGGATGTGCTGATAAATCTGAACAGATTGACTGCTTTGATGAAAATAGGGCAAAATAAGGCAGGAAGTGGGACAAAGGAAGCAGAGTGCTCTGAGGTGGCTCGAGTGACCTCAGTGAAGAGCTGTAAATCTGAATCTTCATCCCCTGATGTCCCTGATACCATCACATTCCTGGTTTTCTTTCCTCCATGTACTGAAGAACTTGAGTCTCCCCAAAGTAGCAATAGAAAACTGAGGCAGCTCATCTGCTTTTTGCTGCTTTAGACCTTGTCCTCTGGAAGATACCTACTTATAGGCTACATATCTAATTTCAAGTTTTGATCTCCATGCCAAATCATGATTCCTAAGAGATCAGTCTCTCAAGTTCATGAAATTCTTATCCTTAATGCTCACTGTTTGGATAACATACTGTGGATGGCCTCTGTGTAGGATGATATACTGGCTCTGTTCCTGTTTATGCAGAATCACAAGGCAGAAGACTCACAGTGATAAGATGCTTCTGGTGAATGTGCCTTCCAAGAGTCCATTTCCACATCTTCTGTTTTTTATTGTGACTGCCAGGTGCCACTAGGAAAAAGACTTTTTACAGCATCATGCTTTTCTTGGTGTGACCCCTTGATGAAAGAGGTTGCTGATAGGTCACTACAAGAAATAACTCTCTCTGTTGGGATATTGTGTCCAGAGTGAAGGCTTGCAAGGCCAAGAGGGTGGAATTCAAAGAGTCTCTTTTCCTGGCTGAGTCAATGCTCTCAGTACACAAAAAGCAGCGGTGTGTCTGTATGAGAAGCAGCCTGTACTGTCTGCCATCAGTACAAAGGGTATCGTTCCTCCTGTTTCCAATGGAACAAAGACCCCCATATGGGAATCACAGAATGTAATAAAAAAAAAAAGAGGAGGTAACCAGGAGCTAATGGGAAGTGGCAAAACCCTTCATATACTTTATCTTCCTGTAATATCTAAATGTATCACCTCAGATAGAGAAAGTGCTTCTTTGGCCCAGCCAAGGGTCAGAAGAACATATTCAACTATGGAAAATAAATTGCATGTTTGATATTCCTCTGTGCCATGGAAACATGAGACTGTCAAATAAAAATCCACCAAAAATAGGTGAGCTAGCAATGCATTAGAAAGTGTGAAACCACAAATTATTCTGGTAAACCTGTTCTTACACTGCTCGTGCAGATAATGTGCATGTGCTTTTACAATAATAAGCATATCCTATGGATTTCTGTATTACCTGCAAAGCACTCAGGCTGATTAGGACCAAGTTTAATTTGGTCCTAATCAGCTCCAGGCAAGTGGACCGCGAAATTAGCTTGACACGTTAATTTTATGTTTTATAGTAGGTAGCCCTGCTGAATTTGCCTGACTCTGCTACACCAGTTTTGTAAGTCTATATATGCATGAATATGAATATGTATATATAAAGCATTTGTCTCAAACACAAGTGCCATGATGTAAGATGATCCAGTTTTTCTTTTGACTACAGGCAATGCCTCTTGGGCCTCACATTTAAAGCATCACACTTTCTTTTGGTTCCAGTCTGCTGATGGTGCTAATGTTTAGTGACAGTTACTCAGTACTAATGATCACCTTTGGGGATTTTCAGAGTGCTTGCCTCTTGTTGGTCACTAGTGAAATGTAATCAATAAATCTGCCAGCCAGGCTTTTCCTCTTGCTTTTCCTATTGGAATTAAATGAACATCACAGTAACAGATTTGTGATGGAGTCCCCTTGCCAGCCAGAGCCATTCCATACATGAGTAATGCCAGTTTCACTGATCTATGAAGCATACCATTAAATTCTAAATACATGAAAGAAAACAGATGAGTAATACTTATATTAAGATTGTTCTAGGGTTTAATTCTTCACTGAAAAAAAAAAAAAGGAGGAAAGATAAAAATTGTTTAAAAATTTGCTCTGTTTCTCACTTTCTTCCCTGATGAACTGCTTTCCTCTTTATAGCTTGCATCCATATTGGCATGAAGGACCATTCCTTATTTTTCTTTTGGGACAAGTTCTTCCAAACAATTTTTCTTTCCAGTTCAAAGAGGTGTGTTACTTACTGTATTCTACATTCAGTAAGTGCCTTTAAAATCTATTTTCATTGTTGTTCATCAGACAAAAGCTACGTGTGTTTTCTCTGTAGGGAACAGAGGATGTCACTTTGTAATCTATCAGTAGTATGAATTAAAAGTTAATAATCTTTCATCTCAAAAAAATGCATTGCTTATTTTAAACCACTGTACTTAGTATAATGACATTATGATTGTAAGAGTAATTTCTTTTGTCTTTCCATCTGTCTGACGTAGTACTCCAATAGATGCTAAATGTTTTCCATTGCATAGAGAGTACTGTGCCTTTGACCAGAGGCAGAGCAAAATCTTGCAAAGCACCATGTGAGACTTACGTGAAAGATGTTAGTTTCCCTTAATTTTTTATACAAGTTTAAGAACTGCTTCTGGAAGGCAGGGGTCTGTCCTCATGTGTGAAGAAGTCGCATAATTCCAGAGCTGCTTGTGTTTGTGTTACAGGGCTGTGGGATAATGGCTAAAAACATCTTATGTGACAGGGGATGAGTAGGTGTTTCTGAATGCTTATAACATTGTCACAAAGTGAAAGCTCCCAGGCCTTTCAAAAGCAACAATGGCTTTCATGAGAAAACAGGGAGAAAAAATCAGAATAGCAACCATTTGTCTACCTTCTTCTTTGTTTTGCCAGTGGGAAAGCACAGAGTTTATGTCCTTCTGTAGCTCATTAAGCTTTTCTGACGATTGACAATTTAAAAGCTGAAATCTGTAACTAAATGGTTACAATAATTACACTCTAAATGTGGTCTAAAATAGCTACACCTGAGGAAGCTGTGAATTAAGAAAAAAGGGGTCCTCTCATGGCAGTCACCTTCTTATCTTGGCCAATTGCCTGCCATTTTCTTGGTTATATCCTAAGCAACCAAAAGACAGATACCTCTAGCACTTGTCCTTCCTGTCAATATTGTTCTAATGCAAGTCCTTTGAAAGCCTTTTCCTTTGAGAGAAGAAGCAGAGGAATGCAGGAGCTGCTATCTGAGCGTCACTGGCTGCCTGCAGGGCTGAGGTTATGCTGTGCAGATCCAGGCTGGGTATGTGTCTGTGGCCAGGAGACCCTCTCTTTGGCTACTGTACAAGTGCTGCTGTTTTTCTGCGGCTTCAGGAGTGAACTGACATTGACTGTCTTGTTTGGTATGTGGGTTTGAGGCACCACAGAGAAGCCACAGCGTCAGAGCCATGGCAGAAAAGTAGGAGGCAGGGTCTAATAGGTTACATTCCCCTGAGCTTGCTATAGATATACTTGGAGTTTCAGTAGCTCTCAGTTACATCATATAAATGACTCATATTCTGCCTTAGTCCTTGTAGGATGAGGGTCAACTTTTGGCCAATTAAAAAAAGTAAATGCTATCAACTTGCAGACAAACTGCAGTTTCCTGGATTTCGTGAGTTGTGCTGAATAGAAAAAGGAAAGGAAGTGCAAAGGAGATGAAAGAGGGTGAGTTTGTGTTGCTTTATGATGTTCTCATCTGGTGGTGCCTCAACTTAAACAAAGTCAGTCGAATAATCTTGAAGATTTAGGCCTATTTTGACATGATTTTCTTATAAAAACAGCTATTGTAATTCTGCCAATAAAAATGCTTTAGATCCCACATCTTTTTCAAAATGTTAATCATAAACTTAATGCATTTTTCTTAAGCCAAAGGTAACCAAATACTAAACCTGAAAATGGCATATGTATAATGAAGTAGTTCAGAAACAGAACTGGGAATAAGCTATGAACATATGCACATATGAAATGTGCAACACCTACGTTTGTGTTCTGTATCACTCCTCATATGTGAGTTCTGTCACACGCATGTGAATAAGTAGCATATGGCTTTCAAAAAATACTCCCGTGGAGGCTCTTAAAATATATCTCACAAGAAGTGATTCCCCTCTTCTAAGGAAAACTTCCATAGTTTTTGTCCCCATGGGCACTAATATTTTAATCGTTTTTCATCAACATGTTCATTGTCCAAACAGACTGCTCAGCCCCCAAAACAGCGGGGAAAAAAGCTTCCATGAATCCAACCCAGGTGCTAACTGGGTGCTGCAACTTACTGACTTGCCATGGGGAGGAATTGCTGTGTCCACCAAGGCAAAAGGACCCTGAGGGGATTAAACACCAAGATCAGTGGGGTAACATCTTCTCAAAACCCTCTTCTCCTCCTCTGTTTGTGACATGGAGGCATTTTCCTACCCCACAAAGGTAGAGAGGAGATTTTGAAAAACCCAATAAGATAAATATCGCTGAGGTTATTCCCATTGCTGCATCCTACTGTGAAGTCTTTAAGGAAACCATGATAGCATCACTCTGAGACAGCAATGCATGAGCAACCCTGCCTTATCCCCTCTGCTTCCAGCTCAGCCTTCACCCCCAGATTGACTATGCCAGTTGTCTTTCAAAGGGTCTGTCCTGCAATCTGAATCATTAACATGGTCCAGGTTAAAAACACATCTCCAAGAAAAGGAGATTAATATTTAACTCAAAGCTGTGATTAGAGCAGACCCTGCCATGGGAACAGCATCATGAGGTGGGGACAGTGAGCCATGCTGCAGGGAGAGGTGAGGATGGACGAGCATCCATAAGAAGGGCTTCATCTGGGCTTGTCCCTGGGACTCTAACCCTCTGAAATGTCCACAAAAGAAACTGTAAACAGCAGAGGATTTCTGTTTTGATACCAGAGTGATTCTTTTTAACAGTTAAGATAAATTATTTGAAAAGTAAGACTTCCAACCAGGCCTAAATCCTTTGTGTGGTGCCACACTGCTGTGGTTCAGGGGAAGGGTTTTAGGTGTGATGGCTTAGTGAGCATCACTCTGCAGCAGGCATGCAGCCTCATTAGGAAGCATGCCAGGCATACCTCCAGGTAGGTATGTCCTTGTGACCCTCCTGGCATAACTGTTAGGAAAGTAAGCACTCACTGCTGGGCTTGGGATGTTTCTGAGCAATGAAGCACAAGGCTTGGCTGCAGGTGTGTGATAGGCAGGTCCATTAAGGCTGTTCTTTTCTGGTTTGTCCTGTTTGGTTTTTTTTAAGTTCAGAGAGTTGTGTTGCCAGCACTTCTAAGACGGCATAACAAGAGCAAAGTCAGTTGCTCACAGGAGTAAGCAGCCTGTCCGATAGAAAACACTGATGGGATCAGGCCCTGGGACTAAAAAATTCTTATTAAAAGGTTTTAATTTTTTATCACTTCTGTTCAGGCCTGTCACCCTTGTTCAATAACTAGCACTATTGACTTCAGCTGAGTAAAGATTACATGTGAATGCAGTGACTGATGGATTAGGCCACGACATGTGAGACGTATTTTCTCTTTCCAGAGATCTTTCCTTTGGTCTTTTTACAGATGACAATTATAGCATTTGTGCAGGCTGATAACACTACAGTGCAGCAAATACTCAATTAAATATTTGCTCTGGGTTTTTTCCCCATTTTCAGTGATTGCATGCATGCCAACATATTTTGAATCCAGTCCAGCATTTGTTTGCAGTGTATAACTTTCAGAAATGTAGCAATTATAAGCCATTAAAATGAAAGAATTTATGAAATGCAGATGCCAATTTATAACCTAAGTCGGTGCCTGTATTATATTACTGAACTGACATTTATTATGTAATTAATAATTAGAACAGGAGATCCTTCAAGCCATCCACCATTACACAGGACCAAATTATGTGCCTAAGGGGGAACTCTAAGTGAAGAAACTGCATAGGTGTACAATTCGGGGGAACCATAGGGAGGTTGGGGATTTCAGGTGGGCTTTCGTATGGAGATGGCACAGACTTTCTGCAAAAAACAAAGTCTGTCCACCGGTGCAGGGAGTGCTTGAACCAGGCTGGAGCATGTTTCTGTAGAGCCCTGAGTACCTATAGGTGCCGAGTTATTCCTGTGGGTATGTGTATAGGCTGTATAGGGACAGCATGTAGCTTGGACTACATGTTCAGAAATTATGCATAAAGAAATAATTTGCTATGGGCTATTGCTGTTTTAACATGAGTGTTGCATATTTCCATGTTAACATAAGAGGTATTTCCATATGCTCTACAATTTATTCGCAGTTATCCATCCTGAGGCCATCTGCCCAGACCCTAAAGGATAGATACGGAAGCAAAGAATGATTTGACCTCTTCAGAAAGAGCATTGTGTATGGGAGTTCACTTTGTATATCCATGCCTGTGCTCTTAACAGAAAAGCCTGTTTCACTGTAATCTGACAGCCACTGAGAGAGAAACCATTATCTGTGCATCCTGGGAGGGCTGATAACACCAGTCTTCATAGCATCTAAAAATCTGTGCTGAGGGATAAGGAAAGAAATTAACACACTTTAAAAAGAAAATAATTTGCAAGTTACTAACTTATAAATCAGGTTTCATTAATGTGAACCATGTTCTACCAGAACATAAATTTAGAACCACCCCCTTTTCTTTGACCAAATCACTTTGAACATGCAAAAGGCAAAGTTTTTAAATGCAGCTTCCTTTTCCTTAATTTCTTTTTTTTTTTTGGTGTGTGTACAGATTTTTTCATCTAGAAACCCCGCTCAGCCTGGAAATGAAAACATGTAACAATTTTGCTGCGCATCAAAAGAGCATCTAACTCCTTCTATGTCATAAAATAAAACTAGAAGAAACAAAACTGCAAAAACATGCTGTTAAAGTAACAGCGTTTGGATGAAAGCAAAGAAATTCAGAGTTAAGTGCCTGGTGTCCTTTAACTCAACCCAATTGTGTCTAGGAGAGATTGCACTTTGCAGCACTTCACTGTGTGATGGTTTCTAACCCTGCAATCCCAAACACAATGGGGTGAATTAAGACTGGAGGGGAAGCATTAACTCTTTGTTGCTGTGGGTGCTGCCAGAGAATCTGGCTGTGTAGTAATAACTTGCTGAAAAATGAGATTCAAACTGCTAAGAAAAGTCAGGGCTGCATAGCCCCCTGCTAGTCCAGTGTGCTGGTTAAAACCAAGAAAGTTAACGGGAACCATCAACAAAATACTACAGCCTAGCTCTATTTTTACTCTTGAATTGCATCTCTCATTTTGCCAGCCCTGAGGCAACAGAAGTGTGAAGTGAATACTTCATACATATACACAAAAAAGTACATACATAATACATTACAGATCCTTTTACTTCCATACATAAGGTCCCACGTGGTGATTTCATTTCCAGAAAAGGACTTGTGAGAAAATGGCAAACCTATTCAGGATTGTAACTGTAGGCAACATGTAACAAGCCTCTTACCACCACAAATTGAATATAAAAGAAGATGTGTACCTGTTCAGTGTAAAAAAATGCATTGTTGGTTTGAGGTTTTTTAAGCAACTCTCACGTGTAGTATGTTATTTCTCAAGTTGCTGACACCAGTTGCTAGAGCTGCAAAAGCCCCGTGATCAATTCTGGGTTGCTGACCTAAGGAAACAGTGTTTAATGTGGCTCATCAGGAATCCCAGTTGTCCCATTGCTCTACAAACACAGGTACTTCCAGTCTGCAGAATGTATGGCAGAGCACATACCTGATTCAATACTCCTGTGGGCTCCAAATGAACTGAGAATGACACTGGTGTCTCTGAAGAGCTCAGTCAAGAGCTTCCTCTCCTGAAATTGTAGATATCTTAAAATTGGACATACAGGTACTGGGAGTAGAGGTGACAGTGGCCACATGAATTCTGAGGTGTGGGAGCAAATCAAGGCCACATGTCACCCTCCCTAAACAACTAGGGACAGACCAGAAAAGATACCCCCTGACTAGTTGATAACGGCACACTAGCGGAGGCTTAGTACAAAACCTTCATGTAACTATTCCCAGTCTGTCTCCTCAGTGTTTATTTGCAACCTGAAGTGGAGAACTCCTACACGGTCTCACAAAACCAGGCTGCAGTTTTGATATCAAACAGGTTTGGTTTGGTTTGGTTTGGGGCTTTTTTATCATGAGGCATAGTTTAACTGGAATTCACTCTAGCCTTTTGAGACTTATTTGTATGACTTTGGATATGGAAGCATGGGGAGATTAAATGTCTTTGTCAGTGACTTTCATTACTCAGGTAGGTCTTTCATTACTTTCATTACTGTGGTAGGTCTAGGAATTAGACCTTGGTGTTGGGCATTCAGAGGAGTCCTTTTCTTCCTGGATAACTGAGTGGCAGTACACTGCATTCTTATTTGGAAGATTCACATTTGATTTTCAATTCTTTCATCTCCAGAGAAAGAAGTGCTCTGGAGTCTGAGCACTCAGCCTCTGAAAGTACATGAGCCTGTATTTCTGTCAATTAATGGACGTTAGAGGAATGGAGAATGTCCACTCTGACATACATGTTTAAAGCAAGGGGTGAAATGGTAGGGAATATTGCAAGCTAATTGTTCCCATCTGAACTGTTTTTCCCAGGGACTTTTTCTTGTGCTCCTATTACGGGTTGAATTCAACTGCTTTTTAAGCACATGTCCTATATAAAGGGCATAATGACTGCTCTGAGAATAAACATTAAAAATGTGAATAATTTTAAAATAAGCAGCCAGCCATCATTAATTCACTTGGCACTCATTACAGCAATATTAATAATGACTTATGCACAGGATATTAATATAGTCTTCCACTGAAAAGCTGATTTGCTTCTAATTTTATTTCAAGAAAAATAATTGATACTTAAAACTTCACCTGTTCTGCTTAGTTTCTAAATCTTTTAAAAGTTAAGATCAGGAAAATAAATAATCTGTCAAGTGAGAGGCAACATATGAAGCTTTTTACTCTCTAGGTCACACCCCAAATGTAAACCAGGGTTAAAGTGATGAGGATTTGGTGGCAATTCAACAGTTTACACCAAAGGAACTGGTGACTGCCTCCATTTACCGGGGAGCAGATGTCTCCGGTGGCTTCTGCAAGGGGGTTCTTTGCAGAAGGGCTGGTAGAACTGCAGGCACATGTTATAGGCAGTGGGATCTAGCTATGTAGGGACCAGCCCACATAGCTACTGCCTGGTGTGTGTTAGTTCATAAACCATGGTGGGAACATGAGTTTCATTTGCATGGCTGTCATTCTAGAGCATTTCCGGAGCAGTATTACTTCCTAATGCAAGGGTCAGGCATGGTGATACTGGTATTAGGGAAATTAGAAATGTTGGCGTTGTTTTGCCAATAAGTTGAAATGACTGTCTCTCTGCTAATGTGCTCACAGCGAGTGCAAGCTTTCAGTTGCTGGAAAAGATGTGAACAAAAAGGTTTTGTTTTCTTACTTGTTTGAAGTAAGAAAACTTTTTTGGATATGATCCACATTTCAAAAACTGGCCTTCATTTGGTAGTTTTGTATGGAAATTTGTCTGTCTCCTGGTGCTGTACGAAATGTAATGTATTCAGAACACTTTTATTCAATGTGAATTCTTTGGGGAATAAACATGTTTAACAATGAGTACTATCGTCTGTAGATTGCTGAAGTTCTAAATTGGCCTCCAATTAAGCCTAAGATTATTGAGGATGCTTTAATTGATCTCACTTTCAGCTGCAATAAACTATTGAATGCCAAAAGCAAAACTAGAATTCCGCTTCTGGACATAATATAAAAACAATTGAAAATTGCTTGAAAGGGAATGGCTTGCTTGGTCTTCACTCTTTGTCTAGTCTGACTAGCCCTCCAGGAAGTCTCTCTGATTTTAGCAAATTGGTTTATAAACTCATTAGTGTGTAATAGTCAGTATTTTTCAGCAGCAGTTTTATTTTACTGTTCACATCAGTAATATGTTAACTCCTTAATATTCAGCCATGGAGCAGGCACAAGTGAAACCTGCTGTTGCAAAAAGGCTCACTGGACTGAAAGAACAGCTATTCCTCTTGGAAAAGGGGAATATGAAATAGCTGGGGTATGGTCTTTTCGTCCTGGAAAAAAGTATCCATTTCTGGGCCAGGCTTCATGTGACCTAAGATGGGTTGGAGTGATCTGGTGATCACAGGCTACTCCTGAGGTGTGTGACTTGGGGCACTTCCCATCACTAAGCAGTGTCTTGCCTTCCTTTAGGGTAAACGTGCTCTCAGTCTGTTCCTCCATCTCTCTGGCTGGACTTGTAGGGATTTTGGCAGTATGCACCACATGGATTTACCGCCTTCGTCCTCCTGTGCCTGGCCCCATGCTTAGGTAGCATAGGTGCCACCAGTGTCTTTCCACCCTCCACCCTCGCAGTGGAGCAGAAACTGATGCCTGGGGAGAGGGAGAAGGCTGTGGCTTCCCTAGAAAGATGTGCTGGGCACATCTTTCTTTTGCCCTAGAAAGATGTGCTGGCTGGGCATGTCTGCCAGTTCCCTACCCTAGTTATTTGTTTCCCCTTGTTTTCTTCTATTTGTTTTCACAGACACATTCTCCAGACATTGCCCTCCAGTGCATAATCATTCCCCATGTTTGCACTCCAGGGGCCCAGTGTCAGACATGAGCCAGGGATAAAAAATAACTTATTTTGCCCATTGTTTTTGACAAGTGGGACACGCACACACCTTCATTTGGTCCCTAAACACCAAGAAGAAAAAAATCAAAAGGAGTAGCTGCCAGTGCTCAGATTAAATCCAAACTGTCTGTTAAACCCCTAATTATCAGCTTGCCTTGTGGGTAAAATGGTACCATTCAATTATTGTTTTTTGTTCGCTTGTCAGCTGCAAAAAACATATCACTGCTTTTCAAACCAGCAAAAAGAGCAGAAATTCTGCAAATTGCTTTCTAAACGTAGTTACTTTAAACCTAATACCTCTCTGCAGCATGTCAGCAATTGTATAATGCGATGTTGCATGCAAATTGTATTTAATGTAGATATTCCAATTATATGTTTTACATTATATAATTTTAGTGAAATTATTTCCTTTGTGGCCACGTTCCATGTGGTTCAGTTTGACACATCCAACTTAGCACGTTAAAATAAACACAAGCGCACGCACACATACACATTTTATCGAGCTACTGTAAATACAAGCAAAAATTGTCAAATGATAGTTAGTTCTCTGCAGCCATGTTGAGGTCAGAAAGAAAACCTCTGCTTAAGAATAACCTCAGGACTGATTGCGTTTTAGAGGAACGTTTATGTGTCTGGGATATCCTTGATCAATTTATTATCCCTTTGCTTGTGTGTGGTGCTGGTAGTCGCTGCCAGTAAGCAGCAGCACCCACACCCTCTGAGCCGTTTGCAAATGACACGGTGGCTCTGTTATACGGTTGGAATGACTAAAACTCCACTATTCCCGTGATAGAATACATGACACATTTACATCTGACTTGGCTGGTGGATTTTGGATGTTTCACTTCCTTGATTTTCCATTTTTCCATTCACATAATATGAAATCTATTTTACTAAAGCGAAGGGAGCTCAGGAAATGTTTCCAATGGAGGGTGTTAAAACCTCTCCTTCCCCTCCCTGACTTCTCCCTCTGCACAGACCTGTAAGTGATTTCTACCATAATCAGGGATCTGTAACACCATCATGAGTGGCAAATAAATACAGCTTTTGCCAGCCTCCTGTTTGTGAGGAATATGTCTTACCAAGGCAGGCTGAGAGATGGCTCTAGTTCAGCCTTTCTGTATCACATAGGACCCTGCAGACAAGGATTCATGCAGATTGCTTTCTTTGGCCAAAATAGTGATTTTCAAATTATTCCGGCACTTGTTAAAACAGAGGTCAGGTTTTTGTAAGGTCCAGCATCCTCCTGTCCCAGTGGGAAACTTCATAGAATCACAGAAAACTTCCATGGGTTTATTTGCAACAGTAAAGCTACGTATATTATACACTGCTTGAACCATTTCTTACTTTCCCTTTCAAATGTTAGAAAGAGCTATATATTTATTTATTTGTAGATGAAGCTGGAATTCTCTTGCAATTCTGCTTTAAAAGGCTACCAAGGAAATTATCAGTTTAAGAGCATAATCTATTATTCATCTTTTGTTATGGGAGGAAATACTTTGCTGAGAAAAAGCTCAGTGCTTGACTTGCCAATTAGAAAATCTACTTGCCTTAGGCAAGTGATGAGAATAATTTTCAAGGCTAGTTTAACCCCTGGATGGGCTTTCATTTAGCTCACATGATGCTGGTGATGTTTTCTCCCTTGCTGAAGCACAGCAAAATAGAAGTACACATGGAGTGAGTTTCCCCAAAGTTTCCGTCACTGATCATTGACTGTCCTTACTGAAAGACAAATGACGGTTTGACTTCTTTTGACTGAGAAGAGACCATGGGGGTCAGAGGCAAGGAGAGTCAGACAGGCCAGGCAGCCAGGAGAGGCAAGTCACACCTCATTAGCAGGCATGCAGGTAGGAGAGTGTTAGATTTGTTTCAGGCCCCTTGCAAAGGTGCCTTGACAGCTTGAGTTATGCTGACAGCCTCCCCTCAAAGGGAAAGAGAGTGTCAGGCAAGAGAGATGAAACATGTTTCACTGTCACCCTCCACACAGCGTAAATGGATGGCCCAGCATCTTGCCATCAGCGACGTTCCCATCTGGGGAAAAAATGGTAGAGTTGAGTTTGATGTTATAAATCACAATAATTTGTTACAATTTCCAAAGACAAATATGACAGGGTGAAATTACTTTGCGGTGCTGAGACAGTCATTTGCAGAAGCCATAAAGTGCCAGTATAAATCTGAGGATGAGATATATTTAATCTGAAGAAACAGAGCACAATATCACCTTAGTATATTGTGTTTACCAAGAACTTAGCTGCAGTGATATTATGGTATTGCAGGTTGCTCATTTCATTTTACCCTTTGAAATCAAAATGACTATTTTATAAAAATTCTAATGAGGTAGAAAGATTCTTTTGTATATGCTGTATTTGATTCATTGAAAGGTGGAAAAATTTATTATGTCCTCCAAGAAAATGATGCAATGCTCAGTGTTGACAACAGAAATAATTTGGGATTTACAAGTGAGATGCTGGAGAGAGACAATGTACTGTTATGCATTCAGGGCTGTGTCTTCACAGCCAGTCCTGTTCAGCAGCTCTTAAAATAACAAACCCGCTGGCATACTGTTCCTTTTATAAGTGTCCGGGTCACAAGCATTACTCCCAAAAGCTGTATCTTGAAACTTTTATTTTCCCCCTTCATTGATGATGGCATAGTCCAAGAAGACATTTTGAAGACAAGTTGTTGGAAAAAAAATCAGAGAAGAATTGAAGGTGTTACCCTGTGATATTTACGCGGCCACAGTCTAGATCATGAATTTAATCTTTTCTATAGCAGACACCATTGGTGGCATATGGAAAGGAATGTGAGTGTTCAAAGTGTAGAAGCTGAAGACAATGTTGTTAACCTTTGCCTGTATGTTTGTATGTGCCCGTATGCATACCTTGCTTTACCCACATATAGCAGAAGAACATTGCTGGCTTTCTCATCTCATCCTTCCTGTAAAATTATTTGAGTGAACATAAGTGAAAGGATCTCCAAAGAAAAGTGTACTTTTAATAGTATTTACTTTAATAGCAATCATTTTTATTTCCCAGATAAGAGAATGATGCATATTACACTTTTTTTTTTTCTTAAAGGCCAGAAAGAGAGAAATAGGTCTAAATGCTGATTTGGCACTTACTTAGATAAGCCTTGTCCAAGTCCTAGCCTTTTACTTCCATAAATCCCAGATTTTATACATCAGTGAGTAGATGATGATATGTTCACCCATTCCACATTTGGGTGTTATCAGGAGAGAGATGAAACACATTTCAGTGTTGCAGTCGCTACTGAATAAATCAAACCGTGGTGATGCAGTGCGATGGTATGAAAATCTCGCAGCCTGCGAAGTCAGTCACTCATACGTGATGAAACTGGATTACTCTTCTTAAAACACACTCTTAGCTGGAGCTCTCAATATGTCAGCTCACTGCTCTGAAAGAAACTGGCAGGTGGTTTTGAGCTTGTTGAAATGACAGCAACTTTAGTATATGTTAAGAAGAAAGGATTTACTGCTGCCTTTCCCTCTTCCTACTGTCCTACAGATGGAGCTCAGCTTGTTTCAGCCCTTTGAGGTGTCATTCATGAAATCTAACAACTGCACAGGGGCAGCCTGCAGTAACTGCCTTTACAATTTGTGTCTTTGTTGCTTGCTAATTTCCTGAGCTCTGCACTTGTCAGTGTATCCAATACGTAGCAATAATAATAGGACATCTGTTTTCATGCTTGTGTTGTCATTGTGTTTTCATTTTGTTTCTTAAAAGAGGTAACGTGAATGGCTACTACCCGTGAAAAGTGAGGTGTGTTTCTAAAAGGCTTGTCTTTCAGGAATGCGCCAACTGGCATGTCTTTGCCAATGCTAGGGTACCTGCAGTGGGTTTGTAATCCTGCTTTAGTCAGAGTGAAAATCACACGAGAAGAAGGGAAAAGTATCATTTTTCCCTGCTGAAATGATGTATAAATAGTATGTGAAAGCTTCTTTGGTCTGACGGCGCAGGTATCTTCTGGTCTACTTCCAAAAGTGCTCTCACATGTTTCCCACACCCCTTCTAAAGATCTGATGTCTCTAGCTGAACAAAAGTTAAAAGATTACTGTAGAAGAATAAACACCTGAGTTCCATCAGGAGGGAAAGGTTAATATAGGAGGGGTTTGAATCTTTCTTCTGTTACATATTCAACATAGAATGAAAGAAGCAGTTCAGCATCTTGCTGCTCAGCACCGATTTACTGCTTCAGTGGAGTAGTACTGGAAGGAAAATTAAGAAGGCACTCACACACACAGCACATACTGTGAACATGAAAACATCTGCTAAACTGAACCCCGAAGAAATCAGGTGGGCAGAAGTTAACACCTAGACCGCCTGAGTGACTGTCAAAACCACTTTACCCCAAGAGCAGCATGGTGTGGGGCAGGAGGAGCAGTGAATGGTCTGTAAGTGCCACACTGGCACCTGCAGACTCTTTTAGCTGGGAGGATGCCACAGGAGAAGTGAGCTGCTGGAGTGCAGCTGCGGTTTGCACAGCAGGATATTTCCTTTCAGACAAAAACTGAGTTTAGCAGAGAGGGTGGTACAGATGGAGCCCACTGTGCCTGGACCAATGGAGATGGGTAGGGTGGGATACTGCTTTGCAGCTTTCCCTGGCATGAAGAAGGAGTGAGAGAGACATAATGAGGAAAACATTAAGAATTTTGTGCATTTGTTTGTCTAAATTTCCTCACTTCTTTGCCTCTGCGCTGACCTTCAAGTTTTACCGAAACAATCTTGAAAACATTTCAATCCATTTTGCTGTGAGTGCTCCCTGAGGAAAGAGGCTGGACGTTTCTCTGCATGATGGGAGGGAGATGTAATCACCCAGCTGGGGCACCCCGAGGTGCTGCACAGCCATTAATGGAAGGTGATAAGGGCAGCAATGCCTTTCTCTAGCAGAAAAAGCAGCTTTTTCTAAGTGCCACCAGCTTGCACACTGCTGTGCAAACTGTTCCCCTGCCATTCCCACCTCTCTGCCCCTCAGGGCTCAGACAACCTTTAGCTCCTGAATTGTCTGTGGGGTTTTTTGTTCTTGATGCCTTCAGTATCTTAACAACAACAAAGCCCTTGCAGTTGTATCGCTTTGTGCAAGCTCTTGCCAGACCTCGTAAAGCTGCTTCAACATGGAAATGTTTTTTTGTGCAATGCCAACAACAGGAAGAGGGAGCTGTAAGAGAGACCAGAGAGATGTATGTGAACTCCACCAGTACTTTCCAGAGCAGCCAGGCTGAGAAAGAGTTGTGGAGTGTTGCTGCTTGGTGACTTCTGCTCCACCAGCTCTGGATGGTCCTGCTGGCAGGGGCATCCTTTCAATGGCTCAGTCACCTCCTTAGGGATCTCCTGAACTTTCTGCATTTATGTGTCCCTTTGTCACTGTATGTTCTACTTCTCTTACCAGTTCTCACTGCAGCAAGCTGAAGATGCCCAAGGTTTGACTGAACCAGAGACAGTGCACAATGTAATTTCTTAGGCCTTATTAATCTTAAATCACTTGTACTATTTTTGAAATAGGCATGATCTCCAGGATTAAGCACAAGCCTAGAAGTCCAGGTGGATTTTTTTTTCTCCTTTATCTGTTGTGTCATTGTATGAACATAGATAAGTGCTTAACCCCTCTGGCTGTGCTCAGATCTCCTATGGTAAGACATTGTGACTATGGCTTCGCTGACATGCTCTGGCAGCTCCGGTTAATAGACAATACAAATTATTTTTTTACCTCCTTGACCTTAAAAACAAGACTAGTCATGATTTCACAGTTGACAATGTACACATAGACCAGAGAGGATCTGAAGTTGGTCACGTTGACACAATGACCTGTTACAGATTCCTGGTGTCTGGGATTGGAGTAGTAACACTTAAGCACCACATCTTATATTTGACAAATTATGGCAGTCAGGTGAAGTTCCCGACTACTGGAAAAAGGGAAATATAACCCCCATTTTCAAGAAGGGAAAATGGATGACCCGGGGAATTACAGACCAGTCAGTCTCACCTCTGTGCCTGGCAAAATCTTGGAGCAGATTCTCCTGGAAGGCATGCTAAGGCATTTGAAAAACAAGGTGCTTGGTGACAGCCAGCATGGCTTCACTAAGGGGAAATCCTGCCTGACCAATTTGGGGGCTTTCTATGATGGGGCTGCAGAACTGATGGACAGGGGTAGAGCAGTTGATGTCATCTACCTGGACTTGTGCAAAGCGTTCGACACTGTCCCACACAACATCCTTGTCTCTAAATTGGAGAGACATCAGTTTGATGGATGGACCACTGGGTGGATAAAGAACTGGCTGGATGGCCTGATGTTGTCGTCAATGGCTCAATGTCCAGCTGGAGACCGGTAACGAGTGGTGTCCCTCAGGGATCGGTGTTGGGACCGGTCTTGTTTAACATCTTTGTTGGTGACATGGACAGTGGGATTGAGTGCGCCCTCAGCAAGTTTTCTGATGACACCAAGCTGTGTGGTTCAGTTGATACGCTGGAGGGAAGGAATGCCATCCAGAGGGACCTTGACATGCTTGTGAGGTGGGCTGATGCCAACCTCATGAAGTTTAACCATGACAAGTGCGAGGTCCTACACCTGGGTCGGGGCAATCTCAGGCACAGCTACAGGTTGGGCAGAGAAGAGATTCAGAGCAGCCCTGCAGAGAAGGACTTGGGGGTGTTGGTCGATGAGAAAATGAACATGAGCTGGCTTCAGTGTGTGCTTGCAGCTCAGAAAGCCAACCATATCCTGGGCTGCATCAAAAGGAGCATGACCAGCAGGTGGAAGGAGGTGATCCTGCCCCTCTACTCTGCTCTTGTGAGACCTCACCTGGAGTATTGTGTGCAGTTCTGGTGTCCTCAACATAAAAAGGACATGGAAGTGTTGGAACAAGTCCAGAGGAGTGCCATGAGGATGATCCAGGGAATTGGAGAACCTCCTGTATGAAGATAGGCTGAGGAAGTTGGGGCTGTTGAGCCTGGAGAAGAGAAGGTTGCGTGGAGGCCTCATAGCAGCCTTCCAGTATCTGAAGGGGGCCTACAGGGATGCTGGGGAGGGACTCTTCATTAGGGAGTGTAGTGATAGGACATGGGGTAACGGGTTAAAACTTAAACAGGGGAAGTTTAGATTGGATATAAGGAGGAAGTTCTTTACTGTAAGGGTGTTGAGGCACTGGAATGGGTTGCCCAAGGAAGCTGTGAATGTTCCATCCCGGCAGTGTTGAAGGCTGGGTTGGACGGAGCCTTGGGTGACATGGTTTAGTGTGAGGTGTCTCTGCCCATGGCAGGAGGTTGGAACTAGATGATCTTAAGACACTTGCAGCATGCAGCAGATGAAAAAGAAGTTGCCTTGTGTTATATACGCACTGCACCTCTTCTTTCTGATCACAGGATCATAGAATGGTTAAGGTCAGAAGAGGCCTTAAAGCTCATTTTTTTTCAATCCCCCTGCCATGGGCAGGGACACCTTCCTCTAGACCAGGTTGCTCAAAGCCCTGTCCAACCTGGCCTTGAACACTGCCAGGGGTGGGGCAGCCACACTTCTCTGGGCAACCTGTGCCAGTGCCTCACCATCCTCATAGGGAATTTTTTTTTTAAATATATAATCTAAATCTCTCCTCTGACAGCTTAAAGCCCTTCCCCCTTGTCCTACTGCAGGATTGCCTGCTCCATAGCCAAGGGTGCTTGAGTTGTCCTTTTTCCTCTTACACCCTTCTGTCAACAGCACTACTTTGCAAAAAATGAGTTCTCTGCAAGCCATTTTTGAGCCAGTTCCAGCCTTTGTGAAATAAAGTGAGTAGAGAAGAGAGGATACCCCAGCCTTCCAGATGATTTCTCATCTGGGAGAACACTCTTATCAGAAGAAAGCCTCTGTGACTGAGGAGAAGGATGGCTGTCCACTCCTCAAAAGAGAGAGGAGCAGAGGCACTGTGGCTCAGTTTTCAGATCTGGCGGTGAGCATCCCACTGCACACCTATTTCCACCACTCTGGGCTGGGGAGAAGGCAAAGAGTGAAAGGGTGTCCTTGCTGCACTTTCCTATGCTCTAGGGCTAAACTCAGTTTCACAGTAATTTAATTTATTGCTAATTCAGCACTGAGCCATTCTGAATGTGCCCTCTCATCAGTCTGATAATAAAGAGCATATTCTGCTCTGAAAATTACTGGAAATAGGAACTTCATTAGTGCTCATTTTCTTTGGGGAATCCTCTGTTCCTTTCTTTCTGCGGTCTGGCCACAGGAGTTCTGTAAAAGAGCAGTTCGTTACAGCAGAAGAACCATGCCTGAACTACAAGAAATGTACTTTGATTCGGAGAAACCTGATTACGGAAACGGAATTGCTTGGGTTTTCTGTTGGTTTCATTGGCGCCACATGTAACATGAGAATGCATACCACGAAAGTGAATAAGCTCTTGCAGATCAGTGTGTCTGTTTCTCCTATCAGTGTGTAGGTTTATTGCTTACTGTTTTGTTTTGTGATTTTACTGTCCCCAAAGTTCAGACTTTAAAACTTCCCTGGCACATCCTTCTGCAATCCAGCAAATCTTCCAATTAGCAAAATGTTCATTATATGCAGCTAATACAGTATGAATTTACTCATTCACTTTCACTGCTGCTTCCTGGGACCCTCTGAATAACAAGATATTCCATCTCGGAATAATTCATAGACTCTTTGCCTGAACACTGTATCTTTCAATAATCAATCTAAATTGCAAAATACTTTAAGCAGCAGCAGCATTATTTGCCTGGCACTATTTAAAAGTCATGGACACGGTGGAATGAAGGATGAGGGAGCAGATCTATTCTCAATATAGTATCATCCTTGAGAACGGGACATTGCAAAGACATTGATATATAAAAAGATGATAAAAAACTGGACTTTTATGGATTTGGGAGGTGAGGCTGAGGTGTACATCATGAACAGTGACACAACTCTAACAAATAACAGTGTATATTCTAGAGGAACGTGTAAGGAAAAAGGATATAATCTATATTTTTGAAGTTAATTTAGTGTCCTTAAAGGTGTCGTACTGAATGCAACCTGTTCATCCATAGACTCGGGGTATGGGCAGCTGACAGGTGAAGTACGCTTACTGCTGTGAAGAGATGGGCTGGACAGAAGAATAAATACTGTCCTTCTCTAATTTTTCTGTCTGTATGGTGTCTGGAACCTTTCTAAGGTCATGCAGAAACACACATTAAAAGCAGGAGGGCCAAATGAGAGCGGTGGTCTCAACTCCAGTGAAATGGCATTGTCTTCCCCACAAGAAAGGTGGTAGTAAATTAAAGAAAGGCAATCTCAGCATGGTGGGGAGAGGTCTCGACATGCTACTGACTAAGCTGTTTCTGCCAAGTGCAGAACACAGGAGAATCATGATTTCTTTCTGTGCTTGTTTTGGTTTCTGTTATACTCATAATGTTGTTTGTGGGCAAAAAGAAAACACACCTTATTTATAAAGCAAATAATTTGTTGTTAGTATAACTGAATATTAATACTCTAAGAATCACTATTGGTCCAGATTTCATTATTACCGAAAGAGAAAGAATGTATTTATTTAGAAAAAAGTTTCAATAGTAATATAGCTAAAATTGTTATACACACACATCACAGTTTCTACTCCGTTTGCTGGTGTCATACTCATCCTTCCCCAGATCCTCTGGATCATTCTGATGGTGAGGTGGGCACTATGGTGGGTCATCAGCATCTGGACTTCTTCATTGGGAGGAATATGATGTTCATTTTTATGGTTTCTTCTTTGTTACCCCAGGATCTATTCTGGGTCAATTTTATGTGGTTGATAATAGGTTTTTGCATCTTATACTCTCCTCATTTGTCTGCAGCTCCAAGTTACAGCCAAATTTCTATATATGATCTCCTTTGCATATGTTAGGAATGGTTTCTTTGCTATCTTTACTACACTTAAAAGCAGGTTTTTAATAGCTCTCAGGCTGCATCAGGGACTATAGGCAAGCTGTTTATAGCCATGGGGTCCCCAGTGCCAATCTGTGCCCTGTTTCTTAGCATCCCATGCCTGCCCTCTTACATGCCCTTCTCTGTGTTTCCACCTCTTAGGGCTTCTGCTGTCTCACAAAGTCTGTAGTTACTTGACAGTGTCCTTGTACTAGAGTCATAAAAATCCCATTCCACACAGAGTAATTGCTTATTTCCGTTATCTACATAAAACTATGGCTGTAAAACACAGAGATAAACATAAGTGAAACAAATTAGCCATAGGCACCTGGTCAATTAGAGGAATTGCTATCACAGCTAAACCAGAGGAAACAAAGCTGCAGGCAGGTCAGAAATTCAGACAGGGAACACCTGACAAGCCTCAGTCTTGAGTCTTTGGAAACTCAGTACAGAGCCTATGGCCTGTCAGTAGCAATGGCGTTACCTGTTGAAAGGTTTGGAGCAGTGTTATAGCTGCTGGTGGTGGTAGTCAATGCATGTTTGGGGTAGATCAGCCTATGAATTCCTACACCTAGCAGCAGAATGAGCTGGAAAGATATTAACTTTCTGCTCTGCTGCAAATAGCTGCTGCAGGTCATTGTGGGAAGCATATAAACTCCAAAAATTTTTTTAACTTTTATACTTAGGAGTAAATACAACACCGAAGATATGGATCATTCCTGTAGAATTAAAATCTGGCCTGACCCACCTTGCTGCCTAGCATCCTCCTAGAGTAATTATCTCAGCCCTAAGAAACCAGGTGTTCCTAAGAATTCATAAGTGATGAGATTTATTTCATCTAATATTAGAAATCTCTGCATCTAGAGTTCAGCTATGTGCTAGTCACAGGCTTTTTTTCTAGCCTTTTTTCACTGCTATGGTTTTCTGTGCTGCCTACAACAGAATCTAACTAGCTCAGATGAAGATTGCAGATGTCTAATTTTGAGTGAGATAAATATCCATTTAAAACAGATTCCTGTATACATTTAAAACAATTCCTGCTTTTAATTCATGATGGGGAACTCTGCACTATTCTGAGCTTTGTACTGCAACATAAAAGACACTTGCATAAAATTAGTAGAGGTTAATCGGAAATTTCAGCAGTCACAGTTCTCCATTGCTTGTCCTATTTAGTTAAAGAAAACTTATTATGTATATTTTCAGTCCTTCCCTCTGTGGCAGAGAGGTGGATGTATTACCAAAGGTGTGTATGGGTTAAATTTACAGTATTAACCTACGCAAAGAAAAGTAGTCAAATATAGAAGCACTGTTTCTAAAAGGGAATAATGGTGTAGGATAAATAATTGCACCAGGTATTTCTAAGTTCTGGAGGACTCAGCCTCCTCTTTTATTAAAGATGCATGGAGACAAAATGATTTAGCACAATTATATACAGAGCCAACATCCCAAGAAAAATAATTGAAGCAAAGGAGAGCTGGGATGCCTATAGGGTTCATAGCTGCAACTCAGCAAGCTCAGCAACTGGCTAAATCCAGACTTCATATATTGGTGAAAGAAGGCCAGTAGGACAGTATGTCCTGGCTGTGACAGCCCTTTGTGAAAAACTTAGGCAAAGCCTCACTTTCCATAGATTTATAAAGCTGAGGCCAGAAAAGATCTTCTAATCTGATGTCCTATATATCACAGGACATTAAATTTCTTCCAGTTAGCTCTGAGTTGAGCCCAATAACTTAGGTCAGCCAAATGCATTTGAGTCTTTAGAATGTTAAATGATACTGTGCCAAAGAAAGATGTATCTTGCTGGTACTTAAAATTATTTAATAATAAAATGTGGATTAAACAGCATTGCAGATGATTCTAACTGGTTTTGCAGATCCATGAATTCTGAAGAGTCTTGCTTTTACAGTGTAGGCATAAATTCATCTTTATAGCTTTATTTCAAGGTTTAAATAGCTCAGTTTCACCATACAGTTACTTCTGTCTTCAAGCAGTGCATCTCCTCACACTCCATCGAAATCAGAAGGTCTGCTCTGGGATCCCTAGAATAGATTTGACTTGGATGTTTGTTCCTGCACAGAAGACCTGTGTAGAACATAGAAGATTCACAGAAGCTTTTTTCTTGCTAAAGTTTTCTCATGACATGGTGATATCGTACTTTTCTGTCCTCCCAAAGCAGGAACAAGTGGAAGGTTGTGTTGTGACTTTCCTCCTGTGTTTTTGTAGTGTTTCACATTTTGATCCAGTCAGCAGCAAGATGCTAATTTTACAGTATTTGAGTTACTCATTCTTCCTCAGTCTACAAACCATTCCTGGGTTATGTTTGATTGAGCAAATTTTCATCCAAACTTCAGCTGTTAACAAGGGTATCAAAGAGCTCCTACAGTCTCCAGATGAAAAGAAAGGACAGGCCCTCATCTGTAGTGTGTAGCTACCAATATAAACTCCTTGTCATGTGTGATGATCTCTTAGGATGTTATGTAAGTATAGGATTAGGTGGTGCAAAAACTGGTCTTTGTGGGATCCTGAGTGTAGGAGTTACCTGCAAGGAAAAATAACAGTGGAGTGTGATTCTTCAAAATGTAGTTGAAAGGTGCTGTAGAGAACTGTGTCCTTACTTTCAGTGACAATGTAATTGAGACAGCACATGAAGACCACATGCATTGAAGCTTACTGTCAGAACAAGTATCACTGACCTAGGCCTATCACCCCAACTTTTACCTTTTTTTTTGGAAAAATGATGGATGGAAATCTGTCCACCTAATTTGTAGGTCGGACTTATGTCCGGCTTTTACTGGTTTAACGAGACAGCTAAATAAGTGCCCAGATTCCCCATCTGTGCAATACAGATGAGGTGCCTCAGGAGGCCTTCAAGAGGAGTTCCTTTCTACCAGTTTTAGGTAGCTAAACACAAGCAGACAGGGTGTACCCCTTAGATCCTTCAGCAGGTAATCACAATAATCTGCTTGTCTCCATTGGTTATGTTAGGAATTCACTCTAGATGAGGCTGCGTCATTAGGTGCCTAAAGTGTGATGAAGCCTGGATGTTTAAGTTAGGTGGATAGGCTCCTATAATCGAGTTGTTCTAACCACCAGCTAATTGCCTGATGTCATCTAACTTCAGGTATGAGTGTACTTTTAAGGAGCCTGCACATTTTCCACTGGTGCTTGGAAGTCAACTGTGAAGAATGCTTTTTTTCTGTAAGTAGATTGTTGCAGTAGTCAAAGGCAAATTAGCAAATTGTCTTGAATCAATTACACCAGAGTACTGACAGGCTTCATAGCTTCATATCTTTACTTTCTGAACCACACGGTTATGCTGGGGTTGCAGAGCTTCCCCAAAGTAAAAGGGAGCAATGTCTCCTTTAAAATTTGACTCAGTATTGTTCACATAACCCAGCAGAGAAGTGCTAATTAGTAAGTAGATTAGATGCCTCTATTTGCATTTGTCCTTGGAGAGATGGTAGATATATTTTTCTAGCAATCTTGTTATCCTCTTCTCATTCAGTGGGCTAGATTAAAAACCAGTGCACTAACCCAATGGGTGTATCGTATAACAGCGTATCTGTTACGAGTAAAACTCTGTTTAACAGCTAGCCAGTTCACATAGTGATGCTTTACCCTCTGTAATATAACCACACAGCTACCCTGTGCTGTGGCATGACAGAGAATGAGGAGACACTGGAGACCATTCACGGGTTTCTTGTTTTCTCAAAGACTCCTGACAACCAAACAATATAATCTACTTTGCAGTATATTGCCTTATTGTGCGAAACTTACCTTAGTATGTTGCAATAAAAGAAACATTTGACTGTTCTACATCTCTATTGCACATACTGTCAAGTTTCAGGTGGCCATTTAGATGATGCTATTACAGTGGATCAGTTATTAGAGGAAATAGCTTACACGTTAGTTTTCCAATCCAGCCCTGCAACTGAGAACATTCAAAGTCTGGAAATAGTATCTTCAGAGTCTATTATCTGTCTACAGAGTCTGTCTACAGAGTTGCTATTATAATACCATGAGAGTGGTTTAGTCTGACATGTTTTATTTCACTTGCATTTGTCTTGGTACATCCCCCAGTTGGTTATAACAGCTTTGTTTACTTACAGCAGCTCTCTGAACAGTGTTTACTTGATCATATTCAGGCATCTGGGTGTAACTACAGTAATAACTGTCTTCTAAAAGGGCAACCAGTTTTAGTAACAAAAATACTCCCAAACCACATCACTGTCACCGCTTCATGCTGTGACAGGGCAGGCAGGTGCCCTGCCTTGTGACTGCACTAGACTTCTCCATTTGTGGTAAATGAGAAATTGCTCTGGGGATCTGAAACCCAGTGGTCTGGTGACAAAGAAATGTTTTTTAGGTACAGAATGTGAAAAAAAAAAAAGAAAAAGTAAAGAAAATAGGAGGATTTGGAAAGGATGGCAAAAGTAAAGGAAAACCAAGTGATTTGCAATGGCAGGCTAAGAGTTTGTGATTATGGTGGAAAAGGCATAGTCAGAACATCAGAAACAAGATTTTACTTTGAAATGCAGAGGTGGTCTGACAAAAGCACAGGGAAGAGGTTCATTTAAAAGGAAGTTACTGCGCTGATGAGGAGATACATGTCCATCAGGACCTTGTGAATGACCTTAGGCAAATCAGTATTTCTCAGTTTCTAATTTGTGAAATGAGTATGATAGTACTTCTCTGCATTACAGGAGAGCTTGTGTGAAAGATGCATCTTATAAGCAGCCTTGTGCTTAGTACCTAAAAGGCAATGAAGAAGTCTTCTAAGATTTTTGATCCTACTGGTTTCTTAAGGTCAGAGTGTCTTAAGAATCATGAATCTAATATGTTGCCCACTAGAGTAGATGATGTTACTTCACAAGATGCTGACGCAAGATCAAACCTCCAGCACCTGATAACTAAATGCTTGCCTGAAGCAAGATCAGTCAGGACTGAATCATTTCAATACATTTTATATGCCTGCGAGTCTTTAGTAAGGAATAAGATTTTGTCCACCGGAGAAATTAAAAGTATAGTTTCTTAATCTATCCATGTAAATTCCTTGTAACTAGGTATAAGGAGTATTTTAAAGTATTTTCAAAAAATAGAGTTTTAGGATTACACCTACCAGATATGTAACTCATCTGCCATATGGCTTGCACTCATAAAATGCAGTTCTTTGGCTACTTTTCTTTACGATTTCTGCCTATCTAATCTCATAATAGAAAACCAAGTTATATTTCATAAGACAGTGCAAAAAGGTAAAAAGTATTGCCTTCAAGCTGTATCAGACTAGCCTGTAAGACTCACTGTCATGGTATCTTTTTGGCAAAGAATATGTCAGGATTCAAAATCATTTGGTGTTTTCGTAGGAAACGCAAATATCCAGCAATGTTAGGATTTTGGAAGATTTTAGAAGTAATACAAATCCCTGTACTTCAGGGAACAAGCCAATCTATAATTAATCAAGGTCAGAAAGAAGTCTTTAGGAAAACCTGCTTTGTTGAAGGATTTCTACAGCAAGTTTTTAGCTTGTTACTCTCAAGTGTTTGGTGTTGGATCAAACCCAGAATAGAAAGACAAGCGATCGGGTTCCATGTGGGGCTTGCTGTTTCCGTTCCTCATTATGTATTTGTCACACAGACATTTATAATACAAATACTGCCACGCGGTATTTCTGCGTTGTTCCCTACCTGCTGGTGTCACAGTCTATACAACTCTTATTGAACAGGATATTCTTTGAGCTCCCAGGAACACGTCAATGTTTCTTCCTAACTGCATGACCCAGCTGTCTTCATTACATATCTGATCAATAACTAGCAGAAGAAGTAAAGTGGACCAATGAAAAGCACTCACTAAACAAGTCTTTTTTCCAAGGAAAGCCTTGATTTCAGATATTTTTTTAAAAATATATCTAACTCATTATTTCCACAGACTACAGAAGAATGAAAAATTTGCAGTTGCTTTGCATTGTGCTTCCAGCAACCCAGGAAAATAACTTCCATGTTTCTAAAATCTGCCATCATTCTGCAAAAGAAAGTAATACTCCCCCCATGCGGAGTGCTCGTCCTCCATGCTGCCAGCTGAGCAGGTTGAAAGGAAGGACTGTTGTTCCCAGGTCTCAAATCACAAGTCAAGAACAGCCAATGTGCAGCACGCAACCCTAAGCACTTCGCAATTGCCCCTTTTTGTCTCCTTTCCCCAGAAAGCAGACAGCCAGAGCTCTTTTTTAGAGAAAACTGAATCATTTCCCATGAAATGGTTTCTCAGTTACAGAGAAAACTTTTTCATTAAAAAGAAGGGTTATACAACATTGATCTGGTGGGGAGAGCTTCAGCCAGAGTACTGAAGATATTAATTTAGATACTTGATTTGCCTGATTTAGATCAGGGGCCTGACCCTGATTCTCCCACATTTCAGATGAGTGACCAAATCACTGAGCTATAAGGCAATCGCTCCTGATCTCTGGCCCTCTTAGTATCTCATTAGTGAATCAGAGCGGCACATTAAACCAGGGTCTCCCACTTCCCTGTGTGTGCCAGGCTGTCTCATACCCAGCGGTCACAATTTCTGGCTTCTCTGAAACATCTCCAGGAGATTTTGGCTTCTTCCTGCTGGGAAAGAGGAAGAGTCCTGAAATCCCTGGAAGTACATTGGGCTAAAACCCCTTTCTCACCTGGCTCCAACTCTGAGTTTCTCACAGGGTTGCATCCACATTAACAAAGTCTGTATGAATATGAAATCTGTCATCTTATGTGCTGGGGACTTTTCTGAACAATCAGGGCTCAGGATGTAAGAGCATGTCAGTGCAGTGCAAGTGCAAGTCAAATGCAGAGCACTGCTGCTATTGGTTGAGTTTATTTACATAGATATTTCCTGTGAGTTTGGTTTTGTGGGTTTTTTTTGTTGGTGGTGGTTTGGTTTTGGTTCAGTTTTTTGTTGTTTTTTTGTTTTGTGTTTGCTTCTTTTTTTAAGTCATTCCCTATCTGAAACATTATTCTCCTCTATTCTTGCTGACAGTGGTTCTTTGAAAATGTCATCAGTTGCTCTGTTATTTTACGTTAAACCTAGGTCAGAGATGAGAGTGACCCCTTAACTCACATCCTCTTCAAATTACTGAGCACTTGGTGCTCCATTACCAGGTTCTGCAAAGGGGCACTGAGTATCCCTAGTTGGGAGGAAATCCTCTCAGTTCAGTGCTGATTGAAACCCAGACAAGTTATCACCAGCCTCACAGAAACAAGTCAAGAGGAGAGCCCAGCCTCGAGCACCGACCCCAAGAGAGCTCATCCCTTCCTCGGTTTTATCCTGTCCCGGGTCAGTGTTGCTGCTCAGCTGAGATTGGCTCCTGCCATCTGCATGGCCATCATGCCATCAGCTACCTCCAGCCACCACTCCATGCCTGACCAGCCCTATGCCCAAAAAGCTCCACATCTGACCCATCTCAAAGGTCTTTGCACTCATGTTCAGGGCACATATTTTTCAGTTTCACCATTTTTGTTGTTACATCTTGAATCCTTTTCTAAATGGGTACCCAAACAGGGTGCCAAGGATGCTTATAACAAATTAAGCTGTACAGGTGAAGACCTGGTAATGCAGCAGCTGAGGCCTTCATGCAGAAGAGAAAAGCTACTTGCACCGAGGATGAAATGAAATGTACATCCTTGTGTTTAGCACTTCAGAAGATTTTCTTGGGTGGAACAGTTTTTGTCGCAGGCAGAAGCAGTGTCATCCCCTAGGAAACAGATATCTTCTTGGAAATAAAGACATATTTAGATTACAGAGATTTCCAACAAAAAAAAAAAAAAAAGAAAAATACAAAGCTTTAAGGTTAGAATGTGATGTCTGCTTTGAAAAAAAAAAAAAAGGATCAAATACTTAACCAGGGCTGAGAGTGTTCTGTCTGAAAGAAATGCTTTTATAAGAGATATGAAAGTAATAAAAATAGCCAGTACTCACAAGGAATGGTAAAAAAGTAATCTCTCTCTGGGAGAAGTTCTAGCTGTACATTAGCTTAAAAAAAAACCAAAACCTAGAACAATCAAAGAATTGATTACATATCAGTTGAATACACACTCCAGTGTGTATTTTCTTGGCAGTTGTGCTCACTTGTGGATGGTGTTAAAGCACTTTAGTTTTCATTGTGGAAAACAAAGTCAGAGAAAACAGAAGTGGAAGGGATCTTAAAAGGTCATCTAGTCCATCACGTTGCCCAAAGGCACAGTCAGGTATGCCAATGCCATCTGGACAGATGCTTTGCTTCTTAAATGGGCATTTCACACATCTATAAGGACTAAAATTAAAAGCACATTAAACACCAAGTATATTAGAGATATAGCTACACCATCCTTGGAGAACTCGAGAGAAGTAAATAATTCCAGGTCTTTGTTTCTCCTCTAATATCCTGTTTTTCTGTCAGGAAACAGATGCTAATTCACTGTTAGTAAGCAGGAGAGAGTGGCAGGGATGGGGTGAGCAGCACTGTTCCCCCTGGCAGCAGAGACAGGTAGAGAACTTGAGGGGCCTCCACTGGGAGAGCCCTGACTGTTTGTAATGACAATGTGTTGATGGCCAGGCAGCCATAGTTCCCAAATACAGCATCATAGACCCAAGTGGTGAACCCACTAGGGATTCAGTCTGAGAACGAGAAGTGTCCGCAGAAGGATGTCACTAGCTCAGAACTGAAACAAATGAAACTGCTGGGACATTTGGGGCGGAGACTTTGAAGCTGTACTAGGACTAAGCAAAAGGTCAAGTGAATGCACTGTCATAGTTGTTCACTCTGGGACAGTTACAATTTATTTGAGTCTAGTTTCTGCTGACTTTAATTGAATTTTACACCATATGCAAATGTGTACTTTACTTGTCCTTTAAATGTTACACTTTCTGTTGCTCTTCACAGGGTTTGTGAAAAAATTTGTTGAAATCAAATGTGAGCAGAAATGTTTTGTAGAGTGAAAACAATTAAATATGCAAGTGGCAGCAAAGTGATACAATTATTCTTTTCAGCCAAATCAGTTTTCCCAAGTGAAGCTAGTTAATTTTGGTAACAATTCTGTTATCTTTTTTTGAAGGTTTTCCTGTTGCTTAGTTAATTTATTTGGTCAGCCTAAAGTGCAAGTGAGAGAATCTCACACACACCCTTTGCAGCTGATTCAAAGTCTTCATTTAAAGTTTGAAGACAGGAACTTCCATGACTGCTTATTTTGCAGCCATTTAAAATTAGTACTGACTGTCTAAAACCTTAGAAAATATTCAGATGGATACCTGAAGAAGTATCTTGAAAGTTTCTTGAAATATGACATTTAGGCACTATATAATGAGATTTCAATATAAACTGATGTGAATGTGAAACTGTGGCTCATGACATGAACACATACAGAGTGCTGCATGCATGGTTGACAGAAAAGTAGGAATATATTAGAGTATAATTCATTGTTGTATCCTGGAGTATGGTCTTCCCATTTTGGCAGATCCAGGTAAATTAATGGATTTTGTCACGTGAAGGTTGGACCTTTTCAGATCATCTTGCCTTGGCTGTGAAGGTTGTGAGCTGTACAAGTATTTAACGAGTGTAATGGCAATTTTCAGGTGGTCACAAATTAGTCACCATGTGCTGGCTTTCACCAAATTTTCATTTCTTCAATGAGGACTTTTTTGTCTGAGGATCCTCTCTAAAGAGGTATCATAACTTTCTATGACAAGGGAAATATTTTTAACTTGTGTTTGGGCAGAAGTTCACAGCCACAGTGGAGAAAATTTCTTATGCTGTTGTAAGCCCAAGATTGTATTTGGACCTCTTTTCAGCTCCAGCTCGTCTGTCTATGTCTTAATGTCTGCTCTAATGAGAAAGCAGCCTTTACAATGGTGTTTCCCATCTGTAACAATGATAAAGCTCTGTCTCTGAGACACATTTGTTGCCGCTATTCTTTTTTTGCTAGGACATCATCCAAATCCTTTTAAGTCATTGTGAAGACTTCAGTTCCTCCCTGGAGATCAGAATCCACCATGAGAAAAAAAGACCATAGGATAATGTTGTTGTATTTCATTTCAACAAAGCTCACCCTTCCTAGAATTACCATATTTGGGAGGATCTCCAGCCATATTTGTCCTTTATTTGCAAGACCTTTAACCTGCCTGAATGATCTTCCTAATATTTACTTTCAGCATAAAACCCCATTCTAAATACGTATCTCTACCAATATCAGCTTTTCAAGGGCAAGTTTGAATGTTGATTTGCACAGCTAGAGCATTATGGTGCTTTTTGTGGCACCACAATCCTCTGAGTCATGTTATCAAAACCTGTGCTTAGTAAAGAAAGTATAATGAGAGAGTACCCAGTACATATTCCAGAGGTGGGATGTTTGGAGTCGTCTCGATCATCACTCCACATCACTGCTGTCAAGATGAGTTAACTGAAGCATGATGTATACAGAAATCACTTTTTCAGTTAATAGATATAAGGAAAAATAGACATAAGTGCCATATTACCAGTGGGAGATTTATTGCACTGCTGTTTGGAAACTATGTAAAGACTACATTGGAGATAAGGTGCTCATATGCAGATCGTAGCTCTCAGAGCTGCCCAGGCTTGGTTATTTAACCCACTGTACTGAGATTATAATTTTGTCATTACTGGGTATTAATGAATGATTTCAACATTTAGTCCATGGACTTTTTCAACACCTTGCACAATTGCTGGTGAGGAAAGAATCCCAAAAGATTACAAGATTTATTTCTTTCAGTCAAAAGCTTATCAGTATATTTCATATCTACGGAGCTACTCAGATAAAAACATTTTGAGACAATTTCTAAAGTGCAATTTCTGATTGAGTAAAAAAAAGCTGATGGACTAGCATTTGTTTTAATATTTTATCTGTTTTTTAGTACTTTCTTCCAAGATGTCTTGATTCAGGAAAAACAATCTTAACCAAACCTGATCTAAAAACCTTTTGACTGAATTTTGCATGCATCTTTCTGTTGGGTTACACTACATTCACACTGACCATCCACCAGCAGAGACTCCAGATCATGCATACATTTTACTGAAACTGCATTTGTTAGTGCAAAGTAATCACATGCTCCTCGCAAGGTCTATAAGCCACTTGCATCCTATGTTAGCATCCTGTTAGTACCTTTTGCACAGCTGTGAGTTTAAGTATGCTCTATAGTCTTTTAGCCTGGAAGAATTTGTGCACAAGAACTATGAATAGGTCTATAAGAAACAGGATTGCCTACAATGCATGAAATTAAACACCTTTCAGGATCAAGGCCTAAGATTTATCCAAGCATTTCAGATTTTTTGTTGGTTGTCATTTGTTGGGTTTTTTTTTTTTGTTGGTTTTTTGTTTGTTTGTTTGTGGGGTTTTTTTTGAGAAAAAATATAAATATTAATCCTTCTCTCACTGCAGCACAATGGCTACGTAATTGACTTTGATCTTTATTCAGGCTATCAGAGATCTCTACTGCCAGGGAACTTTCCAGGGCCACAGCTAAGGAGCATGGAGGAATGCAGAAGGGAGAGGAGGAGCAAGGCTGAGGAGGTGCACGACGGGGGCCTGGTGCAAAGGTGAGGCCCAGGCAAGCAGAAGAAGGAGAAAGAGGAGAAGGGGCCATTAATATTGAGGCTCCCCAGAGGGGCAGTGGTGTCTGCTGGAAAGTGTTTTAATGACTGATTTGAGAGTTAGCAGTGATTTACAAGATGGCTCTACCAAATAAAATCAAACTATATAGCCCATCTAAACACAAATAACCATATTTGCAGGACAGTTCTGTCTCGTTACATTGAATGAAAATAGAATCATACACATATTCTAACCTCCTTGCAAAATATTTAAAGAAAGTTTGATTAAAACAGTTTCCTAAGAAAGGATATTTTTTATTATTTACTTTTTACTTTTTTCATGTTCTTCCTTTGATTTTACATGGGATTTGAGTCTCAGAGGCCATATTTTCTATGGATGAAAACAGAGCCCCATTACAGCTGAACTGATTTACAACAGCTAAGAATCTGTCCATAAAGCCAAATCAACCTTTAAATTAGGCTCAAAAGAAATACAACCAATTAAATTTAGTCTATGACCTCTAACATAGGTTTAACAAGCTCAAAATATTATGGATTTCAGTAGGGGAAAAAATCAATTAAACGTAAAAAAAAAAAAAATGAAATCCCCAAAGTCTAAACCTTGACAAAAGTAGTTCAAAAATCCTGTAGCATCCAGCTGTTTCCATGGTTTCACATCCTCTGTTCCAGTTTTTAGGGTGCTATGTAGGATATGAAAGCAGCCTGGAGAAAAAACCCTCAATGAGAAATACCTTTATTTCAGTTCCTTTTTGTTTGGTTTGGTTTTTTTTTTCTCAGCTGCTTGAGCCTGAGGTTTTATGTCTGATTGGGGTTTTGGTTTTTTGGTTTGGTGGAGTTTTTTTGCTTATTTGGGTGTTTTTTTTTCAGTTTTCCTCCTCACTCTCTCTGAAAAGCCCTGTGTTTTAATTTCGATTTGAACACTTCAAAGCTCTCAGAGATCATGGGACTTTCTCATTGTAGGCATAGGCAAAACTCTCACTGCCTTTGGTAGGAGCTGGATTGAGCCCCAGGAAAGAAACTGAGGGGAGAAAAAGCATCATCATCTCTCAAACTCCCTTTCCCCCTAGAAATAAGCTAACATAACCACACTGATGCAACAAATTTATTAAAAGCAAATAGTCATCTTGTGCTACAAATCCTTCTGAATACAATGTTTTGCTTAAATGACATTTAGCAGTGTTGTAGCTTTAATAGTAAAGAAAACACTAGCAGCTCAGTACTTAAACCTCTGTCCCATGGTGAATATCATTTTCAATATCCTGTAAAAATTCTTTGAAGTGTTTGTATCCAGACTGCCCCAACGGATTTACTCAGAATTAGTTAATAGTGAGAAAGCATTGAACTAAATTTATCGGTTACGGTCTCTCATGATCACATAAAAAATAAAATTAAAAGGAGCCCTCTATAGAATACTTTATCAGGCTTGGTAATGGCATCATCTCTGACAGTGAGGCAATAAAAGCATATTAGTGACCCCCTGATGAAACATGTTTACAGGCAAAGTCAAAGAGATTGATCATTCTATCTGGAAAGTGGCATTTTCCTTCTATGAGCTGTTACTGTTAGTCATAGAAGCATTCTGATCGGCTAATGCATGATATGAAGGAAATGTGTGAAAGGGGATACAATTATCAAGTCCTGTTCAGCTTTTCAAGGAAATTTGGGAATCTTTTCTGCTCCCTTGTTATACCAATAATGTTGCTAGAGCTATGAAAGAGAACCAAGAGGCCATATCCAAGACTCCAGGTGTTGTCGTGCTAGGCTTCATACAGGTATAATTTCTCCCAGAAGTGTCTGCAGTATAAGACAAGAAGAATGAGAAAAGAAAGGACAGCAGTTAAGGAAAAGACTTTACCAAGATCATAGCAAGACAAGGGAAGAATCCCACTTCTAGTGCCATGAGACCATGCTGAGCAACCTGTCCTTAGCCGTCACTGTTGGGGTTTTCAGATGTGATCTTTGGGATATTTTCTACATGTCCGTACTCTCATATTCAAAATACCAAGCCATAGTGACACGCTGATTGTTTCCTGCAGTTTCATCATCCTGTAGAGTCCTTCTGATCCTTTGCAGTTTTTTCATTTAAAGTCTGTCACTGTCAGGTGTATTTCTTCTTTCTTCAGTTGCTTCATTTGTTATTTGAGTGAAAATGAACATTTTTATATTGTATACATGGGAGTAGAAATTGCATTCTTTCTATTTTAACAGCTCCCCTCTCAAATGATGGACCAGTGCTCTATTAAGAATGGATTGGTCTTGCTCAGAAACTGCCCTGCTTTCATACACTTCCATTTATATTTTCTGTAAAATGAAGTAAAACCAAATCTATGCTTTTCTGGACCACGTTTAGCCCTCAGCTTATCTCATGTCTAAATATGTGAGTCAAAAATTACCTGGAGTGTCTCACAGTGCCTCTGAGCACAAAACAGAACCTCGTCCTTTCCCAGTCCCATTTCTCACCCCATCCCTTAATAAACAGTCAATGTGGCAGGCATGTCTGCAAGAGAGGGTTCTTAATGTGAATATATTTTCCACAAATAATAATTACCTAATGATGAGCCAACTGGAGTGGAGCTATTACTGCTGTAAAGCTCTCTTCTTGATTTCCTTGAGCCTTCCTCTTCCCCCATGGAGAAACACTCCGCGTCAGCTCAGCCCTTGCACATGGACATGCATTGCCAGGTGAGCAGGAGAGATGGGCAGCCCGGGCTGTGAATTGGCAGTGGCAACAAGATAATGTGTGTCTGGCAGAGCTTGGCAGGAATGAGGAGGGGTCAGGTGTCAGGGCCCGAGGACAGTAGCTTCTTTAGGAATTGGCGTTCAAAACATTGAACATTTCTAAAGACTTCTCTTTCTGTTAACTTACTGATTTTCTTTAAAATCAACATGATCACAATTTTTGGTTGGTCACTCGCTTCTGTGCCACCATCCCTAATTCTGTGTTAAGGTCCTGCTCAAATAAATATGACATTAAATTTGAACCACGTGGTTGGAGGTTGCGAGAAGAGAAAACCTTAAAGAACTGATTAAAACAACAGTTTCCCTTGGTGTAAGGGATCCATTAATGTTTTGCCATCTTAACCAGGTGCCATATACTTTGTTCTCCTGAGTACTCAGGACATGGTTAAGGTAAAACTGCCTTCTTCTAGCTAATCAGGAGGCTGTATCTTTTCCTGCCATGTGTCCGGAAGATCATCCAGCCTCATGTTTGCCACCTTTGCATTAAATTACTGGGCACTACTATACAAAAGGCTGACGAAGAATATGATGAAGAGGAAGCAGATGGTCCAACACATGGTGACCTGTCACATCAACAACACAGATTGATATGAGTTGATCAGTTCATCACAGACCACCCTTGGCTCCTTGTTCAGTACTGTGTTTTATTTTTAAGACTCTTATTTTCATGGCTTTCAACTGTCTGGATCTTGACTCTTTCCTTGAACCCATTTCTCACTGTGCAGATCACCTATGGCAATACGTTCTCTGGAACAACAACTGATACCAGAATAAGACTTTAACAAAGATGACAGAACTTTCTAAATGGACCCTGAACCAGAGTCAAGGCAAAACATCAAATCAGCCATGCTCCTGGCAACATCTAGAATGACGTATAGAACCATATAAAAGACTTGTTTCAAGATGTGAATTCCAATACTCATAGTCTGGAGGGAAATGAGAGAAGAAAAGAGAATATTCATGAGAAAAACAAGTACAGAAAAATAAGCAAAACTCAGGTCCTTTCTAAAAAACAGGGGTTTAGAGGAACATAAGAGAATCTGCTGCCTTCTAATGTTAGCTGACTTAAAGCTGAAGTGGTGAAACAGTGACTTTGCAACACTGACACTTTGCAGCTGTGGCTGGGTAGGGGAGAATTTGGTTCATGTACCTTAATAAAATGGATAAGGAAATACAGAATACATAAGAATTAAAAGCAGCCTTAAATAGAAATTTCCCAAAGATTGTCATGAGGCTTTTGCTTTAACACTTTATTACTACAGCACAGTGTGGTACTGTGAAAAGCATTTCATCATTTGCAAGGCAAAAGGTTGCTGGCTCAGACAAGTGTCATTATCAAAGACAACTTTCACATTGTATTCAAAGCTTCATTAAGCGTCTGTCTGACAATAATATTGGCCCTGGTGCCAGAATACAGATCCGTAGCTGACTACTGTTTCAGGAATAAGAGATGAATATCCATTTTGACCTGCAGATTTATCTGAATCCATCACACTGCCTGCAAGACACAGGTCAATGTGAGTAGGTCTGTGTGGCAAGAACCTCCTAGTGATGAATGCTTTTTGTGAAAAAAAAAGAAGACACAGAAAATTACATCAGAACTGGAAAATAAATTAATCATTTTGGTAGAAGTTCTTAAATCAAAAGAGAGCAATGGGAGACAACATAAGGGCAATGCTGTTTAAAGTTTAATGTGACTCAATAAATCAGATCTTAAATCCTTTCCTTACCCTACACCTCAGCAATAGATTATGAGAAATCACAGAAAGTTATTTATCTAACTGAAAGTGTTATGTTTAGGGTTTACAAGAAATAAGGAAAGCCTAAACAAATTAAGTGGGGATACTCAGAGAAACAAAAGGGGGTTATATATCCAAATTCAAAACCATTTCTGAGGGATTTAGATGGTAACACAAAACAAACAAGTTCTTCATGAATTGCTCCAGCTCCCAGATCCCTTCCATGATTGAAGCCCTTCAGGAACAAACTGCTCCAGTGTGGGTCCCCTTTGGGGTCCCAGCTCCTGCCACCAAACCTACTTCAGGGGTGGGCTCCTCTCCCCATAGGACCACAGGTCCTGCCAGGAGCCTGCTCCAGCATGGGCAGCTAAAGGCTTGTTCTCAAAACAGACTGCTCTTTATCCCAGATCGCTGACAGTGGAAAGGCTTGGATTCAGTCTTCAAGGGGCATTTTCCTTCCAGCCCAAATGGCATTTCTAATCCATTCATGTTGTGGATTATGCATTGTGCTCAAATGTGAATTACAAATAATTTTGATTTATTTTAAGGCATCATAAATACATATATGGATAACAGAATCATGGAATCATAGAATGGTTTAGATTGGAAATGACCTTAAGATAATCTAGTTCCAAGCTCCTGACATGGGCAGAGACACCTCACCCTAGACCATGCCACCCAAGACTCCATCCAACCCGGCCTTGAACACTGTCAGGGATGGAGCATTTGCCACTTCTTTGGGCAGTCTGTTCCAGTGCCTCACCATCCTCACAGTAAAGAACTTCTTCCTCATATCTAACCTGAACTTCCCCTGGTTTATTTTGAACCCATTGCAGCTTGTTCTACATTATGGCTTGTCGCTACAGTCCCTAAAGAAGAGTCCCTCCCCAGCATCCTTGTAGGCCCCCTTCAGATACTGGAAGGCTGCTATGAGGTCTCCACACAGCCTTCTCTTCTCCAGGCTGAACAGCCCCAACTTCCTCAGCCTGTCTTCATACAGGAGGTGCTCCAATTCCCTGGATCATCCTCATGGCCCTCCTCTGGACTTGCTCCAACAGTTCCATGTCCTTTTTATGTTGAGGACACCAGAACTGCACACAATACTCCAAGTATGTCCTTCTTACATAAAATTGCCCTGTGTTTTATCATGTTACAGAAATAATACTTTGCACTCAGTCCCTCATACTCTGGGGCCTTAAAAGACAGATAAGAAGGACTCTTTTGGTGATGCTAGGAGAGTCAAAACACACTGGGGGTATTTCAGTTGGATATTTAGTCCTTCTGGTCACCTTAAATTCCTCTATGAGTCATTCACATCTGTTTACTACTGATGTATGAACAACATGCTCAAGGTTGCACAATGCGAGACCCCTGACAGGGTACAAGACCATTCTTAGAAGATATTAGTCATATGTTCCATAGTAATTGTTTTATATTCTCCTACCTAGAAAGCATCAGACATTTCATCAGTCATCCTTCTTAAGGTTTCAAGAAAGCTAAAGTAGTCTCATATTTAGAAATCAGAGTATACACAATCCACTTTGTCTTTATGCAAATAAATGTATTTAACAAAAATGTTTGAATGTTCACTAGCATTGATACCAGCTAAAACCCATGTTTTTACCAGAAGATCATCCCTCCTTTTTATAGTTCTAATACCAGCATTTCCCCTTTATTTTTCCAGTTCTTTTCAGAACATGCTTTGCCTTTGACTCCACCTTTAACTGTAATGTCAGCAACTATTGCAATGTGATGGGAGCAGAGAATGGCAGCAGCACAGATGATGACACAGGATGAAAGCTGTGGCAGCTGATGTGACAGTCCTAATCCACTAAAATGACACCAATTTATTGCCCTGTTTTTCATAGAGTATTACCAGAATAGCTTTTGCTACCATTTGTGAGTGAAAAAGCCTGCTCAAAAAATCTACAGAAACAGTATGTCCATGGCCTTTGCAAATCTTTATAAGCCTAGCTTTGCTTTCTGGACTTAGGAATAAACCTACCAGAGCTTTAGTCATCTAAAGGTCATCTGTCAGCTAAAGGTACTGGGCCTTAACTTTGCTGTCACACTGTCAGAAGTTAGCACTGGGGAGACTTGTGGTGGCAGGGGAGTACTGTATTTCAGCCTTTTGTTGCTCAGGCTGCCTGAGACACTGTAATATTTCTTCCCAGCTTAGGCTTTCTCGTGGGATGCTTGAGCAATTGTCATTGTACTAAACTCAGCACTGTAAATCCTGGGGGACATGTTTCAGAGATGCTTGTTCTGGTTCCGGTTAATGAAGGTAGGTCCCAATGGTCAATCCCAACTGCCTCAAGATAACATTGGGTGAAAATCACTTTAGGTAGCCAGAAGAAATCTGGGCTGGTATCCATATGCTGCTTCATAGCATGAAGACTCGGTGTTTCACCTAATTTTAGACATCCACACTGGGAATGTCTACAGCTAAGCTAGTGTTCCCTTAGTGTCAGATGACAGCTAGTCACCAGCAGTTCCTTTTGTGGTCAGTGAAGAGAAATAGGCACTTTTCATGTGGGATTCATCTTACCTATTTTAATTTCCTTCTATGGGAGAAGACAAATTGTTCCCAACTATTTTGAGTATATTAACCCTTAGTGAGTCTGGTGAGCATCCCAGGGTGCTCAATTCAACTGCAGGGTTTTAAGCTGGAGATGAGACAGTTCCCTAGTCACTGCAACACCAGACACCTAAGTTTAAGACAGTGTAACCCTTCCAGTCTCACTTCTGTTACTTGCCAACTGCATGATAGCATTGCTTTTCATCAGGATTTACCAGTGAGAACATCAGCCCAGGTGTCAGCCTGCCATGAGTAGCCAAGTAGTTTTGTAGATTTGTTCAGATAAATCACTCATATTCTTCACATTCTTCAGTAAGTCTCTGACAATGGCCCTATTGGATGTCTAGGGCTGAGTGTAAGAACAGACAATGGATTTACAATACTTTTCTGTTGTATGTTCTCAGCTTCCTGTGATCTGCAGCTCAGGATCATGAGTATCTGTATGACCTCAGTAGTTCCTGCTAGAGTTTTCTTCCAGTAATTCATTTAATTGGTTTTGGAAACCATTTACTGTGCACAGTATCCCACCGCAAGAATTCCCACAGTTTAACTATGCCAGGTGTAAAAGCTGTCACTTTACCTTCTATAGTGTCTGTCCCTTGACAAACCTAACTCATTAGCTGTGAGTAGCTGTTTTCCCCAAATGCTGAGCGCTGATTCCCAAGGGACTGAGTCTGCCTATGGGAGCTAGAACTTTTCTCCCGGTCATGCAACTAAGCAGAGATCTGCTTTTATTAATACAGTAATGAACAGGTGAATGTGGGTGCTCCCTGGTGTTGCAGTGCCCACTCTAATGTCCTTGTAGATCATACAATCCAAACAAATCACCTCTAGGCATAGTACTGCTTATCAGGGCCTAATAACTGTGCCTCCATTTGGCTTTGTGGAGACCTGGATTTGAAAACACAACCTGTTAAATTCTCTATTCAATTTTACATATTACAGAATATGCAAAGATTAAGAGACTATCTGTACACACAAATTTGTGTTTGTGCTTTTCTATTTCTGGTAAGCAAAGGTTCACTTTAAAAACAACAGCAAAAAAAGGAAACATGGAGAGGTTTGGAAGGCAAGCAATGAATCATGGATGCGAGGAAGCCCAGCATGCAGCGTTAGAGTGCTAGATTCAGGGCAACCAGCTTGCATCTCTCAAGCATATGCTGCTGTAACAACGGCTGCTGTAACAATGGCTGCAGTACAGAGAGCTCTGCTTGGAGGCACTTTGGAGTGGCAACCTATAGGGCTGCCATCTGGCCCATTTCAAGCAAGGAAGGCTTTTCTTTTCACAGGAATGGAAGCTGCAAACTGATTACAGTCATGTGGGGCTGGGGTTTCCTTGCTGGTTTATGTTTTTAAGAATGAATGGCCAGAAAACCCACTGTTTTGGATAAAATTACAAATGTTCACAGTTTGACTACATTGTTCACATTCCAGTGATCAGCATCATGCAGGTACCCAAGCCCCGCTAAAACTGTTGTGATCTATGTGGCATTATGAGAAAATCCTACATTGGCAACATGCACTGGCTTTTTGGATCAGCCTTTTAAAAATCATTTAAGAAAAAATAATTTCTTCTGAGGTAGAAAATGACAAGAGAAATGCACTAGATGACCTCTTGAGGTCCATCTCTCATGCTTTGTGGTTATACAATAGCAAGAGTTCAGGCTCAGGGCTCTTCAACTTTTCCAGGAAACCTTCGTAAGACTGAATAAAAAGTGGCAGTGGATGAGAAAAGCAAAAATAATGCTCAGAATATAGCTGATAAATCTTCTGTTCCTGTACTAGTATCCAGGTCACTGCTTATAATGAACCTTTGTGTGTTTTTCCTGCCTCCGTCGCAAGAATGTTGGTGTGTTCAGCAATCATCAGTAACTTCCCAGCACCCTTGTGGTTATAAACCCAGCATTCTGGTATCACAAAGTACAGAAGAATCAGAGGAGGATTAAATCCTATAGCTTCAATTTACTTCCAGAGTAACAGGAATACACTTAGATAGGGTTAATTTTTACAGTTGTATGTGATATTGCTGCTTTAACTGCAAACACAGTCTCCCTAACCAGGTCAGCTGAGTGTATAGAAACATGCTCCCTTCCTTATGGGTTACAAGCAAATGGGTGAAATTAAGGCACAAAGATAATAGCACACATCAGGGGAAGAGAACTAAGCTTTTGCTTCAGACGCATTCTTCAGAGACGGGTCTAGTGGGATTTGAAGTTTTCTTCTGAAAGTAGGTAACAGTTAGAGCTTTCATTTGAGTTTCACTTTATGTTTCGTGTTCACTTCAACCCACAGCTCAAAGTGAAACTCCAGGATTTGGGGAAATGAGCAAAAACCTGAAGATGTGCATTAAAATGTCATGTGCAAAAATATTCCAGTTGGGGCCTTAAAACACCATCCCTTTTAAAGCTGCAGTGCAGTTTTGATATCCGACCTGCAAAGACTTCTTTGAAATTACAGCTGTAAGCATTCTGTCCAGTACTGGACAGCTGTGAGCGTACAGGACTGTCTCCTTCAGATGTCTCTGATGCACACTGGAGTTGGAGCAGGGAATGCAATAAATGCTAAAATACCTGTCATCTCTAGCAGCGATACAATTGATATACCGACATGAAGGACTGAATTTTTTTGTGTGTGTATCAGGATACTGGTTATACTAGAAGTGTATTTGAGCATGATGTCCAGCCACATCGTAAAAACCACATCATAGTGAATATCAATGTAGGGATTGTCGTGGTTTAAACCCAGTCAGGTAATTCGTTCGCTCACTTTCCCCCCCTTTCTTGCCCTCCCCCTGCTCTCGGAGGGACGGAGAGGAGAATCAAAAGAATGCAACTCCCACGGGTTGAGATAAGAACAGTTTAGTAACTAAGGTATAACACAAATCACTACTGCTACCACCAATGATAATAATGATAAAGGAAATAACAAGGGAACAGAATACAACACCTCACCACCCGCTGACCGATAACTCGCCCCCCAAGCCCGACCAAGCTCCGACCGATACCTCCTCCAACCCTGCAGTCTCCCAGCCCTTCCGGCTAACTCCCAGTTACATCCTGGGCATGACGTGCTGTGGTATGGAATAGCTCTTTGGTCAGTTTGGGTCAGGTGTCCTGTCTCTGCTTCCTCCCAGCTTCCCCTCCTCCCTGGCAGAGCATGAGGCTCACAAAGTCCTTGGCCAAACCAAAACATCTCTATCAGCTCTGTTCCCGAGCCGAAAGTCAAAACACTGCACTGCACCAGCTACCAAGGAGGAGAAACATGACTGCTACTGCTGAACCCAGGACATTATCCACCCCTTATTCCATACCATTCACGTCATGCTCAGATCCCACATTTTCAATATACCATCACTCTTATCTCGGTGCACTCTTATCTTAGTGCATGGACCAGTCCCTATAAAGCTGCTGCGTCCATCTGGTCCATGTCAGGCTCCATCTCTTGTAACAGTCTTCCAGAGCAGGAGAGACTGTGTGCAGTGTTCACACTCGTGAATAACCTGGGCAATAGTGTCCATTGTTAAGTCCACCCCTCGATCATGAGTCCATCTCTGGGTTGCATCTCTGCTCTGATGGCCTGAAGTGCCATGGGCCCACCAGGCTTAAAATAATTCACTGTTCCCTTCAGCAGTTTCTGCAGCTTGTTGCTGGGGACTCCACACAGCTGCCTTCCATCTCCAATGCTTCCAAAGCACTGGAGGGGCCCAGTGGACTAGATACTTGCCCATACTGTCCCACACACCCTGCCACTCATGACTGTACAGCCTTGGGGAAAACCTCTTGGTCCCCCTATATTGTCGTCTAACCCCAGACAAGACCCAAACCTGACTCTGCTTAACTTTTGAGATCAGACAAAATGGTTGTGGGTAGAACACAGTCTGTGTGTGTGCCAACATGCTGATCCCCATCACAATCAGCAGGCAGGTCCCAAGGATACCCAAAGGCCATTCAAAACCTTCAGAACTCTCAAACGATGCTGCTGTGCTTGTCACTGGGGCTGGTGTAGCTGCTGTGCTTGCCGGCTCTCCCACCACCGGCTTCTCTTTTCCTGAGTCCAGCTCTTCCTCCTCTGCCTTGCTGGGAAATGCTGCGTGGTCTCCTGCATCCTCCTGGGGCTCGGCGGGCGGCTTCCGGGGAATGCTCTCGGCCGTCGCGGAGCTGGGCTCCTCCGCGGGGCTCGGCTCGGCCGCGGAGCTCGGCTCCTCCGCCGCCTTCTCCCGCTGCTCGGCAGCCGCTTCCTTCTGCTCCTCGACCGCCCCGACCTCCTCCACCGGCAGCCGTCCCCTCGCGGCCTCCGGCCCCGCTCCCGCCGCCGCTTGGTCCCTGGGGCCGCTCTCCTGAGCCGCTTCGGCTGCCGCCGGCTCCCGGGGCCGCTCCCACTCGGCTCCCCGCAGCCTCACGAAGATGGAGAGTAGGGTGAGGGCCAGGACGGTGAAGAGCAGCCGGACGGCCAGGTACACGTCCACGGCCACGTCCGTCCCACCCTGCTGCTGGAGCCCGCCCGTATTACAAGCCATTGCCATAAAGCACAGTGAGACAAGAACCTTAGCCCAGGCCCCACACTTGATAAACACTATCACAGCAAATACCGGCTCTACGTAAGTTACAACATTCTGAAGCTGTGAGATCAAGAGAAACAACTCTGAGAGCCAATAAATCGTCATTGTGACGAATGACTATTAATCCAGTCAAATCTGTCGTTATCTCAACCCTTCGCGCCCCACGTTGGGCGCCAAAAAAACTGTCGTGGTTTAAACCCAGTCAGGTAATTCGTTCGCTCACTTTCCCCCCCTTTCTTGCCCTCCCCCTGCTCTCGGAGGGACGGAGAGGAGAATCAAAAGAATGCAACTCCCACGGGTTGAGATAAGAACAGTTTAGTAACTAAGGTATAACACAAATCACTACTGCTACCACCAATGATAATAATGATAAAGGAAATAACAAGGGAACAGAATACAACACCTCACCACCCGCTGACCGATAACTCGCCCCCCAAGCCCGACCAAGCTCCGACCGATACCTCCTCCAACCCTGCAGTCTCCCAGCCCTTCCGGCTAACTCCCAGTTACATCCTGGGCATGACGTGCTGTGGTATGGAATAGCTCTTTGGTCAGTTTGGGTCAGGTGTCCTGTCTCTGCTTCCTCCCAGCTTCCCCTCCTCCCTGGCAGAGCATGAGGCTCACAAAGTCCTTGGCCAAACCAAAACATCTCTATCAGCTCTGTTCCCGAGCCGAAAGTCAAAACACTGCACTGCACCAGCTACCAAGGAGGAGAAACATGACTGCTACTGCTGAACTCAGGACAGGGATAAAGGGAAGGGAGAACAAAGTCTGTGGGGGAGTATCACAGTTCAGCAGCAAGCAAGGAAAAATACAAAGAGATTTGGAGAGCAATGTTTTATGTGTGTTCTGAAAAGAACATAACAGCCTTGTTCCAAGAGCAGCTGAGTTCCAGCTCAGGAGCCTCCAGGAACCACCTGGAACTGAAGAACTATGGGCTGGGTTGTTGCTGAGGAGGACAGAGTGCCTTAAAGGCTCTTGGATGCTTTTGCACTGACACTCTTGCCATGTGTCGATCTTGTCAAAGCAGCAGACTTTGGCCTGGATAAATAGGAATTTCTTAGTCTTGGGCAAATTCTTATTTTTTTAAATGTGTAAGTGTGCGCGAAATCTTTGTGCCTTTAGCAAGCTGAAGTAGCAGTGCTGTATTACTTACAGCATAAAATTTCATGGATTCTTATTTTCCCTTCAGTGAGAGGTTGATTGGACTTTATACATCAAAAAGAGAAAAAGCTATTTGTTCTCAGGATGGAAGTGTGATGATAATTTCCAATTTAAAATTTTAAAAGAAATGTCCTTAAAGAAATGTCCATAACTACACATTTTTTTATTTTTATTTCCAGCTATTCAGAAGATGGTGAGAGCTCGCATAATTTTTATTTATGATGCTTCCCATCAGATGAATTCTTAAGTTCTTGGGATTTTATCTACAAACTTGTTTTCATTCAAAAAGACTGAGTAGGAGTTAAAGGTTACAGTTCCAACCAAGCTTTCTTCAGGAGAAGCTGCAAGGGAGAGTTTCTATTCAAAACCCAAGGTGCTAAAATAGTTCAAGAAGCAGAAAACCCAGATCCTTTTGAGCTGTTCTTTCTATGTCTGAATAGAAACAATATACCCTGGGAAAACAACTGTTTCCAGCTAACCAGTCTACCAATGCCTTTGCCCTTCTTCCTCCACTGGTACTAGAGCTTCCTTTCCCTTTCTGTAAGACCTGTGTTTTCCCTGTCTTCCCCATCTGTTTATTTCACAAAAAGTCCCCCTACAGTATTAGAAGCTCTTTGCAGTTTACTGGTCCTTTTAGTCCTTCTGTTTGTTTTTTCCTTCCTTTTCTTTTGTTCTCCTGTTCAGATGGATAAAGTAGTCCCAAGTCAGCAAAGGTTCAGAAAAGCATATTGGCACACCAAGAATGGCCCAGGGCTGCATCATTTCCACTGATGACTCCCCTCAGCACTCATCATGTTGGAAACTTCTTCAGAATTATCCAGTGAATAAATATGAATTACTCCCCTGCTAATCTAGTGTTGTAAACAGGGGATGGAGACAAAGGAGGGTGTTCAACGCTGCCTGCCAGAAATAGGAGACCGACAGTATCTCCTTCTTTAGTTTAAAGTCATTAGGCAAAAGGGAAAACTGGCAAATTAGACCATTACAGCATCTTCCAGAAGCCTTGCTGTCTTTGGTGCAGCGCAGTCTGTGAGAGCAGCGCCACTCAGTTTATAAACCTAAAACCTCTTGTTTGTGCAGTTAGTTAATCACTGTAAAACTACACATTACTGCTGTCACGTGGCTATACTAAAAGGAATATTTAAAAGGAAGCAGAGCGTAAGGGTAAGCTAGGGTTTGGTGATCTGCCAAGCTGAAAATAGCATTTAACAGGCTTTTAATCTATTTCATAGGTTATTGTCCCCATGAGTGCTGTTATAGTCTGCAGATAAGAAAAATGAGAACAAAGGGTTATTTTCACTTACAATTCAGCAGCTGCTGGTATTATTACTGTGTCACTGGTAATCAAACAGAGGTATACTAATAATTGTATCCTTTAAAATGCAGTGTATAGTAAATATTTGTTGATTTAAAAATAAGCAGGCTGTAGAAGTGAGACAGCTCTTTCTGTCAAAGTTAGCAAATTAAATGCTTAGAGAGCCAAGAACCACCACGAGAGAAATGCCTGGCATTTGTGGAAGATTTTGTTGATCTCTGCAAGATTGCTCAGGTCTGTTTGCACCAGGGAGAAAAATAGATGTTTGAAGTAAAAATGCAATTAAAATCAAAATTGCACACGTTTTTGCTTTTGAATCCTAATTTGTAGATAGAATGTAATATATCGTTTTATACCTTAGAGATAGGCAATTACCAAAAGAGCCCTCTACTTGCATCCATTTGACTCGCTGTAATTACCAGAATACACAAAGCATGAGAAGAAAAGGCTTTTTATCTTTCTGCATATCAGCTCTGCTCAGGATGGAGAGCAAGGCTTTCCTCACACATTGCAAAGGACAGGCAGACTGGCCAACAGAACGGTTTTCTTCATGTTCAGCAGCACAGGGGAGCTGCTGGAGACTTTGTTTTGCCTTGTAAGGTCAGGAGAAGGGAAAAGAATGTTTCTACAGTCTGGCAGGTTCTTTTGCTTGCAATTGTGTCTCTCCCATGGAAAAAAGTAGTAAGAGTGTAGGCTGGGATGACAAAACATCTCGTACTCCTCAGTGTCTGACAGCTGTCTTCTTAGGACTTGTTTATGCTGCTTTTGAGTGTTGCAACCTGGAGAACATGAAACAAGGCTGTAGCATACTGTGTTCATGGTGCAGACTTACAAGGCTGGACAGGCTTTAGCAGAGAGCAGTCTTGCTAAGGGGATGGGATGTGTTGTTATCTTTCTTGCACAGCAGGACTCAAGTTGTATGAGTGCAGTTAGCTTAATATTAGATGCTACAGTAGAGACTTCACCACTGGAGCTGTCTAGAATCAGTGAAGAGAATCTGGCATTTCTAGTGCCTGTGTTGTTTCTTCCTCATGCAGGAGACAATGCAAAGGATCTCAGGGAAGACAGATGGGTTGTGTTACACCTAAGTCCTGCTTCTGTTCAGTAACTGTAAAGGAAACACAGAGTAACTAGCTCAGATGAGTTCATTCATTTTGAAAGTTCCAAAATTATTTAGGAGACTTTATCTCATTTTCAGAAATGACTTAAGCATATATAAGCCTGTATGTTATTAGCAGTCAGTAGGATTAGGTGCTGAAAATGGCATTTAAGCTCTGAAAGCACTGCACAATTATGAAAGTGTTACCTAAGGTGACTTGCCCGGGGCACAGAGTAAAACTGGCATAGCTCTGAGCCGCAGCATACTGCTTTAACAGGTAGCGTGGCTCTGCTCTCCAAGGGGTACCATACTGTCCAAACACTGTAATAGCAGAAAGTCTGGCTATTTTGATTTTATGAGGTCTCTTTTAAAACACCTTGAAATATTTTTGGGTCTTCAAAATTTGATATTATTACTATTGTCAGATAATAATAATAAATAATAATAAATAATAAATAATAATAATTAATAATAATACAGCAGGCTCCGGATAGTGTTCCCACTGTGCTGGGAACACAACAGCTACACACAACAGCTACTGCAACCTTCAGTAGCAAGGGATTTTCCCTCTTAACCACACTTTGGTTTTGCAAGTGAGGAAGGTTCAGACAGTAATAAACTGAATCTGAGCTACACATCTGCTTTTTCAAGTAGTGTTTGGTGCAGGGGCAACACTGACAGATTTCGTTACAGCTGCCTTTGCAGGCGCTGATGTATTAACACTGTCATCTTGCATTCAGTTTGGATGAGAGCGCCACTGAATGAAGCTGAGAGCTTCTGATACTGATGTGGCAAATGATTCAGCACAGATCTTTATACGAATTGGGCTGTTATCTCCTCGACGACGTGTGAGGCTTAGAGTGAGCTGTCTCTTTGCTTCATTACTTATTTTTCCTTAGCTCTGGGCTCTGTCAGCCAAGCAGCCTGGAACTCAGCCCGAGAAGCTGTTTTGGGTACAGCACAGCGCGTGGAGGAGGCGGTGTGAGATCACGGCACTCTAGTCATGCTGGAGCACTGACCCCATGCCTCTTGCGATAGCAGGAGGGAAGGGATGTCACAGGACAGCATGGATGGCTTCCCGTCTGTTACTGGGACTGCTAGCAGGCTTTGTGGTGTGATGCTTCAGAGGGAAGGTCTGCTGTCATCGTCCTGTGCATCTGTTGCACCTTGCATCTGAACAAGTTTAAGCTCTTTGGCAAGCATTTGGCCTTTCTCTGCTCCCCTCAGACAAGCAAAATTAGCTCTGTTTTGTAGGTTGGGAAAGTGTAACAGCAAGATGAGGTCATTTTCCTCAGATCACGTTTGAAGAGGAGTAACAGAACTGGGAATAAAAAGAGAAATTGTCCCACCTGCCACAGTGTCCCTGCCATGCCAGGGGTGAGCCCTATCAAGCTGGAGACTCTGGGACCTGCAAGTGAACATTTGTTTACTGGAAAGCATGATGGTAAGAACTATGAGCAGGGGCTGTTAGGCACATTTCATGCAAATGGCTTGGACAAGATCTGGTGCTGCATCAACACCGGCATCACACTGTGCAGTGCTTTGAGAACCACCTGCTGGCTGGTCCCACCAGTCCCACCAGTGACAACAGTGCCCAGTGAATCCCCATGGGGGGATGGGGTGGAGCTTGGCCCGTCGGGCAGCTCAGGTTCCTCCATGTGTGCCATGCCCTTGCTTCCTGGGCTTCTGCACTCCCTGCAAGCACATTGTCCTCCCTGGTACAGCCAGTTCCTTGGCTTGTGTAAACTGATAGCACAGTCTTATTTCAGTAGAAATAGTCCGGGTGAGTCTAGCCAAGAGTCTGGTTTGTGTCTCTCACAATAGGCTTTAGCTTTAAAAAGCCAGGGTTTTTCTGCTTGTCAAAAAAAAGCAGACAAAAGCTCTGACTTTGACAAGAGTTCTCTATAAGCTCCAGCAGCTATTTCATTTCATCTTTGCCTGTGAAAAAAGCTGCATTGTAGAGCAGGGTGGGGATAACTCATGTCAGAAGCTTTTCAAAAGTTACTTTGAAAGCATATTTCATCTTCAAAATTTAAGTGCCTTATTCAACTTACGGCAACTGAAATCGGCTTTCCTTATCTGATACATGGTGTTCTCAACCAGGCACCAAAATTTTTCAGCTGAGGCAGCAGTTTTGGGGACATCAGAAAAGCCAGCCCAGAACTGACACCACTGAGAAAGTGTGTGTTGTGACATGCCACAGCCCTGTGGAGGGTCTAGGAGTGCTTGCACTACGTCTTCTCCTATTGTCTCTGGAGATCATATCCAAGCCTGAATCCACAGCAGGTGGTGAAGCTGGTGGTCTTATTTCAGCCTGTGTGACCACAGCACAAAACTACCATGAGGTTCAGCAAGTTGATTTTGGTGGAAGAAAAAAGAAAATCCCTTGTCTGGCATCCTAAGGATATTTCAGCTGCAAATTCATAGCAAACCAGCCTGGAGGTACTTGTATGCACTAGCAACCCCCATCGCTGTATCTACTGTTACAAACTATTGTGAGTAGGGTTAATTTGCTCCTAACTGCTCTCTACAATCCCTTCTTGCCCAGCCATACCCACCCAGATGCTACTGCTTGCTGGGTAAGGGGATTGTTGATGAAAGCTGAGGAAGACACCACATGTGGCAAGCTAATTAGAGGGACCCCAAAACAGTGAATATCCATGAGCGTGGTAGAATATGGATGAGTAGAGCCCTGGGGAGTATATTCTCAAATTATACGTGCGACTTGTATTGAAAGTGAAGGAGAAGCAGTGTAACTGAGCTCTGCACATCAGGTTGAAATCTCTTTCTGCACACATTAACGCTGATTGTTTGCTGAAAATGCCTCACAACTCATTTGGTAATAGCAGCAAATAATCATTGTTTGTGTAGACGAGATGGAGAAATGTACTTTTCTACAGCTCCCCTAATGCTGTTAGGGCATTTATCTATTTTTACACCAATTCAAAAATGCAGTCCCTGAAGGTCACTCTTTAGGAAAGGCCTTAATTAAGATTTCTGCCTGCAGCAAATCGTATGAAGTATAATACATCACGCTGTAGCAACCCAGATACAGATCATTGGCTACTTTGATCCAGTCATGTAGTATGAGCAAATATTACCATTTTCTTATCATCAAGGATCATTTTACAATGTGAATTTAAAAATAAAAATAGCAGCATCCAGGTTTTCTCAAAATGTCCATGAAAACACAGAAAAATGTCTGCCATTCAGGCTAAATAAAGCATTCACTTAGGGAGTGAAGGTCAAATGGAGACATATACTTTACTGACAGAAAAATGCAAATCTTCTTTGCATCATAAATATTAAAAACAATACTGTTTAAAAGGTCTAATTTATTTTTATTGAATTAATTTCCTTCCATCTGTTTTTCTGCTCTCTCCCTCTGGAGTTCCAAGGGCTGTTCTTCCCAAACCAAGGACAAATCCTCTCTGCTTGCCAAGCCTGAAAGTTCAGTTTAGATGCATTTCCAAATCAGAACTTTTAAGCCCTTTTTCTTCAAAGCACCCAAAGCTCTAGCTATGGTCAAAGACAAAACCACCTATGCAGAACCACATTGCTGTGTTCATCTCTCTAACACCTTTCACTCTCACTTCCAAACCTTCCTCTACAGATCTTCATAGGAGAGCCTGTGTGCATTCATACAGTTTCACATACATGCAAAAGCCAGTCCTTCAGAGGCAGTTTCAAGATCAATGCCATAATATGCACTCCTTTCAAGTTTTCTGGTTTCTATTTCTATTCAGCAGCAAGTCTTCTATTTATGCTTGGGATTTTCCTGTCTGTACACCATCAACCAAATAAATGTTTTAGTTCCTATCCTAGAGAAATTATTTCCATAGTGAAAAGGAGCTTATTTTGGATGGCCCTTACCTCTTAAGATTAAAGTATTTTCTGTTCAGATAGACACACGAATACTTCCTAGTTGGAAAAACAAAAGCACTCACCTGTTGCTGATGGTAGTGCCTCTGAAACCACAATCCTATTGCAAGGACTGAGGAAGACAGAGGTGCTTATTAGTGGAATGGGTGAGTGGTTTGATTAAGCATTAATTAAACCCATCTATTACCCTGAAATGTCAAAGGCTGACTTGTTAGGGATGCTTGAATCAAGGGCAGGGGACAAAAAGAATTCACGTAACTACTGATCTTCTTTCTACCACACAAATCAAGTAGAGTCAAACCAAGCCTCTGCAGTGGATTGATCACAGAGTTCGCTTTCTGCTGTAATTAGCTATCAGCAGGACGGGAGGATCTCCATACCCACTTTTAAACCAGGTAGCTTCCTACAGGGTGGGGGTAAAGGAGGGGATGGGAGAAAAAGGAAGAGGAAGAGTGGAAAAAGTGGGGAAATCTCCTTAGTCTTTAGAACTTATTCTAAGTAAGTTCTAAGTTCTAAACTAGTTTTCTTTTTTATTTGTTTTGGAGGAAAGCATTTCTCATTGCCAGCTGACAAGACAGTGAAGAACAAGTTAATGGTTTAGCCTTGTGGGTCATAAAAGGCCGGTAATCAACCACACCTAGAGTCTTGGTAGCATTTAATATTGCATCTTTATAATGTATGGCAGCGTGTGTGGCCTTGAAAATGTGAGGGTGAATAACAGCAGTAGGTATTTAAAAGATGTCTGTCCTTAAATGACACAGACAGTAAGTCTTCCTTTCCTGATACGCAAATTGTGTTCTTGTGATACAAAGCAGTTAGAAACAGATGACAATAGCATTTCAAAGCAATCAGTACAGCAGCCTAACTACCTTCTTGCCTTTCTTTCATTGTTTAACTTCACTGTCATGTTCAGGGAGGGGTTTAGTAAATGATGTGCTACAACGAAGATGGATGACAAGAGATGGATGGATAGATAGATAGATAGATAGATAGATAGATAGATAGATAGATAGGAAAGTCTTCACATGAGCAAGAGGCAGTTTACCTATGACTTTCTTGCATGTCACTTTTCAAACAGATTTTCAAGGATTTTGTTCTCTCCTTTGCAGCTGAATGAGAGAAATATAGCCTGCACATGAGAGATAATATTGTCCTGGGAAATATCCAGTGGATTAATGTATTTCTACTGAAGCTAGCAGGAAATTGTGTTTCAGTTTGTGCTTATGGGCTTATTGTGAATACGTCATATTGAGAACAATTTGTTAAACAAGAAACATAGGGTGTTAAAAAAATCAAAAGGGAAAATAAACTGGGAATGTCAGGTTCAATAATAAGCTTGATATGTATCTGTATTGTCAATAACTCTGATGCCAACAACTGACTCCATTATTGTTTTATAATGAAACAAAAAAGACTGTGGGTTTGTGGGTTATTTGTGGTCCATCTCTAATCTTTTCTATGTAAATTATTCCAGTTCTGTACTTTAGCAAACAGCCTTTTGATGACATCATTACAAGTAATCGGTTCCATACTTTAATTAAGTAACAGAGTTCTGTTTGTAATGCTGTTACTCTTGAGCAAGATTTACTTTTGGGATGGGAAAAATCTGAGCATGAACAGGAGCCATGAGAGTCAGGTCTGAGTCAGGGACATTGGGGTACAGTGGATGGATGGCCCTAGTGAGTCAGAACACAGGAAGACAGGATCAATAAGAATTTGAAGTAAATGATGTACCCAGGGTCAGCCGCTTATATGTGGCCAGGATTTTATGGAAAATGGCTTCTTTTTTGGCTTGCTTTCAGTGAGGCTATGACAGTGTTCATTCCCTGCTTGTAGAACATTCTATTGATGGGACCCCAGACTTAGTCACTGCTACAGCTGGGTGAGATGTTTCCATAGCCATATCCTGCCTCAGTGCAGGACCCTTCCAAGGATTTTGGCAGCTTATTCAACAGCAACTCAGCTTTGCAGCATGTGATTTTCTGCTTACAAAAACAGACCTTGCCCTTTTGGTGTAAATTTGAGAGATGCAGATATAGATATAGATACAGATACATTGATATGATATGAAACCAAAGTAACCCAAAGTAACTGATGGTGTTAGGCACCTATGTTTTTCTCCTGCCTAGCAGGAACTATGTCTAAGAAACTTGACTTACAGAGGGCAGAGGGTCTGGTCCTCCTGTTCTTCCTTTGAAAGTTTAATATTTTGCTTCAAACCACTGACAGCAGACGTGCATCGACACTTTGAGCTCTCAGAGTGTTCATGCTGGGGAGTGTGTCTGTGTTGGGTACCAGTTACTCTCTGTAGGTGACACCTTTAAGTGAGAGGTCTTCTTGCTACTGATGTGTCTGATCCTGTTTCTGTGGAAACCAAGGTCAGGTAACAGAAGAAAAGGTTAGGGGATATTTTTTTCTTAATTATTTTAAAATCTTCACCTTATTTTCCTCTTTCTACTGCCTGTTTTCATAGAAAAGAAAGCAAATATGGTCCATTTCTATCTGTTATTTATGTAGCACCACATATACGTGGGTGTACACACACCCCACACACACGCATATGTATATGCGTGTGATAAGATCTTCAAAGTTTACATGTTATTTAACAGAGAACTTGAATACAACTTCAGATGTTTTTTCTCTTGTTCGCATATCTATCTTCAGCTTTAGAAGCACAGTAAGAAATATGATACAATTCAACATTAGTAACACCAACTATCCTAAGTTATAATAGTGCTTGTGTAGTTTGGACTGCTCAGCAGCTGCAACAAATTACTTTGACATTGGAAGTAAATTAATTACTCCAGGCCAGGGTCGTTGTACCATGTAGGGCAGTTATAAGGACAGCTTCCCAGTCATACCATCAGTTAAGCTCAATCTCTAGTCATTCTTACTTCCTTTCGTGGAAAAATTGCATATTTTTAAGGGGCCTGAGAAAAACAATTTCTACCTGCTACTCAGCTATTTGAGGATAGGGCACTGAGAAAGTGGCCCGCGTCACCACTGGAAAACAGACTGGAAAACATGTCACTGCAAGAAACAGATTACTAGAGCTGATAGTGTATGATATTTTATGTGGTTGTGATGAGGTCTGCCTCAGCTAATGATAGGCATGAGGTCTGAAGAACTTCTTGCTGCAGGAAAATGATAAGGGAGGCAGACACTTCCATAGGGAGTCTGCCTTGTCCAGAGCTAGAGATATTCAAGGCAATTAGCTTAAGCATCGACCTTTCAGGTGGGTAAGGCCAGACGAAATAGCAGGGAAGGATTTCAGAAATAGACACTGAACAGTACATAAAATAAATGGATAGAGATGGCACAAACATTGGAAATTTATCCATACAAATATCTCTAAATTGGAACGAACGTTAAATACCAGAGCTTGCCTTCATACATGTACTGTCTCCCATTAACTGCATCTCATATTTACCCTTCTTATATCCTTTTCTGGCAAAATGAAAGTATTTTCCTAGATCTGTACATACAGAAGATTTCTGTTTCCTGAATAACACAGCAAAATGCCTTATCTTAGAGGAAAAAAAAAAAGGAAAGATGAGGCTTTGTCTCTGCTTTCATGCTGGCTGCAGGAATTTTTATACCTTGGCTTTTTATTTTATCCTGAAGCTCTTATTGCTACCAAGGGCACACTCTACACTGCAATCAGTGTATAAAAAAGCAATTAAATTCCTCCTGGGTGTCAAAAAGTAACCTGGCTGTCAGCTCTGAATGTGCAGACAATCCCACATCAGTCAGTAATGTCAGAGATGTGACCAAATGAACAAGGGAAGAGAAATGAATGTAAGGGCTTGACACTTAACCCATTTAGGTTCCTTAAGTTTGCAACCAGCCAGAGGAATGGACTTTTTGGCCCCAAGTTTTGTGAGGGAGGATAGTGACTTTGGGTGCTCTCATGCCAGGGGGATCTAGTTGATAAAAAGAAAGAAGAGTGACAAGTAGCCATGGGCTCATCTATTCTACCAGGTAAATGGTTCACATGCTGAAAGCCAAGTGTGTAAGCAGTCAAAAGGCTTACCCTACACCTCAGTCCTTTATAGGTCCAAGAATAAATGGAGACAGTCACAGAAAACAGGCATGGGTCAGAGTCTGTAAGCATCTATTAGCTGGCTGTGGACAAGTATAAACCATCCTCAATTTTCCTGGGTAAGCATGATGGACTGCCAGGATGTGTCGTCAGTCTGCCCCAGAGACCCTTCCCTGTGTTTCAGTTTTCTTCCTGAAAATGCTCAGTTGAGTCAATCTTTGATACAAGAAACTAGTTAAGGTGAGTGTCATGAGATCACTGAGCTGGAACAGTGCAGAAAACCCTCTTGCCTGCTGAATTGAGTGTTAGGCTCAGCCACAGTCAGAGGAAAGCAGAGGTGCAGAGAGCTTTTGATGAAAACTCTGTCACTTGAATGTTGAGTTAGTGTATGAATTAATTGGGTATGCAAGTCAGGATTTTCCAGACACTAAATCAACTTCATAACAGGTTATTCATGAATAATTTCAACCTGTTTTCCATTATTAATAATTATTTCTACAATAATATGACATCAAAAGTCCCAATAAATGTAAGGCTTCATTGTGCTGGGCACCCTACAAACAACATAATAAGGGACGACCTGATAAGTGTTATTAGTGGGCTGAAGGAATTGATCTGAATTGCCTGGAAAGACTCTCCTACAGTAAAAGGACTTAACTGTAGAAAAATGTTCCGTTTCCCACAAAACTATCTGAGAGTGCAGAAGTGCCTCGACCCTATTTCCAGAGGAACCATAGGCCTCTTGAAGCTGTCAAGGAATATCAAAAAGAGGAGAAGGGATAGGATGACATGGTCACTATAGTGAGGGGGAAAGGCAGCTTTTGGTAAATCTGGAGACATGGGATCCTTAATCAGTCAGGCATGGATTCAAGCCTCAATATATACCAGGAAGGTCAGAATACAAGTTAAGGGAGACCTCTTGTAAGAGGGACATTATTGTAACTACTGAGATCTTGCTTTTCTTCCATAGGATTAATAGGATTTTTATTTTTTTTTTTCTCTTTTGTCCATAATCTCTTCACTGGACCCCCAAAAACTTTCTTGATGGAAGTTTAGTGTTGTCCCCACAGAAAGCTTTGTTTTTATCCAGGTGATGGTTTTATCCAGGTAATGCTTTCTTACAGCCAAACTAATAAACAAAACAAAAACATGGCTCTCTCTAGAGTTAACAGCTGCATAATAAATATCATTCATAACACATAGTTCAGCTAGTGATAGGAAACACTGGTGGTCCAGGTAGCTCACAGGAGATAGGAGCATAAATGCAACAAACCCATCCCTTAGACTCTTTGTTAGATGACTGCTGTAAAACTGCAGCCAAAATATTATATCTGAGAAAGAGAGTTTAACCTGCAAATTTCAATCAGGCAACTGGACTCATGGAGTGGTATGAAGTATTTCGCTTGGTAATATGATCTTAAACCCAAACCTACGGTCTTAACCTTGTTACGCATCATGGTGGTTTGGGGTTTGACTTTTTTTAATGTACATGCCTTATTCTGATGTTCCTTGTACCTTATTACAGAGGAAGGACCAAAACTAACATTTTCTAATCCTGATAAATTTCAGAAGATCTTTTCTTTCCTTTAAAAATATTATGAGACTGTAAGCTTTAGAAATAATTTGCATTTTCAGCCATTTTAGGGAGCCTATATTTAAAAAAAAAATAAGGAAACAAAGAAAAAGGATTGTTTCTGACAACCACACCATCCTAACGTATTAAAAACATATTGCCTGAGACGTGATGACTATAAATAGCTAGCATTGTAGCTCAATACATTAGTGCGCTAGTCTTTCTTTGATTCCTCTATAATTATAGAATGAAAGCTTCAATCCCTGCATTGGGTGAGCACTTTAAATTGCAGCCAAGGTAGTAAATTACTGGTCCTCAATGTTCTAGTCAGACAGATTGCATTCAGTTCATAAAGAGAAATTCAGTGTTGTGTCAGAGGCAGATTCCCCAGTGAGCTTATTGTTTTTTGTTTAAAACTAGTAGGTGAACTAAAGAAAATACTAGAATATTTTACAATGTACCAACATAAGCAACAATTCTTATTTTCAAAACAAGCAGCACCAGTGTTGCCTCAAAATGTTCACATTGTTCATATTGATTTTCAGTTTGCACATCCCCAGGAACAAAACATACCAGCTAATAGATTGTTTTTATTACTTTCACTGGATGGTATATCAATAATAGGTTTAACACTTGCATGAAGGTAATGCGCTGAGCTTTTTGAACCTGTTGATGGACGTTTAATTCAAAGTGTCATTCTGTCATTAGGAATCCTAATAAGCACAAAAGAACACAAACCGGAAAACACCTCAGTGAATTCATGTTCTAAAAAGTTTAGTCTTCTGTCTAATTATTATCTTTTAAGACTTGTTTCTGATACATAAAATAAAAATAGTTATCAGTCCTAGAGTTTATTTGAACCCTTTTAAAGCACTGCGAAATACTCTGAATGAAATTCTTTTGCCATTGTCTGGGGCAATGGCTGACAATAATGTAACTACAAATTGGGAGGAGTCATATCTGAACTGTGCATTCTCTTAAATCCATACTTAGGTGTGTAAGTAGCTACCTAATGCAAAACTGAGTAAATTCAATGGGCAAATTCCCAGTGAACATCCTGGCTCACAGTCTAAAAGGGTCCTGATTTTCACATCGGCACAAGTTTCAGATCAGCAGCACTTCAAAACCCAGAGGACGTGGGTAATTTGAGCCTGACTTCCATTGTCAAGGTTGGATGCTTCGGCTGTAGCTCTTGAAGAGGTGATCACTGTGTCACCAGACAAGCCTGTACTCTTCTGTCTTGAGGGCACACAGACTTGAAATGATCATGAAAGGCAAATATGCTCTGGATATATTTGCTGAAAAAAAAGTATTTCCACCCTTTCCTAATCATGATTCAGTCAGCAGAAAGGTCAAGAATTAACTGGGCAATAAGATGCAATTACTTTCAGAAACAGAAGTTGGTGCTGAAATATATTTGTTCAGTGCTGTGGTGAAGCATGTTCAAAAATTCTTAAAGGACACAGGAAAACCTGTTGTCAGTGGAGCTTGCATATGAAAGAAGTTGCTTGGGAATTTTTGGAAAATATACTGGTACTGATGTAGTGAGACATCTACCTTATGAAAATACCTATCAGATTAGGTTAAATGAAAGCTCAGCTAAGGACTCTTGCTTTTCAGAACGCCTTGTATTTCATTGTTCTGTGCTTAATATGAAGCTTATGTGCAAGAAGTAATAGTTATTGTCTCAGATCAGTTAATATCTTGAATCTTTCACCAGACTTATTAAACAAACAATACATGACTGAGGATAATGCAGAACATAATCTTGAAAGATGAAAAACTCAGTTCTGAAACTGAAGAGATTTTAGATGTAATATTAAATTCACAGGATGTTGCTTTTTAACAGGAATGAGAAAGAGTCTTTTTTGAACAGAACTGTAAGATTAAGATGGTCAATCTGTCATGACATCATTTTAGCCATGCAGAGGCTAGGCATCAGTTCAGATCCTGTGAAGAATAACTTTGTTGTGTATGCTGTATGCTCTTCACTCCACACCTGAGACCAGACAGGTAGCTCTGTCAAAAACATCTATGTAAATATACATGGAAATGCCTTTTCAGTCTTCATTTTCAGATGCTTGTGGACAAATGCTACACCAAAAGATGATAATCAGCATACATATGACCAAGGAGCATGTTTTCAAAGTGGTGAAAACAGGGCTTGATTTGTTATTTTTTTGTGAATTGCTTTAACAGAAGGTTGCATATTTTGCAAGAATGAAGTACAGTAACAATACTCATTGAAAGATTAATTCAGCTCTTATTTTGCTCTTAGTTCTCTTTATGAAAGAATTGACTGTGGTATGTAGGAATGAAAAGATACTGCTTATCTGGATAACCTTTCACATGGTAAAGTTAAAGGATCAGACCATTACTCTAGATTAAAGTGATTGCTTACGGTTTGATACACTTTTCACTGTACAAAGTTAAATAGCAAATAAAACAAAAAACATTAATCCTTTGAAAATAAATACCCATTGTTTTTCAACATACTAAAATAGGCTGGGGAGCTTATCTTCTTTGCTGTTAGATTGATTCGTTTTTTGCAGTGTGCTCCTAACCTCATTGTTCTTTTAATCTGGCCTTGTTGGAAGCCTACACTTAATAACGGCAGAAAGAAAGCTGCTGCTGCCATATATAGAACTACATTTGCAGTAGAAAACATTGCTTCTTTTCTCTAGGATGTATGTAAAAGTGCTAAGGGAAGACACAGGAATCCTGTAGTGATTCCATAACATTCTGAAACCACAAACAAATATTTAATTAAATTCCAGGCTTTTGGGATTTCTTTACTTATATGTTTTCAAGTCAGTGAAAAATTCTTACTGCTCAAGTAAATGGACTGATCATGCTTCTGAGGTCGGTGGGTTTATGTTTGCTTTGGATTTGTAAGAAAGCGCTTGCTGGAGAAAGGAAACAGGCAAGTATTTTATTTTGTTATTATTACAGTTAGAAAAATCCACTTTACTGCAGCATGTTTTATGGAGTGAGTGAGATGAAAATAATAACATCTGTCCATGAGATGAATGACTTTTTATGTACTGAAAGGACCTACTTTCTGTGTTAAAGAGCAGAATTTTATCATTCCATATAGCTAAGCTTAAGTTTCGATTTACAGCACATATCACAAATAAATAGAATCTTAGCACAGAATATTTTAGGTTGGAAGGAAGTTCTGGAAGTCGTCTTGTGCAGCCCGCTCTTCATGTTGCTCAGAGTCTTGTCAGGTTTGAAAATTTTGAAAGACTTTGTTTCCGCAGCAAACTGCTTGTCCACTGTCTGGGCTACCTGATCCAGAGCTTTTCACCCTGATTGGGTTTTTTTCCTTCTTTGTAGGGAGTCAGAATTTCCCTTGCTGTAATTTGCAACCTTTGCTATCCATACTTCCACATCACCCCTCCCAAGGGGCTCTTCCTTCTCCAGAACTTCTCATTAGGGACTAGGAACAGCAAATCTCTTCCCCTTGTGTTGCCTGCCCCATTGACCTCTTTGCCATCATGTGTGCCAACTCAGTGCATGAATACACCAGCTGCACATTTCAAGTACAGCTTCACAAGTTTCTCAGAGATAGAATAACCACCTTTCTTGGACTGCTAGTTGTGGTCTTGGCTAATAACAAGTCTTTCAGCAAGTCCTTCTTCCTCAGCACTTTCCTGCTTGCATAGGAAAAAGCTGTTTAATGGAGGTAACTCAGAACTTCAAACAAAACTGAGAATTAAATGAACAATTATCTTAATTTTGAGGATAGTGAGGGCCACTTTGGCTGTCTGGTCTGACCCTGGAAATGAATTACAAGAATTTCCTACATTAATTACAGCTTTAGGTGCAACAACAATACTTGCATTACAGCACATGTATGAACCTTGACTTGAAATCACCAGCAAAACCCCATTATCTTGATTAATTTGTTCCAGCTGACTATTGCAAAAATGAGGTTTAGTTCTATTTTGAATTTAGTTTCAACTTCTAGACCTGAATTTGTTCATATATCTATGTCTGCAAGGTTGAGGAGCCATCAGAAGTCAAATTTCTGTCCCTGATTTGGTTCTTAACAAGTGTAATAAAATCATTCTATAATCTTCTCTTTACTTAACCAGAATCTTTCCCTAAATAATGTATAATATATTCTCAGAAGTGTTTTCATTATTCTTCTTTGAACCTGTTTAAGATACCTCTGTAGACACCAGAACTTACTAAAGCTCTCTGGCACTGGCTGTACCACATCAAATGGCCTTTTCAAGCAGTTGCTAGGGGAAATCCTATGGGCAAGGCTGCTTGAAGGTAAAGAGGCCCAAGATAGTTGGTTGGCATTCAAGGATTGCTTTTTCCGAGCTCAAGATCAGAGCATCCCGACGTGTAGGAAGTCAAGGAAGAGGGCCAGGAGACCTGCGTGGCTAAATAGGGAATTGCTGGGTATGCTCAAGTGGAAGAGGAGAGTTTACAGGTCATGGAAGGAGGGACTGGCCACTTGGGAGGAATATAAGGCTGCTGCTAGAGGATGTAGGAAGGCAGCTAGGATGACTAAGGCCTCCTTAGAATTAAACCTGGCGAGAAGGGTCAAGGACAGCAGAAAGAGCTTTTTCAAATACATGGCAGACAAAACTAACACCAGAGGCAATGTAGGCCCACTGATGAACGGGATGGGTGCCCTGGTGACAGAAGATACAGAGATGGCAGAGTTACTGAATGCCTTCTTTGTCTCTGTCTACTCTGCTGCAGGCAGTCCTGAAGAGCCCTGTACCCCTGAGACCTCAGATGAAGTCAGGTCAACGGAGCGGTTTGCCTTAGTCGATGAGGAATGGGTTAGAGACCAGTTGAGCAATCTGGACATCCATAAATCCATGGGTCCAGATGGGATGCACCTGCGGGTGCTGAGGGAACTGGCGGAAGTCATTGCTAAACCACTCTCCATCATCTTTACCAAGTCTTGGGAAACGGGAGAGGTGCCTGAGGACTGGAGGAAAGCAAATGTCACTCCAGTCTTCAAAAAGGGCAAGAAGGAGGACCCAGGTAACTATAGACCGGTCAGCCTCACCTCCATCCCTGGGAAAGTGATGGACCACCTTATCCTTGGTGCCATCTTAAGGCATATCAAGGATAAGAGGGTTATGAGGGGCAGTCAACATGGCTTCACCAAGGGGAAATCATGCTTGACCAATCTCTTAGCCTTTTATGAGGAAATAACACGGTGGATGGATGATGGCAGAGCGGTGGATGTGGTCTACCTTGACTTCAGCAAAGCATTTGACACAGTCTCCCACAGCATCCTCACAGCTAAATTGAGGAAGTGTGGTCTGGATGATCAGGTAGTGAGGTGGACTGCGAACTGGCTGAAGGAGAGAAGCCAGAGAGTTGTAGTCTATGGGGCTGAGTCTAGTTGGAGGCCTGTAACTATTGGAGTGCCTCAGGGGTCAGTACTGGGACCAGTATTATTTAATATATTCATCAATGATTTAGGTGAGGGAATTGAGGGTACTTTGCTGATGACACTAAGCTGGGGGGAGTGGCTGACACGCCAGAAGGCTGTGCTGCCATCCAGCGAGACCTGGACAGGCTGGAGAGTTGGGCAGGGAATAACTGGATGAAATATAACAAGGGAAAGTGTAGAGTCCTGCATCTGGGCAGGAACAACCCCAGGTTCCAGTATAGGTTGGGGAACGACCTGTTAGAGAGCAGTGTAGGGGAGAGGGACCTGGGGGTCCTAGTGGACGACAGGATGACCATGAGCCAACACTGTGCCCTTGTGGCTAAGAAGGCCAATGGCATCCTGGGGTGTATTAGAAGGGGGGTGGTTAGTAGGTCGAGAGAGGTCCTCCTTCCCCTCTACTCTGCCCTGGTGAGACCGCATCTGGAATATTGTGTCCAGTTCTGGGCCCCTCAGTTCAAGAAGAACAGGGAGCTGCTGGAGAGAGTCCAGCGCAGGGCAACGAAGATGATTAAGGGAGTGGAGCATCTCTCTTATGAGGAAAGACTGAGGGAGCTGGGTCTCTATAGTTTAGAGAAGAGGAGACTGAGGGGTGACCTTATTAGTGTATATAAATATATAAAGGGGGAGTGTCATGAGGATGGAGCCAGGCTCTACTCGGTGGCAAACAATGATAGGACAAGGGGTAATGGGTACAAACTGGAACACAAGAGGTTCCACTTAAACTTGAGAAGAAACTTCTTCTCAGTGAGGGTGACAGAACACTGGAACAGGCTGCCCAGGGAGGTTGTGGAGTCTCCTTCCCTGGAGACATTCAAAACACGCCTGGACACATTCCTGTGTAACCTTATCTAGGTGTTCCTGCTCCCGCAGGGGGATTGGACTAGATGATCTTTTGAGGTCCCTTCCAATCTCTAGCATACTGTAAATACCGTATACTGAAACTTTCCTGTTCAGTGCTTGTGTCTGGATAGTAATTCTTCAACCCTTACTAGTTAGAAGCTCTTACAGATGGTTTACACCAAATGTTTTTTTGACTCACTGTTTCTTATGACAGAATCCCTTACTGTGTTAGAAGAGTTGGCCTTCCTTGTTTTTCCATGTTGCATTTGAACAGCTTCATCAGAACAACTGTAGTTACCCATAGATGACCTAAACTTCATTTGCAGCCAGTAGAAAGAAATTAATAATCTTAGGGTGCAGTTCATCTCTTTATAAATTAGACATCTTAAGTGGTTGAATGAATCACACGCTGAAAAATTCCTATATCTCCCCATTGTCTTTTCACATGTTTAATGTGTCCCTTTACCTGAGAGCAGGAATGTCTTTACAGTAATTTCTGTAGAATTCTTAAATCAGTTAAATATGTGCATGTGTTTGTATTCAGCAGATACACAGGTGCACATGCCAATACACAGACAGCTTTCTAAACATGTATGGCATTCAAAAGTGTTGCTATGTCACATTGTTGAATAAAAAGATAAATAGTTGTTGTGCTGAAGAGCTTCTGTGCAGCTTCCCTGTGTGCACCAGCAGTACGAATCTGATGAGATAGTTATCAGTTTCATGCCGACGCTTACTGTCCTGTGAGCAGCTTGGGCTCATAAGATGCTGAAACAACTGACCCAAAAATATACCATAATCTTTCTCTGCTCTCTTTTTTTTTTTTTTAAATGACCTTTAGCTAACCAGCTGTTTAGCTCATTTCTCAACTTTTCAACTTTAAGTAAAAAAAAAATACAGTAGGGGAAAATAACATTACTTTCAACCCAGGTCTTCTAATTTTGGAGAAATTAAGTTAATCTGTTGGTATCATTTTTCAGATATGCACATTTCTTTCAGTTTACTTAATTAGAACTCTGTAATTAAGCAGCATATAGAATGAGCACTGGAATATTTGAATGAGCATATAGAAAGAAAATGTCTTTTGCTGTTTGAATTTTGTCAGAAGCCACCAGAGTGTCTCTTGTACTGTTTCATTCCAAATACTTGAAAGAAATACCTTCCAGTTTTTAGTTTACTACAAAGCCAATCTTAACTATTATTGCCATTGAAGACCAGTCCTGCTTTTCCTAACAATTTGTTCTTACTTTGGTAGCAGAACTGACTCCTGTAAGTAAATACACAGGAGTGATGACTATACAAAGATAGTTTTAATAAGTATGTATGTGAAGAAAAAATCTAAAATGAAATAAAACTAAGTGTAACTGATCAGATTTTCTAAGGACAACTGTAGCCACTCTTTCCTTAATCATATATGTCTACCATAATGGTGCAGCTGATCAGAAAATACCTGAAAACTGAAAAAAAAAAAAAACCCAACTATTTCTCTTGAAAATGTATAAAATTAAGGAAAAAGGGACATGAAACTATCTGAAGCTCTATACTGGAGTGGAATTTTCATTTATACGCTTAACAATTTATTGCTGCTGGAAGTATCAGGTTAGTACAAAGTGCTTGCTTGGCACATGGGATTTATCTGCAGGAAATCTTGAGTGTAGGTGTACTCTGCTCTTGTTATGGAGAGCTGTAGAGAGTCACAGATATCTATTGGTGCCATAACAAGGAATTTCAAAAGGCAGAGGTACGTTCTTTGGTTTTCATCCTAAGGCCAGCTGAGGTGTTTTGTCATGGTAGCACGTAAAAGAAAACTGAAGAAGAAAGCTAACCTTAAAATGTCTACATTAAGCTAAGCATGTTCCTGGCTGCCACATTAGCTACATTACCTTGTGATAAAACTGAGATGATTGTTTTTTCCCTTGCATCAGGAATATTTAACAGTGGAAGGTTGAGTGTCTCTTGAAAACCTCAGGTAAACCTTTCTTCTTCACTGTCCCTGTAGTTTCACACCTTGACACCGTACCTAGGTGCCTACTTGCTTTGCCATGACGCAAGGGTGCTTCTAAAGCCCCATCTGTCTAATTTACAGGAGGTGTTGCTTCACATTCAGGGGTCAGATGAAAAAGGAAGGAGAAAGGACCTTTACATTTAAAACTTCTATGGGTTGAAGCCATATGCTGCCACCATAAATAAGTGATAACAGAATGTCTGTGTGACTTTATCCACTTTTGCAGAGCACATATGACATGGTTAGAAAATAAATGGACAGGAAAGTATCTGTAGAGTATCACTTAGATAAAGAGAAGGTCAAACTAAAAAAGACTTCCTCTTCTTTATAATGAACTTTCATTTCATAAAATACTAAGTCAATAAATTAGATTGAAACTCTTTGGTCTTATTGTAATTATATACTACAGATTATCCCATCTATTAATTATCCACGAATAGATCCAGTAATATAATCAGAACTGAATTACGCTCTTTGGGAGCTGAATCCCAGTCTTATAAATGAACTCTTTTCCTGCAAATTCTATTTTTTCACTGTTGCTGATATATGGATTCAAATCAGCCCTGTGGGAGAGAGGATTGTTATATTTTAAGAGGAAAAGGAAAAGTTACACCAGTAATGAAGTATGTTCATTTATTCCAGTTTGAATACCTTATGCATGATATACTTCACTTAAACCCAAATTTTCTATTTTGGATAATTCTTCATGATTGGGTTTTATAACTTCGATGAAATTTACTTTTGCTTAGAGATTTGCTTTCACTCCTACAATACCTTTCTTTTTTCTTTTTTTAACTTCATAATAAACTAAGGAAAGAAAGTAGCTTCATTAAAAATACAACCCCAGGAAGATAAAATGAGAACAATTCCCTTAAGAGATCTTCAGATTGTCACATTATGGTGAGATAAAATGTTAATACAAAGAATACAGGCGCTTTCTCCAGCTATTAACAGGAGCTTAGCCTTCCATCAAGAGCCTGAGTTCAGCTGACTCTCTGTGACCTAGAATCCACTATGTCCTTTATTTACTAATAAATATGGGAAGGGATTGTTGCTGTTTTATTGTTTCAGAATGACAATGGCTGTTTCACTTGCAAACCTACAAAAGTAATCAAACATTATAGCCACTAGCAATACCAGTCACAGCAAATTAGCATTGTATTTCCTCACCAATGAAGTAATTCTTAAAACATCCTAAATTAATGTTTTAAATTCATCACGTTGCTGGTTTTTAAAGTAATATCTATTGAATAAATTCCTGCCAGGTGGTGCCTGATATGCAGCTGGCAAAAAAATATCGAAGCAGCTGCACTTTAACAAGTAGCCTTCTTTTCACCTGCTAACAAGCATCTGTCAGCTGGCTGTATGGATAAGCAGGACGTGGATTTTGCTTGTAAATAAATTGTACCTGTGAAAATCATGTAGTGCAGCTCTTCCCTCTACAGAATGAAAAAGAGAGGGAAAAGGCTCCTTCAGGAAACTCTTTCAAGAAGTGTTTCAATTTTGATGTAAACTGAAGTCCTGCTAGACTAGATCTTCTACAGCCCCTCTAATAAATGGGCACCTTTCGTGTCAAAGCCTTTAAAGGACAAAGGGCATTGGAGAATTTGGAAAAAGCAGAAAACACAGGTACCACAGTTTTTTGAAGGGAGAGGTAAGGCAGAAGTTGTAGATATAAAAAGGGGAGTGCTTTTATTCATTACAAAAGCAAAGACCTTATGTAGAACAAAATGGATTTGATCCTTCATGGAGACCATCTCAAAGCTTATTCCAGCCTGCATGTTTTAAGAGCTTTTTGCTGGATTTTAAATGGACTTTCAATTTTCCTAAACTGATTTGAAGTTCCATGTTTAAACACTAGTTCCTGTCATAGGGTCACTCTGGCCCAAACTCAGATCATCTACTGCCAGTGCCACTGTAGTCACCAAGTTTCTCCTTTCCTGGTCCTGGCAGCCTTTGATAAGAGGCACCCCACAGAGCTCTTTGCCTCTGTGGCTGCTAGGTTAGTTGGGGTGATCAAGTGTACTCCTAGAAACTGGTTGAGATGCTGACATATTATTTAGGATGGCCTAAATTCTGGAGAGAACCCAGAAACTTAGATAATCTCCACAGAAGGAAAGTTTCAAGCCCTTCTTGCTTTTCTTTACCTAACCAAAATCTGGGGAACATTGACTGCAATCATGTACATCTTGGGAGTATGTGAGATAAAAAGTGGGAGCAGCTGATACTAATTGCCTGCAATAGCATCCATCTCACATAAATCTTCCTTCTCCAGCCTTTACCTCAAAGTGCCAACATGCCATCAGTCACCCTCAGCATGAACCTGCTTGGAGAAGTCTCCCTCAAACATCACAGGGAGCAGGCCTTGCTCTGGCTGCAGAGCACTCAGATCACAGCCCACTGGTGCCCCAGGGACACGAGTCACATTTTTTCAGACATGCCAGTGGTCTCAGAGCTTCCACACCTCTTACAACAAGCTCTTGGGCAGAACAGACAGCATAAAGCTGTTGAACTAACAAAACCTGTTAGTCTGGGGGAAGCATTTTGAGCATGTATAAAACAAGAACAAAACAGAAGAGAAAAAGTAATTGGACCACAGAGCAGATTCCCAAGTAATTTTCAGGTGTGATAAAGGACTGGAAAAATCTGGATGTTCTTTTCATATGGTTGGCACCTCTGCTTCTATCCTGGGCACCCTCACCCTTCACCTCCTTCAGCCCATCTCATTTTTGTGCCATCACTCCAGACACCCTGTAAACAAAGTCATGCTTAAAAACTAGGACAAAAGGTTTCCAGTGGTGGAGGTCCAGTGGAAAGCTTTCTGCCCAAACACAGGACACTTCCATAGCAATTTGGGAAAATATGAACCCATCACAAATATGGAAGCAATCCCTGTGAGTCACTGCTGTGTGGTACCATCATTAAATGCAAAGATCACTGCAACAGCCCATAGCTGGCTGGGGGAAAAATTATGATACTCAGGTTTTGTTTTAAGGAGCTTTTCTTTTGTCTTATAGTGCTCAGCTCCCCAAAGATAAAATGCTGTCAGTGTTATTAACAAAAGACAGATCTGAGGTCAGAAATCCAGTGTAAGCTTCCTTGTCTTTTTTGCATAATAAAATACTTCGTGGCTTCTTCCTTCACGGCAAGCTGCTAGCCAACAAAGCAGATGATAATAAAAATATTTACACTAATAAAATTGGAAAAATAGCTAAATGTCTGTGCATTCTCACCAACCATGCCACTTTCTTTCTCTAGATAAATTATATTCAAGCGAAAGTAAATGTCAGGTCTTGAAGGTTACTTTAAATAAATAGATAATTTAAATGCAACAGTAACTTCCTCACTGCTTAGTGTTTGTTTTTAAAAAGACTGCTGATCAGGAGTATGAACTCTCTCTCCTCTTTAACAGCACCTCAAGGCACATATCAAGATTGCTAACTTTTAACGATACGATTCAAAGTCTGTCCAGCCTTTTCTGAATCTGACCTGAACCAAAGATTCTCTAAAAATCATTTCCCTTTTAGAGAGAAAATTATTTGAGTTTGAGAAACTGGAAAGTGTAGATTTTGCTTGCAGAATAAAAAAATCCTGGTCTGCATCCATGAATGCATGGTTGAATATTCAAAATTCAGGTAAAGAATGGTGAAGAATTATAAGAAGTTTTGGTAGACTGATGGCCCTTGCACAAGCTCTGTCAACCTATAAAACAGGCATTCTGAAGCTGTTTTCTACCAAAAGTGGGAAGGGCAGCCCTCAGCAAGTAATATTATTTCTCTTAGACTTACATGAGCTATAAGTACTATGTGTTTAATGCTACTTACCAGCCCAGGGCTTGACAAGATTTCATTCACTTGTATTCAAAAATATTATAGATAAATATAGAACAATAGATAAAAACACATGCACAGAGGGCTTCATGTATATGACTATATACATGGGAACCCAGCCAGTTTTGTTGTGGGCTCAGCAGGGTAAGCTCCTCACTGATCATATTTTGAAACCCCTTGTTAAAACTATCATGGAGATGACGTAGCAAAACTGCAGATGTGAGGTTTGCCACATTCTGGAGGCACCAGTTTGAGAAAAGTCTTCTTCTCCAGCCAGGGGAAGTTTGTTTGCTTTACCTGAGCCCTCTTTTAGCTTTGTTTTTCACTATAAACAGGTCTGTGTTCAGCAGTACAGTATGTTTTCTACTCAGATTTGTTTTTGTAACAAAAATCAGCCCAGCAAGTTATAGGCATAATTTACCTGAAGCTTATTACTAAAAGATAAGCAAGGTGCTAATACCCAGGTAAGTCGATTTTTTTAGCTCTCACAGTTGTATTTGTCTTAGAGCCATCAGAGCTGTACAGAAGTGAGGAGAGGAGAGTCTTCAGCACCTGACAGCAGTGCAAGGAAAGGGCAGTCTCTCACTTTGGCGGTTTGCAGTGTCCCTTGGGACGTGTGGGAACATCAATTCAAAGTCACATGAGTTAAAGGTGGCATTACCAGCCTCAGTCGTGAACCACCAGGGTTTTCCCACTGCTATCTCAGTGTGAGGGAACAAGTAAGTGAGATGATGGATTGCCCTCTCAGGTGTAGCCGGAGCCTTGAGAGACCAGCTGGTACTTGCAGCACATGCTCTTTTGACCTGGTAACATGAGCTTACAGGAGTACATGGCTCAGGTCATGCTTGGCCTTTTCTCGTGGTTAGGGCTTCAGAGGTACCATTGAATTTTCATCAAACCACTCTGAGGAGGTGCCATTTGCACCTTAGCAAAAATGAATTTACATATCCATGACAGGTCATATCCTAGGGATGCAAAGGGAAGTGGGAGCTTGTTTTCAAGTACAAACTCACTTTGGTTTTTAATTTACCAGCTCTTCCAGGATTCAGAGACTTCCTTAGTTTTATTTGTTTAGAGACACTCATATCAATGGTTCAGGGCTTTCACCACTTGCCTGTTCACTTATATTTCAGTTTGGGGGGACTCTGCAATTTCCCACACAGCCCATAAATGATACCAGCTGTTTTATCTGAGGCTGTGCCCTCTCCACTGCATCTGTCTTCTTCTTAAGCACTTGTTCAGTAAAAATGGATTTTAAACTGTACAATTTAAACATTGCTTATGTTGCAAACAGAAGTTCATTATTATTTATGAACTTATAACTCTATAACTTCACCTCAGATAATAATTCAACTTCTTAGGTTTTCTAATGCTGTTTTTGTATAATTTATAGCAGTCTTGATATTATTTTACGATTAAAATATAATATTACTCCCTACCTTGATTATAATGATTTATATTTATGTTTTTAAAGCTGCCTGTCTAAGTAAGACTTGGAAAGACACAAGCATAGGAACAAAATGCTTTGTAACTCCTTATGATTATCAGGAGTTTATCCCAAGGAAATTCAGTAGAGTTTCCTTTTAAGGAGATTGTCCTGTTTATGATTACAGGTTAGCTGTTGATGTAATCAATTTTTATTCCCCCAGTGTTCCAGAAGATATAGGAACCAGTACATGTCATTTCAGCTCTTGAAGAAATTCATGACCCCTTCAAGCTCTTGTCTGCTATATATTACTTCTTTGTCCATCTGGGAGAAAATCAGCTACCCAGCTTCATGCCATGATAACTTTCTCACTGTAGGCAGCATATGTAACTGCTCTTGCCTTTCATCCCCAGGCCTGGCTCAGAATTTGGGCAAGACTAATAAGAATATATCCCACATATCCTACATGGTCTTACTGTGGCCTTGCCAGAGAGTACTACTTTAGCTAATGGCCTCTGAGGGTTTGCAGTATAAAACCTGCTCACAGAGGTTGATGAGTTCCTGGTACTTACATTTTGCAGCTTTATAGATATCAAAAGCTGGGCAGGGGTCCATTGCTGGGCAATTATTTTACCTGATCTTTTAGTCCAAGTCTTAAGACTGGTACCAACCCTCATCTGTGCCTTGTATTACTGTATTTGGTGTTTTCTTTCCTCTGTCTGCAGTTAAGGTTTTATAGCAGCTTCTGGAAAGCTAGTGTTTCATAGCATAAGCATAAGCGCTTCTTTTACAACCTGTGCAGCAGTGCATCCCTAGTCTGTCAGGAAATGTGTTTATAGTCAGAAAAATACATTCACCATTCTTAATTCTTTTCAACCTGAGTAGTTGTGCTGAAACATTCTGGGAGGATCTTCTCACCTGCTGTGGCTGTGGCACTGCTTCTCTTTCTGTCACAGTTCTGTCAATGGTACAGTAAATATCAAGGCTCAGATGGGACAGAAAGCTGTGGATGGAAAATGTCTGTGAAATTACCAGGACTATCTCTTTGACCACAGATCATGCCAGTGCCATGTCCAGAGGACTTGCTGCTCCCTGTCTGGAGTGCATGGTCCATTATTTACTCTGGAAGAAGAGAGAATGATGTCCTGCAGGCGAAGAACTGCTCTGATATTACATTAGGCCGCTGAACCATTTTAACATTTCTTGTGTTTTTGTAACAGTATGAAAGGAAACAGCCACAAAAATGAAATGAAACAGTATGAACTTGCATGACACAGTGTGCAGGACTCAGGCTTTTCTGAGACTGCTGTGTATGATAACATCATATAAGATCTGGTTAGACTTAAGTATCCAGTTAATAACCTGTCCTGTTATTAATCATCAAATAATGGGACTTCTCTCTGCTGCACGTGGAAGGCAAATTACATTTTCACTGTCTTTCTGTGGTCCAAGTCCTCCATAATTTGTAATGCATGCCCGCCCAACCACTGTTTGCAATCTAGGGCACCTGGAAGCCTTCCTGCTGGAGTTTCTGCTCCATAGGTTTTGCCAGAGTGAATCAAAATGTCCTGCTAGTGACCCAGCTGACTTCTGACCCGTAACATAATGAACACCTCCTGCCATTCGCCCTACTTAAAGATGGGAGGGAAGGCGAGGCACTTTCCTCAGCTATGGCAAAATTACACGGATCAGAACTTGAACAAGTGTAATGCAGAGGTCCAAGCCAGGCACTCAGCACCATCTCAACTGCTGTTGAGATTAAGATACTTCTTCAAATCGAGAGGATATGAATGTAAATGAGGATTTATTATCTGAGATGCCTTCTAAAAATAAGAATTGTATAATAACAATAAATTACAAGCAGCAGGGTCTTCTAAAACTACTCATATAATTTTACAAAAAGAGCTAACTTGATTTTCATGTACCCTTTTAACTAACAGGTTTTAAAAAAAAACATTAAAATAGTTTATTGGAAGAGATATGATAGGATCCATACCATAAAAAGCCAATAACATAAGCTGTGTACAAAAGGGGAGTAATGTCATTTTACATTCTTCAGAATTTTTATAAATCCCTGTGCATTTGGAAAATGTAGTGTATGGGACTGATAAAATTAACAAGTCTATAACAAATGAAACCAGGTAACAGCTATACAAAGTCTTACGCTTGTCTGCTAGACTCGACAGTTCATGCTTAGCAGTGATTCAGCTGACACCACCAAGGAAGCTTAAAAACTAGGCTGTCATACCACTTAGGGAGAAGTTTTATTCATTAAAACTACCGCTACCGCTGAATCCAGGACAGATCTGTAAAGAAGGAGCATTTGTAACAAGTCTGCCTTATTCAAGGTCTTTGAGTGGCAGCGTTTGGCTTATGTTCGTAGCAATAAAAACCCTTTTATTTAAGTGCATCATATTTTATTAATACTATTTATAAAATATTTCCTAAAATACCATGATACAATACAAGAATACATTTTGTTACAGAAATACCCTATTAAACAGACATTTCTTTGGAATGTGTATCTCATTTATATTTTTAAAATGTTTTTTCTTTTTTTCTTTTTCCTTTTTCCCTCTTTGGGCAATGAATGGAGAACATTGCATTTTAGCACACTTGTATAACAACATTTTATCTTAGAAATGGCCTGACTATATTCCAACAACACACTTTTGCAGGAGATTTTATGGTTTTAAATTCAGGTCTCCAGGTGAAAGTAGTGAAAAGACTGATTTAGTAAGATCGTTAATTTAAAATGGCTGCTTAAAGTGTCTTTTAAGAGCAGCTAGGAATCTAAGGTGTGTTTAAGTTTCAGTTTTGCTTTTTTAGACTGTAAGCAGGCAGTTAATTCTTTTTTACTATTAATTCTTCAATAACGATTAGTACATCCAAGACCATTATATTGTATAGACGTATGTACAATCCAAATGAGGCCTTAGCAACTATATAACACTGAAAAAGTCTTGTGACTTATTTAAAGTATGGCTCTTCTCTAAGGTTGCTGTTGGACGTAGACTACATTGTGTTCATGCTCAGTCGTAAGGATGGCTCCCTAATTTCACTGAACTGATGATGTTATTAATGGCCTGTATCCCTTTTTACCTTTTCTTATTATATAAGAGCATGAATTTCATAAACTTCAAACTGCCCTGTTGGAGAAAGGCCTCAAGCCATTTGTTTAACTGCGTGAATTCTCCTCCCAGGGGAAAAATGGGATCCAGCAATGATTCCCATGCCTACCCAATGTGAGAATCACACCTGTTCACCAGCCATCCTTCCCCATTTCTTTCGCAAAAAACATTTCCCTCAAAACCGAAGGCAAGGAAACAAGTGGTGTCCAGGAAAGGACAAGTGGATTTTCCTTCTAATTTGGTCTCTTTCTCCTGACTCTCAGAAGTATTAGGAGTCACAGCAGCAGTGTCTGCCACAAAGTCACAATCAGATGGTTAGTAGTCCAACCCATACTCTGATTTTGGATGGCACAGTCTGTTGAGGAACATTGTTAGGCATTAGATTTCAGTTTCAGGTGTTTAATTAAATGTCTATTGGTCCCAACAATCCATATCTAACTCATACTTGAGATGCTGTTCATGGTCCTTCCCTGATGGTCAAATCATTTAGAAGTTTATGAGTCTCTGCAACCTTTGTTTCAGAATAGCTGAATCTTTTTGAGCAAAATACGCTTATCATTTGAAATAAAGAAGCACCAACCTCATTTCCATCATACATGGACTGGATAAGTACGTAGTCTTAGAAAACTTCCTACATCTTTCTTCTCTTCAGAGAGCCATACTCCCCCACTACCATCCATTTCTGATTTACTATTAGAGCTCAGTTCAGTAAGATTTTGACTGCACATTAACAGTTCCGTAATAAATGGAACTGCTAGGATACATAATTGCTTACAAATTTATGTGAGCTACATGTGTGGCACTTACACTTGTTCCAGTACAAAGGCAGGATTTCCTGTGTGCACAAGAGCTTGCTGGAATTTACGAAGTGCCATTTGTGCATGAATGAAACCAGTGCTAAAGTTTGTGAAGATCTATGCTAACCAACCAAAATTGGACAGTTCATCCAATTTTACTGTATAGTAATCCTTCTGAAGCCATGAACATACAAAGGCATATAACATTATAGCCTTCATTTTTAAATTTAATACAAAAAGTGCAACTCAGAAAGTATTTTAATATATTTTAAACAGCAAAAAGAGATGGTTTCCCTGTCAGAATTCTGTTCTTTTTTCTCTTTTTAAGAAACACACTGATACAGATACAGTTTCAGAAAAGTAGAAGAGGAAACTTGAAATTCTTTTCATTTCTCAATTTATGCAGAAAAGATGCTTTTCAGATAGGCAACTTTTAACATCTCTAATAGAAGACAGCAGAGTGGTTTATTAATGTGAATGCAAAGCATTAAATTCTGCAAATGTATTTATCCAAATATGTAATAATCCTATTTTCCATTTTTCCTCCTAGATTTCATGGATTCAGATATGGTGAGATTAATATAAAGTGCTATGTAGCAAGAAATATGGAGTTGGGTGTAGAATGTGTTCCTGAGGAATCTTCTCCTTGAAGGAGTATATAGTCAGTAATAAATCAACATGCTGCAGGGTTACTTGAAGCAGACGAATTTCCATCCTAGAATATAGACCTTTTTATTTAAATGAAATAGCTGATTTAAAGGAAGAATGTAAAACTTGAAATGATAGCTAAGTCATCCCATCCCCAGGGGAAATTTAGATGTACCTGGATACATTAAGAGTTCCAGCAATGATTTTTTTTATCCCCTCAAAGCCACTGCAATTTAAGATGCACTCTTGGAAGTCTCAAATGAAGTATTACTTCCTACCAGCATATTTGTCTTGAGAACTGGTAAAAGCCTGTCCTCACTGTTGTCAATAACACATTTCCTTCCAGCTCCAGTGTGGCCAATGTTCCCTTGTGGCTGCTCTGATAAGAACCTAAAGTCTTAACAATTTATACATTTCCATACAGATCATAGCAAAATTGCAGCGGCAGGGATGTGGCATTGCTGAAGAAGTACATGGGAGCCATAGGAGCAGAAGCCATAAAGAGCCCGTGTATTACATTCCACATAAGGAATCACAGGATCAGTCCTCAGATTTAAAGATATCACTTCTCAAATGTAAAATCACTATGTATGTTCTGACTGTCCTCCACGTTGCACTGGTTAATAGAAACGTTTATCTTCTGCCTTTATTAAGTGGCAAATGGGATTTCAAATACCAGCCCTAGGTAGCTTGTAGGTGACCTTTGAAGCAGGAATAATAATCTTAAAATACAGGAAGGCATAAAACATCTTCCAAAATAGGTCTCATGCTTGTCTCAAAATTAGTGATCTCTGCTATGAAAACTGCTGGTAGCTTATTGTGTCCGAGTGCTGCAAACCTTCAGGAAATTTATGGGTGTTTCAGAAATGGGACTTCAACAGAACAGCTCATATTTGCTGAAGGTATTAATTCTGTTCATAAAAGATGCTGCCATAAACTGTTGCTACATTAAAAGAGGTTTTGATTGGTTCAGTGAACCTAAAATATCTTCTTGCCTTTCCATAGTTAACAAATCATTTCAGCCAATTCACTTAACATTTACTTGGTCAACAGGGCACATGCACCCAACCAAGAAAGAGGACTTGGCAGCAGAGTGGAAACGTGCTAAACACAGCCAAGAGCCTTTCTGAATATCTATGCCAGTACAGGCAGGAAGAGCCAACCACTCCATCCCTCCTCATTGATATGCCTCATGCAACATGCATTCAAATGCCACTGCAGGGTACAGCTGGGAGTGACATTCAGAATATAATCCCTTCATAGGTCAGATTCAAGGGTTGTGGATAGATTCTTCGTACTGTCCACTCTCCATTCATCTCCCGGGTGTCTCATCTCTTGCTGGGCCTAAAAGAATAAAAGTGGTAGAAAAACAGGAAACTGTAGAAATGTGGGTGGTTTTTTTAAAGAAAATAAAAATTCAACCTGGAGTTCTCTCATCGTGCACCATTTTCAGCCTATGATACTTTTGTCTTTCTATATTGACTGAAAACTGACAGCAACTACAGAAGCAACCAGCATGATCATTTCCATAGGTGCTATCATCCTTTTTCACAGCCAGCAGAGATTATAAAAAACCCTAACACACAGAGTCCCACCAGAATTAATCCCTGCAGGAAGAAAGGATTTTCAGAAATCTCTGTCACATCAATTTTTCACTAAGGCAAACAGAAGTAGACAAGTAAGGAATTTTCAAATAAAGTTTTATTTATTTGACCCTGATGGATTCAGTATACAACACTAGGAAAAAAATGTGCCCAGAATTACAATGTTCAATGAAGTTTAAATCAAATGATGCTAAAAATGGGTTGCCTCTCAGGTGCCTGGGCTGTGCTGTCTAGCTTTTGCTTTGATTGTAAGCAGTATCAATGAAATTCTCTCTAAATTGACCCTGATTTTATGTTCCACTAAATGCAAAATATACAGAGAGTCTCCTGGTAAAAGCTCTTCTCATCATATTTCCTCCAAGACTTTGCAGTTCTACAAGGAATAGGCCGTGTAATAGAAAGATCTGTTGTGTAAGGGGAGGAGGACAAAAGTGAAGTCTCTGAGTTCCAGAAGTCCCAGCTGCTCACTGGGATTCTCAGAAGAGATAATAATTTATTTCAGATGTATGTATAAACTCCCACTAAAAATCTGGAAAATATTATCTTCCTATGTGAAGCTCTCTCCAAGGCAAAGTACTTTTGCATAGACATTACTGGCATTATGCGGTCTTCCTCCGTTACCTGCCAGCTAATACCTCTGCCTCAGACCCACAATGTTTTTCAGCTGCCATTGCTCAGACTAGCTTTAGTTGATGAGTCTCCATCCATAGACATATTCAAAGCCCGACTGGACACGGTCCTGGCCAACCTGATCTGGCTGCACCAGCTTGAGTGGGGGGTATTGGACTAAATGATCTCTAGAGGTCCTTTCCAGCCTCAACCATTCTGTAATGAATCCTGCAACCACAAAGCTGATTTTCAAGCGAAGACCGAGAAGTGAGAGACTCAGTGTTAATCTTGTGGTGAAAAAGGAAATAGTAAAAGCATTTGTTTTGAGCGTCACAAGGATATAATTTTGATATAAATGCAGGGTCCAGCATCATACTACTGCTCTCCACAACAGCTATGTATTCACTGCAACCATTTTTTAGAACTTAATCTCATTTAACACACACCACACCTATGTTTATCAGCCATCGGAAAAGCTAAATTGCATGAGAACACTTCATTATCAAATTAGAATTTTTGTGAATCCAGCTGCGTTATGGACCATTTAATCCTCAAATTATTCAGCTCAAAATGTGCTTTGCAGTCATGGAAGACTGTCTTAATTTTTAAGGATTCCTTCAGCATATTCTGGTTTACTAGACTTCTTAGTTTTTTCTTCTTCTAAAACAAAATAAAAGTCTGTCATATACAACTTTAACAAGGTTTACCCCACCAGAGATGTGAAATGGACATAAGAAAACAAGACACACTGGAGGGATTCCCATACGCTGTAATTTAGGTATTGGCAAGAGTGAGAAACATGCTTTTCCATCATACCTGATTGCCCATTCCAGGCCTGATTCTTGCAGTGTTCCCTTTCAAAGGGGGCCCTTCTTGCAATAAGTCCAAGTCTTATATAACTGCAGCTTCCAAATAGTGTAAATTAGTACCACCTAGACAGTATGGATAAAAGGAGTGTTTTCATCTGGTGGCTAGGGGACAAGTCACATGAGACAATAGCAACTAAGGAAGCCAGGTTTTTAGATGGTGCTAACTGGCATACATTGGCTCAGACCATCTGAAATATCTGGTCCAAAATGGCAGTAAACATCAGAGGTTCCCAGAAATAGGGAAGGTCTGCTCATCTGTTTGTCAGAACCCTAAACTACTCAATAGCTGCATATATCAGAAAGGATGGCACTTGTTTCAAGTTACTAGGCTGGGTTTGGTTTTCATCTGTAATTCAATTATTAGCAGAGAGAAAGTGTGAACACTTTTCTATCTCTTCACACTTATGGAATACTCTGGATCAAAACACACCATTATTCTGAGGCAGAACTCATATTGAACTCATATTCAAAGCTTAGGAGCAGAACATGGGCACTTAAGAGTAATCCTGTGAAAAACTGGTAAACATACACTGTCTCATTATTGTTCCAATATAGATAAGGTACTGTTTCTTCTTTCAGTAATACTAGAGAAACAAGGTATGACCTGTTACTTGGATCAGTAGTTTCAAAGGATTATATGTCATTAAGTAGAAAAATATTTTCATTATTTTGAAATGGCTGGCATTAAGTGCAAGTTATGCTGGTGCATTACTGATCAGTCAGATTCATTATGAAAATATATTACTATTCATTATCTACAGCCAGTCCAATCCAGTACTTTTGGACATTACGTGCCCATTGAATGGGCATGGGAATGCTTCCACTGTGTTTCATAGGTTTTCTCATATTACTGAATGCAATTTACGTATATATTGCCCACCCATTAATAGAACCTGAAATTCACACCTTCAATCAGACCTGCACTATTGTGCCAGAATAGCTCTTTACTGAAGGGAAATGGCTTAAATTGTTCACACAATCAGAATTTAATGCAATAAAGCATCCATAATATGAAAATTAAAAAATCAGACTGGAAAAGAAATGACATCCAGCACTTTGATTTATTGGTAAGAAGATGAGGCAAAATAAACATAACAAATCATAAATCACAAGTCTGTCTTTCAGGAAGATGATCAGCATGAAGAATTATGGGACAAAAGTATTTTCAGCCTGTATTGATCAACCCATACAAACACCAAGGTTCTTTTATGATCCTTAATTTTCCTTGACAAACCAATCTATTTATGGCCAGGTTCCTGACATAAAAGACCTAGCATAGTGTTAAGATTACCACATGCACACCACCAGCAAGGGCATTTTCTGCCCCCTGTATCATTCTTGTACAGTCAAAGAACACTCACCCAGCTGTAGAAACAGATGGAAATGTGCACACAGCAAGGAAAAACAAACTGTTTCTTGCTCAAGTGATTTGGTTTCTTCTTACGAATGTAAAATGTCTGAGGAGAGATAACACTGAAATTTTCTCTTATAAAAAAAATATTAAAAAAGAAACAAAACCACCACTGGTGATCCTTGGAACAGCTGGTGGTTTCTACCAGTTAGTCCCAAGTGGCCAGCAGTCGCAATTTGTGACTAGTCTTGTCTTCAGACATCTCAGGGCAACCAAAAAGCGACAGGATGACAGATAGTCCTTTCAATAGATACTGACAAACAAATTAGTGCAAAGATGCTTTTCATAGCATACCAGATGTGTTGAGTTCTATCATATGGAACAAGGAATGAAAAACTGTCTATGCCCCATCTGTGCTTTTTCAGTAATCACTGATGCACTTGTTGTGAAGTATAAGGTACAGTAAACATTTGGACTGCATTTTACGTGTGAAATAAATGAAAAACTCCAGGTTTTGGCCTTATCGTCAGTGTCTAAAGCTCTTACATTAGCACGAATACCTTAAATGCCTGGGAGAGAGATGTTCAGGAGTATTGTCCTGGCGATTAATTGAAAAATTATGCAAACACCAAAAGAAAGGTTTATGCAAATTGGAACAGACTGCAGAAATGCACTTTGCTTCTGATCGCATGCAGGTCTTCCAGCTGGTCATAAAAAAGCAATAGGTTAAAGAATTGCTGTTTGGATTTCCATGATTTCCTCTTGTGGGGCTTATCTGTCCTCAGACTGTTAACCCAGATTTAATTCAAAAGGCTGCAATTGCAGCTGCAAGAACAGTGTTAAAATGGAAACAATGAGAAGTCAGTGCTCTCAGCAGGTGATTGAAAGGCCCAGGGCACTGCAGCACATGCATTTCTAGCCCACTGTAAATGAAACCAATATTTCTTAGGAAAAAAGGCCCATTGTAAGGGTTGTCCTTCCATTCAGAACAGAAAGGTGCTGGATTGGAGTAGAAGCAGGAGGTGGGGGGAGAGGTACAATAACATATACAAATATCCATAATGAAAGAGTGCAAATAAAACGTGCAATAAGTCTGGTCCGGACTGTCTGTTTAGGGGTGAGCTTTACCCACTTCTAGCTCTTTTACCTTCGGCTGAAATTTTGCATGTTTTCCTTAAAGTTTCCTCCCAGAAAATAATTTCCTAACAGCTTACAACTAGGGCACTTGCTTTTGACTCCCAATGTCATCATCTTCTGTGCCCTGACCGCAATGATCCCTCTCCACATCAGTGCCAGACCTCACATAGGCATGTGAGAGGACATAGCTACCCCACGTCCCACCCCAGATGAGTCCCTGGCTGCAGGATCTCCTGTCAGCACTGAGGATTGTGTTGCAGCAACCACTTGTCCTGCCTTTGCCCATGCCCAGGGCACTCCAGGAGGTAGCTGTGCCAAGAAGACACGCAACCAAGTCTTGTGGCTCATTGGCATCCTCTTTGCAGTAAGTCCAGGACACCCGAGGACCTCTTTTCTCACTCTCTGCATTACCTGTGGCTGCTGATATATGCTCACCCTTTTCTCTGCAGCCACTCTCAGCCCTGCAAGACTTTCAAGCTCTCACTTGTCTCCCACCATGAGACTCAGTCTCCCTTCTTGTCACTGCCCTTTCTTCCTCCTGCTCTATTGCACAAGCTCCTTATTATTGCATGAGAAATAATCTACTACTTTGAAAAATCCATTTGGCTTTCTCTTTCCTTTTTGGTTGGTTAGACAATTATTAATCCACCTCCTTTTCATAAAATAGCCACAGTCATAATAACAAAGTCAAAATATGATTTCCCCATAATATAGTATAATATCTTCCTTTTCTTTATTCCTTGCAGATGGTACACCTCTTAGCATAAACAGCAGGTTAACGTACTGATTCCAGATGCATAAAATATGTACAAAGCTTCACATTTTCTCTCTCTCTCTCCTCCAGAGTGTGTGTGTATATATATATATTATCCTCGCCGTTTAATTTTCCCAGCTTTCCATTTTGATTTCTCTTTTAGGACCACAGACTTGTCATAATCCATCTGGGATTTTATTCTTCATCATACAAAAATGTTGCTTGAAGGCCAGTTTTTACTTGGCATTAAAAGACTGAAGATCAGCGTAAATCAGAGTTTTATAAACCTCTTATAATAAAATCCCTTCAGTTGTAGATGTGTTGTCTCAATAATTAGATAAATATACCAGACCACTTGTTACCAGACTAACCCAGGATCTAATTGCATTATTTCTTGTGACTGCATATGATGCACCAATTCACCGTCAAATAAGAGGCTACAGTATCTGTTTATCTTCTTCTGACATTGCTGTAAATAACTCTAGTTCTAAAAAGCAGTTACAGCAAAGAGTCTGTTTGAATTAAAAGACATTTAAACAAAGAAATCTATGAATATGTTTGTGGACTAAAGGATAAACTGGATGTATTTTGCATTGGTAAGTGAGGGGGGTAGAAATTCTCATTTGATCATTTACAGAAAGCTTCCAACTTGATTGTGAAATGTTTTCTCTTGTGCTTAAATTTCATGCCACAGATTATTAAAAATTGACTTTGCAGTATTTATTTTACTTATCTAGCCCAGCCAGGCTGTGCTTAACCATAGATTTTGTGAATTATTAAATTTTAAAAGCAAGTTTTGTTGGATTTTATACACCAGTTCCATCTGGAGGGATGTGCACCTCCAGTCCTATCCCTGAAGCTGAAGCGCTTTGATTCATCTTTAATCTGAACAGTTTTAAAAGTGCATGTTCCTAGATGTAAGACATGGTAGTCTCCAGTGTAATGCTTAACTAACTGCTTGTTAGTTTTAACATTTAAAATATGATGGAAAATAACTAGTTTCAATAGGTTATCTGAGCCATTACAACACTCAACATAATTCATTCTGTCAGATAACAAGAACTATTTTCAAACATAATGAGAAGCTAAAAAAGGTCACTATGCCTACAAACACATATACATCACTTTAATTTAACAGTACCGAGGCCGAACACGTGTTCTTAGTGCAAATCTCTTTAACTGAAACCACTTGCTACTAGAAAAAGGAAGGCAACTGAATAAATCTTCAGTATTCAAATTAAAGCTAAGCCCAAGTTACAAAACTTAAATCTAAGTCGGGAATCGGACTAGTACTAGAATCAGACTAGATTTTACCTAAAAAACCTTGGATTATCCAATTAATGTGTAAGCTCTAAAGTTTAAAACAAGATCTCAATTTCCCTGTTAAAGTTAAGGGCAAAGCTGGGGGTGCCCTCCTTTTGGTTTATGTTTATAACTTAAAAAAAAAATCAACACTTTTTCAGGATATTCTTAGACTTCTTCAAACTGATCCCCTATGTGAAGGTGGGAAATTTGAAATGCTAGTGTTGAAACCTGGAACTGTTTTAAAAATGTTGTTCCTACCACTGCCTAGAGGACAACAGCAGCAGATCTCTTCAATGACGTATGCATTAAATACAAATACAGATTTGTGATTTACTTGGGTTTTGCCAGTACATTGGTCTCAGTGACTTTGTGATGAATTTTGCTTTCATGTGTGTATTTCCTAAGTCATACAGGTATGGCAACAGAAAGAAGCAACAACTCATATGCAGCAAATAGATTGTGTAAAATAATTGCTAAATGGCTCGTAAACAAAACAACTAAAAAACACTCCACATACAAACGTCTGTTCTAACTACACCCATAAAACCAGACCAAAATGCTAAGGCCCAGAGGTGCTCCATATTGTAATTAATGCCAGATTTCAAGGGGAAATTATTTTAATTATACAGAGCACTGGCAAGATTAGTACATTCAGTGTTGACCTCATTGGGTTTTGTTTGTTTGTTTCCTTGTTGATTGCAAAATTGATGTAATTATTTCCATGAGGACTTTTTATTTTGATGCCTTTTTTGTGTGCCACGGAGCAAACAGCAAATCCCTGTCATCCTGCTGAGCAGCCTGTGAGAATAGGGCAGCATGTAAGAAAGAGAAAAGCACAGAAGGAAGCCTTTTTTTCTGGTTCTAAATTACTTAGGGAGAAGTTATGGTATTTTTTGTTCTTTAAATAATACTTTACAGCAGATCTTCAAAAGGAAAATCAACCTTGTGAGCCAGGAAATCCTATTCTTCTGATGCGCTTATAGGCAATATCTGGGATAGTTGTGCATCTTAAATCAAAATGGGATGTCTTTCTAAACATATATTCTGTGCTGTTCCTTATAAAGCCACCATTCACCCAGATCTACTTTTTCCCAGATCTCTGTATGGCCCTGGTTTCTCTTCTACAAGCCTAATCATAACAGCCTTAACCTTACTTTTTAAGGCTTTCCTTTGGACACTGAGAACCCTGTTTCAAATATGAGTATCTTTGCCAGATGCAAAGAACTCTGGGGTGTAGGTGGCTTCTGTATGTGTTCAGGTGTTTGGAGGATATAATTGACAAACTCTGGGCCTCTGCTAGGAAAACCACAAAGGTTCCTGTAAATATATGTATGCAGGCATGAAAAGGTGATGTGTATGTACACTCTTTCATAGACATTGTCCATATTAGTTCAGGTATTTGGAGGATATAATTGACAAACTCTGGGCCTCTGCTAGGAAAACCACAAAGGTTCCTGTAAATATATGTATGCAGGCATGAAAAGGTGATGTGTATGTACACTCTTTCATAGACATTGTCCGTATTAGAGCTCCAAAGTTGTCCAGTCCACAAGAGTTGATAATCATTGCTGTCACATGCTAAAATTCTTCTGGATGACCTTGGCTCTTTCTTATAGATGGGAAGCAGCTTATGGAAGAGATTTTTCCAAACTGCAGAGGACTGCATGAATACCAGTTAAAACTGAAGATATGCAGCATGGATTTAAAAATTTCAGAACATCTTTTTTCCAGCTTTCTCTGAGTCACACCTCAAAACCAGCTTACAGTATTTTTTCATTGACAACAGTGTACATTGAAAGGACAAATCTACACAAAGGGCTATAGATAGTAACATTGAAATTAGAATGTTACAGAAAAGACTCTGTCAGCAGAGTCCTCAAAATAACAGTGCTGAATGACCTTCCTCTACACTTAAAAATACATGAGCCTATTTTAGGTCAGATATCTTTATTTTCTTTTAATTATGCCAAGTGATATGATAGAAGTGTTTAGACTGGAAATGACCTTTAAGATCACCAGGTCCAACCCTTAAATCAGCACTGCCAAGCCCACCACTAAATAATGTCCCTAAGTGCCGCATCTACTTTTAAATACCCCCAGGGATGGTGATTCAACCACTTCCCTGGGCATCCTGTTCCAATGCTTGACAACCCTTTCAGTGAAGAAATTTTTCCATATATCCAATCTAAACCTTCACTGGCACAGCTGTTTCCTCTTATTCTATAGCTTGTTATTTGGGAGAAAAGACCAGTCCCCACCTCACTACAACCTCCTTTCAAGTAGTTGTAGACAGTGATAAGGTCCCTCCTGAGCCTCCTTTTCTCCAGACTAAACAACCCCAGTTCCCTCAGCCATTCCTCATAAGACTTGTGCTCTAGACCCTTCACCAGCTTCGTTGCCCTTCTCTAAGACACACTCTAGCAACTCAGGATCCTTCTTGTAGTGAGGGTCCCAGAACTGAATACAGCATTCAAGCTGTCACCTCACCAATGCCAAGTAGAGGGGGAAGATCACTTCCCTAGTCTTGCTGGTCATCCTATTTCTTATTTCTGATACAAGCCAGGATACTACTGACCTCTTTGGCCACCTGGGCCCACTGCTGGCTCATGCTCAGCCATAATAATAATGTTATCACAAGGAGTTATAAGAAGGCATTTTGGGTTATGCACAGTCCGAATAAGAGTTTGTTGTTTATGAGAGGCTGGAAGCGTCTGGGTGAGACCCCTGTGTGGACACTAAAACCACTAAATATTCTGATCTGTAACATATGTTTCTAAGTTGTCAGAAATAAAAATGGCCCCAAGAGGTGCCTGGGACTTCATTGAGATCATACGTGGAGCTATGGCAAATGACATCCATTCGTGAGCCTTGTTCTGAAGGCGCCTTTGCCTTCAGATATGTCATTAGCAGTCAGATTTCTTCTGCAGCTCATTCCTAAAAGCTGTGCTAACTAACCTTAAAAACAGCACCTTTCTTCCATAGGGGCCTCTGCAGATAAATGCAGTGTTACTTCTGCACTAATCCACCAGTCTTCAACAACCTGGCTGTGGGAATTGTTACAAGTCAAGACAGTCAGAAGTGGGGTTCATCTCATCTAACCGTAGCAACTACTGTGCTAAGCATCAAGATGACCAGATGAAAGACAATGGGGCAGTCAAAGGATTTGTTATGGTTTCGTCTTGAGAAGCTCTTTCTTTTTATTCACTCTTATTCATCAGGAGCAAAAATTGCATCTCACTTTAGATGGTAAAAACCATAGGGTATTGCCATAACTTACCCATTGTATTCAAACTGGTTTCTAAAGAGGGCCTACAAGCAAGTTGGAAAGGGACTTTTTACAAGCATGTGTAGTGATAGGACAAGGGCGAACTGAACTGGCTTTAAACTGAAGCGGGAAGATGGAGATTAGATGTCTGGAAGAAGTTTTTTACTGTGAGGGTTGTGAGTCTCTAGAACAGGTTGCCCAGGGAAGTCATGGGTGCTCCACCTCTGGCAGTATTCAAGGCCAGGCTGGAGGGGGCTTTAAACAACCTGGTCTAGTGGGAGGTGTGGCAGGATGGGTGGAACTAGATGATATTTAAGGTCCCTTCTAACTAACCATGCTATGATATAATATGTAGCCTTGTAGTACAGAGCTCCAGATCTCTTCAGCAGCAGCCTGATTAAAGATATGCCTAGTGAAGACCTAATATACATTTATTTTAAAAGAGATATTTATTGTACTTATTTTTGATGAAGAATTCTGCAAGCTAGGATTTTTATTTATCCTTAGTTTATAAAGAGACTTATAAGTGAGGTTTACATTTTGAACGCGCTTGGGTTAAAAAGAATCATGAAAATGTTCCTTTTCAACTTACTTTGTGTGTGTGCAAATCACTCCATCATTGTTTCCACTTCTGTCAGGACACTAAGCATATCTGTTAAGAGTCAACAGACAGTGACCCTTGTTATATGACTGAGAAATAGCTTTTGGTAACCTTATCGGGTGAGTGAAGACAGATTACAGTAGAGATTTGCAAAGCAGTTCAGGCGACTTCAGGGATTAGTCATCTGCAAAAGCACTGGAAAACTGCAGTTTGCCTTAGGTGCCTGGTTACACAGCATGAGTAGTGAACAGTCAAAACAAATAGTTTGCATGGGATGAAATATGTTTACAGAGAGTATTTGAGCAAATTCTACTGACAAGTATATTTGGAAAAATAAAAGTCTGATACAAACAAAAACTATTGAGCAAATCAGGTACAAATCACTCTCTCAGCAGTAGACACGAGCTAGACAGATCCTGAACTCTACACATGTTGACGACACAGACCTCAATCTGCAGCCTAAACCACCTTACAGTATCAAGGGCATATGGAACATGACTTTATGTTCTTGTTGTCCCTTTGCAGGGAAGATATGGCTTTCTTTTTGTCCATTTCCTTTGAATTGAGCAAATTCAGGTTTTGCTAGTAAGTAATTTGTGGAAGTTGCAGAGGTTACATTGCAACTCTGAAGTTTTGTCACTCGGGGATAAGGAAATACAGGATGGGATTGTTTGCATTTAAATCATCAACGCTAGACAATTACATTTATCCTGAAAAGCCTCTGTAAAATCTGGAAGCAGAATATTGGAAACGGACTTTCTCCTATAAAATTCTGTTCACTGGAGATTTACTGTATGTCTGCTTCTGGAGACAAATTGCCACCTTTCTTTTTCCCCTCCTGTCTCTTGCTCTCTTTTGTTAACAAATATGTAGCAAACCCATCTGCTGAAGCTCAGCCAAGGCCAAAGTATTTCAGTTTTCTTAGCACGAATGCTCCTGGACACTCTGAATGGTCCTGGACAATCAAATGCCTTGGAAAAGTTAATAAATATGATTGCGATGTCTTGGTCTGTGGCCACGGCACTACTGATGTGACCCCCATAACTCCAAATACATTGCACTGTCCTGGATTCAGAATCTGAGCAAGAATGCTACAAAACTGAACAAATCGGAGCACATCCTATTTCTAACACTGGAGAACTGAGGTTTTAAGTATTGTTCTGCTATCCTGACCTCAGGCGTAAGTAGGGTAACAGAGAAACCATCCACCCTGCAGGATGTCACCTTCAGGCTGGCCCCATCAGGGGGTTACTCAGATGAATGGTGTGGAAGCTGTACTGGTGGTTGCTGCCCGAGAACGCACACTTACTCCTTTGGTGCTCATTGGCTGTCGCCCATCAGTGAAGGGGCAGCGTTTGGGATGGTGACCCAGTGCTGATGGCGGGGATAGGCATGTTCCCATGCTGCAAAGTGGTCATGGAAGAGGTCACAGGGTGATAGTTCGCAGTGCCTTTGCTGCATATCGGAACCGCATGTATTTTAATCAATAGGCTTGGAAGTCAAGCAAAGCCTCAGCAAGCATGGTCCTTAAGTGTGTGATTACTGCGAAGACTAGTATCCTGGGTGGAATAGTGCCTGCCATAATTGGCAGTGGGAAGAGCAGGATTACTGTTAAATGTTCATTATTATTTTTCCTACATTGAAAACTCACTGGCCTAACTTAAAGGTCAAAATATGTACGAGAGCATTAAAATATACATAGAGGTGGAACTGTACATGCAGGTAGCCAGCCTGTATTAAAAGTCTCTTGATTATGAGGTCTCTGAGGGCACTGACGGGCTCCTCTCACCCTGCCCACAGCCCAGAAGTTTGTTTCAGCCTCCTCTGGGACCATAGTCGCAGACCCAGGCCCAGTCTCCAGCCCCACCACAGCCCTGCTCTGGATAATCCAGCAACTGTGTCACGCTGGGTAAAAGGGTCTTCCTTCATTGTCATCCCCCAGCTACCCCATCACTTAAAATACATCATCCCTGTTCCCATTTCCTCCCAGTTTGAAAGACAGGGCCTGGCCATCAGTCATTAGAGTTTACGACCAGAGGAAGAATAAACAAAAAGTAGCAGCAAAAGAGCAAAGTTTTGCTGACGGTGAGTATACCCATGTCTGCAATAGTTTAAGTCAAGCCCTGTACAGAGGTACCTTTTATTTTCTGGTGGTTTAGGAGAGGACTGTAGCCATGTTGCCCCTATCAGTGCATCCCCAGTTTGTTAGGGGCTCATTAGCTATAATGGAAACTGTGGTCTTTTGAATCAGTGGGGTTCAAATAACTCCTGCTTTACCAGAAAAAAAGTATTTTCTTTCCTGTTATGGAAAGAAGGAAGATGGCTTGTAAGAGGGAACAAAAGATATGAATTCACATGACTAATGGATTTAGATACATTTGAAGAGTGTGAGCTATATATTTTCTAGTATAAGGGGCCCTCTCCTCACCAGGATTTCTTGTGGCAGAGAGAAGAAAGTTTCGGATTGCTTTTGCATTTTAAAATGAAAGAACAGAGCATAGGAGCTGTTTTATAATCTCTTGCTGAGATCAAAGGAGGGAGAAGTAAATGCATATGTACTTCTTTCTCTGGTGCTGCACTACCTATTTAGTAGAACTAATGGAGCTTCCAATGTAGAAGAAGCAGAGATTAGCCTCTTTATCTCTGCTAACTGTAAAGAGTCCAAAAGGATTAATATTATTAAGAGTGAATTTCAACTAGAAAGTAGGAAGAAAATTCTCTGTCCTCTTTCTATTTTTTCATCTTTGTTACCAGAAATAACTTGGAACCGTAGTTTTCAGCCTCCCACTCATTCTTATTTTTTTTCTTCTTATTTCTCTAAAAACAGACTTAGAAATATCTAGCACCCCTGAGAAGCTTTGACTTTGTCAAATTTTTGACCAGTTTGCATGAGAATTGTGAAGAACTAACAAGACTGAGTAATCATGATAAGTTTATGAAATCAGATCCTTAAGTGTTTTGAAATAGTGTTATTCCACTGACCTCAGCTAGTGTGACTCCATGTATGTTCATGAACTTCAATAAAGCTACACTGACTCACTCCAGCTGAGGATCTGACCCTTGAAATTATGGAATCTTATCCAAAGCAAACTGAACTTCTGTCATGAATTGGTCTTCAAGGGAAAATAATTGCTAATTCAATGACTCCCACTGTTTTTACTGCAGCTGCTAGTCATTCTGTGCTGCAGAAAATCTTTACTTTTAACTGGTGAATCAAGAGTTTCCCCAACAGCTTCAATACACAGAATATCAGAGGTGCAGAAGTCCTCCAAATGTTATGTACTAGAAGGCAAGCCCTAGAGTCAGTCTATGAAGCAAAAGTGACATATGCAGGAGAAGTCCTCCCAGCTAGATATTGTGCCTTGGTGTCCTATTAGCTTTTCCACTGAATGATGAAAAAAATTAAAATAATCCTGATTTAGATGGGACTTTTTGACACATAGAGGGTCATCATATTCAGGGTTAATATCATGTAGAAACAGCTTGAAAGAGCTCTCTGGAACCAGTACTCAGCTTACGAAAGTGGTAACCCTGGCATGTACATTGATGCTGCAGCACCATCCAAATTAGTCCTTGGAATTGCAGAATTTGGGGCTGAAGAAAGTAAGCAACCTGCTCAGGAGGTTACAATTCCTCTGTTCCTCTTGGCATTCACTGAAGGGAGACGAGCAGAAAAGAAATGCGATAAAAAGTAAACGGCACTTTTCCTGCTAAGCTAATCAGTTCTGTTTGAGAACTGAGGGCTGTGCCAACTGCAGATCAATGCACTAAATCACTTTCTTTCTTGTGCAAGTCCGGCTGCCATGGCAGCTGCTAACAAGGGAATAAAGAAAACCATTATTGGATATTTAGTAGACTTTTTAAGTGCTTGTGTAAAGTAACATTTAATTTAATGCGAAGTTATAAATATAATTGGAGTTTATGGACATCATAGCAGGAAAATAAAAAGAAAAAGATTCCTCTTCTTTCTGTGTAAAGAGCTGTTCTGTGGTCCCAGACCATCCTTATCAAACTCTGTCTCCAGTATGTTAAAGAGGAGCTTTCCTATCAGGTTTTACCACTTCGTCTGTTTATTAAGAGGTAAACACTGAGATAATAATATGCTTGATATTTCACATGGCTTTAAACATGTTTAAGCTACTGAACAGGATTAAAACATACTTAATTTAGGATGAAATTAATGTACTCTAATGCCACAGGCTGTATTGACTAAGTCTTTGCTGACTATAAACAAAACCTACAGTTAGTGCTCCAGATGTGGATATGTGTAGATTTAATCTGATAAGCTATTTAAGACAACAACAACTGCATCCAGCAGATTTATTCAGTGATGAAATATTATATACCTTTTTTCTATTCTTTTCCAAAGAATTCTGAAATAATAATCTTTCTTGTCCCTGGCTGTGATTGGAACTAGTCCCTCCCTGTGACAAGTCTATGGGAGTTTTCAGTGATGTTATTAAATGGCTCATGAGAACATTGCAGTTTTCTTAGAAAGCTCAATTTCCGCAGCATTTTCAGAATTCTCTTAGACTAAAACACAGGACTCACATCTCTGAACTCCTGGTTGCACATGCAGAGCAGCCTAACTTTGTCACCATTTAAATCATCAATCGTAGCTATGCAGTGAAAAGCTTAATATAAAATACCCACGAGCAAGCAGTAGACTGCCTTCTCTTTAATTACATCAATCCTCAATCACCCCAAAGCAATGCCATCCTTGGAAGTGCTAACTCTGACAGGTAGTACTTCTGGGAATGCCATAAAAATGCCAGCAAAGCAGCAACGGAAGAGAAAATAAGCTGCCTCATCTTTGGAGAATTATTGGACTGTACTAACATTCAAGGGTACAATGTCAGCACAATGCAGAAAGAGTTAGATGCATAGCCCCCATCATTATTGTTGATGGGAGTCACGTGTCAAATTTTCTTTCATCACTCTGAAAACTTGGCCTTCTTTGTAAAGCTTTAGCCAACTTTTCCTTTGTTACTGCCCTTACCTAACAGATTTTGAAGTACAGTGATTGAATAAAGACAAAAAGGGGAAAAAGAAAACGCTAACAAAGTAGCAGTGATGAACCTGAAGCTTTCAGACTCTGTACGTGCTGTGATGGAAAGCTTAATAAATATTAAAATCTCACATGCCTTAACAGGTGAAACTGGAGCAGTAGTTTTTTAGTAAATGGCACTGTAATATCAGCAATGCCTGGGACAGCCCCAGGGCAGCTCCTAACTCTTTTTAGCTATTTCAGCTCCTAGAGAGTCAAATGGGAATTTAAGTGCCTAAATACTTAAATAACTGGCTCAATTAGCAGTCCTGAGTCCTGTCAGTAGCATCTTGTCCGAGAAAACCTTATAAATCTGAGCCCTCTTATATCACCCAGAGTTAATTGTTTGCTCTCAATAAGCACACAGATCTCAGTGAGAGCATTCCTAAATTATAATGGTAGTGCTGCCCACAGACAGATTGGTTAACACAAGGCTGCCTCATGTTACAAAGAATAAATCAGGGCAAGATTCAGGTTAAATATGCATTATTGTGGAAGTACAAGAGAGAGAGGTCATACTTTGCTGGCTTGCAGTAGATGAACAGAGAACAGAACAGATTTAAAAATGGTTTTAATCACTAATTGCTGACTGGACCTTTCTGATGAAGACCATTCATTTCCTAATGTGTAAACAGGTATTCAGTTTGGGAAGAGGAGGGTTACAGCTCAAAAGGGGGTGCTAGCAGGCAGTGCCTGCCCTCAAACATCCCGCCTCAGCTGGGGCCATTTCACATTCATCAGTTATGTAGGGGAGATGGATAGCTATATCTGTATGTGTGTTTGTAGGCATTGCTGCACGTTGGAGAATAAAATCTTAGAACTAAAAGAGCAGTTTGTGTTGAGGTGAAGCACATAATTATTCCCATGTTAGGTGATCACACTTTAGACCGAAACTATTGTCTTGTAAAGTATAAAAGAAACACTTAGCTGCTCATCTACAATGCTCCTATACAAACATCCTATTGTTTCCCCATGTAATAATTCTTAATGCTTGCAATTCTTTGAGTGCCCTCAGCATGAGCTCTGTGAACATAAAGGAATCCTGATCCATCCCTCAGTAACACACCAGTTTGTTGCCCAACCCTAGAGTGGATCAAGGCCTGAAATGGTGTCATGAAAACCTGTCAACAGCAAAGCCCTCTTGCTGGGGCTGCATTGCTCAGGGAAGCAAGACATCTCCTTCTGCACCACATGATCCAGACACCACCAGTGATAACACCCACCAGGACACAGGTCAAGACTTCTGGCAAGATAGAGTGGAAATCATGTCTTCTCGCTTTGAACATCTACAAGTTAGTCTTTCAGTCTAAATCAGTAGCCCAGGTCACAAATAAATTCAATAGGTACCTGCTGGGAGGGATTTCTTGTACTTATCTCAGCAGGTATGTACATGTTCATGCCAATGTCTACACTTGAATGTAAAGTGAGATCATCCCCTCTTAGGGTTGTACTGCCCCTCTTACAGCACATGATAGCTGAGTTTGCCTTAAATGTGTAGACAGGTGCTCTTTCTTTGAACATACTGATTGATATACAGCTCACATACAGTCAAATAGTCATAAGTAGTGTTAATCAAGCAGATTTATTTTATGCTTAATAAATCCAATGGCCATTTTTTATGGTCACCATTGCAAGACAGAGCTGAGCACTGATGCGTTTTGTGAGATTATTCTCTCTTGTACTTCTGTTTTCTAAAGTAATGGCATCCCCAAAAAAGGGGGGGAGGGGAAGAGGGGAAAAAAAAAAGCCTGCCAGAGTTTATAGAATGCAAAATAAAAATATTTCCAAATTGAATGTTCAAATAGCATAAGAAGCTTTCTGAAGACATGATTTTTAAACTGCCATCTCCAAGCCACAGCCAGATCACTTAGAAAGTACATACTATAGTACACTCCACAGGCAGATGGAGGTGCACATAAACTGATAATAACTTGAGATTTTTATCTCTGTGTGTCCTCAAGCAAGGCATCAGGAAAGAAAAAACACTTTTGCAGCAAAGTTAAATAGTTTTTAGATCTAATTTTACTAGGCTGAACTAGATTTCAGATTGATTTCTGTGGAATCTAATAGAGAACAGCACACATACATATTGTCTTTCTTGTAAAAAATCCACCAACCACTTTGTGGTTTTACTTACTTTGCTCTTTACTAGAAGTAATAAGAAACTAATATTTCACAACACAACATGTTTCATTCTGTAAATGCTCTTTCATGGTAAAGGAGCTTGGAATGGGCAGTTAACAGAGCACTGAAGTACAGCCCCTGGGATTTGTCTACTCAAACACCTATTTACATTCATACAGTGAAATGGCAGCTAAAACCTACCATCTCCAATTCTGCAACAGGTGAAGACAGCTGCAGAACATGGCACTGTGGAAAGAAATACTGTCCCAGATGCTGTATGCACTGGCTAAGGCACATGATGTGATCAATTAAACATATCCCAGAGGACAGATATATCCTGTATCTCAAAACTTACTGGATGGATTCGTACAAATCACATGCATAACTTTATTGCTGGTCCTTTCTGCTTCCTAAGTGATAAACTAGAAGTTACTTTGACCTCAGAGCAAATGAGCATGGCTGTGTGTGGAGGCCCTGCTGCCGTGCAGGGCTCCAGAGTGGCCAGAGCACAGGGGATGAACCTGCCAGTGCCTGTTAGGGGTTGAATCATCACTGGCAAAACATTTCACACAGCTTCCCCAAGAGCTTTCTAAGGTTAGCAGTTCTGGGTCAATAAACAGCCAGAAAAGGACGCACAGAGGTAATAGGATTAGTCCCATTGCTAGACCCCTGAGCTAGCTGATGTTTCACATTCAATGTTCTCTGCAGTATCATAATACCATAAACTGGTTTTGCTGTTTAATGCAATGGCATTTCAGAGGTCTCATCTTGGACAAGGGTCCCATTTTGCTAAGCACTGAACAAGAACAGAGCAGATTCTCTGCCCCAACAACTAGATAAATGAACACTAAAGGCAGCAAGCAGATCTATTCACAGAGGACCCCTGCGCTTGGCAAGCCATGGTCAACTTCCAGGTGAGGCACAGGGGCAGGTACTGTTGTGCCTGGGTGCTGTATCATACTGAACAGTTTGTTGCCCTGTTTCAGAGGAAGACTTTACGGCTCTGTGTCCACACCTCTGACTTCTAACTCAAGGCACAACCTGCCTCTTGCAGCTGAAAGCCTTCGCCTCTTACGCTGAGTATACAAACATTCACCAGTTTTTATCCTGTGCAAGTCACCAAGCTGGAACTCCTGCACCAGGATGCTGCTTTGCCTGCACTGAAACTTGAGCCCTCTGGAAGGGTTTAGGGCAGCCACATTTCCAACTTAAACATGGTCCTCCCAGCCCCACGGCTACCATGGTGTTCCTTCACAGGCACCCCAGCACAGCTTTGTCAGAGTGGGTATGAAAGAGCATCATATAGGGAGTTCCCACTTGCCCGTGAAGCAAAAAGCACTTGAGCAATGCTGCTGCTGCAACCGTGCACTATTGGTAACTCATGACTCAACAGCTGGTTCTCGAATTCAGCTGTAAAGGCTGATTCTGACACCAAGAAGGTAAATCCCTATCTAGAAACTAGCTGCTTAAACTAAATGATGCAGCATGGTGACTGTACAAGCCGTAATTTAGAAAGCTGTGAGCCCTTTTTGATAAATGCTGTGCTATAAAGACATTGCTATTTTCCTCACAAATTTGTCTTTTTTCTTTTCCTATAAAGACTCCCTCTGCCCTGTCATCACTGTCAGTCCAAGCCTGAACTGACTAAGACAGGAGAAGAAAGACAGAGAATCATTTCCTGATTCCAGGCTCTCTTCTTTCCCTGTACCCCACTTTCAAAATAAATGAAGGTTAACACAATTATGTAAAAGTAACTATGTCAGTGGCTACAAATACTTTAGAGAAGTAAAAATGAGGAGTTTTTCCAAGATGTTTTGCAGCTGGATTACATTATTGTATCAGACTTGACCCTTCCAGAGTAATTTCCTACTCAATACAAACAAAAAAAAATTACGACTAGTTTGTAATGTCCGCATAGTGTTTTTGAAAGAGTATTATTAAGGAAACCTCTGACAAATAAAGTAGCTTATGGTAATCAATTTGAATATGAAAATGAAACTAATTCAGTAAAACATTGCTACTGCTGATCTGGCAAACCACTGGTAGCCATCTGTCTAATCCTTCTTGTGTTCAGAAGTTGCATTTAAAAAAAAATATTATTAATAGTGCTCATTAGCTGCCAAGCAAATGGGCATGCCACAAGCTTCTGCTCAGAGATTAGCTAATAATAGCAAATACTACTTGCTTTTCCAAGTTTGAGCTACAGCCTGCTGTGTGATATCATGGTCAGGATAAGTTTTTCTGCTGGGCCCCACAAGGATGGGGAGGGACTGTAAATCATGGGTCCAAGGAGAGGTGCAACACCCTGTTGGTGCAAATTGTCTTCCTACAGCCCTTCAGCACCAACAGCTCCTCAATCTTGCCAATTGACAATCTATTCCAGTGCTGCACTATCCTTACTGTTAGGAAGTTTTTTTAACATCTAAAGTGAATTTCCCTTGGTGCAATTTAAGTCCATTACTTCTGGTTCTGTTAATGCACATGGAATACAGTTTGCTCCTTTCTTCTATGCAGCAGCTTTTATGTATTTGAAGACTGTTGTTATGACCCCACTCAGTCTGGTCTTCTTAAAGCTAAACAATTTGTCCGACATGTATAAGGCCTGATTTTTGAAAGTGTTTAGTTCCTGCCATTCCCATTGCTTTTATTCAGGTGATTGAGAATGAAAGAATATCAGACGAGTTGATGATCAAGCCGTATTGTCTGGTGCCCTTTAAATACTGATAGGTATGAAGGGCACAAATGCTGTTTATGGCTGTATATGTGTATTCTTGTCTTCACAATAAAACTGTATTTATGGGACTTGTGACTAGTCTTCTTACTGCATCCACAGGGCAAAAGCAGCTTCACAAAAAGAGGAGATTTTAGTGGAAACTTGGCCAGGCTTTGCTAAATCATTTGGAGTAAATAATTTTCTGGTTTTCATGCAAAACCAGTTGGGGTTTTTTGTTTGTTTAAATGATTTACATAGCTACTGTCAAACAGTGTTCGTGTTTCTTTTTTAACTACTGGCTGTTATCAGAAAATATACTTAAGAAATGTGAACTGAAATCTTTTTCCATCCCAAAACAGAGGAGACTGAGGTTTCTTCCTGCAATGGACTTCTCATCAGGATTTTTGTGCTTGGAGTACTGGAGCAGAGTTCCATTTGGCTTCACTTGAAGGGATATTTTTATAGTGAATGCACTAGAAAATATGACACTATCTATCTTCTTGCTTTGGTGTTTGGTGGCTAGAAATAAATTCTGCTATTCCTGTTCTTTGTCTTTCGATTTCCATTGTAAACAGGGCTTCCTTTTTGTCCATGTAGGCCCTCATGAAATCTCTCCTTTGTGTTATTGGAGGCTTTTAGTACAATTGTAATGCAAGCAATAATAGTTCCTTGTATTGATTCTCAAATGTAGGGTTATGTATTCTGCCTTTCTGGAGAAAAGAGTTTTTGAAATGTCTTGTTTTGTTCTCTTAGACCCTCTCTCCTAACCTTGAAAATAATTTCCTCAGACAAATATAGAGGACATTTACAATTATAAAGTAAAAATAGCCACTCTAATTTTGGGCTACCTGTCATTGCCCTTTTTGTGAGAAAAAAAAATCATAGAAGTAGAAGAGAGTGAGATAAAAAAAACAGGCTTTAGAGGTATTTCTGTGTATGGCTTTTTTGTATCCAACCATGTCCTTTATTCTTATTCAGAAGATTTCATCAAACTGCTTGAAATATGTCTAATTGTGATGGAAATTAAAATACACAGGGACCATAGAGTATGAATACACATCTCTCCTAGTCTTGTTCTGAAATGGTAAGCAAAAATAGCACTGAATTTCGCCATTGACAGTTAAGCTGAAGTAGTGTCCTATGGTATATATACAATAATAGGTAATACTGTGCAAAAGATGGAAATACACAATCATACCAATAGTTTTATACCTGTTTAGCTGTAAAAACCTACATTTAATTAACCTGTCATCTATCTTCCCCTCCTCCGCACACTTGATAATTCATATACGCAATGTGTTCTTTTCTTTGTACGTTGCTCACTCAAAAACCCTGCCCTTCTCCTCCTTCCAGACACACGCTAAATCTTCCAGTGCTCAACCAATGGATAGAAATATTAAATTACAATCTTTATGGTTTACAATGATTGAAAGATATCCTGTTATTAGGGCCTGCCTGAGTTTGGTGGACACAAACCCAGCCATTGCTGCTCTAAGAGTGCAGTAAATTTCATAGGCCATCCCCTTTCCCTGTCACACAAAGTAAAGGCACTAGCAAGGTCTTTGAGAACTAGTAACAACAAAACATTAAGATGGCCAATGGGTCCCTTAAGACAAAAAGAAAAATAATTAGATTGCACATTGCTGGTTGGGGAGAAAGATAAATCACAGAATATTCTTTTGGTATACAGCATAAAGCTACATGGTTTTACTTTTTGATTGGTTTCAGGAGTAAGCATCAGCAACCTCAGCAAGAAAGCACATATCCTCATTACTTGGTTGATGGATTAACTCTTTATGAGAAGTGAGAATATTTTCTCAGCAAAGAAGCTTTTAAGTTTGTGCACATCATCCAGTGTCTTGAGAGTTAGTCCTGAAGGTCTGAGAGTTGTGCAGTCAGGCACAAGACAGAGTACACTCCAGCTCATTGCATCTCAGTATCCAGGTTCAACAGTCAGTGCTGGTGCTGAAGCCAAGGACTGCCCTGATCCTATTTCTATCATCTGAAGCATTTCCTCTACCAAATGTAGCCTTTGGATTAAATCCCAAATACCTACACTTTTTTCACTTCAGTAAAAGAAACCAGTTGAGAATGTTGGGAGTGAGTAACAACCTTTATCCTGATCACAACCCAACAGTCCCACACACACTGAGATGTATCATACGGAGATACCAAATTTCTCAGTGAGCAACACCTTAGCAAAAAACTGTCTTTTGGTTAAATCATTCATAAATAGCTTAATTCTTTTGGTTTGAGACATCACCAGAATCCCTTAATAAAATTACAATTCAAGGAGGCTAATTTGTGCTCTAATTATATGTCGGTCTGTGCGTAAATGTTTCTGGATGGTGAAAAATTTTCTTCAGGCAATCTTTTATTCTGCTTATTGTATTTACCTAACAAAGAAAAGTCAGCTTTTACTGTAATTTCTCATAACAGAGTTCAGTTGTAATGCTACATAGTTAAGGGCAAACATATGCAGACATTTTTGATGTATTTTGATGCCAATCTTTAACAAGAGCAAGGATTATTAAATGTGGAAGAACCAGGCCAAAAGGCTATGTGCTGCTGAAAAAGTTTGAAGGCTCTTCAGTTGGAATGCCATTGGTAGACCAGCAGCCAGGCAGTCTACGGAAATTCAGAGAAATATTTTCTCACCCATAAAGGAAGTCCCCATGGGAATCCTTTTACCTGTGTCACTTGAAATGAGACATTCTTGATTTGGTTTTGGTGGTTCTGTCACAGAATGAAAGCCTCACAATGTGAGAGATTCATTTTCACCTAACTGAGGCTTTCTAAGCAGAGAAGTACTTTAGGAAAGCAACTAAGTCCTTCGTCCTTCAAAGTTATGAATTACCTTTGTAAAAGGTGTGGTTTTGTTTCTTCTGCTACCTAAACTAGACACTCTGCTAAAGCTGGTAACCAGCAAAGTACTCATAGTTTGTCAGAGGAATTCAGTCTAAACAAACTTATCAACAAACTAAATAAACGAGCTATCAAACCAAATAGAATATATCTTCAATATATCTCTGTTTCTAATGTTTGTGTTAACAGGAACTTTTCCCTGTAGATAACTCCTGAGTCAAATTTTAAGCTAGTATAAATAAGTATCAGTTCTCATTTTGTTGAATCTGTCCTGGCACATAATGCAGATGTTGGTTGTGGCACTGGAAGGAAACATCTGTGCCATCAACTATCTGCGGGATAAACAGAAACCGCAGGTAGAAGGAGCTGCAGTTAATATGAATGCGAATAAGAAGGATTGAAAATAGTATTCTTATTGTTTGGATAATGGCTTCCTGTGCACACCATAAAGGTTTTACAAAAATCAAATCAACAATTTATAGAATTATAAGCCATTGTAGACTCTTATGCCATCTCAGCTTTCCCTGAGACTTCTGGCTTAGCCTCTGTCAGAGAGAGGAAACAAGAGGAGATGAGCTGGTGGTCTCATCCGTTAGAGTAGTTCTCATGTCCTTCCTTCCAGGGCTGACTGCCTCCCCTGTTCCCAGATGGACCAGCCTGCATCCTGCTTTCCCAGCTCTGCAGTGCTTGGGGTCCGTCACTGGGAAGCACAAAAAGGAACATTATACAGGGACAGAAACCAGGAGGAATGTGTGTGTGTGGTATTTACAAGTGTCAACTCATGAGTGCACTGCAGTTCAGTGAACTTTAGTGGAACTATAGAGTCAAGCTAAACAAGAAAAAACCCACACTTGCCAAGACATTTTGATCTGAGAAAAAGTGTGGAGTAGATCAGAATGCACTGACAAAATATTGATTTCATATGTATCTTTTCTTCTCTTTTCTTCTAGAAAAAGTAAGCATACTGTCAACCTTTATAGCACCCTTCAAGTACCTGAGTCCTGGCACAACCACCATGGAGGATGAAGACAATTTAAGTAAGAAGTCTCTTTTCTCTATAGACAGATTAAAAAAAAAAAAAAGGAAAAGGAAAAAAAAAAAAAAAAAAAAAAACAACAGCCAAACCCTAAAAAATTAATTAAAAAAAAAAACACCAGAAATCAAATCCAACTGAGATGAGGTGGTTAACTAGGCTTAAATAAACTATATGTAACCCCAGAACTAGTCAATGGATTCTCTTGGTCCCTTACACCTGGACAAAGTCACCAACACTCCCTGAATCTGTGACTGCATAGCTGGAGGAAAGTGCTGCTGGGTTGAAGGAGCACTAAAGTCTTCAAAACACCAAGAAGTCTGGGAGTGTGCAGTTAGGACTGAATAACCCCCAGTAAACTACCTCGTTTATCACCCAGAAGCAATTATTGGGTGCTACCCATCCCTGCTTCTTGTAATGCATCCTGAAATGGTAAAAAAGGGGAGGGAAGCTTTCTGAACCAGATGAGCAACTCCGGGTTTCAGTATCACCTACCAGATGGGCTTCCTTTCCAGCCACACACACACTGACATGTTGCCCCTATTACAGCCGGTTGGTGAGAGGAATGTTTGGTTGTTTATTTTTTTCCCCTGACATTGTTAATCTTTCTTGGTTTAATCATGATGGGGCACCAAGGAAAATAGCTGTTGAAGGAGTGTAGGAACACAGCCCTCTATCTCCTGCCTCCGAGCATCACATGGACATCACACTTTTCTGCTGCACAGGGCTTTTGCAGTTCTAAGCAAAGGCAAAAAAAAATCCTGAAAACCCATCAAAACTGGTCTCAGGGAGGCTACATTTTCAGGGAGATATGACAAGTACACACAGAAAACGTATTATGCACGAGCTTATGCAGGCACCTCCTGCGTAATGTTTCCCAAAAGTGTTACTTAGTTATTTTTAGGTAATGTAGGAAGTTTGTACAAGCCAAACACTGTAACACCAGTTTCTTATTGCTACTGTAATGCCAAGACTGCTTCGTGCCTGCGCAAGCTTTAAAATAGCTCACATGGGCAGGGTTACGCTATGTTTTCTGAAAGAGAAATAGCAAATTTCACTGTTCTTGAGGTCATCCTGCCTAGCCCTCTCTTGGGTCAAACATACACTCCAGTGATAAAGCAGCAATTCGTTTCTTGGCACATACAACATATTTTAGGTGTTACTATAAGAATCTTTAAAAAAAGGAAAAAAAAATCATTTAAAAGCAGCCATATTTCAGTGTTCACTTGTAGTATAATGGTATAAATCCCACTAATGTCTACAGAATGTACCTGTGTTTGGCATTTTAAAGAGCTCCAATGATTTGCTCTTGAACAAACAGAGGAACCTTCTTCTGTGTTAACAGTTTAACAAAAGCCTAAGAGAATGCTGGCCAGGCAGAGAAGTGGTTTACTTATCCCTGTAGTTTTCTGCTCACTGAGCATCCTGTGAGAGTGCCCCTACCCAGACTGTGTTGTATTGAGAGGCAGAGTCCCACTAGCTGAAATTGGCACAAATCCTGTTTTACATTCTTTTAGCCATTCTTCATAAAGGGACCCATGCCAGGTTAACTACATATGCATTTTCAGCTGGTGATTATTAGCATATAGACCCTATTATTGTGGTTTATGATCCATGAACTAATGGTAGAAAAGTATATCACAGGCACTATGCACCTTTGGAATGGAATTTTGGGTGATTGCCAGTGTCTGATGAAGACCTTATTTTCAACATGCAAGAAAAGAACCACTGTATTCATTACCAGAAGTCAGCTGTAGCTGAGAATGTGAGGAATGTCACAGAAGATTAGAAACAGGAAGTTTAACTCTTTACAGTTCTCAACATTTGCTGTTAGTGACACGTTGAGAAAAAGGACATTTAAATGGGGGTCCTCCCCATGGTGTATCTGCCTACCACCCAGCAAAAATTTTACTCAGCTAGTTTGCACCTGAATCTTCGTATTTCTTAGACATCAACAGACCTGTCTAGTCATCTCTGGAGCCCACTGATGCTTCTGATCGCAACAACAGCCAGGAGCAGGGAGTGATTTAGTGTGATGTCAAAAAGTGCACCCTTTTATTGCTTCAAGCCTGCTGTCTCTGGTGCTTGGATTGCATGAAACTGAATAATCATTCCTTGTTCACTGCCTGCTTGCCTACATTTCTTGATGTTACAGACCTCTACATGTCCCTGATCATTAATCGTTCCATCCACACTATACCAAGGCAGACTATTACTAGACAAAGATACTTGCAAATCTGGGGGGTACCTCTGGCAGGAGTGTATGATGCATGGAGATCTCATTATGCAATGTTGCCATATGTACAGACTTGGTGCAGCACTCTTCTGCAGGTGTATATCTCTCCCCAGCATCAGCACAGGGAGCTGATAGTGATGGTCCCTAACATATTTCAGCCACTGCAACAGTCTTGTAGGATGACTCCCAGCCCCAGATTCAGTGTATTGAAGCATGTACAGTTGTAAGCATATCGGTCAAATTCCTCCTCAGGCAGCATGAGGCCCCAGAGCTTTTGATTGCAGTGTAATACAGCAGGGACTCTGCCTCTAAGAAGACAATGGCTATCCCCTTCCAGCAGTCAGAGCTGCAAGCAATCCCCCACAGAATCAGACCCCCTGTTTTGGTTTGAGAACTGTGCCTATTGCATCATTTTGATTGTTCCCGTGCCTAAAGCTAAGCTATAGTCTTGTCCTGATTCAGGGAGTCATGGACTTAGATCTGTTTCTGCCATGGGCTGCCCATGGTTCTTGCTGCACGCACTTATTTCCTAACTTGAACAGAGAGCATCGGAGTCTGAGTATTACCTAAATCAGATCATTAGGTCATTTGAATAATTCCCCTAGTTGGTAAGTGCTGTACTAGATGTGCATGGATTTTACGGTTATTTCAAATAATAAAATGGGCAAAGCAGAGTATCTTCATTGCAGAACAGCTAGAGGCAATGGCAATCACCTTTCACAGATTTTCAGTCTTCAGTCTGTAAATAAAAAGTCCTGTACTTTTCTTGCACTGGTAGTGCTTCCTTGCACAGTGTGGTGTTACAAACCAATAAAGTCTAACAATACTGTTTTAAACAGCCTGAACCCTTTGAGCTGGTGGGGGGGGTTCAGCAGCAGCAGAGAGATCATGGCAGGTTTACCTTAAGTAGACTTCTTTCATGAAGGTTTATAATACATATCTGTGTGCTTTCATGTAAGAAAGAAAGGATTGATTTTTTGCTAGCTACAAGTTTATTATTCTAAAGTCAAGAATACAAAACTAAAAATCCCAGCAGAAGTTTCCAGTGCTTCATTGTGGATTCAATAAGTGCATGAAAATACCATCCTGATTGCAAGAGGAGACTGCCCAACATTGTATTTGATGTAACAGCTGACCTTGGTCAACAGTACTATGGCTCTGGCTCCTGGGTTCATACCTATCACTTCTAATTTAAAATTTTTCACTTTCAAGTTTCCCAGGAATTATGGAGGTCAGTCCTAACCGCTGCAGTCAAGGTGATGTAGATGGACAGCAAAAATGTACTCCACATAAGCAGGTCAAACGGGCTAGATTTTAAAACACAGAAAAATAAAAATTAAGTCCAACCTTTATGCTGAGAGTGTGTTGTAGCAATCTTGTGTTTACTAAAAACAGACAGCAGCTTCCTGTGTCAGAGCTATCAGTTGAACCAGAAGTTTGCTATGCTACAGAGATTGCAAATTCTTTCTTTCAGTATCATAGCTTTCCAGTAATGTACTGCCACTTGTAATTCAATAGTAAAGATGCCAGCCAAAATTGTGATGCCACCTACCACCACTCCTTTCCCATCCTCCCTGGAAATTGGCTTGGCAGCAGAATAACCTTCAACAGGAACAATATTATCTCTTCAAATGTAGCGTGGAGTATCAGATGGCTAGTTTTGCAGAGCCCTCATGACCCAGAGACATAGGCAATGTCATTATTAGTGATGCATTATAGTTCTGAAAAGCTCTTGATAATGCAGACTTCCTAGGCTAACTCTACTGTGCATAATAACCAAAAGGATAAAAACATGAAAGAGCAGACAAAAGACTGAGGAATAGTGCATAAATAAATATATTTCACTAACTGCTTTCCTCTCTCCCATTCAATTATTGAAACAAATAAGAGATTGCAGTGTCTCCTCTTGCTTGTGAAACTGCAAAAATCAGTGAATAAAGTTTCCTGAGGAGCTATTGCTGTGCAGAGTTGTGGGGCTTTTTTAGAAATCTTACACAATAAATTAGAAACTATTGCCAAAAAATTACAATCTTTTTCTTTCTTTTTTTTTTTTAACTCCCTCCCCTTACAATTTTATTATTTTCCCACCTTTCATCATAGGAGAACCTTTTTTTTTTTTTTCCAAAATGTAGACAATGTGTTTTGGGAACTCAAGAGCAAAGACATTAAGAGAGATAACAGGACTAAAAATGATCCACAGTTTTGCATTTTCCCTGTGTACATCCTCCGACTTACCCCTTTCCTTTTAGTGCTCTTCATTTCTAAAATTGCTTGTGATTGTTCTATTACAGCTGCTTACAGTATTTATCTTATGTGGTTTGGTGTCATTTGCCTGCTTTGTCTGATTTTCACAATAGAAGTACATGTGCCACCATTAGAGAAGTAATCTTATGTCTGCTACACTGAGGGCTCATAAAAGACACATTTCAAAGACCTCCTATTTCAAAGATACCTGAAAGTATAAAGTAATTTCACTTCGTCCAGCGGCTGCCAGGTATCTATCACACAAGTCCATCAGGCTCCCAGGCTTTCTGCGGCACTCACTGAATTTAGGCTGCCTCTGATTTACATGCCATGATGACTTCTGGCGTACTGCAGCTCTCACTGGGGTCTGTGAAGAACTGAGCTATTTCCTGGTGTTTCAGGATCAGGTCCTCCAGAAATCTGGTTGACTGTAAGGATACTTACATGTATTTCTGTAATTGTGACTAGGCCAAAACATACCATTAATATCAGCATATCCCTTGTGCCTCATCTCTGGCAGTTTTGCACTCCATCTCTGCATTTTTTTTCACTACAACAGTGTAAACTCCCTGTTGGCCAAAACCTGGACTAGGCAATTTCACAGACAGAATTTAAAACAAACGAGTAATGTTTACTTTATGTTGCCATGTTTTTAGTTAGCCACTGTTTTAGTGGAGTGATTAAGGTAAGCTGGTAAGGTCACACATTCATGTTCACAAATCTGCAGTTCTCCGAGTATGAAACTAAAAACACCTGGAATAAGAAAATATGAATTATAAATACAAATAACCTCTCGAGTTTTCCTATTCAGTGGTGCATAATCAATACAAATTCTTTTCGAACCTAAATATTGTGAGAAGCAAGAGCTATCTTTCTTTTCATGCTTCCTGACTACAATATCATTATGTACCATAATTGGCTCTGTAAAAACCTATTAGGTAAGATGAGCAAGGAGGTGTGAAATACAGAACCAAACCTGCTTCCTGCTAAAAAGTGTGTCTGAGTCAAATTATTTCACCTTTATTTAAAAAAAATGCACACAACTGGGATGGGGATGGAAACATGGATTCTGGCTGGGATGGAAACATGAAAAAGGGTCACATTGGAAAATTGCTCGCCAAAGCCACTGCCACGCTAAATAGAGGAAAGCTAAAGTTGGCACCTCTTTCCCCCTCTGATCAAAGTTTCCATAAACAGAGGTGTGAACTCAATAAGAATGGACCATATTATCCTTGTGTCTTAGTTAACCTGACCTTTTAAATGTCTTATTTCCAGCGAGGCTGGTTTAAAGATGTCATACTTTATACAGCTGAATGCCCTATAATGAAAGTTTTTTTTTCTTTTATGTATTTCTTTTTCTTTCCTTCCTCTCCTGTCTTCATTCTCTCCCCTTAGCTCAGAAACTAAAATTTAACTAGTCAGCAGGCACTAAGACCTTAACTAGGGCACTAAGGCACATTAACTAGCACAGGCACTAGGACCTTCATTTGTCAGTTTGTGTTCTGCCTCAGCAAAACACCACAGCACAGAGGTCTGCAAGTAACTTTGGTGAGACAGAGACACAGGCTGGAAGCTCAGTGTGTTCTGAAGCATTTTCAGGAAAAGGAGCCTAAAAACCTCAGTCCTCAGGGCCCCCACACATGCAATTGAGCCATGATTTTTACTCATATCTAATCAGTGAGTTGCTTTCTGTGGAACATCTTGCACAAGTGCAGATTTACTGCTTTGATGGAAAAAAGTCTTTTGGTATTTTATACAAGTGCAACTCATCAGGATATAAAGGAGGTTTTTAATTATGATGGTTGGTTCCACATAATTCTCTGGAGGCCCCTGTGCATCTGCCAGCCCAGCCTATGCGTGGTTTCAGCAAAGACACACCACTCCAGCAGAAGCTCCTTGAGGCGTAGCAAGAAGCTTACCCCTTACAGCCTTGCAGACAGTTTGTACATCAGATTATAGAGGAAATCAAATATAGCTATGGCCCCACAAAAAGTCAGAGTGCTGTTCTCTGTTCTCTAAGGACCACAGGGACCTTCTCTGTGCTTGGGACTCAGGGAGTCTGCACTGGTGGCAGGCTTGTGTCTGACAATAACGAACCACAGGATAGGCTGTCACAGGATAGGATCAGTGCTGGTTGGAATACAGCAGGCAGCCAGACAGTGCTCTGCTCAGAAAGGAATCAGGTGCATCATTCCGGGGATGGATTGCTTCACAGGTTGGTTGCACTCATGTGTACTTCCTCAACTAGTCTCTGCCCCAAGGTACACACAAGAGGACTAGAGGTTGTAGTACGTTTAAACAAACTCATCAGAAATGACAGATATGTCACCGGATGCTTCTTTAGGCAACAGAATGTTTTCTGTCTCGTTCAGGACATCAGTGAGATGAATCTCTGTTCTCAGTCACTCATCCGCTGTAGCAAAGAGCATTGCCTTACAGCATGGGTGTTGCACAAGCGTAGTTCACAGCAGTGTGTGATCCATTGGCTCAACAACAATGGAGTGCTTTCTCAATGGCTCCCTACTGTTATTTCATTCCCTTCCTGGCCCTCCTGGCATTCACTCTCTCCCATTTCTTTTCTTTGACATAGGTCATTCTATACATCAGCAATCAGTCTCACCATGATGTTCTGCCTTTCCCTAGTCTCATTTGGATTTATCTAGAATTTCTGCAATATTTGTTGTTGCTGATGCAGGAGCTGAGTGTATCTGCAATTGAATTTGAAAGACACTCACTTAATAAACTAGAATCTAAGTAAAGACCATATTATTGTTTCAAATGCTAAGGAGGTCTGTCAGATTATTTCTTAGACTCTATTAGTGATGTTTACAATATAAGAGTCTATGCTGTGAGTAGAGCCAGTCAGTGTGCTCATTGCGAATAGATTACTCAATGCATTTGCCCACTTTTCTGTTTGTGAATCATATGTGAATCATTTCTGACTCCTAATGATGTGTTCATAACCATTCACCCACATGGATTATAGAACAAATCTCAGCCTAGGGGAACTTTGCAAAGTATTCACTTTTTACTACTAATTATCCAGTGTGAATGCAGTAGTTCATTTAAGTCACATGGCATCAGTTATGCTTCATCTTTGAATCATGTAATCTTTTTTTTTTTAAAGCAGGAGGATAGTGACTAATACAAGTAGAACTTAAGGGACAAGTAAACATTCAGGACACACATAAAATCTGTGCTATGAATAATAAATCAACCGTTATACAGATATTTGAGGAAAAAAAAAAAACAACAAAACAAAAAGGGCTGAACAAGAATATGTCATTAACTTTTTTGGGAGGGGAGCTATTCTGCCAGCCCTAGGCATAATATCAGCTACTACGATGAGAACTGTAATGAGAGGTTATTTCTTTCTTTACTGACAGGTACCAGCAGTGCAGAAGTAAAGGAAAATCGAAACATTGGCAACCTGGAGGATCATCCGATATCATCTAATGAGAGGGCAAGAGGGGGAACACCTAGCAGTAAGAGAAAAAGACCCTTAGAGGAAGGCAATAATGGCCATTTCTGCAAACTCCAGCTCATCTGGAAGAAAGTCTCATGGTCAGTGACGCCAAAGAATGCTCTGGTTCAGCTACATGAACTAAAACCAGGTTTACAATATAAAATGGTTTCCCAGACAGGTCCAGTGCATGCTCCAGTCTTTGCTGTTGCTGTGGAAGTAAATGGACTTACATTTGAAGGCACAGGGCCCACAAAAAAGAAAGCTAAAATGCGTGCTGCGGAGCTAGCTCTGAAGTCATTCGTTCAGTTTCCCAACGCCTGTCAAGCTCACTTTGCTATGGGGAACTGCATCAACCCATCCACAGACTTTACTTCTGATCAGGCAGATTTTCCAGATACTCTGTTCAAGGAGTTTGAACCATCTACACACAGTGAGGACTTTTCAGTCTATAACCCCGTTAATAATGAATTGCTTTCCACTGCTTATCGACACGGGCGCTTACTCTGCCATACGCTGGACTTAATGGGCCACAGTAAGCAAAACAAGCACAAGATGGCATCCAAAGCAGAGAGTGAGAAGAACCCGGTGATGCTGCTAAATGAGCTGCGGTCAGGCCTGCGGTACGTCTGCCTGTCGGAGACAGTGGAGAAACAGCACATCAAGAGTTTTGTGATGGCGGTACGAGTGGACGGGAGAACATTTGAAGGCTCAGGACGTAGCAAGAAGCTGGCCAAGGGTCAAGCAGCACAGGCAGCCCTGCAGGCCCTTTTTAACATTCGGCTGCCCAGCCACATTCCCAGCAGGAGTAAATGTCACCATTTGCCACAGGTGAGAACTCCTGGGTAGCAATCACCACGTTGGAGGAGCTCTTTGATGAATGGCATTAGCATTGCTGTAGCTGTTTTCTACCAGGTAGTTCCTGTAATGTTATAGCAAGTGCCATGCCACAAAATAGTTCTTGTCTCGTACAAAGAGCCAGATGCCACCAGCAAAACCATATCCTGAAGTCATTGGGTACAATTTGCAACCTTTTCCATAGGAAGAATAGATGAGAAAGCAAAATGTAGGGGGAAATGCCAACATTTCAGCTCACTAGAGAGAATGATAACATTGACACAAGCAGAAAAAATAGGTCATTCTGTAGTACTGCATCTTTTTTGACTGAAAGGAGCCCATAAATGAAGGGATGCCCCATATCCTCCTTTCAAGAGTTATTTTTTAATGAGGCAAGTGCTGTTCAAAGGAGACAGCAATGCCAAAGAATGTGCCTGTGTCAAAGCAGTCTCCAGACAATTCTACTACTGGAAAAGTTAAGGATTTTTGTTTATTATAGCCTCACTTTTTGGGTTGGGTTTTGGTCTCTTTGTTTCCAAGTATGGCTCCAACAGCACAGGAGTTTTAGTGAAAGCTCTGAATTTTCCCTGTAACAAATGAAGTGATTACTGCTGTATTCATACAGAAAATATAGATCTGAGGTACATACTTAGCACATCAAAATTTCATAGTTTGTGATATGCCAAAGGCTATCTTATCATTAGGCAGACTCATGTCAATTTTCTAAGTTCAAAGGAAGCCATGATTTGCAGACATTGGGAAATGTTACATGATTTTAAGTAATTCCTTGATTTGTTTGCACTATCATAAAAGGTTTGATCCACCAGAACCAGGATGTGATCTACCGCTACAAGGCTCCTTTTATGAAGGGAGCTCTTAATGTCCAGGATTTAATGCAAAGCACTGGGAGCGCTAAGAGTCATTCTCCTGCTGGCTTGCTGTGAGACCCCAGGCAAGCCATTTAAATACAATATGCCTGTAATAAAAATGAGCATATTATATGAAAGAACACTTCAAGATCCTTAAGTAGTGTGTAAATGCAAATTATTAGCAATTCTCATTAACATTAGTAAAGATATCCATTAGCTGTTCAAGGAGTTTGATAGAGGAGGAATCTTTAGGTGACATGATTGCCTGCAGGACACAGGAATTATATTTGGTGACCTACAAGTTTCCTTCCTACATTTCCAAAAAGGAAACATGAGAAATGTAAGAAATTCTAAAATACATCATAATCCTCCACCTCTTCCATTTAATTCTGCTTTGTAACGTCCATGAAGCAAGGGGATAATAACATAATTCAGTAATAGAAGTGATTTTCACGGAGTGCTTTGCAGGCATTTTGGAAGCCTTTGCCAACCTGGCAGTTCCATCCTCTCCAGTACAGGTAGCTTTAAATGAGAAATGTATGCTGCTTCCCCCTCAAATTAATTCTGGTAAAAAGTAGTTTGCTTAAATGAACATGCCTATGGAAACCTAGCACTTAGATATAAAGAGGAATCACTAGTCCTGTCCTGTTGGCTGCTTTGCTGCTCCTAGTGAATTTTGCTGGGTGGATCAGCAGGTAAATACCATGTATTCATCAACTGATGGTTTGTCATGTTCTGAAACTGCACCACAAGAATCTTTACTTCAGTTCTTGAGCTGTCTAACATATTTATTCCCTGATTTCTTGGCTTCACAGTCATCTTCTGCTTAAATATCACATCTTAGCTGGGTCTCCAACTGTTCACTAGGCAACACATTCTTCAGTGTGTATTCTCTTTTTAATGGCCTTTTCACTTTTCTGCAGATTTCTAGACTCCTTATCTTCTTCTCCTCACTGTTCTGAAGGTATAAATGTCAGTGAAAAGGTGTCACTGAACTTCCTCTGTCAGCATTTTTTGAGTGGTTATGTATTGTCCAGCTGAAAGATTACTCAGGCATTCAGCACATTAATTGAGAGAAAAGCCTTAACACTGATTTCTGGTGACCTCCTTACTAGCTGTTTTCATCAACAGACATAGCAGCTGTGACAGAAAACCTGTGTCATGTGTTATTGAAGTCATACCCCAACTTCCACTAAAACCAACAGACATATTTCAACTGACTTCAGCTGGGCTATAGTTTAAGCATTAAATCCAGAAGCATCTTTACTTGTTCTCTACATTATGCATATCTCATGAAGTGACAGTCTTTGCTCACTGCTTCAGCCAGCCCATTGGGCTGTTTGGTCAGCCAAAGCAGTGGTAGCTGTACTGGGGAGAATGTTGTTCTCATTGAGCTGTGGTCAGAGCCAGCTTCTCCCAAAGCTGTTTCAGCTTGTCTCCCTCATCTTCTGTGAACCACATTTTCAAGGACACATTTCAAGGTAACTTTTCAAAGCTATTCCTAATTTGGAGGCTCAGCTTGTTTTGTGTCCAGAAGTGTTTAAAAGCAGCAGAGAACCCTGAAACCCAAATAGCTTAGGCACAGAATTTGAAATATTGGAGGAATGTTGTGTATGTGAGTTCTTCACAGAATATGGAGCAACTGTTGTCCTAGCCAATCATTCAGTCTTCTCATGTGCTTTGTTCTATTTGTTAGGATATCAGTAGGGGCAGGCAAACAAGATCAGGTGTAACAGTTTCACCTATACTTTGACTATTTTGTAGAATCCAGGAGTATGTTTATCTCTGTGGTTACCCTTTACAAAGAGTATTCCAAACTTTGCATGTCTCTGGTCCTATTCCCCTTGCTGTTATCAGTGGTGTTAGGACTGGAAACAGGAAAAGCCAAAAATCTTGTGATACTGGTAGTCGAGTTGTGCTGAACTTTTGGATTTCACAATGTCCAGGAAAGTGTCAAGAAAGTTCAGATGTCTTTATGAGCTGTGCCTTCCGACCATTGACATTTTTGCCTTTCTCATCAGGGCTCTCAGGCATCCCTCTGCCTAGGCCTCAGGCATGCCCTCGGTCTGACAGCCACTTCTCCTGCTGACCAAGGGAAATTCAATGTAAAACGTCAAAAAAAGCACCATATCCTCCAGTCTGAGCAATTTACAAAACTGGTGCTTTCTTAAAATAACATCGCTGTGCCTCTGATTTTCTTCCCTGTGATTGTTCCGCAAGGCGTTTGGGCTGACTGCAACGCTATATCCCCAAAATAAACAAAAGTGTATCACACTTTACACCAGGAAAAAAATAGAATCTCATAATTTAAAGCCAAAATAATTGAGATTGTGTCTTCTTTACCACCATCAACAGCTGTTCTATGAGACTGAAGTGCAAGATAAATGATAACGATGGTCTGAGTCTGGGTGCACCATGTTGATCAGAGTAGGCAAGACATGAGCCTAGAGGCCTACTAAACTAATGGTAGAAATAAAGTGAGTCAGGAGAATGGAAATTACGACACATAACTGTGTGCCTTCTCACTAAATATTGCTCCTTGTTTCCTAGCATACTTGGTCCATCAAATAATAAGCAATTTTTTCAATTATCAGTTTTATGGAAGTCTAATGAATGTTTCTGCCCACCTTGGGAGCAATGTCTCCTATACTCCAAAATAGGAGACAACATCAAAGGGTGCTGATCTAACCAGACCTAATGAGTCTGCACTGGTAGAAATAAATCTACACACTCCCAGGCTTCCCAAGTGCAGTGTGCTCATTTCAGGATGTGAAGGTGACCTCTGACTGCATCTGACCAGTTTACAGATTGTTTTTCTAATCCTGTAGTCCTTCTAATCTATCTCACTAAGTCTTAACAACATTCTTACTGCTGTAGAGCAAACCCATTAATTAATATTGCCATAACAAATTAGTAATAGAGGGGTGCTTGGATTTCAAGCAGACCTAAATTAGAAGAGAATAGGTGTGAAAATCACATTCAGTCTGCTTTGAAATCGCTTAATGCTGCTGTTGCTGGGTCACATCCAGAGCCTCCAGAGCAGTAGCCGTCAATTTATTTGTTTGTTTAAATGAAACCTCATTGTGGTTTGTGTGTATATCATGAAAAAGAACTTTTTTTTTTCTTCTTTGGCAAATAAAGCTTGAATCCAGGTAAATTCCTATTTGCCAAAAGCTTCATTTACAGATCAAAACAACCTCAGGATCCCTGTTGCAAAGATGCTTTACCCTAAACAGGTCGGGGATTCAAGCCAGGTAACTTCAGTGTCACCTTGGTGAGCAGTGTCGTTAGAAGAGCAACTATGTCAGGGAAAGCCCTGTGCCACACGCTTTCACCCACTTCCCTCCAGAAACCTGTTTCTCTGTGCTGCAAAACTGCTTCATTTTCACACAGTCAATTGTCCCTGCCTTATTCAAGTTATTTCTCTCCATGTCCTCATTTGCCACCTTCTCTGCAACCATGCTCTCTCTTCCTGTGTCTCTATTAATATGGGGTTGAGGTTGGCAGTGATAGATTTGACTCTGGTGTGAAGAGGGACAGCACACAAAGCTGGTGTTGAGCTTTGAGAAGCTGTTCCAGCCTGTGTCTGTGAAGAGCTTTGTCTGGTCCACTGATGAGGTACATTTTCTTTATAACCGCCCCTGTTTTCTCCTTCACAAAGAGAAACAGCTGATATGTGTGTATGTTTCTCTGACAGTGGGAAACGAGAAAGGGAAATGTTGGGGAACAGAGAGATGCCTCTGCAATGCAAATAATGTTTGATTTTCAGCCACCTATTTCTGACTTTGTAGGTGGGGAAAGTTGTTTCTTATAGTCAGAGCAATGGGTAGTAGAGACATTTATAGGATTACAGTTTGTTAAGCAAAACAACGGCAAAAGAACCAATTTAGAAACACAGCATTAGTACACCAGATACTGCTGTTATTATCTTGGTTGTTAATAAGATTGCAGTCACTTTTAGGCTCACAGTTGAGAAACCAGGACCACCCTCTTACCCCTCATACAAGTCCAACATAAAAGATGATTAATGCCCCAGAGAGATTACAGTTTGAGTCTTAGATGAAGAAATTACCATGTTTTAATGCTTATAATCCATGCAAGATCAAAGGGAGATGCAGAAGGGCTACCTACCTGAAATCACAGGAAAAAAAATTAACTGGGTAGAAGGGGCTCCAGACGAATGCTCTCATAGCATCAGCACATATATGTAAACACATTAAAGGATTTGCACATAAAAACCAGTCATCCCTACAAAATAACACATTGTTTTGCATCAGTTGGGCTACAGTAATGCTGCAGCTGTCTGCAGCAGGAGAAGTGTCTGAGTTGGCATATCCCTCTCCGCCCTCCATACCTCTCTCATTAGCTCCTCAGTTACTGTACCCTGTAACTCCCTGCTCCCTCCTGGTCCTAAACAACTCCAACAGGATCCCCAAAAGATTCCCCCACCCTTGTTTTTAAGTCCTACATGATACAGAACATACTCAAGGCTTTCAGAGCATTAGGTATGCTAAACAAAACTCTTCTAATGGAGATGTTAAAGACTAAATATGCCACTCACCTAATTAATAATACTTAGGAAAGCAGTAATAGTGATGATAATTAGTTAATGAATGGCCCATCTTCATTTACAGAAGTGAAAAAAATAATTCTAACATCTTCAAGAAAAGAATGTTTAAAGCTGAAAGGCATTTTCTCAAGTGTATATATACTTAGGTAATTTAAGTTTATAAGCACCCCATAACCCTTCTTCCTCTGAACAAAGAAAACTGAAAATACGATCTTTTCCTCGTAAAGGCTCTGAGGAGTCCATCAGTGCATTTAGAATGGGGTGAATATGATTTAGCTGCCTGACTTGGCTGCTGGCTGCTCTTTCAGCATAGTTGTAAATGCCTCATACCATTCGTAGTGCACAGAACCATCATTTGATTTCTTCCTTTCAGAGTCTAGCTTATTAAACATTGCTAGTGGACGCAGTGGGGACTCTGCTGACTTCTGTTATTTGCCACAATGAACCAACCTTGCCTATCCAGGAAGCTGATGGTGTGGATCTGATTTGTGAAGAATTATTATGGGTGCAGCCCATTATGGTGAAACAGGTTGTGCAGAATGATTACGGCTCCAGCAACAAGCAGAGCTAGTTAGTACATGAAAGCTGAATCCCAGACTGGTGTCATCCACACATAAAACTTCCTTCTAAACCAGACACTCTCACAGCTGTCAGAGTCGCCTTTGTTACTTTCTGGCTTTTTGAGTGAGCTAGGGACACTTCAAAAAGCTCTCAGCAAGCTGGACCTCATTAAAGCTCCTGCTTCATCCTGGACTTGCATCCTGACGTTGTTTATGATGCTGCATTATTATCTACTTAATACAAGCCATGATCATTCTGCTCCACTAAATGGAGTGTAATACAAGTGCCCAGAGTGAATTTCTCTTTGGTTGAGTTCCATGCAAAGCCTTCCCTGTTTGAGCTGGAGCATTACAGTCATGACAAAACCACGTTCTTTGTCTATTTTTGTCTGTAGTCACATCTAGGAAGCCTTAATTATTCAGACAGATTTTTTTCCCTCTCTGTACAGAGTGTCAGAAGCAAGCTCCTACCATTTATTTTATGATGACTACCTCCCTCTTGTGGTCCTTGTGCCAACCGTATGGCAGGCAGAACATTACAGTGCGAGGGCAAGACAAATAACACAGAATGCCAGGGCACCTCGGAAAGGAGGCAGCTCAGAGCCTGCAGTTTCCCCAGTGATGCTGCTGAGAAGCCCAGTACCGCATGCAGCAGAGGGACCGCTCCCTTCCTGCTGAACAACGGGAAATGTCTTTGCCTCTTCTTTTTTATTGCATTTGCTAGCCTTTAAATAGTTCATTTGTATAGAAATTTTGGACAAACCCAGCATTTCTCCTCCCCTTTTATCTCAGCTAAACCGCTCATACATACTGCAATGTCATAAAATTCAATAGGTAGAATATATTTAGGGCTTAATCTTAGGATTGTTGAGAATTAATGGACAGAGCAGAATTTAGACTTGTTACAATGGATATAAAAAGTGATTTATGTGTTTAGACATTTATAAAACCAAGCCAAACTGGAGAATTGGCTCATGTGCTTTGAGAGAATAAAATCCTTTGTTGTTCATTTAGTGCTTTCTTTATATGAACATCTTTCAGATGAATTTGAATCTCTAATGGGAGCAAAATTTATCAGAGCAAGTTTTTCTTTTACTTTTTTTACATGCATGATGCATGATATGATATGATATTTTTACAAACTCCTGAGAAATAGAAATGGGAGATAAATATGCGTACTCATTGGGAGAGTGGGTAAATTATCCACCTTCTTTCATCACAAAGTTTTATTCAGTGAAAACAATCAATATCATCTATGTCTCATGATACCCATCAGCTTAGACTGAATTCTAAGACACATAAAATATTAATGCATCCATAAATCTTTCCTCCTCTACCTTAAATGCTTCAGTATTGTTTCTAGACAAATTCACGTTGCTTTCTTATCCTTTTTAGTTTTCTAATTGGTAAGTCAGTGTTTACTTCCAAGCAAGCTAATCATTATTTCCTGTTTGTCTTCTGAACTGGAGCAGACATTTGATACGAAAGCACCTAAGCGTGATTGCTCTTAACCTACTTGTCATCACATCTGCTGCAGACACCAGCCATGTAATAAGATCTGAATTCAGACAATGGTACCTTAAAATCAGTGTTACACTGAGGTGCCACCCAAATGAGCACATGCTACTGAAACCACACTGATATGCTCTATAAATTCCTTGTGTGCTGTTTCTTCTTACTCTATTTATCCAGCTCACCTTTAAAAACTAAAGGTGGGAACTTTCCCTGAAGAAACGTAGTCAAATGAACAAAATTCATGTGTTTTGATTTGCTCAGAGAAATAGCCTAAGCGGACCATGCTTTCTAGATTTTTCTGTTCATGTCATTTCATTGTTGAGTTCCTATTTTTAGGCCATCTTCTATGAACTGGGCATTATTACTCACAGAAATAATTACAATCAACTCCTTTCCCTTCTATGTGGGTCACTGCTTTATTAGGTTAAACACAAGGAATTATGTGAGTCTCCAAGGTCTTGTGGGGAGGGTGAAGACAGCAGCACTGGCTTTATTTCTTGTTTGATAATTAGTTTTTATCTAAATCAACTCTGCCATATACGTTTAAGGAAAAATGCTCTCAGGGATATTTGAGCATAAACTCATTACTCCTGAATCAGCCCTCTCTTTTCTTCCACTTTCCTTGATATGCACACAAGTCACTTAACCCCCAGTGCCTAATGTCCCCTGCATACACACCATGGGGACAAGAGTTTATAACAGCACTACAAATACACTGTTAGGGCTTGATTTTCCTGTCATTACAGAGAAACCATGTCCAAGAGAGGTACAGAAATTGAGCATGCTTCTTTATCAAGCTACACAGAAACCCTCTGCTAACCAAAGCAGTGGCCATCAATGTGCAGCAGACAAAAAAGCCAAGCTAGAAAATAATAGGGAGCAGTGGCTGATACCACAACAGGCATAAACTCAAGTTCCATGAAGGCTCATGGTTATGGCAGCAATGAGGAGCTGACTGATGTGCGCCGTAAGATAAAAAACAGAGCCACACTGAATTTTTTGTGCCTGAGTGTCAGCAATTCAGAAGAAAATGGAAACAGATCACATACATAGCTGTGAAAACTGTTCTCTGAGCCAAAAGTTAACAGGCACCACTTGGAAAGCAGCATGATCACTCAGAACAGTGTCGTATAGTAATATTTACAGTTGTCCATATCATGATAACATAGAAAAAAGCAGAATGGCCCATAAGATTCAGCATTCTGGAAAACACCTTCACAGATGCTAAAAGTAGTTATCAGCCCCCACCCAAGAAAAATTAAAAAGCCTTGGGACGTACATTCCTGTGAATCATATGTACCATTGAGCTTGGCCCAAAGGTTTTGTTAGTCCCAGGCAGGACTGACAACACTTTAAAACACTGTCATATTTTGATGCCTTTGCAGCATTGCATATTCTCCTTTCAGTGCTCAGGTAAATGGTACTCAGGATTTTTTCCTGTATAGAGTTACCTGAACATTACCAGAACCACAAGCATGAGCTCTTGACACAAAGATATTTTTGCTGATTCAGTGCTTGTCTTCTTCAAAAATACACCTTTTTAAGTACTTTACCACATTCCTGCTGATCATAACCCATAGACATCTGTCTGGTTCTCTGATGGTTTTTAGGCATCGCCTAAACCAGCAGCATTTACTTCGGCAAGTATCTCAGCACAGCTGGAGGGGACTGTGGATTGTATTTGCCCTTCCACTAGGTACTGGCTACTACATAAAGAAGACAGCAAGACATCTTAAAAAATATTTATTTGCCAAATCAGCAGAGTATTTTACACAAATTCAAAAAAAGTTCTGAGAAACAAACCCACAAAACATTGCCATATGAGCCCTCACATAGAAATGATTTTTTTCTTTCCCTTTTTTTTTAAGTGTAGGATATTTTTGGTCGCAGTCATAATAACCCTACTGATAGGAGATGCCCTCTCCTTTTTCAGGGCAAGAACCTTCAGATGCATGTTTTACATTTTGACATCTGAGGGAAATCAAAGTACAAGAGGGATGAGGCTGCTGCTGTCACCATGTTCTGCAGAACACTGGCGGACTGACAGGAAGAAATTAATAGCATTCCCCATAACACTGACAAGCTTCAGTGCATAAATTTTCCTTTTAAATCCTGTATTCGTAAGTGTCATGGTTCAACCCTAGCCAGCAGCACAACTCCAAGCAGCCGCTTGCTCACCCTTCTCTATCCCATCCCACTCCCCTACAGCAGGATGGGGAAGAGAATCAGAAGATAACCATAAGAAAAGTCATGGTTTGAGATAAAGACAGTTTAAGAGGTAAAGCAAAAGCCCTGGAAACAAGCAGAGCAAAATGAGGAATTCATTCACTGTTTCCCATCAGCAGGCAGGTGTTCAGCCATCTCCAGGAGAGCAGGGCTCCATCACTATTATTTGGGAAGACAAACGCTATAACTCTTAAGGTGTCCTCCACTTTCTCCTTCTTCCCCCAGCTTTATATGCTGAGCATGATGCCATATGGTATGGAATTTCCCTTGTGTCAGCTGGGGTCAGCTGTCCAGGCTGTGTCCCCACTCAACTTCTTGTGAACCCCCAGTCTGCTCACTGGTAGGGTGGCGTGAGAGGCAGAAAAGGCCTTGACTTTGTGTAAGCACTGCTCAGCAACAGCTAAATCATCAGTGCTGCTACCAACACTTCTTTTGGTTACAAATCCAAAACATAGCCCCATACTACCTACTATGGAGAAAACTAACTCTGTCTCAGCCAAAACCAGCACATACTCCAACACCCCTTATTCCATAAGAAGTAACATGATTTTCACATAAGCTGATATCTTGATATCTAAGCAAAGCTTCCCCCTGGTAGAACGGGGGTGACTTGTGCAAATCCGAGGGATCTTTTGGGGAGCCCTTGATAATAACAGGTCACCAGATGAAGCCAGCGAGGCTGAACTGAGCAGTGGGAGAGAAAAAACATTGCAAAGACAAGCTAGAAAGAAAAAAAAAGGGCTTTGAGGCTGCCTTTGACAGAAATTGATCCGAGCAAATTAAACACTTGCAGTGTAGTGGTTAGCAGCATTCTTTTTCACTTCTCCCTTTCAAGACGTGAGACTCCAGGAGCGAGATCAGAACGGGTGGTTTGCATTTCCTAGGCAGTGATATCTGTCATGGGGGTGAAAGGCTACTCGCAGCTGCAGACATGAGGGGGACTTGGTGGGGTTGGGAGTAGAAGTTTAAAATGTAGAAATTACTCCTTTGAGGACCTGGGAGCAGGTTTTTGGGGTGAGAAGCAGAACTGTCCCCTTTGGTGAACATTGGGCAAAAAAACCCCAAGACTGGGAAGAAAACTATTGGAGTTATAGCACAGTCCTGAAGTGAAATCTGTGTTAAGATACACATAGGGAAATGCTCTGACGGTAGCTGGGAGCCATGTTATGCTACCCATGCCACATATTCTGCAAGTTTATTTCTTCACCCATATACTTGCCAACATTACAAATATCAAGAGTCCTTTTTGTGATTGGGAAATTAAGGTGAATAGCTAAAACAACATAAACAAGATTTGCTCTGAAGCCACAAAACAATGTGGGAAGCTAATACCTTTATTCCATATTCTCATGGGCATAAAGCGGAGCAGTATTTGAACCTGTGGGTTTACAGCGAATAAAAATACCAAACTTATCCTGAAATGTTGCAGCTGTTTCTCATTCCATCATGCAGCTGATAAATAGCTAATCTCCAGTTCAGGCCTCTCATTTAAATAAAGCACAGTTGAAAGTTTAGCTATCTCTGACTGAACTACTTCAGCTGAATATCCTTAGTTCACTGCTTCTTGCCCCTATTAAATTAAATTCAGATAAAGTCTGTTTTCTACTCGCATTTGTTTCTCTCTTGACACAGTATCTGCTCCTGCTAAAAGCTTTCAGACTGGAAGAAAAATCTATTGAAAAATACATTATTTAGAAAGCATAACTAAGCACCACTAATACTAGGAGGACAGGATCCTCAGCCTTTCCTGGTTCTGGTTGCCCTGTTGCTGGTTTCAGTTTTTCCTTCTAACACTCCCATTTATTATGAACAGTCTCATCTCTCCTAGCACGCCTCATCCAGGCAGGAGCTGGCTGGGGCTGGAAGTAAGAAAGCAGCTGTGAGAACAATTCAGTAAAATTTTAGGTCAAATGTTAGGTGCCCCGTCCTTGTGATAATCACTTGCATTAGAGCACATCACATTAACACAATTGCACTTGCAGCAAATTAACAGTGATCTGTGCAGAGGCACAAAACCAAGTGCAATAATAATACCCATGTATGAAAAACAACATGATCACTACCTAATTAATTAATAACAGGTTACTGATTAAAAGGGAAGCATTTGCAGCTGAATATGTCCTTGACAACACTAAGGGGATTGGTTTAGCACTGATTGTATTTTACAATAAAACATATAAGTGCAAATAATTGCTTCCACTATATCATGGAATTAGTTCCATGACAGTTCAGCTGATTACTTCAAGGTTTTATCTTCATTTTGTAGCTGCAAGATCTGCTACCACTGTGCACCTTGCTAGCCAGTAGTGAAACATTCTTGTCTGTTTACATGTATTGCATGTAATGTAGCAGAAGAAACAGAATCAATACTGTAGATATATTCAGTAACTGCATCACAAAGGTTACCATGCTCAGAAAATAGCTGATGAAGACTTGAGGTAATGAGCTGAAACATCCTGAAAGTAATTCCTAGCAGCACTAAAGACAATAATATAACTTCGCCTGACATGGGTAATCCTCTGCAGACTGAGGGAAGCGTAATTTTTTCTGGAAGGGAGTTTTGTGGTCTGCTGAGAGTTTGAGTGAGATATGGGATATACCTTACAAGTGAGGAATGGCTCATAACTCAGGAGAGGTGGAACCTAAATGAAGTCACAGAGGTCATTCTTATTTTATTACTGGGGGAATTACTTCCTGTGTATAGGTTAGCCTTTTCATACATTTAGTTACTGGGATTATTCTGGGTACAGCAAATTGTTCAGAGTTTTTTTCACCTTGTATTTCCTGAACAGAAAGGTTTTAAAACAATTAAAAATTATTGCAGAAGGACTATTTGCCCTTTGAGTCCAAATCTAGGTTTCTGTTAAAGATAAGTTTAATGAAATACATAGGAATTCTATGGTTCATGTAGGGTATGGAGCTATTGGCTAAACATTTTTGTACTCTTTCAGTACATTTTTTGCTGCTGCTGCAGTACGGAAGCTGGAAAAGCCAATGAAGCAGAGAAGTTTGCCCACACTTTTATCTCCCTTCATGGCAGCAGCCATTCATGTGATGTTAATATTTCTGCAGAAGAGATTTCCATGCATGTTTTCAGAGTGCTTCCCTAAAAAAATTAGCTCTCTGTGATCAGCTGCTCCTGGTAATTCTTGAGATTTCAACTATTTGATAGCAGCCGATATCTCAAGACACTTGGTCTCTATCTATACAATGGTAAAGATGGGGACTTTGTAGAAGCAAGAGCAACTCAAACTAGCTCTGCACAGGAGACAAGGCAGTTACCCTTAAGGCAGCAGTCAGTGGGCCAGGCAGCACGTTGGCAAGTCATACTGGTGTCTCCATTCAGTCCTGTTTCTTCTCTTCTTAACCGAAGGGGTTTGTGCCTCCTCTTCTTTAAAGGTATGAGTCTATTTGAGCCTGCAGTCATAAAGGGTGTAAGAGGAGTCTTGGGCTTAGTAAGTGCTTCCCTGTAGCTGCCTGTTATCAAACTATTTCTTCATTAAAGCCTACACAATGACCTGAATTTGTGTAATGATGATATTGCTGTGGCTGTGACCTCAAACAGCTTTTGGTGTGATGCATCTCAAATTGTTCCCTTTGAGAGACAGCTGGACTTATTCACTTAAAATGGGATTCTTCAGGGTGGAGTGGGAGTTGTGTAAACATATGGGCACTGGCAGCCTTGTGGAGCAGCCAGTTCTGCCTCAGCACCCCTGTGGATGGAGGGGCTGAGCCCATGTGTTGGTCTGGGACAAAACTGGAAAGGGCAAGTATAAGGGCAGTCATCTCAGTGCTCAATTGGTGGGTCCAAGGGAGCAAGCAAGAAAAAAGCTCTGTTTGTTTAATTTCTATCTATCTTGGTAACCCAGAATTCATCATCTGAGTTTAAGTGCATTCTAGTAACAGCTGTGGACAATTTCACTGTTTTTCAATGCAATATGTTGCCTGTTCAGAGAACTATTAGTAAACCTAACAAACCTACTTTTTCTTCTCTCAAATAGTAAGAAAAACTCAGACATAGAATTGTTAAATTCTCCTCTTATTTTAGCTTACCTTGTTCTGATTTCTGAGGGGCTTAATTCACAGAAAGCAGAAGGTTGAGAGATGGTTGGTTGGAGGTTCAGCTGTAAACCAGAAATATAGTAAGTCTGTTGACAAGTCTACTGCGGTACATTTGTAGATAGATGGGGCAGGTGCTAAAATCCTTACTTAGCAAAATTGAAGCCAATCAGTGCTGACACTGGATTAAACAGGAACATTAGTTGTGTTTGGCAGCTGCAAAGAGGTTTGCAGTTTGTTAGAGAAAGGGGTGGTCTGCAATGCATCTGAAGGGTTTGTGCACAACCTCACAAGAGGTGAATGAGCCACTGTTAGGAGGAAACTGAGTGACTGGGTATACTGGTTTTGTCTGGGATGGGGTTAATTTCCTTCACAGAAGCTCATATGGGGCTATGTTTGGATTTGTGACAAAACAGGGTCGATAACAGACCACCATTTTACCTGTTGCTGAGTCATGCATACACAGCATCAATGACTTCTCTGCCTCTCACCCCACCCCACCAACAACTTGGCTGGGGGTGGGCAAGAAGTTGCAAAGGGGCACAGCTGGGACAACTGACTGCAACTGATGCAAGGGACATCCCACACCATATGGTGTCATGCTTGGCATACAAAGCTGGGGGGAAAGAAGGAAGGAGGGGAATTCAGAGTTAAGACATTAATAATAGACCTGTTAATATATCTGTATCTCAACCCGTGATGTTTTTTACCCTTCTTATTGCCTCCCTTATCCAATGGGGAAGGAGGGAGGAGAGGCTGCATGGGGTTGAGCTGCTTGCTGAGGTAACCCCATAACAGTGAGTAACACTGGAATGCAACTGTGGGAAGTATATGAAGTCACTGCTTATGAATCTAAATGAACACACTGGCTTTCATTGAAAACAGTGGTAAAATTTTCCTGGGTACAGGTTCCATGTTAGATGACCACATTTAGGGATGCATTTGAAAGGAAAAGACTGAGCTACCACAGTTTAAAAACTACATGATTTTTTTTCAAATAGCTGCCTAGTTTCCATTCATACCTTGAGGCGCTAATCAATAAAGTATAATTATCTCCTCTGTTTATAGGGTGGTGCCTTTTCTCCATTTGAATCAAGAACTATTGAAAGGCTGTATGAGGAAGACCTGAATATATGTGTCAGGATCAATTCAGAGTTTAAATTGCTTATAATGGCTTTTTAAAGTCAATGCAGATATCTCTGAGTGGCCTAAAGAGAGGGTGACAAAAGAGTAACTGTCTGTGTCACTAAGCAGTTGTTTTTGTAGTTTAAAGGGATATTGTCAACTGGAAATGTAGGCAAGGTACTAAGCATAGTACTAACTACAGCCCTATCCATCTTGCTGTCACAGCTTTTGATTGATTTATTTATTTATTTTAGCTTTCTTTTCTGCCTGATTGCTAGTGAAATATTAAAAAAAAAAAAAAGGAGTTTGTTGAGATCATGAAGCTGATCATAAAAGGTTTTGATAAATGCAATCACATAAAGCTGAAGTTGGGAGGAATGTCTGGAGGTAATCTGCTTCAACTCAAGCAGGATCAGCTATAGCGGGTTGTTCAGGCTCATGTCCAGTTGTGTTTTGAATATAACCACAGATGGAGACTCTCTCAGCAGCCTGTTTCAGTGTTTGACTATCCTCACAGAAAACAAACAAACAAACAAAAAAAGTGTTTTCTTGTTTTCAGATTGAATTTGAGTTATTTAGTTTGTGTCTATTGCTTCTTGTCTTATAACGGGGCACTACTGAGTATACTCTGGCTCCCTTGCCTTCATCCACTCACTTCACAAGTGAATGAAGATCATAAGGATTTCCTTATGGGATCCTCCTAAACCTTCTCTTCTCCAGGCTGGACAGCTCCAGATCCTGCAGGCTCTTCTCGAGTGAGAAATGTTTCTTAGTGGACCTTTGCTGTGCTCAGGCCAGTACATCCATAGCTTTTATACCAGGGAGCTCAGCACTGGACTCAGCACTCCAGATGTGCCTCACCAGTGCTGAGTAGAGGGAAAGGGTCAGAAAGGATGGCCTCCCTTGATCAGCTGGCAATTTTCTTTCTAATGAAGCCCAGGAGGCCATTTGCCTTCTTTGCCATGAAGTTAGATTGCCAGCTCACAGTCAGCTGCTTGTCCACCAGGACCCCAAGGCCCTAATCAGCAAATCTGCTTTCCAGCTGGTCAGCCTCCAGCCTGTCTTTGTGCTTGGGGTTGTTTCTTCCCCAGGTACAAAACTTGACAGTTCTCCTTCTCAAGCTTCATGAGGTTCCTGACAGACGATTTCTCCAGCCTGTCAAGGTCCCTCTGGATGGCAGCATGACTTTCTGCCATATCAGCCACTCCTCCCAGAGCTGTATCACCAGCAGACTTGCTGAGGAGACACTCTGCCCCATCTTTCAGATCATTTTGTGAATAAGTTAATGATACTGGATCCAGTGTTGAGCCCTGGGGTACACCACTAGCAACATGCCTGAAACTGGGCTTTGTGCCACTGTTCACAAGGTTCCAGTCTTTCAGCCAGTTTCCAGTCCACCTCACTGTCCATTTATGTAACCCATACACGGTCAGCTTCTCTGTGATGCTGCTATAGGAGACAGTGTCAAAGGTTTTGGTAAAGCCAAGGTAAATAACATCCATTGTTCTCCCCTCATCCAGCAAGCCAGCCATCTTACTATGAAAGGCTATCAGATTGCTCAAGCACCATTTCCCCTTGATAAATCAATGTGGACTGATCCCCAGTTGTCCTCTTGTTCCTCATGCATTTGGAAATGCTTTCCAAGAGAATTTTGCCTACCACCTCCTCAGGTGTGTAGGTGAGGCTGTCAGGCCTGTAGTTCCCAGGATCTATTTTCTTGCCCTTTTTGAAGATAGTGACATTTGCTGTCTTCCAGTCTTCAGGAACCTCTACCAGTTACCATGGGCAGGAGCAGGATATTTTCCAATTAGTTTTCCTCTGACCTACAAGTTATTGAGATAATTTCAGGAAAAGCTGCTGCAACAATTTCATGGTCAGTGCTGTGCTGGAAGCTGGATGAGGAAATCAGAACTATCCATTCTGGCTCTAAAATCTTTGAATTTGAAATTACTCATTATTTTGTCAAGTCAAATGTAACTGCAACAATACAAATACAACACCTTTTTTGCAAGTTGATTATGTTCCTTTAGCACGATTATTTAATAGTCCTAAACACTCTTGTTAATAATGTGTGACAGGCAACTGTGGTGGGAATGCTTCATGATTCCTCCTTATGCAATATCATGCTGGGATTGCGCACCCGCACTCTGCTGTTTGTGTTATCTGTACTTCACTCCAGACGTGTTTTATTATAGTACTTTAAAAAGGAGAATGGAACATTTTATCACATTTTCCTGCCAAACCCCTTGTGTCTATTTTTTTCTTAAAGAATTGTTTTTATCATCTATCTTTTACTGCGTATCAGAGCATTATCTTCACCTGTTAAGGGAAAAAAATGAATGGACTTGCAGTGTACAACAGACTGACAGCAAATCATAGCATGGATGTTCCCTTCAGAATGACAGTTATACCCTAGATGGCATAGTGACTAAATAACTCATTGTGAGAAACTCCTTTTTGCAGACAGTTGTTAAATTGAACGTATTACCAAAACAGAACGTAAGAATTATCGCTTGCTCTATGGCTATTTTTCTTTAGGTAAGGATATCTGCCTCTTTTTTTCTTTTTTTTTCTTTTTTTTTTTTTTTTTGCCTTCTGTAACTGTAAGAAGCAAACTGGAAGAACCAGTCCAGTCCTCAGCGTCATTACAACACCATTATGGTTTATGCTGACCTAGCATTTTCACCGTAAATCCTGCTTTCCGCATGAGTCTTGAGATCAGGGTTCATTTGCTGTACAGGCTTGTTCAGGGGAAAATATTCTTTTACGCGCTTTGAGAACTGAGCTTAGCCCTTTTAAAATTTACAGGAGAGTGACATACAAATAAAAATGAATTTTTTCACATGCTTTCTAGTATTGTTCTTTCAGTCCTGTAGCAAAGAATCTAGATCTCAGTTTGAAGTTGAGACTTTGCTAACATTTAATGGGAAATTAGTATAGCTCTGCATAGATTAGAATCAACACATTGCCCATTCAGATGAATGGCTTAATTTATTTAGAAAAGTGCCTAATTTTTCATAGTGAATAAATATTCAAAAAAACTTTACTATATGAAGCAATACAGAAACTCGTCTATCTTTGATATTCCAAAGACTGCAAGGTGTTTTGTTTTATTAGATCAGCAGCAGATCAGTAATGCAGGTGAGCATATCTACCTACTTTAAGCTAAGTATTGACATAGACAAAGGGTTAACCTAAGGCAGTCTGGAGCCTTTGCTTTGGAACAAGGACTGGATCCCTCCTGCCAGCAGAGCTGGGCATTGCTGAGGAGCTTCTGGGGATGGCAGTGTCTCCAGCCAGAATGGCTGACTCTGAGAGAGAAGGTCTGGCCACAGCTCTATCTCCCATTAAGGTCCAGACAGTGTAGCTCAAGGGAGGAAAAATGTGCTTTTAAGCCTATTTCCAGTGCAGAGCCCACCATGTGCTCAGGCAGTTTTTTGACATCACACAGAGCTGACTGGGGGCTCTGCAGCATCCTATGGCTTGCCATGGCCAGGACTTCATTGGTCTCTGCCAGCATCATGGGCTTCGCCTAAGGCACCCTGGCTGAAAACACAGCAGCTCTCAGCTCCTCAGCAGAAAAGGGCTTCTAGCTGCAGCATCCACAAACACTGGATAAATCAGGCCCTAGTCCAACCTACAGCCTGCCAGGATAGTGCTACATATTGGACAGGCTCTGCCACATCCCTAATTAAAGTGTAGCCTTGTTTAGTTACTGAATGGAAGACCCTAGTTAAGGCTTTACATCACAGCAGAAGTCATCTGGATTTAGTCACGGTTTGTTCCTATTGCCCATAACATGTTGGTTCAGCAATGTGAGTATGCAGGAACAGGACCAGGGTAGGAAACGGTGCTCCAACATCTGAGCTCTCATGCTTGGAGGGTGTCCTTTCCCTGGGCATGAGTACAGCTCACAGTGGACAGTGGGCTTTGCTTCATCTATCAAATTAGTGTTCAAACGCAGAAAAATTTGTCCAGCAGATAACCGGAGTCATCCTGTGGGCAAACCAAGACTTGTCAGCCCAGCTCCTACTTTCCAGAGCCTAAAACTGAAATGAGGATTGACTCTTGCTTAAACATTAAATAGGGAAGGAGGAAAAAACCTTCATTCCTGTCTCCCTGTCATCCTGTAAATACATGACAATAACATGGCAGTGCATGGGTTTACACCAGTTTAGCTTCACACAGAGTTTAACAGCTGATTTAAATTCAGCAGGTGCAAGTTTTCTGTGTGGACAAGACTCAAGTCTATAGGAAATCAATGGGCTTAGGCGTTTCTGAAACCTTCCCCTGCGCCAGACAGTAGTACAAAATTCTCTAGCACTGGGGTAAGTGACTACATGAGGTGCAGGTCAATGTTGAGTCAGGCCAGCTGACTGATGCTGATAAAATCTGTTTTCTGCCTCCCATTTCACATCCACCTTCATTTTTAATTTTTTTTTCAGATACCCTTGTTAAAATGACATCAGGATCCTAGTTTCATCTGACAAAGATTAGGGACAAAAAGAGATTGAGAGGGCTGTTTGCAAAACTGTCAAAAATGCGGAGGGGTCCAAGTGTAAAATCTATTCACTTTCACTTTTTCCTACTGATGGGTATAATAAGAAAATACTTTTCATTCATCCATGAAAAAAATTAGAGCTATATGCACATATATATAAAGAATGCAGGATATGATTTGGCACAAATGCTTTAATCACATGCATTTCAGATGTAACCTGCTTGTAGCTTCACAACTGGGAGTGTAAGACATCAGTCTCAAGTGCAGGCTGATAATAAGCATCATGAATCTTCCCTTCAGATCCCACAGCACTTCCCCAACAAGGGGCTTGATTTGTCCTGGGCTTTCATGCAAGGCTTTCACTGAAGGCAAAAGCAATTCCATGTGCAGAAAAGCCCACTATAGCATACAAAGGCAGTCACTTCTGGGGGGTGAAGCACTGCAACTTGAGCCAGGGCCTTGTTGTCAGGAGAATTGTCTTTTTTTTCTCTTCCAAAATACTTGAGCCAAGAAATCATAAATGAGAACAGAAAATGCCATGATATCATTAGCGTGCAAACAAAGGAAAAGGACATGTTCTGTGAGACTCCTCTGTAAAATTTGTGTGGCTTAATCATGCTTTTAAAGGAAATAAAAAGGCATCTGCTGCTCCTGCATGCTGCAAAGCACATGTGGAGAATGAAAGAAATGCACAGAATAGTCTTTTGTGATGTGTGAAACAGGCAAAAACACTGGAAAACGGTGACCATTTATAAATGGAAGGTCATTCTATTTCCTTATACCCGTGAAATATTTCTTTCCTATTTCAATACTGACAGGGAGAAATACTTAAATCTAATATGATGTTAACCACGTGAAAGCCAGTTCTTTTATGATTGATTTTGTTGAATTTCATATGTACATACACACATACTTGGAATTGCAGAGGGATACAACAGGCAAATTTGCAAGGTAAAGACGTTTGCTAAAATAAATCTTTAAAAATAGCTTTGTTTTGGATTTTTTTTTTTCTATAAAATCTCAAACAGGAGTAACTTCCAGAAATATTTGCAAAATTATCAGAAATCAGATACCAATTAGTGGGAATTTTTTATTGCTGCCACTGGAGTTTGACCTGTCCATGTTTACATGGATGAATCATATTTGAAGAGGGAGAAAAATATATTTGTGTTTTCAAGACTGTCAAGTTTTAATCTTTTATTGCCTTAGCTTTACAGATATTGATAGGGAAGGATTTCTTTGCTTGAAAATAATGAACATAAAATTTGGTATATTTACAATTTTTGAATGAAGCCCAGTTGAAATAAGTGTTACAAAGTAAAGTTCATACACAGTGAGAATCTCTAGCATTAATTACTCCTGAATGTTTGTGAGCACCCAAAATCCTGACATAAAAGCTGTAATTTCTATGCAAAGTAGATAGGATGATTGAGTTATAATTAAAATGGTAATTATACCCTTAATGCTCTGTATTTGACTTTTCAAAAAATGTTATGCTCCAAGAAAAGCTATTTAAAGATCAGAGAAAAATGTTTGAAAAATGAATGTATTCAAGACATTCCAGATCTTTTAAAATCCAGTTACTGATTTTTACATGCTTTCAAGTGTAGTCTGAAGCATTTTCTTCATTTATTTTGGTCGATGGAAATAATAAAAAATCATTGGAACGTGAAAAGCTGAAGCGACTGCAATATTCTCCAAGTTGATATTTAACACGATAAATATTTGAAATGTTGGAGGGCAAGCAACAGTATTCATTTGCTGACTAAAAGCTTGGCCTTCGTCCTCCTTACTGGGTGACGCAAGGAAAGAGCCAGTGGGAATTCAGCAACCCTGTAGTTTCTTCCTCTCTGGTTCGAGAAGTGTCATGCTGTACCCCACATGGGATAAATACGACATTTCCTTTGATTCCTCATTGACTCCTTAGAATTAAAATGAGAGCACCTAAAGCTATACATCAAATGTCAGGAGCAGCAGCCTACTGGAACCATATCAATATTTGATGATGTATGGCTTGCTGGGAGGCGTAGGAAATGCTGGCCATGGCAGTGGTGACAACTGGGATGCTTTGCACTCACCCAGCCATAGTGAGTGCCTGGAACTGCAGGAAGGGCTAGGAGAACAGTGCCTATGAGGGGGGACGCGCCTATAGAACCAAGCAGGGACTGTGCAGAAGAGTGGGGCCATTTCCCAATCACTTCCAAGCTTGTTTTATCCAACATGTGCACTCACTTGCCTGTGTAATTAGTATGCGCAAACTGGGATTATGAGCATGTTTATTCACTTTAGGGTTAGTACAGTAGTCCCTTCTGCTGCTCAAATAAGCACTCCTCTGAGGAAGGCAAAATAAGGGCCTCAGTAAGCTAAAAGCATTTACAGTAAAACCCGTAAAGTTGTGCAGTCTTAGCTGCTTGGGTGTTTTGTAGCATTACTCACTAAAAAAAAGTCTTTGCCTCCGTCTGTTTACTCCATGTACCCATCACTTACCTTGGACTTAATGACTTTTTATTCTTATTAATCTGCAGATATGGTTTATGGTTGGAAGCTTTTCTTTATGTCCCACAAAAAGCATAATAGGGATGGTTTAGGTCAAAGTAGTGAAATTTTGTAATTTCTGTAAAATACACAGAAGTGTTTTCCTGGTTTCTAGCTAGCTTTCTCTAGCATGAAAAGAGAAAATACCCAAGGACTTCATTGCTGCTGATCTACTTTCTGCTCTCTTAGTCCACCCACGGGAGGTGGGGAGGAGCTCCGAGCAGGCTCTGAAATTGGGGTAAAGCTGAAAACTCACTGAAGGAAATTAGCTTAATCCCTACATGCAATTCTTCATCTAGTACCTGACCCAAAGCCAGGACCTGCATTCATCTCACTAGTGGGTAGTCCTCCCAGTAACTCACAATATTAATCTGTTCGCAAAATGGCTGATGGCATTTTCCAGTGTATGCACTGAGTAAGATCGTTGTTCTCATTGTGTGCTAGGTCTTGTCTCTACCCAACACTAGGTTGTAACACCTGTAACTGGCATCATAAATCTTCTCTTCTCATGCCTTTATGCCACATACCTGTAATGCTCAAGGGTCCTCCTCTTTTCCAAGAGGACAAGAAATGGTAACAGGAGAAAAAAAGGAGAAAAAAAAAAACAAACATCTGAAGGCTACAAGGGAAAGTAGTTAGCATGTGATAACAAGATAAACCTTTGTAAAGAGCAGAGAGTTATTCAGAAGAAACAAAGAAAAGCTGAAGAGCAAAAAATGGCACACAGGCAAGCAGTGCATGAGAAAGAATGAAGAAATCGGGAAGGAAAGGCAGGGAACCAGTACTATTGGCTGTCATCTTCTCTTGCTTTTTTGAAAGAAACGTTTGTGAAGTTTTTTTTGCATTGACTCTGTTTCAATATCCCATCCCTTCTTTCATACAATGGTTTATAGTCTGTCTGCATCCCATAACTGAGAGCTGCTATTAGCAACCCCCTGCAGTAAGTTCTGAGTAGCTGATTTTTAGCCACTGAGATTTTTAGAAATCGCACTAGTTAGCGAAAGACATGCTATAGGTATACATCAATGCCAGTTGGCCCAAAAAAATGTGCTGCTAGGCATCACTGATAGCCATTTGCTATTCCCTATTTCTACAGATGTAGACTGAAATTAAATGCACAAGCAAATTTTTTAAAAGCTTTGCATAAAATGTTGAATTCATGAAATAGCAAAAATGTTCCACTTTTAAAGACACAGGAAGTCTGAACCAAAGTCTGCTTAAGCAACAGTAAACACTTCTATGGATTTCTGCAAGATTTGGTTCAGATTCTGAATTCTTTCCATATGTAACACAACTACAGTCTGACAGGGAGGCTTTGTGGGGAAAAAGGAAAAACTTTCCTAAAAATATTGGTGATGGTAGATATAGGAGTTTGGTTTAGAAAAGCTTTACCATTAAAAAGAGAACATTTTGGACAGCAGTCTCAGCCATGTCCAATCGGACTTGCCACATCGAAGTGAATGTAGCTGACCCTATTCTTACTAATTGAGGACCTCAGCAGCTGTGGTTCCTTTGCCAGAACGGGCAGGAACATGTGCCAGTCACTAATAATTATTTCTTTCTTCTTAATTTTGTGCTAGTCTATGCCTTTTGAGATGGGTTTTACATTTGAATCTTTCTAAACTAAAATTCTCAAAGTACATTGCATTGTGCTTCCTTTAAGGGGCTTTGCTATTCCCTTAAGAGATCTTTAGAAATGTTTGTATTATGAATACTCCTGGATCCTTAATCTTCCCGGGGAAGAACAAGACAGTCAGCCAAGAGGAGAGAGGGGGGTATCTTTCTCCCTTATTCTGCATTATGTAGAATACCTGTAAGACTGGTGCAAGCTGCAAAAGCATTTCTTTCTTTCGAGGCACTGAACCAGAATCAGCCCTTCGTCTCCCTAAGTCCCAGGAGGCCATTTTTTCCTTAAAACAATAGTCTTTAATGTCACTGCTGTTGCCCGCTGTGATGGAGGCTCAAACCCAAACACTTTCTTCTGCCTCTAACAGAGGAAAACCTCTGACAGGGCTGCCTCTGACCAGTGGTGCACAAGTTAGTGTCCACTGTGTCCTTCTGGTGGGACAGCTGTGTACCTCCCCAAAGAGATCTTGACTGTTGATTTGCTACCAGCAAGTACACAAAGTGAGCAGCTGCTGATGGAGCCACGTGGTAAGAAGTGGTTGTCCTCCCTCCTGCAAGGTGCAATATCCCACACACCCTCCACCTTCCCTGCAGGGCAATCAAGAAGGCAAAATTGCCACAGAGATTTAAATACTGAGGCCATGGAAATGTGATCCCTGGAGTACTGTGGGCAGATAAATGCAGGTAGAAAAACTGAGGCACAGGGATTCAGTAGCTGCTTCAACAAAATAGTTACAACTTCTGACCGGCTCTGTCATGTCTAATACCAAAAAGCATTAGAGACTTACTCCCTTGGCATCACACAACATAAAAGGACAACCACACCTCTAGCTTGGGCCTGAAATGAGACTGAGCTCTTTAAAGGTCTCCAACAATCTACCTATGCAAGTTTGATACTTTAAAACCCAAGGTTTTTTCCTTTTCTGTGGCATGACAAGGCATTTTGCAATGACAAGAAGTTTGCTCAAGTATCTCCCAGTTTGTACCCTGAGAGATTTCCCATCAACCTTGCCCTGAAAGACATCTTTGTACCTCTTTGATAAGAGTTTGTTGTAGTAGAGGTTTTTTAGTTGTATCTGCACAAAAATATTAAGAACAAAATAAAGTAGTAAGGAGTGAGATGTTAAAGTTTGGATAGAGAAAAAAAGGGTAATACTACCACATTCCTGATAGAAGCTGGTGTTAGTCTTGCAACAGTTAACTTACTGCTAAAGAAACCATAAAATACATGATATGTGGCATAGATTCTAGAAAAATAGTTGTTGAGATGTGTTGAAAATGTCAGCTAAAAAAAGCTTTCTTAGCCACCTTAATATATATAAAATGGCAATCTACAATTTGGCATGACATATGCATATAGAAATATAAAGTACATGACTAAATACAGCTGTACCACATCATTTTAGACAGCAAGGGTAAGACTTTATTACTCTGTTTGTTTTCCAGGTCACAGGGTCTGTGATAATTTCATTAGCTGCTGAAACATATTTTTTACTGTGTTCCAAGGACAATGTTAAGTGCACAGGACTACTGTTATTGGCAGTGAAAATTAATATCTAGGACATTTCAATAGGATCTGAACATTTCACTACAATAGCATGGCAATGTAATGAATGTAGAGCTAAATGGGATTTAGGAGATGGGATTTCATTCTATTTTCTGGTATAAGGAAATCACTTTATTCTGATTCACTTAATACTGGTACCTTTTCACTATTACTACAGGACTGAAATTGAAAGAATAGGCAACAGATTTAATCTGCTGCTGTGAGCCAGAAGATCTGGGCTCCCCATATGGTCAGGGGAGAGAAACAGTCTCTTATGGGAAGAGATGGCCAGAATATGGCCATCAGCCAGGAGCTTTGCATGGCTCTATGGGCTGACCACTGGAAATGAGGGTAGCTACTGAAATGTTCACGTAGAAATAGCAACCTCAAACATTCAAGAAAAGGTGAAGAGAGCTCAATTTCCTAAGTCCACCTCCTCTAGCACAGCCAATTGCCTAGGGACCACTACACTACTTTGCATCATGCACCCCGCCCCTATGGACTAAAGCTCGTTATCCTCAACGGAGAGATGTTACACTTCACCATGCTGTTTGGCTCAAAGTACATCTTGGTATTACTAATCAAGGAGACAAAAATGTATGACTTAAAATCATGTCCGTTCACAGCACAATCTGAATTGAACCATCTCTTGACTGCTCATGGAAACAGAGGGGTGGGCTACCCCAGGACACATATAAAACAGACTAATATGCAGATTAACTTTTGAGAACATACTGGATTATAAGAAGAGGGAGAAGAAATATAAGGATGAAGGAATATAAGGAAGAATAAATAAAGAAAGCCTGTGTTGGCTGTGGAGGACAGAGACGCTGAGGTACAATTGTGTTGCCCATCTGTGTATTACCCAGCCATTTGTCAAGATGGTTATCTTGGGGCACAATGTGGAAGTGGCGAGAAACCATCAAACAAAAGAAAGTGGCTCTGTGGAGCTCAGGGATAGCTTGAAGCCGTACAGCTTCAGTGAGAGGATATTTTGGCACTTTGACACAAGAACCATAGAATCACATTTCCCAGCCCGATGACCTTGCAGAGAACTCTCTGCATCATGAAAAAGAAAATGCGCTCATTTTAGCTGTCACCGCTGTATGGGCAAAATATTATTATTATTACTGCATTACTTCACAACTAACCAAATGTTAAAATGCAGTAGATCACCCCCCATTTCCCTGCCAAGCAATATGATGGCTTTTCTTTATCTTCCTGTCTCCTTTTTTTAAAATCAGTTTCATTTCTAAACAGGCACAGAAATTGTGCGAGTCAGAACAGCAGTGCTCAACCTTGGCAAAGGAACTCAGGGTTTTTAATGTTTTGTCAGTTGTAATCAATGGGATCAAATATAACGCTTTTAAATTCCTGTCTAAGGTTTCCTTCCATTCACCCTGCAAAGCACAGGCGTTATACCTGCAGTGTAGGAAGTAACAAACAGCTGGCCACATCCGAGAGCGTGTTGTGTTCACATACACATGCTTTCATACCCATGCTGCTCTGAGAAGGAAAAAAACAAACCCACAAACCACTGCTAGAGTAGACTGTGCCAACCTGCTACTCACCTGTGAAAATGAACTACCCAGATTAATTACCTGACAAAGGCTGGACCGCAGCTGTCAGCTCAAAACGAGAGTAGTGTGTCAATGAGAAACAAAACCGGAGACATGCTGCAAAGGCTTTGTGTATGTGCACCAGGTTTCTTTTTTAATTGTTCCTTTTTTTTCTCTTTTATTCTTTTCTTTTCTCTCCCCACCCTCGTTTTCTTCCCCTTTCTTGAGAATTTCCCCACTGTTACTATCACTTGTGGTTTGTCTTGCAGTCTTACTGAGGCTCTCTGTTCCTAGAGCACTCCAGTGTTGGGGTAACCTGTACAGACATGGAGCAACAGCACTGCCAGCCGCAAAGCTGCACAGTTATACCAGAATTAAGAATCCTAACAAGCTGGCTGCAGTATTAACTGCTGCCAGCAGTATCACACGGATAGATGGTGGTTAAAATGATGATAGCTGTACAAGGTTGGTTGCATACTGGCTAAAGCTTCTTATTCTTCCAGATTCCCTTGGAGGATTCAGAAGTCATACCAAGAGCAGGCAACCCTTCCCCTTCTGTAGACCAGGCTGACACCCTCTGTGCTCATTTGCTGAGTGCAGGATCTGGTTGCTATCAGGGCTAGGCATGGCCAAAGGGCCAGTGCTGACCAAAGCAGAGCTCTTTCACCATTTGTCCTCCAACATTGCCTAGGTCTAAAGCTAGGCGCTATGCAGAGGGGAGGGATAGGCAGAACAGTGCTAGTCCCATAATAAGCTTGGCCATAAATTCAAGTGAAACACTATTTTGACCCCACCTATATCAGAGAAGTCACATGCACGGCTTTACCAGAATATTCCTGTTTTACAGGTTGGAAACTGAGGCAGGGGCTGATGACATTACTGGTATCAGGCTGCTGAAGATCCAGGCACAGGGGTAGAAAATCACCCCAAATCCCAGAGCCTTTATCCACTCCCTTTCGTGCCTGCCTTTCAGACTCAGAAATGATTTTTTGTTCTAATTTAACCATAGTGAAAACAATGATATGAGACCCTGCAGTTTGAAGCCTATATAGGGACTCGGGAAGGGTCCTGATCCCGTAGCTGAAATATTTGTGATGCAGACAAGGGCGACCTAGAGTCAGCAGTGAGTGCATAAATCACTGCTCACCCTGGAGCCCTCTGCACTGCTACCCCATCCGTTACACCTCCAGTTGTTTGCAAAGCCTTTCTCCGCCCGCAGGGAATTTTAAGTCAGATGCCTGTAGAAATTCTCAGATTAATTTAATTTTGGGGAGGGAGGCAGGGGAATTTAAGTGAGGGTGGTTTTTTTTGTTTGTGTTTATTTCTCCCCTCCGAGCTGCCTTTCATTGCACATTTACTAGTTCTGGAAGACAACACCCTGCTGACACTTAGAGAAGCATCAGTGAATAAAGTCTGTTGTACAGGCTGCAAAGCCATCTGGACTTCCTACTGAAAAGGTTGGGCATGGTTTTAGGCAAGATTTTATCACGTCTGAAAAAAAACCTTCTGCACTCAGTACCTCTTCCAAGGTTGATGTCAGATATTTTTTCTTTTGTCGGTTGCAAAACAAAAAAAATTGACAAACAGTTGGAAGGCAAAGAGGATGGAGATAGATATAAATCTCCAGAGGAGGCTTTGTCAAAGGTAGTGGAGTATAAACAAAAAATAAATTAGTTTTGGTGTTATCAGAAACTGGACAGACTTTGATTTGTATAATAGTTTGTCTGGGTTTCCAGACCACCTAGACAATGCTTCTGTGAGGCAAAGCACAGATCCACTTGACAGAAGAGGTGGGGGAAACGGTTAAACACATAATCACAGGAGGAGAAAGAGTGAAGAAAGACAAGAAGACAAAGGTGCAATGGCAGGCAGCCTTGAAATCCTTTACTTCTTTGCTCTTATTATTTTCAGGGTCTTCAAGCAGCATGTTTGTACCTTGCTGTCCATATTAGTCATCTCTTGAGTCCAAGAGTTTTGTGTACCCCTTGTTTGCTCTACCCTTCCCCTCAGATTTTGGCAGGACAGTCTCGTAGCACAAGGCTTATGTGCCAGCTCCTGCTTGCTGAGGAACCCTGTGAGCAGAGCAGGGGAGAAACACGATAAAACTTATTGGTGTGCCCTTTAGGTTATGTACATCTTAGCAAGTGAGCTAACATCCCACAGTTACCTTAAAAACACAGATTGGTGACACAGTTTTATATATTCTGAGAGCTGGGTATGAAGCTGGTTATTCATCTTTTCTCTCTGGAGCTGATGTCTGAGTTTTCACCCCATGATTGTACAGAGGAACCCAGACATGTACTACCAGATACCTCAGATATCCTCTGAGGTATTTTTCCAGAAGTATGTTGTGCCGATAAATGAAATTTATTCATATTTGTATTATACTTTTTTTTTTTTTCTGGAAAGAAAGAATTGCATATTCTGTTTCTTGTCTTTGACACTAACTTATATGAGCACAAAATATTAAAGCTGGTTGTCTCTCAATTATAAAGGAATAATTTTATAATTTTATCATTTTATAGAATTTGGTCAATTTGTAGGTAAAATGCTTGGATTTTTTTGCGTAAGTTCTTAAATAAATAGACACAATAGTTTTTAATTTAATTACTTGGTTTTCCATTTATTCTTTGCCTTTTTCCTCTCAAGAAGCTCTTCTTTTATTGCCCCCAGTGAATAAAGCACTTAAAGCATCTTTCCCATTATGAGAAAGTTTTCTTAAAGATTTTATTTGCCATAAGAAATCTGAGCTGTAAGTGAAAGCTGCAACATCACACTTATCTGCAGGCAGATCCTTTCTACCCTACTCACAGGTATGGTCCCAAGGGAAGGTCATCCTGTGGGGACAGCCCATGCAGTGCCACTCCACAGTCTCCTGGCCTCATGCACAGTCCTTCCCTGTGCTCTTGTTTAAAGACAAGTCTGCTGAGGCAACAGGTTTTGCCCAAGAGTGTTGACACGGGGTTTAAAATGTCCATTCCCAGGTTCTAGGTGTGGACACCTGGCTAGAAGGTTCTTGACTGGAGATGGAGGGAAGAGTGATGGAGAAGTGATATTTGGTTTTCAGAGCATGAGCTAAAAGTAATGCTGACTTTTCAGATACAGGTTCTCAGCAGATACAACACAGTAAAACTCTTCCTTAAGTTCATCGATGTTATGTTAATTGCTTGTGTTTGTCCAGTAAGGGAGGGACAGTTTTTAGCTCTGACTCCAGGCACACACCACTCCGAAATGGCTCTGTTGGGTGCCTGAATAGCAATCGGGATTCAGCTGAACCACAATTCTGCCTGCCCTGGCACAAAGCCACCATAGATGATGAGAACTGCCCTGCTAATTACACATTTGAGGAGAAGCCCAGAGAAGGGTGAGGTAACAAGAAATGCAGATTTCCTTACCACCCCTCCCAGCCAAGGGAACGGTTGTTAGCAAGGTTACAGACGAATTTTGAGAATCATTACAGCAAATGACAGCAAGATCTTGAACAACAAGAAAAGAAAAATTCCAATGTCTGTATAGTAATTGCCATGCAGTGTATTATATGCCTTGCTCTGTAGTGATTCAGAAAGTTGAATCATGCAGTGCCTTGCTGGGATCAGCAGTTCAGAATAGATTAAATTTGTTTTGGACACTGCCTGCACCCTGCTTTATCTAACAAAGCATATGTGTGATGGAGAAGGCTCTTAATAGCACAGCCCCTTAATGAGAACCATAAACACACAGATTTTCAAAGTGATGCTCAAGGGATTTGAGCAAGCACTGTTCTCTTCCTGTTTTGAACATTTACCCAAGAGCTGCTAACTGGTTAGGCTGCGGGAAGAGACCAGATCTCGAACAGCGAAGAGTATTGTATGTGCTACCATTGGTTTTCCGAAGAATATTTGTTTTCATGCAGCTAAGAAAGATAAAGCAAAGAAACAGAAAACTGAAAAGACATTTCTCAGATAAACATTTTTTTTTTTAATTAAAGAGCGATGACTTATAGTATGAATCTAAAATCTAGGGGTTTATAGAGCACATAAAAGCCTTTTTAGAGAGTTAGCCATTCCTAGGCACTGGTGGCTTTACAGAGCTTTTATCTAGTTAAAGAAAACCTATTCGTGCTAATTTAATATCTGTAATGTACAACAGCTTGACACCTGAGGCTTGTCCTAAAGCAGGCACAAGGCTGCAAAGCGAACAACTACTTCATTGTTTTGAATTATTCAGCACTTGCAGCCAACCTTATGTGTGCCTCTGTAGGAAGAAGGCTTTTGGATTAAAGATCAGTAAAAGAAAAGGAAAAAGGCAAACAAACAACCCCTCCTTTCTGGCATTTGTTAGCAGGTGCAGTATTGACTTCAAGAATGATTCTGCAGAATTGGTATGGACATTCTTCATTTCCAGAGCGATAAATGCAGGGCTGTACTCAGAAGAAGCAAAGCTGGAAACTAGGCATGGTTTCCTTTAGGGAACAACTGTTCATGTCAGTGGAAAAGCTTGTTTCCTCTAAATTCATTGAAATGGTACTTATTGGTAGCATCCTTTTAGAGCAAGATGAATGTAGACAGCAATGAATCAACCGCAGATAGAGGGGCTCATATGTTAGCATCCCAGCATTAACACACTAATGTGAATTTAAAGATTCTAATTAAACCTACATACAAAACGTTTTTCTTACTAAGTAGAAAACCATACTTTTTGGAGGAGCTGGAGCATTTGGATTTAACAGCCTTTCCTTTTTCAATTGTATGCTTATTTTGTGTGTTCCATTTTCTTTCAGTCACTCCAGGGGTTTCTGAAACAAATAAAAAGATACATTATATTAAGTTTGATTGATTCCCTGTAGTCAAGGGATATATTGAGAAAACAGACCTTTTTTTTTTTTTTTTTTACACTGAGCTTGTAGAATAAATTCCCATTTGATCTTTGTGCTTCCAACTGGTGCTACAAATTTCTTTTGAGATATTTAACATTGATTAAACTCATTTATGGTATCACATAGTAGTAGCGGTACTCAAATAAATTCAGGAGCTTTTTCATTATAGCTGAACTATATATAACTGATAACTATATAGTTATCAGTTTCTAAATTTGTCCCTCCCTCCCCAAATGCCCGAATAAAACTTGGCTCCCACCTCTCCATTTCGAATTTGGTATTTGTGTGAAAAAATTCTACATTTAAGAAAAAGTTCTATGAACAGTGGGTAGAGTGCCTCTTTTTGCCAGTCATGACTGAAAATCTCACTGAAGAGATTTTAAACTGTTTACTGGGAGACTTTGTGTTCCCTAGTAAAAAAGTTTCAGATGAAATGGAGGACTTCCAGCTTGTGTTTAGCCACTCAAGGATCATCATAAGTGGGAAGCCTCCTGCAGCCTTTAATCATTGCTGGAGCATATGCTGTATATATGAACAATTCATCAAACTCTGATGAAATGTTTTTAAGCAAACCACACATTCATTAGAACAGGGTGGAATCTAAACCTAAAGAAGTCATTGAGAAACCTCCCAAGCATAAAGGTGCTGATATTTACTCTAAATGGACCTTAACTAACTCTCCCATCCCACCTTTGTCTCATCTTTCTTTCTCAGTGGATGCTGCATCCTCCCAACCCCAGCACAGCCGGTGGCTGTTTTCATAAAGCTCTAGGTTTACTTGGAAACCCCCAAAAACAAATGGGTGGGAGAAGGACTTTACTATTCTGACTCCCACTCTATTCTGGGATCTTTCAGGGCATTTTGTTATTCTTTTGCCTGTCCCACAGAGCTAACTTCAAAGTCTGTCTCATACAGCAGCCAGCACGGTGCTGATATTTAGGAAATGATCATTAATGATATAAACAACAGAGAGGAGGCAAATATGTTTTGTGGGGCCTGGGAAATTCACAAGAGCAATCAGCCTCCAGCCTGGGTGAGGGGGGGAGAGGGAAGTAGGTAGCAAATAATATCTCTGAGCCCAGGAACCCAGGCACAGTCCAGGTGAGTTGCCCAAGTAAGCTGAGGTCAGCTGAGCCACTGAGTCTTCATGAATGCAGAGAAGATTTGGTACATTTGATGATTACAGAAATAAGGAATTCATGGTGGTAACCCAGCATCATATGTAGCTAAAATGTTGTAATAGGACTGTGAACAGATGGCAGGTTTGGTGAAAGCGATTATTTTGACTAAATCCATAGGAGCAGCTGATCTCCCCTATCAATCTTGGTAAGAAAACTGTGAGGATATTCAGTGGCAGAAGTGCATTACTGGAGTTTCCCTGAGAAGCTCAGTGTGGGAATGTGTACCCAGTTTCCTCTTGGGCAGGACATGCTCAATCCCCTCGGAGAAGACCTCTCTGAAACGGGATGTACATCAGATATACAAATGTATTCAGCTGAATGAAAAAATATTGCCAGTCAAAATAAAACCACCTCCATCTAAGATACAACAAAGCCAATATACCCTGGCCCTTGAGGGATAAGCGAAAACCAGACAAAATGATCAATACTGTAGGAGTTATGATCAGAGAGAAAAAATTACTGTACATCTCAAGGAAAGAACCACAATGAATTCCCTGGCAGTGCCTTGTTCTTTGAGTAATACCCTGTAAATGCCTGTGCATGCTTGAAGGAAGGCTGAGTTATAACGGGCTGTGGATTGCAGCCTCCAGCGTGGGTGAAGAAGTCCATGCATATCCCTGCTTGGAAAGTCTTACCACTTTCAGTGCCACTTGTCTCACCAGTTCTCTTGTGAGGTGGCTAAAAAACACACCCTTTTATGCCTGGAGAAGTCCAACTCATGACAAAGCATGGGGGCTGCTAGGAAGCAGGGCAGGGAAGGAAGCCAGCCTGCAATCCACTGCTTGTGTCCCCCTTCCCTGTCCTTCCCGAGGTCACCCCTGCCTGTCCATTCCTCTAGGTCCTTGTTAGACCTTTCCACCATGCTGGGGGTGCTCCTGGTGTTAAATTGATGCTAGAAGACTGATAGTGGAGGGCAGCCCATGCCCGCTGTCAGTTTCTCTTCTTCAGGCTGCATCTTGAAGATGATGTAGTACCTGGGAAGAGCCTGACTAATTCATTGGCTTGAGGATACAATCACTTAGCGATGAATCTCCAACTAGCTACAGCAAACTTATTTACAAGCCTGGGAAAAACTGTGTTGTGTAGCAATTTGCCACACACCCTGTCCAGGAGCAGTACCTTAGTATTGATATTCTCTGTGCTGTTTTCCTCCCCTGCTATTCAGACAGTCAGAGTCCTCCACAGGAAAAAAAATACAAACTCCTGTCAACAAGTGCGTGTTTCCCCCTCACCAGTAAAAAGAAGTGGGCATCTCCTTTTATCTGCGAAGAGAGTTGTGAACTTAATTCAGCCTGATCCCCATTCATTGTGTTCAACATTTACCCCCCCAAATGTCAGTGATTTTCTGGAAAATAAAGTACTTGGGAGACAGGAGAAACAGAGCCCTTGGTGATATCTGTATAGCAGAGTATTTCTTCTCATCCATATGCAAATCTAACCTTTTTGATATTTCAACCCTATAAACCCTAAGACAGGATTTCAATAGAAAATGTTTACTAAAGGCTTTCTCCTTTATAATCTATTGATTTTAATATCCTTACTACTCCTGTTGAATGTCAGTTTTACCCTGAAGACTCCCATTGCAAACTTGAATACATTTAATTATTTATACCATTTGAAATATTAGTGCTGAGAAATGACTAAAAGTTTCTAGTTCTGTAATAGTATGATCTGAAGTTTGATTTTCCTTTGTGAATAACACTAGTAATTTGATATGGTAATCAAGGACAGATGAATACTTCAGACAACACAGCGCAGTTTTACTAGTAATAACATCTATTTTTCATTTTTCCAGCCTCCTTGTATATGTTAAAGTGTACTGAAGGTTCTCACTGCCTTTTTTCACAGTCAACAGTTTAGCATTATGTTTTCCTTCTTCTGAAGGTGCCTGAACAAGTAACTGCTGCTTCCACCAGTGATGGCATTTAGGCAGCATGCATGGGTTGAGTGCAACCGAGAGCAGATTTGCCCCTCAGTGTGGGTCTAGCAGTCTTGCTTGCCTTACTCCTATCACTCACTGCATTAGTAAAACAAAGCAAAGTTTTGATCTCAAAGAAACTGTGTCTGAGACAAATATTGCTTGTACAGAACAATCTACATGAAGACTTATGAAGGGTAAGATTTTGATAGCAGGCAAACCAAAGCAGAGGAGTTTGAAACTCAGCACCTATAGGGCAGTTCTTCCCCAGAACTGTGTTTTTCATCCCAACACACATCCATTGTCTTAATTTTTCCTCTTTTTGACTACCAACCTGATAGTTGTTCAGAAGCTGCAAAGTTGTAGTTGGCTCTTCTATTTACTCCAGATGAAGAGTTTTATTTCCATCCATATCTGACAGGAGGAACTGTGGTACCACCAAACACAACTTTTCTCTGAGATTAATTTTTTTGATAGTAGAGAATAACAAAAGAATGGTTCATTTTTTGTATGATTTTTAAGTTATTTCTGATGGCAGGAAACACAGTCTAGCTTGTATCCTAAAAGTTTAACCAGGCTCACAATAGCCATCAGTAGTTGGATTTTTCTGGTTTATAGCCTATCATCAGGAATGATCATCTAGATATATAACTTTTAACAGCCTAGGATTATTGTTTAAAAGTAAAGCAAAAAAATATCTGGAATGAAGTCTTTCATACTAAACTGAGCAAGGAATACGTGTACCAACTTTTATTTCCACCATACCTGCCCTATATGCATTAGATATGTTTGTAACCAGTTTTGGTTTCATAGAGACATTGAGAACCAGTCTAAAGGCTCTAAATAAACAGAAATACTGTCACTGAGCACATGACTGGGTCAAGCCAAATAAGTGCTCTGATATGTGTTAGAGGGGAAGGCAGTGTGCTATGCTTCTTGTAATATGTGGATATAGGCCAGGAATCCAACATCATACCCAGCTCTGCCACTAGACTGGCTTTCATGGCCAGAGTATTCAAGGCCCTGAAATTAATGCTGCACTACATGAAGCAATCCTCAGGGGTTCAAGTCTCTCACAAGGCTGAGCCATGCTTCTCTTGACAACTTTTCGCCACCTGCAAAAACAGACTGCTCCTTTTCTTCCTTTCCATTTTACTTTGGAATATCCATTTGGAAACTTAGGGCAATAAAATAGCCTATAAACAACCCCTCAGATTAGACGCTATGTTTCTGGTTGTTTTTCTGGCATCCTAGGTCCATTCACGTATGTCACTCCTTTGGTTTTATTAATTTCACTGCCATCCTTTTAAGCAACAGATTCAAGACAAAAAATATTCACTTGACTTATTTTAGCTAAGAGGCCTCACATTTAATGGATTTACTGTTCTTTCATGTCCCAGGTCACTCCTTGAGATCAGAAAATGTGGAATTCCTTATCGTCCCTAAATGTTATCTGAAGTCATGTCGTTATTTTGCCTTTAGTGAGTCTCTTTACTCTCTGGCTTTGGAACCTACTGCCAAATGAAGTAAAGAAAGCTCTGACTGTGGGGATTTCTAAATCCAAAGTTAAAAGTTATTTGTTCTATTTAGCATTTTTAAAACGATTCTTTTAGGAATTGTATGTGCCTCTAAGCTAATTAACTCTTAATGAGAGCAAAATGCCCTGGGATGCAGATTTGGAGGGTACGCTAGAAATGCAGGCATGGATTGGACTGCAGTACCGCAGGAGATGAAATTTACGATTGGGTTCTTTTTTTTAAATGATGGTGCAGATAGTTTTATTGAGAGACTCTTTTTTTTTTCTTTCTAGACTAAATAAAGCTGATCAGATTTTTAGTCCACCATATGGGGCCCAGTTATATCAGTCCTGCAAATACACTTTAGTTTTCCATTACAGATGAAGCCACTCTTCAACAGGGAAAACAAGTTTAGAAACAAACTTTCATATTATGAAAGACAGGCAGTTTTCCAGCACTGAGCACTTAACCAGAGCACCAGGAAATCAGAACACCTGGCTGTGTTCAGCTCTATCCTATTCCCCTGGACCAGTCCCTCACTCTTTTAGTGCCTTCACTCATTCATCTGTAAAGCAACTATAATTGCGTTTGTATCACAAGGGTACCTTGATGCTTGACAAATGAGAATTAACCCAAAATTCATCCTTCAGAAACACTGTATGAGCAATACCTTACTCACATGGTGGTTATGGACAATTCGATTAGAAGAGGTATAAATGCAGTCAAAGTGAAATTCCATTTAGGATCGGTCAAACTCTTCTTAATTTTTCTTAGTTTTCATCTAATCCTGGTGCAGGATTTAGCATGCCTCTCCCATAAGTGGTTTATATGCCTCTTTCCTTCTTTTGCAACAAGCCAGCATATTTTGTTCCATGTTATATTAAACTGTCATTTTGGGCAAATGATTTTTTCCCAGAGCAATACCTTGGAAAGCGGCATTTAGCAAAACAAAGGAAAAATATTGTGTCAAAGAAATCCTGTCCTGTATGTATATGAACAAATGACAATCATAAGGATTACACATGGAAAAATTATTCCAGATTTTATGAAGAAGGGGTTTCATAACTGTTGTTATGTTTTATCTAATTAGATTTTTTATATTTGCTATAATAATGTTAAAAATTAAGCAGACTTTCTGCAACAAACTGTAGAAACATATGGTGTACAGCCTGCAGAGGCTCTCAGTGGCAGTAGTATTACTGATAATATTTGTGATTTAGAATCTGCTTTCCTCTGAAAAATAGCTGTGTATTCTCCCAATTTAAAATACTGTGTTTTCACCAACATGTTTTCATCGCCATTAACAGTTCTGGGAGAAGAAGTATGGATATGATCTTTTTAAATCCATTTTCACTTCTGTGTGTTTGTGGATCTTTCAGGGTGAGGGTGGCTAAATATTCAGGCTCAGCCATGAACCCACTTAAAGAAACCAGGTGAATTCAAGGAGACCTGTTTTACCAGGACCTCCCCCCAGGTCGCTTCGCCCAGCATCAGAAGAAAAAGTGGAGTTGTTGCTTGGTCACGCTACTTTTCCTAACAAAGGCACAATCGCTTGGGGCTAACCAAATTGCAGGGTGCCAGGAGTTCTCCTGTCAGCACCCCAAAGTAAGCTGCAGCCCCTAGGAACTGCTCCTGGAAAGATTTGTAGGTACAGATTAGTTTCCCATAAGAAATCGTACAGCTTGAAAAATAAAATAAAATAAAATCCTTTGGGTCTTACTTTATTATGTTCATACTTGCAAAGCGCTTTAAGAACAACTCATGCTAACAAAAAGCATTCCTCTGACTTATCTCCAATGTATGCTTGAAAGGCTGTGTTCCAAACAAACTGCAGAGATTAAGTAAATGAAAAGATACTAAACGTTGCAGCAGGGAAGCAGTCCAAGTGTTGGTGTTCTTAGGAGCATCAAAGGTGGTTTAGGTTCACATTCATGCATACACAGTCTGCAAAATTCACTTTTTAAACCTTTTACCCTGTTTGGCTTCAGTAACCTGCTTCTCAAGGCTCTCCTAGGTGACTGGACCCACTCATACCTGGGGGCTCAGACCACACAGTCTCTAGAACCCAGTCCATGCGGAAATTTAACAAATCTGCTGTTCTCAGGAGGAGACCTGGCAGACAGTCCCTCAGCACTACTACACACCAGTGAACTTGTGCAAGCAGCATCTTTGGTAATAGGTGCAAGCAGGGATTCCCCTTGCCTTCCCCCCAATGGCTGTTGAGGTGGCATTAAATATAGCCAAGATTCCTGAGCCGACCGTTTCATCTCAGTAGCTGAAAGTCATTAAAAACTTACCTTGAAAGCAGAAACAGGTGGTCCCTACCTATAAATCAGGCCCTAGCTCAGCTCTCAGACTTCAGTGGGCTCATGGATATTTTTAGTGGGCTCAGAGAAAAAAGTGGTTTGGTGGGACATACACATCCACCTCTTCAGCTCACTCCAATACAATGCTGTACAGACCAACAAATTTCTTGTGAACTGATCCTGGACCAATATCTAGGAAGCTGAAAAAAAATCAGCCATGAAATCTTCTCATTTCACCACTAATCCTGGTCTATATGGCTCTCTAGCTTTAATTCAGTTAATTTGGCCATTTCTGAGGGTGATGTGGGTAGTCGACGGAGAGATACTCCTTTTATCTATGCTTGGGTAGGTGGTGTCTAATTCTAAAAGGTACCTCTCGGCAGTTGACAGCAGGTGACTAATCTGCAGAATTAACCAGGCTCCTCAATCAGAGAAGTGAAAAAATTCTTTCTGACTGTGTCTTTCAGGATTTTGCGGACTCCGTATACCAAATGGTTGCACAGAAGTTCCAGGAGCTGACAGACAATTTCACTTCCATGCATGCACGCCACAAAACTCTTGCAGGCATTGTGATGACCAAAGGTAAGAGATCCTCTCATTTATTTTCCTCTGGCATTTTTCATGAGTAAGTAATACATTATTTACCTGGTCAACAGTACTGAAAGATACCTTTACTCCCACACTGAAAAATAAATAGTAATGCAGAGAAAAGAAGCATGAATTATTTACACCTCACGTGAGTTCACACATAAGGTATCGGTAACAGAGGAAAAGATTTGTTCATAAATATGTCCCTGCATTGTTTCGCTGACAGGACAAAAAGCCAACTTGTCTAATTTTGCATTTCCTAATAAATGATGAGGTTTTAGTTATCAATTAAAAGTTGTATTATATATTAATATCTCTTTAGATCTGGAAACACCAAATTCTTGTTGTTCAAGACAACCATAAACCTTGTTTCAGACTTACAACAAAAGCAAATCTCAGCCCATTTCCTTTCCCATTAAAAGAAACAAATCCAAAGCATGCATAGCTTTAATTCTGCTCAGTTCAAAGCATGGGAAATGCTTATCAGCAGGGCCATATTTGATATTCTCTCCTGTTAAGATATAACTGACAGACACATACTATACAGAAATCTTTAACCCTTTGATGAACCCTGTTGCACAGTCTTTCTTTCTATGTGATCATACCTCAGTTGGGGCACCTCAGTATTTATGAGCATGTCAGCAGTGGAGATGCTGCCATAAACTTCATTCTCACTCAGATGGATGGTGCAATGGATTGAGTTTAGAAAGACAATAAGCTCAGCGGGGAAAGGCATGTATAATTCACCCAGGCTTGTCTTACTTCATCCTTTCAACAGTTACGTTAGCTAGATTCAGCAGGGACAGTCGTGAATACTGCAAGGCAGCAGCATGGAGACAGGATTATCTGATGGATCTCTTCCAACTGCAGAACCTAAATACGGCTGAGAGTTCTGGGTAGAGTAACTTACTCTCCAACTTTCTGATATGAAAAGAGTAAGCAATCCTCTCCTGAAATTAAATGTTGAGAAGTTCACCTAAAGTCTTTTAGACCTCTGGTTGAAACTGAACTGCTCCTTAGCTAAATTTGTTATGATTTTGCTTAATCTGCTTTGGTTAGTTATTTTTTCTATTACTTTAGGATCTGTAATAATGGATGAGTCTTCCATTTTTTAACTGCTGCACAGACACAGTGTTGTAAAACCACAAAACGTGGTTTATAAATCCTATAGACCACAGGATACATATTCAGTACCAAGAAAAATAAAAGGGAGAGTGTGATTGACTTTGGGATGTGAAAGATGCAAACTACACCCAGCATAGCAACTGGCTTGTCATAGTCGGATTCCTTGACTGTGGCACTCATCAGATATAAACAAAATGCTGTAATTTATTTAGAGGAGCACCTTCCAAGCAGGACCACAAGGAAGAATGTTTAAACACACCTTTTATGAGAAGCTAAGTTACAGGAAACAAGAGCTGTTGCTTTAACCACTTTTTGAGAGGAGGTTGTACTCAGCTCAGTGTCCCATTCAGTTTTCTTACACTGTGTATTTTGCCTCTAAGAATTTCATCCCATTCTACATTGCCAGGGTACTGCTCCTGCATTCTTTAGCCCAGGCCTAGACTTGCCTTAAAAAGGTGTCACCCAAAGGTGACTTCCAAAATTGTGGCTACTGAGTGCATTCAGTGCTAGGGGTGCGAACGGTCATGTCCAGAGCTCTGCTAGCCTTTGCTGGGCAGTTGGGACTGACTGTGTCTCTTCTTCGGGGAAGGGGTGAAACTGCCTTTTCCTGACATGGTTTTTTATGAATCACATGCCCTTAGTGGTATTTTACACATTTGTATTTCATATTTCATCTTAGTCAGCATTAAGACAAAGTGTAATTTTACTTGTGTTCACAAAACATTTCCCTCAAGGTTTCTTTTTTATTTCTGAATTCCCTGTTACGAATTCCTTCAATGTGTCATTTATCCAGTGTGTCAATATCTTACTGGTTTTGTGGAGCCTAGAAAAGAAACTCACAGATACGAAGTGATTCACAGAAGACGCAAAACTAGAAACAGCCTTATCTTGGTATATGCTCCAAGAAGATTTGAGTTCTTTCTAGCACAAGAATGTCTGCCAGACATTGTAAGACTAATCATTTACCATTTACGTCATTATTTTCTGTACTAAAGTTGTAGATTTGTGGTCTCTTCCCCACCATCATTCCCGGGGTAGCAAGGATCTTGACACACTGTTCAAAGATGGCACAAACAGGTTTTCCACATCAAACACTCAAATAAGTACCAATTTCCTCTATTTTTAACATAGAATTTGTCAGAAAATCCCTTTGATCTCTGCAAACAATTTACCAATGTCAGCAACAAAAGAATATCTAGTAACTGTTGCATTTGGTACCATGCACATGCCCAGAACAGACAAAAATTAATTTGTTTTTACCTTCATTTCAATTTAATGTCATCCTGACTAGAAACAGATTTATCTGCGCTTGTACAGTTTTCAGACAAAGCTGGTAAAAAGCACAATGTGATTCTGCTATAAGTGCTGTTAAGATAATACAAAATCTCTCCAGACGAAACAGGATTGTGCCAGATTGGTTTTCTTTTCCTGAACTCTGACATTATTTTTCTGCCATTTCAATTTCCCAGGGAAACCAAGAAGAGTTACATTTGGGCAGTGTAATTGACTATGCTGCAGCACCCAGGGCAAATTCCGGAGTATGAGAAAGAAGAAAATGTAGAAAATTATGTTATTGACTGACTGTGAATGTTCTGCAGTAATAAATTGCTAGTCAGAAAAAAACAGGCAGTCCAATGTATTTAGATATGCTTTGCTCTGAACTGCGAGAAGTTAAAATCTCTGCATTTTGTGAAAGTAAGTTTTCAAAACATTTGATTAATAGGCATCAAGATAACCTTGAAATAATCTGCCCTAAAAGCAAATTATACTAGATACCAGCTGATGTGATGATATCTGATGTAATATAGTAATTGAATATAATAATTAAAAAACCTAACATAACAGATCTTGAACTAAATGTTTCAAAAGATGGAATAGTTGAAGTAAATTATTTAGCAGTTCTCTGGTTATAATATATTTGAAATCTGCCAGTCCTCTAACACATTCTAATTTTGTTGAAACACATCCAGAGAAGATTGTTGTAGCAAAAACTGTTTGATTGACTCTAGGAAAAATTGTTTGAGTAAGAGATTGCATTCACATCTTTCATGTACAGCAAGCCGTATTCCCACAGAATATCTTCACGTAGAATAAGTATACTTGTTATTGTAGCCAAGTATTACTATGAGGACCTAAGTTTTATACTGATTATCCACAGTAGTTCTCCTAACTTCACTGAATATATGATGGGTTCACATATAGTAAATTAAGAACATCAGTTAACATTGTCAGACACAAACTATCCACCTCAGAAGCATGTGATGCATGGAGTTAACCTTCCTCAGAGTGTTTTGCATTTGTGGCCAAAACACGACTGATAACACCAATATTTTGGCTATTGCTGGACAAGGCTTGCAAAGTGTCAAGACTTTCTCTTTCTCTCCCATCCTCATCCTCAACAGAGGGTGCGCAAGAGGCTGGGAGTTGGCATAGCCAGGGCAGCTTTCCCCAGCTGCTGAAAAGGATATTCCATGTTATAGGACATTGTGGTCAGCAGTAAAAGTTAGGAGAAAGAAAGAGAAGGGGGACACACTTTGATTTGCAGCATTTTTCTTGCCAAGCAACCGTGAACTTTTATTCTCTCAATCCACAAGTATTCTTGCCTTCCGTGGGTCACCAGGCAGGGCAGATGTCTTTATTGGTGGACAAGTCATTGAGGATAAAGCATGGACACAGTGCTGCCTGTCCCCTAGAGCTAGGAGATAAGAATCCTCATGGCAGAGCAGTGGGAGGTGGGAGGTAGAGGTCTGAGCTGCACACCAAGAGCTGCTATCCAAAGGCTGGTGGCATTTGCACTGTTTATTTACATTACAGACAGAGTTTGCCTTTGCAAGCTCTGAACTGATATGGGCATACATTCATGCTCTACACGAAATCACTGGACCCAGTAAAGAATTCCTGTCACTCTGTTCAGAGTTGATCTCTTATTGCTGAGGTCCTCTTTGCAAAAAATTCCTCCCATAATCATTACGGACAAAATGAGACTGCTATTTAAGCACTATTTTCCCATTTGTGTTTGACAAATCTTAGCAGTTTAAATACTGATAGGAACTTTTTGTCATGCTTTCTGTTAAAAATGAAGCATTAAGAAAGTGCAGTCCTTTTCACAGGAGCTTGGCATTCATAGGAAAAGGTTATGAGTTCATTTCTCATTTCAATTTTATCTCCTATCTTTTTTTTTTTTTTAGGCTGACAATCATTTTGATGTTAAAAGCAAACTAGGCGGTCTTCTCAGTTATCTTGTATGAAATAAAGATGAACTGGACAAAAGAGCCCTGAATAGCAATTTCATGCTGTGATAAAAGATTGAAAATTATCATCTGTATCTCATGGAACAGATCTTAATCATTGCTAAGTGGAATAACAGAAAAAAGTAGAGTTGACAACACGTCTCTATGGATCTTTATAGTCGTATTAAGACTCATAAAACCTGACATGCAATCAGGAATACTGATGGCCAATTGATTTCTGATCCTTAGTTTAAATAAGAAAGTTGTAAAGTAGTAAAATACAGTAGAAAATTCAGGCCCTATGTAGAGTATCAATCTGCTTCATCCTAGGTTGTATTCAAGTAGCCAAACCAGTTGAAGGAGTGGATCTATGATAATTTGAAGATTAGTGCCTAGGACAAATCCTGTCAAGAAGAGATCCACAGGAGTAATTTTGGCTCTTGGGTCCCAATTGCATAGCTGGATGGATGCTAAAAGCCTGGTCCCAGTGAGACTCAACGTTTCAACGAGACTTAAGTTCCCAAAATCAAACTTGGGTGCCCAAACTGCTGACATGCTTTTGAAAATTTCATCAGGTCTCTTCATCGTCTGTTGCCTGATGCTCTTAAGGACATGACACAAAGTGATTTGACGTTCTTGGAAACAATATCAACTTCTTACATGTGTGCAGGTTGACACATCACCATCAGATGACAGGGTTTCTGGAAATGTTTTGAAACAGGTAAATAGATATGTAGTTACAAACCACGTATGTGACTCTTTCTCAGCCATCTGTTTTCCTCTGGTTATAAATCTTAAACCAATAATCTTCAAATTCTGTCTAAACAATTTTGAATTCCATGAGAACACCCTTTTTACACAACTGCAGCTCTGTTCCTGGATTTTGTAATGCGGCCCTATAATGGAATGACTAGGATTTCTGCTGCCCAACAAGATTGGTTTTCCAAATTCCAGCACAGCACACAGCCCCTCCTTGCTGTTACTGCCTAGCCTGAATCTGTTCTCTTAGCCGTTTGGTAACACAGGTTCAGCAAAAAGAGGGAAAACACCCCTTTCATGTCAGCAGTCTGGGAAAATAAGACAATTTGGGAAGGGAATTGAGCCCCGTTTTCCGCCTGCTGCACAAACTGTAGGTCTCTCCAGCACATCTTGCAGGTGCCTTCTGGGCAGCTCCAGGAAGTTCCATCTTCTTGTTTGCTGTCCCCACTGATTGTTTAGATTTCCATTTCAAAGTAGCTGGCTCTTCTCAGGCAATGAGCCTTTTATCGCACACAATTTACTGTCTCTGGACTTAGCTTTTTGTTCTTGTTTAAAGAACATTTCTGATTGAAATGGTAACTGACATCTCTCAAAACCTGGATGCAGGCAAGGCCCTGGCTCTGTGTCACATATAATTGCATTGGCAACAAAGATTGGTATAATAATTAACATAAAACATGGAAATGAAAAATAGGCACTTCTGTGTAAAGCAAGGAGCAAGTTCACACTTGCATTCTGCTCTGTGATAAGCCAAACTGGAAATCATCCCAATCTCAATACAAAAAGTCTATCTCATCCTAAACCCAGAAGGTTCTTGAGTGAATAAAGGCTTAGTGACATAGAATCATTGAATAGTTAGGGTTGGAAAGGACCTTAAGATCATCAAGTTCCAACCCCTCTGCCATGGGCATCAACTTACTTTACTGACCTAGCAAAACACATAGGAAGATATTTTTAAATGCAAGTACACTTAACATAAAAAGAAAATTAAGAATAAGTTCCTCCTGTACTTATCTGCCAAAATCCACATTCAGGATTTCATCCTTCCTCACTGCAATTAAGGATCCACTAGCATGTAAGACTGTCAATTAATTAATGCTCAGATATCAGTGGCACAGCATTTATTAGAGAAACACAGATATCTGCACTCAGGACCTGGCAGGAAAAGTGCTGTTTAGTCCTGCTTTGAAATTAAGAATTATCTCTAAGTCCCTATGCAGCTCTGTTCCTGATTAGAAAAGCAGTGTTCAAACTCACATGAAAGGAAAGGACCCTCGGAAAACATTGATCCTGCAGTATCAATTTAGGTAAAAAAAAATCCTCATCGATTTGGTATGGGGATTGCATGGGGTGGCTGCCCATCCTTCCCCTTCAGAAAACCCACATTCAGGAAAGGAAGGGAAGGCAAAGGGCAGTGGTGCTTGCAAGCACAGCACTGTCTCCTTCCACACACCTCAGAAGCAAAACTGATGGGATTTCATTTTTTTCCATGCACTAAGGGGACAAGACAAATGTACCATAGAAATTAGAGCTGGGAAAGGCCACTAAGTCATCCAGTCCGTTTCCCTGCAGGCACAAGATTTTTCCCTGTGGTGTGTTCCCAAGTGCTTTTTCTGATCTAGATTTAAATGAATCAATTAGCAATGGGGCTTTCAACACTACCATAGGAGACCATTCTAGTCTAATGGATCTCATTGTTAATAATTCTCACCAGTTATTCAGCCTGACTTTTATTTTCTGTGATGTAAACCCAGGTCCTCAGTTGTACTGCTCTTAATTTAGTACCCACCTCTCTTATGGGGTTTGCACCATTCAGATACTTGAAAGCACTTACACCATAGGTTCATAGGTGTTACTTATTAAGGGTTTACATATTTAATTTCTGTACTCTTTCCTGCTGGGTCACCCTCCTTTGAAGCCCTCAGCAGTTTTGCCCGTGTCTTCTGATTCACCTCCACTTTGGCAACTTCTCCATTCTTTTCTGGGCTGGGAAATCCTCCTTGTGAATAAGACTTACTGCAAAAACCTGTGTAGGAACATCTTGCAGAATGGTTTAGTGTGAGAGTCCTTTTTCAGGCATCTGATGGTGTGATCAAGCAGTTCAAAACTGGCTTGTGTCAGAAAGGAATTTTTCTTCCAGAGGAACTGCATTTGAAATTTGTTCACAAAGAAACACCCCATGGTACTGGTGGAAGTTTACTGTGCCTGGCTGTGAAAGGAGAGTCACGGCTGCTCTCAGACAATACCCTGGTCCTTGCTTCCAGCACAGAGAGATCAGAGATCAGGGTAGAGAGCACTGCAGCTCTGACCCTGCTCGTTCACCGACAAAGATGAAGAGCATTGCAGAGAATAGCCTTCCTTAGGCAGGGCAGTCAGAGGCAGGATTACCCAACACAATAATAAAGGAAGAAAATAGGAGGCTCTCGGAGGCTCCCTCTACATCTTCTCTTTCCACAGAAATACAATATATTCACTTTCACGTAACCCACAGTTTGATGTCAGGAAAAGAAATCCCTTCCTAAATCCAGCATTGCAAAGTCTGTGTTCCATTTATACACACAAATATCTTTAACCTCACTGCTAGCTTTATTCCTAATATTTGCTAGCTATGTATTTGCCTTTTGTTCAGACTTCTGCTATTACATTTCATGAGCCCTTAACATGCTTCCTCCTTCCCTGTTTTTTGGTCAGCATTTCTTCACATTAGCAGCCCCCTCCACCTCAGGGCTGCATTCCAGGACACACAGTTGTCCCAGATGGGGACAAGAGCTCTTTGCTTCTTTTGCAGCAGTATTTTGCCTGGGACATTTCCCACTCTTGAGGTGACAAGTGCAGCCATCAGCCTAGCAGTGTAGTCCCACCACAGGCTTGGAGACCTGCCCTGGGTCAGTAGGATGCAGGACTGTGCCCACAGCATGTTCCTGCCAGCAGCTTCTTCAGCATCACTGCCCTTTCATGTCTGGAATGTCTCTTATTTCAAAAGTAAAGCTGTGCTAAGGATGTGGTATAGCTGCCAGAGAAGAAGATAACAGAAAATAATGCAGGACTTGCCAGTGCTATGTAGCATCAAGAAATTTTTCTTCCCTAAACAAACCTGAAATGGAAACCTGAACTTATTCAGCTACAAGTAGAGGGTATTAAAAAGAAAAAAAAAAAACCTGCTCTGTGATCAGAGCTCTATTAAGCTGCCTTGAAAATTATCCCAAATACACTTTTTTGCAGATAACAATAGACAATCCGTTTGACTGATTTGTTAAAAAAGGTAAAGAAAGAGCATAAAATTATTGCTTATCAGGGAGAGAAGCAGCACCATTTAAAATAACATGAAATTGTACCCCATGAATTATTCACAAGGGCTGATGTTACACTATCATTATTTCTGACTTTCCTTTTCACCGCATAGGATTCGGTGGCGGTTGTCTCCAACTCAATAAAAGAGGCGGGAATTTTTTTTTAATTAATCAAACCTGATTTTTCTGATTATTTTTTCTAATTTAAAACGAATATATTCCAACAGTGAGTTGTCTTCACGGTGTCATGTTGGAAAAGGAAGATAGATTTCACTGCCACTGGCAGGGTCTAAAACATGCAGCGAAATAGACGCTTGCATACTGATTGGTGTTTCTCTATGTGTTGCGCCAGCTGCTGAGAAGCCAAGGTGTGATCCCAGTTGTATGCTGGCATTAGCAGTTGCAAACTCCATCCTGTTCGATGTGAATTAAGCTCACTGAATTTCACAGAAGTTCTCTGATATACAGCCAGTGTGATTCAGTTTTCTGATCGCACGTAACAGTCAACACCTCTTGCAATTACCTTGTGATTTTGATTTTCCTTTTCCAACAAATAATATGCAGAGCTACAAAGGCTGTATTATAGAAGGTCTTAATGACCATAGCACACTAGAAGCGAGAGTAACTCTATTAAAGTCAGCAGAAACATTGATTAGTCTAGCCCAAATTCCCTGGTTTTATTAGCAGAGCTGTGTCTCAAAGCAGATGCGTGTAGACAGTTTGCATTTATGGCCATGACTGACTTAAAAGCACAGCTCATAACTGTAGTCCGTTAGATGTCAGCCAGTTCTCCATATCCAACTTATCTGCTGAGCAAACTTTCATATTTTTTTCTTGCTTACTGCCTCTTCTGTCAGCAGCTTTCTGAATCATTCCTGTTGCAAGCTCTGTGGCTGCAGGACTGGTGGTTTAGGAGGTCATGTAGGGAAGAAGGCATTATTTGCTTTATGTGTGTAATAGCCTAGCTCAAGGCAATATGACCACCCAGGAATATATTAACACTGATACAAACAATTATTCTTAATTGTTGTGGGGAAAATAATTAAAAAGTTGTCTCAAGAACTTTAAAAAAACTAACACTAGATTTGCTCTGCTTGCCATCTTATGATCCAGGGAGTTTTGATTTGCACATGGTATTTTGTTATTTGTAATAAGAGAAACCTGACTACAAGCATCTGTCCACAGTGTAGAAAGTCATACATCTGCTGGCAGTCTTCAGAATTCATTATGAGAAGCTGACAATACTGAGGTGTAATACAGTTTAGCCAAAAGTAAATATCTAAAATAGGCCAGATGAATCACCTCCCAGGAAAGTTCCTCTCCTTTTGCCTAAAAAGAGAGTCTACAGCAATTAGTTCAGCTACAGACATCTCAACTCTAGTTACCCAGAATAGCTGAAATGAATCCCACTGCTGGTGTCAGCAAACTGAAAATGGCTTATAATAAAACCCATTTTCTTTTCAGCAGCTCAGCTATGACGTCTGGGCTACCACTGACACACAAAAAACGAACATTAACAGGGTCGAGGTTCCCCCTGCCTGGCTGTGAGAGGAGACCCCAGAACAGGGCTCAGGCTTTCAGCAGAGTACGAGGTCATTAGACTGAATCTGTGATCAAAGATGGTGTGTCATTTATGGGTATATTTTTGTTCTATAATGCAACTAATTAATTGACAGGATTTGTGAAAATAAAACATGGCAAATTCCCTTCCCACTCTCCTGGTTGTCCTCATCAACACGGCGCTAGCCAGGACCCAGCCAGTATGCTGACACAGCTCCCCAATTTCCTTTCCTCTGCTTCATTTCCTTTTCAAATTGAAAACTATTAGGAGTCTTTAGGCAAATAATAGAAACCTAATGCAGGTGCCTGTTATAAATCATTCACTAGTTACTTTTAACCTAATGTCTCCTCAAACATTACTTCACAGAAGGCAGTGAGAGAAAGAAATGCCTCATGAACTCTAACAATCAGTGGGTCAGGAGTTGAGGTCATAATAATGTAGCCCATTTCTTCTTGTTTGTCAAATGACCTGAACACAATTAGATCCCTGGGTCTTTCTTCTGAGATAGGCTCCTCTCAGTAATAACAGGGGTCTTGCTAAGGGCAATCCTCGTCTAATCGTAGATCCTAGATCTATAGATGCCTGCTGCACACCCACAAGCAGGGAATGTGGCACATGGCTGCTGGCGCCACGTTAGCGCTAGTTTAGGATTTTGCTACAGCCAACACTATAGCTTTCCTAGGCACAGCTTGACGATGTGCTCTGTCTAGATCTGCCCTATGTCTGAGGTTGAATTAATCAATGTTTAGGAGGTAGCTTGACATTCGCAAATAGAACTTACTTGAGAAATTTGAAGTATTCGGCAGGCAAAATAAAATAGAAAGTAAAAATTCATTACAAGAGTTAGTAATGACTGGTGTTTATGCAAAATAGACAAATGTACAGAAATGCCTATTAATTCCAAATCAGTGAAGCAAGTCACTAGGCTCAAAAGTTTAAAATGCTGCCTAAAATGCCAATGTGATCAGTCAGTGTTAAAATTTGCCTTCATCAGCTAGGCACCACGTGTTTTATTCTCAGAGACAAATGCCTCCTGTTCTCTGGAGATAATATCAAGCATTTCACAGGGGATAAAGCTCCAACTCTATGTATGTACAAAACAAGTCATGCAAGAGGGCACTCTGCTAGCATATGTGATCCTGAACACTTTGGGCAACTGTCAGATTGTTGGAAGTATTTCCCATCATGCTGGGTGCCCTCATATACAGCATTGAATGGTGCTACATTGGTCACAGATCACTTTCCCCATGTGGCTCCCCAGTGAGGTGTAAATATTTCAGAGCTAATGCATAAGTCATGTACACCTGTGTTTCTGAGTGCAGTAGCAGTGAGACATAACTCTTGGGTATTTCTGAGCGGGGAGGAACATGGATTATCTCCTGTCATTGCAAATGGAAAACATGGAGATTTTTAATGTTAACACTCATACTGGTTCGGCAAATTCTTGGAAACGATTGCCTTCAGCCCCAGGCAACATCTAAGTGATGTTCTGCAAACATGCGCACCTTGCCAGGACTTGCAGATACCCCAGGCTGTGTCCACATGTGACTAACTACTGGGGCCCCGTATCACTGAAAGTCAATATATGGAACTAATTCACCCAAAAATGAGCACCTCAAGAATGCTTGCTATTACTGTGTGTGTGGGCATTGTGGTAGCAAACAATGTCAGAGGGATTCGTATTATTGCTGCATCAATAGGTGTTGGGTGCCTTTGTGTTTCGTTTGTGACAAATCCAAGTCCTCTCTGAATATCCTGAATGCATTCATCATCTTACACTCATACTAGAGGAGAGAAAGAGTTAAGCTTATTTACAAACAAAATGTTTGAAATAATAAAAGTCATCACACCATGCACTGGACTGATGGGGAGGGGCTAGGAAGATATAGCTCCTGGGGAGCAGGAGAGCTGGATGGCTTCCCCAGATGGTTTGCTCTGTATTTGCAGAGCCTGGTGCTTTGACTGTGAAGTGAATGAGGAGATGGAGAGGCACGTTAGGTGTATGCTAATGTAAGAAGGAAGCTGTCGGTCTCACTGCCCTGAGAGGGAATACTAGCAAAGGTCCTCAGGTGCAGGCAGAGAGGATCACGGATTTCCAAATAAGGGACTTGCCTCCAGGTGTACCTCTCCTGCACTGAGGAAAATAAGATTCTGTTTAAACTAGCAAATAAACAAAATAGAACCAAAAAGTAGCTGATCTTTATCATGGACCTTCCAAGCAAGGAAAATACTATACACTGTTCAGGAAAATATACACTACTTTTTTGAGTGGGACTGAAGCACCTCTGCTGCAGGCTGTGACTCATAAAACATTTGGTGTTAGCCCCTGTGAAAAACACTGTTAATTGATGGACCCGTGTCTGACCTAAGATATGTATTATTTTTCTCATTAAAGCAGTGATCCCAGAATAAAGTGACACCAAAGTAGAGGACAGAGAATAAACACCTTTCTTTGAGGGGAAGGAGTGATTTGTCCAGCTCAACTTTTTATCTAGTAATAAAACTGGAATAAACACAAGTGCTTTGTGCATTTATCCACTGCATTCAGAAAACAGTAACGAGTGGTGGCCCTCAGGGATCACTGTTGGGACCGGTATTGTTCAACATCTTTGTCGCTGACATGGACAGTGGGATAGAGTGCACCCTCAGCAAGTTTGCCGATGACACCAAGCTGTGTGGTTCAGTTGATACGCTGGAGGGAAGGAATGCCATCCAGAGGGACCTCGACACGCTTGTGAGGTGGGCTGATGCCAACCTCATGAAGTTTAACCATGCCAAGTGCCAGGTCCTACACCTGGGTCGGGGCAATCCCAGGCACAGCTACAGGTTGGGCAGAGAAGAGATTCAGAGCAGCCCTGTGGAGAAGGACTTGGGGATGTTGGTCAATGGGAAAATGAACATGAGCTGGCTTCAGTGTGCGCTCGCAGCCCAGAAAGCCAACCGTATCCTGGGCTGCATCAAAAGGAGCATGGCCAGAAGGTCGAAGGAGGTGATCCTGCCCCTCCACTCTGCTCTTGTAAGTCCTCACCTGGAGTATTGTGTGCAGTTCTGGTGTCCTCAACATAAAAAGGACATGGAACTGTTGGAACAAGTCCAGAGGAGGGCCACGAGGATGATCAGGGGACTGGAGCACCTCCCGTATGAAGACAGGCTGAGAAAGTTGGGGCTGTTCAGCCTGGAGAAGAGAAGGCTGTGTGGAGGCCTCATAGCAGCTTTCCAGTATCTGAAGGGGGCCTATAAGGATGCTGGGGAGGGACTCTTCATTAAGGTCTTTAATGATAGGACAAGGGGTAACGGTTTAAATCTTACACAGGGGAAGTTTGGATATAAGGAAGAAGCTCTTTACCGTAAGGGTAGTGAGGCACTGGAATGGGTTGCCCAAGGAAGTTGTGAATGCTCCATCCCTGGCAGTGTTCAAGACCAGGTTGGACAGAGCCTTGGGTGACATGGCTTAGTGTGAGGTGTCCCTGCCCATGGCAGGGGGGTTGGAACTGTATGGTCTTGAGGTCTGTTCCAACCCTAACTATCCTATGATTCTATGATTCTCCCATGTGCTCCCATCTTCACTTCATGGGTTTTCTAGATTCTTTTGTTTAATCAGTACTCCCAAACACTCTTTTAGGGCCACATTTATAGTAAAAAATAGAGATAAAGCTTCCGGCACAGGCATACAGTGATGTGTACTTTGTCACTAGTACCAATAACACCTTCTTTATGAAGCTGTCACAACTAGTCGTTCAGGTACAATTAACTGAATTTTTCACAGTATTTATACCTCTCCTACCAATGTCACAATGCTGCAATGCCACAGTACCACTAAACCTTTCAGACTACTGATATAGATATCATATTTGTCTAGGCATGAGAAAATTTTGGTATCATTTGCTATTATATACATTAAGCATAGCAACAGTGCTATACCATGTCATCCACTACTAGTCCCGGTGCTTTGCAAAGATTATGAAGTATTATTGGTCCTATTTACTAACTGGGGCATCACTGCAGCACCAGCCATTTATGTTTAAAATATAGTTTCCTTCTCCATTCAGTTGTTTTCTTATATCACACCAGTGGATCTTATGCAAGAACATGGCCCCAGCCATCGTGCTTCCAAACCAGAAAGTCTCTGCACTGTTTTTTTTTCTTACAATCAGTAGCTTTCATCTTAAGAAAAAAAAATAATATTGCTTCCTCTATAAAATAATTCCTAAAGCTTTTCAACAGCCAAAGTAACATCATAGAAACTGCATCACCATGGCCCATGGTGTACTTACAGCCTCAGGCCTGTCTTTGTCACTGGCTGGTCAGACTTTGAGGGCTTGATTCACTTGCTTGAACATGGGCATCTATTTCCAGTGAGTCACTTTGTAGGTTTACATGTAAGATGCATGGGGAGGGGGCAGAACCTTATGGACACTCCTACTTCCCTGGAGCAGCAGCCAGAGGTTAGGCAGTGATACTGCATGGGCACAGCCATGCTAACCCCTGCAGAATCCTAGAAAGCACTATCTTGACCAAGAAAGGCATGACTTTCAATTGCCATCACGATTATCTGGAGAAACAATGGAGGAACAGAACTGGTGTCAGTGATGAATACTACGTCCCTGAGGCCACAGTGGAAAAGGCACTGATGTAGCTGCTCTTGGAGAAACAAAAACGAAACTGGATTGAAAGTCAGATCTGTTTTTTCCCTGAGATTTTTAACGAGTAGCTCCAGAAGTGTTACTTGCATTTGATTTAGCACTTATAGTGCAACAGCAATGAAACCTAGCATTACAGGGAGTGTGTGTTCCCAGACCAGAAAATGTCTTCAACAGCTCATAAAAACCTGGCCATTTATCAGCACTGCAGGAGATCTTTATTCCCTCCCTACAGCATATGCTCTCCTATGATGTAGTTATTGATTTAACCAGTAAACTTCATAGCAAGCTTTTATCTTGGAATTAGCAGCAAGACTGAAATAGAGCCCTTATTATTCTAATAACAGAGAGATATGAGATTCCTGCATATTCCAGAGACCATATCATCACCTTAACAAGCATCCCATTAGAGCTGCCTGGGCAGACATAACAAAGCGTGGCCTGTGAGAACTTTAACAATCATGATATCATACTCACCCCTGGCAATATCACAACCCTTTTGTTTTTCTTCCTACAGGTTTGGACATCAGGCAAGCTCAGGTTATTGTGCTGTCATCTGGTACCAAATGTATAAATGGAGAATACATTAATGATCAAGGGCTTGCGGTCAATGACTGCCATGCAGAAATTTTGGCAAGAAGGGCATTTGTTCACTTCCTCTACTCACAGCTGGAGCTACACCTAAGGTAACTGAATTCTTTTAATGCTTGGGGAATGTTATACAGCTTTCAGTGGAGCAGATCCATCCTCCAGACATATGAACTATTTCTTTCTTTATGTTGCTTTTTCCAAGTCTTTAGCTGACAAAACGCCAGTACAGTGCACAGAAAGAATGAGAGTTAGATAGTCTAGAGTGTTGGGTCATGAGCTCCTTTACTTCAGCTGGTGTTCTTTCAGCAGCTATTAGATATGACTCATAAAGTTGGGGTTTATGAAGCCTGATGATTTTGTACAAATCTTTACGTGCAGGCTTATTAGCATCATTTTTTGGCCAGAGACTGGAAGGGGGTCATTTTGCTCACTGCAGCCATTTTCCCATCTTCCTTGCTGCTGCTGAAATATCTCAAGGAAGTGATTTATTGATCATTAATGCCTTCATTGACTCACTAGAGAACCAAGGAGTGTTAACAGTACAGTAAACTTTGTGACAAAGTGTAAGATGCTATCACTCACTCCTTCTTTACGATGTTTTAAAATGTTATAGCACATAGAATCATTACAGAGGAATTACTGGTCGTGTCTTCAGCCAAATCCACACTATTACCATTTAAATGGTTAATGGGTCATACACTGCCTGGAAGCTGGTAGTAAGTGTGGTACCACAGGGGTCTATCCAGGGACCTCGCTAATCATGTCTGTCAACAACCTGGAAAAGGCTATGTAGTGCTGAATCATAAGCTTTCCAGAGGACACCAAATGGTGGAGAGGACCAGGCGATATGCTTGAGGGCTGGAATGTCATCCAGGCAGGCTGGAGGACTGGGGCAGCAGGAGCTTTGACAGAAAACTCAACAAGGACAAATGGAAAGTCCCACACTGAGAAGAAAAGAATGGCCTACAAAAACACAGGACAGATAGATCCTTTCTGGCTGGAGGGCAGGTTTCCTGAAAAGGGACAAGGCTCCTAGGCAGACAGCAAACTGAACGTGAGATAGTGATGTGCCTGGCAGCAAAGAGGGTCTACAGGATCATGGGCTCTATGAAGGCAGTCAATGGATGGGATCATCCCCGCTACTCAGAATGCATTAGACTGCATCTACAATACCTTGTGCAGTTTTGGGTCCCCCAGTACAGGAAAGACATCAGCCATGTAAAGCAGGTTCAGCAGAGGCTACTTGGTTGCTCAGTAGCTAGAGATTTGGCCTGAGATCTTAACAACACAAAGGAGCTGGCATCTTTACCCAGGTGCACAGTGGGAAGAAGACAAACAGGCATGCACTGAAACAAGAGAATATTAGGACTAACTGTCCCCATAGGAACAGGCAAGCAGTGAGTCAGGTCACCCAGCAGTCTTGTGCAGACTCCCTCCTGTCTTGGACGTTTTCAAAACCTGAGCAGATAAAGCCCTGAGCAACCTGGCAAACAGCTTTGAGCAGGAGGTTGGGCTAGAGACCTCAGGTCCTTTCCAGCCTGGATTACTTTATAATCCTATGAAAACTGAGCAGAAGTGAAGCTAAGCCAGCATTTATTGTATGGAAGGAACCGAGGAATGAAGGAAGCAAGGAAAGAAAACAAACAAAAAGCCCCTTGACTATAGGTCATTCTTCTGCCCTTCATTCTTGCTTGTGTTTTCATACGATTTTATCTAACCTCAGTGCAAAAACTCCCTTTGACTTCAGAAGGTTTTGCATCAGGTCACAGACACAAGAATCCATCTGAGTAGAATTGTGTGTTCTTGTGAGCACCTATGATACTGTTGCACCGAAACAACAATAATGGGAATAATGATTATTTTCACTTCAGGCTGGAGTTAAAGACAAGAGAGTATATTGAGTACATGAGGTTGGCTAACAAAGGGGGGCAAAAGCCTTGAAGGGTTTAATCAAAACCAATATTCTCTCTATTTATTTCAATCTGAACTGCTTTCAAGCTTACATTAAATTATTATGTTTTCAGCAGTGTAGCAGCCCTAGTACTTGCTTTGTGCTACAGTCTCTTGGGAAACAAGTGCTACCACTGTGTCTTAAACTATTGTATTGATCCACCTCCCTAACATGTTCAGTCATATTATTATTTTATTTGGATCAATGTTAACAATCTTTTGTTAAGAGAATCCTCAGTGCAGCACAAGCTGTGTTCACAATAACTTTAAATCTCTCTCTGTTCAGCCAAGAGCAGGCACCACTGCTTCCCTGACCAGCACACGACAAAAACCTCAACCAGGCTAAGCACCTTTGAAAGAGAGAGCTATTGTCAGATAAGATTTTACTTCTTTAAGGTCCATGGGGAAGCAAAACTATGTGTTATAATATATTCTTTAATTCTAATATTCATTGCTAAACCCAGTTTTATGCCATCATCAGGGCTTTGTCATATGGCAAGAACATGGGGCATGAAATGAAAAATTTATTTTCTTTGCATTGAAGTCACATTTACCCCTTTTTCTCTAACAAAACAGAAACAACTGCCACTGACACAGGAATCACATGGTGCTACCACATAGCAAAAAGAACGGGGTTTTTAGAACAGTCTTGTTTACTCAGCTCCACTGGGACTCCCTGCACACAAGCTCCTCAGGCTTGGGGGAAACACAAATGTGGCTTCTACATTGCTATGCATTTGCATTAACCCGGCCCAAATTAAAGTCTTCTCCCAGGCCAGGAACCTATTGTACAAAGTCATATATGAACTGACAGCAGAAAGATGGTTCCTTAACCCCCCAAAAGAATGAATGCATATTTCTTGCCTCAAAGAGCTTATATTTTTCATTCTTTCCTATGAAACAGGCAAGTTTGTTTTGTCGAGAACATTCCCTATTTTCCATGTATTTTCCTCTCACCAACCCTACGTGCTCAAAGTGATCTCTGCAGCTGGATTTCAAACTTCAGGAGCTTCCAGCACAAGAATTATCTTTCTATATGATATTTTCCTTGAACAGGGACCACTTTTCCAGAATTTTCAAGTACTACTATTGACATCAGTGAAAGCAAAATAGAATGAATGCATCAAAGAGCAGGGACAATGAGGCTGGAGAAAGCAAGGACCAGCACAGAGTATTAATAGCCAGGAGATACGAATTCACAGAGTTGAATTTACTTTTTGACACTTCTGATGTCCAAAAGTTAGTCAGCTGAGTGTGAACCAGATCCCCAAGGCTCCTTTTATCACCACTGGAGAGAGATGGGCATCTCAGGAGTGAGACACAGCAGTCCTATTCAGGTATCTATTGTGGGTGAGAGGAATTGCCATGGAGCAAATTTTCCGTAAACAGAGCGTAGGGTGACCGCTTCAGATATTTAAATTGTAAAACAATGCCAACCACAAACCAGAGCTGCAGAAATATGTAAATTACCTTTTTTCCCCCGTCTCTTCATACTGCTCAGTGTTGACAGTGTAACTTTCCTGACTTTCCTTGGGAAAGAGAGCTCCAGAATGGGAACTTTATCCTCTCTAAGAAACAAGAGTGACAAATACTTCAAAAGGAAACTTTCTTTCAAAATTTGTCTAAAGCTTGAGTTAAATAAGAGCTAAAAGCACAACTAAAGCCTGACAGCCTCTAACCAGTCTGATTAAATCCCTTAGCCCTCTTAGATTTCCTTTTTATGACAACCATAATCCTCCACTTCTCAAGACTTTCACGAAAAAGATGAAAAGTAAGACGTAAATTTTGTGATGTACAGAAGAAAGACAAGAAAGACCTTTTGAGAAGCTTTTCTAAAAATTGCCATCAAAAAGTACACAAATACCATAGTCTGATTCTCTTGCAATGATAGCAGTAAAATTCACATTGATTTCTGTGAGATTATTTATACCAGCTGGCCAATAGCGAAGAAAAGAAAATCCAACTCTTCTATTTTAAACAAAATTAAAACTAATAACCTGTTCTTAAAATAAATCAGCGCCACAGCAGTCTTGCTGCTGTAGTGGCCCTGCAGGTGCTGGAGGGATGATTTTACCAGAAGCTAAGTTCTTCCAGTGAGTCAGATGCAAACCACTATTTATTTTATACACAAAAAGCAAGGAATAGTCTTTCTCCAATCCAGTTAAGTTCTTTTCCAGGAAAACTAGCTGTGTGTTATACATCTATTTCTTACTTCTGTCCTACTTTTAGTGGACACAGCTCCTCTCCATTTAAGCCTGCTGTTAAGATGCCATGCGGTAGCATGTAGTGTACTAGAGACTTCCCATCTGTATGTTTACTAAAACCAGCTTCCCTGCTTGTCTTTTCAAGAGCGAGGCCTGGTTTCAGCAAAACATTCTGTATATATTAAACCATAAGTACGTACTTAAGTATCTTCTTGAAATCAGCTCAAAACTTATGTGTGTGTTATGCTAAGTAATGAATTTAAGCTCAAGATTAAAATTTAGCACATTCTTAGATGTTCCTTTTGAATCAGCCTCAAATCTTGACTCTCCCACTGACAGCCATAGCGGGAAACATTTAGAGACAAATTTTGGTCTTTTAGCTACTGCCAGCACATGAAAATGACACTTTAACACCACCCCCTGAATGAATGACATTTGTGGGCTCACTGTGGGCTTCCCCATTGCTTTATGTAGTGTATGGCTGTGCAAAATGGCAATGCAAAGTTCTGCTACTGCAAACTCATTCTCCTCCTCACCGCTCAAAATGACGGTTCCCAAGGGAAGGCAGAGGTGTACTGGTGCTATGGGGGAGAAGTGGCTTTGCAGAAGCATGCTCCACCTGAACCATTTTTACAAGGTTTCTGGGTCTCCCTGGGCTTTGAAATCCCCCAAGCATCCCATGCACAAGAATCTCTCCTAAGCCACAGCATACAGTATTGCATTTCAAACTCTTTCATAACAATACTCTCAGAGTTTTGTTATTAAATTTATTCAGCCACTGTGCAGGAATGAATCTCATGTTCAGCCCCCAGGAAACCTCCCAAAGGCAGGTCAGGATCATATGTGATACAGAGGATCTCAGTCTCCCGGAGAAAGAGCCAAGCTGCCTTACCCTCCAGCCCTGCCATCTATTTTTAGAGCAGCTGTCAATCACCAAACCTATCAGCCACACTGGCCACAGACCCTTCTTGGTACTCGGGGTAAGAGAGCAGGGTTAATCAGTGAAAAACAATAACCAGTAAAAACAGGATGGGTGCTGGTTACCGTGAACTCCTTAAATCCAGCCCAAAGAATGATTGCTCCTACACTACATAGCAACTGTTTCTAAGTACTGCAAGCTGCCCCCCACTCTGGTGAGGTTTAGCATAAGAATAGGAGGCAACAGGGCTGCACTGTATTCTCCCAGCTGAATTTGCAGTGAATTATTTAACACTAACTGCAATTGCTCTGAAGTCCAAGCAGCAGGACTTACAGGTATTTTATTATTTCAGAAGCTTGGATCAGGGCGATAATATAATTAGCGCAGTTGGGAAATTCCACCGCAGACAGCAGAAAATGAAGGAGCTGCATGTGGCAGCCCCAGCTCGGCAGCCGGTGTGCCTCCCTGTCCCTGACAGCCGAGCTAATGTGCCTGTAAATTCCTCCTGACAGCAAACGCATCCTGGCATCAAAAAATGACAAAACACCCAAACCACGGAAGAGTGACAGCCAAACAGCTTCAATAGCACAGAGGCTGCACCAGGAGAAAACAGGCAGAAGCAGCTTGGACTAAAGCCAGGGACTTGCTCTGAGGCTGAGTAAAAAGCACCCCTGTTTACACTAACAGGAGGCAGAGAAACCAGCAGAAACCGCCTCGGTTAATGGGCTGTCCTATAGTGAATTAAATGGGTAGAATTCTGGCCTCTTAAGACCCTCCTAGGAAAATCATTACCTGCAGGTGTCATTCTGCTCAGAGATATTCCCACAAAAAGACCCTTGAGTTTTTGAGGGAAACACTGAGGCATCAGACGGAAAGAAGTCTCATCATAATTTCACTAATCACATTTTCACCTTCAAAATTATAATCACGGCCATCACCCAAATGTATGTATTAGAGGCAGCTGTCTGTCAGAGAAATCACCCATGTCTTCCCAAGTGTAAATCATCTGAAGAACCACACGGCAAGCATAGCCTTAATGTGAGCTATTGCTGTAAACTGCAGGACTGGGAGGGTTTGGCCTCCCGGGCAGCTGTTGCTAATGGAATGTGTGCGCTGTGTCCCCATCGAGCTACTGAACCATTGCGAAGATAAAAGCTCCATCTTAGTAAGTATCTTTTTCAACTGAGCTGAGAAAAGGCTGCACAAGTTTTGTCTCACTGTTCTCAGGATGGGTTCCAATTTCCAGAAATCCAAGTGGCCAAGAGGACATTGCTGGCTTAGATAGAGCACTCATAGGTGGCTTGGGTTGAATGGGGAAATAAGCAACACCTGGGGAGCTGGGGGGATCACAGGGGTTATAAAATCTAGCTTCTTCATTAGAGGCCCTTTCCAGTGGAGCATAGAAACACTCATCTTGGCTGCAGTGATGTTAATGGGATTTAAACACATGCCTAGGCATTGTGATGAGCAGAGCTGATTTACTCATATGAGCACCAAAGAGAACTTTTCCTTTTTTCACGTGCCAGGACCTCTTTAAAATCAAAGTGTTTATGCATCTGTGCATGTAAGGAAAGAGAGCTACCCTTCAGAAATCCACACGTTTTATCATTAGAATATATTGTAGGTAAGCAAGCCAAAAACACTTTGGCAGTTTTGACCCCATCCACCTATTTCTTCACTTGCAGAAGCTCGTTGTTTCCTCTTGTTGTCCCTAGGAGTAATATATGATGCCAGCTGCTAATAGAAACAAACAGAGGAGGAAAAACAGAGAAAGAGAGCAGAAATGTTTCTGATTTGGTGTGTAAAAAATGACCTGGAACCTCTTTTGTGATCATAGCAAACGACGAGAAGACTGGGAGCGATCAATCTTCGTACGATTAAAAGAGGGAGGCTACAGGCTGCGGGAGAACATCCTGTTCCATCTGTATGTGAGCACTTCACCCTGTGGAGATGCGCGCCTCAACTCCCCCTATGAAATCACAACTGACTGTAAGAAAAAAATCTTACCTCTCCTTATTCCCTTTTGCATAGGTTTTTCTTTTTCTATGATGAGCCCTTGTCTCTTTATTTGCTTGCAGAAAGTGTTTCACTTAAAAGTAGAAAACACTACAGGCTGTGTGGTGTGTGTGTGTGTGTGTGTCTGTGTAACTGCTGCTCAGTCTCATGTGCTGGTGGAAGGTGTGCTGGGAAAATCAGAGCTGGGCAAGGCCGTGGGAGACTGCTTCATGTGCCTCTGATAAGAAATATAGCCCAAATATCCTGCTTTTCCTGCTAGGAAATGCAAGCCCAGCAGTAAATAAATGCTTTGGTAAGGGTCCTCATGACCAAAGAAGCCACAGCAATGGGATGGACCAGAGGATCAGGACTCTAGCTGGGGATGCAGACTTTTCTCAGGGTTCAGGCAGTGTGTACAGGTTGAAGGGCTGCATTTACACTAAATCTGAGCTGTCCAGGCTGCAGCAGCTGGAGTCTGAAGTAGAGCAATGATATGGTATATAATATTTGTACTGTTGATTGAAGGTCAGGCTCTCTCCAAATACCACCTGCCCTTGCAGTGAATAACGTTAAGATCCTTCTGGAAAGGATCCTTCCTAGGCCATCCTGCCTATGTCAAATCAACTGCATTGCCATTGCATGGCAAAAGGGCTAGATGGAGTCCACAAGGCCAGCCTTGGAGGCCTTGGGCATTTAAGCAGAAACATGGTTTTCCAGGGATTTCTTCTCTGGAGGTGATTCTGCAAGTGAGGTAAACAAATCAGGTCTTGAGCCTCTGTGTGCCATCAGCAGAGCTGCAGAGCTTGTTGTTCATGAAGAGACACCCCATCTCCATCGTCATGACCCAGCACTCCTATCTCATCACCCCACCCCAGACTTGCATGTCTGTGTTACTGCCCTGCCATCGCAGAGACATGTCCTTGTTGGGTTCTCACTGCACCAGCTTTGCCCTTGCCTAGCCACAGCAAATGCGCCCAGCAAGAGACAGGGGACTCAAGAGGTCTAGGGCTCGTTATCACATGTGCCCGACACCCCATAATCCAATGCACGATGCAGAAGGTTGCACTCTTATCTCTGCCCCTAGGTATTGCTTCTCATACCTGCATTTTACAGTGCCACAATACCCATAGTGCTGGCTGCTAAATGTACATATAATGAGAAATAGTCCTTGCCCTACCTTGAATATGAAGCAGGCAAGACAGTAGAATGGATGGAAGAGGAAGCATAGACACAGGAATGTAAAATTAATCATCCAAGGTCACACAATGACCTAACTTCCTCACAGGCAAATCTATCAGGTGGTAGGTTCACTCCTGGTTCTTATTTGTGCAAGTTATTTATTAATGATTAGGTATTACTCTCCCCAGACTTCAATCTTTTTGTTGTGGGTGAAACAGTAGCTTGCTGGGGAAAGAAAGCAGAATGCACCTAATCAGGAAGGAAATACACTTCCTTATCTGGTATGATTTCTACATTCTACTAGCAGTGTTTATAAAATGGAGGAAAGCAAGTAAGTGTTTAAAAGGCAAACAGCAAATTGTCAAATTCCTGGTAGCAAAATAAGGACACATATTATCTTAAAAACAAAATTAAAAATAAATAGGTGCCGAAGAATATCAAAACCAAAGAGATTTTTGCCCTCCCACTTTATGTGTGTATTGAAGCATATCTAAAAAGGCTTTATGTTTGGTTAAAGGCGCTCATGTTTTCCAGAAGGCAGGCTGCCTGGGGCACCCCTTACCTGACATGTGAAGTGGAAGCAACAAAATCTGTAATTACTTTTAAAATGCGGTCCATTCTCAAGAACAACCGAAAGCTGTCCTGGGTGGATTCTACATCCATGAATCAGAAAGTGGGTGCTTTGGGCAGCTGACAGCCAGCACTATTGATATGAACCCAGCCCTGGAGGTAACTCTGCTTGTCTCATGGATTGCTTCAGAAAGCACATACATCTACCAGGTAATGCAGGAATGCTTCTTTACATAACAGGACATGCAGGAAGCTGTGTTTAAAAATATGTAATCAAGCAACACCTGACACATACAGTAAATTTATAGTTAGTCATATAAATCCCTTTCACTTTGGTTATTACACCAATTACTGTCCCAGTGCAGAAGCTAGGGTAGATAGGGCTGTGTGGCTAAACCAAGGTTACACAGTGATTCAGCAGAAGGGCTTAAAGGGGCACTACATCTGGTTTGCAATTCAGTCTTTTACCCTGATCTCTCTACCTTTGTCCTGTGCTCTTAAAATAATTTAGCACTGTGTAAAAAGATGTGTTGCCAAAAGCTGTCCTTCAGCAAGATAAGCATTTCCTTTCAGCTCACATTATCCCAGAGACATCTGGGAAGATAAGTATTTTATAATGTTTATCACTGAGATCTTCTCTTTTCTTTTTTTTTTTTTTACCAAAGAAATAACCTTTCTTTCATCCAGTAATGACAAGAAACTCCAGGTGAATGCTGTTTCATTTCTTAAACAACAAAGATGCCTCTCCTAGAGCTAGCGTAAGCCACCAAATGTTACTGATTATTCTCTAAAGATGCATTAACATTTAAAAACAGTGTCTCACCATGTGGTTTCTGGCTTTGCAAAGGAATATGATAAGCCTTTATCAATACAGGGAGTAAGCAAAATCCACTTCTCAAATCTCCTTCCAAAAATTTCCTATTATCCACCGTGTCTTCCTAGCACCCTCAGGGAGGCCTCACATTTCCTTCTTATGAGCTTTGTTCTGTTAAGGGAGATAAGCTACCATGCACTTGAAACCTAGTTTACTTCTTACTGGATAGTGCAGCGCACCAAGTTAGCAATATGTGTAAAAGTCTGACCTTACCGTGTTCCATGTGGGCAGCTGCAATGCAGAGGAGCAATCCAGGAAGCCCGCACCCATGCCAGTTTCATCAGGAAAGTAAGAGATTAGCTACAGAAATATAAAATCTCACTTTGATTTGCAATGGTGCCCTTTTTGGATCAGGGCGAGCTGACTTGTCTTGTTTATACATCCTTAGGCAGCTCTAAAAGAGAAGCAAAATCCAGCTGGACCAGGGCTACTTTGAGCATGGAAGGGTTTTCTAACTCTTTCTTGGTACCTATAGGGCAGAAGGTTGGAAAAGCTTATGAGGGGGTTCAAGTGAAGTTGAAGGTTTAGGAGAGGCAGGTACAATCCAAAAGAGTAAAGGAGGAGGCTGAGAGGAGAGGTGCAGGAACAGGTGACAGCAGGAGAGGAGGCCAGCCAGGGTCAGTGGTGTTGCAAAAGAGGCTGGGAAATACCGGAGGGGTTTCAGACTGCTGTAAGAATTCTTATGGGTTTGTCCTGGCTCACTCTCTCCAGCCAGTCTCCTTCCCAAGACTCTTTTAGTCATTTTCCGAGGTTACCCACAAGGTTGTAGCACAGCTATATGGTGAAGAGGCAGAACGTTTCCAGTGTCCTCACAACTCTAATTGCTTCTTTGTATGCTCATTTTCTGCCCCTTCTTCAGTTCAATAGGTCAAGGAGCCTGGGACAACATCTCCTTTTCTGGTACCTTCTCCCTTTGTGTAAATCCAAGCAAAATATGCCTGGATTTCTGATTTCACCAAAGGGCAGTATCCCAGCACCAAGTTACATGGGCTTTCCTGAAGGTTTTAAGGGGGCTGATGTTTCTCTTGTGTATGCTTCAGCTCATGAGGTAGAGCCATAGGGGCTCTGTACTATTTGTTCTGTATTTTACACCTTCTGAATCTAGGGCAAACCATGGAGTAATCAAGCTCTTGCTTTCCTAAAGTGCTTTCCTAGCTAATTTAGGGCTTCTTGACTCATTGGCACTTTTTTAAGAGTCTCTTGAAAAGCAAAATGAAGTGCTTAAAAAAAATGAGTTAGCAAATCCTCTGCTTCCCCACTCCTATTTCCCTGGTAGGATTTTCCCTCATTGTCCGCCTTTCTTCTAGAGATGCTCTCTTTTTCAGTACATGGATTGCCAAAGAGACAAACAATCTGCCCCAGGGCTTGTCTCTATTCGTCTCCCCTGGGCTGCTTTTCTATCTCTTGCTAACACGCTGTATTGCCTTGTACCAATGACTCCTTGATAGCCCAGCTCCTGTTTTATCCCATGCTCCCTTTAGGTCTGAAACACACCATTGCATCTGCTCCACATGGGGTCTTCCTCCTGCTTGTCTATTAACCTACAGCTGTGCTGAAGCTCTCATGCACACACATTTGACAGAGCTCTCCTCTAGACAGGATCCACTTGCAACCACGTGAGCTGGATCATTGCCTTGGTAGGTGATGTGATGGGGAGATGTGTAGTGCAGTTTTCAGAGAAGCTGGGTAACTGAATAGTATCCGGACAGACAAGTTTGCCCTGTCTACTTCAAGTGTGCTTTCACTGTGTGAACCTGTGCTTTCCCTGCTTGTTACTCTGGCTGCTGGATTTTAGATCCCATTCTCAGATAAAATGCTCTCTGATAACCCCCAAATCCGGGGCTGTCTCAAAGGGTGGCCCTGCTCACACTGGAGACAGCCTTTTGTGTTCAGCTGGGGCTGATCCAGACTGCATCAGTATATGATCTCCAAATTAGAGTCCCTGAAAGTTGTATCCTGAGCAGGCTGGCTGGAGAGAGCCAAATTCAAACACAGGTGGTTTAAGGAGCTTGTCCATCTCCAAGAGACGGACACAAATGATCTTCTGTGAATGTCATGAGACAGCTCCAGAGCTCTGCGTTCAGCATCCTGCAGGCAGGTACCAGGATGGAAATACAATGAGGATGCTTATGGCAGCAGCTGGGCTAAAACAGCTCCCAAAAGCATTGGGTTTAGTGAATGTTATTGGATGAGAAAGGGAAGAAATCTCTGCTTTTCTTCTGCCAATCACATGTTTTGTTTAAATGGACAAATTCTGTTCTTGTGGGTAGATGATATGGGGGAAAGCATTTCAAGACAGAACCAATGTAAATAACTCAGTTATCTGAAAAGAAATTAGATATCTGTAACTACAAGAAAATGCAGGTCCTAACAAATTGATATACTGCCCCTGTTGCAAAAATTGAGGGTAACCATAGGTCATCCCTTGGGTTTGAACACTATTATTTGTTGCCATTGTACAAGTGCTCCCAGGTATCGTATCGCTCCATCACAGCTGCTGGCCCGCTGCAGCCTGGGAAACCATACTGGAAATTCGTAGCTATTCAGTGCATGGAGCAGCATCCTCCTAGGCTGTAAAGCTGATTTTATGGTGATGAATGGCCCGTTTGTGGAACCAGGATGAAGGTGCATTATTTTCCTATTTTTCATATGGCTGAGCAAAACAATACCTTGGGGGATCTCAGAATAAAATTATCATAGAGAACCATGCCCAGAAGTAACACAAAAGAAAAAAAATCATGCAACACTGAAGGCTGTAGCACTGAACACTGCCTCGGGAGAAATAATCCTAGCACTGGATGAATTACTGTAGAGGGCCCAGATTGCTTTGTCATGTAAAGGATGCTGCAGAAATTGCAGACTTAGCATGAAGCTGTTGGATAACTTCAGGTGCTAGGGAACAGATTATTAAAGAAGGGGAGGGAAATTATTCTTTCACTTCATTAAGACTGGACTGGGATGGATCCAAAAGGTTTGGGTTCAGGGGGTGAGCAGAGGACCCATTGTCAGCCTCCACTGTGAAAAAGTTGCTTTGAAGCAGTGGCCCTTTCTTGCTTTTGCCACTGGTGCAGCCTCAATTTACCAAAGTAAATACAGAGGAAGCACAAAGACTTTTCTACAGTTATCTAGAAGCTGGTCTGTCCAAAGGAGAGGTTCAATGCCTGAGCAGTCTGCCATGCTAAACCTTTTGCCAATCCTGAGGGTCAGCTCTAGCCCCTAAACCTGTCAGAGAAACCAGTGATCTCCAGGCTTAGGAGAGTTATGAAAGCACTCACAGTTTTATGGTTGGTATTATCATGCTAGACCCAAGAATGCACCTCTGAAAGAGGCTTTTGTTTTGCTACATTGGAAGTCCTAAAGCTTTCAGTGCCAATTAATCAAGCTGTGAAAGTTTGCTACCCCTTTGTGTTTCATCAGTAACCTGCACCAATCTGGAGTTAGGATTTTAGTGGCGTTTTGCTAAACTGACTGGTGAATAACCTCTTCACTTCATGACAACTTTCAGGTCTCAAAGTACTGACTGGATGGAAAGAAATCAAAACTTGTCAGGCAGATGTTTTACATCACATAGTTGTGTGAAATTGGGATCACACCCTGTACTTTTCATGCCTCCTGGTCAGCAGTGCAATAACAAGGAGTATTTAAAAACCTATTTAATTTCTTTCCAGGCCTAGTTCAAGGTGAGCTTTTTCATTCAAGGCCACCTCAACTCAAAGGAAGAAACTTGAGCCTGTATCTCCCACGTCCTGGATCAGAGCTTCCGTGAACTCACTATCAGTGGAGCTAGACAGCTCCCTTTCTTCAGTCTCTGTTATAAAACTTTGTCAGAACTGATAATCATGAGAAAACTCCGTGGCTTTGACCATACACTGAAAATGTCCCAATTTCCTCTCATTGTGATATTTTTGGCTGCTTTTGCTTATTTGGATTTTGTTGTTTCAGGGAGAGTTTTAAAGTGGAAAATAAGATTTTTCAGAAGGATGTGTCAGCAGAGTGCATGTCTATCTGGGAAAAGAGAAAGAATATGCTGGAAACTATGGATAGCTCAAAGCAAGCATTAGCCACAGCTTTGAAAACCTTTCGTGTAAAGCAAAATGTGTTTGTTAGGATTCAGGAAAACAGGTTTCCACAGCTATAATCAGATCCTAATTTTAATAGAATGCTTGAATCGCCCAAGGGCATTGCACTGTATTTATTGATTCTGCTTTGTTATGGGTTTTGCTGCTTTGTAAAACACTGCATTTGGACACAATGTTCAGATGTGATAAAAAGGCTACATTAATCAGCAAAAAGCCACGTCTAGAAGCTTCCAGAATAGTGGTAGGAAAATTCCCCAAGAAAAGCTGGTTTTCCTCGAATTTGTCCAGCCAAGGAATAACGATGTCTAATGTTCTCCAAGGTCCTCAGGGACAAAGAGACCGCATGGCTTCCCCAGTTCCACCCACAGCATCCAACAGCCTGCTAGAGATATGCACCTAATTACAGAATGTATTTTGAGTGGAAAAGATTAAACTGTAATTGGGAAAAATCTCTGTGGGCAAAAACTGCACCCACTTAGATCTAATTTGGTCTCATTTACCCTTCCAATGAGTCGGAGTCACAGGTAAACCTCATTACCTGAGTTTCGTAAAGCTTGTCAGGCAACTCCAGGTACCATTAAGATCTTTGTGGGACTTTCGAAAGTCCTTAGACTCCTGAGAGCTTCTTGGAGTCTTATAAAGAGAGAAATCTGAAGACAGCTGCTTAAGAGTAACAAACAGCTTAATCCTAACCACTGCTCTGCTAGCTAGCTTCTCCATCTAGCCTTGAGCAACTCACCTCAGTTTGGCAATTTCTTTTTCCATATGTGTAAAATGACAATAAAAGGTATTCAGCTGTCACAGCTCTGAGGAAGGGTAATTAATGATCAGAGTAGGATATTAAAAAGGAAAGCACTATTCTAAGCACTATTCTAACATTATACAGAATAATTTAGTAACTACAATCCATAGATTTTTAATGCCAACAGGGACTATTTCCTGATGATGTAGATTGAATTTCTCCACCCAGAGACTGTAAGAATTTACTCAGCAATTTCCATCTACGGATCCAGAAGCTGAAGTTGAACCAGAGTATGTCTGGCAATACAGCAGAAACCACAGCCTCTCTAGGCTCATACCAGCCACATGGAGAGCTGAAAATCTGTCCATATTGTTGTCAGACTGCTGTTGTTTCTGTCCCACAAGGCTCATTTTCTGTTTTCATATTTTGCTGACTTCTTTCACAACATTTTTCTTAAATCACTATTGAAGATTTCAATTTCCAAACAACAGCAAAAATCCCCAAGCCACATGAATAACAGCACATTTTGTTGATAAAAGAAAGAGGGTTATGATAAATAACACATTATGTTTGTGTAAACTTTCTGATTAAAACATGGTGAGGGAGAGAATTGGCACTGGCAATTCCAGTGATGCTGACAATTATTCACACAAAGCATATTTAAAAGATAAAGCCTAGCTTTAAGAGAAAACATTTTTCATTAAAAAAATAATAAAATAAAGGAAGAAGATACAATGATGCACAGCTTAGGACACAGGTGATCAGCTGGCCCGCACTGGGCCATCTCCATGTGATGCAGCATCCCCTCTTCCACATGCAGCCTCCAGCCACTGTCCTGCCTGGCTTTGCTCAGCCACTGACCTGGGCAACAGCAGCAGCTGCCCACACTGTGAAAGATGAGCTGATCATTGCTGGAGACCAGCTAATGTGCCTCTGTGACTGGACAAGGCTCAAGAAGGCTTCAGAAGCAGAAGTTTTCTCTGTCACTGGAGTTCACAACACCAGCACAGCCCTTTGCCAGGTCTCTAAGACTTTGCTCTGTGGGAGCAGCTGCACTTCCAAAGCAATGGCATTGCACATCTGATTTTAGATGAGAGGAGCAATTAGTAATTAAAAACAATAATTTTGAAGTGTTTGAGTTGTACTTTCCTTGATTGCCACAGGCACAGAATCTTAATTCCACTGATAAGTCTTGTGCTTTTGGCCTCAACATACTAATGCATTTCTACTCCAGAACAGCCTGGAGTCTGCAGTCTGGGTTTGTAGGTGGCATGAAGGATCTCCCCCACACCTGACCCAGTGCTACTCATTCCTCCTTGCCTGGAACAGTTATTTATACCTCAGAGGAAACGATGCCTGACATTGTTGCCAATAAATTATTTTTAAAAAGATTTTTAACTAGTTACTCACATTTTGACCCCAGGGGTTCTTCAACAGGCAGATATTACAGAAAACCAGTTTGTTATATACTTAGATCTATTTCTCAGGTATTCTTTTATCATTATTTTTGTTCCAAGGGATTAAAGCTTGCTAAGATACCAGGTCTTACTTAGAAGTTAGTCTGATCACAAAATGGGTTTCATATGTTAGAGTGCCATTCTCTGCTCTAGCAGTTAGTTTCACAAAAGTATCCTACAACATTTCCCTAGGATGAGTTTTCAACACATTTCATATTATTTTACAAAAATAATGAAAAGTCTTTTTAAAAGTTTCTCACCTCTTGAATAGATGAAATTTTGCCCATCAGTGATTACACAGGGAGGCATTTTGTAGACTTTTCATTAAAATACTTGGTGGTGTGTTTTGATATGACAGAGAACCATTCTTACACTCTACAGTTACTGCCTCTAACACCAAAACTCAAATAAAAAATCATATTTTAATCAATATGTGCATTAAAAAAATGACAAATAATGCAGTCATTTTGTTTTTTCTTTTGAATTCAAACTTCAAGTTTTCCTTATCACCGATTTTTCTTCTGGATTAAATGCCACACATTGATAACCTATGAATAGGCTAATTGCCTTTCCTTTTCACTCAAAACTATTGGTAGATGAAAAGTTATGGAAGAAGTAGAAAGACTGAAAAATGTTCTTTGAAAGTTAATGAAGAAGAGAAAGCAAAAGTATTACCAAAGGGTAACGTCTTTTATCAGGTCAAGATACACCTGATTGCTGTCCAAACTCAGGATTTCATCCAGAAAACATCAGGAAGAAGGCAAAAGGTAAAGAAGTTCAGTTTCAAATGTTCATTTCAGTTCCACACATTACAGGTGTCCCAGGTTTTGTAACATTCACAGATGCAGTATACATTCGGTATTTGTATTTGCATATAGGGCTTAATGATATGATGCAAACCACAGATCTGAATTGAATTATGCCACGACATGGTGGGCACTACATGGCTCTGGGAGTGAGCAGTTCTCCCCTGGTGCTGCATTCAGATGCAATAGACCTCTTGGCTTATATTTCAGAGTCATATCTTGGCTTTAAAGGATTCATCTCAATGAGCTTTTTACCCATGCAAACCAGGTGCTTGTGTTCCCTCCTGGGAAGGATTCATCCCTGCACTCACTGCAGGTGTGGCTCCATAGGCATTCAGACAAGACCACTGCTTTCACCAGCCTAGCCCTTGGTCTTATGAAACCTACCCTCAGTTTCAGCTTTTCACCTTGTAAGGGGACCTATTGCTTTTTCCTGAATCCAAACTTCTTTCAGAATTTCCCTGAAGTTTCTTGCTTTCAGAAGGCAGCCTATTGCATTTTAGCTTCTGCTGGTCATCAAAGCACAACACAGCAGAGACTTATCTGATCGGCCACCTTACCCAGCAAAGGAGAGATATCCAAAGCATTCAGTGTGCCATCATGCTCACTTCAACACTTCCAGAAATAGTAATACTGTACATTTATTCAACATCTGCTTGAGGAAAGTGCATCTCTAATGACCATCAAAATACAAAGGCAGGCAGATGTTAACAACTCCTCTTTCCACCCCTTTGTTTCAAACTGCTCTAGGGAAGCTTTATAAACCATGCTGATGAATGGAAGGCCCAGCAGTGAAAAAAATGCAAGATAGGTTGCTTTATTTCTTCCTTCATGAGGAGAGAACAGCCTCCACTGAAGCAGGGAAACAGAAAATGAACCTCCGAGGCAGTCATGCAAAATCTCAGACAGAGCCTTACTCATATGATTCTGTTTAATCACCATCCATTTCCTCTTCACCCTTCAACTAAATAATAAATATGGAGCGGCTTTTTTCATTACCATTTGAGCCTAAACTGGTCCTGGAGAAAATATGAAAATAAGGGGTTAGCCCAGAAATCAGTAGGTTTCACTGATTTTAAATACAAGGCACCTATGTAAATTTCTAATCCAATAATTAATCCAGCACCTTTTTATTTTAGGAACTCTCACAAGTAATTTCCACTTCTGAGTGTATCACACATCATAAATCCACTCCAAATGATTTTTAAATCTGTCCTTTCCAATTCTGGTTTGAATTGACATTTTGTTCTGCTTGAAGTGGCATCCTCAGATGCCTTCTCCCCTGCAATTAGTTGAGATTAAGCAGTTGGAGCACCAGCACAGCAAAGATCAGAAATGCTTACAGTCACTGATGCTTTGATCATACTGAACAGCAGAACGGGAGTAGGCTGTAGTTTGTGACTCTAAGTTGCATAAATAAATATGTTTCTGAGACTGCTTTAAGATGATCTGTAGCAGGCTGTGCCAGCAAGTGGACTGCATTTTTTACTGCTGGCAAGCAGCTTATGTGCTAGAGTCTGTCTGAAGCTTCAGTGCAAAACACACAGAGCCTCATCTTTTTCTCTGTTCAATATTTATGTCTTCTTGTTCTACCTAATGATTTGCAAAAAAAGGAACTAAGTGTGTTCCAGTCGCGGATCTGGATTATTTAACTATTGGCAATCAGAAAGTAGTCACAGCTTTGGGTTATTAGTATCTTATATAAATGCTACAGATCATCTTTTGGAGCTTATGACCCAGCTACCCCAGCAATGTGAGCAGCCTGACACAGGCAGTACAGCACAGGGTTTTAGTCACACCCTATCTGTTGAATTTAATAGCAGTTGAGCAGTTAAAACCGCTTATCAGTGCTGTAGAAGTGTATCCCAGGGTGAGCGTACACTGGCCACAGCTGCCTGAATCCTATCAGCTAATGCCGTCTGCTTGGCTGCACCCTGGGCAGAGCATGCATTACAGGGAGCAAAGTTTGACACATGGGCAGAGTTAATATGGGCATTTGAAACCTGAGACAATCTGTGCACTTGCACACACTTCCTAAGTGCTTTTAAGAACTTCATTATTCAGTTTCTGGTACTTGCTGGCCAGGGCTGAGGTACTGTAATAACAGCTGGACATGGAATACTTTGGCCTTTGTACTTCCTTTGGTTCATGAGAAACTGAGGAGTTCAAATAGCCAAATGAAAAATCAAATAAGCAGCCCCCCCCCCCCCCCCCCCCCCAACTCAAAGAACTGTTTCAGATCCTTCTCCCCCCCAAATTTTTGGCCTATGCTTTAAATTCCTCAAGAGCTCAGCAGTTGTTAGTAGGGCTGCTGTTTTTTCTTCCCCTGAACTGGCTCCTTATCTCTGCCAGCACATTGCAGGTTGCTTTGCCCCTCACTAGGTAATATTTACCTAGGGAAATCAAAGTCATATAAATGATGGGTTGCTCTTCTTTTCATGCAGGCACTAAAATTCCCTAGCAGTTACCTATCCCTTTGCATGTATGCAAAATGTAAGCGTATCAACACGGTGAACTGCCTGAAAAAGAGAGTAATATAGGAGACAGTGCACCTTCAGGGGAAGGTCAGAGTGGGAGCTGAGAAAGTAAGAGGAATGGAGAGAGAGATGGGAAATGGGGAGAGAAAGGTGTAGCAAGGGAAAATATTTTTCTAAAAAAAGAGATGGAGGAAGAAATATTAAACATTCATTGCGTCCTGGGGGATTTCCAGCAGGTGGACTCCTGTGGTAGAACTTTATTGAAAGGATAGCATCTGTTTTTCATAAATAGCTTCTGAGCAGTACCTTTAAA